>NC_092216.1:21700761-22972490 GCF_030445035.2 Dasypus novemcinctus
AGGCCCAGAGCAACATTGTGTCTGGGAATTTCCTCCTGTCAGCCTTCATGTTACTCAAATGTGGCCAGTCTCGAAGCCAAACTCAGCATGTAAATGCAATGCCTTCCCTCCAGCGTGGGACATGACACCTGGGGATGAGCCTCCCTGGCAACGAGGGACCACTATCAACTACCAACTGATGATGCAACTGGAAAAGGACCTTATACGGAAGGTTCAATGCGGATCAGCAGAATATCCATGTCTACATAAAATAACATGACTTTAAAATGATGTTTGACCTAAAGTAAGGGGGAAATGGAAAGGAGAAATGAGTTTATATGGCTACGAGTTTCTAAAAAAGAGTCTGGAGGCTGGCAGAAGGATTACCCTCATGCACAACTGAGCAGAGTCAGAGAGACAGATAAAGCAGATACAACCCCCATATATTGGTTCCTTTGAAGACTAAAGAGACCCATGAGAGTTATGGTCATGGCCAATGGGGTTAACTACCAGGGCAGATGGCCCCTCTTTGGAAATGGTGTTTATGTGTGATGAATCTGGACTCAGATGGGATCTCCCTTCATAAGACTTTCATGCTAATGTGCTGGAGGTGCAGTTAATGTTGGGGTTTAAGATATATTTAGGGGATTTGAATCTCTGGACTGACAATGTGATAGCCAGGTCCTGAGCCTCAACAGACTCCAGCACCTACAATCTGATTTATTGGACTTACCACACTCAGCTAAGATGGAGTTGAAGAAGGACAATCACCACACCATGGAGCCTAGAGTGATTACAACTGAAAATGGGAGGATTGCATCCAGCATCCATGTGGAATCTGAGCCTCCTCTTGACATAGAGGTGCAATGGACACAACCAATCCAATGTCCACATAGAAGAGGTGGCATTGGATTGGGAAAAGTGGACATGGTGGACGATGGGTATGGGGAAAGGCAGGAAGAGATGAGAGGTGGAGGCGTCTTTGGGACATGGAGCTGCCCTGGATGGTGCCTCAGAGGTAATCACCGGACATTGTAAATCCTCACAGGGCCCACTGGATGGAATGGAGGAGAGTATGGGCCATGATGTGGACCATTGTCTATGAGGTGCAGAGGTGCCCAAAGAGGTACTTACCAAATCCAATGGATGTGTCATGATGATGGGAACGAGTGTTGTTGGGGGGGAGAGGGGGGGTGGGGGGTGGGGTTGAATGGGACCTCACATATATATATATTTTTAATGTAATATTATTACAAAGTCAATAAAAAAAAAGAAGAAAGAGCTAAATCAAAGAACTAACTGAACAACTAGAGAAACTAGAAATAGAACACCAAACCAATCCCAAAGCAAGCAGAAAGAAAGAAATAAGAAAGATTAGAGCAGAAATAAATGATATCAAGTACAACAACAAAAACAACAACAACAAAAAACAGTAGAGAAAACCCACAAAATCGAAAGCTGGTTCTTTGAGAAAATCAATAAAATCAACAAACTCTTAGCAAGACTAACAATGAAAAAACAGAGAAGGTGCAAATAAATAAAATCAGGAATGAAAAGGAGAGGACATTATGATGACCCCACAGAAATAAAAAAGATCATAAGAGGATATTATGAGAAACTGCATGCCAACAATACAGACAACCTAGATGAAATAGACAAATTCCTAGAAATGCCCAACATACATTGACACTACTAGAAATACAGGAACTCAACAAACTAATCTTGACTGTGATGGAGGTGGACTCAGATGTGACCTTCCTACAAATGCCTTTTGTCACTTTTACTGAAACTGTGGTTGGTGCTGCGGATGGTGCATACTCAGAGGACTTTAATCTCTGGACTGCCCATGTGCCAGCTGGGCCCTGAGCCTCAGCAGAGTTGCAACTCCTGCTCTCTGGTTCATTGGACTTACCCAGGTCACTAACAGGGAGGTGAAGATGGTCAAACCCCACACCAGGGAATCAAGAGTGCCAACAATTGCAAACAGAGGAATTGCATCCATCATCCATGTGTAATTTAAGCCCCATCTTGATCTAGAGGTAGAGTGGACATCACCATCCCAGGGTCCACAGAATGGAGGAATAAAATATGGATTAGAGTGGACTTACTGATATTCTACTATAAAACTATTGTGACTAGTAATAGACGAAATTGTAGCATTGAGGAGGAGAAAGTGACCACAGTAGTTGCTGAGGGCAGAGAGAGGGAAGAAGACATGTGGTGCGGGGGCATTTTTGGGACTTTGAGTTGTCCTAAATGATATTGCAAGGTCAGATTATGGACTTTAAATATACTGCCTTAACCTACTGAATGTCTGGGTGAGAGTGTGAACTACAGGGTAAACTATTATCTATGTGGTGCAGCAGTGCTCCAGAATGTGTTCACTGAGTGCGATGAGTGTGTCACAATGATGGGGGAGATTGTTGTGTGGGAGGAGTGGGATGGGGGGGGTATACGGGAACTTCTTATATTTTTTAATGTAACATGTTTTTGTGTGATGTATATATCTTCAAAAAAATTCAGTTTACAAAAATGATGGGGTAGGGGGGTGGGGAGTGGGGTATTTGGGAACCTCTTAAGTTTTTTGTTTTTTTAAATGTTTTTTAATGTAATGTTCTTTGTGATCTATTAATTTTAATTAAAAAAGTGTAAAAAGTAAAATAAAATAAAAGAGTTAAAAAAAAAGAATGTGCCATGTAACAGCCATATATTTTTAATTTTTAAATTTTTCTGTTATTGATTTATAGCTTTATGCTCTTATGATAATAACATTTGCTCTGAATTTTCAGTCTTTTAAATTTATTGATTCTTGTTTTGTCACCCAATGTGTAATCTATCCTGGAAAATGATCCATGGCCACTGGAGAAAAATATATATCTTGTTTTGGGGATTCTAACCTAATAACTTGAAAAGAATCTAACTTAGGTTCAATAGCATACTTTCTCTGCTTGGATATCCCTCTATTTCCCTCTCTTCTTGTTGTCCTTGCCCTATATTACTTTATATTTTAAACACCATATTCAGGAAATGCACTGTTTTTCTTGCTCCACTGTGTTCTGACTTTTACAGGAATTAAAGAGTAGAGAAACAGATTGAGAATACAGTACTGTTGGGATTTTAAACATACTTTCCTTATTAGAGAATTTGTGGGTTTACAGAACAACTGTCATTAAAATACAGAATTCTCATATATCACCCTATGCATTGGTATAGGATATTTGTAACAATTGATAATAGTACATTTAAAATTTGTTCTACTAATTAAATTCCATGAGTTAGCCTAGGGTTCACTGATTGTGAAGTACAGTTCCACAGAGTTTTTAAAATATGTTATCCTGTCACTATATATAAAAATCTAACGTTTCCCTTTTAATCCTATTGAGATGTATATTTCAGTGCTGTTACTTGCATACACAATTAACAATGTGCTAACATCACAATCATCCATTACAGAAACATTTTCACCACAAAGGTCCATTACCTGAGTATTTCCATATTTCCAAATAGGAACCATGTTCATTTTAAGGCTTAACTTTCTATTCTCTATCAGCAATCTATCCCATGGTGACACATACTCACCATTGATATTGGTCTTGTAGAATGAATTTGGTGGTGTTTCTTCTTCAATTTCTTTGAAGAGTTAAAGGTGAAATGGAGTTGTCTCCCTGAAATATTATGTAGAATTCCCTGGTGAAGTAATCTTTTTTTGTCTTTTCTCTTTTGGAAGTTTTTACATTACTGATTCAGTCTCTTCATTGGGAACAGGTTTGTTGAGATCTATTTTTTGAGTTGGTACAGATGGTTTGGGTGTTTGTATGTATTCATTTCATCTAGGCTATCTAATTTATTTCATACTATTGCTCATACTAACCTCTTAGAGTCCTGTTTATTTCAGGGGAGTTAGTAGTAATAATTTCTTTTTCATTTCTAATTTTAGTTATTTGTATACTATTCCTTTTTTGTTGTTGTTAATTTTATTTATCTTTTCAAAGAACCAAAGTTTGGTTTTGTTGCTTCACTGTCTATTTTGTCTATTCCATATATCTCCATTCATTTTGCCTTTTCCTGCATTCTCATTTTGGGTTTGGTTTCCTCTTTTTTCCTAGTTATTTCAGTTTTAAGGTTATGTCTCTGCTTTGAAATCTTTCTTCTTTTCCAATGTAAACATTTAAAGCTACAGATTTCACTCTCAGCACTGCCTTTGCTGCTCCCATAAGTTTAGTATGTTACTTGCCTCAAGACATTTCCTAATTTTGCTTTTGATATTTTCTTTAACCCATTGGATGTTTATAGTATTTTGTTTAGATTCCAAAGATTTGTGAATTTCTCATTTCTCACTATTTCTTGTGTCTTTGAATTTAAGATGAGTCTGTTGAAGACAGCATATACTTCAGTCATGTCTTTTTTATCCATTTTGCCAATCTGTCCCTTTAATGGAGAGTTTAAACCATTTACATTTTTCTCTTTTTAATTATATTTCATTTTTAAAGAAGATTTAGATTACATAAATGTTGCATGAAAAACAAGAGAGATTTCCAATATGCTGCATTTCCTCCCCTTTCCACTTTCCCACATTCTTTTCAGTGTGGTACATTTGGTACAATTGATGAACTCATATTGAAGCATTGCTACTAACCATAGACAACAGTTTACATTACAGTTTGCACTCTGTCTCACACAATTTTGTGTTTTGACAAAATATACAATGGCATGGATCTGTCACTGCAATGTCAGGTAGGACAATTCCAATGTCCTGAAAATGCCACCATATTACACCTATCCTTCTCTCTACCATCCCTCAGAACTTCTGGTGGCCACTGCCCTTACATCAATGAAAAGAGTTCTTCCATTGCTGTAATAATAATATGTCTGTAGTAGACTAAAAAGAAGTCTATTTTAGTCCATTGTGCATTCCCCAGTCTAGAGGATTTGGAGATGGTGATACCCACTCTACTTCTAGTTGAGACCTCTTAGGGTGAATGGATGGAACTATCTTTCTTGCAGTTGCAGACACTCTCTTTCCTTGGGATAGTCATTGTCCATCATAATATCTTTGTTGTTTGTTCTTGGTGAGTCCAATGAACTGGAGAATAAGTGTCACAACTGCTGAAATTTACACTCAACTGGCCAATGGATCCAAAGATTTCAGTCTCTGAGACATATATTTATCAAGTGTAGTGCTAATTATAGTTTCAACTAAAAGGATTAGAAGAGTCATATGTAGAGGATCTATAAATGAATCTAAGTGTTATACTGAGGGACATAAATTCCAAAGTAAGGCTCACTGACGGGGTGCTGAATTCCTGAGCTGTTTGCCCTGCTATAGTTTCTGGATATCTCAAGAGCTGTCAGACACCCAGCTATTTAAGGTACTGTTGATTGTGATAGGCACTTTCTTCCATTGCCAGAATAGTAATGCCTACCTCAGTACGTAGTTGCATTTCCATATTTTTGCTTTTAATAAATCTTTTGTCTTTCTTTTCCTCAGCAGGATTCATTTCAAGAGATTTTTCTTTGAATTTACTAATTCTGTCTTCTTCCCCATCCAGCCAAGTTCTGAATCTCCTGGGAACTTTTCATTTCATGTATTTTAGTATTCAACTCCAGCAGTTTTTCAGTACCTCTTAAAATTTTCTCTCTTTACTAAGATTCTCATATCAGTTATTAATTCTTTTCCCAATATCTGTTAGTTATTTCTCAGATTTCCTTTATCTCCTTGAGCACTTTTAATATTATTTATTAGAGGCTTTGCTCAGTATGTACAAATTCTTGTCTTTTTCTTCAATGTTTTCTGAATTAGTATACTTTTCCCTATATGGGCCATGATTTCCTCTTTTTTGGGGGGGTGTTTTGGTATGTATTTGTCATATATTCTTTTCTACACACGATATATTTTAATATTTTAAAAGCTTAACTCTAGAGTTCATCTCATGAAATGTCTGTTTCTTGCTAGAAACTACTGCCAGTAAGATATTTTCTTGAGCTTCATGCTCTCTATCAGAAAAGTCTGCCCAAGGCAAATGTAGTGTACATGTTTCCCCCTGCCAGTCTGGAAACTGTCTTCTTGTAGGAGTTGCTTGTTTGTTAGTTTGCAGCTTCCAAGGATGTACAATCCTCTCTTCTGAGTTTGAAGTTGCAGGCCTTTGCCCTGCAGCTCTCTGCCTCTGTAATTTCTTATATTCCTTTCATTGTCTCAAGCTTTTTTGCCTAGATGACAAATTCTGGGAAAAGGGGTATGCCAGAGAAAACTTTCTCAAGTCAGTCTTTACCAACTGAAACAGAGACTGATCTCCACCCAATGGTAACATATTAGCTCCAACATGCCTTGGGGAGAGGATCAGGAAGGCCACCAAATATCTCCTCGGAAGCCTTGAGGAAGCTCAGTATCATCATGTCTCTACTGCATCCACCCCAGTCTAGGGCAGATTTAAACAATAATTGCCACTACTCTGGTTCTGTCATACTGAAGCAATGCTGTCGCAGATCTCAAACCCCAGTGATCCAAAATCTCTAATCAAAAGATTAGATAGTTCAGTGGTTAGTTTTGCCTACCTCCGTTCTTAGAGAAGAGGAATTTTATGTCTCTTGCTATCACCAGTAGCGCTCCAGGGGCTGAGCCTCCTAGTGACCTGCCATAAGAGGAGGATGCATGCCAGGAGTCACCACACCTGGAAAAAATAGATCTATAATTATTCTTCTCTGGGTTTCATTTTAATATTTTAGGAAGACAAAGAGGATTCTACACCAAAAATGATAAAACTGACTTCTAAAACTTACCTACATGTGCCTTTGAGTTACTCTCTAACATACTTTCATTTCACCAAAAAGAACTTCCTTTACCAATTTTGTAGTATAGGTCTCCCGTATTTTTTTTATTTTATTTTATAGCGGAATATGTTATTTTGTCCTCAGCCATGGAAGATAGTTTTGCCAGTCATAGAATTCTTGGTTCACATTTTATTTTACTTTCAGCACTTTAAGTATGTTATCCTGCTGTCTCTGGATTCCCCAATTTCTGATGAGAAATTGGCAATTATAAGTCAATTACAAGGGTAATCCAGCTTGATATCACCTTTACTAAATGTATAAAACTATTAGATCGCAAATCAGCAAGGAAATAAAAGACTTGAATATCCCAAGTAGACATAAAAGACATGCACATAATGGGGATCAAATTTGTCTGGTGGTAACTTGAGGGACTTGCTGTCCCAGAAGTTGCCTTACATATGGAATATTGGTAGGACAGTCAAGTGGCCACCAGTGGCAAGGGATTTCTGGCTGCAGGACAGATAGTGCATTTTTTGATTTGGTACAATTATCAATATCCAATAAAACAGCTTTTTTTTATCTCCTCAAGAGAAATTGCACCCATTCCACTGTAACTCCTCTTCCACAGCCCTTTTCCACCTCTAATATTATCTCTTTGAAATTTGTTCTATGCTTTTTATAACTCAATATCACACAATAACATCTTTTTGTGTCAATCTTATTTCACCTTGATGTCTTGAAGGCTCATCCATATGCTACCATGTTTCAGAACATCATTCCCTTTAATCGCTGAGTTATAGTGTATTGTGGGAATATACCATACATTGTTTATCCATTATTTATTATATATCCATTCATCTGTAGCTTCCACATTTTGGTTATTGTTAATAATATTGTCAGTAACTTTAATTTACTAACATGTTACTGAGGACCTTGCTTTTAATTACTTGATGCATATAAGAAGAAATTGGATCACCAGGTCATATATTAATCACACACAAAATTTTCTGAGGAAATGCTACACTGTTTTACACAGCTACTTCACCATTTTATAGTCTTACAAACAAAAAAAGAATGTTCTTATTTCTCCAAATCCTCTCCTACATTTCTAATTTTCTAATTTTTTATAGTACTCATTTCAGTGAGTATGTAATGGCATGTCATTGTGTTTTTTTTTCTTTTTTTCTCTTAAATGTTACATTAAAAAAAATATGAGGTCACCATATACACCCAAGCCTCCCTACCCCACTCTTCCCACATCAACAACATTTTCCATCATGGTGGCACACTCACTGCACCTGGTGAATACATTTTGGAGCACGGCTGCACCATGTGGACAGTGTCTACATTGTAGTCTATAATCACCCCATTCCACCCAGTGGGCCATGGCAGGACAAACAAGGTCCAGAAACTGTCCCTGCTGCACCACCTGGGACAACCCTCCTGAAAATGCACCCACATCATATCTCTTCTTCCCTCTCCCTACATTCAGTAGCTACCATGGCCAATTTCTCCACATCAATATTACAATTTCTTCCCTTACTAATCAAAATAGTTCCCCAGCAGAACACCAGTAAGTCCACTCTAGTCTACACTCTATTTCTCCATCCTGTGGACCCTGGGATGGTTAAGCCCAGTCCCCCTCTACATCAAGAGAGGGCTTAGATTCCACGTGGATGAGGATGCAATTCTGCATGCAATTGTAGGCACTCTTGGCTCCCCGGTGTGATGGTTGATCTTTTTCACCTCCTTGTTAGCTGGCCAGATGATAGGAGTTGCAAGTCTGCTGTTGCTCAGGGTCTGGTTGGGCCCATAAAGATATGCTCAATATCATAACTATTAGATCCTTGAAAATCAAAAGCACAAACCCATACTCATTGTGCTTTTGATTTTCAAGGATCTAATAGTTATGATATTGAGCATATTTTTATGTGCAGTTTGAAATTTGTTCATCTTTTTGAAATGTCTGTTAAAATATTTTGCCCATTTTAAAATGGGTTGTCTTCCTGTTGTTAAGTTACTGATTTTTATATATTGTGGATATTAGACTCTTATGGACTATATGATTTCCCAATATATTCTCCCATTGAATAGGCTATGTTTTTACTTTTATGATAAAGTCCTTTGATGCACAAGTATTTTAAATTTTGTAGAGGTCATATATATTCATTTTTCCTTTTGTTTGTCTTTTTAATGTTTAGTAAAGAAACCATTGCCTAAAACAAGATCCTAAACAAGCTTTCTTATTCTTTCTTCTTGGGGTTCTAATGTTCTGGTTCTTAAATTTTGGGTCTTCAAACAATTCATATTTAATTTTTCTATACAGTATAAGGAAAGGGTTCATTTTCATTCCTTTGTTCATGAATATCCAATTTTCCAAGTACTATGTGTTGAAGAGACGACTCTACCAATTGAGTGGATTTCCCACCCTTGTCCAAATTAGATGACATAAAAGTATGGGTTAGTTTCTGAACAGTCAATTTATTTCTCTGGGCTATATATCTTTCCCTCTGCTTATATGATGGTATTTTGATTCCTGTTTCTCATTTTACTTATTAAAGAAGTTGTACAATCATGCATAATATACAGAATTCCCATATCACTCCACTACCACCTTGCCTTATTGTGGAATATTTGTTATAATTTGAAAGCATATTCTCAAAACATTACTGCAAACTATAACCTGCATCTTATATTTGGTGCATTTTTCCCATAAAATATCCTATTATTGGCACAATGTATAAGTATTATATATTTGTTTTAGTTCATGAGAGAATGTTCTTATATATGTATTTTCAGCCAAAGTTCATCATCAACCATACGGTTCACTGTGTTATACAGCCTCCAGCCTGGAATAACCTATAATAACCTATCCAAAGTCTGCACTCAGTGGTGCCTAGTGTCATTTTACAGAATTGCTTCTGTCATTACCTCAGTCAATTTTAGAGCATTTTCCTTACTCAATTAGAAAAAAAATCCAATCCCATACTCCCTTACATCCTTATAGCTCACTACTGTTGACTCTTAGCATTGATATAATAGTTTTTTGCCATTGCTGCAAATATATTACAATATTACTGTTACTAAACTCCATAAGTTACATTAATTGTATTTTCATGCAGTACTATATTCTTAACAGCTTGTATAGTGGCATGTATGTGTTCTATTTCATAGAAGAACATTCTTGGACTTGTGCTATTAACCAAATCCTCATCCACCACTGAGTTCCCTGTGTTAGTTCTTAGATTATTCTCTAGTTTTCTTTAAATTGGCATTTATATCCCTTGACTACCCTTTGAGCCACAATCACATTTACAAATCAGCAGTTATAGTTATAATCACTGTACATTACCATCAACTCTATCCATTGTCGCACATTTACAATCAACCTTATTAAAAATTCTACATACATTATCAACTCACTCTTCTCAACCTTTACCTTCTAGTAACCTCTACCCTAGATTTTAACTCCATAATTTTAATCCTTGTATTTAATTTATATTAATTAGACCATATATCATTTGTTCTTTTATGTCTGATTTCCTTCACTCAATATGATTAAGGTTCATCCATATTATCATTGGTGTCCTGACTCCATTTCTTCTTACAGGTGACTAGTTTTCCATCATATGCCTATACCACAATTCATTTACCCATTCATTGGTTGATGGACACTTGGCTTGCTTCATTCATTTAGCAATTGTGAATAATGCCACTGCAAATATTGGTGTACAAATAGCTCACTACACTGCTTCCAGTTTTCCTGAATATAATCCGAATAGTGAGGCAGTTTGACCATATGGCAGTTCTGCATTTAGCTTCCTGAGGAACCACCAAACTGTCTTCTACAGAGGCTGCACCATTGTACATCCCTACCAAGAATGAGTGTTCCTATTGCTCTACATCATCTCCAGCACTGTAGTCCTCTCTTTCTTCAATAATGGTCATTCTATATGTTCTGAATGATAATCTTGTAGTTTTTCCCCTATTTTTTCAATTTGAGAATTTGTAAATTAAGTAAACAATCATGTACAATTTACAGGATTCTCATACTTTTCCCCACAAGCACTTTACATTGTTGTGACACTTTTATCACAAATGATTCAAGAATAGCTTCAAAATATTACCATCTCTATAGTTCATAGCTTATATTTGGTGTATTTTCATACAGAACATCCTAATATAAATGCCATGTAATCATATTGAATTTTTGTTGTAGTTCATGAGAGATTGTTTTCATATTTTTACTCTTAACCTCAAGGCTCATTGTTTTGTACAGTACCCTGTATTGTCCAATCCATCCAAAGTATACATACACTCAGTGACTCTCAGTACCATCACAGACCTTTCCTATTATTAACACAGAATGTTTTCCTTACTCCAGAAGGAAAACTCCTATATCATCTTACATCCCTCATTATTGGCTATTAGCATTGATAAGAGTACCTTCTTTACTATTGGTGTAAAAATATTACAAAACTACTGTTAATGTTATACATTACATTAGATGCATTTTTCGAATATATGTCCATTTTCTTAACACCTTGAAACAGAGGAACACACTTGTATTTGTACTGTTAACCACAATCATCCTTCACCCCTGAAGTCATGTTTCATAGTCCCTGGATTATCCTCTAGCTTCCATTCAATTGATGGCAACCTTCATAGACTAGCACTTTCAGCCAAAATCACATACACTTTATCACGTTGAGATATTTCCTTCTATTCCCATCTTTGAAGTGTTTTTCTATACATAAAGGGTCCTATATTTTGTCAAGTACCTTTATTGCCTCAATCAAAAGGATCATGTGATCTTTCTTCTTCAGTTTTTTAATGTGCTGAATTACACTGCTTGATTTTCTTTGTGGTAAGCCACCCTTGCAAGCCTGGGATAAAATCCAGTTGATCACTATGACCAGTCCTTCTGTTATGCTGCTGGATTCTATTGGCAATAAATTGGAAAGGATTTTTGCATCTGTATTTATTTGGGAAATGAATATGTAATTTTATTTTATCATAATATCTTTATCTGGCTTTGGCATTAGGATAATTTTTGGATTCCAGGATTGAGTTTGGTAGCATTAACTTTATTGAATGTTGGGAGAAGACTTAGAGCAAGATTGTATAAAATAATCTTTGAATGTTTGCTAGTATTCAGCTTTGAGGCCCTTTGGTCATTGGTCTTTTATGTTTTGATATTTTTTATGACTTTCAATCTGTTTACTTGTGAAAAAATTTTTAAGTCATGTATTATCTTCTAGAGTCAGTGTAGGTTGTTCATGCCTTTCTGGGAACATGTCCATTTCATCTACAGTGTCTAGTTTGTTGGCATACATTTGTTTGTAGTACCCTTTTAGGTCTTTTTACTTCTGTGGAGTAATAATGTACTACCACTCATTTCTGTATTTGCATCTTGTCTTTTTGTCAGTCAAGCTAATGATTTGTCAATTTTGTTAATCTTTCAAAGACCCAACAACAGTTTTGTTGATCCTCTCTATTGTTTTGTTGTTGTTTTTGTTCTCAATTTCATTTATTTCTGCTTAATTTTTGTGTTCTTCTGTTTACTTTGGGATTAGTCTACTATTAATTTTCTGTAACCCTCCAGGTATGTTGTTAGGTCTTTAATTTTAACTACATATTCCTTTTATAATGTAGGCACTTAGCTTAGCAAATTTTCCTTTCAGCACTGCCTTTCCTACATCCCATAAATTTTGCTTTGTTGTCTTCCTCTTTTCATTCATCTTGATATACTTTATGATTTATCTTGCAATTCGTTCTTTGGCCAAATGGTTGTATAAGACTGTGTTGTTTAACCCCCATACCATTGTGCATTTTCCAGGCCTCTACCAGTTACTGATTTCTAGCTTCATCAGAGAAAGATGAAATATCAAAAGATAATTTCGATATTTTTAAATTTATTGATTCCTGTTTTGTAATCCAACAGAAAAATCCATGGGCATTTCATAAAATGTGTGTACTGTTTTTTGGGGGTACATTGTTCTGTAGATATCTGTTAGGTGTAGTTTATTTATCAAATTACTCAATTTCTCTATTTCCTTCATGATATTCTGTGTTGATGGTCTATTTATTGATATGAATGCTGTATTGAAATCTCCCATTATGATTGTAGAGAAATCTCTTTCACTCTTCACTTGGCCAGCATTTATCTTATGAATTTTGGCACTCTGGTTAGGTGCATAGATATATATGGTAGATATTTCTTCTTGTTAGATTGCCCTTTTAAATAATATATAATGTCCTTCTTTGGCTCTTATAACAGCTTTGCATTTAAAAGCTATTTTGTCTGATATTTTTTGTTTACTGTTGCATGAAAGAACTTTTTCTAGTCTTTCTCTTCCAAAGTATTTGTATCCTTGGGTATAAGATAAGTTTCTTGTAGACAGCATAAAGATGGTTCATTTTTAAAACCAATTCTACCAGGATGCATGTTCTGATTGGGGATTTTAATCCATTAACAATTTAATATTATTACTGTAAAAACAGTACTTTACCCATTTTTCTCATATTATACATTTTATTTTTTAAAAAGTTTTAGATTACAGAAAAGTTTAATGAAAAATATAGTGAATTCCCATATACTCCACTTCTACTCCTTCACATTTTTCCCTATTAATAATACCTTACATCAATTGATAAGCAAATATTGAAACATTGCTACTAACTAAAGTCTATAATTTACTTTATGGTTTACAATTTGCAGTGTACAATTTTATAAGTTTTGACAAAATGTAAATAGCCTGTAATCGTCATTGCAATGTAACACAGAACAATTCCAACACCCTCAAGCATGCCCTATATTCCAATTACTTTTCCCTTGCTCTCCTCTCAGCACTGTCTTTATATCAATGTTATAGGTTCTTCTATTACTACAATGATAATCTTTGGTCTATGGTTGCATTCCTCCCTTATATTCATTCATTCCTCAATCTTGAGGATATTTTCTCCCATTAAGTAGGCCTCCTTTTCACGTCCTTGACAAACTCCGTTGAAGTATAAGAGTTTACATTTTGAGGAGGTCCTTTTTATCTGTGTTTTTTTTTTTCATTGCTTGTAATTTCAGTTTAAAATTTATAAAACCATTTTCTATTACAAGATTACATAGCTGTTTCCCTACATTATCTTCTAGCATCTGTGTAGTCTTGCTTTTTATATTTGGGTCTTTGATACATATGTAGTTAAGTTTTGTATAAGGCATGAGATATTGATCCTCTTTTATTATTTTGGGCATGGCTATCCAATTCTCCAAAAACCATTAGCTGATGACATTATTCTGCATCAGTTAGTAGGCTTAGTGGCTTATTGAATAACAGTTGGCCATATATGTACGGGTCTATATCTGAATTCTCAGTTTGGTTCCATTGGCCAGTATGTCCATCTTTTGCCAGTATCATGTGGTTTTGACCACTGCAGCTTTAGAGTATGCTTCAAGTCAGGTAGAACGTTTCCTCCGATTTTGCTTTTCCTTTCAACTTGTTTTGGCTAATTTGAGGGTGACTTACCCTTCCAAATAAATTTAATAATTGCCTTATCCAGTTTGTAAAATGTGCTATTGGAACTTTATTAGGATTGTGTTGAATGTGGAAATCATTTACATAAGATGACATCATACTGATATTTAGCCTTCCCATTCATTCACATGGAATATATTTCCATTTATTTCAATCTTCTTTGATTTCCTTTAGCAATGTAATGTCATTTTCTATACACAAGTCCTTAACATCATGAGTTAAGTTTATTCTTTGATATACAATTAATTATTTTCCACTGTATATTGAATTTTTTCTTGATTTCCTACTCAGATTGCTCATTATTAGGATAAAGAAATAATACTGAATTTTGTGTGTTGATCTTTTTTCCTGACTACTTTGCCAAACTCATTTATGAGTTCTAGAAACTTTGTTGTAGATTTTCTGGGACTTTCTAAGTATATAATTATGTCATCTGCAAATACTGAAAGTTTTACTTCTTCCTTTGGATTCACTTTATTTGTGAATTTGGATTCACTTTACTGCTTTTTCTTGCCTGAGTGCTTGAACAAGTACTTTTAATGCAATGTTAAATAAGAGAGGTAACAATGGGCAACCTTGATCTTAGAGGGAAAGCCTTTAGCATTTCACCATTGACTATGATGTGAAATGCTAAATGATATGCCCTTTAATATGTTGAGGAAATTTCCTTCTAATCCTGTCTTTAGATGTGCTTTTATCAAGAAAGGATGCTCTCTTGTCAAATTCCTTTTTTGCATCGATAAATATGATAATGTGATTTTTCCTGCAGTCAAATGATATATTACATTAATTGATTTTGTTGAACCACTCTTAAATACCTGGAATAAAATTCATTTGATCCTGGTATCTAATTCAGTTGATGTGTTATTGAATATGATAGCAAGTATTTTTTGAGGATATTTGCATCTAAGTCCTTTAAAGAGATTGGTGTGTAGTTTTCTTTCCTAGTAGCATATCTATGTAGCTTTTGTATTAGGGTGATGTTGACACCATAGATTGAGTTAGATAGTGTTCCCTCCTCTTCTTTTTTAAAGAGTTTTAGCAGGATTGGTTTTAGTTCTTTCTGGAACGATTGGTAGAATTCATCTGTGAAGGCAACTGATCTTAGGCTCTTCTTATTGGAGAGGTTTCTGGTGATCAATTCAATTTTGTTACCTGTGATTTGTCTGATGAGTTCATCAATTTCTTCTTTCATCAAAGTAAGCTGCTTCTATGTTTCCAGAAATTAGCCTATTTCATCTACATTGTTCACATTGTTGGCATTTAATTTTTCAAGTATGATGCTCTATTTCTGTTGGATCAGTGGTGATATCCACTCTTGTTGCTGACTTTATTTGCATCTTCTCTCTTTTTTTCATGTTTGTCTAGGTAAATGTATGCCAATTTTATTAATCCTCTCAGAGAACCAGCTTTTGTTTCATTAATTCTAATTGTTTTTTATTCTCAGTTTCATTTGTTTGGATTCTAATCTTTGTTATTTCCTTCTTTCTTCTTGCTTTGGGATTAGGTATTTTTTTTTTCCCCTCTAAGTGTGTAGCAAGGTTCTTGATATTAGATATTTTCTATTTTTTTATCTCAGCATTTAGGGTATAAATTTCTCTTTCAGCACTGATTTACCTGCATACAATTAGTTTTGATATGTTTTGTTTCATTTTCACTTTTGTGAAGTAATTACTGATTCTCTTTAATTTCCTTCTTGACCTACTGCTTATGTTAGAATTTGCCTAGTCTAGTTTGGCCTTTTCTAGTTCTCCATCCTTTTTTGATTTATAGCTGCATTCTATTGTGTTCAGAACATGCTTTTTGTATTAATTTCAATCTTCCTAAATTCACTGAGATTTTGTCTTATGATCCAGCATGTGATCTATCATGCAGAATGATCCATGAGCATTCAAGAAAAATGTATAACCATTTGTTTTGTGATATAATCTTGTATGTAAGTAAGTCAGGTCTAGTTTCTCTAACTTATCATTCAGACTATTTGATTATTCATTAAGCATCTGTCCCAATATTCTGTCCAATGGTGATAATGGTATATTGACCTATGATTGTAGAGTCAACTACTTTTCATCTTAGTTTTCCCAATATTTGCCTCATGTATTTGGGGGTCCCTGGTTAGGTACATAAAAATTTATGATTGTTCTTTCTCCTTGGTTGAGTACACATTTTATTAGTATATATTGTCTTACTTTGTCTTTTACAGCTTTCTTACATTTAAAGTTTATTTTGTTCAATATTAATATAGATATGCCTGCATTTTTGGGTTAATATTTGTATATAATATTGTTTTCCATTTTTTTACTTGCAATCTTCTTTTGTCCCTGATTGTAATGTTAATTTCATGTAGAAAGCATGTAGATGAATCTTATTATCCTATCTATTCAGCCAATCTGTGTTTTGATTAGAGAGATTAATCCATTAACATTCATTTATATATTACTACTATAAAGGCAGTACTTAATTTAGTCATTTTTCTTTAGGGTTATGTGGGTCATAGTTTATTTTCATTTCTATTATCCTTTTAGTTAATCTTACCCATAATCTTCCTTTATACACTGTAGGAGCTTGAGATTATTTATGAATCCCTATAAGAGAAAGATATTGTCTGTAAACTAATCTATTCCTCTTGGTATGTTACCCTTTGATTATGTTAAATTCATTTGAGACATCTCTGGTTAGGTTACCTGTTGTGTTTGCTTTGAGGAACACAAACAGTTGTGAGTGAAAGGTTGGAATGATTTCACATACAAAGAGTAACCAAAACAAGAAAAAAAGGCAAGCGTAACCATACTATCACTTCCTGCAAGCTAAACCAACAAGTGTTTGAGAGATCTGTATGAAGAAAACCACTGTCAGCCTGGACTAAAGGGGACAGGGAGGAGAAGGATGGAAAGGAAAATGGCTTTCAGAGGAAAACTGGAAGCTGAGGTCTAGAATTAAGACATTTCCTTAGGCCATGAGACGACACCCCCCCCCCCCATGTGAATGGAGAGGGTGATTTTCCCTCAAATTTTGATGACGGTAGCTGTTCCAGCCCACTCTTCACAGATTTTTTGAAGGACAGTCTACAGAGTGTTTGTTGCAGATTCCCTGGTGGTTGGGGAGAGTTAAGTCACCACCCCACTTCTCTGATGTTGCCGGGCCTAATCCCTACAGGCAGGGGATTGGGGTCACTACCCTACTGCTCTGTGGGTTATGACCTCTTACCCATAGATTGGGAGAGTGAGGTGTCCACCCCACAGCTCTGAGCGGGTTGGACCTGTATGCCAGAGATTAGGGAGAATATTGACATCTCCTCACTCTAATAAGGGTGTTGAGACTGTATCCTGGAGATTGGCAAAGAGTGACTATCGCCCCAATATTATTGGAGGGTGATATCTGGAGCTCAGTCACCACCCAGATGCTTAATGAGTGTGGAATAAAAATCATGGCCACTGGGCAAGCCTGTAGAAAGGGTGGGCCATCATGAGGCCCCAAGGAGTAGAAGAAACCATCATCTTATTATGACGCTCAGATTTTGTTTTTGTCGTTACTTCTACTGTGATTTCAGATGTGCTGTCTTCTATGTTTTTAAGTCTTTCCTCTATCTGATCAAATCTGCTGTTAAGTGCTTCTAGTGTATTTTTAGTTTCTTGCATCATGCTTCTCATCATGATCGGCTCTGTTATCTTTTTATGTATGTTTACTATTTCTTCTGTAGGCCATGCAGGTTTTCAAACTGTTAGGGCTCTGGGATGCATGCTTCCTTTCCAAATTATCCTTGTGGTAAAGCAAATGTTTATTCTACATCTGTACCATATTTGTTTATTGGAAGCATATAATTTGTCAAGCTCCACAGATCTAGAACCAGAGGTAATTAGGACCCAAGGAAAACTGTTCATGCAACTGATTTTATGTGACTTTTTAGGCAGTATTACCACTGAAATTATGTACAGATATTTGGAAAATTATAACATCTTTTGGGGATTCCCTAGGTGGAGTGTGGCAGTAGGAGATTATTTTTAATCCCAAAAGGAAAAATATTATGTGTATATATTAATCTTTTAATATTTCTCTGGTTGTGATATCCTTTGATTATATTAAATTCAGTTGGGATGCACTTGATTATATTATCTGGCATAATTGCATCGAGGACCTCTTGATTCAACCACATCAGTAAGTGAGTCTGATATAAATGGACACTCACACAGACATATAGAGAAGAGAGAGCTCTGTCATTTCTGATCTGGCCATGTGACATTATGAAGAAAGTTCAAACACCTGAAGCCCTGGGGACAAATGAACAATTTTACCTGATAACTTACAATTAACCTTGGGCAGAGAGTGGTAAAAGACATAAAGCTGAAATCAAGAAGAAGTGGAGCTGCTGAACCTGAGAGTGGAAGCCCAAAGGGGAAGACTGATACCCCTCAGAGAGCACCTGCTATCTTGCTTCAACATGTGGTGGCTGACTTTGATGAAAAAATACCTCTTATGGTACTTTCTATTGTCTTGGGGCTGTATGCTTTTACCCCAAATAAATACTCTTTTAAAAAACCAACAAATTTCTGGTACTTTGAAACAGCATTCCTTTGACTGACTAATACATACACTCTCTTCCATCCCCCTCTCTCTTGTTTTTATGTGTTTTGTTTTGTCTTGTTTTTCATCTCAACCTACAGAACTCCTTTTAGTATTTCTTGAAAAGCAGGATCATTGCTCACAATTTTTCTCAATTTCTGTACTTTGAATATTTTCATCTCTCCCTCATTTTTGAAGGACAGTTTTTCTGGATATGGGATTCTTGTCTGGTAACTGTTTTTCTTTAAAGAGTTTAACTACATTATACCACTGCCTTCTCACCTCCATGGTTTCAAATAAGAAACCAGCACTTAATCTTATCAAAATTATGTGGGATGGATCTCTTTTCTTTTGCTGCTTTCAGTATTTTGTTTTCATCTTGAGGTTTTGACAGTCTGATGAGCATGTGTCCTAGGGAAGGTCTGCTAGGATTTATTGCCTTTGGAATTTTGCTGTGCTTCCTGAACATGAGTTGGGAAATTTTTTAATCATTATTTCCTTCAACACACCTACTGCCTCTTTTATCTTCTCTTAAGGCCTGGGATACACATATGCATATGTTTTCATTTTGTGTTATTCAATTCCCTATGCCCCTATTGATTTTTTTCCATGATTTGTTTTTCTATCACTTCTACTATCTGTGTGATTTCAGATGTACTATCTTCTATGCTGCCTATTCTTTCCTGTGCCTGCTCAAATCTGATGTTATGTGCTTCTAGTGTATTTTTAATTTCTTGCATTGGGGCTTTTATCATCATCAACTCTGTTATCTTTTTAAGTATGTTTACAATTTATTCTGCATGTTCCCCCCATATCTTCTTGATATCCTTTATTTTTCCTTCATTTCTTCAATTTTGTTAAGGATATTTGTTTGGACATCCATAGTTAGTGGTTCCCTGTTTTGCATCTCCTCTCTCCATTTTAGTTTGTTCCTTAGACTGGTCCATTACTTCCTGTTTCTTAGTTTGGCTTGTCATTTTTTTCTGATGTCTAGGCATCTGTTTATATTCATGTGCTTACTCAGTTGGTTATTTTCTCTTCCTAGTCTAGGATTTTATGCCATGATATTTAGAGTGAGGAATCTATCATTGATATCCATGAAAAGACAAGTTATGACTAAATGACACCAGGGGCTTGCATTCAGAATATAGTTACAATAGTACCATACTGAATACAATGAGGAAGAAAGAATTGATATAAAAAAAGTGAAGTGATGAGAGTTTACATAATTGAGACTTGTTTCTATGTTGTGTAAGAATCAGACCATTGTTTTAAGAGTCAGGAAGATAGAATCCATATGTATAGAAAGAGGAGAAGTAGTTTCATTAAGCAGAGAGCTTTCATCTACATCCTAATAAGAAATAGGCTATAAGTAGTTACAGAAAACTACTATCAAAATGCAAAGACGTATTATGCCATATATATTACAGCAAGAATTTACATTCTTATCCCAGGAGAGGAGGTCAGTATTCATAAATCCTGAATATATTTCTTAGTAAGCCTGAATACCTAAAATTGATTGTTACAGTTTCTACCATATCTACAAAGGCGGGGGGGAGGCGGCGCATGGTTCATCAATCCTAGATCCTGAATTTTTTTTCCAATACATAAACACAGATTGCTTCAACCAATGATAAAGTATATGTATCTAAGGACAACAGAGAGTTGATAGCCAATTACCATTAAGAAATAGACCATTGACCATACATAGGATGATGTTATTTATGATGCTCCACAGGGATCCATCATCCATATCCAAGGAAAGATAAGGTCAGTGTACATAAAGCTGTTAGAGTCAGCATAGAACCTTTAAAGAGAATAACCTTCATTGTTAGAATCAGAAAATTAGTAAAAATCCAAGGAGAGGAGTTAGCATTCCTGAAATAATATTCTAGTATAGATTAATGTGCCTTTCTTAGCCATCAGGAGGTGAACTCCATATCAATAGGGATAGGTGGACAGAGATTACAGACCCAAGATGCTCAATTTAAATTTTAGTAATCAGATAGTAGAAATAGATTTTGGTTGTTACATACAGAATCTATATCCTGAAATGGTGGTCTTTCTTCCCTGAGTTGCAGAATGATAGCATCTATATCCTAAAATGGTGGTCATTGTTCCCTGAGTTAGAAGACTGACATCATTTTCTAATAGAAAATCTTGGCCACAGCCAGGATGCTATCAACCATATTAAATAAAGAGGAGTTTAACCTTCTTTAAGCCTGGACCTGGAATTCATACATGAAAGAGATATAGGATGATTTGTTCAGCTAAGAAATTAAGATCAATTCTGAGAGAAAGGGAGGGCAAGATTCAGATATCTGTTGACTAAGTTTATATCCTAGTAAGCAATGAGAGGCATGGTTATTACAGAATGGAGGTTACCATCAATACCCAGAAATTTAATAGCTCAGAGTGCATAAAGCCAATACCTTCATCAACATTCTGTTATGGACTGGAAGCTGTCATCACTATCAAAAGAGAGATGAAGTGAAATTTCACAGAACTAGAAGCATGAATCCATATCCTAGTAATAACTAGGCTATAATTTTTACAGCTCAGAAACAAGAATCCTAACCAAAGAAATATGCAGTATTCGTAGCACAAAAAAAAAATGATACAAATTCTAATAAGTAAATATTAAAAAGTAAAAGGCTAAGAATTACAGCCAGTGAGGTTCCATCTATATACAAGAGGAAAGAAAAAGTTCATATATCCAGAAAGCTAAATCTATATCATAGTAAACATAGTGTTATGAATGTTACAGTCATGGAGATAGTAATAACAATAATGAAAAGCCATGCTAGGATTTATAAAATGTGGGTATTGAATAAATATCCTAGTAAGAAATAAGCCATGTTCTTACTTATATCCAAAGTGAGAGCATCCGTAACTATTAAAAAAGAGAAATCAAGGATTGCGTTCACAGACCCTAAATCCTGGTATCTCAGGTTCAGATATTTCAAAGTCCATACTCATTTCTGATGCCAACTCAAGGTCAAGGATACCAAGACCACCCTTCCTGACACAAACTGCAAATTAAGTGGCCTTCTGATACCAGTTGCTAGTTCAGGAGTCTCCAAGAGAAACTTAGGGTTTCATAATTTACTAGAAGGACTCACTGAACACAGTGACACCTCTTGTATTTATGGCTATAGTTTCTCATGACAAAAGAAGGCAGCTTAATATCAACCAAAAGAAGACATATATAAGATGGCATTCATGAGAGTTCTAAGCTTGGTATTCCAGTTGTCCTCTGCTGGTGAAGTCATGACAACACTAACTTGTATCTCAATTATGTGTGATAATACACTTGCTGTAGTACTGATCAGGGAAGCTCACCTGTTCTGGTATCCAGAGATTTTTTTTAAAATTTCATTAGAGAAGTTGTAGGTTTACAGAAAAATTCTGTAAAAAACTACAACCCTCCTATATATCCCCTATTGATGAGGCTTTGTATTCACTTGGTACTTTTGTTAAAGTTGGTGAAAGAATATTTTTGTCCTATTAATTATAGCTCACGGTTCACTAGGTGTATTTTTCCCACATACTACTTTATTATTAACATTTTGTTTTAGTGTCATAAATTTGTTATAATTAATGAAAAGTCTTTGCTATATTTGTACTAACTGAGATCCATTTTCTACAATAGAATCTAGAGTTATACAGCCCTATACGTTTTATCATTTAACTTTTACCCTGATAACATATATGACCTAAATTTTCCTCTTTTAACCACATTAAAGTACATAATTCTAGGTTGTTAATTATATTCACAATAATGTACTACCATTACTACCATACATTTTCAAAATTTTACAATCAACTTAAATAGAAATTCTGTACAAATTAAGCATCACCTCCCCATTCTCTAACCACAAATCCATACCTCAGTAATCTACATTCTAGACTATATGAGTTTGCTTATTACAATTAGCTCATATCGGTGAAGTCAAACAATATTTGTCATTTTCTGTCTGCCTTATTTCACTCACCATAATGTCCTTATGGTTCATCCACATTATCACATACTTCAGTACTTCATTCCTTATGCTTGAATACTATCCCATTGTATGTATAAGCCATATTTTCTTTTATCTATCCATTGGTTAATGGATACTTGTGTTGTTTCCATTTTGTGGCAATTATGAATAATACCACTATTCATACCAGTTTGCTACTATATATTTTTTATTTTAATTATATTTTTTGAAGATACATACATCACAAAAAATGTTACATTAAAAAATATGAGGTTCCCATATATCCCACACCCAATACCCCCATTCCTCACACATCAACAACCTCTTTCATCGCTGTGGTACATTCATTGCATTTGGTGAATACATTTTGGAGCACTGCTGCACTGCATGGATAATAGTTTATGTTGTAGTTTACACTCTCACCTAGTATATTCAGTGGCTTATGGCAGGATATATAATGTCCAGCAACTATTCTTGCAATACCATTTAGAATAACTCCAAGACCGGGAAATGCCCCCAGGTGACATCTCATCTTCCCTCTCCCTGCCTTCAGCAACTAGCATTTTCATTTTCTTCACATTAGTGTTACAATTTCTTCCATTACTAGTCACAATATTCCTATACTAGAATACCAGTAATCCCACTCTAATCCATATTTTATTCTTCCATCCTGTGGACCCTCTGATGGTGATGTCCACTCCATCTCTATTATGTTATTAGTACCTGCTTTCAATTCCTTTGTGTATTAGTGGATTGCCAGGTCATTTGGTAATTCTATACTTAGCTTCCTAAGAAACCTCCAAACTCTTCCATAGTAGCTGCATCATTTTAAACTGCCACCAGAAAGAAGTTCCCATATCTCCACATCGTTACCAACCCTTGTCATTTTCCTTTTTAAATAGCAGCCATTTTAGTAGGTATGAAATGGTATCTCATTGTGGTTTTGATGTGCATTTCCTAAGAGCTGTGATGCTGAGCATCTTTCTTTAAGCAATTTACATATACCATTTGAAGAAATGTCTATTCCAGTTTTTTTTACCTTTTTCAAATTGGGTTTGTTTGTCTTTTTATTGTGTAAGTAAGGATTTACTTATAGGTTATGAGCCCCTTTTTGGAAATAAGGTTTGCAAATATTTTCTAGCATTGAGTAGGTTGTCTCTTCAGTTTTGTCAGATATGACTTTGATGCAATTTAAAAAAAATTTTTGAATAGATACTACTTACCTATTTTTTTTTCTTTTGTTGCTTGTGATTTGCATGTAAAATCTAAGGAACCATTACTTAGCACAATATCCTGAAGATGTGTCCCTACATTTCTTGCATTTTATAGTCCTGGTTCTTGTATTTAGATCTTTGATCCATTTTGAGTTAAGTTTTAATATCGAGTGAGATAGGGTCCTCTTTAAATCTTTGCATATGGATATCCAGTTCTCCCAGAACCACTTATTAGAGGCTAGTCTTTCCCAATGGAAAAGTCTTGGCAACCTTATTAGAAATCAACTGGCCACAAATATGTGGGTCTATTTCTGAAATCCAAATTCCATTTCATTTGTCATTTTATGTCTGTATGCCAGTGTCACTCTGTTTTCACCACTGTAGCTATAGCTTTGTAATAAGATTTAAAGTGAGAAAGTATGAGTTCTCCAACTTTGTTCTGTTTTAAGGTGTTTTTGGCTATTCAGGGACCATAAGACTTCCAAATAACTTTGATAATTGACTTTGCCATTTTTGCAAAGTAGACTTTTGGGATTTTGACTGAGAGTGCATTGAATCTGTAAACTAAATTGAGTAGAAACCACATTGTGTGAGCTAGGACCTGGGCTACCCCTCCTTAAATGAAACACAGCCTGAAGCAAGTAGCCACCAGTGTAAACTGGACACTTACTAATTAAAAAATAACATACCTCCCTGAGGAAAGAAAGTACAAATGTTGCTACAAACTTTAAGCCCCTCAAGGCTGTATATTGTCTTCTTGTGGTAACATTACCAAACACCCCATTCATGCATCTTGTGTAACTTTTGCAGAATATCCATTCTCATACCCTATGGAATATCTTTATACTTAGACCCTTATATTCCCTTTCCTCTTCTTTTTTTGAGCTGCCGCTATTGAAAAGTCTTTCCTGTTTGAAAGTCCTGATAAAGCTCATCTCTAATAATTTGTCAGGAGCATTCTTTGGACTTGTGGCTGCCCAGACTCATGCCTTCTGGAGTTCAGTTGGAACAGCTGGTGAGCCAGCCAGCAGTGAGACCAAAGGACCACCAGCAATAGCAGGCATGAACTCTGGGAAGGGGAACCCATACAAGACATCCTGAGTTGACCTATAATGTCCCTATGGGGATACATGGCTGCCCTCCTGGACAAGTGGAAAATGCTGAGAGAATACGGGATGCCCTGAAGACTTGGGTGGTTATACGATTGTGTTGCAGCAAGTGGCAAAGCACTGCATTTAAATAAGAAAAGGTGAGACCGCCAGATAGCAGAGGCCTTTATTAGGAGCCTTGCAAGCCACCAAGGTAGAACAGATTGCACAAGCCTCTGTGTACCACCTAGAGGAGGGATTAAAGTAGCAAGAGATCTGTGCTAACACAGGCAGAGATAAAAGACTCTTTAACTGAAAGCCTATGCCAAGCTAAAGATCAATTAGAAACCTTAGATGGCAGATGTGTTCATTCTAGAAGCTATAGGTTGCCTCAGGTCCAAATCTAGGTGATATTAACCACTGCTGGGTGGGACTCCTAGGCATGGGATCCTATGGACTCCTCCTCACATGAGGAAAAGAGGAGGAATGTGGGAGGTGGAAAAAGATAAGTCCCCCTTGGGTGCATCCCCTAAGACAACAGAAGTGGAAGGCATTACAGGACCATCTTCTGCAGCCCTGCAGTTCTGACCTCCCAAGCAAAAATTGCATGTTACTATGAGAGGCTACACCATTGCTGAGTTAGGTGATTTAGGGCAGAAGTACAGGCAGAAATCTAGAGACTTCCTACCTAATTGGATTCTAAGGTCATGGGACCCTGGAGCAGAAGTAGTAGTATCTGAGCTGGAGATGAACAAGTTATCCCCTATTACCACTCATCATTCTCTGCATCAGCATCAACATACTGCTTCAAAAAAGGCAAAAAAGTATGGTTGCTAGTTTGATTAGTTGCTAGATGCAAAGCTGCCTGGCTAGCGAAGGAGATATAATCCACCCCACCCCTCTTTGGCAATGCATGGAAGTGTTACAGGATAATTTACAGCTCGGGATAAAGTAAGCTTTTTATGCTGCCAACTTCAGGGGGCCTGATGCTAAAACATTTGCCACAGGAGTGAAAGAGACTGCGCTGCATTCTGTCTCCAAACATGGACCACTGGTGTTTTAGGAATTGACATTCTCCAGAATGGTACATTGCAGACTACCATAGCAGAATTCTGCTCCCAATGCTGAGTAATAAAAGCAGTGCTAGGGGGACAAGCTAAATGGTGCCAGTGAAGGTGCCCTCACTTTAAAGAACTGGGGCAATCAAACAACAAGATCCCTGAGGGGCACCAGGAAACTCTTGCAACAATTAAGGAATTAGGGGGGAAAGTGGGAATAATAATTACTACCCATAGTCTTTTCAATAGTCTGGTATGGCCAGTATGAAAACCTGATGGAACATGTAATCCCATATTTAGCTTAGATATTAAAGCCGCCTCATGTGCTAATCAGGAAAACTCATGTGTGGGAATGGAGGATCCCAAGCAGATTGCTCTTAAGAAGGAAAAAGGGAAAAACACAGACTCAAGCACTAATGGGGGTGGACCCTCACTTACCCTGGGAATTGGATGTGGCCAGTTCTGATATTAGCTTTGGGTGGGGTTTCTGGCAAAGACAAATTTCTAAGCAAGTACCTGTTACATTTGGTCACAATTGTGAAAGAGTGCGGCTGGGGCAGCTTGCACCCCGACGCTGACGGGGGGGTTTGGAGGGGTCAGCTGGCCGCAAAGGCGTCTGAGGCTGCGGCAGACAGCCTCAGAGGGGCTCTCAGGCGTGGAGGACGCGCAGCGAGGGGAGAAAGAATGCCGCGGAGACTAGGTCTGGTACGCAAGTCCGGTTTATTAAGGAAGTGCAGTGGGTTATATAGAGAATGAGGAGGGCGGGGTAGAGCAGGAGGAGTGAGGGCTACGGGGCGGCTGGGGATTGGCAGAAACTTGTGGGTGGACTTGTGGTTTTGTGCTGTTAGCTGTTGCTAGGGAAGTGGGCAGATTTCAGGTTATGATGCAACATTTGCCCCTTTTTCTCTTTTTTATTAGGGGGGGGTATAGGTGAGAGGTTTGCTTGGGTGTGTACTTATGGACGTGTGCTGGCTATGTTGGCCGCTAACAGGGGGCGAGTGGCAGGTCCAAAGAGTGGCAGGCAAGCAGAACAGACCAGCTGTGCTACACGTGAGTGGTGGGCTGCGCACTTCCCCCACTAGGTGCGGCTACACTTGCCATTCAGACTCGGGCCTGCCCCGCCCCCTGCTCCCTATTGATTGTTAAGCAGTTCTAGGGTGGCGGCAGCTGGGGAGGGGAGTGAAGTTGGCTGTTAAGGTGGGGAACGTGCGGGCTGGGGGAGCAATGGGATGCGTTGCGGGGTTTTTAGGTGTTGGGTTGTTCTTGATTTCTTCTTGGGGCGGGCTGAGCAGGGCTCGTTGGGGGGACTGTCTTCAGTGGCGAGCTGATGGTACTGGATGCACATGAAGGACGTGAGGATTGCATTGGTTTGGTCTTTGGCGAGCTGGATGATCTTCTTGACAGCCCAGGGCCCTATGGTAAGAGCTAGGAGAATTATTATTAGCGGGCCTAGGAGAGGGAGGAGGTATGGGAGGAGGGTATGGAAGACTCCGGAAAAATAGTTAGCGGCTTCACGCTCTTTTTGGCGCCGCTCTAGTCCTTCTCGGACCTTTCTTAGGCTGTCCTCGGCAAGGCCAGTAGAATTGGTGTATATACAGCACTCTTCTCCAAGGGCGGCACAAAGGCCTCCCTCCTTGAGGAGGAGAAGGTCAAGGCCCCGGCGGTTTTGGAGAACTACCTCAGAAAGGGAATTGAGAGAGTTTTTAAGATGGGAGATAGCGACTTGGAGGTGGGAGATATCACTGTCGACAGCTTGCCTGAGGGAGGAAAGGGAAGAGGATTGTGTGGTAAGAGCGGCGATTCCCGTGCCTGCCCCGGCGAGACCTAGAAGGGTAGCAACTGTGAGGATGGTGAAGGGTTCTCTCTTCTGGAGGTGAGCAGGGAGTTTGTGACTCTGAAGGGCGGAGAAGAACTCTTCGTCACTGTGGAAAAGGACTCGAGGGGCTAGGAGAATGAGTAGACAGGTTTCATTGGTGGTGTTGAGGGTAGCGACGTTGAGGCAGGGGGTTAGTCCGGTGGAGGTGCAAAGCCATTGGGAGGTGTTAAGGGGGATTAAGAATTTGGCGGAAATGTTGGGAGAGGAGTAGTTGGAGCAGGCATTTAGGAGGGGATGGGGACCTTGGCGAGAATGAACACAGCGCCCTGTGGAGGAAACAGATTGAAAGGTTAAGGGGATAGAAGAGGCGTTCCAATTGCATTCAGCAGGATTATGTTCAGAGGATTCAGTGAAGGCGAGGTTAGTGGCAACGGGCTCATATAGAGGAAGAGAGGGAGAGAGACAAAGCCAGCAGTTTGCAGTTAGGTTGGGGTGGGAGATATTCAGAGAGATGTAGGAGGCTCTAATTAGGTTAACGAGAGGGCTAGAATACTGAGTAGGGGGTAAGCGAGACTTGGGGTTGTGGGAGGTAAGGGGAGCAGTAGCGAGGGGGGTGCTGGGCGAGGGAGAGGGTGAGGCGGAGTGGGGGGGAGAGGGAGGCTGTGCCTGTGGAGGATTGAGAACCTGATTTGGGCCCACTGGGATGGAACGTGTGGGAATCGGCTCTTTTTTTATAATGATAAAGGCACCGTAGTCGTAGCCGGTTGCATACAGGCGGACTCCCCACGTGCGGCCAGACAGCCAGACTGGATCTAGGGGATTTTTGACTCGTAGGGTGACGGAGCACCAGTTTGCGCCACTGTGGATGAGCTTAATATAGGGGTCTTTGTTAGGGGCACCGGACCATCCGTAGGCGATGGTCTCGCACCCCCAGGAAGGGCAGTAATAGTGTGCAGGGTCATGGCATCCTCTGGCGGTGGATGGACAGATGTAGAAACCTGAGAAATGGTTATCATTGGGGCCATGGCACTTTTTGGGGAGGCCCGCACCGTACGTGGCTGCAGGGGTACGCCTGCTGCGGCGCGATGGGGGTGAAGTATAGCAATGAAGGGAGCAGCTATCGAAGGCACTGCTATAACTGGACGTGTAAGCTAGGTTGGTGAGATTACGGATGTGCACGGTGAAGGAAGGAGCGCTTGCAGTGACATTTACAGCGAGGAGCTTTTCCTGCTGCCAAAGGGTGAGCGTCCAGTTGAAGGGTTGGTGTGAGGGGTTGGAGAAGATAGGCAGGAGAAGAGGAAGGAGGAGGAGAAGGACTGGGTACAGACGAGCTTCAGTCCTCTGCTCCATTGGCGTAGTCGTCTCAGGGGGCGAACGAAGAGGGGGTGCTCAGTGGTGGACCATTGCTTGATGGCGCAGGCGCAGCGTTCTCTGGAGTTGCTGGCACCGGCGTGCGTCGGACGGCGGTGAAGGGTGCCAGATCGTTGGGTGAAGGGGTGTGGTCTGTTGCAGGCACTGTGGCAGGACGGATCAGACGAGCTGGGATCCACAGGGGCTGCGGCTCAGAATCTGGAAAGACACAAGCAAAACCTCGCCCTTGGGCAAGGAGGGGGGCTGGTCGTTGCCAGCGGTTAGTTTGGGGGTCTTTCCAATGGACAAGAGGGGCTTGGGTGGGACGCCACATGGGGCCCCAATGCTTGTGGGTGGGAGAAAGGCCTTTCTTGTCAAATGTGAGCAAGTTCAAGTGAATTAAGCAGGCGGTAACAACGTCTCCTGGTGGCTTTAGAGGAGCTTCATTTTGCTCTTTGTGAATAAGGAGCTTGAGCTGTTGGTTAATGCGCTCGACGATGCCTTGTCCTTGTGGGTTGTAGGGAACCCCGAAATGATGTGTGATCTTGTACATTTGTAGGAAGGCAGCAAAGGCGGAGCTCCGATAAGCGGGGCCATTGTCTGTTTTGAGGTCCCATGGAACGCCCATAAAAAGGATGGCTTGGCGTAGCGCACGGATGGCGTGTTTGGCTGTTTCTCCTGGAAGGGGCAGGGCGTAGCACATGTGCGAGAAGGTGTAGACGGCAACATGTAGGAACTTGAGTCTTCCAAAAGAGTTGACATGAGTAACTTCCATTTGCCATCGGGAGTTTGGGCGAAGACCTCGCGGGTTGACGCCCTGTGGCTGTAATGGGCCGAGGGGTAAGAGAGGCGCGCAGGTGCGGCAAGAGCGCACGAGGTGCTTACAGGTTTCCATGGGCAGATTGGGAAAGAGCTTATGAATTGAGCGCGCTGAGAAGTGGAACTGCGCATGCAGTAGCTTGGCCTGGTTGACAACGTCCCCAAGATAAAGCGGCCAGGGCACGCTGTGGTTGGCAAGTGTGGTGTGCCGTCGTTGGCATGTGCAAGGCATGCTGTGGCAGGCGAGCGCAGCATGCTGTGCTGGTGACGCCTGAGCTGGTGATGGCTGGACAGCGCGGTCGGCGGCTTGATTTCCAGCGGTTAGCGGGCCAGGGAGGCTGCTGTGACTTCTGATGTGAGTGATGAACCAAGGGTGGTCTCTGGCTTCTAATTGGTGCTGGAGGAACTGAAGCGCCCTATCGATGGCTGTATCTGTAGGGAAGAAGGTGGCAAGAGGCAAGGCATGGCACACCTGCAGGGTGTATAAACTGTCTGTGAAGATATTGAGCGGCTGGTTGGGGCAGGTGTGCAGAGCAACAGCGACTGCGAGCAGTTCTCCGACTTGGACGGAGAACGCGTTCGAAAACACAAGGGTTCGTGGTGTTGGGGAACCAGGTGAATAGATGACCGCAGCATAGGAGGTCTTTGAGGCATCTGTAAAGGCCGTTACTGCGTGTGGAAGAGGTTTCCTGGCCGGCAATGGATGGAACGGAGTGGAGAATGCGAGTCGCGAGAGGCCTTGGAGAAGTCAGTGATGAGGATAGTGGTTGTCGAAAGAGCCTCTGAAAGTTTCAGTGAGCACTTGCATGTCCACGTCGTGGATGAGCAGGTTGGTAGTAGCCTTGGCGTCAAAGGGCCAGACGATTGTGGAAGGAGGAACTCCGTAGGTATGCACACATAGCCCTACAAGGTCGGAGGCGAGGGCGATCCATGCCCTTGTGAAGGGGCAGATTTTTGGGAGCTTACTCTTGGAAGTGTGTAGCCAGAGCAGTGGCCCGTCTTGCCAGAGGAGTCCAGTGGGCGTTACTGGCGTGGGAAGAACCAATGTGAGGACTGGCAGTCCTGGGGCATAGCGCTCGAGGCGGCAGGCCTGAAGGGCCTCGTTGACATCCTGCACAGCCGCTCGGGCTGCTGGAGTGATGACGATGGGGCGGGTGACTGCGTCAGCTGGAAGATCCTTAGTCTGGAGGAGCTCGAAAAGAGGCTGAAGTTGAGCCGTGGTGATGGGGAGCGCTGACCGAAGCCAATTGATTTGGTCGCAGAGCTGCTGTAGCTCCGTTAGAGACATCTTGGGCGACACCTGTAGCTTTGGTGCTACTGGCTTAACATGGTGGAGAAAGTGAAACCCCAAAAATTGAAAGGGGGATTGAAGGCGAATCTTGTCAGGCTGAACAGTAAGTCCGATCTGTGAGAGATTGTGGAGAAGCTCTGAGACGAGAGTTTCCAGCTCACGAGGATCCTTAGCGGCAATGAGCAGATCGTCCATGTAGTGGATGATGTGGGCGCGCCTGTGGGCCTTCTTGCGGAGTGGATCGACTGCGCGATCGACAAAGAGTTGGCAGATGGCAGGGCTGTTGCGCATTCCTTGAGGGAGGACTCTCCATTGGTAACGCTGGGCTGCACCTCGATGGTTTGTTTGAGGCACCGTGAAGGCGAACCGTGGGCAGTCTCGTGGATGGAGAGGAATGGAGAAGAAGCAGTCCTTGATGTCGATGATGGCCGCGTGCATGTGCTGAGGGACAGCGGTGGGGTGCGGGCACCCTGGCTGCGGCGATCCCATTGGCTTGATGTGCTTGTTGACCTCACATAGGTCATGGAGAAGGCGATATTTGCCACTGCTTTTCTTGGTAATAACAAAGACAGGTGAATTGTAGGGACTAGTGGAAGGTTCAATGTGTCCTGCCCGTAACTGCTCTTCGACGAGAGTGGAGAGGGCTTGCAGTTTGTAAGATGGCAAGGGCCACTGCTCGACCCAGATGGGCTCCTCTGTGTCCCATTCCAGAGGGATAGGGTCAGGCGTTGTGATGGGAGCAGTGGCCCCCGCTAGGGGGTGGGCAGGCTGAGCGAGAGGGCCTCAGTAGTGAGGATGGCTCCCGTTTGGCTGAGGATATCTCTTCCCCAGAGAATACCACCAACGGTGGAGAGGATGAGGGGGCAGAAGCGACCGTGCCGGCCCTCTCGGTCCTCCCATTTGATAGGAGTGGCGCATCTCCAGGACTCAGCGGAGCCTGTGGCCCCAATTACCTGAGGCCCCTGCTCAAGAGCCCAGTGGTTGAAGGCGGCGATTTCAAACAGGATGCAGGAGACCTCTGCACCGGAGTCGAGCAGTCCCTCTAACCATTGCCCTTCGATTTTGAGCTCCATGACAGGCTTGGAGGAGCTTCTGATGGGAACCGTCCACATCAAGGCTTGGGGGCTCTCTGGTGGGTGGCCTCTTTGGGGCGGGGCTGAGGCTTGCCCCGCTGGGAGTTTAAAGGTTGGCGAGGGCTTTGAGCGGAGCGGCAGTCGCGGGCCCAATGATATCCTTTTCTGCATCGAGGGCATGGGGTGGAAGGCCCTCTCGGGCGGGATGGAGGGCGGCTGCCGGATGCTGGGAGGGGTGGTCTCTCGGTCTGCAATTGTGGGCAGTCTTGGGCGAAGTGGCCCGTCTCACCACATCTGAAGCATCCGGAAGAAGCGGCTAGGGCCGTGGCGATGGCTTTGGCGAGGCTAGTGGCCTGCGGGTCAAGGTTGCGGCAAGCCAAGACCCAGTCATGGACGCCCTTATCCCGCATGGTGAGGATAATCTGCCGGCAAGCATCGAGGCATCCTTCAACGATGAGATCTTTGGCGAGAGCGACCTGGGCCTCCTCTCCGCGGACCTTACGCTGGCAGGCCTCGATGACGCGGGCGACAAAGGTAGCGAAATCTTCGTCTTTGCCCTGGGTCATCTGGGCGAGCTTTTGAGGTCTCGTGGCGGAGACATTGCGGAAGGATCGCAGGGCTAGTTCTCTAAGCCGGAGCCAAAAACCGGGGGGCGCATTGCGGTACTGCACAGGATCGGTGAAAGTACCAATGCCTGTGTACGCCTCTGGGGGGTCCTGGATACCCGCACTGGCATTCTCGGCGATGTGCCTCTCAGCCTCTGCCTGGAAGTGGCATCCCCATTCCACAAACTGTCCTGGGGCCAGAATGGCCCGGGCAAGTGAAATCCAATCATAGGGGAGAACAAGTTGTGCCCCAAGTTCCTCGAGCAGCTGTTGGGCGTACGGACTCCCGATGCCATCCTCCTTAACTGCGCGTCTAAGGTTTTTAATTTCATCAGTGGTGAAAGGGAGCCATTGCTGGGGGCGCGCTTGAGAGGGCGCCGGGTTCAAAGGGAAGAGGTGAGGGGTGGCCCCTGTCATGGGTGGGCCGGAGTGGCCCAGCCATGTGTCTGAACTGGTCCAAGGCCTGGACGCTGGTGCCGGCGGAGCGGCCAATGGAGGAGGAGGTGGCGGCCATGTTGTCTGAGAGGGGGGACAAGATGGACGCAGAGGAGTTTCCGGTTGCAAACAAGATGGTAGGGGCTCTCCTTCTGGTTGCAAACAAGATGGCTGCGGAGCAGTTTCCGGCGGACAAAATGTCCGCAGCAAGGCTTCCGGTGATTTATAAGATGGCGGAGGCTCTCCTTCCGCCCTGCGCCAAGATGGCAGAGGCTCCCCTTCTGGTTTGCGCCAAGATGGCGGAGGCTCTCCTTCCGGTTTGCGCCAAGATGGCGGACGCTCTCCTTCCGGTCTGCGCCAAGATGGCAGAGTGACCGGAAGAGGCGGGTAAAGAGAGGCGGGATTTCCGCCTGAGGGCCCATACTTCCTCCCTTCAGGCGAAGAAGAAGGAGGAAGTGTGCCATCTTGGTGGCCAGGCGGGAACTTCCCCCTTTCAAGTGAAGAAGAAGGAGGAAGTTCGCCATCTTGGCGACCAGGCAGGGACCTCCCCCCCCTCAGGCGGAGAGGAAAGAGGAAGTTCGCCATCCTGATAATGGTCATCCCGAAGAGGATGGAGCTCAAGGTCGGCATTGAGCTCACTAGATAAGGACTCAGTATCTAAGTCGGGAGTGTCCCCCTTATCAGGGTCGCAGTCCAGCGGCCGCGCAGCAGCCCCGGCGGAAACCTGGTAAGCGTCTTTCGGGGCAGGCGCGCCAAGGAGGCAGGCGCGGATGGCCACAAGCGTGGGCAGGAGGCCAGGGGGAAACGACCTGCCCTCATGCTCCATAGAGGAGGTGACGCGGTCAATGAGACGCGAGTAAGTGTCTGGGCTCCAAAGGTGGCAGGTGGCCAGCCACGGATTGAAAGGCAGGAGGAGATCCCAGTACTTTTGCAGGTGGCGGAGGGAAACCCTAACGCCATTAGTGTCTAGGAGGCCAGCAAGCGCTCTGACTTGCGGCACTTGGCGGGAAGATAGACGCCCACCCATTTTTCTGCCGGGGGCCGATAACGGGGGTCCTTACCTTGAGAGCGCGGCGAAGGGGTGGGAGCGAGGTCCCACGGGGGTGAGGCAGTGCTCACGTCGGACCGGACTTGAACTGCCACCACGTTGGGGCGCCAGTTGCGGCTGGGGCGGCTTGCACCCCGACGCTGACGGGGGGGTTTGGAGGGGTCAGCTGGCCGCAAAGGCGTCTGAGGTTGCGGCAGACAGCCTCAGAGGGGCTCTCAGGCGTGGAGGACGCGCGGCGAGGGGAGAAAGAATGCCGCGGAGACTAGGTCTGGTACGCAAGTCCGGTTTATTAAGGAAGTGCAGTGGGTTATATAGAGAATGAGGAGGGCGGGGTAGAGCAGGAGGAGTGAGGGCTACAGGGCGGCTGGGGATTGGCAGAAACTTGTGGGTGGACTTGTGGTTTTGTGCTGTTAGCTGTTGCTAGGGAAGTGGGCAGATTTCAGGTTATGATGCAACAAAAGAGGCCAAGTTACTATATAGCTCCCTAGAGTAGTAACTATGTGCAGCATACCACACCATGTTGCAAGTGGAGGGCTTAACCCCAAAGTGTCTGGTCCCTGAGGACTGCCATCCCTATCCAAGGGTGGACTGCAGATACTGGGAACAAGACATGAACCATGGACTGCTGTGACTGACCTGTGTGGGGGAGAGATGTGTACAAGGACATCTGGGACACCTGCCAGTAATGACAGGTAACTCTCAAGTCCCCACCCACTCCCCTATGACTGCTTCTGAGAATGGTGAGGCAGATGATCTCATGAAGGTCCAGAGCCATACCACTGAGAATCAAGAAGTAGCAGAGTGGAACCACAGAAAAGCAGATGTTGTGATTATCACACTGTGCTGTCAAGCCCAACTGCTCCAGTTTCCTGTCAGTCACCAGAAGCTTATGGCCATTCCCAGGAGTGTTGGTAAACTTAAAAAAAAAAACAGCAATTCAAGAACCTATTCATAAATAAACACCAGACAAACCCTAATTAAAGGCATCCTGGGAAATAGCTGGTCTGTGCTCTTCAAAAACATCAGTATCACTGTTATGGGTTGAACTGTGTCTCTCCAAAGAGCGATGACCCCCAGGACCTCAGAATGTGACTTTATTTGGAAGTAGGGTCATTGCACTTGTCTGGGTTTTGGGCAAGTATTATGTTTTACAGTATGCCTTTCATGGAAGACTTCTTTTACCTGGAGGGAAGCCTGTGTTCTAGTTTTCCCACCTTTGACAATGTATCCCTGTTGCACAGAAATTGTCTTTAGGTTGGTGAGTGAACTTGTGTCAACCTAGTCCATCTTAGACCACCTTACCCTTTCATGCAATACTCTTTTGGAAGAGTTGCCTTCCCTTTCTGGTGGGGGGTACTCTAATGACATTTAAATGTTCATCCTGTGCCCACCAAAATAACTAGATTTTCACAATCTAATTAGAGTTCAAATTGCTTGTTAGGATGGCGTCCCTCCACTGAAAAGAGCTGTTATCAAAATTGGAGTTTTTAAAGTCCCAATCCAGAACTCACCAAACAAGGAAATTTCCCTTCTGTATCCCAAGTGGCAAATGCTAATGGGCATCTGTCACAAGACCAACCAGAACAGGACTGTTACCAGCTCATACCAAATGAACTGAGGTACACCAACTGTGCTTCTGTTACAAGACCAAATCAAAGGAACCGAAGTTCACAAAATGAGCTGCTGGTCATAGCCCAAACCAGATAATCGAACTTCAAATTGCCCTTTACCAGAAGGCACCCAAAGAAAAGGCAGAGCCTCAGCCCCAAAGAGAGAGGTTTGGAGCTGACAGGGCTCACCAGTGGGATACGGGCCATCAGAAAAATGACAGATCTCAAGGGGACTCCTGCTGTTACCATGCACCAATCCAAAGATGGCTCTGAAGCCAGGTCAGAGTTTGCTTTGGATCTCATTTCTGACAACATGTAATGTCAACCCAAAAATAGCGAATTAGGCTGAAAGACAATAAAAGACATTTATTTGGGGTCGTAGAATTGCAATTTGGGCAGCACAGCCATAGTAGCTACCTAAATCCGATCTCACCATGGCATTTCCTGGCAAGGGTTTTTAAAGAACAGGATTTTAGATATATTGTTTATGGTTGGTGGATATTTGAGATGCGATATTTGGTTGTCTTTCAGATTAATTAATACTTTGCCGTTTGTTTATGGTGTACAGATGTCCTTAGGATTTTCAAGACAATCTTGCTTGAGGGTTTGTATAGTGTGACATTTTGCGATGGCTGAAATTTGCATGAGTATCCTTCAGAATGTGACTTTCCCCTCCATTTGATATCTTAGTCATAGAAACTCTATTTCTTTAACATAAATAAGGGATTCCTTTTGGCGGGATGAAAATGGTCTGGAATTAGATAGCAAGGGTTGGGCAAGCATGTGCTTATGAATATATCTGAGTTGTACACTTCGAAATGTCTAATTTTTTGGCAAGTGAATTATAATTGAAAAAGTTGATTATTGATCTTTTTAAATCAGAATGAAATAGAGTATATTATTCGGGAAAACTTCTTTCATACCTCTCCTTCACATAAGAAAAAATATCGATTAATCAAACCAACTTTGCCAGAAAGTAAAAGTAAGTAAAAGATAGATGGAGAGTAGAATCCATTCAATATTTATTAAGATCCAACTACCAGTAGCATTGAGCTTGAAGAAGAGGACGCTATCCTCACCGTGCAGGAGGACCTGAACGTGCGGAAGCGGCGTGGCTTTCGAGTAACAGATCCGAAACCCTCAAAATGTGATACCCGTTACAGGTTTCCCTTGAAAAGCGAGAACCACTTCTATTCCCAAAGCAGGGGAATAGTGAGGCTCCCATCGGACCACGCAAGAAGAACAAGAACACAACTGTTTGCTCCCAATTGAGTGTGATCAGGTTCCTTTCAAGCAATATAATACTTACAAACATTTACGCAGGCTAACAGCCCTACCAAACTACAAATCCCAGTAGGCGGCATCCTCAGCACATTGAATTCGGTGCGCCCGCCCAAAACGCGGCGTTACGCTCTAAGCCCTAACCGAGTCCGCGCAGCCTGCTGGGACTCGTAGGCCGCTCCAACTCTTCTTCCTCGCAGGCCCACACTCGCGTGCGGCGGCTCTGCCCCTCCGCTCAACACAAGCCCAACCCCTTCTTCAACGCTTCTCACCGCGGTCACACTACTTTCCCTCCCTGTCAACCTCGTTAAGTCTTGTGAGGAGCCTGACGATTGGTGGCCGGAATTTGGGGGCGGGCGCGAGGCCCTGCCAGCTTCCGTGATCCCAGCAGGTAGCGCATTTGGCTGCCGCGGTCACCTCGTCTCTGCTCTGAAAGGCGAGAGGCTGAGAGTGGGGAGAAGAGGCAGAAGCACCGAGGACAGTGGCATTTGAGAGCTGACGGGACCACGGTATATGTGAAGGATGTCCTAACTGCTGCAGGGCGGAGGGACGCTCGGACTACCGTTTCGGGGGCCATCTCTTCACACTCCCTCGTTGACCCTTAGCCTTCGTACATGCATTCAGCCCTCTTCCCTTCGTGAGTGGCGACAGTAGGAGCAAGTGTGTGGACACTGATTCAGGACTGATGGGATGGAGAGGCCGCCTTTGGATTTGCGAGCATGAGGAGCGGAGGGTGAGGGACGGAAGACAGGCGTGCTGCCACGTCCCTTTGGGAAGGGGCTGTAAGCTGTGTGCTGTGCCACGCGTGCCAGCCACGTATGTCCAGCACCGCTTTGGGTGCCAGGGGTCTTCTCTCCCAGACTCCGCCACGACCAAGCTTCACAAGGCAGGCCCTGCGGTTAAGGGCTCGCCCTTCTCTCCTCTGACAACTACTCTGCGCACCCGCCCGCAAGGCTATTTCCTTTCAGCTGCGCGGAGTCGGGACCTGAGCTTCGCCTCCCTAAGCACACTTCCGTTGTTAGGAGAGGACTTAGAAGTAGCTATGTTAAAGATTTAAATTTTTTCCCTTTTCTTCCTGGTCCTTCCTGGCCTCTGTTCCTCCATCCATCCCTTCTCCTTTCGCTCTTTAATGTGCCGCCTGGACCTTGGCCTCAACTTTGTTCAAGAGTTTTCAGTGTCTCTCTAGTTAAACAACAACAACAGCACCAACAACAACAACAACGAGAGAAAGGGAGACTTCCTCAGAATGGGAAAACTCCATTTCTTCTAGAATTCAGTGGTAGAGTTTGAAAAATATTACACAAAAAGAGGGCTACAAGGTAGAAGACATTTGGGACCCAGGAGTGAACAACTGAGGTGAAAGGGCCTGCAAAGATGGAAATGCCTCTTCTTTTTTCTTTCCTTTTACTTACTGAAATCTTCAATTTATTGACCACTTAGTGGTCATCCTTCCTGATCACCTAGGGCTATTTAATATTACTTAAAAATGCATCTTAAAAATCTGAAAACTCTCTTTTGTATGTAATTGTGAACTTTTCAAAAGAACGGACAAAGATGGGTTTACATCTAAGCAGAATTTTAAGAAATAACCTTTTTTCCTCTCTCTTTAATTTTTTTGTAAATGTTACATTCAAAAAATATAAGAGGTCCCCATATACCCTCCACGCCCCTCACCCCACTCCTTTTAGGGCCTATTTGTAAAGTCAGGTATTTTCAGGTCTTTGTGTTAAGGTGCAACTACTCACCTCTTTTTTTCTCTTCATCATTGTATCTGGAAGAAAGACTTCGTACTTGCAAAACAGGAAAAGAAGATATGGGCGGAAAGAACTCTTGGGATTCAATGTTGTGTTTCTGGATATTTCATTATGCACCTGAAGCAGGAAGTCAGTTTTGGTTTTTGATTTCTTGGTGTCCCTCTGCCCTTCCCAGAGAACACAGATAAAAAACCACTCCATTTGGAGACATACACTGCCATTTATGCTGCTGGGATAAGGACAAAGTATTTTTTGTCTGTCTGAGTTTACCCATATGCTATTTGTCACTTTTTGTCTGGCTTATTTTATTCAGCATGTTTTCAGGGTTCATCCATATTGTAACATGCATCAGATCTTCATTCCTTTTTTACAACTGTATAATATTCCATTGTATTTATAGAGCACATTCTGTCTATTCCTTTGTTGATCGACCCTTAGTTTATTTCTACCTATTGGCTGGAGTATATAGTGCTGCTATAAACATTGATATGTAAGTATCTGAGTCTCTTTTTAAAAATTCTTTTGGTTATATTCCTAGAAGTGGAATTACTAGTTTATATGTTAATGTGTGTAGATTTTTTGAGCATCCATCACCTGTTGTCCACAGAGCCTGCATCATTTTATATTTCCACCAACAATGCATGAGAGTTCTAATTTCTCCATATGCTTGCCTACATGAGTTTTATTTATGAAAGGATGCATGAAATCCAGATTATCTAAAACAGACTGTGATCTGTTTTGGTGAGATTCTTTATAGAAGTATTCCCTATAGCTTTCTTTTTTCTTCTTCTTTATTTTCTTTTAAATGTTACATTAAAAAAAATATGAGATACCCATATACCCCCTACCCCACCCACCCCTCCCCTCCGGTATCAACACCCTCTTTCATCATCACAGCACATCCACTGCACCTGGTGAATATATTCTTGAGCACCACTGCATCACATGGACAGTGGCCCACATTGTATTCCATACTCTCCCCCAGTCCACCCAGTGGGCCACGGTGGGACACACAACATGCATTCATCCCTGCAGCACCTATAGCTTTCTTTTAAATACAAATGCTATTCACTTTTAATACTTTCAGAGAAACCTAGCAAAAATAAATTTGTGTCTCACTTTTGGGCATTTTGCTAGATATTTAAAATGTATACACTTTCTAGTATAACCTTCCAGATTTCCTTGTATTATTAATCTCAGCATTTTTTCCTTTCTGGTAAAACGAGATACTTTGTATTACTTCAGACTTTCTAAATTTGAGAGTTACATTGCCCCGTAACTGATAATGTTCCATGTGCACTTGTCTGTATTATATATACTATTGTTGGATGGAGTGTTTTATAGATGCGCTGGTTGGTTCATACTGTTATTCTAGCTCTTTCTTCCTTACTGAACTTTTGCCTAATTGTTCTCTGTTATTGATAGTAACCATTCCAACTATTATTGTAGAGTAATAGCTCCAACTATCATTGCAAAACTATTTCTGCATCCATTTCTCTCAGAATTCGCTCTATATATTTTGGGACTGTTTGTTAGGTTTATAATTGACATCTTTTCTTGACAAACCGACTTTTTAAATATATAATGTCCTTGTGAGTTTTTTACTTAAAAGTTACGATTTAGGTTTTGTATTTAATATTTACTTATGTAGTTCCTTTGCTAGAACCACTTTGAATTACAGTATATGTCATTTGTGTTCAAAGTGCTACCTGTAGTATCTGGTAGGGCAGGTCTATTATTGTTAAACTCCCTCATATTTTATCTGGAATGCCTCAATTTTTTCTTCAGTAATGAAGGATGATTCTGAGGATATGAAATTGGTTTACACTCATTTTTTTTTTTTGGCACTTTAAATTAATCATTCCATTATCTTCTGGCCTCCAGGATTGCTGATAAGAAATCTATCATAAGTTTCTTGAGGAAGTCTTGTGCATGAAGTATCATTGCTAGCAACTGTAGGTTCTTGGCTACATCACATAAAGGAATTTAAGGACATGCCACAGAGTCAGCAAGCATGTAAAGAATTTATTGAGAAACAAGAAAAAGCAAGAATACATATTTGATATGTGAATGCAGCTGTCCTCCAGGCAGAGAGATGCACCTGGGAATCCTGGGTAGCTTTATTAAAGCCATTCTTTCCTCCTCCCCCATCCTGTGTTGGGGAGGTACCTACTTATTTGCTGTTCTAGTTGGTTGTCTTTCTTCATTCCTATTGTTTAGACTATGGACCATTGAGATTGTACCTGTTATCATTCAGGGTACCAATAGGGAGGCCTTTCTGTTGGAAATTAGCCAAGGCTTCTTTTGAGCCCAGGAGTTTCAAAAGGGTCCTTGTGACCAAATTGTTGGTGGGCTTTTCAGCTTTCATGGTTAGGGCTTTGTTTTTTGAACAGCTGCCTTCCTTTAGGAGTTTTTCTGGCTGAGTCCTGGAGACAGGATCTTGGCAGGGTCTCGTGGCCATGTTTTTGGTGGGGTCTTAGCTGTGATTGTTTATTCTGACCAGCTGACATCCCTCGTTTCCTATACTAATCTTCCTCATAATCACTTCTTTTGCTTTTAAGATTCTCTCTTTTTGGCTTTTGACAGTTTGATTATTATGGGTCTGGGTGTGGATCTCTTTGAATTTATACTCATTGGAGTTTTTTATCTTTGGATGTGTAGACTTGTGTGTTTCACCTAATTTAGACAATTTGCACCCATTAGTTCTTCAAATATTCATTCTGTTCTCTTTTTTCCTTTTCTCTCTGGCTACCATCATGAGTTTGTTGGTATGCTTGATGCTGCTTCAATGGGGTCTTTGGCTCAGTTTGTTTTTCTTCTTTATTTATATAGACAGGATATTTTTATTTATCCAGACAGGATAATTTCAATTGACCAATCTTAAAGTTTCTTCAAGGGTTATTCAAATCTGTCGAGTTTAACTGGTCCTTTATACATTTCAGCTACTGTACTTCTCTGCCCCAGAAAAGGCTCTTGTGTTCCTTTGTACATATTCTTTCTTTTAGTTAACATTTTCTTTCTGAGAAATTATTCTTTTGGTTTTCTTTAGTTCTTAATATATGATTTTTAAAATACTTTTTTGATTATATTTAAAACAGTTGATTTAAAGTCTTTATTATTTAGTCCAATGTCTGTGGTCCATAGGGTCAGTATATGTTATTTGCTTTCTTTCCTGTAAATTGGCCGTATTTTCGTATTTATTTGCAAGACTTATAATGTTTTGGATATTTTGATGTCACTATAAAATAAAATGAAATTTGGACTTAGATAACGAGGAACTTTATTTAAATAAGCCATTGTTATAGGAAGATCACTCTAATTTCAAAAATCTGTAAGTGTCTCAAATTCAAACAAAATTGTCTTTTTAGATAGGATAGGGTTAAGCAGTGCTAGTAGAAATTTTTAAGGGGAACTTCAGCAGGTAAGGGTGAATGAAGACACCACATCAAGGCCTGGTCTGACAAGAAATCTCTTGCTGTGGTGAGCTGATACTCTGGATGAGCTGTTTAAAGAGGCAAGTTGTGTATTTCAATGCCTAATAAGGCCTGTGGACAATCCAAAATTCAAGGACCCATAGGAAAACAGAAGCCTGTTTACAGTTGGATCAAGACAAAAACAGAGAGTAAGAAATGAGCATTTGTGAATACTTGGTCATAACTGGAAATTTTCCAGTGATTGTTATCTCTGTTTATCCTGGTGTAACTGCTTCTGTTTAGTGACCTGCCCATACTGTTTTTATAAAGATTGTATCCTTTGTTGTGTGTGATCCCTAAAGTCTTTTTTCCCTTAGACTATTGGCCATCTAGTAATTTAAGAGATTTTCTTAAGTGGCTGGACATAACAGACAAGGTAATACTGTTTATCTTTGCAGATTTTCTCTTTATTTGGAAGCACTTCTTCAATATTTAATAAGCCATTTACAATGTTGTCATAGTCTTCACTTCCAGCCTATTATGCATAGTTTGAAGATCAGTCAAAAGTGAAAGTTTAAGATCTTCTAATGTCTTTTCTGAGCTTACCTGATGCACTCGGCATGCACGTGGCCTTCTAGATTCCCTATGTTTGTGGGTTTTTACTTTTTATTTTCCTGTCAATCTCCTTTACTGGCCTCTTCTTTTCATGCTTTTCAGACTGTCTGTTATTCCTTGTCAAAACATCAGCAGCTACTTTTTTGACAGAAATTGTCTGGGACACTACTCTAGCTCTGAGAAAGTTATGAGGGATGCAAAACAAGGCATTCCTATAAGCCATTTCCTTAATTGCCTGACTGGTCAAGACCCACCACAATTATTTAAAAAAGAACATCCATGGTTTTTTTTTTTCTTTTTAAAGAAGCTTTAGGTTACATAAATGTTACGTAAAAAATATAGGGGATTCCCATATGTCTCCCTAAGGAGTCCCCAGCTTTAGGCACTGTTTAATGTGGCAGTCAGTGAGATCTTCCTAAGGCCCGCACAAGTGTAACCTATATATTATAACCTAATGATCCCTGGACTCACTTTGAAATCTCTTCATCATAAAAACTCATTTGTATTTAGTATTTCCCCTTTTTGGTCAAAGTCTTTTTCCAAATGCATTAAGCTAGTTGGCCCTTGGTAATAATCCCTTGGTGCCATGGGGGCTTATCCCTGAGAGTCATGTCCCATGCTGGAGGGAAAGGTAGTGAGTTTATGTGCTGAATTTGGCTTAGAGAGGCTTTCATGAGGTAGCTCTTAAGCAATCTATAATATTAGGCAAGTTTCAATTTCAAGTACAAGGATTCATAAGCACATGTCTCAATATCAGGGGCCTGGCATATTGCTCTGTCCTCCTTTGCTGGGAACTGTCCATGTACTCTAGGGATTCTTGTCATTCTATCAGGGAAAGTGGTAGGACACCCCAGGATGGTAATTCAATATTTAAAATTTTTTTTAAATTATTTTATTGTTTTTTTATTTTTAAAATCTTTAGATTACCTAAATGTTACATTGAAACCTTAGAGGATTCCCTACCTCATCACCAGTTCACACTTGCTTCCATTAGAAACATCTTTCATTAGTGTGCTACATTTGTTACAATTGATGAACACATACTGAAGCATTGCCACTAACCATGGTTTATTGTTTGCATTATGATTTGCCCTTTGCACAGCCTAATTTTATCTTTTTTGACCAAATGTATAATGGCCTATTTCCATCATTGTAATGTCATGAAGGACAATTCCAATTTGTCAAAAATGCCCATGTTACACCTATTCTTCCCTCTCTCTCCCCTCAAATGTCGAAGAACATCCATATCACACACTCAGATATGTTACACCAGAAACATGGATTTTGCCAGGCGCGCAGGCTGCTGTTCCTATAATTGCCTCCAGACTGGCAGTGAGGATGGTTAGCATGTAATTTAAAATCCATGACTCTTTGTTTCTGAAATATATCAGCTTTATTGTTTGTTATGTACTAGGGAGTTAGTAATCTAAAGGAGCTGTAAAATTTTTATTAGACTCAAGACTTTTAAATATTTTTAGTTTGACAGCTTTCAAGTTTATTTACTTCCTTATTTATTTCTTTTTAAATTTGAATACAGGAAATAGTCACTGTTCTTGATGTTCAGTTTGAATTATGATAGACACATAAAGTCCTGTTTTTTTCATCATCACAATGAAAATAATCACCTACAAAATTTCCCTCCTACTCTGACTTGGTAGCCAGTTATCACCTACCCTTATGTGTTTACACTATGCAGCCACTCACAGTTCAATGTCCCTATAATTTTGCTTTATTTAAAATGTTATATATGTGGAATCCAACATTATGTGGACATTTTCCTTTTTTAATTTTTTAAAAAATTTTTTCATTTATTAAATAATTTTTATTATACTTACATATACAACACAAAATTTCCCATTTTAACCATTTTTAACTATACGGTTCAATGGCATTAGATACCTCCACAATGTGCTACCATCCCCAGTATACATTACGAAAACTCAGTCATATCTCAGACAGAACCCCATCAGTATTAACTCCTAATTGCCTAAGTTCTCTCCATCACCACCCTGACTCCTGATACTTCTTATAATCTCTGTCTTTTGATGATAGAAGTAATTTTCATATTTTAAAATTTTATTTTACTGTCATATATACACTTCATTTTTGCATTTTAACTACTTTCACATGTACAATTCTGTGATATTAATTTCACTCCCAATATTGACTACCATCACCAACATTGTCTTTCTGAAGGTTTTCATCACCTTTGTAAAACTCTGTACTCCATTAAGCAATAACTCTCTACTCTCCTCACTCCCTAACCCTGGTAACCTATAATTTGCTATCCCTATTCATTTGCCTATTCTAAGTATTTCATTTAAATTAGACCAAAAAAACTTATTCTATCCCTATTTATTTGCTTATTGTAAGTATTTCATGTAAGTAAAATCATAAAGACTTGTTCTTTTATGTTTGGATTATTTCATTCATCCATATTGTTCCATGAATCAGAGCTTAATTTCTTTTTATGCCTGGATTATAGTTAACTGTGTTTATATATCACATTTTGTTCATCCATTTATCTTGTTGATGGACACCTTGGTTACTCCCAGCTTTTGTCTATTTTTAGTAATGTTATTGTGATTGTTGATTTAAGTCTCAAACTTCTGTTTGAGTTCTGATTTTGACAGTTTTTTTTTTCCCAGTAAATCATTCTTCTTATGGATAGAACAGATCATGGAATTCCTTGCTCTAGCTTTTTGGTGATTTTACTCCTTTTAGTATAATCTTAACTTTGAAGGTGGTATCCAAATAAAGCATCAAAGGGGGGTGGGGGATATATGGGACCCTCATATATTTGAATGTAACATTAAAAAAAGAGAGAAAAAACATGTAAATTACTTAAGTAACAAAGCATCTAATCAATGAAGTTTGCCTATATTTTGTATATGCTTATATAGCTGGTAGGGCAATTGATGTATCACAATTTATGGACAGTTGTAAGAAATAAATTATAACCTAATATCCAAAAATAAACCCCTTTGCCTCCTTCACTGCAGATTCCTTTTCCTTTAGTCCTTCTGTGGTTTTCAGTCACTACAAGATAACTGACAGTTTTTAAAAGGTGTAAAGTTCTACAAAAACTTAGTGTAGTATTCTACAGCATTGAATATCAACTGTTTAAAGTTTTTCCAGTAGAGAGTAGTACTGAGTATCAACTCAGTTTAAACCTATTCTAGAGGAAGCATACTCAGAAGAGAAAAAATGCCAGGTGGTTCTTACAATCCTTTAAACCTTGAGGTATATTTTAATGATGAAATCCATTTGTTAATTGAACTTAACTTGGCATTTACAACTGCCTTAAATTTATTATTTCATGGAAAAGTCTTACCAGTTGGCCAATGTTGTCTCCTTATTTATTATTAGACTATTTAAGGAGTAGAATTATTTGTCGGCAAGGTGTAGTGAGTTAAGGTGCATACAAGTTTTCTTTAAGAGTTTCTTGAAATGAAGTCTGGGCCACTGAATGGTATCTCTTTTAGCCTAAATAATGTGTGTGTGATAGATAGAATAATGGTTCTCCCAAATATCTTGCCCTGTCTTGGGAACCTATGAATCTGTTTTTTCGTTTGTTTGTTTTTTCTAATGAATCTTTGCAGATGTGATTACGATGGATTTTGAGATTGTCCTGGATGTGGCGATTGTAAGCACAAGGATGCTTATACTCAGAAAGATCAGAGTTAGAGGAGAGGTGATGGTGGAAGCAGTCAGAAAGAGAGAGGAGTTAAATGGTTTTGAAAAGTGAAGAAGGAATATGGGCAGCCTCTAGAAATTAATAAAGCCAAGAAAACATACTCCCTTAAATCCTTCAGAAGGAATGCAACATCATAACCCATTGCAGGCATCTGAACTCTAGAATTATTTTTTTTTAAAGATTTATTTTTATTTATTTTAATTCCCCTCCCCTCCCCCGGTTATCTGTTTTCTGTGTCTATTTGCTGCGTCTTGTTCTTTGTCCGCTTCTGTTGTCGTCAGCGGCAGGGGAAGTGTGGGCAGCACCATTCCTCGGCAGGCTGCTCCCTCCTTCGCGCTGGGCGGCTCTCCTTATGGGTGCACTCCTTGCGCGTGGGGCTCCCCTACGCGGGGGACACCCCTGTGTGTCAGGGCACTCCTTGCGCGCATCAGCACTGCGCGTGGGCCAGCTCCACGTGGGTCAAGGAGGCCCGGGGCTTGAACCGCGGGCCTTCCATGTGGTAGACGGATGCCCTAACCACTGGGCCAAAGTCCGTTTCCCGATTATAATAAATTTGTATTGTTTGAATCTACTAGGTTTGTAGTAATGTGTTACAGGAATCAATACAACTTGCATTTTATAATCTGTTCTTGTCAAAAAAAAAAAAAAAACAGATTTGCCATGCACCAACAATTTATTTTCATTATATATAATCTTGAAATTTTGGAAGTTATTACTGCTTATCCCAGATTACAAATGAAAAACAGAGAGGTTACTGTGGCCATACACATAGTAAGAGTTATTTTCCAAGTTGTATACCATTTCAGTTTCCTAGGCTGCTCCAGCAAATACCATGAAATAGATTGCCTTAAACAATGGGAAATTACTCATTTAAAATTTTGAGGCTAAAAGAATGTTCAAATCAGACATCAGAGCTGTATTCTGGGGCTAACTGCCAGTGAACCTTGGCTCCTCTGTACATGGCAAACCACATGATATCCACTGGTCTCTTCCTTCTTTTGTTGATTTCTCTTTCCAGCTTCTCTGACTTTCTCTCTCTCTGTCTAAATTTCATTTCCTTCTAAAGGACTCCAGTAATAGGATTAAGACCCATTCTGCTTGCGGTGAAACTCACTTTAACTGAAGTAATTTCATCAAAGGTCCTACTTAAAATGTGTTTGCATCCAAAGAAATGGACTAAATTTAAGAAATGTTTTTTTAGGATGATATATAAGGTTTCAAGCAAGTCAGATACTTTATTTTTTATTTTCAAACAGTTTTATTGTGTTATGTTCATATACCATACAATCTATGCAAAGTGTACAATCAATTTACTATAATCACAATGCAGTGCATTAAGCACAGCCAAAAATTTTAGATCAAATTCCTTACTCCAAAAAGAAAAATCCACAGTCCTTATCTTGCCCCAGCCTACATAACCACTAATCTCCTTTTATCTTTATGAATTGATATATATTTGCATTTAATATAAATGGAATTATACAATATGTAGTACTTTATGTCTGGGTCTTTCACTTAGCATAATTTGTTTTTTTTTTAATCAATTTTAATAAATCTTACAGTTCATCGAAAGTATACCAAATACCATCCAAATCAATGGTATTTGTATAATCACATAGTTGTGCATTCATCATTTCAATCATTGTTACAGCATTTTCAATATAATAATAATAATAAAAACAAAAAGCAGAAAAACAAAAAGCAGGAAAACAAACAAGAATCCTGTTCATCTCTCAATCTCTATGTTTTGCGTGCTGTACAGAGAAGCTATTTCTGGTTATTGTTGCACAATTATTTATTTATTATTAAACATATTAACTGAGATATATTCACATACCATGTGATCTATCTAGAATATATATTCAATGACTTTTAGTGTGATCACACTGTTGTGCCGTTAACATCAAAAAACATTTTAGAACTATTTCATTACTCCAAAAAGAAAAACTATACACCACTTAGCATGCCTTCCCCAGCCTTACATAACTGCTAATCTAATTCTATCTTTATAATTGGATTTATATTTACATTTTGTATAACTGAAATCATGCAATATGTTACAAAATGTATTTAGTTCATAGTAGCACAATCATACAGGATTTGTTCTTTTGTGTCTGGCTTGTTTCACTCAACATAATGTCTTCCAAGTTCAACTATGTCATATCCTTTACAACTTCATTTCTTCTTATCCCTGCACAATATTCCATCCTGTTAATATACCACAGTTTGTTTTCCATTCATCAGTTGATGGACATCTGAGTTGTTTCCAACTTTTGGCAATTGTGATTAAAGCTGCTGTGAACATAGGTGTGCTGATGTCTGTTCATGCCACTGCTCTCAGTTCTTCTGTGTTTATACCCAGTAGTGGGATTGCAGGGTCTTGTGGCAATTTTATGTTCAACTTGTTTAGGAACTGCCAAACAGCCCTCCACAGTGGCTGTACCATTCTGCATACCCATCAACAGTGGTAAGTGTTCCTATCTCTCCACATCCTCACCAATGTGTAGTTCTCTGTCTTTTTGATAGTGGCCATTCTGATAAGTGTGAAATGATACCTCATTGTAATTTTGATTTGCATTTCCCTAATCATTAGCAATGTTTTTTTTTTTTTTTTGTCGTTTGTATTTCTTCTTTGGACATATGTCTACTTGAAACGTTTGCCAATTTTTAAATTTATTGCTGAGATGTAACATATATCCTGGATATTAAATGCTTATTGGGTATGTGATTTCCCAATATTTTCTCCCATTACATTAGATCCCTTTTCACCCCTTTGACAAAGTCCTATGTGGTGCAGATGTGTTTAATTTTGAGGAGGTCTTATTAATCTGTCTTTTGTTTTATGTGCCTTGGGTGTAAGAAACCACCACTGCAAGGTCTTTAAGATATTTCACTACATTTGCTTCTAGTAGTTTTATGGTCCTGGCTTTTGTATTTAGGTCTTTGATCCATTTTGAAATGATTCTTGTATAGGAAATATGATAGAGTCCTCTTTCATTCTTTTGTTTATAGATACCCAGTTTTCCCAGTACCATTTGTTGAAGAAAGTCTTTTGTCCCATCAACATGGACTTGTTAGTTTGCCAAAAAGCCAGTTGGTAATAGAGGTGAGGGTTTGTTTCTGAATTCTCAGTTTTATTCCATGGATTGATGTGTTTGTCTTTATGCCAGTACTATGCTGTTTTGACCACTGTAGCTTTGTAATATTTTTGAAGGTTAGGCAGTGAAATTCCTTCCAGTCACTCTTCTTTTATAGAATGTTTTTGGCTTTTTGTGTGCACTTTCCCTTCCAAATGAATTTGGTAATTACCACTTCTATTTCTGTAAAGTAGGTGGTTGGAATTTTAATTGGTATTGCATTGACTCAATAAAACAGTTTTGGTAGACTTGACATCTTTGTTGTATTTTGTATTCCAATCCAGAAGTTCTTTCCATTTGTTTATGTATTCAGTGATTTCTTTCATCATTGTTTTCTAGTTTTCTGCATACAGGTCATATATTTCTTTGGTTAAATTGATTCCTAGGTATCTGAGTATTTTGTTGCTATTGTAAATGGAATTTTTCTCATGATTTCTTCCTCAGATTGTTCAATATTAGTGTAGGAGAAATATTACTGATATTTGTGTGTTGACCGTGTATCCTGTCACTTGGTCAAAATCATTTATTAGCTTAACCAGCTTTGTCATAGACATTTCAGAATTTTCTAAATACAGGATCATGTCATCTTCCAAAAGGAGAGTTTTACTTCCTCTTTTACTATTTGGATGCGCCTCTTTTTTCCTTGTCTAATTGCTCCTGCTAGAACATCTAACACAATGTTGAATAACAAATATTATTGACTGTGGGGATCCATGTCTTGTTCACATTCTTAGAGGAAAAGCTTTCAACCTTTCCACAGTGAATACGCTATTGGCTGTTTCCCTTTAGTGAGGAATTCTCCTTCTATTCTATCTTTCAAAGTGTTTATATCCAGAAAGGATACTGGATTTTGTTGAATTAAGCTACTAAATGAAATATATTGTACTACTTTCTTGAGTAGAAATGAAGGCCATATTGAAAGCATACTCTACCTTAAAATTACAATTATATTTTGCAAGAACTGTTTGTAGCCTACCACACTTCTTTGTGGTACTTTTTCTGTGTGGAAAATAAATCTTGGGCTGAAAGCACTGTGATTAATAGTACTTAACCTGTTGTTGCTGATGTACTTGTTGATAGGTGATACCATATAGTATATTACAAGGTATTGAAAAGATAAGTTTTGTGTGATCTATGTATCTTTTAAAAACAAATAAAAAATATATTAACAAAAAAAAGATACAGTTTCTGTTTGGAAAAGTTTTGCTTTCCTTCTGGAACTTTTCCCCTTTTCCATGTGAATTGGATCCGTAGTGAACATCTTCCTTCTAAAGAGCAGTGACCTCACCAGACCTATATTGTGGCTCTGTGGCACCCCAGTATTTACTGTATTCTAGACCAGGGGCTGGCAACTACAGCCTGGGCCAGCTGCCAGCTGTCCTGTCTTTATAAGGAGCTTTCGTTTCTTTTTTTTTTTTTAATAGTTTATTAGGTTTTTTTAAAGATACATAAATCACAAAAAATGTTACAATAAAAATGAGGTTCCCATATACTCCACTCTGCACTGCCCACTCCTCCCACATTGACGTCTTCCTGCATTAGTGATTTTTTGAAACAACCAAGGAAGCGACTTATGACTTATTTACATATTGTCAGTGGCTGCTTTGACACTGTAACTAGAATTGAACAAGTCTAAAATATTTACTAGCTGGTCCTTTTAAGTTTTTCAACTCCTGTTTCAGAAATTTTAGCTGCCCTAGGAAGAGTTTAAGTGTTGAATTCATTTAAATTGTGATTCTTAGATTGTCATGAAATACTTTGAAACTGTAATAGCTATAAGAACAATGCTTGACTCCAAGGAATAGAAAAAATTTGGATCTTAGACAATAGCCTGTTTTATCTTATGACCTGTAGAAATACATTTCTTGATCTTGAGACCAATAGTTTTTATGCAATTGTCTTATTATACCTGTTTATCATAATTCAGTTCTCAAGAGTTGCAGAAATATCTACCTCTTTCAGACTGAATATGAAAATAACTGAAAAAAGGATGTATTGCCAAAAGCACTGCTTTATTTTTACAGCCATTTTTCATAAGGATTCAACTTGATAAGAAGCAGTCTTGTTTAGCTTTTCAAAGACATTTTTTAGAACTTTTTCACTAACATGAATTGTTTTTATCTACTCAATTCTGTTAAATAAATATGTATAATGAACTTAATGGGTTCTGTACTTTTTCTATTTGGTGTGACCTTCATTGCATGGTTGCAAGTCCAAAAACATATATGTTGCAAATATATGGTTTCTCAGATTTTACAAAGTGGTTAATTATTGCACAATTGAAATAGCAGGAAAGAGTTAGAGACCATTTTCTGTTTGGGTAGCAGAAATCTGGTTTTACACAGCAAAAACCCTGTTAATACTTCTGTTTTGTGCTGAAAGGAGATGACTCAGAAATTTCTATGTTGTCATTTCTAGGAAGGTTTTAAAAAGTGTAAGATTAAGAATTTTGCAGTATCCACTGGCATTAGCATATCAATATCTACCCGACTATGCACATCTGGGTACTAGTAGTTTTGAATTAAAAGGGATACTTTTTAAAAGAGATTTTAATGTCTTTTTATTGAATTAATTGTTGATGAGCAGAAAATTGTTTTAAGTTCATCTAACCCTACGAGCAAGTTAGGAAGCCTCTATCCCTTATTAGAATGACCTGGGGAAAAACTAGTATTGCTTTTAAGTGCTCATTGAAGGTACAAATAAGTTTGAGGTCAGAGTAAACATACCAAAATAGAGAAGCTCCAAGAATCAGTGCCTCCTCTAAAGCAACCGTTAAAGTGGAGAAAACTGAAATAATCATCTTTGACAGAACCCTGGAGCACAATTAAAGCTTATAACATTCAGGGCAATAAGTGCTTAATGAAAAGAGGCTGCTAAGTTTCTGTAAGAAAATTTTGTGGGATTTTTGTTTATCCACCTTACATATCCCCCAACCTTGAGGCAGTTGTGGGGATTGTGACCTGTATTCCTGGTAGTGGTGCTGGCTTGCTGGGGTCAAATAAATGACAAGGACTTTGTTTACCTTCACTTCCAGCTTACATGAGGCTCACAGATCAGGAAGAGCTGTATGCATTGGGTTCTCTCCTAGTATTTTGCATTATTTCAATAATAATAAAAACCACAAGTAAATTCTTTATTTTTCAATCTTATTATAATTCCCCTGCTGTATATAGCTGCTATTTCTGTCTAGTCATGCATAACTTATTCATTTATTAAGCAGTTTTATAGAGATATAGTCACATATCATATGATTTATACCAAGGGTATAATCAATGACTTTTAGTATAATCACTATGTTGTGCATTCATCACCACAGAAAATGTTAGAACAATTTCATTAATCCCAAAAGAAAAATTTGACACTCCTTAGCATTCCTTCCCCAGCATTACATAACTACTAATCTAATTTCATCTTTATAAGTTGACTTAAACATTCACATTTTATATAAATGAATCATGTGTACTTTAGGTCTAGTTTCTTTCTCTTAGAATATTGCGATTTTTTATCTGATATTAATATTTTATAGTATAAACATATATTTGTTCAGCTTCAAAGAAAAATGGTCTTATATATACAGTTTTACCCATTTACCATATTCATATTTCACATACAATACAGTGCCATGTTAATATTTTGAGCTTTCCTTTTAGTAATATACATGACCTTAACTTTCCTTTTAATCTACTTTCATTACCTCATAATGGTACTGCTAATCATGAATATTGTGTTGGGCTTTCACCATTTCTATTCATTTCCAGTTTAACATATTCTGCTTTCCATTCTCTAAACTCATTCTATTTTCTGGTAAGCCATATTCAAGTTATTCGCTCCATGAGATTACACAATATATTTAGTTCATAAGTAGAGTAATCATATAGTATTTGTCCTTTTATGTTTGGCTTGCTTCACTCAACAAAATGTCCTCCAGGTTCATCCAAGTTGTCATGTGCTTTACAAATTTGTCCTAACTGCTGCACAATATTCCATCACATATATACCCCACAGTTTTGTTTATCCATTCATCAGCTGATGGACACTTGAGTTGTTCCAATTTTTGGCAATCTTGAGTAATGCCACTATGAACATCAGTGTTCAGTTGTCTATTCCTGTCACTGCTCTCAGTTCCTCTGGGTATATTCCTAGTAATGGTATTGCAGGGTCACTTGACAAATTTATATTCAACTTCTTTATGAATTGCCAACCAGTCCTCCCCAGTGACTGTACCATTCTCCATTCCCACCAGCAATGAATAAGTTTTGCTATCTCTCCACAGTTTCTCCAACACTTGTAGTTCTCTGTCTTTTTAGTAGTGGCCATTCTGATAGGTATGAAATGATATCTCATAGTAGTTCTGATTTGCATTTTTCATGTGTTTTTGAGCCATTTGTATTTCCTTTTTAGACAAATATCTACAGATATCTTTTCCCCATTTTCAAATGGGTCATTTGTCCTTTTTCTTTTAATTTCACGATTAGCAATTCCACCAATTATTTATTCCCCACCCCCCAGATGGTGCCAATTTCTGCTCATTGCTTTTGCTTGTTGTTTGTGCTTGTTGTCCGCTCATTTTTTTTTTTTTAGCTCATTTGTTGGTTGTTTTTTTGTTTTTTTCTTTTTAGGAAGCACTGGAAACAGAACCCAGGGCCTACCATATGGGAGATGGGCACCCAGGTTCTTGAGCCACATCTGCTCCCTGCTTGCTTTGTGTTTTTACTCATCTGCTCAATGTTTGCTCATTCTTTTGGCCATTGTCTGCTCATTGTTTTTTTCCTCAGTACCTGCTCATTTTTCGTTGATATCTGTTCATTGTCTGCTCTTTTTTTTTCTCTCATTATCTGCTTTTTTGCTCAATTTCTGCTGGTTGTCTTCTTTAGGAGTCACCATGAACCAAACCTGGGACCTCCCATGTGTGAGATGGTCACTGAACTACTTGATCCATATCTACCCCCTCATTTGTCTTTTTAGCTTTGAGTTGTAGCAACTCTTTATATATCATGGATATTGAACCCTTATCAGATGTGATTTCCAAAAATTTCATTGAATTGGTTGCATTTTCATCCTCTTAACAAAGTCCTTTGAGGTGCAAAAGAGTTAAATTTTGAAGAAGTCCCATTTATCTATTTTTTCTTTTGTTGCATAGGCTTTGGAAGTAAGGTCCAACAAACCACCACCTACCACAAGGTCTATATGTTTTCATAAGTTTTCCTCTAGTAGTTATGTAGTAGTTATGGTTCAGACTTTTATATTTAGGTCTTTGATCTATTTTTATTTGATTGCTGAATAGGGAGTGAGATAGAGGTCCTCCTTCATTCTTTTAGTTTTAGATATCCAGATTCCCCAGCACCATTTGTTGAAGAGACTATTTTGTCCCATTAACATGGAGTTCGGAGCTTGGCCAAAACCAGTTGGCTGTAAATGTTCATTACTGACCCCTCAATTCTATTTCACTGATTGATTTTTCTGTTTTTATGCTAGTATCATGATTTTTTGACCGCTGTGACTTTGTAATATATTTCAAGTTTAGGCAGTGAAATTCCTCCCGTGGTATTCTTCTTCTTTAGAATGCTTTTTAATCTATTCAGGTGCTCTTTCACTTCCAAATGAATTTGGTAATTTCCTTTTCTATTTCTGTAAAGATTTATTTTATTTATTTCTCTTTGTCTGCTCTCTGTGTGCATTTGCTATGTGTTCTTCTGAGTCTCCTTGCATTATCTGGTGGTACTGGGAAACTGTGTCTCTTTTTTATTGCGTCATCTTGCTGAGTCAGCTCTCCATGTGTATGGCACCATTCCTTGGTAAGCTATGCATTTTTCACGAGGGGTGGCTCTTCTTACAGGGTGCACTCCTTGTGCATGGGGCACTCCTCTGAGGGGGTGCCCTTGCATGGAGCAGCACTCCTTGCATGTGGTAGCACTGAGTGTGGGGCAGCCCCCCTATTGGGTCAGGAGGCCCTGGAGATCGAACCCTGGGCCCTCCATATGGTAAATAGGTGCTCTATCACTTGAGCCACATCTGCTTCCCAGCTGTTTTGATTGGTATTGCATTGAGTTGGTAAGTTTCACATCTTCACAATATTTAGTTTTCTCTTCCATGAACACAGAATATCTATTTCCTTTATCACTGTTTTGTAGTTTTCTGCAAATAGGACCTGTACTTTTTGGTTAAATTGATTCTAGGTATTTGAGTCTTTTTGTTGCTATTAAAATTGGAATTTTCCCTGATTTCCACCTTAGAGTGCTCAATACTCATACAGAAACATTACATATTTTTCCTTGTTTTCTTGTATCCTGCCACTGTGGTGAATTCAAGTAACTTTTTGTAAACATTTGAGAATTTTCTAAGTATAGGCTAATATCATCCACAAATAGTGAGAGTTTTACTTCCTCTGTTCCTATTTGGATGAATGTTTTTCTCTTGTCTAATTCTCTACATAGAAATTCTATTACAATGTTGAATATCAGTGGTGACAGAGGGCATCCTTGTCTTGTTCCCAATCTTAGAGGGAAAACTTCCAAACTTTCACCATTGAGTTTGATGTTGGCTTTGGGTTTTTCATATGTGCCTTTCATCATGTTGAGTGACTTTCCTTCTATTCCTATCTTGTGAAGTGTTTTTATCAAGAAAATCTGCTGGAGTTTGTGGAATGCCTTTTCTGCATCAATTGAGATGATCATGTGTTGTTTGTTTTCCCCTTCAATATGTTGATGTTTTTGTATTACATTCATTGATTTTCTTATGTCGAGTCACCCTTTCATACCAGAAATAAATCCCACTTGGTTATATAAGCTTCTTGATATGCTGCTGGATTCTATTTGCAAGAAATTTGTTGAGAATTTTTTGCATCACTGTTCATTAGAGATTAGTCTGTGGTTTTCCTTTCTTGTAGTGTCTTTATCTGACTTTGATAGTGTGGTGATGTTGGCTTCATAAAATGGATTGTGTAATTTTCCCTTCTCCTCAATTTTTTTTGGAACAATTCAAAAGGATTGGTGTTAATTCTTATCAAAATTCTTGGTAGAATTCACCTGTGAAGCCATCTAGTCTTGAACTTTTACTTCAATGGAGGATTTTAGATGATGAATTCAACATCTAAATGTGATTGCCTGGTTAAGTTATTGAATTTCTTGTGGTGACAATGTAGATTGTTTGTATGATTGTAGGAATTTTTCCATTTCATCTAGTTTGACTATCACACAGATCTCACAATATCCTTTTATAATCCTTTTTATTCTATAGAGTCAGTCATATCTTCCCTTCTTTTGTTTCTGATTGTATTTATTTGCATTTTCTCTCTTTCTTTTTTCATTAGTCTAAATAGGAACTTGTTAACTTTATTGACCTTTCAAAGAGCCAGCTTTTGGTCTTGTTGATTTTCTCTATTTTCTGTTGTTATTGTTCTCAATTTCATTTGTTTTTGCTCTGATCTTTATTTTGTCTTTCCTTCTGTTTGCTTTGGAAATGATTTATTGTTCTTTTCCTAGTTTCTTCAGTTGTGCAGTTAGTATTTAATTTAGCTCTTTCTTCCTTTTTAATATAGGCTTATAGAGCATACATTAAAACTCTCAAGACTGCCTTCACTGCATACCATAAGTTTTGACAAGTTCAATTCTTGTTTTCATATATTTCAATATATTTACTGATTTCATTTCAATGTCTTCTTTAACCCACTGACTATGTAGGAATGTGTTGTTTAGTCTCCACACATTTGCAAATTTACCTCTTTCCTATTAATTTCCAGTTTTATTGCACTATAACCTGAGAAAATGCTTTATATAATCTGGATCATTTTTAAATTTATTGAGAGCTGCATTTTGACCTAACATGTGATTTTTCCTGGAAAAAGAATGTATGGGTACTTGAGAAGAATGTATAATCTGCTGACTTTGGGTGTATTATTCTGTGTATGTCTGTAAAGTGTAGGTAGTTTTCCTTATTAAGTTCTGTGTTTCCTTGTTGATCTTTTATCATGTTGTCCTATCTAATGATATGAGTGGTATTTTGAAGTATCCAACTATTATGTAGAGATATCTTTGTCTTCCTTCAGTTTTGCCAGATCTTTTTCTCATGCATTTTGGGGCATCATGTTTAGGTATATAGACATTTATAACTGTTATTTCTTCCTGGAGTTTTATCCTTTTTATTAATGTAAAATGGCCTTCTTTATCTCTTATAACATTTTTTGCATTTAAAGTTTGTTTTGCCTGAAATTAATATAGCTACCCCTGCTCTTTTTGGTTTGTATTTGCATGGAGTATCTTTTTCCAACTTTCATTTTCAGCTGTTTTGTTTCCCTGGGTCTAAGGTGAGTCTCTTGTAAGCAGCAAATGGGTGGCTCATAATTTTTTATCCATTTTATTGGTCTGGATCATCCACACTTTTATTCTTTAGTTTTCATGTCATATCTAATTTTCTTCTGTTTTTTTTTTCCCCCTATCTTTTCTGCTATTTTTTCATCTGTATTTCCCCCAACCCTCTGTTTGCTGACTTTTTCTTACAGGCCCTAAGGCTCCCTTTAATATCTCCTGCAAAGTTGACTCCTTTTTTATGAACTCTCTTAGTTTCTGTTTGTTTGTGAATATTTTCTACTCACCTCCATAGTTGAGGTTAATTTTACTGGAAAAATTATCTCAGTTGGCAGTTTTTCTCTTTCATTGTCCTAATTTTATCATACCACTATCTTCTCACCTCCGTGGTTTCTAATGAGGTATCTGCTCTAAGTCTTACTGGGAGCCCCTTGTACATGATGGTTTGGTTCTCCTTATCTTTTATGTTTGACAACCTAAATACTGTATGTCTTCAAGTAGGTCTATTCATGTGTTTTTCTGATAGGGGTGTGCCCTGATTTTTGGACATGTAAGTTTATTTCTTTTGTGGGGAAACTTCCAGTTATTATTTCCTCAAATATTCTCTCTGCCCCTTTTCCCTTTTCTGATCTTCTGGAACTCCCAAGACATGTATATTATGTTTCATGATGTCATTTAATTCCCTGAGCCCCTACTCTATTTTTCCTGTTCTTTTTTCTCTTCAATTTCAGCTATTCTGTCTTCAGTGTCACTTATTCTTTTTTCTGTCATTTTGAGTCTGCTATTATGCCTCTCAGGGGTTATTGATCTCACCTTTCATGTGTTTCATTCCCTTGATCTCTATTAATTTTTTATTCATGTTTTCAAATTCTTTGTGCTCACTCAGTGTATTCTTGAGGTCCTTTTTGTCTTTAGTTTTCTAATTTTTCTTTGTGCTTGCTCAGTGTCTTCCTGATATCCTTTATCTCTTAAGACATCTTGACTCTAAACTCATTATTCTGATTTTGGAAAATTGTATGCATCTCATAGCTTAGTTGTCTCAAATCCTGCATCTCTTCTAGGGCTTTGATATGTTCCTTTGCTTGGAAATATTTCTTCCATTTTCTTAGCAAGGCTTGAGACTTTTTTGCTGATATGTAGGCAGCTGATTAGAGTGGTGCATTTATAAGTTGCTCAATTTCTCTTTCATAGGGTTTTAGTGGCTAAAACTGTGTGTTACTGTGTTCTTTGATTCTTGGTTCAACCTGACTGGGTCTTTAGAGTTGTCCCTGCTAATTGCTCACATATGGGCCCTGGACCTAAGAATGGGTTGCAGATCTGCTTATTAGTGCTCTGGGGAGGGAAATTGGAAAGGCCAGGAAAAGCCTGCCTTATTCATTTACTTTTAATCTCCTCACATGCACTTTTTTGGACCATAAGCAGATGGCACTTTTCAGTAATCCTCTCAGTACAATGCCTGTTCCTGCCTGGAGGCTATGAGCCTTGTAATTAAAAGTTTCTCAGAGACAGTTCTTCAGTCATTGATGGCAGCCCCCTCCCTTTTCCCTGTAGGAAATAATTCCACTCCCCTCTTCATTCTCAACTATCAGTCCTGGTTAGTACAGAGGGAGACTGACAGGGTTGTATATCTTTAGCCTCTTGCTGGCTCCAGGATAGTCATTGGCAGGCCCCACTTGACCTGGAAAGGCTCCTTGGACACAGCAGATAAAATACGTGGGTCAGCCTTAAGCTGCCCTCTTTTTCTCCCCTTTCCTGGGTGGTAGATCCCTGTCCCAGAGGCCCTAGAATTCTAAAGTGTCCTTAGAGTGACGGAGGGTGCTGGTACTAGAAGCTACTGCTTTAACTTATAGTTTTGTCTTTGCAATTGTTTTCATTTGTCCCTCTCTCCTCTGGGCAGTGTCCAGTCTTTGCCTGGTGTCCTAAGCCCTACAAGATTTTTCTTTAGCTATTTTTCTGAGACAGAAGAGAACTCCACATCTTTTTAGTCTTCCATTTTCCCAGAAGTCTAAATATACTATTAATAAGCTTCCATATGCTAAAAACTAGAGAACATGGACAAATAACTAAAGAAAGCAATGAGAATGATGTTGCAACCAATAGTAACCATAGAGACATAGAAATTATAAAAATGAACCACATAGAATTTCTGGAAGTGAAATTTATAATAACTGAAATTAAAAAAATTTTAGAAGGACTTAATGACAGATTTGAATAGGCAGAAGAAAACTATCATAGAAATGTGTTAATTGAGTTATCAATCATGAGAAAAGTGAGGAAAATGAGCAAAAACTATAAACAAACACACCAATGGCAAGCTACCAAGAGCCCAGCAGAAGAATAAGAAGAAAGAAAAATATATATTAAAAACATAACCAGGGATAAATGTCAGCAAGATAGTGGAATAAAATACCCCCTATCAAATGGTCCCCCTTAGAAATAGTGAAAAATGCTCAAAATCTTTCAGAACAAACTTTCCCAAATTCTGGAAGACAGTCATTACTTAAGAACAAAAAATCAAGTACTGAATTGTAAGACAATGGTAGGGAGCTATGTGTGGGACAAGTGTTTTGTCCAGGCAAATCTTCCTCCCTTAGTCCATGCGGTAGTTTGTGCAACCACAGTGGTACCTGGTGACCTGTGTTCATTCAGTAAATGTTATTAAACAAACTATTTGGGTATTTTTGTATATCACCTCAGCAAGTTTTGTGAAAAATTGATTCAAGAGGTATGTTTTGGTCTACTGGCCTGGAACTTAGAGGCAGAGAAGCAGTACAGAGAGTAGTAACAATGTTACAGAACTGAGGCAGTGCTAAAAGTTGAGAAGAAACAATCAGGGAACTTAAAGGAAGGCCAATTGAAATGAGTGTATGCTGAGACAGAAAGAAAAACAATTATGAAAGGTAAAAATTGCTTATACCAATATATGCTTTATGGTAATCTCAGAAGGGGGCAAAAGAGAAAAATGGTAAGTAGTATTATACAAAGATATAATGTTTGAGAACTTTCTAAACTTACTTTTAAAAAATGTTAATATTCACATACAAGAAGCCCAGAGCACACCAAGGATAATAATCATGAAAAAAAAATACATCTCATCATATATTGATTACACTATGGAATCCAAAGGACAAGGGGAGAGTTCTGAAAGCTGCAAGGGAAGGCATCATACCTCATATGATAGAGTCCCAATTAAATTGCATACCAATTTCTCATCAGAAACCATGTAGGCAAGAACGCAGTTGGTTGAAGTATGTAAAGTATTGGAACAATACAAATGCCAGCAAGGAATTTTGTATCCAGTAAGATTTTCTTTCAAAAATGATGGACAGATTAAGAAATCCTCCATAAATATGGCCAGAGTTCATCTCAATTAGACTTGCCTTACAAGCAAGGCTAAGGATGTTCTTCAGACTGAAGTGAAAATACACTAGATACAGTGGCTCTAAGTGTCACAAAGAAATAAAATCCTCTTGTAAAGGTAAACAAATGGGTCGTCATAAATGCCAGGATTGTTATAGCATATTATTTGGTATTTAACTTCACTTTTCACTTCCTACAGGTGCTAAAGTGCAAATGCATTAAATGCATTAAAGGTAATCATAAACTTGCTTTTAGATGTACAAAGAACAAAGAAATAAATGGTAACAAGAAGGGGAAAAAAGGTAGGATACAAAAGGGAATTGGAAAAATATATGTGCGTGCTATTGAAGTTAAGTTGGTATCAAACTAAATAAGATTTTTATGTACTTAGGATGTTAAATTTTAACTCATGATACTAACAAGGAAAGTAGATAAAAATATATACAGATTGAAATAAGAAAGTAATCGAACTGGTTCAACTGAGAAATACAAATAAATATACAACTAAGAATTAATGAAATGAAGAGCAAAAAGTTATAAGAATTACAAAGGTCATATAGCAAAATGAAGAAGAAAGTCTGGAATTATCAATTGTGACTATAAATATAAATGGATTAAAAGCTCCAGTCAAAAGACAGATATTGCCAGAATGGATAAAAAATTATGACACAACTATTTGTCTTCAAATGACAGTTTAGAGTTCTTTTTTGAAGTACCAGAAATGGGTTGGCTTTTATAATGCCGAATTTATTCGGGTAAAAGCTTATAATACTAAGGTTGCAAAACGTCCAATTCAAGTCATTATCAGAGATGCTTTCTCACCAAAGTCATCTATTGGTGATCCTGATGTCCTGCCATGTGGTGAAACAAAATAGGGGCCAGTCTCTCCTGAGGTCCCTGCCTTCCCCTCCAGGTTTGCCATCTCCCAGGGATCAACTTTGGATAACCATCAGAGGGCTGGGCTCTTTCCAGGTCTCCTCTCTCAGTCTCCACTGCTCTGCTTTTCTTCCTCTTCCTGTGAGATATCAGGCACATGCCTCATTTCTTCAAACTTGAGTGGTTCTCTGGGCCCAGCCTCTTGGAGGCATCATACTTAAGCTCTGACTGCTTGAGATCCTAGAGTCCTCTCTCACATGGGAGGTTCAAAAATGGCAGCTTCCTTTTTCTGTGTCTCTCTCTCTATGTAAAGCTCAGTAAAAGTGCAGAGACTCCAATCAAAAACAATTTAATCAAGTGATCCAAAGTGACTCTAATGCAATCAAAGGGCACCACATCTATAGGAATAGGTTAGTTTAAGAACATACTCTTTTGGGATACAAAAACAAAAAAACAAAAACTTCAATCTGTCACACACAACAATGCATGTGTTCCAAGTTATATTGACTTCTGACTTCTGGCTGCTCCATGGGTTTTTCTTTCTCTGTGGCATGTTATACCGAGAAAATAAGTTATCTGCTTCCAACCTAGACAGAGGGATAGGCATAGGAAAAATACAAACGTTGCCATTATTAACACCTTGCATTAATGTGGTATTATGATAATTATACTATTAGCTATAGTATGGTTTACATTAGGTTTCACTGTGTTGTATAGTCAAATGGTTTTCCTTTTAATTTTTATTCTAGTAACATATAAATTTATTTTGTGAATTTAAATTTTCCCCTAGTTGCTACATTGAAAAATAAATTCAGTGTTGATAATTATGTTCATATATTGTGCTACCATCACCATCATCCATTAAGAAAACATTTCCATCACTCTGAATAGAAAGTTCACACTATTTAATTTAAATATTATATCCCACACCCTACATCCACCCCAGCCCCTAATAACTGATATATGCTAAGTTTTGACTATAGAAATTTGCTTAATCTAGTGATTTCATGTTAGGGAAAGCATAACATATAAATATTAAAATATGCAATATATATAGGTTTACAAAAAAAGAAAATGGCTATCTAAAGGAATAAGCACCCAAAACAATCAGCAAAGAAGACCACAATTTGGACAAATCAGATACTTTAAAAAAATTGGTCTTGAATATGCTTAAAGAGTAAATAAAAGCAAGAAAGAACAGAGGGTTCTTAAGAAAGTGAAATAAAGCTAAAATGAGAATATCAATAAATTTTAACAATTATGAAAAATAACCAGAGAGAAAAAAGTACACAAACTGAAATTAAATTTTCCTAGTGGAATTCAATAGCCAGTTGTAACTGGCAGAAGAATCAACAAACTTGAAGATAACTCAATTGAAATTATTAAGAAAGAAAACAAAGGTCTACAGACCGATATTTCTTATGAATATAGATGTAAAAATTCTTGACAATATACTAATAAGTGAAATCCAATTGTTATACATCATGATTAAGTGATATTTGTCTCTGGTAAGCAAGGTTGTTTCAAATTAAGGAAATCAATTTAGGGAATACTCCACATTAGCGCAATGAAGGAAAAAAACACATCATCATCTTCACTGATGCAGAAAAGGCATTTGAAAAAATCTAGTACTCTTTCAAATAAAAACACTGAGAACACTAGGAATTGAAGGAAATTTCATCAATATTATAAAAGGCACTTATGAGGAACCCATAGCTAGCATCCTGCTTATTGGCGAAAGACTGAAAAATTTCCATCCAATATTAGGAAGAATTAAAAGATCTCCACTGTAACCACTGTTGGTCAAAATTGTACTAGGTTCTTGCCACAGCTATTAGGCAAGGAAAATAAAACAACCAAAAGAATCCAAATTGGAAAGAAAGATGTGAAACTTTCCCTATCTGGAGATGACATGAATCTATATACATTTCCTGAAAAAGTCACAACAAAGCTTATAGAGCTGTGAATGAATTCAGAAAAGAACTAGGATATAAGGTCAAAATCCAAAAATCAGTACTGTTAATATACACAGGCAATGAACAATTGGAATATGAAATCAAGAAAAATATACATTCACAATTATGACTAAAATAACTGAATACCTAGGGAGTGGTGATAGTAACACATTTTTGTGAGTGTAATTAACAGAATTAATAATGGGTGTGATCATGGTTGAAAGGGGAATATTAGGGTTATGCATGTCACTAGGTTAAAACATGGAACTCTATTATTTAGTGACGGCTACTGTGGAAGATGACTGGTATTAGGATAAGACTGTTCTTTCATGAACTAGAACAAATATATGTCACTGTAACAAGGGGTTAATAATAGGGTGGTACATGGAGAAAAATATCTAATGCTAACCATGGACTATCATTAATGGCAAGATTGTAATTTTCTTCCATCAATTGTAACGAAAGTACAATACTAATAATAAGTGTCAATAGAAGAGTGTGTAAAAATCAGTGGGATTTTTCTTTTTGAAGAAATTAGAATGTTCTCAGATCGACTGTGGAGATAAACAGACAACTCTGAGATTATACTAAGAGCCATTATTGTATAATTTGACTGGACTGTATGGGGCTTGAATACAACTATTCTTAAAAAAAAAGAAGAAAATGAGTGAACAAAAAGAGGAATTAGAAAGTTTAGAAAGTAACATAACAGAACCAATGGGAATATAATCAATAATGGAGATTAAGCCTATACTCTGGGCATAGAACAGTAGGCTTACGTTGTTATATAGAAACTGTAGTATAACCACAAAGGAAATATTTAAAGTATATACAGAAATGATCAATTTACCCAAAAGGAGACTGCAATGGAGGAAAAGAAGAGAAGAAAGATATAGCATGCAATAAAAGGAGAACTACTATACACCCACAAGAACACGGAGCAGTGACATGAACAGAGATCTGCACACTGATGTTTGTAGCAGCATTATTCACAATTGCCAAGAGGTGGAAACAACACAGGTGTCCATCAACTGATGAACAGATAAATTCGCAGTATAAACACAAAGGAATATTATGCAGCGGTAAGAAGAAATCAAGTTGTGAAGCGTATGACAGCATGGATGAACCTGGAGGACATTATGTTGAGAGCAGCAAGTCAGACATAAAAGGAAAAATACTAATGATTGTGCTATTATAAATAAAAATATTGTATTAAACTCAAGGAGTTATTAGGATTCACCATAAAATAGAATGAGGGTAAGGAAGGGAAAGCTGATGGTTTATCTGAGTAGAACTGGTAAAAAGGGTGTTTGTAAATCTTTGGAAATGAATAGAAATGACAAAAGCACATCATAGTATTTATACCTAGCAGAGATAGTGCATGGGTATAAAAATGGTTGAAAAGGAAAGTGGTAAGGATATATATAATACTAGAAGGAAAGATAAAAACTGTAGCATCAAACTGTATAACATAGTGAAATCTCATGTGAAATATGAATATTGGTAATTTTACATTTATAAGACTGTTTACAAAATATAAATTCAAATCAACTACACAAAAACAGAATAACGGCTATATATTGCAGGGGAAACAGAAAGATTGAGGGTTGATGAGTTTTTGTTTGTTTCTTTGTCAGTTTTTGTTTAATTTCATTGTTATTGGTAATGAAAATGCTCTAATAATTATTGAAGTGATGAATGCACAATTATGTGATTATAACAAATACCTTTAATTGCTCACTTTGGATGGATTTATGCTTTATTAATATGTATCAAGAAAACTGACTGTTAAAAAAAGTTTAAATGTGGTGTGTCTGTAATGTATTCTCAAAGATCAGAAAAAAATATGTATTTATATAAGGAGGCTGACAAAGCAAATGTGATAGAATGTTAACTTTGAGGGAATGTGAGTGAAAACAATGTTAAAATTCTTCATACTCACTTTGCAACTTACCTGTAAGTCTGAAATTATTCCAAAATGAAGTTTTAAAATTTCATAGCCATTCATCCATGAATTTCTAGTGTGTTTTAGATGGGAAATGTGTACACAAATCAATGTCAGTACTCCCAAAGGAATCTCCAGTTAGCGGAAGAAGCATTTAATAGTATTTAAATCTAAGAAATATTTTTAATTCATCTCAATTTCAAAATAGACCTATGCAGTGCAAAACTATGAGAAGGAGATGATTCATGGAGTCCAAAATGATTCTTGTAAGGTTATTTCATGGCAGCTCTGCCAATTGGTCAGATAATCAGAACGGCAAGGGTCATCTCTGCAAAGATTATTTGTCTGATGCCTAACAGCACACCAAACTCCAGTGCCAATTCTGGATGCTTTTTGAAAGTGATGATTACTCATGTTCTTGGGCATCAACTCCTTCAAAAGCCATTGCTCCAGTGTTCCATTTGACACATAGAGGAAGCTAAAATTACTTTCTGCCTTTATGCCATTACCACAGTTATGCTTACCATAACTTTGTAGAAAGTTTGAAATTGGGAAGTGTGAGTCCTCCAACTCTGTTCTACCTTTTTCAGATTGTTTTGATTCTTTGCAATTCCTTACATTTTCATATGAATTCTAGGATCAGCGTTTCTTTTTTTAAATATATTTTTTTATTTTAAAAAAAGATACTTAGATAATAAAAGTTACGTAAAAATAAAGGGGAGTCTCATATGCTCTACTCCCTATACCTCCCACATTTTCCAACATTAACAGCATCCTTCATTAGTGTGGTACATTTGTTATAATCGATGAACACATTTTGGAGCATTGCCATGGATTATAGTTTATATTGTAGTTTATACTCTTCCACACAATTGTGTTAGTTATGGCAAGATATATAATCTGTAAATATAATACCAAATAGTGGGGCCCTGGAGACATCCAGACACTATAGGCAGGGCAGATAGCTCACGAGTTTGGTGCCTGGCCAGTAGGCCCTAATTTGGAATTTAGGCTCCCCAGTGTGACAGAGTTGGACTCAGTTGTGGTTTCCCTACATGTGGCTCTTCTGCCCCTTCTATTTAAACCTATAATTATTATTAGAATTGACAGATTCTTGTCCAAGAGAGTTAAAACTTTTATTATTCTTAATTTTTAAAAAAACAGCCCTTGGTATTTTAGTAGGTGTTACAAAGAATGTGTGAATCACTTCAGTAGAATTGTCATCTTGGTGATGGTTTGGCTTCCAATCTATGAGCACTGAATGGTTTTCCATTGATTTTGGCCTTATTTAATTTCTTTCAGTTATCTGTGTGGTATCCAGGGCATACATCTTGCTCCTCCTTGGTTGAATTTATTCCTGAGTATTTTATTCTTTTCAATGCTCCTGTAGATGGAATTGTTTTGTGACTTCCTTTTATGATTTTTCATTACTAGTGTGTGGGAATAAACTGATTTTTCATGTTGGTCTTTAGAAATATTAAAAAGAAAGAAAAAAGTACAATAGCTAAAGCAACTCTTGCCTAATCAGTAATTACACTGAATGTTAACCAATTAAATTCTCCAATAAAAAGACAGATTGGGAGGATGGCAGAGCAGGAGGTAGCAAAGTGCACTCACCCTTCAGAAATTGCAAGAAGACACACTATCTTGTCAAGTGCAAGAGAGGTGATACGAATTGCCCATGAGGGAAGTCTTTCTTCCCTTTCTTGCACTAGCAAGCAGTAGGGTCTCAGAAAGAGCAACACATATGCAAGGGATATCTTGCTGGGTTCTAGGAAGCAATGGGGCACTAGCGGCTCAGTATAGGAAGACCTGAGGGAAGTCTCAATGGGTGCTGGGAAGTAGTGGGGGCATCAAACAGTCCTAACAATCCAGGTTGAGTCAAGAATGAAAGAGCAGCAGTAACAGTCAACCTTCCCTCCACTGAATCACTACAAAAGAGAAAGAAATTGAGCATCTGAGTAAGCTACCATCCTAATCAGATGTCTAGACATCAGCAAAATATTGTGAGTTAATCTATGTATGCCCCCAGAAAAAGAATTTATGAAAGCCCCAGAAGAGATTCAGGGTTTGAGAGAAATAATTAAGGAAATAAACACAAATTTCCAAAATCAAATTAATGAGTTTAAAGAAAATATGAATAAAGAGATAAATGAAATCACGAAGACATTAGGTCCCACATGATAAGAATTGTCATATGATAAGAAATTTTAAAATTCTTTCCCTGTCCATAAGGCAAACTTTCCCAGTTCAAGACCTAGAGCACACAACGTTAAAGAACACAACAATTCTCATTGGTCCATAGTATCTATCCATTTGATCTGCGGTGGAGCTCACTACTCTACTTTGGAATAAGCTTGTATTCTACTTCTAATTCAAATTTCAGGAAAATTCAAGAACAAAAATCTGTAAGCAAACCTTTCATACATTCTGTTAATGAGCTTACAAGGAATACTTTCCATGTACCATGATAGTGAAGGAAGAAAAAGATGAATAAGACAAGCCTCTGCCATTCACAGGATCAGAGAAAATTTGCTCCATCTTGGACAGCCCTATTTAACCCATCATTATGAGGCTTTAAAATTATGTTAAATGAAATATTTCAATAGAACTAAACATCACTTATTCTCAAACATTCTATTTTGGTGGTCTTAAACATTTTTGTTTGTTTGTTTTTTGAGCAGGGGAATCAATTTTTACCAAACAAAAATGTGCACAAAATTCCAATACATGTGAAAGAACATTTGGAGCTATTCTGATGGGGTAAAAGGAGGTAAGAGAAAGGTCCTGTACCTCTCATAATACAGTTACTTTCTTGGCTCGTTTTGCCCAACTGCTTTACCCATTCTAGCCTAGACAATCCTAGGGGTATGGAAAAAAAGCCAGTTTCTATCTAATATTCTTCCAATATTTTGTGCATTTCTTCTGAAAACTTTAACATAGGTTTTTCTACTTTGCCTCCTGTACTCAATAACCCATTTCATGTTACCTTATCTCTCTGTTCTTCATAGAGTCTTTATCCCATTTTCTCTTCATTGAATGGTTTACTTTTCATTTTTGCATTTATTTTTATTGTATTTTTTAAGACATACATCACAAAAAATATTACATTAGAAAATATAAGAAGTTCTCACATATCCCTCACCCCACCCACCCCCACTCCTCCCACATCAACAACCTACTTTATCATTGTGGCACATCCATTGTATTTGGTGAATACATTTTGGAGCACTGCTGCACTACATGGATTATAGTTCACTTTGTAGTTTACACTCTCCCCCAGTACATTCAGTAGGTTATGGCAGGGTATGTAATGTCCAGCACCTGTCCTTGCAATATCATTTGGGACAACTCCAAATCCTGAAAATGCCCCTACATCTCATCTCTTCTTCCCTTTTCCAGCCCTCAACACCTACCATGGCCACTTTCTCCACATCAATGCTATAGTTTCTTCCATTACTAGTTACAATAATTCTATAGTAGAATAACAGTAAGTTCACTCTAATCCATATTTTATTCCTCCATTCTGTGGACCCTGGCACAGTGCAATACAGGACATTTCTACCATCACAGAAAGTCCTATGAGACAACATTGTTTGATAGGGATAAGGTGAACATGATTGGCAGAGGAAGTGGTTTGTTCAAGGCCATGTTACTTGTACCAAGGTCTTATGACTACAAACCCTACATTGTGTTTCAATTTTATTTCTCAGTGAGAACAGTTTCTTAAGAAAGTAATCCTGAATAGGGAAAGATTAACTATAATTATACTTATTTAAGGTGGAAGAAATTGAAGTTCAAAGAAATTAGATAATTCAGTCAAAGTCACCCAACTAGTATGTGACAATGCAAGGATGAACTCAAGGTGTTTGGACTTTGGAACCCAACACAATTTTTTTTTCCACTGGAAATTATAGAGCAAAATAAATATCTCCATTTTACCCACATGGAAAAACAGTTTCTATCTTTTGCCTACAAGAGTAAAGTAGAATGCTTCATGTCAGCCATCTCACTTCTCCACAAAGGCAGTGCCTAGTGAAGGAAAACAGATCATTACACCAGACCCTTGATACCGATGATTGTACATAAGAATTTTTTCTTGTGAAATTGAAACGTAGCCTAGTATTATATATCGCTAAGAGTGTTCTCCTGAAAACATCCTCATTGCTCAAATATGGCCTTTCTCTGAACCAAACTAAATATATAAATGCAATACACTACCTCAAGGGTGGGACAAGTCCCCCTGGCACCAGTGGGTTATTACCAAGTTCCAGCTAGCAACACATCTGGAAAAAGACCTTGACCAAAAGGACAAAATGATAAAAACAAATGAGTTTTTATGGCTAAGAGATTTCAAAGTGAGTCAGAAAATCACTCCAGAATTATACTTCTGCAAGTCCCAGTAGGATGTCCTTGACTGCTACAGTGAACAGTGTCTCAAATAGCAGAGACTCTGAGGAATCGAGAGACACACAGAAATTATAGCAGACCAGAGCGCTCAGGAATTTGGAACTGTCAGTGGGTTTACTTTGGAATGTGTGCTCCTCAATGCAAAAGAGTAAGAATCAATTATAGTTTTCTACACATTGTTCCTCTGCCCTTTTTATTGAAACTTATGATTAGCACTATACTTGACAAATATATGTTCCATAGATTTAGTTCTTTCATTTCTCTATGTGTGTGTTGTGCCCTGAATTTCAGTAGAGTTGCAACACCTACTCTCCAGGGCATTGGATTCACATAGGACAACTAACAAGGTGATGACGACAGACAATGTTGAGCCCAAGGATCAGAGAGTGTCTGCAATTGCAAGCAAGATAGTTCTAACCATCTGCCCCATGAGTTCTAAGCTCCCTCCCAATTAGAAGCAGAGTAGCCATCACTATCCCGAAATACTCAAAATTGGGGTAAGAACAATGAACCAAAGTAGACTTAATATTATTTTACTAAAGATATTATTATTCTAGCAATGTAAGAACTCTTATTATTGATATAAAGGCAGTGGCCACCAAAGGTTCTGAAGGATGAGAAAAGAAAAAAAATGTGTAATATTGGAACATTTTCAGGACATTGGAATTGTCCTGCATGACATTGCAGTGACAGCTACAGGCCTTGTATATTTTGTCATAACCAACAAGTTTGTGTGAGACAGACTGTATTCTATATGGAAACTGTAATCCAAGGCTAGCAGCAATGCTTCAATATGTGTTCATCAATAGTAATAAATGTAGCACACTTATGAGGGATGTTGTTGATGTGGGAAAGTGAGGGAGGGGGAAAGAGTGAGGGATATGGAATCACTTGTTTTTTTCATGTACCATTTATGTAACTTCTTTTAAAATTTTTAATTTAAAAAGAAGACATTGAGTGAGTAGAAAGAGGATTTTAAAATCCTAACTAGAAAAGCCACAGAGCTCATGGGAATGTAAGCTAATAGGTGAGGTCCAAAACATAATAGAGGCATACAACAGCAGAATCCAAAGGAGAGAAGAAGGAATAAGTGATATTGAAGACAGAACAGCTGAAATTGAAGAGAAAAAAGACCAGAGAGAGAAAAGAATGGAAAAAGTAAACAGAAGCACAGGGAGTTGAATGACAACAAAAAACTCAAAAATATGTCTGTCATGCAAGTTCCAGAAAGAGAAGAGAATGGAAAGGGGCAAGAACATTTGAGGAAATAATAGCTTTAAAAAAATCACAACTATTATTAAAGAGAACATACATGTCCAAGAAGTGCACCTTACTCCTATGAGAATAAATCTGAATAGACCTACTCCAAGATACATACAATTCAAAATGTCAGATGTCAAAAGAGAAGGAAAAAATTCTAAGAGCAGCAAATGAGAAGAAAACCATCACATACAAGGGACACCCAGTAAGGCTTAGCATGAAATTTTGATCATAAACCATGGAGAAGAAAACACAGTGGTATGATACAATTTGGATATTCAAAGAGAAAAGTTGCCACACAAGAGTTTTTTATCAAGCAAAATTGTCCTTCAAATACAAAGATGAGTGTAAACATTCACAAACAAAAACTAAGAGACTTCTTAAGAAAAGGATTCAACTTTGTAGGATGTATTAAAAAAGCCTTAGAGGCTGAAAGAAAAATACAGGAGAGAGATCTTGGAGGAACAGAAGAGAAAAATAGCAGAAAGAATGGTCAAAATAGTATCAATTAAAAAAACGCAGACAAAAATAAGGTACGATATATGACAACCAAAGAATAAAATGGTAGAAAGAATTAATGCATTCCATTAGTATCATTAGATACAATGGATTAAACTCTCCAATGAAAAGAAATAGGCTGACAGAATGTATTAAAAAGCATGAGCCATCCATATGCTGCTTACAAGAGACTCGCCTTAGACCCAGGAATACAAACCCGCTGAAATGGAAAATCTGGAGAATGATAATCCACCATCAAATACTAACCAAAAAAGAAAAACAAAACAAAACAAAACAAAAAACTAGTGTAGCATAATAATAGCAGACAAACAAAGTTTAAATGCAAAAAAGCTATGAGGTGCAGAAGACCATTATATATTAATAAAAGGGACAATCCACCAGGAAAATAAAACAGACATAAATATCTATGCATCTAATTAGGAAACCCTAAAATACACGAGACAAATGCTGGCAAAACTTAAGGGAGAAATAGACATCTCTACAATAATTATTTGACATTTCAACACCCTACTCACATCATTAGATAGAACAATGCGGCGGCTTGCTCGGTCGGTAGAGGTGGGGTCTGGCTGCGGACGAGGGGTCGGTCCAGCTCTGGACGAGGGTTCGGTCCCGCTTGGGACAAGGGGTCGGTCCGGCAGCAGACGAGGGATCGGTCTCACAAGGGGTTGCGCGGTTCGGCTGATGGGGTCGCCCGGCGAAGCCGGCGACGAAGGGGTCGCCCGGCGAAGCCGGCGACGAAGGGGTCGCCCGGAGAAGCAGGCGACGAAGGGGTCGCCCGGAGAAGCAGGCGACGAACTGGGGACAAGGGAGGCCAGGCCCTTGTCGGGGGCTCTCAGGACTGGAGGGCGCACGGCAGAAGAACTACTGCGGAGACAAGGTAAACACGCAAGTCCACTTTACTGAGGGAGAGGCAACAGTTTTATAGGGGCTGGGGAAGGCTGATTGGTCGAAGCCACGCCCTGTTCTGATTGGTTGCCGGCGAAAGGTCAGTGGGCGGTACTGGACGGGGGAGGGGTGGTGGTTAGGGATTGGCTGTCGCTGTTGCTGGGGGAAGGGGCAGGGTTTAGGGATTGGTGGCTGCTGTTGCTGGGGTGGAGGGCAGACTGGATTTTTCCGCCCACGCCTGGCTATTGCTGCTGTCGGGGGAAGGGAAAAGGGCAGGCTGGATTTTTCCGCCCACACCTGGCTGTTGCTGCTGTCGGGGGAGGGGAAAAGGGCGGGCTGGATTTTTCCGCCCACACCTGGCTGTTGTTGCTGTCGGGGGAGGGAAAAAGGGCAGACTGGAATTTTCTGCCCTGCGCCTGCGCAGGGAGAAGGAAGAAGAAGGGTGCCGCCCCACAAGGCATCGGGTGGCGCCATCTGGGAGGAGGGGCGGCCGTGGAAGCATGGCTGCCGAGAAGGGGAGACCCGAGGGCACTCTGCGCCCATGCCGAGCTTCCTTCAGGGGTGGCGGTGAGTCCGACCAGCCACCCTATTATGGGGGCAGCGGCTTGGCCTGCCGCGGCTGCTCCCCCGCCAGGCCAGCAAACCACACTTCAGCCTGAGGGGTGACCGCATTTCCCCCTTCTTTTCAAATAAGCACCAGGATGGCAGCAGCAACAAGTAGCTGAGGCCCAAGAGGCAGTAAGCAATGAGGGAAGCGGGGCTGAAGAGGGAGGTGAGTATGATGGGGATACAAATGTACAATTTGGGGGGCGGTATCTTGCTGTTGCAAGCAAGGGTGGCCAATGTCCAATTCCCGTTGATCTCGGTGGCTATAAGGTCTATCTGTTGTTAAAAGTCCAGGATGATAGCGCATTACAGGTGGTTGATCTCTTCTTGGTGGCGAAGAGCGGCAGAGGCAGACTGTGTGATGGTCTGGAGGATCACAGTGGTGAGGACAAGTTGCGTCAGGGCACCAGCGACGGTGGTGGCAGCAGCGTCGGGAGTGGTGGAGACGTAGGCGAGGACAAGAAGGCCAAGGTCTCCACGGGTGCGAGAGAGGCCGATGTTAATGGGGCGGGCCGACATGGGCGGCCCAATCTGCAACGCAGTAGGGGTTCAAGCGAAAAAAGGAGGGGGGCGGGGGACGAGAAAGGACGCTTTGGATGGCTGAGAAGAGGAGTGAGGTCGAGACAGGAGGAAGCTCCGCAGAAGTATGGGGAGCTGTTAAAAGCAGAAACGTTATTAGATGCTAGAAAGCAGGCCGCAGGCCGGGGAAAGCAGGTTGCGGGCCGTTTCGCGGGGCTGGAGCTGCTTGAGAGCGATGGCGGCATGGGGGGCCGTGGTTACAATCTTCTGGGGTGGTAGTGGCTAGACAGATGGCAGAAAATATTATCAAGAAAGCAAAGGTTATGAGAAAGAAATAGAGTATTAAAGGCTGTGGGGGAAGTGAGAAGATCATTTAGAGGATAGGGTTGAGAATGGTATGTTTAAGACAGAAGCTTTGTGGTTTGTAGGAGACTGCTTTATAAACGAAGGAGAATGAGGGCAGTAAATATAATAACGATAGATAGGAAGATGACAGTGAGGAGGAGTCTTTGTTTAAGGTTCCAATCGTCCGGCGCAACAGTGGCTAGGCCGATAGCGAGGGGTGTTGCTAAATAGACAATAGCTGCAAAGACAAAATCATCTTCTGTTTCCTCAAAAATAACTTTTCTTTAAATACTTAGTAGCATGCAATATTAGAAACCGTTTCCTAAAAGCAAGTTGGTAGGGGAGCTTGGTTGCTGTTAATCTTTCCTGTTATAAAATTACCTTTTATTATTATTATCATCAATTCAGTTTTATATATATATATTTAAGAATGACCTTTTGGAATTAGCCATTTAATACCTTAATGTAAACTATTGAAGATAAATTTTATCCTTACAGAACACATTCCCTTACGTAAAGTTATCACAATACCTTTTACACTTGCCGCATGCAAATTAAATTTCAAGAGTTTATGAAAAATTAGCCATCTTACTTTAGGACAAAATACGTCTTTTTGCAAAACTTATTACATTTCCGTTAGCATTTTTACAAACTTTTAACCTTTTTAATATTCATATAAGTTTTACATTCTTTATATTATCCTGTGAAGAAAAATAAGTTATTCATTTTAATCTAGGCAAGAACAACTTTTTATGAAGACGTACAGTTAATTTTGTTAATTAAGACTTACAATTTTTTTTTAAATTGTAGATATCTTATCAACATTTAAACTTATGTATTAATATAATAAACTTAAGTATTAATATAAGCGCTTATTTAATTTTTGGCCATTTGAATAGAGCTCTTTTAAAGATTTCCAGTAATTTATATTTACCATCCGGAGGTATCACAATATATGTTGACATTGAGCGAACAGACAGACAAACACAGAACAATTACAACACATTAACAGAAATATATAATATTAAAGGGGAGAAGAAGGTCCCGATATACTTGAAGCTGTTTGAAAGAGATCTTACACCGGTGAGTGTCTAGGAGACCGGCGAGGGCCCGAACTTGTGGGGCTTGCTTAGCAGATAGGATGTTACCCATTGCTAATGGCCTTTTGGAGCCGATAAGAAAAGGGGCCCTTACCTTGAGAGCGCGGCGATGGGAGCCGAGGTGCGCGGTGAGACGAGGGGTCGGAGCCGATGGGACTCCGACGGTGGTCGCGGGCCAAGAGAAGGCCCCGACGAGGGGAGGGCGGGACGACGAGCAGTGGAGCAAGGCAAAGGGGAGCAAGCACAGAGGGGAGGAGGCAGAGGTGAAGGCAGGGGTGGAGGTGCTCAGGCACGCGCTCCTGAGAGTTTTATTGGCGCCTCTTAATCATAGCGGGTCGGTATAAGCCCCCGACATGGAAGGAGAAAGCCATCCAGCGATTCTCCCAGACCGCCGTGGATCGTATGAGGTCACCAAGGTTCAGGAGCAGCAATGCAGAGCGAAAAGATAGGGGTGAGAAGAGAGGAGAGTGTAGGGCTATGGTAGAGTTACTTCAGACATGCAAGCACGTGCTCCCGAGAAATCCAAGGCTCCTCTTAATCATAGCGGGTCGGTATAAGCCCCCGACATGGAAGGAGAAAGCCATCCAGCGATTCTCCCAGACCGCCGTGGATCGTATGAGGTAGCCAAGGCTCAGGTAGCAGCAATGTTGCACGAGAGAAGTCCCAAGGTGAGAAGAGAGGAGGGCGTAGGGCTGTGGTGGGATTACTTCAGACGTGCAAGCGCGCGCTCCCGAGAAATCCAAGGCTCCTCTTAATCATAGCGGGTCGGTATAAGCCCCCGACATGGAAGGAGAAAGCCATCCAGCGATTCTCCCAGACCGCCGTGGATCATATGAGGTAGCCAAGGCTCAGGTAGCAGCAATGTTGCACGAGAGAAGTCCCAAGGTGAGAAGAGAGGAGGGCGTAGGGGTGTGGTAGGATTACTTCAGACGTGCAAGCGCGCGCTCCCGAGAAATCCAAGGCTCCTCTTAATCATAGCGGGTCGGTATAAGCCCCCGACATGGAAGGAGAAAGCCATCCAGCGATTCTCCCAGACCGCCGTGGATCATATGAGGTAGCCAAGGCTCAGGTAGCAGCAATGTTGCACGAGAGAAGTCCCACGGTGAGAAGAGAGGAGGGGGGGCTGCCAGGTTATGGAGTGAGGCTGTGGTGGGGTTGCCTTGCCCCACGTTGTGCTGTGGTGGGGTTGCTTTGCCCCACGTTGGGCGCCAGCTGCGGCGGCTTGCTCGGTCGGTAGAGGTGGGGTCTGGCTGCGGACGAGGGGTCGGTCCAGCTCTGGACGAGGGTTCGGTCCCGCTTGGGACAAGGGGTCGGTCCGGCAGCAGACGAGGGATCGGTCTCACAAGGGGTTGCGCGGTTCGGCTGATGGGGTCGCCCGGCGAAGCCGGCGACGAAGGGGTCGCCCGGCGAAGCCGGCGACGAAGGGGTCGCCCGGAGAAGCAGGCGACGAAGGGGTCGCCCGGAGAAGCAGGCGACGAACTGGGGACAAGGGAGGCCAGGCCCTTGTCGGGGGCTCTCAGGACTGGAGGGCGCACGGCAGAAGAACTACCGCGGAGACAAGGTAAACACGCAAGTCCACTTTACTGAGGGAGAGGCAACAGTTTTATAGGGGCTGGGGAAGGCTGATTGGTCGAAGCCACGCCCTGTTCTGATTGGTTGCCGGCGAAAGGTCAGTGGGCGGTACTGGACGGGGGAGGGGTGGTGGTTAGGGATTGGCTGTCGCTGTTGCTGGGGGAAGGGGCAGGGTTTAGGGATTGGTGGCTGCTGTTGCTGGGGTGGAGGGCAGACTGGATTTTTCCGCCCACGCCTGGCTATTGCTGCTGTCGGGGGAAGGGAAAAGGGCAGGCTGGATTTTTCCGCCCACACCTGGCTGTTGCTGCTGTCGGGGGAGGGGAAAAGGGCGGGCTGGATTTTTCCGCCCACACCTGGCTGTTGTTGCTGTCGGGGGAGGGAAAAAGGGCAGACTGGAATTTTCTGCCCTGCGCCTGCGCAGGGAGAAGGAAGAAGAAGGGTGCCGCCCCACAAGGCATCGGGTGGCGCCATCTGGGAGGAGGGGCGGCCGTGGAAGCATGGCTGCCGAGAAGGGGAGACCCGAGGGCACTCTGCGCCCATGCCGAGCTTCCTTCAGGGGTGGCGGTGAGTCCGACCAGCCACCCTATTATGGGGGCAGCGGCTTGGCCTGCCGCGGCTGCTCCCCCGCCAGGCCAGCAAACCACACTTCAGCCTGAGGGGTGACCGCAGAACAACTAGGGACAAGATCAAGAAAGAAACAGAGAACTTGAACAATATGATAAATAAACTAGACCTAACAGATATATACAGAATGCTGCATACAAACGCAGCAGTTTATACATTCTTCTCATGTGCCCATCGATCTTTCTCCAGGATAAACCACATGTTAAATGAAATTCAACACTCAATAAATATAAAAAGATTGAAATTATACAAAATATCTTCACAGATCATAATGGAATGAAATTGGAAATCAATAATGGACAGGAAAAAGTTAAATTCACAAATGTGTGGAGGCTAAATAACACACTCCTAAATAATCAGTGGGTAAAGAAGACATTGCAAATGAAATCAGTAGATATACTGCGAAATGAAAATGAGAGAACAGCTTATCAAGATTTATGGGATACTGTGAGGACGGTCTTAGAAGGAAATTTATAGACCTAAATGACTATATTAAAATCTAAGCAAGAGCTAAATTCAAAGATTTAACTGAAAACTAAGGAAACTAGAAAAAGAACAGCAAATCAATCCCCAAACAAGCAGAAGGAAAGAAATGATAGAGGTTAGAGCCAAAATAAATGAAATTGAGAGCAAAAAAATCAGAGAAAATCAACAAAACGAAAATCTTGTTCTTTGAGATCAATAAAATTGACAAACCCATAGTTAGACAAACAAAGGAAAAGAAAGAGAAGATGCAAATAAATACACAATAATTCAATCAGAAATGAAAGGGAGACCTCATGGAAATAAAAAGGAATGTAATTTATTATGCCAACAAATTGACAACCTTGATGAAATTACAAATTCTTAGAAATGCATGAATAACCTAAACTGAAGCTACAGGAAATACAAGAACTTAACAAATGAATCACATTTAAAGAGATTGAACCCATCAGCAAAAATCTCCCATCAAAGAAAACTCCAGGACCAGATGGCTTCACAGGTGAATTCTACCAAGCATTTCAAAAACAACACCAATCCTGTTTAAACTCTTCCAGAAAATTGAAGAGTAGGGAAAAGCACTTAACACATTTTATGAAGCAAACATCACTCTAATAGCAAAGTCAGATAAAAACAATACAAGAAAATAAAATTACATATCAATCTCTCTAATGAACAGAGATGAAAAATTCTCAACAAAATATTTGCAAATCTAATCCAGCAGCATATCTAAAGACTTATATATCATATCAAGTATGACTTATTTCTGGTATACAAGATTGGTTTAATATAGGAACATCAATCAGTGTAATGCCTTGCATTAAAGAAAATCAATGTCATGCATTGCATTAAAATAGAAGGAAAAAACAGCAACATTTCAATCAATGCGGAAAAACCATTTGACAAAAATTCAGTATGACTTCTTGATAAAAACACTTCAAATGATAGGAATAGAAGAAATCCTTCCTGAACAGGATAAAAGGCATACACAAAAACCCACAGCTAATAGCATATTCACTGGAGAAAAGTTGAAAGCTTTCCCTATATGATTAGGGAAAGGACAAGGATTCGCATTCTCATAATTGCTACTCAACATTGTACTAGAAGTTCTAGCTAGAACAATTAGACAAGAAAAAAATTAAAGGCATCCAAATAGGAAAAAAGGAATAAAATTCTCACTATTTGAGGATGACATGATCATATATTTAGAAAATTCTGAAATGTCTTTGCTAAAGCTAGTTGAGCTAATAAATGAGTTCAGTATTTATTAATTAGTAAAATCAGTATTGTTTTCATAGCCATGTAATGAACAATCTGAAGAGGAAATTAGGGGAAAATTCCATTTACAATAGCAACACAAAGACTCAAATACCTAGGAATCAATTTATCTAAGAAAGTGTAGGATTTATATGCAGAAAATTAAAAAACAATTTTAAAAGAAGGCAATGAAGACCTAAACAAATGGAAGGACATTCCTTGTTCCTGGATTGGAAGACTACGTATCTTCAATATGTCAATCCCATCCAAACTGATTTATAGATTCAATGCAATACCAGTTAAAATTCCAACAGCCTCCTTAACAGAAAAAGAAATGGTAATTACCAAATCCATATGGAAAGTGCACCTGAATAGCCAAAATCATTCCAAGAAAGAAGAGAGATGTGGGAGTAAATTCACCTCCTCTCCTTGAAACATATTACAAATCTGCAGTGGTCAAAGCAGCATGGTACTGGCACGTTGATAATGGAATAGAACTGAGAGTCCAGAAATAAACCCTCACCTATATAACCAACTGATTTTTGACCAAACTACCAAGCCCATGTTAACAGGACTAAACAGTGTCTTCAAAAAATTGCACTGGGAGAACTGTATGTCTATAACCAAAAGAATGAAAGAAGACCCCTCTCTCACTCTCTCTACAAGAATCGACTCAAAATGAATCAAAATATTAAATATAAAAGCCAGAACCATAAAACTATGAGAAGAAATTATGGGGAAACACATTCAAGACCTTGTGGTAGGAAGTGGTTTCTTGGAACTTACACCCAAATTATGTACTAGAAAAGAAAAAAACAGATAATTGGGACCTCCTAAAGTTAAACACTTTTGCACCTCACAGGACTTTGTAAATAGGGTGAAAAGACAACTGACTCAATGGGAGAAAAATTTTGGAAATCACACTGCTGATCAGGGTTTACTATCCATGGCATGTAAAGAGATGTTTCAACTCAACAATAAAAGGAGAAATGACCCAAGTAAAAAATGGGCAAAGGAATAGACATCTGTCCAAAGAAGAAATACAAATGGGAAAATATATATGAAAAACTGTTCAATATTACTAATATTAGGGAAATGCAAATCAAAACTATAATGAAATATGATTTCAAGTCCATCAGAATGGCCACTATTTAAAAAACAGAGAACTACAAGTTTTGGAGAGGATGTGGAAAGTCAGGAACACTTTTTCACTCTTGGTGGGAATACAAAATGGTACAGCCAGTCTGAAGGAATATTTGATAGTTCTTAAAGTAGTAGATTTGCCACATGAGTTTTCCATATCACTACTGGGCATATGTGTTGAAGAATTGAGAAAAGGGACATGAATAGACATACGCACACCAATGTTCATAGCAACATTATTCATGATTGAAAAAAGTTGGAAATAACACAGATGTCCATCACCTGATGAATGTATGAACTAACTGTGCTATATTACAAAGGAATACTATGCAGCTGTAAGAAGAAATGATGTTTTAAAGTATATACAACATGGAACAACCTTGGGGATATTATGTTGAGCAATACAAGCTAGAAACAAAAAGTCAAATACTATATGGTTGCATTATTGTGAATTAAATATATTGTGTTAAAAAAGACACTGTGTAAGCATAAATAAGAATAGGAAAACATAAATAGAAAAATAATATTTTATGGTAATGAAAGGCACAACAGAAGAAATTTAAAAATCACTAGAATCATACAACAGCAGATTTGAAAAGGCATAGGAAAGAATTAGTAAATTAGAATATAGGGCATCTAAACTACACAGACAGAAGAACAGATGGAGAAAAAATGATCAAATTGGTCAGGGTCTCAAATCTGAATGACAGGAAGAATTGCACAAACAGATACATTATATGTGTCTCAGAGGGAGCAGAAAGGTAATGGGGGCAGAAGAGGTGTTCGAGGAAATATTGGCTGAAAATTTCCCAAATCTTATGAGGGACATGGATGTTCATGACCAGGAAGTCTAGCATATGCCAACAGAATAAGTTCTAACAGAGAAACATACTAAACAGATTGTGAAATGCCAAAGATAGATAATCCTGAATTCAACAAGAGAAAAAAGAGCCATAACATAAAATTGATGCTCAATTAGATTAAGGATTGATTTCTTATGAGAAACTGTGGCGATAAGAAGACAATGATATGACACAGTTAAGATACTGAAAAAGGAAAACCATCAGCCAAGAATTAGGTATCCAGCAAAGTTGTCCTTTATAATTGAGAAAGAGATTAAAATAGTCACAGATACACAGAAAATGAGATAACTCATCAATAAGAGTCCTAACCTACGAGGACTACTAAAGGGAGTTCTACAGGCTAAAGGAGAAAGATAGAGAGAGGTTTGGAGAAGAGGGAAGAAATGAAAATTATTAGTAAAGGTAACTAAAAGGAGAAAGAAGTATAAGATATTTTTGTAAAAAGTGAAACAAAAATAAGAAATGAACTATACAAGCATAAGGATAAAATTGTTGAAGAAAGCACTTTCTCTAAATTATTTTTGTTTTTTTTTAATGTATTTTTATTTATTTTTAAAAGATATATGGGTTAGATAAAAAAATATAGGGGATCCTCATATGTCCCAGCATTTATATTAATAACATGGAATGTTAATGGATTAAATTCCCTAATAAGATTGATTGGCAGAATGGATTTAAAAACTATGATCCATCTATATGACGACTATAAAATAATCACCTTAGAAAAACAGACACAAAAAGTTTGAAACTGAAAGCCTAGAAAATGATATTCTATGCAAACAGTATAGAAAAATGAGCTGGATAAAAAAGACTTTAAATGTAAAACTGTTATAAAAGACAAAGAAGGACACTAACTATTAAATATTGTGACAATCTACCAAGAAGAAAGAACAATCATAAATATTACACACCACAAAATAACTGATGCACACACTGGAAAAACTAAGGGGAGAATTAGACATCTCTAAAATAATAGTTGGAAACTTTAATACATCAACCTCATCAATAGACATAATTAGAGACAGAGTGTCAATAAGGAAACAGAGATCCTGAATAATATCACAAAGGAAGCAGATAAAAAGATATATGCAAAACATTCCATCCCCAAAGATCAGGATATACATTCTTCTTAAGTGCTCAAGGATTATTCTCCAGGATAGACCAAAGTTAGTCCATAGAACAAGTCTAATTAATTTAGAAATATTAAAATTATACAAAGCACTTTCTCTGTCACAATGAAATGAAACTGGACATCAGTTATGGACAGAGAACTGGAAAATTCACAGGTACATGCAGGTTAAATAACATACTCTTAAATAATCAATGGGTCAAAAAAGAAATTGCAAGAGAAATCAGTAAGTACTTAGAGGTTAATGAAAATGAAAACACAACATATCAAAACTTATGGAAATTTATAATCCAAAATAAAGACTACATTAAAAAAGAAGAAGATATAAATTTAAACACTTTGCTGCTCACCAAGAGGAACTGGAAAAAGAGTAGCATACTAACCTCAAAGTAAGCAGAAGGAAAGAAATAATTGAAGATTAGAACAGAAATGAATATGACAGAAAATTATGAAAAATAGACTAAGCAAAAAATTGGTTCTTTGAGAAGCTTAATAAAATTGACAAACCCTTTACTAGACTAACAGAAAAAGAGAAAGTATGTACAAATAAAGTCAGAAATGAGAGAGATGTCACTACTGACCCCAGAGGGCTGAGGGAGGATCAAAAGAGGATATTATGAATAACTGTATATCAACAATTTAGAAAACAAAGAGGAAATGTCTGAATCCTAGAAACACACAAACAACCTAAACTGGCTTTAGAAGAAATAGAAGACCTCAGCAAAGCAATCACCAGAAAAGAGACTGGATCAGTCATCACAAACCTCCAAACAAAGAAAACCTCAGGGCCATCTGACTTCAAAGGTGATTTTACCAATATTTCCAAAATAACAATACCAATCTCATTTATGACACCTACATCACACTATTACCAAATAGATAAAGAAGCTACAAGAAGAGAAAATTATATACCAGTCCCTCTTACGAATTTATTTATTAATTTTAGGAGGATTGAAACCAAGATCTCATACAGGGAAAGCAGGTGCTCAACCATGGAATACCACCATTAGAGGTATACCTGGTACCTCCAATGAATTTAAACAAAAAAATTCCTCAACAAAATAATTGCAAGATTTTGATTTAACTCTTATTTTTAATTTAAGTATTTAGGGCTGCAATTTATCTCTCAGCAGTGTCTTCACTGCATCACATAAGAATCACTTTAGTTTGAGATGCTAGGCGATTTAGATATATATGCTCATGTATTCTCAGAAAAAAAGCACAATGGCATACATAATACCATATTTTCCTTTTTAAAAATGAGGAAAGCAAGAGCCAGTGGTGTAAAGTGACATATTTGGTGAGGGTTTAAGGGTGGGAGGTGGAGGAAGATCTATCCTATGGAGGCTTCAGGTGATCAGTCTCACTTAGGGCTTCTTCACTTTCCCTTCACCTATGGGCATCCTGAATTGATGAGGAGAGGGTACGGTAGGTGAAGGACTATTAATAAAAATGATGGCATGAATATGTGTATACATATATATATATACATATATAGTTGACTTGCATATCTGAAATCCACGATGTATATTGAGTATTTTTTTCCTAATACAATCCTAGCAATTAACAAAATGGACAGATTGGCAAAATGGATAAACAAGCATGATCAAACAATAATTTCTTCAAAAGAAATTCAACTTGAAAGATGGAAAAATATAATTCATGCAAATAGTAACCAAGAGTGAGCTGAGATTATTGTATTAATATCAAACAAAATAGACTTTAAGTAAAGAACTGTTAGAAGAGCAAACATCAGTATATATTAATAAAATAATAAAATTTAATAAAACTTTTATTATTAATAAAAACCCACAAGAAGAAATAACAATCACAAACTTTTTACATCTAACTACCCCCAAATACTTGATGCAATTACTGGCAAAATTTAAGACAGAAATAGATACTTTTAAAATAATATTTGGATACTTCAATATACCACTTTAATCAATGGATATAACACCTAGACAAAAGAGCAATAAGAAAAGGGAGAAAAAGAACTATATGATGAATGAACTAGAGCTAACAGATACATATGGAAGACTATACCTCAGGAGGGCAGAAGCACAGGGATCATTTATGGGCAAAATAATACAAGATCCAGAAAGGTTAAAAAGATTGAAATGGTTGAAACAATTGTTAGCTACAAGTGAAAGCAGCTAGACACACTAACGAGGAAATTGGAACATTCCCAAGAATATGAAAATACACTCATAAACCAATAAGCTAAAGAAGAAATCCCAATAGTATTTAGAAAGGGAAAGTAATTAGAAGAAATTATAAGATGGAAAAAAATTAGAGCATACTAAAACTTACAGCGTGCATTGAAACATTGCGCAGAGGTCAATTTATATCTGCAAATACCTATATAAACAAGGAAAAATACCAACTTAAAAATGAACTTTAAATGTTAAGGAAATAGAAAAAGGAATGCAAAATAAACACAGATATAACAGAAAGAAGGAAATGATAAAGATTAGAGCAGAAGAAAATGACAGGTATTAGGAAAATATACATATCAATGAATCCAAAGGTTTATTTGAGAAGATTTTTAAAATGGCACACCTCTAACTGGACAAAATAAGAAAAAATTGAAGACTAGATTAGTCTTTAGATTAAGACTAATCATAAATAAAAGTGGACTTGTGCAGCGGCTTGCTCGGTCGGTAGAGGTGGGGTCTGGCTGCGGACGAGGGGTCGGTCCAGCTCTGGACGAGGGGTCGGTCCCGCTTGGGATGAGGGGTCGGTCCGGCAGCAGACGAGGGATCGGTCTCACAAGGGGTTGCGCGGTTCGGCTGACGGGGTCACCCGGCGAAGCTGGCGACGAAGGGGTCGCCCGGAGAAGCCGGCGACGAAGGGGTCACCCGGAGAAGCAGGCGACGAACTGGGGACAAGGGAGGCCAGGCCCTTGTCGGGGGCTCTCAGGACTGGAGGGCGCACGGCAGAAAAACTACCGCGGAGACAAGGTAAACACGCAAGTCCACTTTATTGAGGGAGAGGCAACAGTTTTATAGGGGCTGGGGAAGGCTGATTGGTCGAAGCCATGCCCTGTTCTGATTGGTTGCCGGTGAAAGGTCAGTGGGCGGTACTGGATGGGGGAGGGGTGGTGGATAGGGATTGGCTGTCGCTGTTGCTGGGGGAAGGGGCAGGGTTTAGGGATTGGTGGCTGCTGTTGCTGGGGTGGAGGGCAGACTTGAGTTTCCCGCCCACGCCTGGCTGTTGCTGCTGTTGGGGGGAGGGAAAAGGGTGGGCTGGATTTTTCCGCCCATGCCTGGCTGTTGCTGCTGTCGGGGGAGGGGAAAAGGGCAGACTGGAGTTTCCCGCCCATGCCTGGCTGTTGCTGCTGTCGGGGGAGGGGAAAAGGGCAGACTGGAATTTTCCATCCTGCGCCTGCGCAGGGAGAAAGAAGAAGAAGGGTGCCGCCCCACAGGCATCGTGTGGCGCCATCCGGGAGGAGGGGCGGCCGCGGAAGCATGGCTGCCGAGAAGGGGAGACCCGAGGGCACTCTGCGCCCATGCCGAGCTCCCTTCAGGGGTGGCGGTGAGTCCGACCAGCCACCCTATTATGGGGGCAGCGGCTTGGCCTGCTGCGGCCGCTCCCCCGCCGGGCCACACTTCAGCCCGAGGGGTGACCGCAGAATTGTTATTACAGATCTTACAAAAATGGGAAGACTTTTAGGAAAAACTATATATAAGCATTCATACAACAAAAAATTGGATTGCCTAGATGATATAAACAAATTCCTAGAAGGACACAAAGAATTAACTTATTAAAAAAGAAATGGATATACTTTCACTCTCATTGTTTCTCCACCCAATGATATAATTCACTATGAGAAAATGAGCATTCACACTCTCCCTAGAAGCTTGCCCTGTGTCAGATGCCCCCCGCTTAAACATCTAAAACAGGTAAACTTTCTTTTTATATTTTCTGAAGAGTTTTCTCTATATTATAGTTTCAACCACATACCTGAAAATCTCCTATGTTCAAATATTTCCCTCCCCCTGCCCCCAATTTCTTGGGCCATCTGACCCATCCCGTACAATGAGAGTGAAGGTATACCCACATCCTGGGGAGGACAGATGTTCGCAAATTGAGAGGATTTTATCTCAAGAGAGAATTGGTGGCTTCCAATGGATTAAGGCAGTCGAATATGTCAAGCCCTCAACATGTTTGCAAGTATATCTGAATATGGTCCTTCAAGGAATGAAGATTGTCACTGTGGGCCCTGAGGGGAGGGGGAAAGAGGTACTGAATAGATGGAATTGGTGTAACTGTGGGGCAATGGTAGTATTCCACAAATCATGCATTGATGGATATAGGACATGTTAAATTACCAAAATGTATAAAGGTCTATAGGTTGAAATGTAAGCCATAAAGGAAAATATAAGATAACCCAAAATTTAGAAAATTGTATAATCTAAAATATAAAACATAATGTAAATCCAAACGAAATCATGTTTGAAAGCTATTGTTTCAATATCTGTACATCAGCTGCAGCAAATATAATATGAACATGTAAAAAGATGATTGCTGAAGAAGGGAAAAAATGTTTAAATGTTGGGTATGTGGGAGACCCGTACACTGTATATGTGAATAACTGTGATCTAAAACTTTTGTGAATAGAAACTTAATAAGTAGAAAAAAAAAAAGGATGTAGACACTGAGAAAGAATTGAAAGAAATTGCATATCCACTGTACATACAGGGCAACACCTATAGCAGTGATGAAAGGCAAAATGTCAAAAAAAAAAAGCTTTTTCATTTTTTTTCAATTTTTTCTCCCTTTATTTTTTTAAATCTTACAAAAAATATGAGGTCCCCACACTTATCTCACTGCTCCTTCATCAACAACCTCTTTCATCATCATGGGCATTCATTGCCTTTGGTGAATACATTCTGGAGCACTGCTGCACAACATGAAAAATGGTTTAGATTGTAATTTACACTTTCCCCCAGTCCACCCAGTGGGCTCTGGCAGGGCGTACAATGTCCAGCATATGGCTCTGCAGTACCACCCATGACATCTCCAAGTCCTGAAAATGCTACTACATCATAACTCTTCTTCCCTCTCCCTACCCTCAGCAGCTACCATGGCCACTTTCTCCACATCAATGCTACAATTTCTTCCATTACTAATAATCACAATAGTTCCAGAGTAGAATATCAATAAATATACTCTAATCCATATTCTATTCCTCCATCCTGTAGAGCCTGGGCTGGTGATGTCCACTCCACCCTTATATTGACAGGGGGCTTGGATTCATTTTTAAAAAGTTTTAAAGAAGCCCACAGGTTTTAGGGCAGAAGGCTCTGAAGTTCAGTGCCATGACAGTTGGTCCAACTTTGAAGTTTGTGTTTGTGAGTGTGATGGAGTTGGACTCAGATGTGACCTTCATACACATGCCTCTTCTGTTACTTTACTGACCTGTGGTTGGTGCTAGGGTTGGTGTATACTCAGGAGACCTGAATCCCTGGATTATCCATGTGACAGACAGGCTCTGGGTCTCAGCATCTTGCAATTCCTACCCTCTGGTTTATTGGACTTACCCTGGCCAGCTAACAGGGAGGTGAAGAAGGTCAACCACCATACCAGGGAGCCAAGAGTGCCAACTACTCCAAGCAGGAGAATTGCATCCATCATTCAAGTGGAATCTAAGCACCCTGTTGATATAGAAGGGGAGTGGATATGCCCATCCCAAGATCCACAGGATGGAGGAATAGAATATGGATAGAGTAGACTTACTGATATTCTACTATGGAAGTACTGTGATTAGTAATGGAAGAAAGTGCAGCATTGATGTGGAGAAAGTGGCCACAGTAGCTGCTGAGGGTAGGGAGAGGGAAAAGAGATATGATGTAGTGACATTTTCAGGACCTGGAGTTGTCCTGAGTGATGCTGCAGGGACAGATGTTGGACATTGTATTTCCTGCCATGGCCCACTGGGTGGACTGGGGGAGAGTGTAAACTACAACATAAACCATTATCCATGTGGTGCAGCAGTGCTCCAAAATGTATTCACCAAATGCAATGAATGTGCCATGATGATGAAACAGGTTGTTGAAGTGGCATGAATTGTTTGAGAAGAGTGGGGGGAGGGGTTTTGAGGACCTTATATTTTTTGAATGTAACATTAAAAAAAATAAAGAAAAAAAATCCCAATGAAATACTTTTTCACAACAATAGAATGGCTATTAAGTTCTGATTTCAGCAAATAAACACATTTTAAGTTAAAAATAAAATAAAATTCACCAGTTTGGAAAGCATGTAGAGAAATAGAGATACTCATTTCTATTTTGCATATTTTTAAAATGGTACAGCCTTTCTGGAAGACAGTTTAGCAGTTGCTCAGAGACTAAGTACAAAACTACTAAATGACCTGCCAATTCCACTTCTAAATGGATACCCAAAAGAATTAAAACCAGAGACTTGAACATATATTTGCACAGCAATGATCAGAGTGACATTATTCACAATAGCTGAAAGATGGAAGCTAGCCAAGTTTCCTACAACTGAGGAATGGATAAACAAATTGTGATATGTGCACACAAGGGGATATTATTCAACAGGAAAAAAAAAAATGACGTTCCGAAGCCTGTGAAAACATGGATGAGACCTTAAATCATTTTGAGTGAGATAAACAAGACACATCAGGACCAATATTGCATGATCTCACTGATATGAAACTATTAGAATAAAAGGAACCTTAGAGTCGGAATCTAGAATATAGGTTACCAGGAACTGGGCTGGGAGTATGGAATGGAAGTTAATGCTTAAATTGCACAAAATTTCTATTCAGGTTGACTGCAAAGTTTTGTTAATGCATGCTCATTATGATACCACAATGTTGTGAAAGTTGCTAACAGCACTGAATTATATGAATTATATGAAGGGGAGAAATTTTAGGATGTATACATTTAAAAAGAAAAAAATTAAAAAAATAAAAATAAACAAACAGAGGTCTGTACAAACACAATGAACCCTATTGTAAATGGTGGCAAGTGGTTACTAGTACAATTATGCTATCCTTTTGTGAATTATAACAAACATTAATAGTATAATAAATGGGAACTATGTATTTTATCTCACGGATGATTTTTCTCTAATCCTATAACTTCTTCAATTTAAAAAGTACTGGTCAGTACTGAGAGTTCAAGAATGGCAGAATAGTTAATGCGAGGCTGCAATTCCTCTTCAGATACTTCAGGAATGCTGTAATGTGATTTCTTGGTGAACACAGGAAGGCTGAGATGGTGGTTTGTGGCCTGAAAGGGAAGCCTACTTTTTTCTGCTTTGTTTGTTGTTGGTGTTGCTCTTTTCACTCATTTTTTTCATTCGTTTCTCTTAAGTTTATTTCTTTTCTTTTTTCATTTTTCCCTCTTCCATTGCTTTTCTTTCATTCCACTTCTCTTTTTGTCATTTTCTTTCTTCTCTTTTATTTTTCCTGTTTATTTCTTTTTTATTCAACATTTTTATTCTTAATCCTTTATTATTATTATTTTTTACTCTTATTAGTTATTTTTTCTAGTCTTCCCAGTTTATTTTTAAGGTTCCTTGTGCAACTTTTTCATTTTTTATTATTTTTCTCATTTATTTTCTTTTCTATAGGCTTAATATTTGGTAGGGACATAAACAACTGCAAGCATATTAAAGTGTCAAAGAGGAACCTTAACAAAAAATAAAAAACAAAATAAATCCTTAGGACACAATGAAGTGAAGGAAGAGATAAAAGACACCAAGAAGACACTGGGGGAAATACACAGAAAAAAATGGTAAACATATAAAAAAGAAACAAATCTGAAGGGGATGAATGGCACAGTGCAGGAAATTAAAATACACTGGAAGCACTGCAGATTTTAATAGGCAGAGGAAATAATTTGTAATGGTGAAAATAGTACATATGAAATCACAGAGATAATAGAACAGATAGATAAAGAGTTAGAAAGAATTCAGCAGGGAATCAGGGAAATGAATGGCAACACAAAATGCACAAAAGGATGCATGATAGCCATCCAAGAGTGAGAAGACATTGGAAAGAAGGCAGAAGGAGTGTAGGAGGAAATAAGAGCTGAACATTTCCAAACTCTTTTAAGAGATAAGGATGTACATTACATATCTGGGAAGTGCAGTGCATTCCAAACTGTATGAATTCTAACAGGCCTACCATGAGACATAGACTTAGCAAATCATCAAATGTGCAATACAAAAAGAGAGTAATTGAAGTAGCAACACAAAAGTGATCCGTCACATAAAGTGAAGATCAATAAGAATAGACACTGATTTCTCAGCAGAAACCATGAAAGTGAGAAGGCAGTGGTATGACATATTTAAGATACTGAAAGAAAATAACTCCAGTCAAGAATTCTATATCTAACAAAGCTGGCATTCCAAAATGAGGGTGAGTTTAAAATATTCACAGATAAACAGAAATTGAATGCTTATCAACAGAAAATTTGCCTTTCAAGAAATTCTAACAGATTTCCACAAGTTTGCATTTAAAGTCTCTTTCTCCAATATTAGTATAGCAACACCCACCAATTTTTGGTTGTTGTTTGCTTGTAAATCTGTTTCCCAGTAATTCACTTTCAGCCTCCTTGAATCCCTTAGTCTAAAGTGGATTTCTTACAAGCAACATGGACCTTATTTCCTTATCCATTCAGCCAACCTGTGTCTCTTCACTGGTAGTTTAATCCATTAATGTTCAGTGTTACTACTGTCAAGGAATATTCACATTAGCCATATTTTCTTTGGGTTTATGTATGTCATGTTTTTTGGTTTCTTGTTTTGTTCTTTGTATTTTTTCTTACACTCCCCTCCAAATCTCTCCCTCCTGTTTTTTTCTTTCCCCTTTCCACCTGCAGCACTCCCTTTAGTATTTTTTTTCAAGGAAGGTATCTTAGTGGTAAAACCCTCTTAATTTCTCTTTATCTGTGAACACTTTGAATTATCTATTATTTTTGAATGCCAGCTTTGCTGGATAGAAAATTCTTGGCTGGAAGTTTTTTTCTTTTTCTTTTAGTACCTTAATTATATTCTACCACTGCCTTCTTACCTGGTTTCAGGTGAAAGGTCACCATTTAATCTTACTGCTTTCCCTTATACTTGATGGATTTATTTTCTCTTGCTTCTTTCAGTTCTTTGTTTTGAGCATTAGATAATTTGACAAATATATGTCTTGGAGTAGACCTAGTGTGAATTATATTGTTTGGGGTGTGCTATACTTCCTGAATATGCACATCCATTTCCCTCAATATGGTTGTGAAGTTTTCAGCTATTATTTACTCCAACACTCCTTCTGTCCCCTTTCCCTTCTCTTCTCCCTCTGGGATGTCTATAATGCATATGTTTGTGCATTTTTGTGTAGTCATTCAGATACCTAGGTCTCTGCTAAATTTTTTCTATCTTTTTATCTATCTGCTCTCTGTTAGATTTCAGCTGTACTTTCTTCCACATTACTGATTCTTGCCCCTCCCTGTTCAAATTTGCTGTGATGTGCTTCCTCTGTATTTTTGATTTCTTACATTGTGTCTTTCATCACCATCATATCCATTATCTGTTTATGCATGTTTAGCTTCTTCAGTATGTTCTCCCAGTGTTTTCTTATTAATCTCTTCCTTCAATTCATTAATTTGGTTAATGGTATTTGTTTGGACAGCTATGATTAGTTGTTCCATGTTCTGCATCTCCTCCTGGTTTTTAGTTTGTTCATTGGACTGAGCCATGTCTTCCTGTTTCTTAATATGGTTTATAATTTTTGTTGATGTTTCAGCATCTCTTTATCTTGATAAAGATATATTTAGTTGATTAGTTTCTCTCTTTGCTCTAGGGTTTAATTGTTGTTCTTTTATGTGTGTGATAAATTTTCTCCTTGACACTTTGTTTCATTTATTCTATTTCCTTTCTGTTGTCTATGTTCCCTTGAAAGAAAAAGATTAGGGCCAGAGAAAGGGAAAAGAGTAAGAAAAGAAAAAAGGTTAATAATAATAATAGTAAAAGATATAAGAAGAACCATATAAGACCTTGGAATATGAATATTTAACTCATGTAAGAAGTGCAGAGGAACAGAAGTAAAAAAGAGGGGTATAAATAATGAAACAAAAAACAGAGAGAGAAAGAACATCTAGAATGAATTGTTCAGAATGATAAGAAGAGATGGAAAGAGAAGACACATAAGAAAAAAAATTTAAAAAGAAAGAAAACAGATAAAAATCAGAACAAGAAAAATTGAGACTAAAGAAAGAGAGGTGCAATGTAAAAACAAAAACAGAAAGCAGAAGATAGGAATATGAAGGAAGGAAAAGAAATAGCACAGGTAGACAAAACTGATATACCAAAAAGGTGGAGATGCTGCAAACACAAAACAAGCCAGCAGCTCCTAATTTTAAAAAAAATGTGGAGAGAGAGGGAGGGAAAGAACAAATATCAAACACTCAAGCTAACAATCAAAAACTTAGGAAAAACCGTTTTCCCTCTTAGGCCCTGAGGAGATTCTTAGGCTTCCAATGTCCTTCAGTTACCCTGAAGCCTGCCCTCTGGAGGTTTGGATCATGTTTTAGCCAGTAAAATAAGATAAATTTTTAAATATAGCAACCTTTTTAAAGAAAAATAAGAGACCCAAGAGAATATAATACAGAAGTAATGTCTATATGTTCCCTGTCCTAAGGTGTCAGTGGGGTATTTGATAACCCAACAGATCACTACTCTAAGGAGAACCAAGAATAGAGCCAGGGACCTTGTATATTCAAAGCAGAGACTAATTCACTCATTTAAAATTTTTGTTGGGTCTGTTGTAGAGAGCCATCCAGTGCCTTTCCCTAGGACAAGTTTGACTCCTTGTAATTGGCCAGAGACCTGCTGATTAGAGCCCATTTGTCCCTGTCCTCTTTCTATTCTTATTGCTTTCTCTCCCAAGTCAGCAGGACATGACAGTCTGTGTGATTGGATCCCCCCCTCACCTCCTCTGGTTAGGTTGAGTTCCCTTCTGAAATTCGTTAGGACCCTGATATCTGAACTCACTGCAGAGAAATGACTCTCACCTCTCTTCCAGACCTCCTGCTCATTTCAGGGGACCCTAACTAGGTCTTTTTAAGGTTAATAAGCACTTCCTACTGGCTGCCTCCCTTAAGGGAGTAGCAATTTTGATAGTTTTCAGAACTGGACAGTCAATTGCCTGACTCTCTCCTCTTCTAGCCCAAGTTCCTCTTTCCCATGTTAGCTAAGTAAATCAGGCTGCCTGAGCATATTTACCTCTCCCCTTTTCCTGATACCACCTAGAGCCATCTGGTATGCTCCTCCAAGCTCAAAGGGGGTCAACCAAATCCACAGAAAAGAAACCTCTCTTTATCCTTCACCAGAACCCTCTAACTCCCAGAGAATGCCCCCTTCCACACGATGTGAGTCTGGGGTGTCTCATAATCAAATTCGTGTGGCAAATGATAAGGAATTGCCATATGGGGGTTCATAGCAAGTTTTTGCCTTGAGGGTGGGGCTTAGCCACCCATTGTTTCCCATTACTGGGGTGAGAAACTCATGTTTTTTTCTTGCGATTTTTGTCTCTTTGTCCTGTTTCCTCCAGATTGATGCCTGAAGCATCCTGCTCTGTAGGTTTCCATGACACCCCACTCAGGCAGGATTTTCCCCTTCTCAGACTTTTTTTTATGAGAGAGCTGGTGAGTGCCCACTTAAACCAATGCCATCTTGCTCTGTAAGCAGCCTCAGTTACTTATTTTTAATTTTCTCCCATGCACTTCCTTGATCTATCAGCAGATGGTGTTCCGTGACAGCCCTCTCAGTTCAATGCCTGGTCAGAGTGTGTTTGTTGCAAGACAGGTGGGATCAGTGTGAAAGAGGTTTCTGTCTGGAGAATAAGAGCCTTGTAATTCATACTCTCATACAGACAGTTCTCCAGCCTTCTCTGTTAGCTGCTTCCATTTTCCCAGGAAAGAAATATTTCCACTCCTCTCTTGCGATGGTTTGCTCGGTCAGTAGATTTGGGGTCTGGCTGTGGATGAGGGGTCGGTCCAGCTTAGGACGAGGGGTCAGTGCCACTTGGGATGAGGGGTCGGTCCCACTTGGGACGAGGGGTCGGTCCGGCAGCAGACGAGGGGTTGGTCTCACAGGGGTTGCGCGGTTCAGCTGACGGGGTCGCCCTGCAAAGCTGGCGACGAAGGGTTCGCCTGGAGAAGCAGGCGACGAACTGGGGACAAGGGAGGACAGGCCCTTGTCGGGGGCTCTCAGGACTGGAGGGCGCACGGCAGAAGAACTACCGCGGAGACAAGGTAAACACGCAAGTCCACTTTATTGAGGGAGAGGCAACAGTTTTATAGGGGCTGGGGAAGGCTGATTGGTCGAAGCCATGCCCTGTTCTGATTGGTTGCCGGCAAAAGGTCAGTGGGCGGTACTGGACGGGGGAGGGGTGGTGGTTAGGGATTGGCTGTCGCTGTTGCTGGGGGAAGGGGCAGGGTCCAGGGATTGGTGGCTGTTGTTGCTGGGGTGGAGGGCAGACTTGAGTTTCCCACCCACGCCTGGCTGTTGCTGCTGTCGGGGGGAGGGAAAAGGGCAGACTGGAATTTTCCGCCCACGCCTGGCTGTTGCTGCTGTCGGGGGAGGGGAAAAGGGCAGACTGGAATTTTCTGCCCTGTGCCTGCGCAGGGAGAAAGAAGAAGAAGAAGGGTGCCGCCCCACAGGCATTGTGTGGCGTCATCCAGGAGGAGGGGCGGCCGCGGAAGCATGGCTGCCGAGAAGGGGAGACCCGAGGGCACTCTGCGCCCATGCTGAGCTTCCTTTAGGGGTGGCGCTGGGCCCGACCAACCACCCTATTATGGGGGCAGCAGAATTAGGCCTACCGTGGCCGCTCCCCTCGCCAGGCCAGCAAACCACACTTCAGCCCGAGGGGTGACTGCACTCTCTGAGTTCTCAACAATCAGTCCCAGTTAACAGAGGAGGAGATACAGAGGGTTGTATATCTTTAGCCCCTTGCCAGCTATTAGGGCAAACCAGAGTTTGGCCTCACATGGCCTGGAAGGGCTCCTGGGACACAGCAGTCCAAATTTGTGGGCCAGGAGCTGAGTCAGCCTTAGGCTGTGTCCCTCTCTCTCCCCTTTCCTGGGGAGGTGGATCCCTGGAACGCCCTTTGTCTGCACAGGCCTAGAGGCTGAGAATTGTCAAGTGTGTTTAGTGTGGGGGATGGTGCCCACAGCAGCAGCTGCTGGTTTCAACTCACAGTATTATTGTTGTGATTTCAACTCAGTTCTGTTGTCACAACTTTCCTCCTTTGTTCCCCTCTCCTCTGAGCAGTGTCCAACCTTTACCTGGTGTCCCAAACCCTAGAAGATCTTTTTCCAGGCTGTTTCAATCTGTCCTCTAGCTTTTTTTTCTGGGGAAGAGAGCCACATGTCTTTCTAGTCCTGCATCTTCCCAGAACTCACTACACAAATTTCTTAAAAGGAATCTTGAGGTTCCATCTTGCCTCAGAGTCTTGACAACACAGCCATGGCAGAGTGGTTAGTATCTTTATGAACCAGGTGAATGAAGGTCAACACACAACTTGAATCACCAGCCTTAAAGAGTGCTCCTGATTCATGAATATAATCAGTTCTAATATCTTTATACATTGTTTGGCTCAGTCTCTCCAAGTGCTGTTATTAAGTTCAACTACAACAAAACATTTTCAAAATGTATTATAGCTCCATCTATGCCCATCAATCCTGCTAGTGTTTTCGGCAGATACATTTAGGTAGTATGTTATGGTATAAACTGTTACCTCTAAGACATTGTCAGGAGTACTTTAATCAAGGAAAGCCTTGAAAAGGTCTGATATAAAATGTGATGAGGAAAAGACACATTTCAAAACAGTTATCGAATAAAGCATCACGGGTTTTCAAGGACCATTAGTTGAGTGTCCCATCATCTCCCAGTTACATTTGTAGCAATGTATCCAGATCCACATCGGCTATGTGTTTTTAAAAATTTTATTGAAGTATACCATTCATACATGTACATACATAAATGATAAACATATGGTAAAAATTGTGAGCTTACAAATCAAACATGTATAATACAATAAAGGGACCTCATACATCACCCCACAACCAACACCTTGCATTGTTGTGAGACATTTGTTAGAAATTATGATACCATCAAAATATTACTAATAATTGTAGTCCACATCTTTCATTTGAAGCTTTCATTTTTTTAAAGCCTCTTGTTTAAGTATTTTTTTCATTTTTAGTTACTTGTGCCGGGATTGAGCCTAAGACCTTGTATGTTGGATGCCAGTACTCAACCACTGAGCCACATCAGCTCCCCTGATTCAGCTTTTTCAATTTTTGTTGTTTGTTTTTGTTTTTACATGAAGCAATGTGAATTAACCCTGGGAATTCATGTAAGAAGCAGATGTTATAGACTATGGTTAGTAGGGATGCTTCAATTGTACCCATCTATTGTAACAAAGGTATAATACTAATGAAAGATGTTAATGGGGAAAAGCGTGGGAGGATGTGGCAATTTGATATTTTTTATGAATCCTCAAAAAAGAGAAAGATTATGTTTGTAAATGTGTCTGTTCCTCTGGGTATGATACCCTTTGTACTAAATTCAAAGGTTTTAAGTTTATTTAATTAAATCAATTTAGGGCTTTTGATTCAACCTCTTCAGTATGGCACAACTCAGGTTGAGTCCCCACCCCCTTGCAGAACTGATATAAATAAACACTCACTCAAGAAGACACACAAGAAAAGATAGAGATTTCTGTCACATTTGACTGTGCGGTCTGAGAGTTTGCAGCAGAAGTGAACAGAGAAGCTGAGAACTCCTGGAAAGAAATGAGCCCTATAAAAAAGACTGATATAGGAAGCCCTGAGAGATGGACAGAAATCATCTGCTATTTTGCTTCTGATGGCACATGGCAGCTGAATTTGGTGAGAAAGTACTCTTATAGTACCCTGAGTTGAACTTTCCATAGCCTTGGGACTGTAAGCTTTGACCCCAATAAATACACTTTATATAAGCAAACAGATTTCTGGTACTTTGAATCAGCACCCCTTTGGCTGACAAGTACAGAGGGGCAGAGGGGTAGATAGAAATCGCCTATATTTTCAATGTAACATTTATGTAAGCTAATGCTTCTTTATTAAAAATAAAAAATAAAATGAAAACTGACTCCTTAGTTTTCTGAGCATAAAAGAAGTGGCTGAAAATCATACCCTCAACAGTCAATTTATTTTTATAATCATTAAAACCTTTATAAAGCATTGAGTTCTTCCCAAAATGGAGATTTTTTGGAAAATCAGCCTTATTTTTAAATATGGTTCTTTGGCTCTCCAGAGAAGTCCAGTGTTTTTACATTGGGGTTTGCATAGGAGGTCTTAGCCCTCCTGTGAAGATCTGATCATCTTCAGAGGCAGATGTGATAATTTGGGAAACGTTTAACGCATGGCAGGGTACTTTTCCTTTAGAGACTAGTTCTGAAGGTCCCTGCAGGGACTGGATCCCCAGGCTGCAGCTATAGCCAGGATTCCGGTTGCTATTTTCAAATTCTCTCATAATGACATTCAGTTTGTAAAAATATTAACACTCACTGGAGAATATGAAGGAGAAAAACAATAGCATGCCATTAGGGGGGTGCTAAAACACGCCAAACACTTTTTGGTGCTTCAGTAGAGAATTTCCACGTGAGAAGTTGTACTTTATCTCCTTATGAGTTCATCATATCAAGGAGATGCAGCCCAGGAGCAGTAGAAAGACCATGAACACCAAATCTATTAGGATAGCAGCAACAATCCAGGAGGATGTCCTTTTCATCACTGGTTGTTTGCTCCAGACAAACTGACTCCATTCCCCATTTTTGTTCACATCAGATAGGACTCGTTGAGGTTGGAGTAAGTTAAAACTTTTTACCAGTGTCATTTTTCCAGTATTGAACTTTACAAGTCCATGAGTTATATTCTTCAAGATTCATATTTCAGATCCATTTTAAATTTGGGGCACTAAGAAACATATATGTATAGAATAAATAAGCATTTATGCTTGCATTCTGGAAAAGAGATCCAATAATGGCCAGCCTGAGTGATGATCTGCAAATTTACCCTTGACTCTTAAGCTATGGTGACCATATTGGAAATACTTGAGAAATCACCTTCCGTCATGGCAGTACTCTTGCAAATACCTTGGAATTCCTCATAGGTTCCCTTCTTAAGCCTCTGATGGTTTCAGAGAGTTGAATATTTAATAGCGAATAGCTATCGTACTTTCTATTTCAAGATGTAGCATCAGGGATGACTTAAGAAGCATCTCTCCCTTAGTACTGAGATGTGTTAAGTCAGATTCTCTTAGGCAAAAGCAAGTGACTGTCACTATGGAATGTTCTTGAAATTAACTGAAGTCATTCTGACATCTTCATGGGAACCATCATTTCTAATGTTGACACCGTAAGTCATCCTCCAGCCAGCCCCAAATTTCCCTACCATGGCTCAAGCATGTGTCTGAGAGGGCTCTGCAGTGCAGCGTCAACCATGAGCCACCCAAGCGTACTCCCAGATCCAAGAACAAAAGTTTCTTACTTTGATAAGGCCCTATTTACTTTTTTCTTTTGTTTATTGTGCTTTGTGTATAAAGTCTAAGAAACCACTCCCAACACAAGGTCCTGAAGAAGCCTCCTTAGGTTTTTACTAGAATTTAATAATTCTACATCTTATATATACATCTTTGATCCATTCTGAGTTTATTTTTGTATATGGTGTTTTATGGTGTAAGGTAGGGATCCTTCTACATTCACACACTTTTAAACAATCAGCAGATCAAAGAAGAAATTGCATGGGAAATTAGCGAATGTCTTGAGATGAATAAAAATAAGAACACAACATTGCAAAACTTCATAGGAATGCAGTGAAGGCAGTGCTGAGAGTGAAATTTATAGCACTAAAACCTTATATAATAAAGGAAGAAAGAACTAAAGCCAAAGACTCAATTGCAGGAGAAACTATAAAAAGAATAGGGAACTAAACTCAAAACAAAAAAAGGAAAAAAGTAACAAAGATTAGGGCAGAAATAAATAAAATTGAAAATAAAAAATAAACAGAATTAACAAAAGGATGACTCTTTGATATAATAATTAAAAGTATACACACTGCTAGATAACAAAGGGGAAAAGAGAGAAGGCAAAAATAAATAGAATAAAATCAGAAATAAGAGGGGGGAGATAGCTTCTGACCCCACAGAAATAAAAAGGACGATGAGAGGTTATTACGACAACTGTTGCCAACAAATTAGACAACTTACACGAAACAGACAAATTCTTAAAAATTCATGAACAGCCTAAACTGACCTGAGAAGATACAGAATATTTCAACTGAGCAACTATAAGAGAAAAAGATCTGTCATCAAAAACTTCTGAAAAACAACAACAACAACAACAAAGCCCAAGACCATGGTTTCAGAGGGGAATTCTACCAATCATTCCAATGTAAATTAATACCAATCCTACTCAAACTTCTCCAAAATACAGAAGAGGCAGGAACACTACCTAACTCTTTCTGTGAGGTCAATATCATTCTAATATTAAAGCTAGATAAAGATACTGTAAGAAAAGAAAACTATAGACCATTTTATCTTATGAATATAGATGCAAAAATTCTCAACAAAATTCTTCAACATTGAATCCAACAGTGCACTGGGGGAAAAAAAGTACACCATGATAAAGTGGATTTTATAGGTAAGCAAGAGTGAAGGGTGTATTAGCACAAGAAAATCAATTAATGAATATATCACATTAAGAAAAAGAAGGGAAAAATACATGATCTTATCAATGGTTACAAAAACGGCATTTGACAAAATTCTGCAGACTTTCTTGATAAAAGTACTTCAAAAGATAAAAATAGAAGAAAACTTTCTCAACACGGTATAGAGCATATATGCAAAGATCACCCCTAACATATGCAATAGTGAAACATGAAGCTTTCCCTCTAAGATTGGGAACAGGACAAGGATGCCTGCAGTTACCACTGTTATTCAAGATTATGCTAAAAGTTCTTGGGAGATCAGTTAGCAAAGAAAAAATAAATAAAAGCCATCCATATTGGAAAGAAAAAATGAAAACTTTCCCAATCTGCAGATGACATGATCCTAATACATAAAGTCCTAAAAAACCTACAAAAAACAAATTGAGCAAAATGGTGGGGTATAAGGTCAACAAACAAAATTCAGTAGCGTTTCTATACACTAGAAATGAGCAATCTGAAGAATATATGAAGAAAAAATTTCATTTACAATAGAAACTAAAAGAATCAAATATCTAGGAATTACTTTAATCAAGAAGTAAAAGACTTTTTACACAGAAAACTACAAAATATTACTAAGAGTAGACAAAGATTTAAATAAATGGAAGAATGTTCTATGTTCATGGATTGAAAGAATAAATATAAGAAGATAGTAACTGTAACCAAAATGATTTACAGATTAAACACAATCCCAAACAGAATTCCAATAGCCTGATTTGGAGAAATGGAGAAGCAAATTATCAAATTTATTTGTAAGGGCAAGTGGCTTCAAGTAGTCAAAAACATGAAAATGAAGAAAAATTTGGAGGAGTCAAGCTTCCTAACTTAAAGCATATTACAATGATAAAGGGGTCAAAACAGCAGGGTTATGGGACAAGAAGAGACATATTAGGCCAATGGAATTGAATTGAGAATTCAGATACAGACCTTCCTATTTATGGACAATGATTTTTAACAATGACTAAGTCCATACAATTGGGAAAAAAAATAGCCTCTTCAATAAATTGTGATGAAGATGTGGATATGCACATGCAAAATTAAGAAGGAGTACCCTATCTTAAACCACATACAAAAATTCAGGTTTTGAAGAGAGTTCTGGGACGATAGCATCTGAGTAGGCAGGGAGGGCTTAACTCTTTCACAGAAACTGGAGAAAGGGCTAAAAATGTCAGAGGGACCTACTTTGGGGATCAGCAAACCACGACAGTGCTACACAACTCCCAGGAGCAAAAAGGACAGAAACATGAAAAATACGAAACAATAAAGATGAGTTACTAAACCATAGAGGTAGCTGGGAAGTGCTCCCATATTCTTACCTCCAAGATGTAAGCTAGGATAAAATCACTAGCTCTCCATAGTCAACAGAAAGGGGTCAGACATCTTCTTCCCTGTCAGCTGTTAAAAGGGAAAAGGAGAGGGTGTTAGGGGGGGATATCTCATTAGTGAATTCACTGAGCAGAGCCCACTTTGAATCTTGGCCCTGTCCAGACCCAAATACAGGAAAGTAGAGATTGAAAGAAACGTTCCAGTTGAAATGTGCACTGCAGAGCACTATCTGCTGACCAGTCTGGAAACTGCATGAAGAGAAACTACTTTTAAGTCTCTTTTTTTAAATTCTTCTTTATTTTCTTTCAAATGTTAAATTAAAAAAAACATGAAGTCCCCATATACCCCACCCCCACCCCACTCCTCCCACATCAACAAAATCTTCCATCATCATGGCACATTCACTGCACCTGGTGAATACATTTTGGAGCACTGCTGCACCACATGGATGGCGGTCTACATCGTAGTCTACACTCTCCCCCATTCCACCCAGTGGGCCATGACAGGACACACAATGTCCAGCATCTGTCCCTGCAGTATCACCCAGGACAACTCCAAGTCCTGAAAATGCGCCCACATCATATCTCTTCTTTCCTCTTCCTACCCTCAGCAGCTACCGTGGCCACTCTCTTAACCCAAATTCCTGGGAGAAAATCTGCAGTCAATTAGGGTGTCCTTGGCCCAGTTTTGATAACTTCAAGTGGGCAGTTTTAAAGACTTAGACTAAGTTGAGCTACATATCAAAGAAGAGTTGTGGGACAAAATAGGCAAGAGAGAGAATTTGGATATTAGAGTAAATTCACCATATTCAGATACCTAGACATCAACAAAATATTACAAGCCATACTGGGAAACAGGAAGAGATGTTCTTCTGGCTAGGGTCAAATATCCTGAGGAGATACAAGATTTAAGACAATCAGTGAAAATTGAATAAATCTCCTAATTTATTCAAATAATTGAAATATGATTAAAGAGATACAGGACATTAAGAAAACACTGGGTGAGCATAAAGAACAATTTGAAAGATTGAAAAGTAAAAGTCCTTATGGAAATGAAAGACATGGCAGATGAGTTAAAAAAAAATACATTAGAGGCACATACAAGCAGATTTTAATTACTCCAAACAGAATTAGTGAATTTGAAGACAGAACATCTGAACTGGAGAAAAAGAATGGAAAATGAAATGGGATACCAGGAGATTAAATGACAACATGAGATGCACAAACATACATTATCTGTGTACCAGAAGAAGAGAATAGGAAAGGGGCAGAAAGAATATTTGAGGACAACCAAAAATTTCCCAACCCTTATGAAAGACATAAATATCAATATCCAAGAAGGACAACACACCCTAAACAGAATAAATCCTAATAGACCTATCCTGAGACACCTGTACTCAGAATGACAAATACCAGAGATAAAGAGAAGATTCTGAAAGCAGCAAGAGAAAAGCAAAACATCACATACAAGGGAACTTCAGTAATATTAAGTGCTGACCTCTCTTCAGAAGCCATGGAGGTGAGAATAAGGTAGTTTGATGTATTTAAGGTACTGAAGGGGAAAAATAGCAAGCCAAGAATTCTGTATCTGGCAAAACTGACTTTCAAAAGTGAGGGTGAGTTTAACGTCTTCACAGACAAACAAAAACTGATAAAGTATGTTAACAAAATACCAAAATCACAAGAGATACTGAAGGGAGGGCTGCAGCCTGAAATGAAAAATAAAGTTCCAGAAATGTAGAGAAAAGTGTAGACTTGAAGATTATTAAGAATGACAAAGGATAAAAATGTTAGACAACAGAAAGCCAAAAGTCGAAATGGGTGAATTAAGTAAATCCTTTACAGTGATACCTTGAATGTTAATGACTTGAACTCCTCAGTCAAAAGATATAAACTGGTAGAATGGATTAAAAAATATGAGCCATCTATATGGTGACTACAAGAGGCTCACCTCAGATGTAAGGACACAATCAGGTTAAAATGGAAAGAATGGAAAATTATATTATATGCAAATAGTAACCAGAAAAGAGCTAGAGTTTTCATACTAGTATCAAAGTAGATTTTAAATGCAAAGTTGTTTCACGGGATGAAGAAGGCATTATATATTAATAAAAGAGGAAATTTTCCAAGAAGAAATACCTATATTAACTATTTATGCACCTATCTTGAATACCCAAGAAACATGAGGCACACACTGGTAAAACACTGGTGAAAAACTGGTAACACCCTGGTAGAACTATAGATGTTCATGCAATAGCAATCAGAGTCTTCAATACACCACTCTCAGTATTGGATAGAATGTCTGGACAAAGGATAAATAAAAAAACAGAGAGCATGAATAATATGATAAAAGAACTAGACCTAACAGGCATCTATGGAGCACTGCTCCTGAAAACTGCAGGAAATGAATTCATTTCAAGAACTCATGTGTCATTCTCTAGGATAGACCAGATGTTGAATCACAAGACAAGTCTCAGTATGTTTTAAAATTACACAGAATACTTTCTCTGATCATAATGGAATGAAGCTGAAAATCAACAATAGAAGGAAAAATGAAAAATTCATAAACATGTGGAGATAAAAGAACACACTTAAATAATCACTGGGTCAAAGAAGAAATTGCAAGTGAATTCAGCAAATATCTTGAGATAAATGAAAATGAGAACTTGCATTTCAAAACCTATGGGATACAAACCACAAAGGCAGCACTGAGAGAAATTTATAGCCCTCAATACTACATTAAAAGAAAAAGAAATACAACGGAAGATCTGACTGCTCACCTGGAGGAACTAGAAAAGAACAAATTAATACCATCCCAAACCAAAGGAAGGAAATGGTAAAGACCAGAACAGAAATAAATGAAATCAAGTATGAAAAACAATAGAGGGAATCAGCAAAACGAAAAATTTGTTCTTTGAGAAGACAAACCCTTAGCTAAAATGACAAAAAAAGAGAGAAGATACAAATAAATAAAATCAGAAAGGAGTAGAAAGATATTACAATTAACCCCATGGAAATAAGAGAGCAAAGAAGAGGATGCTATGAAGAACTGTTTGTCAAAAAACTAGACAATGTAGATGAGATTAACAATTTCCTAGAAACACATCAGAAAACTACTCTGACCCTAGAAGAACCAGATGACCTCAACAAGTCAATCACAAGTGATGGGATTAAAGCAGTCATCATAAGTCTCCCAAAGACCAGATGGTTTCATACACGAATTCTATCAATCAAAGACAATCTAGAGCATAGGGACAAGATGGTATTAGTTTAAGTGCACCCACATCATCTCTCTTACAAAAAGTGGCTGAGTGGGGGCAAAATCCTGCCTGAGTAGCAGTAGCAGGAACCCACAAAGCAGGAGGCTTCAGGACACCTATCTGTAGACAGCACAACAAAAAGATTGATTGCTCAAGGGAAAACCTTGAGTTTCTGGCTCTTGAGGCTGAAACTGTGGAATAGCTAAGCCCCACACTCACACCAGAAAACCACAAGGATTCTTGCCAGTCACCATACCATAGGAGGTATATCCGAGCATGAGAAGGTTCTAGGGAAGGGGGGGGGCGGGGGAGAGAATTTTACCCTATGCAGGTTCAACACTCTGAACTCTCTATTTTGAGCTTTAAGGAGCAGACCAACTGGCCTGAGAAGAAATCAAGAAGAGGGGAGAGGGGAATCTGCCGAGGCAGCCTGATTTAGCTAACAGTCCTGAGATACAAGAAATTGGCCTGAGAGAAGGTAGAGCAGGGGAAATAACTAGCCCTGTGCAACTCCCCTAAGGGAAAGGACAAGAGGAAGTGTTTAATAAGCTTCGAAGATAATATTTAGGGTTCCCTGTGAGGAGTGGCCTCAGAGAGGCTGAGACTCATTTTTTTCTGCAGTGAGTTAAGTCACTATGGTTGCATTTGAAGTTCAAAAGGGAACTCTCACTCAGGCTATTGCATCCTGCTGCCCTGGGAGAGAAAGCAGTTAAAATAAAAAGGGGAAGGACAAATTCCTAATCAGCAGTTTATGAATTGCTGAGAGTCAGTTCCACCTAAGGGAAAGGAATGATTGCTTTCTGAAGAGCTAATCAGCCCAACAAGAATGTTTGGTTCACTGGAGAAGTTTAAGCAACACACACTTAGACAAATGCTGGGTCAAGGAGGAAACTCAAAAGAAATCAGTAATTACCTTGAAACCAATAAAAATGACCCCACAACAATTTGGCAAAAGCTGTACTGAGAAGGCATAAATTCATATATCAATAGAGAAGTTGGAAGCAGATTTAGCTCACTGGATAGAGCATCTGCCTGCCATATGGGAGGTCCAGGACTCAAACCCAGGGCCTCCTGACCCATGTGGAGCTGGCCCACATGTAGTGCTGATGAATGCAAAGAGTGCTATGCCACACAGGGCTGTCCCCCACATAGGGAAGCCCCATGTGCCGGAGTGTGCCCTGTAAGGAGAGCTGTCCCATGCAAAAAAAAAAAAAAAAAAAAGATAAAATTGAAGACCTAAACATGCACTTGGAGGGATTAGTAAAATTAAAAGCAAACAAGAACAAACAAAAAAAAAAAATCTAACCCCAAAGGAAGTAGAAAGATATAGCAAAGATCAGAGCAAAACTAAATGAAATAGAAAATAAGAGAGCACTAGAAAAAATAAAATAAAGAGCTGATTCTTTGAGAAGATCAATAAAATTGGCAAATCCTTAGATATACTATCTAAGAAAGAAAGAGAAAAGATGCAAATACACAAAATAAGAAATGAGGAAGGGGATATTCCCTTGACCCACAGAAATAGTGTGAAAAACTATATGCCAAGAAAAGGACAATTAGAGGAAAGGACAAATTCCTAGAAACACATAAGCAGCCTAATTTCATGAAAGAAGAAATTGATAAACTCAACAGGCCAATCACAAGTAATGAGATTGAATTAGTCATCAAAAACCTTCCAACTGAGAAGAGCCCAGGACCAGACAGCTTAACAGTGGAATTGTACCAAACATTTAGGAAAGAACTAACACCTGTCTTGCTTAAACTCTTCCAAAAAATTGATGTTAGAAGGAACATTGCATAACTAATCCTATGATACCAACATTACCCTAAAACCAAGTCAAACAAATATGCCCCTGGAATGGAAAATTACAGACAAATCTCTCTAATCAGTCTACATGCTAAAACCCTCAAAAAATACTTGCTAATTGTATTCAACAATACAGCAAATGAATTAAATACTATGATTAAGTGGGTTCCATCCCTGATATGCAAGGATGGCTCAACATAGGAAAATCAATCAATATAATACACCACATATACAGATCATAAGAAAAAATCATGGTCATATCAATAGATGCAGATAAAACATTAAAAAAAGTACAGCACCCTTTCCTGATAAAAAACTTTGCAAAAGATAGGGATAGAAGGAAACGTTCTGAACATGATAAAGGGTGTATATGAAAATCCCACAGTTAACATGGTACACAATAGTGAAATACTAAAATCTTTCCCTCTAAGATTGGGAACAACACAAGGATGCCCACTATCACCCCTTCTATTTAACATTGCATTAGAAGTACTTCCTTGAGTACTCAGGCAAGAAACAGATATAAAAGGCATCCAAATTGGAAAGGAAGAAGTAAAAATTTCACTATTTACAGATGATATGACCCTCTACATAGAAAGCCCTAAGAAATAAAAAAAAACAAAGCTCCTAGAACTTAAAAATAAGTACACTAAAGTTACAGGTTTTAAGATCAATGTGCAAAAATTAGTAGCATTCAGTACCCAAATAATGAACAATTTGAGGATGAAATTGAGAAAAAATACCATTTACAATAGTAAATAAAAAAAAACATAGGAATAAATTTAACTAAAGATGTAAATGACTTATATGCAGAAAACTACACAACACTGTTAATGGAAATCAATGAAGACTTAAATAAATGGAAGAATGTTCCCTATTTATGGATAGGAAGACTAAATACCATTAAGATGTCTATCCTACCCAAACTAATCTACAGATTTAATGTGATCCCAATAAAAACCAGCAGGGCATTTTTAACTGAAGTGGAAAACGTAACTATGAAATTTATTTGGAAGGGAAAGAGGCCCTGAATAGCCAAAGACGGCTTCAAAACCTCCATTATATTGATATTAAGATAGGCATACTGACAACTGGAACCAAATTGAGATTTCTGATATAGATCCTCATATATACATTTATCTGATATTCAACAAGTCCACCAAGCCCATTAATTGGGAGAGAAAGACCTCTTCAACAAATGGTGTTTGGAGAACTGGATATCCATATGCAAAAGAATGAAAGAAGAACCCCATCTCACACCTTATACAAAAATCAACTCAAGATGGATCAAAGATCTAAACATAAGAGCCAAGACCATAGAGCCTTGGAAGACAATGTAGGGAAGCATCTATAGGACCTTGTAATAGGAAATAACTTCATGAACATCACACCCAAAGCACAAACAGTAACAGAAAAAGAATAGATAAATGGGACCTCCTCAAAATTAAAACCTTTTTACCTTAAAGGGGTTTGTCAAGAAAGTGAAATAACAGCATACACAATGGGAGAAAATATTTGGTAACCATATATCTGATAGGAGCCTGCTATCCAGTAGATATAAAGAAATCCTATATCTCAAAATAAAAAGACAACCAACCCATTTAAAAATTCAGCAAGAGATTTGAACAGACACTTCTCCAAAGAAGAAAAACAAAATGGCTAAAAAGCACATGAAAAGATGCTCAATGTCACCAGTTATTGGAGAAATGCAATTCAAAACTGCAGTGAGATACCATCTTACACCCATTAGACTGGTGCTTAGTAAGAAAACAAGAAAACTACAAGTGTTGGAGAGAATGTGGGGAATGAGAACACTCACCCACTGCTGGTGAAAATGTAGAAGGATCCAGCCATTGTGGAGGACAATTAGGCAGTTCTTCAAAAAACTAGCTAACGATTTGCCTCATAACCAGCAATTCCAGTGTTGGATATTTATACAGAAGAATTGAAAACAAAGACATGCAGTGATATATGCAATGTCCTTAGAGTTATTATTCACCATTGCCAAAAGTTGGAATCAACCCAAATGCTCATCAACAGATGAATGGATAAACAAAATTAGATATATACATACAATGCAACACTACTCAGCTGTCAGAGGGAATATAGTACTAAGACATGGGATAACGTGGATAAATCTTGAGGACCTTCCTTATATTAAGTGAAGCCAGCAAGGCACTACATGACAAATACTATGTGTCCTCTCTGATATAGATTAAGCAAATCAAATCATCTTGGAAAGCTAAAGTCTGGAGGATAGACTTACAGGAAATAGCAGGGGAGAGGAAGGTTGTGAGACAACACCCACATGTGAGAAATCTATGACAAGGTGCAGGTAAGTAGTTGTGCAGTGAAGGGATGTGACAGGGGTATAGTAATACTGTTAGTTTGGGCTGTGCAGGCTTGACAGCACTTGGGTTGGACTTGAGGAGAGAGTGGGGGGAGCAGGTAAATATGGGGGATTGGTGGGTACATGGTTGAAACTATAATGGTGAAGAAATTCTTTAGACAATATAGTAAGAAATGGTTACCGATTTAGGGCATTGGATGTGGGATATTTGGCACAGGATGCACCTGGCACAGGCTTCTAGGGAATGTGGGGGTGCTCATCTTGTCATAGTGTGTTATATCAGTAGGTGGAGACCGATACAATGAGTGGCAAGGTTTTATATATCCATCTTGGAGGCTCGATGTTCTCAAACAGAGGGGACGTGTCTGACAAGAGCAAAGATGACTGCTAAGTGGGGAGGACAGACTAGTGTGTCAAGCCCTCAGCACTGTTGTAAGTATCTATGAAACTTGTCCTTCAAGCAGTGAAGCTTAGTTTTCATTGTAGGCCATGAAGGAAGGGGGAGAGAGGAATAGAATGTATCAAAGAGGAGGTAATTGGTGGGTAATGGAAACATTCTGCAATAATGGATACAGGCCATGCTAAATTTCACCAAAAATTTATAAAAGGTATGGTCTAAAATGTAAACTACTGACCATGGTTAGTAGCTATGTTTCAATATTTATACTTCAGTTATAGCAAACATAACATCCAAATGTAAAAAGGTATTTTTGGGGAAGGACTAGGGTTAAAGCGGAGGATGTTGAGTATATGGGAGTCCCCTATGTTCTGTATGTGACTTTACTGTGACCTAAGAAATTACTATAACTTCTTTGAATTCCTAATGAAAAAAGATGGAAAAGACTGTCTTGCCACTATACATACAGGAAAAATAAACACCTATTACAGTGATGAAAGGTAAAACATTTTTTAGTAATTATGATTTTTTCATTTTTAATACCCCAATTTTTATAGTATTTAGGTTTTCTAAAGTATGTATTTAATTTCTAATCTTTAAATCTATCATTACTATTTAATTTCCTATAAATTGAATTTGACATTACATTAGGCTTTATTTTTGAAGAAGTTTTGGCTCACAGAGGGATTCAAGTATGGCAGGGGAGGACTTTTGGTGTGAGGTGCCATTGATGGGGGATGCATGAGAGGGAGTTCACCTGAGCATCCATATAAGGTTTAAAGATATGCTCATATGACTGTTGGGTATTGACATGGTGGGTAGAGTATCACACAACTGAGGGAGCATTGAGTTCCCACGTTGGGGAGCTCTGTCACATTCGCCAGTGGAACAGCAACAATATCTCAAATGCAAGCACAATGACCAATGAAAAAGGTTGTTCCAATGATGGGCCCTTGATACTGACAACTATGCTGATGAGCCTGTGTGCTTAAAATTTCAGCTAGGCCTAGAACTGTAGGGTACCTAAGAGTTACCCCCTGATAGCCTCCCTGTTGCTCAAATGAGGCCACTCTCTAAGCCAAACTCAGCATGTAAATGCATTAATTTCCCCCAGTGTGGGAGATGACTCCTGGGAATGAGCCTCCCTGGTGCCAAGGGATTACTTCCAATCCCTAACTGGTATTGCAACTAGAAAAAGACTTTGAATAAAATGGGAAAATGATAAAGACAAATGAGTTTATATGGCTAAGAGACATCAAAATGAGTTGGGAGGTCATCAGAGGGCTCAGCCTTATGTATGTCTCAGCAGGATCTCAGAGTCAGCCAAAGTAGATACAACCCCAGGTAGTAGTGTTCTTGAGGGCTATTGAGACACCCAGGTCCTATGGTCATGGGAGATGGTTCCAGAGTTCAGTGCCTTGCCAGTGGCCTTACTTTGGAATTTGTGCTCCTGAGTGTGGAGTTGGAGTCACATGTGACTTCTCTACACATGCCTCTTCTCTCCCTTTTATGGAACCTGTGGTTGGTCCTGGGTTGGTGTATGCCCAGGAGATTTGACTTTCTGGACTCTCCACGTGCCACTTGGGGCCTGAGCCTCAACATTGTTGCAGCACCCACTCTCCAGTTTGCTGGAATTACCCCAGTCAGCTGGACTTACCCCAGTCAGCTGTAAGGATGGACAACCATCTCAGAAATTGAGAGTCTACAACTGAGGGCATGAGGGTCACATCCACCACCTATGTGGGATCAAAGTCCCCTCTCAAGTGATAGGTGGAGTGGGCATCACCACTCCATGGTTCTCAGTTGGAGGAATCAAATATGGATTAGGGTGCACTTACTGGTATTCATTATAGAATTATTGTGACATGAGCAATGAAAGAAATTATCATTGATGTTGAGACAGTTGCCACAGGAGTTCCCAAAAGCAGGAGAGGGAAGAGATGGTGTTCTATAGGGGCATTTTCAAGACCTAGAGTTGTCCCGAATGATGTTGCAGGGAGAGATGCATTACCCCTGAATGGACTGGGAGAGAGTGTAAATTACCATTTAAACTATAATCCATGTGTGTAGCAGTGCTCAAAATGTATTCATCAATTGCAATGAATGTACCACACTAATGAAAGAAGTTAATGTAGGAAAAGTGGAGATATGAGGAGTGGGGCATATGGGAACCTCCTATATTTTTTAATATAACATTCATTTTGTGTTTTCTGTGTATCTTTTAAAAATAAATGCAGTACATATACACACACACATATATATATAAAGAACTAATAACAATCTTACAACCAAATACATTCTATGAAGCAGCATCACCCTAACATTAAAAGCAGATAAAGATACTAAAAGAAAAATAAAGAAAGAAAATTACAGACAAATATCCCTAATAAACATAGATGCAAAAATTCTCAACCAAATAATTTAAACTGAACCCAAACTTACTTTAAAAGAATGTATACCCTATTATAAACAGTTCAAGTTACAAATGTTAAAAGTACAAGCATAAAAACTAATGCAACAGGAAAGCAACTGTGGCTCAATCAGTTGGGCTCACATCTACCATATGGAAGGCCCTGGGTCCCCCTCCCAGGCCCTCCTGGTTAAGAAAGGATTGGCCACAAGCTGCAGAGAGTCACTGGCAAGTAAGCGCCACAGAGAGCAGACTTAGCAAGATGACACAACAAAAAAGAGAGACAAAACATAGATATAGACATAGAGACAAAACAAAAACATAGAACAGTGTGCAGGAAATGGACACAGAAAGCAGACAATAAGCAAGCTGCAAGGTGGGGATAAATAAATAAAAATAAAATACAGACACACAGAAGAACACAGTGAATGGACACACAGAGCAGACAGCAAGCAAGCCACAAGGGGTGGGGGAAGAAAAACTAATGAAACATGTCAATGGGGGCAAGTATGTGGGAACACCATGCTTTTTACATGATTATTCATAAACCTATATCTTGCCAAATTTAAAAAATTTTAATAAACAATATGAGGCTCCACAGCAATATCCTTATGAGAGAGCTTGATTTGAAGACCAGCTTTGTTTGGAGAGCAGAAAAAACAGTAAAGAAAATACAAGCCAGGAAAGTATGGATCTTGGAAGCCGATATAATTGCAGAAACCTCTCATTTGATGCCAGAGGTTTATGGTATAAACTGATATTATAATTGTATTTATAATGCTACTGCTTTTAGCGAAAGGGAAGTCTTCAGCAATTCCAGTGAAGGTTTCAGTAGAGATCAAAGAGAAGAGTCAGTTGTTGACATATCCATCAGAAGGTGGAGGTATAGGAGTGGAATCCCTTCAGAGTACTTGGTTATAATGAGGAAGAAAGACATTTGCTATATTTGAAAAAGACCAAGAAGGTTTGATTTCATTTTGCTTTTAAGGTTGCAGCTTGTAAATATTGTTGAGAAGGAGATAGGAGTTAGTAGTGAAAGAGAAGCGTAATACAGAAAATCTTTGGTCATGTAAGGTATCTGAAGAAAATTGGACAAAATGACAGCAGCAAACAGAATAAATGAACTCTCCCCACATAAAAGGAAGAAAGAATATGTAGACTCAGGCAAGTTTTAAGGTTGATGGCAGGAGATTAAGGAATTATTCTTTGTGGTTTATAGTTTTGTTGTGAAAAAAATAAGGTGGAGGTTTTCAGGAAAACAAGGGAATTTTTAAACCTCTGCAGAAAAGGAGACTTTGCTATTTTTGAAATAAAATTTTATTGAAGTGTATCACTTACACATAAATGCACATAAACAATAAATATCATTGTGAATTTACAAAACATGCATATCATCATAAAAGGTGCCCAAATATCTCTTTTCCACCAAACCCTGCAACTATGAAAGAGTATTGTCACTTTCATTTGGTGCACTTTCCCCCCAACCCACCCAATCATTAATATCCTATATCAATATAATGAATTTATTATCATTCATGAGAGAACATAGGAAACCTCACTCATAAAACAAAACTACTCCAAAGCAGAGTTAAGAACGCAGTTGAAGATCATAAATGTGAAGCAGCATGAATCTATTCATAGTCATAATCTATATTTGTACTTGAGTTATAACTTCCATAACAGCCCATATTCAAGGCATTTGGACTGATATACAGGACTAAATTGAGCCTGAAATATGGTAGAATAATAGACATAATATAGTCGAAGTGAGACAAGGTAGATTCCAAAATGAGTAAAATACAAGTGAACAAATAGGAGTCAAGAAAAAAATGAATGTTGTAGATGAAGTTGATAGACAGTAACTTTGATTGTAGGGGGAGAGGAAGCTACAGAGCCAGGTAAAATTGATATATTATAGATGGTGTATTTCTGCCAGATGCTAGGGTGCAGATCCATGGCTATAGGAGAGAATGAGTGAAGCAGAGAAAGAGATCTCTGAATGAGGAGACCAAGGGGAAAAAAGGCATGATGGATCAGATTAAGTTACCCAGATCCAAGTGGAAGGGGAGGCCCTATGGTAGGTACACACCTTCTCAATAAAGGAAATAAGAAGTCTATACATGACCATGAAAATTGTGATGGGAAGTGGTGCACTTCTCAAAAGAGCATAGGGATTTACATGACATGGTGAGAGGGGCTGGAAAGTGGTGCATAATTCAAGACAGCACAGGGATTTACATGCAATGTGAAGAGGCGCTGGAAAGTGGAACACAGTTCAGGGAGTATAGGGATTTACAAGAGAGGGATGAGGGACTGAAAAGTGCACTACTCAAGAGAGCATGGGGATTTACATGAGATGGAAAGAAAGGCTGGAAAGTGGTGCACACCACAAGTGAGTACAGGAAATTACATGAGATGAAAAGAGGGGATGGAAAGTGGAGCACGACTCAGGAGCACAGGGATTTATATATAATGGGAAGAGGGGCACACCTCAAGAGCACAGGAATTTACAGTAGATAGGTAGAGGGGCTAGAAAGTGGTGCACATCATAAGAGAGCACAAGGACTTACATAAAATTGGAAGAGGGACTGGAAGGTGGTGAACACTTTAAGAGCACAGGGAATAACATGAGATATGGGAAAAGGGCCTGGAAATTGGTGCACACCCCAAGAGCACAGAGATTTACATTAGATGGGAAGAGGGACTGGAAAGCGGTGCACACTTCAAGAGCAGAGGACTTTATATGAGATGGGAGAAGGGGCTGGAAAGTGTTACACAAATCAAGAGAGCACAGGGATTTACATCAGATGGGAAGATAGACTGTTAAATGGTGCACAGCTCAGGAGAACACAGGAATTTACATGTGATTGGAAGAGGTGCAAGGAAGTGGAGCACACCTCAAGAGAACAGGGATTTACATAAAATGGGAAGAGGGGCTGGAAATGGCTGACTCTTCAAGAAAGTACACTGACTTATATTAGATGGAAAGAGGGCTGGAAAGTGGTGCACAACTCAAGAAGCACAGGAATTTACAGGAGATGGAAGAAGGCCAGGAAAGTACACATGTCAAGAGTATAGTGATTTCCACAAAATGGAAAGAGGGGCAAGAATGTGGTAAACACATGAGAGTGCAGTGATTTGCATCAAATAGAAAGAGGGGCTTGAAAGTGGTGCACACCTCAAGAGAGCACTGGGACTTATGTGAGAAAGAAAAAGGGGCCAGAAAGCAGTCCACACCTCAACAGAGCACAGGGATTTACACAGAAGGAAAAAGGGGCTACAAAGTGGTACACACTTCAAGATGCACAGGAATTTACATGAGATGGGAAGAAGAGCTCAAAAATGGTGTACATTTCAAGAGACCATAAGAATTTACATGAGATGGGAAGAGGAACTAGAACGTGGTGTAAACCTCAAGAGCACAGGGATTTACATGAGATAAGAGGGTCTGGAAAGGGCTGGACACCTCAAGAAAGCACAGTGATTTACATGAGATGGGAAGAGGGGCAGTGATTTACATGAGATGGGAAGAGGGGCTGGAAAGTGGTGGACACCTCAAGATACAGGGAATTTCATGAGAAGCGAAGAGGTGCTGGAAAGTGATGCACACCTGAAGAGAGCACAGGGATTTACATGAATTGGCAAGAGGGGCTTGAAAGTGGTGGACACCTCAAGAGAACACATGGATTTACATGAGAAGGGAAGAGAGGCTGGAAAATTGCACACATCAAGAACACAGGGATTTACAGGTGATAGTCTGCAAATGGTAACAGGGAGCCAGAACCAAGGCAATTTTTTCCCCAGTCCTACAACCAGGCATGTGAGTGAATGAACAGCTCTGGCTGGTTGTATGCAGGCCAGGGGTCTTCAGAAAGGAAACCTAAGTTTCTCTCTAGGTCAGGATGTGACAGGGATCACATCAGATCAGAGAAGGGCTAAGGATACAGAGAAGGCTGTTAATTACAGACTGAGGAATTATTAAGATGGAAGGGTTTTAGAAGGGATTAAAAAAAGTGGAAACCAGTGGTGTTCAGGATATTTAGAGGAGTTTGAAGATAATACTGGACAATATAAATGCAAGTGCTGTTCTCACTTAATTCTATCCCTTTTCCTTACAAGAGTCCTTCAAATATTTTTGATAGTTTATAATCTCCCTTTTGTTATTTGGGCATAACATATTCCTCTCAGTTTTATTTATTTAAATGAACTCATACCCTTCTTGGATTTTTTATTTGCCAAAATTTTCCCCACTGTGTTTGCTCTTCAGTTTCACGGATGTTTTATGAAGACTTGTTTGAATCCTGACCCTTCCACTTACTGCTGTGTGACAACCTACTTGATCTCAGTTGTCTCAATTCCCTCATCAGAGGATATTAATACTATCTTATAGGGTTAAAATTAATTGCATGTAATGCAAGTAGCACAATGGTTGCCACATGGCAGTCACATAGGGCATATAGTATCCATTTCAGGCAAAAATACTCCAGGTGTGGTCAGACTTTCCAAGAATAATGACACTCTGTTTCCCTTGTCTATGGTACAAACACAAATTGATATACCTTCCTAAGAACTGCCTCATCATTGTCTCATGTAAACTTCAACAATTGAGTAAGAATTATTTGGAGGCATGTATAGAGTAAGAAACCTCTAAGAAACCTCATGTCAGATGGACTTCTATGTGAAAATCACATTTTCTACACATTTAGTAAGGTTTATGATCATATTAGAAACTAAAAGCCTAAAAAATTTGATTCAATGTAAGTTAATTTAATAGCATATAATGAGGGATGGAATCTACATACCAAACAAGTAAAATGTGCAAGAATTATTCACTGAGGGAAGAAAGTATGAATCCTATTATCTGAAGATATAATGTATCTTAGAAATAAAACAACAATTGTATCAACCAGACTGGGTGATGCAGCTGATGTGTGATGAGGCATATCAGTCCCTTCCTTGCGTCATCTGCAGGGCTGGAGGACAGAAGCAAGACCATGTTGGTGGCTTAGGGGATCAACAACCTGAGTACCAGACACCTGGTGCAGCAATGCATTCCAGGTGAAGAAGGCAGCTTCTGGGGCCCCGACCATCCTGGGAACTCTACTCAATGCGCTCCCCTGACACCTTGGCAGGTCAGGAGGGCCAACTGCTTTGAGTTTTACCACCTCCTTTAACACAATCTGGCAAATTTTCAGCAATTGCTTTGGAAGATCTCAGAATCTTCCTTTGAAAGGCTGCAAATAGTGTTTAGATGGGCAACTGAATTTCCAGAATAAAAGTTTTCTCTTGGCCCAGATGAATGGCTCTTGGGATTATTCTCCCACTTTGTGATATCATATGGGTTGCTAATCCCAGAACCTCCCTAGATGTGTTTACTCACTACAACAGATGATTTTTAGCACTTCTGCAGAATGATCTCTTTATTCTGTGTCTGCTGAGTTTTATCATTTTGAACCATGGAGAAAGAAGTATATGGGAATTTTTTTTTTTTGCAGGTGCTGAAGATTACTTCAATGCTAGAATAAGGGTACAAATATGAATGTGAAACAGGTACAATTATTTGAATAAATTTCTGTATGTTCTGAGAAATTTCATGAATTTTTAATGAAAAACCTAAAACCATAAACATTTATACTATTTATGAAAATGTCTCCTTTATACTTCAAATTATTATGGGGTCTGAACAAACTCCATTAATCCATGCATTGGAAACTAAGTTTTTTCTTGGCCAGCTGCTAAAAAAAGAACAAGATTAATTGAAATTTATGAGTAAATATGCTCAAATTCAAATAGCAAAACAAAATTTTTTAAAAACTAACTTATAAACTACTTATAAGACTGAAAAAAAATAAAAGCCAGAAATTCCCAAATTTAGAAATGAAAAAGGTTATCATTGCAGACCCTCCAGATATTAAGAAATTAATTAGGATGTTCCCTTTTAACCAGCTGAATTGTAAGTTTTTCATCAGTCAACTGCCTGTCCTGCAGCCTACATAAGCCTTTTATGCTTGATGTTACACTTGACAGGTTATTTACATATTAGGTAAACCTAAAGAGAGAAGAGGGCTTTTTTGCCTCTCACAAAAACAAAGTTGAATGTTTTAGAAAGTCTCTAGGTAACAATATCATGGTAGAGAAAAAAGTTCCAAAGTTCCACTCACTTACAGAAATAAGCACACACTGGCAGAAAAAACTTCCTCAGAATCCTGGAAAACAGTCAAAGTGTACAGCAACTAAACAAATGCAGACTGAGAAAAAGAAATAAAATAAATATATAAAAATAATAGGAAAATTTATCTGGGAAGATGGCAGACTGGAAAGACACAGGATTCTCTACTCTCCCAGAAAAACAGCTAGAGGACACACAACAATGTTGGAGAAAAGCATCTTGTAGGATTTAGGACACCAGAGGAAAGCTGTACGCTACCAGAAAAGAGGGACAAAGGAAAAGAACTGTAATAGCAAAATTAGTTAAAAGCCATGCCTACTACTGCTGACAGCCTCCCCCCAACTAAAGACACTTCTGAACCTCAGGCCTCTAGGACAGAGGCTACAGAGGGGACCCCAGGGATCCATCTCACAAGGAAAAGGGAGAGAGAGGGGGCACAGCCTAAGGCTGAATCCGCTTTTGACCCACAGATTTGGTCTGCTGTATCACAGGAGTCTACCACCTGAGAGGAGCTGTGCTATTGCTTGCCTTGGCAGCCAGCAGAAAACTAAAAGGCTCCAATCTTCTCAGTCTCACACTCTACGGACCAGAATTGTTTTTTGAAGCTTCAGAGAGAGTGGAATTATTTCCTGCTGGGTAAAAGGAGGAGGTGGGCAGAAAAGACTACACTATCTCTGAGAAAGTTTGAATTACAAGTTTCTTAGCATCCAGGCAGGTGTGTTGCACTGGAACACTGGAACAATACCCTGATCAGGTATTGAACTGAGAGGCCTGCCAAAGGGTGCTATCTACTGGCAGACCAAGGAACTGCATGTGAGGAAATTGAAATAAGGGAGGCTTTTCAGCCTTTACAACCTTTCTAGAAAGGGCCTAGGAAGCAAGAATGCACGCCTAGAGCCCAGCTTAGCAACTAACAGAGAAAATCTTAACAATCCAGGTTGAACCAAGAATCAAAGAAGCAGTAACACATAAGCTCCTGCCACTAAATCCCTACAAAAGAGAAATTGAACATCAGAGTAAACTACCATCCTAATCTATAGAATAGCAAAAAATTATGAGCCATAGTAAGAAAATGGAAAAACATGGCCCCAAAAACAGAATATATCAAAACCCGAGAAGAGACACAGTATGTAAGATGTCTAATTAACAAGATACACAAAAATTTCCAAAATAAAATTAATGAGATAAAAGACTATATGCCTAAAGAGATAAATGACATCAAGAAGACATTAAGGGGGCACAAAGAATTTTAAATCCTGAATAGAAATTTAGAGCTCCCAGAAATGAAAGACACAATAAGTGTCTTTGAGAGGCATACATGAGAGGCATAAAATAGCAGATGTATATGATGTTATATATGTTTATTTTGTAAGTTTGCAATCTTTACTATACAATTAATGTTTATGTGTGTTCATGAATGAATGATATACTTCAATAAAAATAAAAATCAGATGTTAATTGATAAAACTCAAACAAAAATCAACACAGAAGAGTTGAGATTGCAGAGAAAAAGAACACAGAGAGAAAAGAATGGAAAAAATTGAGTAGAGGCCCAGGGAGCTATATGGCAACATCAAAAGCAACAACTTATGTGTTGTGAGAGTTCTTAAAGGAGAATAGAAGGGGAAAGGGGTAGAAAGTGCATATGAGGAAATAATAGCAGAAAACTTCCCAATTCACACAAAAGAGATGAACTTAGATGTCCAAGAAGCACACCATACCCTAATTATAATAAAACAAAAGGCCTATTCAAGACACAGTCTACTCAGAATGTCAAATGTCAAAAATAAAGAGAAAATTCTAAGCGCAAAAGAGCAAAGCTTCATAAAGAAGGAACACCCAGTAAGACTTAGTGTTGATTTCTCATCAGAAACCACAGAAGTGAGAAGACAGTGGTATTATTTATTGATCATACTGAAAGAGAAAAACTGCCAGCTGAAAATTCATTATCCAGCAAAACTGACCTTTAATATGAAGGAAAGTATAAATGTTCACAAACAGAAACGAAGAGAGTTCGTAAAAAATGAATCCACATTTGCAGGAAATATTAAAGGAAATCTTAGTGACAAAGAAAAAGGAGAGAGAGGCTTGGAGGAGAGTATAGAAGAGAGAATAGCAGAAAGTGTACCCAAAAGAGTAAAAAGACAAAAGGAAGTAACATATGACACACGAAAACCAAAGAAATAAAATGGTGTAAGCAAATAATGTATTTACTGTACTATCAATGAATGTGAATGTATTAAACTCACCAACCAAAAGACATAGGCTGACAGACTGGATAAAACACATAAGCCATCCATTTGCTGCTTCCTAGAGACTAACCTCAGACCCAAGGATACAAACTGGCTGAAAGGAAAAGGCTGAAAAAAAAGATACTCTATGCAAACAATGAGCAAAAGACCAAGGCAGTTATATCAGACAACACAAATCTTAAACGAAAAAATTTATAAGAGATACAGAAGGCAATTGTATATTAATAAAAGGACCAATCTATCAGGAAGATATAAGTCATAAATATATATGCACCTAACCACAGAGCCCCAAAATACGTGAGACAGTCTCTGGGAAAACTGAAGGAAGAAATAGGTATCTTTACAATAGTCATTGGAGACTTCAATACCCAAATCACATCATTAAATAGAACTAGACAGAAGATCAACAAGGAAACAGAGAACTTGAACAATATGATGAATGAGTTAGACCTAACAAAAATAAACAAAAATCTTATATATCATGACCAAGTCTTGTTCAACACAAGAAAATAAATCAACATAATACACCATATTAACAAATTGAGGTGAAAAACCTTTAAGTTTGTTTCAGTCAATGCAGAAAAAACATTTGACAAAATCCAGCATCCTTTTTTAATAAAATCACATCAAAAGATAGGAATGAAAAGAAAATTCCTCAATATGATATACGGTATATATGAAAAACTTATGGCCAACATCATTCTCAGTGGGAAGACTGAAAGCTTTCCCTCTAAGATCAGGGGCAAGAACCAAAATGATTTAGATTCTGTGCACTACCAATCAAAATTCCAACAGTCTACCGCACAGAAATAGAAAAGCAATTTCCAAATTCATTTGAAGGGAAAGAACACCCAAATAGTCAAAAGAATTCTAAAAAAGAAGAGTGACATGGGAGGAATTTCATTGTCTGACCTTGAAATGTATTACAAAGATACAGTGGTCAAATCAGCATGGCAGAGCAGATGTCGTTCAGGGGTTGAGCATGTACCTGGTCCTGGGTTTGATCCCTCATACTTCTATAAAACAAAAAAGCAAACAAAAAAATCTCAGCACGGTACTGGCATAAAAACCTCAGCAAGGTACTGGCACATCATTCAGTATAACAGAATTGAGTCCAAAAATAAACCCTCACCACTACAGTCAACTGATTTTCTTTTTAGATTTATTTATTTAGTTAGTTAGTTATTTCTCTCCCACCCCACCCCCCACCCCCCACCCCGTCATCTGCTATCTATGTCCATTTGCCGTGTGTGTTCTTTTTCATCTACTTGCATTCTTGCTAGTGGCACTGGGAATGTGTATCTCCTTTTTTTTTTTTTTTTTTTTTTTTTTTTTTTAAAGATTTATTTATTTATTTAATTTCCCCCCCTCCCCTGGTTGTCTGTACTTGGTGTCTTTTTGCTGCGTCTTGTTTCTTTGTCCGCTTCTGTTGTCGTCAGTGGCACGGGAAGTGTGGGCGGCGCCATTTCTGGGCAGGCTGCTCTTTCTTTTCACGCTGGGCGGCCCTCCCCACGGGCGCACTCCCTGCGCGTGGGGCCTCCCCACGCGGGGGTCACCCCTGCGTGGCACGGCACTCCCTGCACGCATCAGCACCGCGCATGGCCAGCTCCACACGGGTCAAGGAGGCCCGGGGTTTGAACCGCGGACCTCCCATATGGTAGACGGACGCCCTAACCACTGGGCCAAAGTCCGTTTCCCTGTATCTCCTTTTTGTTGCATCATCTTACTGCATCAGCTCTCCACATGTGCAGTGCTACTCCTGGCCAGGCTGTGCTTTCATCACATGGGGTGGTTCTCCTTCCAGGGGCACACTCCTTGAGGGTGGGGTTTCCTTATGCAGGGGACACCCCTGAAAGGTATGGCACTCCTTGTGTGCATCAGCTCTGCTCATGGGCCAGCTCACCACATGAGTCAGGAGGCCTTGGGTTTGAACCCTGGGCCTTCCATATGGTAGCAGATGCTCTATCAGCTGAGCCAAATCCACTTCCCTGAACTGAGTTTTGACAAACCTACCAAGTCCATGTTAATGGGACAAAATGGTGCTGGGCAAACTGGACCAAAAAAATGAAAGAGGACATTTATCTCACTCCCTACTTAAGAATCAACTCAATATGGATTAAAGACCTAAAATATAAAACCGGGACTATAAAACTACCAGAAGAAAATGTTGGGAACTTTCTTAAAAACCTTGTGGGAGGTGAATGTTTCTTGGACGTTATACCCCAAGCCTGCATAACAAAAGAAAGAAGGAAAGAAATTGCGCCTTCTCAAAATTAAACAATTTTGCACCTCATAGAACGTTGTCAAAAGGGTGAAAAGGCAGCTGCCTCAATGGGAGCAAATAACTGGAACATCACATGTCCAGTAAGGGTTTAATACCCATGATAAATAAAGAGATGCTACAACTCAACAATGAAAAGACAAGTGACCTGATTGAAAAATGGGCAAAAGATTTGAATAGACATTTGTAGAAAGAAATATAAATGGCAAAAAAAAAAACCACATAAAGAAATGGGAATTGCAAATCAAAACTACAAAAAGAAATAATTTCATCCTGTCAGAATGGCCAGTACTGAAATGACAGAGAGCTACTAAGTGTTGGAAAGGATGTGGAGATAAGAACACTTATTCTCTGTTGGTTGGAATGCAGAGGTACAGCCACTGTGGATGACTGTTTGACAGTCCCTAAACAAGGAAAAGATAGATTTGTGACTTGCAATACTGGTTTTTTTCCCCATAAGAACTGAGAGCAGTGACACAAACAGACATGTGCACACCAATGTTCATAGTGGCATTATTCATGATAGCCAAAAGTTGGAAATAATCCAGCTGAATGGAAAAACAAACTATGATGTTTTCACGGGATGATTATTCAGCTTAAGAAGAAATGAATTCATAAAGCATATGGGACCATGATTGAACCTGGAGGACATTATTTTGAGTCAAGCCAGCCTTACACAAAAGGACAAATACTGTATGACTGCGCTATATGAACTGTTTATTGTGTAACATAGTGTATGGTACCATTTATATAAAATGTAAATATAAATCAATTTATAAAGATGAAATTGGATGAGAGGTTATATAGGGCTGGGAAAAGCATGCTAAGGAGTGTGGAATTTTTCTTTTTGGAGTAATGAAATGGTCTAAATTGTGATAAATGCACATTGTGATTACACTAAAAGCCACTGATTACACACTTTGAACAGATCTTATGGTATGTGAATATATCTCAAACTGCTGAATAAATTTTTTAAAAAATGATGGTAAAGGCTCATGGCAATTTTACTGGGATTAGTGTCCTTCCCCACCTTGGCACAATGGAAGCTCAGTCTTCTACTAAGTGCTTCAAGTTCTGGATTCTGAAAGGAACAGAGACCACCTTATTTACGGATTAGGGAGTGTGTATTTATCAAAACGTTTCTGGTGGCAGCCTGAAGGGCTCATCCAGGATGCTTATCTCTGTCTCACCTGTCCCAGAATTCAGCATAAAATGAGAAGGGAAGAAGCGACAGGTGTATCTGCTAAAACCCTGTAAGAAAATAATCTAACTATAGCAGCCTAAAGCAAAAGATTACCCACTGGAATATATAATAAATGCTTGGAACTTAGAAGGAAAGGATATATTTGAAGAATAACTAAGCAAAGTGAGGCATCTGGAATGCTTGCATATACAAGGGAATTTATAAGGCCATATGTTTGCCTTATAAATCTGAATGGGACAAGATGTATGGAAAGACCTGAGAGGAACCTAAGCTTTCATCTCAGACTGTTCTACAGGCCCAGTGCAAGGCCAACTGTGTGCTAAAGGAAAGCCCTAGCACACAGTCAATTTGAAAAATCTGGTAGAAATGTGCTTTTCTGTCTATTTTTGTTTCACCCTGTCATTCAGGGAAATCTCTGTCCTAACAGCAGCTGAATAAAAGCTAAGGAACAGAGCCTTCAATGACTACATATGCATTAAGAAAATCAGACTTTGCATAGTACTTTGGAAAAATCATTTAACAAACTACTTCAGTCTTCAAAAATAAGAAAGAATAAAACAAAACTGCAAACTTTCATGGAAAGGGAAGTATCTGACTTAGAGTTTACATATCAAAATTTTCAAATTTTCAGATTTCAACAAAAAATCACTTGGCTAATCTTTTAATATAGATTTGATTCTATCTGCTAATATTTTGTTATTAACTTTGGAGTTTATATTCGCAGGAATTACTGGGCTATAATTTTTCTTTTCTGATGTTTGATTTTGGTATTGCTGCAGTGCTGGTATCAAAAATTTGGGGGGTAGAAGGAAAGATAGATAAGTTTAACTTCAAAATAAAAAAATGTGCATCAAAGACATTATCAAGAAAGTGAAAAGACCAAGACAGAATGGGAGAAAATAGTTGCAGATCATATATGTGATAAGGGATTAATATCCAAAACATGTAAAGAACTCCTAAAATGCACCAACTAGAAGACAATTTGAAAATTGGATAAGGACTTGAATAGAAATTTTTCCAAATATGGCCAATAAACATGTGAAAAGATGCTCAACCACATTAGCTATTAAGAAAAGCAAACCCAAACTATAATGAGACAACATGGGTAAAACTACTATTTTTAAAACTGACAATGACAAATGTTGGCGAATTTGCGACATGCTTGGAACAATTGTGCACTGATGGCAGGAATGTAAAATGGTGAAACCACTGTGGAAAACAAATTGGTAGTCTCTCAAAATTTAAGAAGAGGATTTTCATGTGGCCTAGGGATCCCACATCTAGATCAATATCCCAAAGAATTGAAAACAGGGACTCAAAAAGATTGAGAATGTTCATAGTAGCATCAATGTCAATGTTCATTGGAACATTATTCACAATAGTCAAAGGGTGGAAATAATCCAAATGTACATCAAAAGAAGAATGAATAAATAATATATGGTACATACATACAAAGGAAAATTACTTAGCTATAAAAATGAATGAAATTTTGGTATGTACTATAACACAAAGGAACTCTGAAAACATCATGCTGAGTGAAATAAGCCAGACACAAAAGGACAAGTATTACATGTTCTCATAAGTAGGAAATAATTAGAATATGTAAATTCATAGTCAGAAGCTAAAACATAGGTTACAAGGGGCTGGGATCAGGAGTAAAAGGAAAATTAATGCTTTATGATCATTGAGATTCTGTTTTGGGTGATTAAAATTTTGGTAATGATGTCAACAGCATAAAATTATAATACCACATTCAAAATGCCAACAATTAAATCCACTCAATTTTACCCTTTAAATAGTTAAAATGGCATATTTTGTTAAGACTATCATGATAAAAAATGTCTCTTAAAAAACGAGGTGATTGTAAAAGAAAAAAAAAGGATAAAAATATGACATAGCTCTATGCACATGTGTCTAATAACTTGAAATAATAAGAACTATTTCCCCCAAACCATGAATTACAATAATTCACTTCTGGAACTCATTATTGTTCAGTGAAATAAGAGTGATAACTATTTAAAGTTAAATATGTATTGCTTTGAAGGTTCTGAAAAAGTTCCAGAGAATTTTGATGGTTTCTCTCCCTGCTTTCTCTTCTAAATTCCAAGAGCCTGGGGTGAAAAGTTCTCATTCAAACATAAACATTAACATAGACAACATGCAACTGTATCCTTCAGCTGCAACATATATACACACTGCTCCATGCCATTTTTCACATCAGAAGGAATGAGGGTTTGCTTGTCAGGGAGGGAGGAGGTGTTATAAAATAGGCCAAGGAAGTCTCATTATCCTTTGAGCTTTTTGGTCCACTGAAGTGGGTGTGAGTTATGAGATAGTTTATCAGCTGAAGCATGGACAGCAGCAGCCAGCTAGAAGGAGGCCTGAAAAAGCCAGAAAAAAAGATCTCAACTAGGACGGGGTTACTCTCTCACCTCAGAAAGAGGGCCTGCCAGATTCAGGAACTAATGTTCCCAGTTTCTTTGTATTATCCTCAGGCAGGATCTGCTTTCTTGTCATCAAGCACTGAGCATTTACTCATCATTTATGAGATAGAAAGCTTAATAGTTAGCAGCAGCTGAGCAAATATTTGGTATTCCTCATTTCCCAAGATAAACCAAGGCTACCTTGTCTAGACTCCATGCTCCTGCTGGTGACAACTACCTTCCCAACTACCAATGGTTTGGATGGAAGGAGGCCTGGCTAAGGAGAGAGGTGCTAAGTGCAAGTCAGATCCAGTATTGCATCTCACCTGGAAAGTGAAATCTACATACAAGTGGCCTTGTTCACCCCTACACCCTCTTCCTCTTATATAGACCATAGGGAAAGGAAGCTGAGAAAGTTCTTATCTTTTATCCCTAACTGAAAACTCAAATTCCTGATGTTCCCTAAAAGCCCTCACTTGGTCTAGAGATATTTACCTGGAACTCTCCAATTTCAGGGGCAAAGTGTACACACCCCCAAGAAGAAGAAATATGATATGTAGATGCCATTTTGCTTTTAATGCAGAAAATGGAAGTGGAAATTAGGTATGTCAGGAAGCCAGGCTGGGAGTGGATGTGGCTCAAGTGACTGGGCTCCCACCTACTATATGAGGTGTCCCAGGTTTGATTCCCAGGGCCCCCCAGTGAAGGTGAGCTTGCACATGCTGTAGAGAGCTGGACTGCACTGTTTTAAGCTGTCCCGTGCCGCAGGGAGATGGCTGTGCTGAGGAACAGCAATGAGAGAAGAGGCAAACTGGTAGCTCTAGTGATTGAGCTACCTGGGATTGATCCCTGATGCCTTCTAAAGAGAAAGACGAGAAGACAAGCAGACACAGAAGAAAGCACAGGGAATGGACAGAGAGAGCAGACAGCAAGTGCAAGTGGCAAGGGGGCAGGGTGCAGAGGGGGAAATAAATAAAATAAACCTTAAAAAATATATATACTTTTGTAAAAGAATGAAATTGGAGCCCTACCTTATACTATATTCAAAAATTAATGCATAATGGATCAAAGATTTAAGTAGAAGACTAATAAATATAATAAGACATATAAAAACTAAAACTATAATACTCCTAGAAGAATACAAAGGGAAACATATCTAGGACCTTGTGCTAGACAATAGATTCTTAGACTTTATGCCAGAAGCATATGTAAATCGAACCTTATCAAAATTTTTAAAAACAACAGATCAAAGAACATTAGGTAGTGAAGAAACAATCTAAGAATTGGAAAAAATAGTAGGTACTTACATAATCTGGTAAGGTTTCAATACCCAGACTCTATATAAAAATACCTATAACTCTACCTTGGGAAGCTAGAAAAAAGAGAAAAGTAAACAGAAAGCAAGTAGAAATAACTGAAATGGAAAACAGGCAAACAGAAAACTGGATAAGCCAAAAATGTTGGTTCTTAAAAATATAAATGTTGATTACATAGCTATGACAACAAGAATTCACTTACATTCCACATAAATAAATATGCTTTGGGTACAATTTTTCACCATATTATCACCCCACTATCAACACCCTGTAGTAGTTACATACCTGTGGTATAGATCCTGAAAGAACTTTCTTGTACTTGCATTATTAACCACAGTCCTCAGCCACCTCAGCATTCAATGTGGTACACATTTCCCATTTTGTTCTCTAGTTTTCCTTCTAGAAACATGGATGACCTAAAACTTCCCCTTTTAACCACATTCACACTCACATTTCAGTGTTGTTAATTAAACTCACATCACTATGCTAACATCACCTGTATATATTTCCAAACTATTAAAATCAACCTAATTTTAAATTCTGCAGATTAAGCATTAGTTCACCAATCTCTATTCCCCTTCTATCTCCTGGTAACCTATTTTCCATTTTCTCTTGATAGGGGTCCCATATAGTAGCTAACAAAATATTAAACTTTCATCCTAGTTAAGTCCTGCTACTTTCTCAAACAAAATGGCAAAAATCTCTGGAATAGAAAAGCTGTGCCTAATGAAAAACAGGCCAATATGTCAAGCCCTTGATCATAATGCTTGTACTTCTGAAGCTTATTCTTTCTAAAATCAAACAGACTAATTTTATAATGCCTAAAAGTCATCTCCTTAAAACCATCTTGTTAATCAAATGAAGCCTCTAAGCCAAACTCTGCAAACTCATTACCCTACCACCAAAAATCGGGCATGACTCCTGGGAATAATCCTCCCTGGCATGGAGGAATCCTACAACATTAATCAGCAATGCATTTGGATAAAGACCTTGACTGAAACGTGGAAATAGTAAATAAAATAGAGTTTTTTGCCTAAGATATTTCACAGTGAATTGGGAGGTCATTCTGGAGGTTACATATACACAGGTTTCAGGTAGATTTCACAAACTGCACAGGAGACAAAACCTCAAATGAAAGTTCTATGAGCTCTAGGGACAAGTGGACACCATACAAGAAGGACAGAACATCATGAAATCATTATATCCTCAGTGGGCTATATTTGGGAATATATGAACATCTATTTCTCAAATATAATAGTTATAATCATTTATAATTCCCCTACTCATGATTATTTTACTCCTTTTATTTAAACCTATAATATTTCAATATACCTGTTCAACTTATCACTCAGAGTCTTAAATCTTTGGATTGTTCAATATCTTTTGAACCCTGAATCCCAGCTGAGTTGTGGGCAACTCCTATTCCTGCCCTGGACAACTAACAAAAGGATGATGTTGGACAAGTCCCATCCCCCCCCAAAAAAGAGTATCTAGAACGGAAAGCAAAACAGTTCTTCTCTTTGCCCCATAATATTTAAGTTCCCTCTCAGCCTACAGTAGTCAGAGCAGACACCACCCCAAATTTCTCAAGATTAAGGAATGTACAAACATAAGGGGGAGTACAGCTACAGACAAAATTAGTGTTACTGTTATTTTAGTTATCAAGATTGATATAAAGAGTGATTGCCAGGGATTGAGAAGGGAGGGAGTTGGATGAATACATGAAACACAGGGCATGTTTAGGGCAGAGAAACTTCTCTGTATGATACTGTGATGATGAATATATGACATTAAACATTTGCCAAAACCTTTAAAAATGTACAATATGAAGTGTAAACCATAATGTAAATACCAGGCCATCAATTATAACAAATGTACAACACTAATGTAAGACATTAATAATGAGAAAACTGTATTGTGTTTTATATGGGAACTCCTAAACTTTTGGTGTAATTTTTCTGCACTCTAAAACTTTTCTAAAAATAAAATGTATTATTATTATAAAAAATGAATTACCCCTAGTTGCATGGGGAAAATACAATTAATGTAACCTATGGACTGCAGTTAACAACAATATTGCAATATTCTTGCATCAAATTCAAAGAAATACTGTTTTAATAATGGGATATGGAAAAGATATACCTATTATATACTATAAATGATAATTAGTGGTAATAGTCCAATGTTATCTTAAAATATGTAACAAATGTTCCACAGTGATGTGTGGGTGGAGGCAGGTTGTATGGGAATGCTGCACATTTGCATGATAGTTTTCTGTTTACAATTTCCCTAATAAAAAATAAAAATAATAAGAGTGGGGAATGGTCAAAATAATGGAATTAGGAAAAACAGAATTTAAAAAATCTTTATATTAACAAGTTAATTTAACTGGATACATTCTTTAGGTACTAGGAGTTGAACCCATGAGAAGCAGTTTGTGGTAAGTTGTCCTGCGCCGCAAGGAGATGTCCCCGCTGAGGAAAGACAACGAGATGCAGCAAACCAGGTGGTGCTAGTGATTGAATGCCTTTCTCCCATGTCAGGGGTCCTGGGATTGATTCCTGATGCCTTCTAAAGAGAAAGACAAGAAGAGAAGACAAGCAGGCAGAGAAGAAGGCACAGGAAATTGACAGAGAGAGCAGATGAGTGCAGGTGGCAAGGGGGAAAGGTGCGGAGGGGGACATAAATAAAATAAACCTTGAAAAAAAAAAGCCAGTCTGATAGGATACGGTACTCTCTTATACTCCCAAACACAGGACCACAAGACCTAAAGTCCTAACAAGCAAAGGATGATGTCGGAAGGATTGTTGCTTATTGCTTTAATGAAGCCACAAAGCTGCAATGTCACAGCAACCAATCCTCCCTCTTTCTCCACTAATCTGGATTCTTGACTGGAGTAGCTATGGGGCAGCCTAGAGGACTACAAACACTGCCAAACCATTGGAGTAGCATGGGCCACTCATCCAGAGATTTTGCCAAGCAAGTTGGTGTCATCTTCTCCATGGCAGAATTTGTACTCTTTGGCCACCAAACCTATCACCAGACCAACGGGTTCCTGCAAATCTTTAGAGACCACAATTACAGTTTGCAAGTCACATATATAAAAAGAAACAGGGCTAAAACCCAGTGCAAACTGAGGGCCTCCAGACAGAGATGAACATGGTCATCAACACCAACTATGCCCCTTATGACCAGCCATACCACGACTTCAGCCACGCCAAGGACATGCCCAAAGATTTGACAGTTAGCACAGACTCAAACTTCTCCACCAACCCAGGAAACTGCACCAAGAACTCCCACTCTTCGAACTTGGTCAAGTTGAAAATGTGGGCTCTATACTGTAGCACCTCAGGTGACGGGCAGGTTAAGCAAAGGAACTCTGGAGTGAATAGAACCTGGCATAGAGGTTCTTGGAAAAGACCAACACCCAAATTGAAACCATATCAAAAGTTTTGTGCCAGGGCCAGAGACACAATACGTATTCCCCAATTGACCAAGTGGAGTGGATTCAAATCCCTAAGAAAACCAAGCAGGTGCACAAGGCAGTTCAGGTGCCCTCTATGGTAATGAGGCAGGAAGTTGGGGTACAGGCCTATCTTCAGTCTCTAACTTCTGCACCCAAAATGTGTGCATCCAAACAGCAGGGAACACAAAATATGGATGTTGGGCAGGCTGTAATGGAGCAATGGGCACAGGAAAAAGACTGTAGGGAAAAAGAACCTTTCCAAGACAAAGATCAGGTGATGCTACATGTTGGTAATGAGATGGACGATGAAGAAGATGAAGAGGAAGAAAATACAGAGCCAGAATATGGCTTTTTTGGATTGTGGGAGCTCCTCTGGACCTGTCTACAGGCACTAGAGACATATTTGAAATTTAATAAATGAATGTTCTCTGGACTCGGTTAACCCTTACTGTCATTAGGCACTACACTAATGCCAGGGCTGCTACTCAGAAATTCAGGTGATACCATGTTAGAGGGGAAAAAAAACTGGCTAAATAAGTGACTTTGATTCACATTTGTTATCAAAGAGGTGGAGCCAGACTCTATATAGCCAAACTCTAAATTTCTTAAAACATCTCAATGAAACCATATCAATTTTTTTATTTTTTTATTTTCAGGAACTTCTCTAATTATGTCAAGAGAAGACACAGTGTAACTCGGGAGATATAAATGCTCTGATTTTTGCATAACTTTCTTCTCCATGAGCCTTTGTTTTTTCACCTTTATATTGAAGGAGCTGGATTTAGTAATTTCTACCCACTAAGTATTAGTACTATTATCTCTTCCCTATCAATCCTTTCTGCCTTAATCACTGTCAAGAAAATCCAGTGGCAGATAAAAGACAAAGGTTTGGGCAACACAAGCTCCTGAGGGGACTTGTAAATAGAGGCCTTGAAAAAAGGGAATTGGTTGAGAGTGACCCATTAGAGTAGGAGAGTTCTCAATAACAAAAAGACAAACACCACAAATAAAACATGAGTAAAGACCTGAATAGACATTTCTCTAAACTAGATAGGTAAATGGCTAATTAACTAATGTAAAGATATTCAGCATCATTGGCCATTAGGAAATGCAAGTTAAAACCAAAACTTTACATCACCAAAATGACTATTATTCAAAAATTAGAAAATAAGAGTTGGCATGAATATGGTGAACTAAGAATACTTATTCACTGTTGGTGGGAAAATGAAATGGTACAGCCACTGTGGAAAACAATTTGACAATTTAACAGAATGTTAAGATTATAATTACCATATTATCTGGGTATTCCACTTCTGGATTGGATAAGCATGTACACCAATGTTCACAGCTGTATAATACCCAATACTCAAAATGTGGAAGAAACACAAGTATCTGTCCACAGACAAATGGGTAAACATTTTATTTTACCATAAAGAAGTTCTGAAACTACAATGAGCAGGCAAAAAACTAGGTAAATGACTGAAATAAGTAGAAACAAAAGGGCAAGTATTGCATAATCTCACTTACATGACAAAAGCAGAACAAGCAGATTCATAGAGATACAAACTACACTGCAAGGTACCAATGCCAGGGTAGGAATAAGGAATTGGTAGTTAATGCTTAAAGGAAACAGATTGTTTGGGATGATGGAAAAGATTTGATAATGGATGATGGTAATAGTAGCAAAACATTGTAAATTGTATACTTTCAAGTGGCTAGAATGTGAAATGTTACATGATTTGTATGCTACCAGTTTTTAAAAATATAAAAGTAAATGTATTTTAATGTTCTAGTACTATATTTTGAAATAAATTTAAACCCCAATTACAAGTAGATAAAAATATTTTAGATGTTTAAGTCTTCTACATGGAAAAAAAATCACAACAAAATTCATTGCTGAGAAAAATCAAAGACATATATGATACTATATATGAGATACTATATATATATAGTATATATACAGTTGAGATACTATATATATAGTGTGTGTGTGTGTGTGTATATATATATACACACTAAGAATGGAAGAATTTGCATTATTAGGATGGCAGTCTTCTCCCAATTGATCTACAGTCAATGCAACTTTATTGACAAGCATAGTCTAGAACTGAAATGGAAAGGCAAAGGACCTAAATTATTCAAAGGAATACTGAAAAAGTATAAAAGTAAATTTGAAGATGTCTAAAACCAAAACCAAAATTTAATGATTAGAAAGCTATCATAATCCATAGAGTGTAGATTAGATTAACAAACAGGATAGAACTTCTTTTAAAAAAGCAAGAAACAAAGGCACATGCAAATGGTCTTCAGTTTTTAACAATAGCATGAAAGCAGTCATACAGGAAAATAAAGTTTTTCTAATGATTTGTGCTGGTGTAACTGGTATTGATACAGAACAATTTTATCATACATGCACACAAAATTTCAATTTTGATCAAAGATATAAAAACACAATCTAAAATCCATAAAGCATTTTCACCAAAACAGGAACATTTGATAGGACTAGGCAAAAAATTTTTACACAGGTCACAGAAAACAATAAGTATAAAGTGAAAAAAAAAATTGGTCTGTTTGACTTCATAAAAATAAATACTAAGAAACTGAAAATACAAGTCACAGAACAGGGGAAAATATTTGCAAAATGTCTGTCTTATAAAGAACTGGTATTTGGAATACATTTAAAAACACATAATTCAAAAATAAATAGACAAGAACCCAATTTCTAAATTGGTAAACACTTTACAGAAAACAAAGGGCCAGAGAAAAATGTTCAACATCAGGTATATTGATACCATCTCTTTTCCAATATAATACTTCATAAAAATCCACTATAAAAGTTTTAAAAACTGGGAAAATGCCAAGTTTCAGCAAAGATGGGGAGCAAATGGAATGTAAATGATATAAACACTTCTGAGAGATTCAAGTTAAAAGAAAAAATAAAGGTGAGTACTTTATGACCCAGAAATGCAATTTCAGAGAAAGGTCAAGTATAAAAATTTTCAAAGAAGCCTTAATCACAGTGATTAAAAATTATTATCTCAATTGTCTATCAACAGGTAAATGGGTAAACAGCAGGATATTCATATAATGGAATCCTACCCTACAATAAATAAGATTGAACTAGTTTGGATTTAAATTATGTGTTACTAGTCTACCTGGTTTCAAATTCCTTTCTTTCTTAACTTCTTACAGGTTGATTCTTCATTATTCATTTTTAGAAATTATTTGTAACTGAAAATTATATTCTCTATTCTCCAGATCATCTAGAACTTATCAGAGTCTAAGCTTACCTTTATTTTTTTTTCATTATTTTCTTTTAAATGTTAAAATCCTGTCTTTAGGATAATTCACTTTTTTTAAATTCACTAACCATTTCTTCAATGTTCAATCTGTTATTAAATCTACCCACTTTCTCTTTGATTATCTATATATTTTTTAAAAATTCATTAACACAGTTAAAATATATATTTTCAAACTTGTCCCCTTTTGCTTTTATTTCCATGGCCTACTAAGCATATGTATTTTAATAGATATTATCACATGATTTGAAGTCATTGTGCATCCATATATGTCGTTTCTAGTTTGTTAATTTTTGCTAAGTTATCTAGATGTTCCTTATCATTTTCAATGAATGGTTAAGTCAAGGAATCTTCAGTAGATTCATTATAGATGGCTCTATCTGGCACTAGTTACTTCTGGTAATGCAATCCTATACTCTGGGCCAAAAACTTTTAAACTGCTTTTATAGGTCGGATTTCTCATCTGTTCAAATGGGGGTGAAAACAGTGGTTAACTCAGAACCATTTTTAGAATTAGAGGACTAAGCTTAGTTTCTGGATTCAGTCATGTATGATTACTAGCTTTTCCATTAATTACTATATTGTTTTTGGTTTCAGTCAATTTATCACATATAACTCAGAAGAGCCACTGGGGGCACTTAAGGATGGTAATGAAGTAGTGAGCAGTATGTAGAATGGGCCTTGTTGGCATCCAAAGGATGAAAATGGAAGAAGTCCTCAAAGGTTTTTGATCACGCTCTCCATTTTCAAAGTGTAAAATTCCCAAATGCATGTTGAGTATGCCTTCATCTGTCATCCCGCAAGATTTACTATGATGGGGCCTGCTTACTAGGAGGGATAATGTTTCATAGGGTGAGGTGGAAAGAAACATTTAATGTATCATCAGGTATGATAGTTGGTGCTTGTGGCAGATGCAGAGGTGAATGTTTAGATGTTGAGTACAGATAACACCTTTAGGATCAAACACCGTATTTCCTGTTTATGCTCATTTTGCAGGTATCTCACCTACCTCTGAAATGAGGGAGGAAGGGCAACTTGCTTAGTAAGAGAGTCCACAGACATAGAGGGAAGGACAGGCACATTTGTTTTCTGAGGCTGGTTGAATAGCCAGGTGTACCGTCTTCTCAAGATACTCAGATGAGTTGCTTCTATTGTTGATGTTCCTAGGGATCTGTTGAGATGTTCAGCTGATGCTTTTATGGAAAGACATCAAATATTTGCCAACACATGTTCCTGTTTGTCCCAGAAGTATCATTTTCCTATCAGTTACAGGGAAATAACATTGCCAGATAAATTTTTGGGACCTGGATTAAAAGGTACCAGATTTCTGAAACCCTCAGAAAAAAACACTGGCTACCTGAAAAACTTTGGGCAATTCCTTAAATGTCTATACATTCATATGACCAAACTAAACTGTAGCTGTTACAAGGAAGTCACTATAACATTCTCTTAGAAACGCAGAGCAGGATTTGGCAGAGATTGATGTCACTGAAGTAGAAGACTAGGGAATTCCAGTGCTCCCTATCACTGTACAGAAAAAAAAAAAACAAAAAAAAAAACTAATGAGATGGCAAAAGTCACCAGATGTAACCTTTAAAGAACTCTGGAATCTAGTCAGAACCACCACAGATATTAGAAAGAAAAATCCCAAACCAATAAAAAAAAGAACTAGGGAAAAAAAAGTGAAACCCAGAGCTAGCAGAGAAAGGATACTGTAAAGATTACAGCAAAAAAAAAAAAAAAAAAGAAAATAGATAATAAAAACTAAAAGAGAGAATAAATGAAATCAAAAGCTGGCTCTTTGAAAAAGATCAAAAAAAGCAAGAAATATTTAAGCTAATTAAGAGAAAATAAGTACAACTTAATAAAATCAGGTAAGAAAGTTGTTACAATACCATGAAATTACATAATAAAAAGGACTGGAGGAATAGTTATTTCCAAAAAATTAGAAAAACTAGGTGAAATGGAAAAATTCCTGGAAACACATGAATAACCTAAACTGATTTAGAGGAAAGAAAATCTCAATTGATCTATACAAATCAAGAAATTGAATTCCCAATCAAAATCCTTCCAAAGAAAATAGCATAGAGCCACATGGTATTACTGGTGAATTCTTCCAATTTTTAAAGAAGAATTAAGCACCAAATGTCAGAAATTCTCCAGAAAAATTGAACAGAAGGAATTACTTTTTAATTCATTCTATCAGGCTAGCATTACCTTGATACCACAGACAAACACATCAAAGAAAACTTCAGACCTGTAAGAATACAGATGTAAAAATCACTGAAAATATTTAGCAGCATAATAAGAGGATTATATACCATGATCAAATGAGATTTACCCTAGAAATGCAAAGGCAGTTCAGTGTAACTAAATAAATCAATAAAATACCTGTTAATATTAATAGAAAGAAAAAACACATCACATCACATCATTTGAACCATTAAAAAGATTTGGTAAAATTAATCCAATACTCGTACGGTAAAAACACTCAAGGAAGTAGGATTAGAAGGGAACTTCCTCAAAAATAAAAAAGACATTAAAATTACAACAAAAAGCCCACAGTTAATACTAAAGTCAATGGTGAAAGATTGAAACCATTCCACTATCATGAGAAAAAAAGCAAAGATGCCCATTTTGCCGCTCTATTTAACATAGTTCTGAAAGTTCTAGCCACAGCAATTAAGGAAGGAAAGAAAGACTCTATATTGGAGACTCCATATCTATTCCCATAAATAACACTTTAAGATGGTAATGAAAAATAAATAACTTAGGAAATGGGCCCTCTAAGCATCTACTTCTTGGCACCAAGACAAGGCTAAATATAAAATGTTAAGGTAAATATTTGATTTAAAAAATGAAGATAGGATAGTCAACATTGATTAAAAGAATAGGCAAAATCCTGGAAAAGCTTATGTATATTCTTTTTCCCATTTGCTGTGAGAAGCACACCAGCTGGCTTGGGGACATGATAAGAAGAGATAAGAGGTGAATCTGCTGAGGCTGCCCAAATTACCTAAAAGACCTGAAATAGGGAAAACTGGTCTCAGAGAAGGTGGAATCAGGCAATTAACTAGGCCTTTGCAATACACCTAAGGGAGGAGGACAGTTGGACATGCTTGGCAGGCTTAGAGATCCCAGCAAGGTGGGGTACTCTCTCTCAAAAAGACTAAGAGTCATAGTTTTCCATGGTGAGTTGGTTTACCAGGGTCACAAGTGAATTTCAGAGGGGAGCTCTCATATGGGCTTCCTTCTGCCCTGGGAGAGAGGGAAGTGAGGAAGGGAGAAAGCAGAAAGGACAGATTCCTAAGCAGTTTATTCAATAGCAAGGAGGAATACTTGTTTGAGGCCTTGTCTGATCCACTTTGTTTTTGTTTGTTTTCTTGTCTTTCCTTCCTCTTTCTTCCCCCACCACCCTTTTATTTCATTTTCCTCTTTTTTCTTTTATTTTATATATATTTTCAATTAAAGTTAATTGATTACAAGGAATGTTACATTAAAAATCATTGAAAAACAAAAAAACATAGGAGGTTCCCATATAACCTACTCCCCACCCCCATCACATCATTTTTGTAAATTGTATTTTTTTTTTAAGATAAATACATCACACAAAAAATGTTACATTAAAAAATATAAGAAGTTCCTGTATACCCCTCCAAATCACTCATCCCACGCCAACCTCCCTCATCATTGTGGCACACTCATCACACTCAGTGAACACATTTTGGGGCACTGCTTCACTACAAAGATAATAGTTTATCCCATAGTTCACATTCTCCCCCAGTACATACAGTTGGTTATGGTAGGATATATAAAGTTCATCATCTGACCCTGCAATATCATTAAGGACAACTCAAAATCCTCAAAATGCCCCCACATCACATCTCTTCTTCGCTCTCCCTGCCCTCAGCAACTACTATGTCCACATTCTCTAAATTGATGCTAAAATTTCATCTATTACTCATCACAATAGTTTCGTAGTAGAAGGTCAGTGAGTCCACTCTAATCCATATTTTATTCCTCCATTATGTGGCCCCTGGGATAGTGATGTCCTCTCCACTTCTAGAACAAGAGGGTTCTTAGATTCCACATGAGTGATGGATGCAATTCCTCTGCTTATAGTTAAAGGCACTCTTGATTCCCTGTTGTGGTGGTTGACCATCTTCACCTCCCTGTTAGTTGACTTGTGTAAGACCAATGAACCAGAGAGTAGGAATTGCCACTCTGCTGAGGCTCAGGGCCAGCTAGCCATGAGTAGTCTAGATATTCAAGTCTCCTGAGTATGGACCATCTCTTCTACCAACCACAGGTTTGGTAAAAGTGACAGAAGATGCATGTGTAGAAAAGGCACACCTGAGTCCAACTCCATCACACTCAGGTGCACAAATTCCAAAGTAGGGCCCTCTGACATGGCACAAAGCTCCAAATCCATCTGCCATGACTATATACCCTATGGAACTCTGTAGCCTTCAGGAGAACCAGTATGTAGGGTTGTATCTACTTTGGCTTTTTCTGGGGTCCTGCTGAGGTGTGTGTAACTGTGACCCCTCTGGTGACCTCCTGATCCCTTTTGGAAGACCCTCAGCCACATCAACTCATTTGTCTTTGCCATTTCCCCCTTTTATTCAAGGTCAAAAAGCAGTTTTTAACACTTGATCCAACATGTAGACTAAGATATTCTGCGGATCTGATTGACCCTTTTATTCGAGGTCTCTTTCTAGCTGCTTCTAAAAATATGAACACTTCGTGAATTTGCATGTCATTCTTTTGTAGGGGCCACGCTAATCTTCTCTGAATCATTCCAATTTTAGTATATGTGTTGCTGAAGTGAGCTCCTCTTTTTTTCTTTTCTTTTTTCCTTTCTGTATCCCTTTTTCTATTAGGTGCTGCAGGCAGTGTTTCTTGTTTGCTGTGTTTCCTCATCCTCTATATCCTCTTTTCTGTGCATACTGATTTAGGCTACCAATGCTATCCCCTTTTCTTTACATCTATCTCTCTTCCATCTCCTGTTGTTTCTCTCATATTCCACCTCTTTTGTTCAGCCCCAATTTTTCTGACTTTTATTGCTAACACCTCTATTTTGGTTTCTATCTTTCCCATAAAAGACAGAACACTCTTTATGTTATTGTCTTGTCTTTTCTCTTTTCCTTTCTCCTGACAATACTGGCCTTCTAATTGATACTATATTCTCCATGTTCAGTTTCTCATCTAATTATAGGTACTCCACTTTTTTATTTTTATAAATCTACACAGCTTACACGAGTATAATATTCATTCCCATAGGTATCACATGGTTCTTCTGCCTACACTTACTATCAATACAACTGTTATACATTTTCTTTTCTAACCTCTTTTGCATTCTCTGGCCTTAATATTTTCCTTCAAGAGAACTTAGACAACAACAAGGAAATAGAATAAGAAGACAAAGTGTCAAAGAGAAGATTTAATACACACATAAAATCAGCACCTAAATAAACCCCATGACTAGATGGAGAAGCTAATCAACTGAGAAACCCCATCAACATAAAAGGATGACCAGACAGCAATAAAAATTACAAACCATGCCAATAATCAGGAAAACATGACCCAATCCAATGAACAAACTAAAAATCAGGAAGAGGAGCAGACCATTGAACGACTAATCAAAACTCTCAAAACAAACATCATGGACCTATTTAATGAAGTGAAGCAAGAGTTTAAGAATATTATGAAAACACTTGGAAAGCATGCAGAGGAAATGGTAAACATATGCAAAAAAGATAATGGATATGATGGTGATGAAAGGCACAATCCAAGAAATCAAAATACACTCTCGGATGTGGACTTGGCTCAATGGATAGAGCATCTGCCTACCACATGGGAGGTCCATGGTTCAAACCCAGGGCCTCTTTGACCGATGTGGACTGGCCCACATGCAGTGCTGATGCACACAAGGAGTGCCATGCCACGCAGTGGCGTTTCCCATGTAGTGGAGCCCCATATGCAAGTAGTGCACCCTGTAAGGAGAGCTGCTGAGCATGATAGAATGTTCAGCCTACCTGGGAGTGGCACCACACACACACAGAGACCTGATGCAGCAAGATGATGCAACAGAAAGAGACACAGATTCCTGGTGCTGCTGACAAGAATAGAAGTGGACACAGAAGAACACACAACAAATGGACACAGAAAAGACAACTGGGACATGGGGGGAAAGGGAGAGAATTAAATAAAAATAAATCTTAAAAAAAAAATCTCAGCAAATAACAGCGGATTTGAAGAGTCAGAGGAAAGAACCAGTGATGTCGAAGACAGTATACCTGAGATCAAACAGATTGTAGAACTGATTGATAAAAAGACAGAGAAAACCTAGCAGGGACTTAGGGACCTAAATGACAACACAAAATGCACAGATATATACATTATAGGCATTCAAGAAGGAGAAAAGAAGGGAAAGGACACACAAAGGGTATTGGAGGAGATAATGTCTGGATACTTCCAAAACCTAATGAGGGAGATGGAAGTACATGTCCAGGAAGCACAACACACCCAAAAAAGCATAAATCCCAACAGGCCTACCCTAAGACATATACTTGTCAAATTATCCAATATGCTCAAGACAAAGAGAAAATACCGAAGTCAACAAAAATTTAAAAAAAAAGAGAAACATCACATACAAGGTAAGCTCAATAACATTAAGTGTTGATTTCTTATCCAAAATCATAGAAGCAAGAAGGCAGTGGTATGACATAATCAAATACTAAAGAAAAGAATTTCCAGCCAAGAATACTCTATCCAGCAAAGCTGGCATTCAAAAATGACAGACAGTTAACAATATTCACAGATAAACAGAAACTAACAAAGTATGCCAGTAAGAAACCTGTCCTTCAAGAAACACTAAAGGGAGCTCTGCAGAATGAAAGAAAAAACAGGAGAGACAGAGTTGTAGGAGAGTGTAAGAACAACTAAAAACACAAAAATAGAAAGAGAAAAAAACATATCCAAAGAAATATGGATAATATGTTACTCCCTTTAGAGTAATAATAATGACTGTCAATGGAATAAACTCATCTGTCAAGAGACACAGATTGGAAGAATGAATAAGGAAATATAACTCACCTATATGCTGTCTACAAGAAACCCATCTTAGACCCAAGGATTCAAGGAGGTTGAAAGTGAATGGCAGGTAAACAACCTTACAAGCAAACAATAAACAAAAAAGGTCCAGAGTAGCTATATTAATATCCGACAAAATATAGACTTTAAAAGAAAATCAGTCTGAGAGACAAAGATAGATACTACATATTATTGAAAGGGGTAATCTTTCAGGAAGAAAGAATGAACATAAACATTTATTCTCCTAACCATAGCACATCAAAATACATGAGGCAAACACTGGAAAAACTGAGTGGAGGAATAGATTTATAACTACAATTATAGTGGGGGAATTTAATACACCACTATCACCATTGGACAGAACATCTCAACAGAGAATCAATAAAGAAACAAAGACTTGGAATAATATATTAGAGGAGGTGGACCAAATAAACATATACAGAACATTACACCAAATACAGTAGAATATACATTCTAGTCAAGCACTCATGAATCATTCTTCAAGATGGGACACATGCTAGGCCACAGAGAAAGTCTCAAGGAAATCAGAAAGATTGAAGTCACACAAAATAATTTCTCTGACCACAATAGAGGGAAACTGGAGATCTGTAAGGACCATAGACTCAGATTAGGCACCAAGATATGGAAGCTAAGAAACACACTGTTAGACAAACAGTGGGTGAAGGAGAATATCTCAAAAGAAATCAGTAACTACCTTGAAAGTAATGAAAATCAGAAACTACCTTGAAAGTAATGAAAATCACAACACAACATATCAAAACTTATGGGATGCAGCAAAAGTTGTTCTGAGAGGAAAATTAATAGGCATAAATTCATATATCAAAACAGAAGAAGGAGCTAAAATTAAAGACCTAACTGCACACAATGGAGAAAATTATTTTTAAAAAATAGAAAAAAAAACTAACTGCAAAGGAAGAAGGAAGAAAGAAGTAACAAAGATCAGAGCAGAACTAAATGAAATAGAAAATAAGAAAGCACTAGAAATAATAAACAAAACAAAGAGCTGTTTCTTTGAGAAGATCAATAAAATTGACAAAACCTTAGCTAGACTAACAAAGAAAAAAAGTGAGATGATGCAAATACACAAAATAGGAAATGAGAATGAGGATATCACCATTGACCCAAAAGAAATAAAGACTATCATAAAAGGATACTTTGAAAACTATATGCCAATAAGAAGGAAAATTTAGAGGAAATGGACAAATTCATAGAAACACATAAGCAGCCTGCATTGACAAATGAAGGAATTGATGATCCCAGCAAGCCAATCACAAGTAGAGAGAGAGAAACAGTCACTAAAACCTCCCAGCTAGGAAGAGCTTTGGGCCAGATGGCTTCACAGTTGAGTTCTACTAAACATGCCAGAAAGGACTAACGCCTATGTTGTCTAAACTCTCAAAAAATGGAAATAGAAAGAACAGTGTCCAACTCAGTCTATGATGCCAACATTGCCCTAATACCAAAGCTCAACCAAGACACAAGAAAGGAAAATTGCAGTCCAACCCCTCTAAGGATCCTAGATGTGAAATCTTCAACAAAATACTTACTAATCATGTTCAACAACACATTAAATGAATTAAACTCCATGACCAAGTGGGTTTCATCCCTGTTATTCAAGGATGCTTCAGCATAAGAAAATCATTAAATGTAATGCACCACATAAATAGGAGGAAAAAAATTACATGATCATATCTACAGACCCAGAAAAAAAAACATTTTGACAAAATACAGCACCTTTTCTTGATGAAAGCACTGCGGAAGATAGGAATAGAAGGAAACTGTCTGAACATGATAAAGGGTAGATATGAAAAACCCATAGCTACCATCAATTACAATTGTAAATTCTGACATCTTTCCTCCTAAAACCAGGAACAAGAAAAAGATGCCCACTATTATACCTCCTATTTAACATTGTGTTAGAAGTGCTTGCTCATGCACTGAGGTAAGGTCAGATATAAAAGTCATTCAAATAGGAAAGAACAAAGTCAAAATTTCTCTATTTGCAGATGACATGATCCTAAACCTTGAAAGCACTGAGAGATCTCCAAGAAAACTTCTAGAAATTATAAATGAGTTTAGTCATGTGTCATGTTATAAGAGCAATATGCAAAAATCACTAGCATTTCTGTACACCAGTAATGAGCAATCTGAGGAGGAAATTCAAGAAACAAATACCATTTAATGTAGTAAATAAAAAAAATCATGTACCTTGGAATAAATTTAATTAAAGACATAAAAGTCTTACGCACAAGAAGCTACACAATACTGTTAAAAGAAATCAAAGAAGACTTACATAAATGGAAGAATATTCCCTGTTCATGGATAGGAAGACTAAATATCATTAAGACATCTATCATATCCAAACTGATCTACAGATTTAATGCAATACCAATAAAAATCAACACAGCATTATTTAAAGAACCTGAAAAACTAACAATGAGATTTATTTGGAAAAGAAAGAGGCCCGAAATAGCCAAAGACATAATGAAAAAGAAAAATGAAAATGAAATTGGAGCAATTATACTACCTGTCTTTAAAATATACTACAAAGTGACAGAGGTCAAAACAGCATGGTATTGACATACTGGCCAATGGAATTAATTGAGAGTTCTAATATAGATCCTATATACACATTCATCTCATATTTGGCAATGCCACCAAGCCCACTCACCTGGGAGAGAATGACCTCATCAACAAATAGTGCGTGGAAAACTGGATATCCATATGCCAAAGAATGAAAAAGGATTACCATCACACACCTTACACAAAAATCAACTCAAGATGGATTAAAGACCTAAATATAAGAGCCAAGGCCTTAAAGATCTTTGAAAAGAATGTAGGAAAGCATCTACAGGACATTGCAATAAGAAATGGCTTCATGAACTTCACACCAAGGGCACGAAGAGCAAAAGAACAAGTAGATAAATGGAGCCACCTGAAAATTAAAGCCTTTTGCACCTCAAAGGAGTTTGTCAAGAAAGTGAAAAGGCAGGCTACCCAATGGGAGTAAATATTTGGTAACCATATACTGGTAGGAGACTAAAACCTTATATATATAAACAAACTCTATATCTCAAAAAGAAAAAGAAAAACAACTCATTTAAAAAATGGGGAAGATATTTGAACAAATGCTTCTCCAAGGAAGAGATACAAATGGCTGAAAAGCACATGAAAGGATGCTTAAAATCACTAGCCGTTAGGGAAATGCAAATCAAAGCTACAATGAAATACCATCTAACACAACTTACAATGCCGGCTATTACAAAAACCGAAAACTACAAGTGTTAGAGAGGATGTGGAGGAATGGGAACAGTCATCCACTGCTGGTGGGAATGCAGAGGGATCCAGCCATTCTGGAGGACAGTTTGGCAGTTCCTCAAAGAACTAGCTGGAGATTTACCACATGACCCAGCAATTCCACTCCTGGGTATATATCCAGAAGAACTGAAAACAAGAACACAAACTGATATGTGCACCCCAATGTTCACAGCAGCATTATTCACTATTGCCAAAATTTGAAATCAACCAAAATGCCCATCAACAGGTAAATGGATAAACAAAATGTGATATACAACTGGAATACTACTCAGCTGTAGGAAGTAATACAGTACAAAAACTTGGGATAATGTGGATGAATCTTGTGGACATTATGTTGAGTGAAGCAAGCCACACCTTGAAGGACAAATATGACATGACCTCTCTGGTATGAAGTAAGCAAACCAAATTGTCTCAGAGAGCTAGAGACTGGAAGATAGGCTTACAGGAAATTGGGTGGGGTGGGGATTGGGGGAGAGGAAGGTTGTGAACTGATGCCTACATGGGTGAAATCTATTATAAAGTGGAGGTAAATAAAGGGAAGAGTTAAAATGGGGGCATAGGGATTCTATTGGGTGGGGCTTGGCAGGTTTGAGGGGCCTAGAGTTAGGAGAATGTGTCATATGGCCCAAGGAATTAGGGGAAAGGTGGGGGGAGCAGATGAACATGGGAGATTGTCGAGTATGTTGTTAAAATTATAATGTTGATAAAAACTCTTTAGAAAATATAAGGAAGGATTACTTGTTTAAGATACTTAATGGGGTCTTCTGGCACAGAGGTAGGCTGTTAAGGAGTTTGTGAGTGTTAATTTTGTCATAATGTGTTATGTCTTTGGGTAGGGACCCATACTATAAGTGGGAAGGTGTACTCCTATCCTGGGGAGGCCTGATCTTCTCAAACAGAGGGAAAGGTTTTTCAAGAGAAAATTGGTGGCTCCCAATGTGGGAGGACAGTCTAGTATGTCAAGCATTGCTACAATATCTGTGAATGTGGTCCCACAAGCAGTCAAGTTTGGTTGTCAATGTGGGCCCTGAGGGGAGGTTCAGAGAGGAACAGAATAGATAGAAGCAGGGACAACTTGGTGGCAATGGAAATGTTCCACAAGACTATGCAATGATGGATATAGGTATGTTAAATTTTACCAAAAGTATATAAAAGTGTATAGTCTAAAATTTAAATCATAATATAAGCCATAATATAGCTAAATTTTAGATAAGTGTACAATCTTGTAAACCAAAATGTAAGCCAAAATGGAACCATGTTTGGTAGCTACCTTTCAATATCATTACATCAGCTGCAGTAAATAAAATATGAACATGTAAACACATCATTGCTGGGGAAGGTATAAGTGTTTGATGTTGGATATATGTGAGTCTCCTATATTGTATATGTGACTGAAATTGATCTAAAACTTTTTTGAAGAAAAAATTAAAAAGAAAAAGGATGTAGACACTGAGGAAGGGATGAATGAAATTTCCTTGCCAATGTACACACAGGGCAACCCCTGTACAGTGATGAAAGGCAAAATGTCAAAAACAACGTGTTATGACATTTTTCATTTTTTAATACCTCAATTTATTTTTTACTTTAATTTAGTTTTCTGAATTAATATCTATTCCATTTCTAACCTTTAATCCTATCATTACTATTTCATTGTCCTACTAATTGAATCTGGCGATATATTAGCTTTCATTTTTGAAGAAATTTTGGACCACAGAGTGGTTGAACTATGGCAAGAGAGGAACCCTGGTGGGGGGTGCTATTGATGGTGGACACATGGTTGGGATGGAGTTCTCCAGGACATGTATATAGGGTATATAAAAATGTTCTGATATTTATTGGTAATTTTCACAGTAGAGTTACTAATACAACTGAAGGAGTACTGAGTTTCTAGCTAGGGGAGCTCTGTCACATTCCCCAATGAAACAGGAACAATGCCCCAAGTGCAAGGGCAAAGACCAGTGAGGGAGGATGGTCCAGTGATGAGCCCTTGATGCTGATGACTGTGCATATGAGCCTGTGTGTCTATAATTCGAACTAGGCCTAGTGGGGCATTGAGCCTGTAATTACCTCCTCAGAGCCTCATGTTGCTCAAATATGGTCACTCTCTAAGCAAATTCAGCATGCAATCCATTACCTTCCCCCTAGTGTGGGACAGGACTCCTGCAGATCAACCTCCCTGGTGCTATTAATTGATTACTATTAATCACCAGCCAGTGATGCAACTAGAAAAAGATCTTGAATAAAAGGGGAAAATGGTAAAGACAAATGAATTTATATTGTTAAGATACTTCAAAAAGAGTCAGAAGGTCAACAGAGGAGTTGCACTTATGCACATCTCAGCAGGATCCCAGAAACAGCCAAAGTAGATGCAACACCAGGTACTGGCGTTCCTGAGGGCTACAGAGAAAAATGGGTTCTACAGTGATGGTAGATGAATCTGGAGTTCAGTGTCTTGTTGGTGTGCTGTACTTTGGAATTTGTGCTCCTGAGTGTGATGAGGTTGGACTCAGATGTGACCTTTCTACACATGCCTCTTCTGTCACTTTTACTGAACTTGTGGTTAGTTCTGGTTTGGTGTATACACAAGAGATTTGAATCTCTGGACTGCATGTGCCAGCTCTACCCTGAGCCTCAGTGTAGTTGCAACACCTACTCTTGGTTTTCTTGGACTTACCCAGACCAGTTAACAGGGAGGTGAAGATGGTTAACCACCACAGCAGGGAACCAAGAGTGCCTACAACTGCAAACAAGAGAATCACATCCATCAGCCTTGCGGGCTCTAAGCCCATCTTGATTTAGAGGTGGAGTGGACATAAACATCCCAGGGTCCACTGGATGGAGGAATAAAATATGGATTAGATTGGACTTACTTGTATTCTACTACAGTACTATTGTTAATGGCAGAAATTGTATCATTGACATGGAAACAGTGGCCACTGTAGTTGCTGAGCACAAGAAGAGGGAAGAAGAGTTGTGAAGTGGGGGCATTTTCTATACTTGAAGTTTCATAAATGAAATTGCATGGTCAGATACAGGACATTAGACATCCTGCCATAATCCACTGGCTGGACTAGGGGAGAGCGTATTCTACAAGTAAACTATAATCCATGTGGTGCAGCATTGCTCCAAATGTATTTACCAAATGCAATGAATGTGCCACAATGATGAAAGAGGTAGTTGATGTCGGGGGTGTGGGGGGTTGAATATATGGGAACCTCATATTTTCTAATGTAAACATTTTTTGTGATCTATATATTTTTTTAAAAATACAATTAAAAATAACTTTATAAAAAAGCGTCCCATCACAGAAGGAAATGTGACTCAAGTGATTGAGCTCCTGCCTACCACATGAGAGGTCCTGGGTTCTCTGCCTCCTGCTGCCAAAAGAGAAATGAGTGCCAGAGAGAGCACCCAGAAAATGGGCACAGACAACAGATAGCAAAAGTAAGCAGTGAGTGGGAAGAACAAATTAATAAAAGAAATCTTAAAATAGAAAGCTTTCCATCACAAATGAGAGAACTTTCCCTGGTAGTACAGCCCTCCAAGTCTTCATCCTGTAGACCACAGTTTTGTCACATTCCAGCAGCTGCCTCTATTCTGAAGACACACTCACATGCAGAAATTCGTCACAAAATCTGAGATACAGAGAGAAAGATATGGAGATACTTAATGTGCAAATAAACACAGTCATTAATGAAAGATTTCATAGAAATAAAATGCAGATGAAGAGAGAGATTGACACAGAAAATCACACCCAGAAAGAGAGAACAACATAGGCACTAGAAAATACATTTTAAAGAGAACAGCTCAATGAGACCTAGGTCATTGAGGACTTCTGGTACGTTGTTATCCACTGGTACTGATAAAAAATATTTTAAAAACAACCATCCCCTAGATTTGGGCCTAAGGGCAAACAGAAAATATAGAAATATCTACTCAAAAAGTCTACTACAATTCTGTAAGACATCTAGCGGTGTGCTTTGTCAAAATTTTTTGATTTTAAAGAAACTTCAGATTACATAAATGTTACATAAGAAATATATTGCATTCCCATATGCCCCAATTCCCCCCTCCCACACTTTCCCACATTAACAACATCCTTCATTAGTGTGGTGCACTTGTTACAATTGATGAACACATTTTGAATCATTGCCACTAACCATAGATTAAAGTTAACATTATAGCTCACACTCTGACCCACACAATTTTGTAAGTTATGACAAAATACATAAGGGCCTGTATCCATCCTTTCAACATTATGCAGGACAATTCCAATGTCCCAAAAATGCCCCCATATTACACCTACTTTTCCCTTTCCCTCTCCTCAGAACCTCCAGGGGCCACTGCCTCCATATCAATGATAAAAGTTCTTCCATTGCTAATATAACAATAAGTTTAGAGTAGAATAATAGTAAGTATACTTTCGACCACTGTTCATTCCCTAATCTTGAGGATTTGGGGATGGTGATGCCCACTATGCCTCCAATTGTGAGGGGGCGTAAATCCCATGAAACTTTGTTTGCAGTTGCAGCACATGATAACTGAAAGAATATCAAATTTTCATCCTCGGGAATTCTGTTACATTCGTTAATGGGTCAGCAAGAATGCCCCAAGTACAGGTGTGGTGTGTAGTGAAGGATTATCTGTTGATAGACCCTTGATATTGTTTACTGTACTTATCAACCTTGTCTTTTGAATTTGAAACTTATGCTAGTTAATTATGTGTTGCCTAATATTTGCCTCCAGAGGCCCTCCTTTTTGCTCAAATGTCGTCTCTTTTTAAGCCAAACTCAGCAGATAAAAACATTACTTTCCTGCCAGCATGGGATACGACTCCCAGGAATGAGCCTCCCTGGCCAAAGGGATTATTATCAAATCCCAACTAGAGAGGTGCTTTTTTTTTCCCTTAAGATTTATTTATTATTTCTCTCGCCTTCCCTTCCCAGTCCCCCCCAATGGTCTGCTCTCTGTGTCCCTTCACTGTGTCTTCTTCTGTGTCTGCTTCTATTCTTGTTAGTGGCACTGGGAATCTGTGTCTCTCTTTATTGCATCATCTTGCTGCATCAGCTCTCTGTGTGTGCAGTACCACTCCTGGGCTTTTAAACCAACACCAATACCATTTGTTATCCTTGATTCCTACCTTCCCAACCCAGGTCAGTAAGGCAGTCTCCACTCCAGATTGCAGCTTCCTCTCTGCCCATCTCAGCCAGTGGGCTTTCTTCCAAGAAGGAAAAAAGATTTGAGAATTTCTGATATTGATTCACTACCACTGAGGCTAAATACTCTCAAATATTGGGGGCACCTTGTCCACCAGTCTCCTATTTGTGGAAAAGAGATTTTCCATTTTAAGTGGTGTGCTGAGATACCCATACCAGATAATTCTCCTAAGCAGAGATTCTAAACCAAAAGAACTAAGGTGAGAGAACCTCACACTTTTGCTCCTAAGTACAATTAGTGCTCACCTTGTATACTGCATCACTCAGGAAAAAAGCCAGTCATTGTCCCCATACCAAGCTAAAGGGCCCTGGCTCAGATTTAGCCCTGATTGGAGGGAGGAGGGGAAAATGGCAGAGTTGAAGAAGCAGGAGAGTGGAAGAAGTAAAAAAGATAGGAGAAGTCCTACTATGTTACAGTAAATATCTAAACTGGATACCAGAAGCCATTCCTTCAAAAGAGACAAATTTGATTGAATTTGCTGATAAGGCAATTTAGGCCTAGAACTTTGTTTAAAAATATTGAGCAAATATAGTCAGCAGGTGGTAGAGTTTTACAGGTATGTTTGTCAGGGAAAGAGAGAAACAGTATACAAATAATGCAACTATCAACCCACTGTCTATAGTGGGCATATATAAAGCTGAAGAGCAACATGAATGGGATACTCCTGGGTGGGTGTGATGGGGGACAGAGTTCATTAAATAATACAGCCAGTCAGTATAAATAGGAATATAATCACAATGAACCCCAAATGTAGAGGGGAGACCAGTAACCAGAGTTGTTACAGTTTTTTAATTGGCCAGTATCCAACAGAAATATTACCAGGCATGCAATAGACAAAAAGCCTTACATATACAATGGAAAACAATCTGAACCACAAACTCCTCTCATAGTTGTAAGATGTCAGATTTAATGGGAAAAATCTAGAAAATAGTCATTTTAAGTATTTTCCTGTTAAAAAGGAGAAGCATGATTAAAGAAAAAAAGGGAGACACGATGACACTGTTGCATCAAATACAGTCTATTAATGTAGAGATAGATATAATTCTTTAACAAGACTGAGTTTAGAAGTACAAAATAGTTAAAAATTCACTAGAGGAAATAAACAGTAGTTTTGAAGAGAAAGAGGAACTAGCGAACTTACAAACAGATTGACATAGACTTTGCAGCCCAAATGAAAAAGGGTTGGAGAAAAACAAGAGAACCACAGAGATATGGAAAAATATCAAGCACATGCACACATGCATAATGAGGGGAGTGAGGTGAGAAGAGGCGAAAAAGGAGAAAAAGCATATTAGAAGAAGAAATAATGGCAGCACATTTGCAAATGTTTTGGAAAACAATAAAATAGATATCCAAGAAGCTCATCAAATTTGAAGCAGAATAAGTGCAAAGAGATACAAAACAGAAATGTTATTTTAAAAAAAGACTTCTGAAAGTCAAAGGCAAAAATATAATCATGATTCCTCCAAGACGAAAATGTCTCATCACTTACAAAGGAAACCCAGTAAGACCAAGAGTTGACTTTTCAGCTTTCTTCTTAGACATATTCAGAGTGCTTTAAGAAAAAGTATCTCTCAACACAAATTCTGTATCCAAATGAACTCTATCCAAAATGAAGTAAAATAAAGAAATTCCCAAGTAGCCAAATGTGGGAAATTGTTGCTTACAGAAATACATTACAGGAATTTCAGATGAGGTTTTTCAGGTTGAAAGCAAAAGACCCAGACACTAATTAGAATTAGAACACTAAAAGAACACCTGTAAGACTTGTTGGAGTTAGTGCTACAACACCTTCATCTGAAAGGGTTCAGACCTAAGAAGCAAAGTAGTAACGGAGCTTAGACACTATCTTCAATCAATAACTCAATACACCTTGGCAAACATATTTACAATCCTAAGGATATGCCACTCTTTTTCATTTCATGTAACAAACTGTTCTTATAATTTCATTCCAGATATGGTTTATTTTTTGTATGAGTGTTCTGTAGTAGTTCTGATTTTACTAAGTGTAAATGATTAATACTGTTGGAATTGCCTGAGCTCTGCAGAAGTTGTGGAATTAAGAGGTGGAAATACTAGCGGAAGTTTAAGAAAAGAATTACCCCTAGAGTTCACCTATGAAGTTCACATATCTAAGACCAAAAAGGAGATATGCAAGACTTTCTGAAAGGAAGGTAGCTAAGGCAAGAAACAGAGGGAAGATAGATTTGTCAGAACTTCCAAGTATTTTCCCCAGTACCATCCTTGAAAATAATAGCACTTGGGAATCAATGTCCCAATAGAAAGTCCATTACCAGAGTAGAAGTTAGCAGAGGGAGTTATAAACCAAGGAGTTATGTACACTGATAAAACACTAAAAATACCATTCTTAAGTGAGATGGCAACATCAGATTATATAGTCTGATTCTCTTAGAAATTAATTCACTGCCTTTCTCTTCACAACTGGAGTGGACCTTCTCTGAGATATCCCAGTGTTGCAGTTAAGAACTCAGACTCTGTTTCATACCATCTGATCCAGCTCCTGGCTCTACCTCTCAATAGGTTTGTGATATTACAATTTACCTAGCCTCTGAGATTCTCCACCTTTTAAGATTTAACTGCTCACCCTAACTAATGTGCTTATTTGAGGATTAAGTGATGTAATCCCTGTGAAATGCTTCATACTGTGCATATCAAAAATTTCTTTTTAGAAGAGGCTGACCATTATGAAGAAAAGAGAGAGTGAGATTAAGAGCAAGTTCTTGACAGGTGGGGGTCGGAAGGTTTGGGGTGACTCAGCCTGAATTCTTATTAAATGCTCAGGCTATATTTTCTGCATGGAGAGGACTCTTAGACTAGGATGGGCAGGTAGTCAATGAAAACAAGGTTACAGAGATTGTGCAGTTGGGCACTCAGACAAATATCTAAACTTTAAGGCTGATGCGAAAGCACTAAATAAGTTGAACTGTAGATCAGTTAAATTTTTATACTCCAGGAAAGAAATAGCTGAGTTTTCTAGGTTGCACATCCTGATAAAATCTATGGCTAATGGCAAGACTGGGTAAAGTCAACAAGAGTATTTTAGAACTTTGTTTCCTGCTGCCATGGTAGTATTTCCTGCACTTCATGCCAGGACAGACCGCACCAGAAACGAGCCATGGCAGCAAAGTGCTGGTAGAGAATGTTAAGTGATCAGAGGAGTTTGCCCCAACTTTTCCTCTAGTCTTTAAATACTGATAAGGGAAGACCTTATCAAGAGAATTGATTAGTGGGAAAGGGCAATGTAATCTTCAGAAATAGCCCCATTTCATACTCATATGTCAAAGCCCAGATTGCTGTCCTATCCTCCACATGCAGAGGTAATGGAATACAGTTTCATTTTCCAATTTCTAGAAAGCAAGATGGCAGGAGGCACAAGAGTTCCTTGAAATCTAAAAATCATGGATCTGGAAAAGTCCTTCAGTCCTGTGTTTGGTTGAGTGATGGGAATAGCATTTAGAGCCTGTCAAGAATTCTCTGCTGGAGCTTCAGCTGCCTGCCTCAAGAAAATGCACAGCTCTTCCCTGGAGTTTTAAACCCATGCAGAAAGTGGCTACATTTGAAGGGGTGTGGGTGATTTTTTAAATTCATTTTTTAAAAAATATTACATTAAAAAAATATGAGGTCCCCATTCACCCCCAACGCCCCCACCCAACCACTCCCCCACAGCAACACTCTTCCCCATCATCATGACACATTCATTGCATTTGGTGAGTACATCTCTGGGCATCGCTGCACCCCATGGCCAATGGTCTGGTGTGGGTGATTTTGATCTGATATCAAACTCTCAACCTTGATGATGCTGCTGTAGCACAGAACATAGTTTGCCCCTAAAAATGGGAAGGTGGGTTCTATTTAGAGTCAGCAATGTCAGTGTAGGAAAGTCAGTGACAGAGATGCTCATGTGGACTCCTTCATCTGGGAATGAAAAGGAAGTCCTGTGGTAAACAACCTCCCATTTCCATCTACAGGAGCACCAATTCTTCAGTGTATCCATGGGTTAGAGCTGTTTCTGGGAAGTGACCACATACTCATTATGGAGCAAGTAAGTAATTGTCCCTTCTTATTGAGACTTTCAAGGTGTGGGTCAGTCTGCCATAGTAAATTGTACTAATGAGGATAAGATGACCAAGAAAAGGAAAGAGTCACCAAATGGACATGTCCTGGACTTTGAAAGATGTTGGGTGGAAAACCATTCAGGATAGGAATCAACTACCTTCAGTATTTCATGAGGAAAAGATGTTCTTGGGGAGGAGACAAGATGGTTGCTGAGTGAACTTGCCTTTGTGGTCTGTCCCGGGAAGAGACGGCTGGGCGCGGCAGCAGGTTCTCCAAGGCAAGGCTTTTTCGGGATTTTTGCAGGGCAGAAGTGCCGGGACATCCATTGGGTGGAAAGGTAACGGAGAGGATTGGTCTAGTAGATATAATTTGGGTTCTATTGCCCGCAGGTGAGACCCGCGCACGGGCTCCTCCCTGTTGGGGGTGGGGGGAACCACGGTCCTGTCCTGGGGTTCCGCTTTTGGATGGCTCTGAAGGGCTAAGGAGTTCGTGAGCTCTGAGCGAGCTGTTGACAGGTTGATGTGACAGATCGCCTTTGTGGATCGATTTGGGAAGATAGACGGTGTTTTGTTGTGAACCGGGAGAAACTTTTGAGTGCGAATATAAACAATAGCGCTTCCGCCTGAAGCCCCGCCCCCAAAAGCCCGGCAACCGTTCTCCAACCCAAATAGGCTGTAGGCAATAAAGAGAAGTAATTGGAAAATTGTTCTAGGCTGCAGCAAGGGGGGTGGGGGGACACGTCTGGAAGCCGATTAGGGAATATTCTGCGAACCTTGAGAATTCCGGTATTGGAATCTGTTTTCGGCGTCACAGGCCGGGCTTCGGATCTGTACTAGTAAAGTGGCTGTGGTGTAGAGGCGCCCTCTAGTGGCAGTGGTTTGGAATCACAGGATGGGAGCTGTCCAAAAGCTGAAGTGAAAGATAACTTACTAATGAGCCCAGCAAAGTAAGTGAATTGCAGGGTTCAGTCACAATATAGAGTTTGCGGATCTGACTTCCCCCATAGGGTTGGCATCAAGCTGTGGGGATCCCTGAGGGCTGTGTTACACTGCGGGGCTCCCAGGCTTCCTGTTGACCAGATTGGAGGCTGCCAGGTCTGAATTCCCTAAATTCTGGTGGCCCACACTACAGAGACTCACACCTCTTGAGTCCTCAATATCTCAGACTTTCCATCCCTGAATCCATCATGCACTGAGGTCCATCTGAGGTCCTTAAATGCCCTAGCCTTCAACGTTGGTGTTTTTTCTTTATCGTTTCATTTTGTTTTGTTTTTATTTTCATTTTGACTTATTCTTTACTTTTTTCAATTTCCTGATTGCTAACACCGCATTATCCCCTAGTCTTCTCTCACAGCGTATCCCCCGAAGTCTTTTTTTACTCAGTTATTTAAGTTTTTTTTTGTGTGTGGTAGGTGCTGTGTAGTGGGTGTTTTAATTCTGGTTCGTGTATATCTGTTTTGTTTTTTTTTTTTCTTTCCCCTACCTGTTCCCCACCCATTGCCCACCCTCTTTTCCTTTCTTCCTCTCGTCCCTTCTTCCCCCCCTTTTTTTTTCTTTTTTTTCCCTTTTTTTCTGTTGTCTCTCTCCCTCTTGTCCCTCATATTCTACTTAGTTTATTTTAACTCAATTATACAATAGGTGCAGCAGGAAACACCTCACATTCGCTGGGTTTTCTCATCCTTCACTGCCTCATTTCTGTGTGAACTGATTTAGGCTACCTACACTATCCTCTTTCCCCTACATCTTGATATCCGCCACCATCTACTGGCACTCCTATATTCCACCTCCCACCTCCCTTTCTTCGACCCACAAAGGGTCTAAGTCTTAATTTCTAATACCTATGTTTTGTTTTCTGTCTGTTATCCACTTTTGAAACTATTACCTTTCTTTTCTCTTTCCCTCTCTCACGAAATCAATAGCTTTTTAGCTCATACCATATTCCTCCCTTATTCAATCATCTACCTCATAATAGGTACTCTACCTACGGCTATAACTCTACACAATTTACATGAATCTAACCTCCATCCTCCCAGATCTCATATTCTTGCTTTGTTAACATATATCACCAATACTACTTTACACTTTTCCCTTGCTTACACAATTGCCTTTCCCCAACACTAATACTTTCCTTTAAAGTGAACTTAACCAACAACAAGAAACTAGAATAAGAAGAAAAAAGTGACAAAGAGAAGATATAACACCTATGCAAAAATAACAGCTAATTAACCTCCAAGAGCAGACAAAGAAGCTAAGGAAGTGATTAAATCCGTCAAGATAAAGAGATGACCAGAAAGCAACAAAAATCTACAAATCAAACCAGTAATCAGGAAAACATGGCTGAATCCAATCAACAAACCAATAATCACGAAGGGGAGCAAAACTTGGCACAAGCAATGAAAGATCTCAGAATATTTATCACCGACAAATTTGACGAAGTAATGAAAGAGGTTAACAACATGAAGACATCACTTGGAGGGGAAATTGCAGACATACGCAAAAACATAACAGATATGATGGGAATGAACAACACAGTTCAAGAAATCAAAAATACACTTGCAGCAAATATCAGCAGACTAGAAGAGACAGAGCAGAGAATTAGTGATGTGGAAGACAGTACATCAGAAATCAAACAGATAGTAGAAGGGGTCAATAAGAAGATAGAAAAAATCCAAGTAGGACTTAGGGACCTGAATGACAATGCAAAACGCTCAAACATACGTATTATAGGCATTCCAGAAGGTGAAGAGAAGGGAAAGGGGTCAGAAGGAGTGTTGCAGGAAATAATGGCTGAAAACTTCCCAAATCTACTGAAAGAGACAGATGTACATATCCAAGAAGCACAGTGCACTCCACTGGTCATAAACCCCAACAGGCCCACCCCAAGACATATACTGGTCAAATTATCCAATGCTCAAGACAAAGAGAAAATTCTAAAAGCAGCAAGAGAAAAGAAAACCATCACATACAAGGGAAGCTCAATTAGATTAAGTGCTGATCTCTCTTCTGAAACCATGGAGGCAAGAAGGCAGTGGTATGATATAGTCAAGGTACTAAAGGAAAAAAATTTCCAACCAAGAATACTCTATCCAGCTAAACTAGCATTCAAACATGATGGAGAGTTCAAAATATTCACAGACAAACAGAAACTGAAAGAGTATACCAACAAGAAACCTCCCCTTCAAGAAATTCTAAAGGGAGTTCTGCAGGAAGAAAGGAAAAAACAGGAAAGGCAGAGTTGGAGGAGAGTATAAGACCAACAACAACAACAAAAAAGACAAAAAAAAATATACAAACAAAATATGACAAACACAAATCCAATCAAAATATGGCTAACACAAATAATTCCTTGATAGTAATAACACTGAATGTCAACGGATTAAACTCACCTATCAAAAGATCCAGACTGGGACATTGGATAAGGAAATATGACCCATCTGTATGCTGTCTACAAGAGACACATCTTAGACCCAGAGACGCATGGAAATTGAAAGTGAATGGCTGGAAAACAATCATACAAGCTAACAATAACCAAAAAAAGGCAGGAGTAGCTATATTAATATCAGAAAAAATAGACTTTAAATGTGAAACAATTGTGAGAGACAAAGAAGGATACTACATTTTAGTCAAAGGGAAAATCTGTCAAGAAGATCGAACAATCATAAATATTTATGCCCCTAACAAGGGTGCCTCTAAATACATCAGGCAAACGCTGGAAAAACTAAGTGAAAGAATAGATACATCTACAATTATAGTGGGGGATTTTAATACACCACTATCAACTCTGGACAGAGCATCTCAAAAGAGAATCACCAAAGAAACAAAACATCTGAATAGTATATTAGAGGAGCTCGATCTAATAGACATATATAGATTGCTACACCCAAACACAGCAGGATATACATTTTTCTCAAGCGCACATTGATCATTCTCCAAGATAGATTATATGCTAGGCCACAAAGAAAGGCTGAACGAATTCAGAAAGATTGAAATCATACAAAACATTATCTCTGACCACAGTGGAGTCAAGCTGGAGATTTGCAAGGGACAGAAGCCCAGATTTCACACCACGATTTGGAAATTAAACAGCACACTCTTAGAAAAACAGTGGGTCAAAGAGGAAATCTCAAAAGAAATCAATGACTACCTTGAAACAAATGATAATGATAACACAAGATACCAAAATTTATGGGATGCAACAAAAGCAGTATTGAGAGGGAAGTTTATAGCCATAAATTCATATATCAAAAAAGAAGAAAGAGCAAAAATCGAAGAACTAACTGCACATTTGAAGGAATTAGAAAAACAACAACAAAGTAACCCAACAGGAAGAAGAAGGAAGGAAATAAAAAAGATAAAAGCAGAACTAAATGAAATAGAAAATAAGAAAGCACTTGAACAGATAAACAAGACCAAGAGCTGGTTTTTTGAGAACATTAACAAAATTGACAAACCTTTAGCGACACTAACAAAGAAAAAAAGAGAGAAGATGCAAATACACAAAATAAGAAATGAGAAAGGCAATATCACCACTGACCCCACAGAAATAAAGACTATCATAAGAGGATATTTTGAAAAACTATATTCCAACAAAAATGACAATCTAGAGGAAATGGACAAATTCCTAGAAACACATAAGCAGCCCATATTGACAAAAGAAGAAATTGATGATCTTAACAAACCAATCACAAGCAGAGAGTTAGAATCAGTTATTAAAAATCTCCCAACTAAGAAGAGCCCAGGGCCAGATGGCTTCACAGCTGAATTCTACAAAACATTCCAGAAAGAACTGACACCAATCCTGCTGAAACTATTCCAAAAAATCGAAACGGAAAGAACATTACCCAACTCCTTCTATGATGCCAACATTACCCTAGTACCAAAGCCAAACAAAGACATCACAAGAAAGGAAAATTACAGACCAATTTCTCTAATGAACCTAGATGCAAAAATACTTAACAAAATACTTGCTAATCGTATTCAACAACACATTAAACGTATTATACACCACGACCAAGTGGGATTCATCCCAGGTATGCAAGGATGGTTCAACATAAGAAAATCAATCAACATAATACAGCATATAAACAGATTGAAGGAAAAAAATCACATGATTATATCTATTGATGCAGAAAAAGCATTTGACAAAATACAGCACCCTTTCTTGATAAAAACACTCCAAAAGATTGGAATACAAGGAAATTATTTGAACATGATAAAGAGTATATATGAAAAACCTAAAGCCAATATTGTTTACAATGGAGAAATCCTAGACTCCTTCCCTCTAAACTCAGGAACAAGACAAGGATGCCCACTGTCTCCGCTCCTATTTAACATTGTCTTAGAAGTACTTGCTCGAGTACTGAGGCAAGAACCAGAAATAAAAGGCATTCAGATTGGAAAGGAAGAAGTCAAAATTTCATTATTTGCAGATGACATGATCCTATACATAGAAAACCCTGAGAAAAATTAAAAAATAAAAAATAAAATAAAATAAAAAAAAAAAGTAAAAAAAAAAAAAAAAAAAAAGAAAACCCTGAGAGATCTACAACGAAGATTCTAGAACTCATAAATGAGTTTAGTAAAGTCGCAGGTTATAAGATCAATGCGCAGAAATCAGTAGCATTTCTGTACACCAATAATGAGCAAGATCAGGAGGAAATCAAGAAACAAATACCATTCACAATAGTAAATAAAAAAATCAAATACTTAGGAAAAATTTAACTAAAGAGGTAAAGAACTTATACACCGAGAACTATACAAGATTGTTCAAGGAAATCAGAGAAGACCTGAATAAATGGAAGACTATTCCTTGTTCATGGGTAGGAAGACTGAACATTATTAAGATGTCTATCCTACCAAAACTGATCTACACATTCAATGCAATCCCAATAAAAATCAACGCAGCCTTCTTTAAGGAACTAGAAAAACTAACTATGAAATTTATTTGGAAAGGAAAGAGACCCCGAATAGCCAAAGACATACTGAAAAAGAAAAACGAAATTGGAGGAATCACACTACCTGACTTCAAAACATACTACAAATCTACGGTGGTGAAAACAGCATGGTATTGGCATAAGGAAAGACACATAGGCCAATGGAATTGAATTGAAAGCTCTGATGTAGAACCTCACATATACAGCCACATAATATTCGATAAAGCCACCAAACCCTCTCAACTGGGAGAGAGTGGCCTATTCAACAAATGGTGTCTGGAGAACTAGATAGCCATATGTAGAAGAATGAAAGAGGATTACCATCTCATACCTTATACAAAGATCAACTCAAGATGGATCAAAGATCTAAATATAAGAGCCAAGACCATAAAAACCTTAGAAAGCAGTGGAGGGAAACATCTACAGGACCTTGTAATAGGAAATGGATTTATGAATATCTCACCAAAAGCACGAGCAGCAAAAGAACTAATAGATAAATGGGACTTCCTCAAAATTAAAGCCTTCTGCACCTCAAAGGAGTTTGTCAAGAAAGTAAAAAGGGAGCCCACACAGTGGGAGAAAATATTTGGCAATCATATATCTGATAAGAAACTTATAACTTGCATATATAAAGAACTCCTATATCTTGAAAATAAAAAGATAAACAACCCATTTAAAAAATGGGAAAAAGACTTAAACAGACACTTCTCCGAAGAAGAAATACAAATGGCAAAAAAGCACATGAAAAAAATGTTCCAAATCTCTAGCTATCAGGGAAATGCAAATCTAAACTACAATGAGATACCATCTTACACCCATAAGATTGGCAGCTATGAAAAAAAACAGAAGAATACAAGTGCTGGAGAGGATGTGAAGGAAGGGGAACACTCATCCACTGCTGGTGGGAATGCAGAAGGATCCAACCATTCTGGAGGACAGTACGGCGGTTTCTCAAAAAACTAGCCATAGATTTGCCTTATGACCCAGCAATACCACTGCTGGGTATATACCCAGCAGAACTGAAAACAAGGACACAAACCGATATATGTACACCAATGTTCATAGCAGCATTGTTCACTATTGCCAAAAGTTGGAATCAACCCAAATGCCCATCAACAGATGAGTGGATCAATAAAATGTGATATATACACACAATGGAATACTACTTGGCTGTAAGAACAAACACACTACAAACACATGTGATAACATGGATGAATCTTGAGAACCTTATGTTGAGTGAAGCAACCCAGACATTGAAGGACAAATACTACATGACCTCAATGATATGAAATAACCAAGCTGCCCTAGATAGCAAGAGACTGAATGATAGGCTTACAGGAAATCGGAGGGTGGAGGAAGGATGTGAGCCGATGTCTGCAGGGGTGGAATTTAAGACGAGATGGTGGTAAGTATGAACACAAAGAAGAGATAAAAGGGGGGCAAGGGGTTGCCTTTGGTTGGGGATTTGCGGGTTTGAGGGTGGCTGGGGAGAGACGGATGGGTAACATTGCCCAAAAGTGGGGGGAGGGAGGGGTAGCATACGAACACAGGAGAGGGTCAGGTGTTGGTGGAAAGTAAAATGCTGAGAAAATCATATCAAAATATAATAAAGAGGGTTACCTGTTTAGAATGCTCGGAGGGGAGGGTCTGATGCAGGACGGGCTCCTGGGGAATGTCTAAATGCTCATTCTGCCAGAGTGGGTGACACCATGGGGTAGAAACCCAAGTAGTGAGAGTGGGGGTGGACCCACATCCTGGGGAGGACTAATGCCATCAAATAGAGGGAACTGTATCCCTCGAGAGAAAGGGTGGCTCCCAGGGCATTGGGGCAGTTGAGCAAGTTAGGCCCTGAACACTATTCCATCTATCTCTGGAAGTGGCTCCTCAGGAAACGGAGGTTGGCTGTCACTGTGGGCACCAAGCTGGAAGGGAAAATGGACGTTAAATGTGTGGAACCAAGGTAAATGGGGGGTAAGAGAGGAGTTTCTTGAGAGTACACAAGGATGGATATAAAACATGTAATATTACACCATAACATAGAGGAGATGACAGACTGATAATGTAAACCATAATGTAAAACATAGGATAACTAAGAATGTAAAAAACTGTGTATCCTAAAGTATGCACCATAATGTAAGCACAGATGTCACCTTGTTAGAAAGCTAGTGTCTCAGACTCTGTACATCACGTTAAGTAAATATGATGTGAATAGGGTGAAAGAGTATCGCTGTGGAAGGGAAAAGGTTTTGTGGTGGATGTACGGGAGTGCTGTATATTATATATATGCATTGCTGTGGTCTAGGGCTCCTGTGAAGAGAAGCTGAATAATCAGGGGGAAAAAAAAAGAAAAAAGAAAAAAATAGGAAGTAGAATATTTTCCAAGTCAACACGTGTTCTTTATCTAACCTTTAAACCCATCGCTATATGCCATTCCCTAGTAAGGGACCCTGACATTATATTGGGCTTCAAATTTCGGGGAGTTCTGGATCACAGAGTGTTTCAACAATGGCAATGGAGGGATACTGGTATGGGATGCCATTGACATGTGATATATGGCTGACAGGGAGCTGTACTGAACATATGTCCAGGGTGCATGGTAATGTTTGGATATACTCATAGTGGCAACAATTAAAGACCACAGCAGGGGGTACTGGGTTCCTGGCCAGTGGTGCTCTGTTGTGGTCCCTAGGGGAGCAGCGACAGTCTCCCAGGTGCAGCGGTGGGGACCGGGAGGGAGTGAGGGTTCAACAGTGAGCCCCTGATGCTAATGACTATGCTTGTGAGCTGATAAGCCTAAAATAAGAACAAGGCCTAGAGCAACATTGTGCCTGGGAATTTCCTCCTGTCAGCCTTCATGTTACTCAAATGTGGCCAGTCTCGAAGCCAAACTCAGCATGTAAATGCAATGCCTTCCCCCCAGCGTGGGACATGACACCCGGTGATGAGCCTCCCTGGCACCGAGGGACCACTATCAACTACCAACTGATGATGCAACTGGAAAATGACCTTATACGGAAGGTTCAATGCGGATCAGCAGAATATCCCTATCTACATAAAATAACATGACTTTAAAATGCTGTTTGACCTAAAGTAAGGGGGAAATGGAAAGGAGAAATGAGTTTATATGGCTACGAGTTTCTAGAAAAGAGTCTGGAGACTGGCAGAAGGATTGCCCTTATGCACAACTGAGCAGAGTCAGAGAGACAGATAAAGCAGATACAACCCCCAGATATTGGTTCCTTTGAGGGCTAAAGAGACCCATGGGAGTTATGGTCATGGCTGATGGGGTTAACTACCAGGTCAGATGGCCCCTCTTTGGAAATGGTGTTTATGTGTGATGAATCTGGACTTAGATGGGATCTCCCTTCATAAGACTTTCATGCTAATGTGCTGGAGGTGCAGTTAATGTTGGGGTTTAAGATATATTTAGGGGATTTGAATCTCTGGACTGACAATGTGATAGCCAGGTCCTGAGCCTCAACAGACTCCAGCACCTACAATCTGATTTATTGGACTTACCACACTCAGCTAAGATGGAGTTGAAGAAGGACAACCAGCACACCATGGAGCCTAGAGTGATTACAACTGAAAGTGGGAGGATTGCATCCAGCATCCATGTGGAATCTGAGCCTCCTCTTGACATAGAGGTGCAATGGACACAACCAATCCAATGTCCACATAGAAGAGGTGGCATTGGATTGGAAAAGTGGACATGGTGGATGATGGGTATGGGGAAAGGCAGGAAGAGATGAGAGGTGGAGGCGTCTTTGGGACATGGAGCTGCCCTGGATGGTGCTTCAGAGGCCATCACCGGACATTGTAAATCCTCACAGGGCCCACTGGATGGAATGGGGGAGAGTATGGGCCATGAGGTGGACCATTGACTATGAGGTGCAGAGGTGCCCAAAGATGTACTTACCAAATCCAATGGATGTGTCATGATGATGGGAACGAGTGTTGCTGGGGGGGGGGGGGGGAGAGGTGGGGTGGGGGGTTGGGGTTGAATGGGACATCACATATATATTTTTAATGTAATATTATTACAAAGTCAATTAAAAAAAAGAAAGAAAAAAAAGATATTCTTATGTTGAGTCTTAGTTATCCTACAGTTTTGAGTGTATTACCTAATGGGAAGCCTGGACCAAAGTTTAATCTTTTTCTGTAAGAGAGGGCTGGTACAAAATGTCTACATCTGGGGATGTTCTGTAAAATGTACACTAGGGTAAATGTATCTGTGACTTTCCCAAATTTATCATCCCACACATCATTCTGCCTGAGTCTATTTTTGTCCCGAAATTAAGTCTGAGAGAAGTACGGGAACTCATCTGGCATACTATCACGAGGAAACTTCTGTAATGCAGTTCCCCATTTCACCTCGTTATTACAGCCAGAAATCCAGTAGTACATTTACCACCTTCTCATGGAAGTGTTCTTTTTTCCACATTCCCTGCCTACAACTTACAGCTATATGCTTGCAATGCTGGTACTGACAGTGCAACTAGTAGCATGCCAAGAATTCAGCCTCAATATAGATTTGGAAAAATTTTGTTCAAAAGTAAATAAAGTGTTAACATTTTCTCCATCCCCTGTCATCAATCTGTATGAGAAATATCTATATCATGTAAGCGCTATGCAAGCAACATGGTACAGATTCTAGGTCCTACAAGACTGTGATCCCTTTTCTCAATAAGCTTTTATTTTCACCTTCTCTCAATTTCCATGTGTAAATAATAAGCCCACAATTAATGGGCCTCTCTTTTCTATTCCCTTATTACCTAACATCTGACTTGGTAGGAAAAACTGTTTTTCCAACTGGAGTTCCAAGGTATGTTATATCCTTTCTCTCCACCTTTATAGGTGTGAAAATTCTTAGACTGGTAATTCCTTGGTATGAAATGAAAATGCCCAAAGTGAGTAGTGTTTTCTTTTTGCATAGAAACCACCTCTCAAGAAGCACAAATATACATGACACACACTTTTGACCTCTTGGTGTTTATTTTTATTTAGCATTACCATTCCATGTTTAAACAAACTCATTCTTTGCATTTTCAACCAACAGTTTCATTCTTCATTTCTCAGTTTTGCAAGAGAATGGGGTTTAAGTGGTCTTCTCCTACTGTAGTAAAATTTGATGGCTTATTGTCTCCAGATCGAAGAGAGGGGGACAATCCTTGGAAAACACACACATGCACACACACATGCATAAAAGATATCTAAATCGCTATTTCTCAAAATCAAAATTAAGTAGTTATGTTGAAGTACTTGGCCCTCCTGGACTGTTCATATTTTCTGACTTTGATACCTTTAAATTTTCCTCCACAATCCATGCAATATTGCCTAAATTGTCTGTACGGCTGTGCAATATGAATAGATATGAGTATTTAAAGAACACCGTGGCAATCAAAAAAGTAGGATGGTGCTTTGGAGTATCAACTCCTTAAAGACTTGTAAATTTTATAAAGAGGGCAATAAGAGAGCCCCAGAGTGAGCCAACCATATATAGAGGAGCAGAACGTGAGCCCATTCCTGTGGAATAATGCTTCAGAGAAGTGGCGATGATGATTCATATGTGCATCAAGTGTCCCTTCCAGTCATTCTCCTTTACCTTGTTTAGATTTCTCTCCCGTAAGCAGTTATGCACTATAGTATCACTTATAGGGTAACTACTTACTGGCCTGGAGTTACTCTAGGAGTTACTTTTATTTTCCATTCCTCTACCAGATCTCCTTTCCTGTCTGCCTCTCTGTTCCCTCTTCTTGTCTCTTCCAACCTTGGGTAGAATTGCAGGGGATCCAGCCAGAGATCCTCACAGATGATCTGGTAATGGATAAGGACAAATGGGCCAGCATCCCCTAAGCATCCTACAAACCCACCATGGCCATTTCTGATACTGCCCTTAGGGGATTCACCTCAGCAAGTCTATTAGATCCTGCAAAGTTATGGTCAGACAACCATTTGAAAAAGTTAAGGCTGGTATTGGAGTTACTGTAGCTGTTGGTCTGGCACTCAGAATCACTGAGCCATTGGATTGGAGTGGAATGAGATGCCTTACATCCTGTAGAAAGAAGAAGATATGGGACAGAGTCTTGGTTACCAATTTCCCAAACTACCCACAAAGTCACATCGTACCAGTGGTAGTAATGTCATCCTCCTCATTCTGGAAGAAAGGGTTTCTCCTAAAGAAAAATATGATCTTGCAACTATTCATGGGATGGATGAGCTCTTCTACCTGAACAGGGAAAGGTAGAGACAGGAGAAATCATTCTAGGCCTTGCCTGATTCTATGCTTAATAATTCCTCCCCTCACTTATTCCTATATTTTAAGCATCTCATCTCTGACCTTCAAACTGATCATATAAATGAGCATATCCTGATCCTGGTCACTGATCATTGCTGACATCAGAGGATGTTCAGAACCTGCACTGGGTTAAGGAGTTAAATACACTAGGATAGCAGGGGTAGAAATAGTCAACATACCTGGAAAGCAATCAGAACTAGGAAGAGCCATTTCCCAGAAAAGTGCAATTGCTAGTTTATCTCAATCAACCTCCATCCTTCTTCAAAAGCTTCCTCGTATCCTATTTTCTGAGAGCTCCTGAACTCTCATTTTGAATGCACTCAGGTGTCATGCCTGAAAATGGACCTTTAGAGGACAATCATTGATTAACCACTGAAAATTTGGGGATGTTTATTTGAGGCAGTGAATCGTAGATAAGCATCTCTGGATTTGAAAGTGATACATTGGTATGATTAGAGGTCTAAAGGACTATCTGATGAATGGAAAGGCATCTATAAGTGAAGTATATTGCATGGTGTCAAAATGTGTCCATGAAGACACAAAACTTAGTATGAAGAGGAACCTATGTGTTGAGGACCTGTTGTTTGCAGGCAGGTACTGGCAGTAATATGCTAAAACAAACAATAAAGATTGCCATACAGAACCAATCTCTATTTAGATATGATAATAAATCATGATCTTTAAATGTGAAATGTGTTATGGAACTTCTATGCTATTCTTAATTCTATTAAAATACATATGAATCAGCTCCTACCACAAGGAAACATTTCTGTGCTCTGTTTCAAAGTTATGGATTGGAAAAAGTGGCCATGGTAGCTGCTGAGGGTAGGGAAAGGGAAGAAGAGATATGATGTGGGGACATTTTCAGGACTTGGAGTTGTCCTGGGTGGTACTGCAGGGACAGATGCTGGACATTTTATGTTCTGCCATGGCCCACTGTGCAGCCAGGGGAGAGTGTAAACTACAGTGTAAACCATTAGCCATGTGGAGCATCAGTGCTCCAAAATGTATTCACCAAATGCAATGCACATCCCATGATGAGGAAAGAGGTTGTTAATGTGAGTGGAGTGGGCTGAGGTGGTTGGGGACTGTCTGGGGACCTCTTATTTTTTTTAATGTAACACTGCAACATGATAAAGTGTATATATAAAAAACCCACAGCTAACATCATTTAAATGCTGATGCCAAAATTGCCAAAGTTTTTCTAAGACCAGGAACAAGAGAAGGATGCCACTTTCACTCCTATTTAACACTGTGTTAGAAGCACTTGTTCGAGCACTGAAGCAAAAACCATATATAAAACACATCCAAATTGGAAAGGAAGAAGTCAGAATTTCACTATTTGCAGATGACATGATCCTATACATAGAAAGTCCATAGAAGTCTACAACAAGCTTCTAGAACTTATAAATTATTTCGTAAAGTCACAGGTTATAAGATTAATGTGCAAAAATCAATAGCATTTATGTACAGCACTACTTAAATATCTGAGGAGGAAATCAAGAAACAAATACCATTTATCACAGTAAAAAAAAACACAAATATGTGGGAATAAATTTAACTAAAGATATAAAAGACTTATACTCAGAAAACTACACAACACCGTTAAAGGAAATCAAAGAACACTTAAATAAATGGTAGAATATTCCCCGTTCATGGATAAGAAGACTAAATATCATTAAGAGATCCATTCTACCCCAAATGGATCGACAGATTTAATGCAATCCTGAAAATAATCAACACAACATTTTTTAATGAACTAGAAAAACTAACTATGAAGTTTATTAGGAAAGGAAAGAGGCTCCGAATAGACAAAACATATTGAAATGAAAAGTGAAATCGGAGGAATCACAGAACCTGAATTTAATATATATTACAAAGGTACAGAGGTCAAGATGGCAAGATATGGCACAAGGAAAGATATAGTGACAAATGGAACCTAATTGAGAGTTCTGACATAGATGCTCACATATAGAGTCATCTGATATTTGACAAGGTCACCAAGCCAATTCAATTGCGAGATAATGACCTCTTCAACAAATGGTGTTTGTGGAACTGGATATCCACATGCAAAAGAATAAAATAGGATTACCACCTCACACCTTATACAAAAACCAGCTCAAGATGGATCAACGACCTAAATGTAAGAGCCAAGACAATAAAGACCTTGTAAAACAATGTAGGGAAGCATGTACAGGACTTTGTAATAGGAAATGACTTCATGAATTTCATGCCCTAAGCATGAGCAGGAACAGGAAAAATAGGTAAAGGGAACTTCCTCAAAATGAAAGCCTTTGCATCTCAAAGGAGTTTGTCAAGAAAGTGAGAAGACAGCCTACATAATGGGAGAGAATATTTGGACACCATATATCTGATAGGAGACAAATATCTTATATATATTAAGAAATTCTGTATCTTAAAAATAAAAAGACAAACAACCCATTTAAAAATTGAGCAAGAGATTTGAACAGATGCTTCTTGAAAGAAGAAATATAAATGGATAAAAAGTCACATGTAAAGATGCTCAAAATCACCACCTATTAGGGAAATGCAAGTCAAAACTACAATGAAATACCATCTTACTGCCATTAGACTGGTGGTTATTAAATAAAACAGAGTACTACAAGTGTTGGAGAGGATGTGGAGAAATAGGAACACTCATCCACTACTGATGGGATTGCAGAAGGATCCAGCCATTCTGGAGGACAGTTTGGTAGTTCCTCAAAAAAAAAAAAAAAAAAAAAAAAAACACACAGCTATTTCTTCTTCCCTTTCCCTACCTTCAGCAACTACAGTGGCCAGATTCTCCACATCAATGCTAAAATTTCTTCTAATATTTATCACAATAGGCCACTGGGTGGGTTGAGGGAGAGTGTAAACTACAATGTAAATCATTTTCCATGTGGTGGAACAGTGCTCCAAAATGTATTCACCAAATGCAACAAATGTCCCATGATGATGTAAGAAGTTGTTGATTTAGGAGTGGGTGAGGGTTATGGAGCATGTGGGGACCTCTTATATATACTTTTTAATATAACATTTAAAAAAATAAAGAGAGAGAGAGAGAAAAAAAAGACTCTATAGATTTGTCATATGACCCATCAATTCCACTGCTGGCTATATACTCAGAAGAACTTAAAACAAGGGCACAAACCGATATATGCACACCAATGTTCATAGTGGCAATAGTCACTAGGCCAAAAGCTGCCATCAATACAAAAGTCCATCAACAGATGAATGAATAAACAAAATGTGGTATGTACATACAGTGGAATACTACTCAGCTGTAAGAAGGAATACGGTACTAACACATGGGATAACTTGGATGAATCTTGAGGACATTATGTTGAGTGAAGCAACCCAGGATTTGAAGAACAAATACTACATGACTTCTTTGATATGAATTAGGCAAATCAAGCTATTTCAGACAGCTACAGACTGGATGATAAGCTTACAGGAAATTGAAGGGAGAGGAATGTTGGGAGCTGAGACCTACATGGGTGAAATCTATGATAAAGTGGTGGTAAGTAGTTGTAAAGGAAAGGGATAAGAGGGGGCATAGAGGTACTACACAGAGGTACTACATAGAGCTTTGCAGGCTTGAGGGGCATAGGGTTGGGTGGATAAGTCAGATGGGCCAAGGAATTGGGGGAAGGGTTGAGGGAGCAGATGAACATGGGAGATTGTCAGGTATGTGGTTGAAATTATAATGTTGAGAAAACTCTTTAGAAATGTAATAAGGAAGGTTTACCTGTTTAAGGTGCACAATGGGGGCATCTGGCACAGGGGCAGGCTTCTAGGGAGTATGTGAGTACTTATTTATTACCAGTGTGTTATATCATTGTGTGGAGACTCATATGATGTGCAGGAAATTGTATATCCATCCTTGGGAGGTCAGATGTTCTCAAACAGAGGGAATTATGTCTTTTGAGAGAATTGGTAGCTCTCAATGTGGAGTGTCAAGCCCTCAGCATTGTTTCAAGTACCTAGGAATCTTATCCTTCAAGCAGTGAAGCTTGGTTGTCTTTGTGAGCCCTGAGGGGAGGGGGTATAAGGAATAGAATAGATGGAAGCAGGGTAACTGGCGGGCAATGGAAGTACTCCACATGATCGTGCAATGATGGATAACAGACAAGTTGAATTTCACCAAAAATATGTAACAGTGTACAGTCTAAAATATCAACCATAATGTAAAACAAAATGGAACCATTTTTGGTAGCTCTGTTTCAATATCTGTACATCAGTTGCAGCAAATGTAACATGAATATGTAAAGAGATCATTGCTGGAGAAGAGGGAAAAGGGTTTGATGTTGGATATATGGGTTTCTCCAATATAGTATATGTGACTTTATTGTGACCTAAAACTTTTTTAAAGAAAAATTAAAAATAAAAAAGGATGTAGACAGAGGAAGGAATGAATGAAATTGCCTTGCCACTGTACAGGCAGGGCAACATCTATTACAATACCATAGGCAAAATGTCAAAAACAAAGTTTTATGATTTTTTTCATTTCTTAATAACCCAATTTTTTTAAAATTTTTTAGTTTTCCTAAATTCATATGTATTCTATTTCTAATCTTTAAGTCTATCATTTCAATTTCATTTTCCTATGAACTGAATTAGGCAATATACTAGGCTTCATTTTTTAAGATGTTTTGGACCACAGAGGGGTTCAAGTATGGCAGGGGAGGAGCCCTGTTGTGGGGTGTTACTGATGGGAGACACATGGTTGGGAGGGAGTTCTCCAGGGTATGAACATAGGTATATAAAAATGTTCAGATATTTGTTGGGTACTTTCACAGTAGTCAGAGTTTCAAACAACAACTGAGGGAGTGCTGAGTTCCTAGCCAGAGGAGCACTGTCACATTCCCCAAAGGAACAGCAACAATTCCCCAAATGCAGGGGGAAAGACCAATGAATAAGGATGGTCCAAAAATGAGACCTTGATACTGATGGCTATGCCTAGGAGCCTGTGTTCCTGAAATATCAACTAGACTTGGAGCTGCAGGTGCCTAAGTGTTACCTCCTGAGAACATCCATATTGCTCACATGTAGCCACACTCTAAGCCAAATTCATCATGTAAATGCATTACATTTTCCCCAGGTCAGACATGACTCCTGGGGATGAACTTCCCTGGCACCAAGGGATTACTACCAAGCACCAGTTGGTGATGCAACTAGAAAAAGATCTTGACACAAAGGGGGCAATGGCATGGTGGCAACAATTGGAAACCACAGCAGGGGGGGTACTGGGTTCCTGGCCAGTGGTGCTCTGTCGTGGTCCCTAGGGGAGCAGCGACAGTCTCCCAGGTACAGCGGCGGGGACCGGGAGGGAGTGAGGGTTCAACGGTGAGCCCCTGATGCTAATGACTATGCTTGTGAGCTGATAAACCTAAAATAAGAACAAGGCCTAGAGCAACATTGTGCCTGGGAATTTCCTCCTGTCAGCCTTCATGTTACTCAAATGTGGCCAGTCTCGAAGCCAAACTCAGCATGTAAATGCAATGCCTTCCCTCCAGCGTGGGACATGACACCCGGGGATGAGCCTCCCTGGCAACGAGGGACCACTATCAAATACCAACTGATGATGCAACTGGAAAAGGACCTTATACGGAAGGTTCAATGCGGATCAGCAGAATATCCATGTCTACATAAAATACCATGACTTTAAAATGCTGTTTGACCTAAAGTAAGGGGGAAATGGAAAGGAGAAATGAGTTTATATGGCTACAAGTTTCTAAAAAAGAGTCTGGAGGCTGGCAGAAGGATTGCCCTCATGCACAACTGAGCAGAGTCAGAGAGACAGATAAAGCAGATACAACCCCCAGATAATGGTTCCTTTGAAGGCTAAAGAGACCCATGAGAGTTATGGTCATGGCCGATGGGGTTAACTATCAGGGCAGATGGCCCCTCTTTGGAAATGGTGTGTATGTGTGATGAATCTGGACTCAGATGGGATCTCCCTTCATAAGTCTTTCATGCTAATGTGCTGGAGGTGCAGTTAACGTTGGGGTTTAAGATATATTTAGGGGATTTGAATCTCTGGACCGACAATGTGATAGCCAGGTCCTGAGCCTCAACAGACTCCAGCACCTACAATCTGATTTATTGGACTTACCACACTCAGCTAAGATGGAGTTGAAGAAGGACAATCACCACACCGTGGAGCCTAGAGTGATTACAACTGAAAATGGGAGGACTGCATCCAGCATCCATGTGGAATCTGAGCCTCCTCTTGACATAGAGGTGCAATGGACACAACCAATCCAATGTCCACATAGAAGAGGTGGCATGGAATTGGGAAAAGTGGACATGGTGGACGATGGGTATGGGGAAGGGCAGGAGGAGATGAGAGATGGAGGCGTCTTTGGGACATGGAGCTGCCCTGGATGGTGCCTCAGAGGTAATCACCGGACATTGTAAATCCTCATAGGGCCCACTGGATGGAATGGAGGAGAGTGGGGGCCATGATGTGGACCATTGTCTATAAGGTGCAGAGGTGCCCAAAGATATACTTACCAAATCCAATGGATGTGTCATGATGATGGAAACGAGTGTTGTTGGGGGGGAGAGGGGGGGTGGGGGGGGTGGGGATGAATGGGACCTCACATATATATTTTTAATGTAACATTATTACAAAGTCAATAAAAAAAATTAATTATAAAAAAAAAGGGGGCAATGGCAAAGACAAATGAATTTTATGGCTAAAAGACTTCAAAATGAGTCAGGAGTTCATCTGAGGGGTCACACTATGCATGTCTCTACAGGATCCCACAGACAGCCAAAGTAGTACAACACCAGGTCCTGTGCTCCTGAGGGTTACAGAGATACACAGGTTCTACAGTCATGGCAACTAACTCTGGAGTTCAGTTCCTTGTCAGTGGACCCTACTTTGGAATTTGTGCTCCTGAGTGTGATGCAGTTGGACTCAGATGTGACCTTTCTAGAGATGTCTCTTTTGTCACTTTTACTGAAGCTGTGGTTGGTGCTGGCATTGGTGTACACCCAGGAGACTTGAATCGCTGGACTGGCCATGTGCCAGCTGGCCCTGAGTCTCAACAGAGTTGCAACTCCTATGCTCTGGTTCATTGGACTTAGCCAGGTCAGCTAACAGGAAGGTAAAGACAGTCAACCACCACACCAAGTAACAGAGTTTACAACTGCAAGCAGGAGAATCACATCTATCAAAAGGCACTTCTTAGATCATAATGGAATGAAGCCAAATGTAACATTTAAAATAATATATAGAAGAAGAAGAAAAAAGGAATCAATAACAGGCCGAGAGCAGGAAAAAACACAAATATATGGAGATTAGACAATACACTCTTTCACAAACAGTGGGTCATAGAAGAAACTACTAGAGAAATCAGCAAATACATTAAAAAGAATGAAAATGAGACAAGAACATATAAAAATCTATGGAACGCAATGAAAGCAGTACTGAGAAGGAAACTTAGAGATCTCAATGCTTACATTAAGAAAGAAGAAAGCTATTATCACAAATCAGACTGCACACATTGGAGGAATGAGAAATAGCAAACAGATGGAAAGACTAGTAAAGATTAGATCAGAAATAAATGGAATTGTGAACAAGAAAAAGTAATAGGGAGAATGAGGAAAATGAAAGTGTTTTTTTTTTTCAAGAAGATCAACAAAATAAAAAAACCATAGAGAGATAAAGAAAAAAGGGAGAAGATTCAAATAAAGAACATCAGAAATAAGGAGGGGATGGGACATTACTACTGAAATAAGAAAGATCATAAGATGATTTGTGATTTCTTTGAATTAATCTCTTTCTTCTTTTTTTAATATAGGTGTTTAGTGCCATCAGTTCCCCTCTCAGTGCTGGCTTCACTGTATCCCATACATTCTGATAAGATGAGAACTCATTTTCATTTGTCTCAATATAGTTACTAATTTCACTTACAATTTCTTGTTTGACCCATTGATTGTTTAGGAATGTATTTTGCCTCCACACATTTGCGAATTTTCTTCTTTCCCATCTTTTTCAGTTTCATTCCACTATGATCTGAGAAGGCGCTTTGTATAATTTCAGTCTTTATATATTTAATGAGATCTGCATTGTGTCCTAACATGGTCTCACCTGGAGAAAGATTCATTGGCACGTCAGAAGAAGTATAACCTGCTGTGTTTGGATGCAGTGTACTCGACATGTCTGTTAGGTCTAACTCATTTCTCACATTGTTCAAGTTCTCTGTTTCCTTATTGATCTTCTGTCTAGTTGCTCTATCTAATGATACGAATGGGGTGTTGAAGACTCCAGTGATTATTGTAGAGATATCTGTTTCTCTTTTCAGTTTTGCCATAGTTTGTCTCACGTATTCTGGGACACCCTGGTTAGATGCGTAGATATTTATGATTGTTATATCTCTCCAGTGGATTTCCCTTTTACTAATATATAATGGCCTTTTGTACATCTTACAACTTTTTTTTGCATTTAAAGTCTGTTTTCTCCAAAATTAGTATAGGTGTTACCTTGCTCTTTTTTTGTTACTTTTGCATGGGGTATCTTTTTCCACTATTTTCCTTTCAGTTTCTATCCCTGGGTCTAAGGTGAGTCTCCTCAAGCTGCACATGGATGGCTCACAAGTATTTCTCCATTCTGTCCATCTATAACTTTTGATTGAGGACTTTAATCCATTCATATTCAATGATATTACTGTAAATGCATTATTTACTTCCACCATTTTAGTCTTTGGTTTTCATAAGTCATATTATATTTTTGTCTGTCTTTTTACTCTTTTGGTTATCCTTTCTGTTATTCTTTCTCCTATACCCTCCTCCAGGCCTCTCTCTCCTTCCTTTTTCTTTCAGGCTCTAATACTTCCTTTAATATTCCTGCTAAGGAAGATTATTTTTTATGAACTATCTTTTGTTTGTTTGTGAATATATTCTATACTCAACTTCATATCTGTAGGACAGTTTTACTGGATAAAAAATTCTTGGCTGACAGTTTTTCTCTTTCAGTATCCTAATTGTATCATACTACTGTCTTCTCATCTCCATGGGCTCTGGAGAGAAATCCATGATAATTCTCTATTGGGCATCACTTGTGATGGTTTCCTTCTTCTAACTAATATCAGGATTTTTTTTTTTCTCTTTGACATTTGACATTCTGGGTATTATTGTCTTGGGGTAGGTCTAATTGGATTTATTCTGATTGGGATACAGTGTGTTTATTGGAAATGTGCTTTAAAGTTTGGGAAATTTTCTGCTATTATTTCCTCAAATATGCCTTCTGCTCCTTTCCCTTCTGATTTCCTTCTGGATCTCCCATGGCATGTATGCTATTTTGTTTCATCTTGTCAAGTCACTGAGCCCCTGTTTAATTTTTTCCACTCTTTTCTCTTTCTGTTCTTTTCTCTCTTCACTTTCAGCTGTTCAGTCTTGGTTTCACATTTTCTTTCTTCTATCATTTCAAGCCTGCTGTTGTATGCCTCTAATGTGTTTTTTATTTCACCTATTGTGACTTCCATGTCCATGAGTTTTGTTTATTTTCTCTTCAGGATTTCAAATTTTTTTGTTCCACTCAATGGTTTCTTATTGTCACTTATCTCTTTAGTCATTTTGTCTTTCAACTCATTAATTCGATGGGGGAAATTTGTATGCAATTTGTTAATTAGTTTTCTCAAATCTTGCATCTCTTGGGAATTTGGTATATTCCTTTTTTGGGGCCATGTTCTTCCAATTTTTTAGTATGGCTCCTAATTTTTGCTAATCTCTAGGTATCTGATTAGGATGTAGTTTAATCAGATACTCACTTTTTTCCTCCTTTGTGGGGATTTAGTGGAGGAAGGCTGTGTGTTACCACTGCTCTTTGATTCTTGATTCAGCTTGGATCATTAGAATTGTCCCTGTTAGTTGCTCAAAATTGGGTTCTGGATCCAGTAATTGGTTGCAGTCCTGCTCCTACAGCTTTGGAGAAGTAAGTTATAAAGGCCAGAAAAAGCCTTTCTTACTATTTTTTTATTTTCTTACATGCACTTCCTTGGTCTACCAGTAGATGGTGGCTTTGAAACACAGATGGGATTAATGTGATCGAGGCTCCTGCCTGGAAGGTAAGAGCTTCATAATTCAAACTTTCTCAGAGACAGTTCTCCAGCCTTCTCTGCAGCCCCCTTACTTTTCCACGTAGAAAATAATTTCACTCCTCTCTGGGTCCTCAACAATCAGTCCTGGTTAGTAGAGGAGATTGGGAGGGTTGTATATATTTAGCCCCTTGCTGTCCCGCAAGGCAAACAATGGCATGATCTCACCCAGTCCAGAAGAGCTCATGGGAACACAGCAAACCAAATTTATGGGTTAAATGTTGTCAGCCCTTGTCTATGCTCCTCTCTCTCCCCTTTTGTGAGGTGGCAGATCCCTGGAGCTCCCTTTGTCTGTAGCCAGAGACCCGATTATTCTAACATATCTTTAGTGTGGTGGGGAGGTACCAGCAGTAACAGCTGATGTTTTCACCTCTCAGCTCTGATTTCATGATTCCCTCATTTGTTCCTCTCTCCTCTGGGGGGTGTCCAGCCTTCATTTGGTATCCTAAACTCTAGAAGATCTTTCTCCTGTCTGTTTCAGCCTGTGTCCTAGCTATTTTTCTGGAGAAGTGAGTCGCATGTCTTTCTAGTCTGCTGTTTTCCTGGAAGTCCCCTTGTGGACCTTTTCAAACCCACTCGTCTAACACCCCTCCTGGAAAAGGGGAGGCAGATACCCTTGTCAAGAGTTGAAACCAGACCATTGAAACCTGAGAAGCAGCAGAGTAGCTCCACAGGAAAAGCAGGCATCATGGCTACGAGACCATGTGGCAGCAGTTCCAGCCGCCCGTTACTCACCAGCAGCTCGTGGATATCACCCACGTGTGCCTGTCATGCTCACTCCAATGACTGCATGGATTCCAGTAGCACCATGGCAAGTAGATTATATCAGTCCCCAGCCACACTCCAAAGAGGCTCTCACTACCACAGAAACTCCCTCAGGCAGGACTCCTGTAACCAGTAAGACTAGAAAAAGTAATGCCCTATACAGGGTGCCAGCCCAAACTGACTGTAACCAAGAAACTCCATTTACTGGTCATCTGCCTTATAACCCCATTGGTGCAGATCTTAGAGAAAGGATGAATAGCTTTTCGGTTTCTAGATGCAAACAAGATTACAGTGAAATGCCCTGATATCATAAAGAAATACAAATATTTAACTTACCTGGAGTGTTGGACTACATATGGGGAAAAGAAAATGCAGTAGAGAGAGTTTTATCAGGATGGTGAGAAGAGAAGATGAGGTAGGGATATTGCACAGGTCTCCTAATCATAAAACAAAGTCATTGATTAAACCACTCTTTTCCCCATCTCTTTCTAATAGGGAAATAAAATGTCAAGTCATTTGTGTTGTGTTACATGGGGCCAAATCCAAAGTATAAATGTGTCAGAGACTGGATGCTTGTCTTCTAGTACCCCATTTCCCCTTTCCTTGTCACCCATGGAATAGGTGTCCCAACCTTCTTACCTTTTTACAGGAAGCCACCCGGCTAGTTGTCACCAGAAGTTAGTGGATAAGAATGAGGTTTACCATGTACAACTGGCCTCCTCTAACCTGTCCAATTGCAAGTCCTGAAAGTCCTCTACCTGCTTTGTACCTGGCAGTGGCCTTCTCAGTCTAGGACTTTGAAGAACTGATTGGGACAGATGCCTGCTCCTCCCCAGTGCTCAGGAAAACACACATTGCTATCAGAGGTGAGCAGAGAATGACCTTTGTTGGGGAAGACACAAATGAACTCTCCTGACCAATGCAATGATCACACCTGGACTCATTTCTCAGCTCTCAGATGCTGGGTAAGTTACTGCCAAACTCAGTTGGCTCATTGATTAGAAAGAAGTTGAAGATACCTGTCCTCCCTTATGTGGTGGAGGGATCCAGAGGCAATCTCTGAAAGTGATTTAAGGACAAGCATTACAAAAACCATCGGTTTCTAGGAAATACTTGGTTCTGGTGTGGATATAATTGTTGCTTCCTCTGTAATGTGATCTCGGTTTTGGGGCATCCCTGTCAATGTCAAACTCTGTCTGGTAAATCAATTTTGTCAATGTTTATTTAAAACCCCTTTTTCAGCAGTTGACTATCTCTTGTATGCCTAGAAAGCAAGACAGTCATAAAATGGTTAAATTCATGTGTTAAGGTGACTGTTTCCTATAATGGAATCATTTTCAGTTATTGAAAATAACTCAAATGAGCTTGCTTATTTTGGTTGCATAGATTGGTGTTGAATAAAAACTCAGTTAGATAGATATAGATAGAGATGTTAAAGATATATAAAGATAGATGATTGATAGAAACTAGATAGATATTAGAGATAGATGATTGATATGTGAGATAGACCGACAGAGAGAGATAGAGAGAGAGACAGATAGATAGATAAATGTACAGCTAGCTAGCTAAGTATACAAAGATTACTTTTCTTCCTGTCTTTCCAAACACTTGTTATTTGATTAAATGAAAATAACAACAAACTCACTACTCAACCTTACTTTTCTCTTATAAAATATAACATCTCAGATTATTAGTTCCTAAAGAAAGGTGTAAATTGTGAAATAATGCCAACACTGTTTTTGTGCAGTGAAATACCCTTTCTCCATGTATTTGTGTTTTAAACACCACCAGAATGACTTATCGTTCTCTTTTTAGCCTGACAAGTCCACACAGAATTTAAGAGACACCTGCGTGATTGGGTCAGCTAGACACAGAACCATGGGACATTACTGGTGTGGCAACTTGTAGCACAACTTTCCTTCAAATAAGTTACCTTCTTTTGAGTCTACATCTCTTGCTCCCAGTTGCTATGATTTAAAGTAAACTGAAAGAAGAAACATCAACATGTGAAAGTTCTTATTCTACAGGGATTAAAAAAAAAAACAAAAAACAAACACAAGCATCATGTGAAGTGAGAATTGAAAATAAGAGATGGCAGGATTAGCTGTGTGAGTTTTCTTACCCTAAGACCTTGACATCTCATGATTGGCAGGCATTGCAGAAACAACTATATCATTTAGTACTGAAGAAGATGAAATTGGAGAGCTGAGTTATGATGTAAAATTGATGCATTAATATGTCTCCCAGCATCACTTGGTTAAGCACTAAGAGCATTTGGGTACAATAATGCCCCAAGAGACTACCCACAACCTAATGGCCTAGAATCTGTGATGCTATTTGTCACATAGCAAAATGGAATTTGCAGATGGGGAGAAATGAAGGCTCTTGATATGGTGAGATTATCCTGGAAATACACATTTGCAACCAGTTTCGCCACACGTGTCCTTATAAGACAGAAGAGGTGGCAAGGAACAGAAAGGGATTTAATGAATGGATGTAGAGGAGGGAATGAGGTACTTTGAAGATGGAGGAAGGGACTGTGGGCCAAAGCATGTGAGCAGCTTGTAGAATCTGAAAAGGGCAAGGAAATGGATTCTCCCTCAAGATGCTAGAAGGGATGCAGCCCTGCCAACTCACCTTGTACAGATCATTTCCAGATCAATTAGATAATAAATGTGTTGTCTCAAGCCACCAAATGGTATTAATTTGTTACAGCAGCAATCAGAAACTCGTACAGCACCTCAACAGCTCCTAGGTAGACCTGTTTCTATTCATCCACCTCTTCCTCTCTTTGCCACCTTGTGCAATGCTCCTTATGGGAAAAAGGGCTTAAAAGTTGAGTCCATCCTTTTTTACACACCAGCGTTCTGTAAGAAAAAATGAAAATTTTGAAGACACATGGCCCAATTAAAAGGGTAAAGAGGATGGTGATAGTGTTACCAGATTTTATCTAGGTACTTGGCTATGTTGCAGAAATGAATTTCAAGAGCATACCAGGCATATTAGGTCAATAATTTATTCAGGTAGGGAGGAAAGAGAAATGGGAGAAAATAACAGAACAGGAGACCCTGGTAGAGAGAAAGGGGTTAAAAGGAATAAAGAGTATTGATTTAAAAACTACATTTCCCCGTTATAGGTTATAAATCCCCAGGTTTACTTGTGTGGCCACATGGTAGAGGAAAAATGGCTAGGGTGGCGCACAGAGGACAGGAATGGGTCCAGAGGAAAGAGAGCAGGGTGAGAGCACTCAGGACTTGTGGTTTGCTTTATAAACTATTAATTATTCCACCCCTTTGCTAATGGAATGGGAAGGTTCCAGCTGTTTGCTGTTCTGATTGATTACCCTACCCATCAATCCCTTAGGAGGACCCAATGATATAGTCTGTAGGGAACATCTGGGGCTTTCCCTGGCTCTCAGATGAAGAAGTCTTTTTCTGGATAACAGAATCTTGAGGGTGGGCATCTTTCACCAGCCAGCTTGGGGGTTACTGAGATCCACTTGGACTCTCTGTCAGGTTTCAGATCCATCTATTAATTCCTGATATACTATTCTGCTTCAGTAAGTGGGCCCAAAAAGGGGTTCAGCCATGACATACAGGACCATAAGAGTGAGAAAAGCCAGGTACCTTCAGAGGCTACTTCCTCCCAAAGTTGATTGGAAACAGCATTTTTCCTTGACTTCTTTTATGTTGCTGGTTAACTCTAGGGAGAGATTGTGGTAGAGCTGCTGGGTTTGGTATAAAGAGCCTACCCGACCTCCCATAGCAATAATTATGCTTAGGACATCTCGGAGAGGATGGAAACAGGCACTTCCCTAGACATAAACTCATAAAGACAGTGTAGGCAACAATAAGACAAGCACATGGCAAGCAAAATAAAAATACTTAAGAGAGTTGTTCCTTTATTATACAGGCACATTCCTTAACTACTTAGAAAATGAAGACTTTTAACATGTTCATTATCCCTTTGCATATGATCTAGAATAGAAAAGATATCATCATAATCATCAGGCATATAGGTACAGTACTTAATACGAATTAATGTGCAAATTCCTCTTTGAGCTGCAGGTAATAGACCTAAGATCTAGGTTTGCATATGTTTTCTCTCCATGGAAGCAGGCCATAATGCCAATTTTGCTTCAGTCCTACTCACAGTACTCTAGTGATCATTGTTGCACTTGGTATGTCCTTCATACAGCCAGCAGGTTGCAGCACTGTTGACCCAAGTGAGAAGCTAGGAAGGTAAGCTCCAGTATTTCACTGCCCTGGTGTATAGTGCCCAGTGACACTATGAAATAGAGCCAGTCTGATTCAGTTCATTCTTAAAGAGAAGAGCCAAGGATTTGACTGTAGATCTTAACCACACTTACAAAGGCCCTTCTCAGTAATACCTGGATTCACTTTTGATTCATAACTAGGTCTAAAGGCCTGTCAAGTTGACATGGAAAACTCACCACCTCTTGTCTTTTCCTTCCAACCTGCAGAACTCTTTTTATCATCACTTGTAGGGTCAGTTTACTCTGTACATCCATGTGCTTTCTGAACATTAGAGAAACAATTGAGTTAGTAGTGGGAATCAGATGAGATAAAAGTGCCCAGACAGAATTTTAGGGATAATGCCTTGATAACTTGTTGGGTTGCCTTTTTAAGTTACCTTGACTTATAATTTGAAATAAAGTTTCAATAAAAAAAAAAAACCCTCACCACCACAGGGTCTTAGGATAGAATTACTCTACAAATGAGGCTTATAGTTAATAAACCTACTTTGGGTGACCATTAGGGTAAATTGGAAACTAAGACTTGACAGCACATCTGAAACATTTAACAAAAGTTCTCAGGCAAAAATGGGGACAGATTTTGAGAAGCAAGTTTTAGCATTGGTTTGAGAAACACTGGAGTTTTGTTCCAACACTTGTCTTTCCCTCAGGTCTGAATGGACAAAGCAACGCTGATGCCACTTTTTTTTGGACAAACTCTGGCAGTAAGTCCAAAAACTGGGCTTTCAGATTCTTAATCTTTTGTGTCTCTGCACTCATGTTTTTCTAATATCTAACTACAATCCATAAGTATTTGTTTAGACCATTTTTAAAGAAAATGCTGAAAGTCTGGTTAAACACTTTACAATATCCTTCCTTTGGTGCATAATCCCTTTTTGCCATTTGGAAGCAGCTGGGCTACCCATTAAGGCTTCGGTGGGCATGTCCTCTTCAATGATCACTCCTAGGTCTTTGAAAGACCTAAAAGGGAGATGCCTGGTTTTCCCCAGTGCTAGGGAAAACCCAAGTCATTCTCAGAGGTGAGCAGGGAATGAACTTCATTGGGTGGAGACACTGATGACCCTGTTCTCTTATCTCTTTAGGTTTTTTAATTTGTAAAAGGAAGTGAGAGAAAGCTTTTCTTGAAATCCCAACACTGTATAATTCAAGTATTATTCTGAAGTCATTCTTGCTTATTGGTTTACTTTGTACTTTGCTTCCCCATATGCACTCACTTGTAAAACTGGGGAGCCAAAAATGGAGAATCCAAGTTTCCTGATTGCAGTGTATGGCACATTCCAAAGGGATAAGACTGAATTGTACTATGTCTATGAAGGACCACAGCAGACTTTACTCCCTTAATTATCTCCAACCATGACTAAAAAGCCTTCTTTGCCCTTCATAACAAAGTCTCAAACACAGATCTCTGTTTTGCTTTCCACTGCCAGGGCCCAAGATAATGTCTACTCTTCTGACTGTCAACATTGAAACCGCAAAGAGAAAGGAGCATTAAATGACTTTCTTTCAAAGATTGGGAGTAGGACTTGGAATTAAATTTCTGTTTTGATGTTCCAATTTCATTCAGAGTTTAAGAAGTAAGTGTCCTTGTGGTAGTCAGACTAATGTCCACATCCTCATCCTGGAAACTATGTGTTTGTTTTTTTTGTTTTGTTTTGTTTTGTCTTTTTTTTTTTACCTTCCATGGCAAAAGAGACTTTATGAGATGATTAAATGATGGTCTTGAAGCAGGGAGGTTATCTTAGATTATCCAGGTGGACCCAAAGTCACCTCAAGAGTCTTTATAAGATGGAGACAGAAAGGTCTAAGAGAGATTTTTTTTTAATTTTTTATTGACTTTGTAATAATATTACATTAAAAATATATATGTGAGGTCCCATTCAACCCCACCCCCCACCCCCCCTCTCCCCCCCCCCCCCAACAACACTCGTTCCCATCATCATGACACATCCATTGGATTTGGTAAGTACATCTTTGGGCACCTCTGCACCTCATATACATTGGTTCACATCATGGCCCATACTCTCCTCTATTCCATCAAGTGGGCCCTGTGAGGATTTACAATGTCCGGTGATTACCTCTGAAGCACCATCCAGGGCAGCTCCATGTCCCGAAGACGCCTCCACCTCTCATCTCTTCCTGCCTTTCCCCCATACCCTTTGTCCATTATGTCCACTTTTCCCAATCCAATGCCACCTCTTCTATGTGGACATTGGATTGGTTGTGTCCATTGCACCTCTATGTCAAGAGGAGGGTCAGATTCCACCTGGATGCTGGATGCAATCCTCCCATTTTCAGTTGTAATCACTCTAGGCTCCATGGTGTGGTGGTTGTCCTTCTTCAACTCCATCTTAGCTGAGTGTGGTAAGTCCAATAGATCAGATTGTAGGTGCTGGAGTCTGTTGAGGCTCAGGATCTGGCTATCACATTGTCAGTCCAGAGATTCATATCCCCTAAATATATCTTAAACCCCAACATTAACTACACCTCCAGCACATTAGCATGAAAGTCTTATGAAGGGAGATCCCATCTGAGTCCAGATTCATCACACATAAACACCATTTCCAAAGAGGGGCCATCTGCCCTGGTAGTTAACCCCATCGGCCATGACCATAACTCCCATGGGTCTCTTTAGCCCTCAAAGGAACCAATATGTGGGGGTTGTATCTGCTTTATCTGTCTCTCTGACTCTGCTCAGTTGTGCATGAGGGCAAACCTTCTGCCAGCCTCCAGACTCTTTTTTAGAAACTCGTAGCCATATAAACTCAAGAGATTTGAAGACGTTCAACTGTGGGCTTTGAAGGTGGAGGAAGGGACCAAGAGCCAGCAAGTGAGGAGAGTATCTAGAAGCTGGAGAAAGCAGGTGTTTTAGTTTCCTGGGCTGCTCAAACAAATACTATGAAATGGATTGGCTTACAAAATGGGAATTTAATAGCTAATGGGTTTGAGGTTGGAAACATGTCCAAAACAAGGTATCATCAAGATGATGCTTTCTCTCCAAGACTGTTGCATACTGGGGCTGATTGCTGGTAATGTTTGGTCCTTAACTTGTCACATGGTGAGACACATGGTGACATCTACTGGTCTCTTCCATGTTTTATTCATTTCAGTTTCTGACTGCTCTGTCTGGTGTTTCTCTCTCTCTCTCTCTCTCTCTCTCTCTCTCTCTCTCTCTCTCTCTCACTCTCACTCCCTCCCTCCTCTTCCATTCAGCTTATAAGGGCCTCCAGTTGGAGGATGAAGACCACCATCATTGAGGTGAGTTATGCTTAAGCTGAAGTAGCTTCATCAAATGACCTCGTTACAATGGGTTCCACACCAACTAGAATGGATTAACTTTACGAACATGTTTATCTGAGGTACATACAGTCCCAAATCACCCCAACATTTAGAATGATTCTACCTTGCCACCTCCTAAAGGAACACAGCCCTGATACTGTTTGATTTTAACCCAGTGTTACTGACCTCCAGAACTATAAGACCAAAAAAAAAAAAAAACAAAAAACAAAAAACGGATTGTTTCAAGCCACTAGGTTTGCAGTAATTTCTTACAACAGCAATAGGAAACTAATATACCTATTTTATCAAAACATCATTGAAATGAAAAGGGGAATACAAACAGCAATCCATCATGTCATTGACAGTAACCAGAATGGCCTAATTATAGTACCAGGATAAGACATGTGATGCAGTGGGCTATGGGAGAAGGATTTAGGTTTGCCACTTAACTTCATCTGAGATCAGTCTTGAAGGAAGAGCATGAGTTATCGGGCCTAATGCACAGCTGGAAGTTTCAAAGAATCTGGTGAATAGGAAAATGCCCGTCAATGTGTGTAGGTGAGACATTGGTGTAAAAGAGTGTATCTTTGCAATGACAAGATGCTTACAACTGAAGGACTAACACAAGAGTATGGGTAATGTTTTATCCTCTTGGCATGCATAGCTCATTGAGCTGTTGCATGTGTGTCCACCTGGATGGAAAAGGTGGAGTGTTTGTTAAGTTTGGTATTGGTTGCTGGAGTTGATTAAGGGTTCTTTCTACTCACACAGCTCAGCATTCCAGACCCCCCACCTCACTGAAGATGAAAGGTGGCCAGTGTGCTAGCCACTGTTACTGTCCTCCAAAAAGCTGAAGAGTCACTCTGAAGAGTGACTTTGATTGACAGAGCCCTTTGGTTCAAGGGGTCTGAGTGCTTGTGGACTACTTCTTTGACATGCATTTCATGAGGTAGGCATGACTGAACCATCTTCCCTGACAGTTTGTCATTTCATTTTGATGTGCTGCAATCCAGGGTGTTGTTGCCTAATGTTCGTTGGGGAAATCACAGGTCTGACAGGCTTAGGCTATTTTAGGGTTCAGGGCAAGTTTCCTTGGTTTCATCAAACCTCTTTCCAGAGAGTTGATAAATGTAGCTCTGAGCCAAGATCCAAAAGCAATCTTAGGGCTGTGATGGGAGACCTCTGGCTGCTTGTCAATCCCATTACAGGACTTTCCATTTTGGGTGAAAGGGCCTGGGATTATTGTACTGAATAAAGTCTTTGAATAGTAAGTAGGGGAAAAATCAGTTAAATGGACTGAATGTATTTTAATTAAAGTGTTGGGTGGTTAGGTGTCTAATTGAAGTGGATTTTTAAAAAAAAATTTTTTGGGTGTGGACAAAAACGTAAAGCTGCAAGCTGGAAAAGAAGAGTGACAAGCTCACTAAATGCAAGGAATTCCATTTCCTGGAATCAGGTTAATATGAAAAACATTTGATTATGAGAAGCGCCTATTCACTTTGTCACAGCTGAGATTAATATCCCAAATGAGACTTGAACACTAAGGCAGCAGTCTGAGGAAGGTGGCTGGTGGTATGAAACAGTTTCCAAAGAGACGAGGATGCCCTTGAATCAAATGTTAGGTTTGAAAAGCCCTGGTAAATTCATCTGTGTGAGGGATTGACTGCTCCTGTGGTTGTGTCCATTATCAGTGACAAGGTGGTCCTCAAAACCAGTCTTAATCATGGGACTCTTCATCCACCCAGCAGCTTCATAACTTGAAGCTAACTTCAGTCTCAGTGAGCAGCGGATTTACAAATATTTTTCATAAGGAGCCTTTCCTAATCCTGACCATTTATTTCTTAGGGGATTAAGAGCAATCAAAATACTAACATAGGAAAACGGACGTGTCCCAGTGGTTAGGGCGTCCGTCTACCACATGGGAGGTCCGCGGTTCAAACCCCGGGCCTCCTTGATCCGTGTGGAGCTGGCCCATGCGCAGTGCTGATGCACGCAAGGAGTGCTGTGCCATGCAGGGGTGTCCCCCGCTTAGGGGAGCCCCACCCACAAGGAGTGCGCCCGTAAGGAGAGGCACCCAGTGCGAAAGAAAGTGCAGCCTGCCCAGGAATGGCACCGCCCACACTTCCCGTGCCCACACTTCCCGTGCCGCTGACGACAACAGAAGTGGATGAAGAAAAAAGATGCGGTGGATGGACACAGAGAACAGACAACCGGGGGAGAGGGGAGAATTAAATAAATAAATAAATCTTTAAAAAAAAATACTAACATATCTCTGTAGCTATTTGATGTGTAACATTCCCCTTTTCTATAAATTTATCTGAACCTTAGAGATATGAAATGACTTGACTGAAACAAAGAACCTAGATGTTAAGAGTAATTTCTCTTTCCCTATGCTGAGTCTCAGGTGTTTGCGGAATTTGGCTGCTTGTGCAGATGGTAATTTTTATTTTCCTAAGGTAAGTGGAGTTAAGTGAAAAACCTTTCCTAGTCAAAACTCACCAGCGCCATTCTGATACTAGATCGCTCCTTTCTTCTTATGCAGAGCTCAAGAAAAGGATAAATTCTTCAACATATTTTAAATCACTAATAAGGAAAGTAGATGGTTTAATCATTTAACAGAGGAAAGGGAATTCTATAAGGAGTTTGAGAAATCTCTTCTTACAGCAGATACTTTCCCACTCTACTGCCAAGGAAAGTAGCCATTTAATTTATACATACATGGAATGGCATAATCCAATTTCATTTTATCCTCCGAGACACACATGCTACTCAGGACATCCAATGATCTGGTAACCAAAGTTATGAGAATGTTTTTGAGTGACTCCAAACCAGTTCCAAATTGAAACAAAATGATTACCTTTTCCGTATGAAGAGTTTTGTGGAGCATTAAAAATAAGTGTTCAACTCACAACCAAACTTTCATTTTGTGAAAAGATCCATCCAAATTCAGTATCAAGCCAGAGAGTTAAAGGAAGGAAATTGGAACACTTTCCATGCAAATCAGAACAGAATCTCAAAAACTGCTAAAATATCATCTCACTCCCCCTTCCATGGGTATGCCCCACTGCTGGGACTCTGAGTGAAAAAACTTCCATTTAAAGTTTCATTTTCCAATCTCCCAATTGAGATGGAAATGATCTCCCTCTGCAAATTGCTTTGCTGAAGCAGAAATGAATGGCTTTTCAAGGAAACACATTCACATTTCAATCTGAAAATTTGCTTTTAAAAGGTATATTTTTCTTCTTCACTTTAAAGAAGAAAATATCCTAATCAGCATAGAGAATTATGCCATGCTGGGAAAAGTGAAAATAAGTTCATTGCAAACAACCTCTTACTGTTCCTACATTTTACCACCATTTGAGTGATTGTGCCAATTTTTCGTCACCTGAACTCTTGGAAAAGTAATGACAAGATCACATTTGCTTCTATGTTCTGATTAATTTAAAGCTTTGTACACATATTAAAATTTGTTTCTAGTGAATATTGACAGAAATGGAAAATTATCTAGGAATTTGACTCCAAGTCTTGAGCCATTCATTAGCACATTTTTCCTTTTTTTAGAGTACATTGGAGTTTGACATTTTTGTTTAAAAATCCACTAGTTAAAGAATACATAGTCATTTACTACTGAAACAACTAAGCCTTAAGGATGTTTTAAAAGAAGATATCTAACTTTTGATTGATTTTAGGTGTAAAGGGCAGATGCCAATATAAATGAGTTTAAATGTGATAATTTGGAAAAAGAAAGAAAGCACATATCCCATACTCAATCCAGCAAAAATTAAGGATGGACAAATAGTAAAAGCAGTGACAACAAAACAATCATATGCCAATTAAGTTATGAAGGGCACGAGACTGAACAGGCAACTTGGGAAATGCAAGTGAGATGAAATATCTTATTATGATAAAGAAATTCTCACACTGGATTAAAAAGGCACCATTAAGCTACATATTGGTGAGAAACTTTATAGGTTGAATCATGTCTCTGAAAGAGATATGCTGGTGTCCTTATTAGAATAGAGAAACCTGGACGTAAATCATAGAAGTCCATGTGACAATTGGGAAGAGAACCCCAAGGCTCTCCAGGCCCAGTCAAGTCCAAAAAGACACACGGGCCAGTTGCTTCCCTACAGATTTTACAGGGCATGACCCTTCTCACACCTTGATTTCCAACGTCCAGCCTCCAGAACCTGTAACTTTATGTGTTTTGAAGTGACCCAGTTTATGGTACTAGGCTAGGGCAGCCCCAGGAACCTGAAATAGCACTAAAAAAGAAGAAAGAAAAAGTGGAAAACAAAAAAATAGAAAAACGTATGTCAGGTAAATGTAGGAGAAAAGAAAACAGAATATGAAATTCAGATAAAACTCAAAATGGACACCTGAGGGAGAAGAGGGGAAATTTATAATTATAAGATGTACAGTTCACTCTGAAGTGTAATTACCTAGAATGGGCATGTGACGACCACTTCAAAGAAAGAAGAGAACAAATTGCCAAAATCTTACTTCTATTTGGTGATATTGGAAAATCTACTCAGAAACAAGTAATTCGAGGTCATTTAAAAATAGTTAAATTATGAAGAATTTAAATTACACAATTTTCAAAGATGGTTTAAAACATGGCCCCCAAAATAAAACACAATCCTTGCACACATGCATGGAAAAATTCCAAAAGATTCTCTGTAGCAGGACCTGCAGGAATTCTTTTAATAAATCTTCCAGAAATATGAGTCACATATGGGAATATTCCTGTGGTGGAAGGGAGAGATGGTGATTTTTACTTTTATCCCATGTCTACGTGTATCTTTTAATTTTCTTTGTAAAAGCAGAGATATATCCAGGTATTATTTGTTTGATGAAAATTAACAGTTTCTATTTGTTTATAGGAGAGCTTGTGTAAGATTTATTCCACACAGACGAAAATGATCTAATTGAAATCATCACCCCAAAACTTTGTTCTGGTTGGAAGTACAATTTATTGTGTGTGTTGTGGTTTTTTTTTTGCTTTGTTTTTTTTCTCTTCATTTATTTCTTTAATGTTACATTAAAAAAAATATGAGATCCCCATATATCCCCCCCCTCACCCCACTCCTCCACCCATAACAACAACCTCCTTCATCATCATGAGACATTCATTGCATTTGGTGAATACATGTCTGAGCACCGCTGCACCTCATGGTCAGTGGTCCACACCATAGCCCACACTCTCCCACAGTCCACCCAGTGGGCCATAGGAGGACATACAATGTCCGGTAACTGTTCCTGTGACACCATCCAGAACAAATCCAACCCCCAAAAATGTCCCCACATCACATCTCTTCTTCCCACTCCCTACCCCCAGCAGCCACCATGGCCACTTTCTCCACACCAATGCCACATTTTCTTCGATTACTAATCACAATAGTTCATGAAGAGAATATCAATAAGTCCACTCTAATCCATACTCTATTCCTCCATCCTGTGGACCCTAGAACGGCTGTGTCCACTCCACATCTATATCGAGAGGGCTTAGATTTCACATGGATGATGGATGCAATTCTCCTGCTTTCAGCTGTAGGCACTCTTGGCTCCCTAGTGTGGTGGTTGACCTTCTTCACCTCCATGTTAGCTGAATGGGGTAAGTCCAATAAACCATAGTGTGGGAGCTGCAAGTCTGTTGATGTCCAGGGCCTGGCTATCACATGGTCAGTCCAGACATTCAGGTCCCCTGGGTATACATTAAACTCCAGCACCAACTACAGTTCCAGTAAAAGTAACAGGAGAGGTTTGTGGACAAAGATCACATCTGAGTCCAGCTCCATCACACAGAAACACAAACTCCAACGTAGGGCCAACTGACATGGCACTGAAGTCCATCTGCCATGACCATAGAACCTGTGGGTCTCTGAAGCCCTCAGATGAACCAATACCCAGGGCTGCATCTACTTTTATTTGTGTCTGGGACTCTGCTCAGGTGTGCATAAGGGCAACCCCTCTGATAACCTCCCAGCTATTTTTGGAGACTCATAGCCATATAAACTCATTTGTCCTTTCCATTTCCCCCTTTTATTCCGGTCAAAAAGCATTTTTAACTCCTGGTATTATATGTAGACTGAGATATTCTGCTGGTCCAAGTTGACCCTTTTATTCAAGGTCATTTTCTAGTTACATCATCAGCTGGTACTTGGTAGTAACCCCTCAGTGCCAGGGAGGCTCATCCCTGGGAGTCAGGTCCCACATTGGGGGGAAGGCAACACATTTACATGCTGAGTTTGGCTTCGAGACTGGCCACATTTGAGCAACACGGAAGCTTTCAGAAGGTAACTCTTAGGTACCCTGCAGCTCTAGGCCTTCTTCTTATTTCAGGTGCAAAGGCTCACAAGCATAGTCATTAGTATCAAGGGCTCATTGTTGGACAGCCCTTCTTTTTTGGTCTTTGTCGTTGCTCTTGGGGGATGGTTGGTGTTCCTTTAGGAACTGTGATAGAGCTCCCCTGGCTAGGAACTCAGCTCCCCCTCAGTTGTTGTTTTTAAATGTAACCACTATGAAGATATCCTAACATTTTTATGTACCCTGGATATATGCCCTGCCAACCATATGTCCCCTGTCAATAACAGCATCCTATACCAGTATTCCTCCCCTGCCATTGTTCAGCATCTCTGTGATCCAAAACTTCTTAAAAAATGAAACCCGTTATATTGCCAGGTTCCATTAATAGTAAAATGGAATATAGTGATGAGTTTAGATGTTAGATATGGAATACATATTAATTTAGAAAAATTAAGCTAAAAATAAATTGGGGTATCAAAAAGTTAAAAAATGCAAAAGCTTTGTTCTTGATGTTTTGCCTTCCATCACTACAATAAGTGTTGCCCTGTATGCAAATTGGCAAGGCAACTTCTTCCATTTTTTCCTCAGTATCTACGTCCTTTTTCTTTTTTATCCCTAATTATTAAGCTTATCTTCACAGAAGTTTTAGATCACAGTAATTTATATATACAATGTACAGTACACCCACATATCCAACATAAAACCCTTTTCCCTTCCACAGCAATAATCTTTTTACATATTGATACTATATTTACTGAAACTGATGAACAAATATTGAGACAATAGCTTTCAATAAGGAGGTAACATTTGGGTTTACATTGTGGTTTATATTTTAGACTATACAATTTTCTAAAGATTTAGTTATCTTATGTTTTACATTATGATCTACATTTTAGCCTATCAGCCCATATACATTTTTGGTGTAATTTAACATGTCTTATATCCATCCTTGCATAATCTTGTGAACACTTCTATTGCCCACACAGTTACGCTGGTTCCATCTATTCAATATCTCTTTCCCCCTCCCCTCAGCGCCCACAGTGACAGTCAATCTTCATTGCTTGAAAGGCCATGTTCAGAGATACTTGCAACAGTGCTGAAAGCTTGACATGCTCAAATGCCCTAATGCATTGGTAGCCACCATTTCTCTTGAGAGATACAATTCCCTCTATTTGAGAACATCAGTCCTCCCCAGGATGTGGGTATACCTTCACTCTCATTATATGGGTCTCTGTCCAATGATATAATCCACTATGGCAAAATGAGCACTCACAAACTCCCAAGAAGCTTGTCCTGTGTCAGATTATACCCTTTAAGCATCTTAAATAGGAAACTCTCCTTATTATATTTTTGAAAATATTTTTTCAGCATTATACTCTCAACCAACTCCCTGACAATCTCCTATGTTCGTATGCCCCCCCCCCAATTTATTGGGCAATATTACCCATCCTCCCACCCCTAGCCACCCTAAAGCCCCCAAAGTCCCACCTAAAGGTAACCCTATTCCCCCATTTTAGACCTTCCTTGTACAAATACTTACCTCCAGCTTATCATAGATTTCACCCTTGTAGGTGTCAGCTTACGTCCTTCCTTCATCCCCCATTTTCCTTTAAGCCTATCATCCAGTCTTTAGCTCACTAAGGCAGTTTGGCTTAATTATTTCAAATCATTGATGTCATGTATTATTTGTCCTTCAATGCCTGGTTTGCTTCACTCAACATAAGGTTCTCAAGATTCATCCATGTTACCACATGTGTTTGTAGTGTATTCGTTCTTAAAGCCGAGTAGTATTCCATTGTATGTATATACCACATTTTCTTTATCCATTCATCTTTTGATGGGAATTTGGGTTGATTCCAACTTTTGGCAAGAGTGAACAATGCTGCTATGAATATTGGTGTGCATATATCGGTTTGTGTCCTTGTTTTCAGTTTTGCTGGGTATATAACCAACAGTGGAATTGCTGGGTCACATGGCAAATCTACAGCTAGTTTTTTGTGAAACCGCCCAACTGTCCTCCAGAGTGGCTGGATCCTTCTGCATTCCCACCAGCAGTGGATGAGTGTTCCCATTCCTTCACATCTCTCCAGCATTTGTAATTGCTGTTTTTTTCATAGCTGCCAATCTTATGGAAGTAAGATGGTATCTCATTGTAGTTTTGATTTGCATTTCCCTAATAGGTAGAGATTTGGAGCATTTCTTTTCATGTGCTTTTTAGCCATTTTTATTTCTTCTTTGGAGAAGTGTCTGTTTAAATCTTTTTCCCATTTTTAAAATAGGTTGTTTGTCTTGATTTTTGAGATATAGGAGGTCTTTATATATGCAGGTTATAAGTCTCCTATCAGATATATGGTTACCAAATATTTTCTCCCATCATGTAGGATCTCTTTTCACTTTCTTGACAAACTCCATTGAGGTGCAGAAGGCTTTAATGTTGAGGAAGTCCCATTTATCTATTTGTTCTTTTGCTACTCGTTCTTTTACTGTGAAGTTCATGAAGACATTTCCTATTACAAGTTCCTGTAGATGCTCACCTACACTGCTTCACTGCTTTCCAAAGTCGTTATGGATTTGGCTCTTATATTTAAGTCTTTGATCCACCATGAGTTGATTTCTTATAAGGTGTGAGATGGTAATCCTCTTTCATTCTTTTACATATGGATATCCAGTTCTCCAGGCACCATTTGTTGAATAGGCCATTCTCTCCCAGTTGAGAGGGTTTGGTGGCTTTATCAAATATTATGTGACTATATATATGAGGGTCTATATCAGAACTCTCAATTCGGTTCCATTGGTCTGTGTGACTCTCCTTGTGCCAATACCATGCTGTTTGCACTACTGTAGCTTGTAGAATGTTTTGAAGTCAGGTAGTGTGATTCCTCCAATTTCATTTTTCTTTTTCAATATGTCTTTGGCTATTCGGGGCCTCTTTCCTTTCCAAATAAATTTCATAGCTAGTTTTTCCAGTTCATTAAAGAATACTGTGTTGATTTTTATTGGGATTGCATTGAATGTGTAGATCAGTTTTGGTAGGATAGACATCTTAATAATATTTAGTCTTCCTATCCATGAACAGGGAATATTCTTACATTTATTTAGATCTTCTTTGATTTCCTTGAACAGTGTTGTGTAGTTGTCTGTGTATGTGTGTTTTTTTTTACATCTTTAGTTAAATTTATTCCTATGTATTTGATTTTTAATGACTATTGTAAATGATATTTGTTTCTTGATTTCCTCCTGAGCTTGCTCATTATTAGTGTACAGAAATGCTACTGATTTTTGCACATTGATCTTATAACCTGTGGCTTTACTAAACTCATTTATGAGTTCTAGAAGCTTTGTTGTAGATCTCTCAGGGATTTCTATGTATAGGATCATGTCATCTGCAAATGATGAAATTTTGGCTTCACCTTTCCAATTTGAATACCTTTTATATCTGGTTCTTGCCTCAGTGCCCAAGCAAGTACTTCTAAGACAATGTTAAATAGAAGAGGTGATAGTGGGCATCCTTGTCTTGTTCCTGACTTAGGGGGAAGGATTTTAGGATTTCACCATTGTAAATGATGTTGGCTGTGGGTTTTTCATATATACTCTTTATCATGTTCAGAAAATTTGCCTGTATTCCAAACTTTTGCTGTGTTTTTATTGAGAAAGGGTGCTGTATTTTGTCAAATACTTTTTCTGCATCTATAGACATAATCATGTGATCATTTTCCTTTAATCTGTTTATATGGTGTATTATATTGATTGATTTTCTTATGCTGAACCATCCTTGTACCTACTTGGTAATGGGTATAATTCTTTTAATGTGTTGTTGAATAACAGCCAGTATTTTGTTGATGATTTTTGCATCTAGGTTCATTAGAGAAATTCGTCTGTAATTTTCCTTTCTTGAGGTGTCTCTTTTGGCTTTGATACTAGGGTAAAGTTGGCATCACAGAATGAATTAGGTAATGTTCTTTCTGTTTCGATTTTTTGGAAGAGTTTCAGCTAGATTGGCTTTAATTCTTTCTGCAATGTTTGTAGAATTCACCTGTGAAGCCGTCTGGCCCTGGACTCTTCTTAGTTGGGAGGTTGTTAATGACAGATTCTATCTCTTTACTTGTGATTGGTTTGTTGAGGTCGTCAATTTCTTCTTTCATCAATATAAGCTCCTTATGTGTTTCTAGGAATTTGTCCATTTCCTCTGAATTGTCATTTTTGTTGGAATATAGTTTTCAAAGTAGCCTCTTGTGATAATCTTTATTTCTATGGGGTCAGTGGTGATATCTCCTTTCTCATTTCTTATTTTGTGTATTTGCATTGTCTCTCTCTCTCTCCTTTTTTTCCTTTCTTTTTTTTTTAGTCTAGCTAAGGATTTGTCAATTTTATTGATATTCTCAAAGAACCAGCTCTTGGTTTTGTTTATCTTTTGAAGTGCTTTCTTATTTTCTATTTCATTTAGTTCTGCTCTTTGTTATTTCTTTCCTTCTTCTTTCTGTGGGGCTATTTTGTTGTTTTTTTACTAATTCCTCCAAATGTGCAGTTAGTTCTTTGATTTTTGCTCTTTCTTCTTTTTTGATGTATGAATCTATGGCTATAAATTTCCCTCTCAGTACTGCTTTTGCTGCATCCCATAAGTTTTGTTATGTTGTGTTAAAATTTTCATTATTTTCAAGGTAGTTATTAATTTCTTTTGAGATTTCCTCTTTGACCCACTGTTTTTTTTAAGAGTGTGCTATTTAATGGCCATATCTTGGTGTGAAATCTGGGCCTCTGGCCCTTGCATTTTTCCAGCTTCACTCCACTGTTGTCAGAGATGTTATTTTTGTATGATTTTGATCTTTCTGAATTCATTAGCCTTTTTTTGTGTCCTAGCATTTGGTCTACCTTGGACAATGATCCATGTGCACTTGAGAAAAATGTACATCCTGCTGTATTCAGGTGTAATGAACTGTATATGTCTATTAGACCCAGCTCCTCTAATACACAGTTCAAAGTTTTTGTTTCTTTGTTGCTTCTCTTTTGAGATGTTCTGTCCAAAGTTCAGAGTGGTGTATACTAAAGTCTCCCACTATAATTGTAGAGGCATATATTCTTTCACTTAGTTTTCTCAGTGTTTGCCTCATGTATTTGGAGGTGCCCTTTTTAGGAGCATAAATATTTATGATTGTTCGTTCTTCTTCAAAGATTATTCCTTTCACTAATATGTAGTATCTATCTTTGTCTCTCACAATTGTTTCACATTTAAAGTCTATTTTGTCTGATATTAATATAGCTACTCCTGCCTATTTTTCATTATTGTTTGCTTGTGAGATTGTTCTCCAGCCATTTGCTTCCTACCTTCTTAAATCCCTGGGTCTAAATTGTGTTTCTTGTAGACAGCATATAGATGGGTCATATTTTCCCATCCAGGCTTCCAGTCGGAGTCTTTTGACAGGTGAGTTTAACCCAATGACATTCAGTGTTATTACTTTCAAGGAATTATTTATGTTAGCCATATTTTGTGTGGACTTGTGTTTGTCATATTTTGTTTGTTTGCTTCCGTCTCTTTTTGCCTTTTTTGTTGCTCTTACTCTCTCCTCCAACTCTGCCTCTCCTGTTTTTTTTTCTTTCTTCCTGCAGAACTCCCTTTAGTATTTATTGAAGGGTAGGGTTCTTGTTGGCATACTCTTTTAATTGATGTTTATCTGTGAATATTTTGAACTCTCCATCATTTTTGAATGCTAGCTTAGCTGGGTAGAGTATTCTTGGTTGGAAATTTTTTTCTTTTAGTACCTTGACTATATCATACCACTGCCTTCTTGCCTCCATGGTTTAGATGAGAAATCAACACTTAATCTTATGGAGCCTCCCTTGTATGTAATGATTCTCTTTTCTCTTGCTGCTTTTAGAATTTTCTCTTTGTCTTGAGCATTGGATAATTTGACAAGTATATGTCTTGGGGTGGGCCTGTTGGGATTTATGATGTGTGGGGTGCATTGTGCTTCCTGGACATATACACCCATCTCCCTCAGTAGATTTGGGAAGTTTTCAGCCATTATTTCCTCCAACACCCCATCTCTCCCGTTTCCCTTCTCTTCTCCTTCGGGAAGGCCTATAATACATATGTTTGTGTGTTTTGCATTGTCATTCGGGTCCCTAAGTCTCAGCTGGAGTTTTTCTATCTTTTTATCTATTAGTTCCACTCTCTGTTTGATTTCAGATGTACTGTCTTCCACGTCGCTAATTCTCTCCTCTGTCTCTTCTAATCTACTGCTATTTGCTGAGAGTGTATTTTTGATTTCTTAAACTGTGGTGTTCATCAGCATCATATCTGTTATCTTCTTGAGTATGTCTGTCATTTCCTTTCCAAGTGTTTTCTTCATATTGTCAATCTCTTCCTTTACTTCTTAAGTTGGTCTCTAATATGCGTTTTGAGATCTTTAATTACTTGTCCAATGTTTTGCTCCTCTTCCTGGTTTTTTAGTTTGTTCTTTGGATTTGGCCATGTTTTCCTGATTATTGGTTTGGTTTTTAGTTTTTTGTTGCTGTCTGGTCATCATTTTAGCTTGATGGGTTTAATCTGTTCCTTGGGTTCTTTGTCTAGTCTTGTGGGTTAATTAGTTGCTGTTCATGTGTAAGTGTCATGTCTTCTCTTTGTCTCTTTGTTCTTCTCACTCTATTTTCTTGTTGTTGGATAAGTTCACTTGGAAGGAAACTATTAGGGCCAGGGAAATGAGTGAAAAAACAAAATGTATAAAGTAGGACTGGTAATAAATGTTAACAGAGCAACAATGTGAGATCTAGGAGAATGGATATTAGACTCATGTAAGTTGTGTAGAGTTATAGCAGTAAGTAGAGTACCTATAATGAGACAGTCAACTGAATATGGGGAGGAATATAGTATGAATTAAAAGGCCAGTGTTTTCATGAGAGAGGGAAAGAGAAAAGAAAGGCAATAAAATCAAGAGTGGATAAAGGACAGAAAACAGAAGAAAGGTTTTAGAAATAAAAAGTCAGGCAATTTGGGGGCCAAAGAAAGGGAGGTGGAATGTAAGAGAAACAGTAGATGATGGAGGATAGAAAGATGTGTGGGAAAGGGGATAGTGTAGGTGGCCAAAATCAATAACACAGAAAAGAGGAAATGGAGGATGAGAAAACACAGCAAATGTGAAGTGCCCCCTGCAGCACCTATTATATAAAGAAAATAAAATAAAAAAGAGGAGAAAGAGAGAAATGGAAAAAAAGAGAAAAGGGCAGCAAAGAAAAGGAGGTGAGGTGGGGGGGGAACAAGCAAGAAAAAGAAAACATGAAAAAAAAAAACTAAATAAATGAAAAAGAACATTGGGGGATAAAACAGGAGAAAAGTCCAGGAGGCAATGCAATATTAGGAACCACAACAAGAACAGACAAACAAACAAACAAAAAACCCAATTTTTCAATCTAGGAATACTCCTTGCAGTTAAAAAACATGCTTCTGGATCTGACCTTCCCCCTCACTCCCTTACTCCCTCTGTCTCTCCCAAGGCAGCCGGAAAGCTGACTGAAAGGTATGGTAGGAGATTCAAGTAGGTCCTTGTTGAAGGAACTCAACACCGAAGACTATGACTCTTTATTTCCAGTGTGAGAGCACCTACACCTCACCAGAAACCCCAAATATGCTATTGGAAGCTTGGATAGCACCTCCTACAATCCCTCCCCCTCAGGTTTGCTAGAGGAGGTCTAACTGATTTTCTGACTCCACCTTCTCCTAGACCAAGTTTCCTATCCCAGGACATTTAGGTAAATAGGGCTTTCTCAGAAGAGTCACCTCTCCTTTCTTCCCAGACTCTCCCCAAGTAAGCTGGTACAATCCTCCAAGCTCAAGGAGAGAGAGAGAGGGAAAAAAAGCAACGACAACACTAAATGCAGAGGGCTAAGATCATCAAGGACCTCAGATGGACTCCTGGGCACAGTGGATTCGGGAATGGGAAGCCTGATATATTGCAGACTCAAGGTGTATGAGTCTCTGGAGCATGGGCCACCTGCGAACCATGCATCCAGTTAACATGGGACTTGGGAACTGCAGCACAACAAAGCCTTCAGGGATTGCCATAGCTGTGCCACCAGCCCTAAGGGGAGGGATTCTGCCCACAACTTCTGACCTCCATGTCAGAAACCCCAATTCCACCTCTCTTAAGAATCTCTTCTGTCACTGTCTCACCAAATTGACATGCAGCCACCTCCTGCCCTACAAGCCCCTGAAACAGCCTGCTCAGGGTTTGGGAACACCACAGCACAACAGAGATTTCAGGGATCACTGCAGCTCAGCCACCAACCCTAGGGGGAGGGGCTCCACCCATAACCTCTGACCTCCATGTCAGAAACCCAAAATTCCACCTCTCGCAAAAATCTCCTCTTTCACTGTCTCACCAAATCAACATCCAGACACCTCCCACCCTGCAAGCCCCTGAAACAGCTTGCTTAGGGCTTGGGAACACCCCAACCAACAAAGCTTTCAGGAATCACCACCGCGGGGCCACCAGGCCCAGGGGGAAGTGTCCCGCCCATAACCTCCAACCTCTGTGCTAGAGACCCAAAATTCTACCTCTTGCAAGAATCTCCTCTGTCACTGTCCCACCAAATCAACGTCCAGACACCTTCTGCCCTGCAAACACCCAAAACAGTCTGGTTGAGCAGGACTCCGGTCCTACTCAGCTGCTTCTTTGTAGGACAGATTTTGAGGTACACTCAGATGCCATCTTGCCCTGCCTCCCAATTTATTGTTTTTAAAAAGCCAATAGGTGTGTAAGTGACATGCACTGCTAGTGAAAGTGTGACCATGCATGGTCTCCACCTTGATACTCCATTTTCTATTGATTCTCATCTCCTGCAAAGCTTCAATATGCTCAGTTGGCTCTAGTCCTGCTGGATTCCTGGATGTTCCTGAAAATCTCCAGGCCCATTGGCTCCAGCTGTTTTCTCTGCCTGGAGCAATCTTCCTTGGAGATCCACTCTGCTGACGCTCTCACCACCTCCTTCCAATCAGCACTCAGATACTCCCTCCCTGAGCTGGTGTACCCTGCCCTCTCTGTAATATAGCTGTTGATGCCCTCTCCAGCACATCCTACCTCTTTTCTTGCTGCTCTGCTTTTCCTTCCTTCAGTATCAAGTATGAACTTCTGAAAGATAATATCACTCATCAGTGCAGCACACTGGATTTTTTTTTGAGGTACCAGGGATGGGGATTGAACCTGGGACCTTGAATGTGGGAAGCTGGTGCTTAATCACTGTGCCACATTGGCTTCCCTGAGGTGGCTTTTTCGTTTGTTTTGCTTGTTTTGTGACTTTTTTTTTTCAGGAGTCACCAGGAACCGGACCTGGGTCCTCCCATATGGGAGGCAGCCACTCAACCACTTGAGCCACATCTGCTCCCCTGGATGGTTATCTTTGTCTTCAGGTAGAACACAAACTCTATGAAGGCAAGGGCGTCATTGATCTATCCCAACTCCAAACAATGAAAGTTTTGAATGCATCAAAGAAGAGATAAGAAACACAAAGAGAACAATAATCATTAAGAAAATCCAATTTATGGTCTAATGCTCTCCCTCATCTAAAACTCAGAAATGTTTTTCACCAAACTTTCAAAAATGTGGTAATCCTACTTATAGCTAACAAAAATTTAAATAAATAGGCACCCACACATACTAAGAGTGAAAAACAATTTTAAAAAATCTTATTATTACCCTTGTTACTCAATATTTAGAGTCCTGACTTATTAAAAAAACATATATGTGTGTGTGTTTGTGTTTATAAAGGACAAGACACTATTATTATTTTCAAGTGGAAGAACTGCATAATACTCTGAAAGAATCTAAAAGGGATTAGAATATATATAAGGTTTCATGTAGTTTGTGGATTAGTAGATTTATTTATAAATCTAATAAAAGAGACAGAAAATTTTATCATAAAAATGGAAATACACAATATTTTAGAAATAATTCTTTCTTTATTCCAAACCTCAAAATATAATGCAATTCCAGAGGAATCTCCAATAGAATGGTTTCAGTTATCAAAACTATATACAATGATATTATTTGCTCTCAATTCTGAGGGTTAGGGATTTGAGGTACAAAGGCTGGGGAGTTCTTTTACTCTGAAAGTCGATGGATTGGGACATTCACTTGCTGCATCATCTGGTGGTTTACCTGGAATACAAAATGCAAGGAAGCTTCACTCACAAATCCAACAGAGATTTCCAAGAGGAAATTCAAGGGGGGATGTTGGACAGAAACTGTAGTTCTCCTTCACATGGTGGCTTGAGCTTCCTCACAGTATGGCCCCACATGATGACTTCAGCTTACACACTGTATGGCCCCATGTGATGGCTTGAGCTTCCCTACAGTATGGCTCCACTTGATGGCTTGATCTTCCACACAGTATGGCTCTACATGACAGCTTGAGCTTTCCCACAGTACGGCTACATGTGATGGATTGAGCTTCCCCACATTATGACTCCATGTGATGATTTGAACTTCTGCACAGCATGGGTGCACAGCATGGCTGTTCAAAGCAACAAAGAAGCTGCTGATTAAGGTGCCATTGGACCCAGAATTTCCATATCCTGGAAGAATTATTTTCCTGTGTTCAGAAAGACTTGCAGATAATTCAAATAGTGGCACTCCTTGTAATTCTCCCCCTTACATTGAGTGAAGTAAGTCAGACATTGAAGGACAAATACTACCTGACCTGTCTCATATGAAATAAGCAAACTAAGCTGTCTCAGAGTGCTAGGGACTGGATAATAGCCTTACAGGAAATTAGCGGGGAGAGGAAAAAAATGAAGTTTTATAAATTACAAAGACTTACAAATTAAAAACAAGAAAGAAAAAAGCAACAAAAGCCATGTGAAATAAAGAATATAAAATATTAACACTTTTTTTTAAGGAGGTACCAGGAATTAAACAGGGGATCTCCTACGTGGGAAGCAGGTGCTCAACGATTGAGCTCCATCTGCTTCTCTGTTTATTCTTAAAAATGAGTTCATGTGTTTCTTTTATTACTTCACATTCTGTGTACTTTTCAAATTTTCTTAACATATACAATAAACAAGATGGAAATGGCTGTGGAATGATTATTTGAAACAAATCATAATATTAAAACACAAAGAGAACTGGTGCTTTTCATTTTGTGGTTTGTACTTCTTCATAAAGCTAAGGGGTGCTTCCTAATTTAAATTTTAATGGAATATCACAAACCAGTGTAATCTTAAATTTAGTGTATTTGTGTAAACCATCTTGCTTACAAAGTACTTATCTTTCCTTTACTTTCCACTTCTGGTAATAACCATGGATTTGGAGAAGTCTAATTTTTGTTTTGTATACCTTTCAACCATCATACCAAGCTGTAATTCATGTGTGTGTAAATGAGTGAAGAACCTGACTACTTGCTTTAGAGACATGCTATAAATCTTTAATATGTCCCAGGACCCTACTATTTAAGACTTCATATTTTTAAGTAGGCATTTGATTTAAAACCACAGTGAAAAATTTTAACTTTAGGTAAAATTAAGTCTAGTAAGATAGCAGAAGAACATTCCTAAAGTACATGGTGTTTTTAAACTCCAGGCACTTTGCAGAATTAGAATTTGATGTAGTGTCTGTTATCTGAAATCAATCCAAAGTATTTCCCCCTCTCCTCCCCCTCATAGTGGCAAGGCCAAAGTTTACATTTAAAGTTTCTTTTGCTGAAGTTGTCTCCAAGTTCCCACTCAGCATCTGCTTAGAAAGGTGGCAAGCGCACCCTCAAATTGCATTTAATAGAACATGATGGGGTTCACTGCCATGTCAATTCGTCCTTCTTTGGAGCTGGTGTTTCTGCGTCATGGAGCTGGACTCAGATGGGATCTCTTTTCACAAGACTTTCATGCTACTTTACTGGAATTGTAGTTGGTGCTGGGGCTCAAGATATATCTAGGGGATTTGAATCTCTGGACTGACAATATGATAGCCAGACCCTGAGCCTTAACAGACATCACCTCCTACACTGATTTATTGGACTTACTCCACTCAGCTAACATGAAGTTGAAGAAAGTCAAGCACCACACCATGGAGCCTAGAGTGCCTACAACTGAAAGCAGGAGGATTGCATCCAGCATCCATGTGGAATCGAAGCCCCCTCTTGACATAGATGTGGAATGGACACAACCAAGCCAAGGTCCACAGGAAGGAGGAATACAGTAAGGAATAGAGTGGACTTACGGATATTCTATTAATGAACTATTGTGGTTAATAATCGAGAAAATGTGGCATTGGTGTGGAAAAAGTGGCCATGGTGGCTGCTGGGTGTGGGGAATGGGAGGAAGAGATGAGATGTGGAGGCATTTTCGGGACTTGGAGTTGTCCTGCGTGGTGCTCCAGGGACAATTGCCGGACATTGTATGTCCGCCCATGGCCCACTGGATGGAACGTGGGAGAGTGTGGGCTATGGTGTGGACCACAAGCCATGGGGTGCAGCGATGCCCAGAAATGTACTCACCAGATGCAATGGATATGTCATGATGATGGGGGAGAGTGTTACTGTGGGGGGAGTGGTGGTGAATGGGGACCTCATATTTTTGAAGTAACAATTTTAAAAAACTGAATAAAAAAAAAAAGAACATGATATTCCAAAAGGAATTGAGTCTGCTGTGCTTACAATGGCGTGTTTGGCAGAGTTCACTCTATCCAACTATGGCGCTAGAGCCAAGAGAAGAACTTCTGAGATAAAAGACTCCTTTAAAGGCCAATATTAAACAGGTCGGTCATGGGTAGAAACCAACCCACTGTAAAATTGGAAGGCTAGGGTTGTCTGCTTCTTGACAGTGGTGTAGAAATCATCTCTCCCCTTTGTATGGCCAGAGAAACTTGAGTCATTAAGTAATGACATCAGAAAATAACCACTTGCAGCTTGGAAGTTGCTATCCACACAAACATGCTATTTTTTTCTGCCATTTACATGTTCCTTACCTCTCCCCTGGACAGTGTTCCTTTCTTTGCCATGTTGGGTGGTGATTTCAGAAGAGCACATGGTCTTTTTTTCCATAAGAGATAGCATCACTGTCCTGCAAGGTTAGGTTCTAAGTAAGCAGCATGGAATTGGCATAGGTAAGCTGTTTTCCATCAGCCACATCCCTGAATTATTCTGTCCCAGCTTCTTTCTACAAACCACCTAAGGAAAGAGATGCACAAAGACTCAGAGTACAGGTCAATGGAGATTCAACTGGAGTATCAGCAAAAATGTCCACAAGGGCAATTCTTATACTCAAGATAACAATTTATCAATACTCAACACCATAGAAGGGTACAACATTCCAAGATTCAAACTGGTGTTCAGGATCCCTCTCACCTTGCCACCCAGGTTTTCCAAATCCTTATATTTCCATCCTAGGATTTGCATAAACCTACAAGAAGGTCTATGTTGTTTTATTCCATTTAGTCTTATTTTTACGTATCAGTTATTAGACTATATGCAGCGTTAGCATATTGCTTTTGTTACACACCAAAACATTTTGGAAATTGCATTGCATTCTCTTTTGCTACCTGCATAGTGCAATATCTACTTGATTGGAGCAATGAGGCCATTTATTGATCAGACACAAAGTGAGTTCTCTAAGCTGAGCCTCTCAAGGGCAAATCATTCCTAAATTATCACATTATCAACCCAGCAGGATCAAAACACAAGCCTACTCTGAGGTTGTAAATTTCAATTAATGTCAAGTTCATCTTGATTCCTAGCTTAGAGATCTTCACACCATTCAAGATTTTCCCTTCAGCTCATCTTTCATGGCACATGAATTAACACCTTCTATGGATTGGGCCTCCATTGGCCTTCTTTTCCACCTCTCAAGTATTGCAGAGGTTCAGAGGTTAAAGATTTCTCACCAATATTGTGGGAAGATATTCAATTCATGCCACCAGGAATGTGTTCCTAAAATACGTATAAGTATGTATTTCTCCCCTGAAATTACTTGGGTGACTCCATGTTGACCTGTGAGATTGGATCAAGCCCCTCATCTCTTCAAGCATTGATTAATGAATTGATGATCAATTGATTGAGAGAACATTCTCTGTGTGTCTGCCACATGCCAGGCATTGCCTCGGGGAAACTGCCCCCAAATTGCCTTTCTAGCCGTGTCTCAGGATATTTTACCTATTCTCATTCAAGAATACAAATTCCCGCTCTCCCCACTAATCCATTCCTTCATTCCTTGCAGCTTCCTCTGCTTGAAATTCGTGCCGTTTTTAGTCACCAGCAAGCTTAAACCAAGTCGTGTCTTCTCTGTGAAAACTTTCATTCCTCAAGGACTGAACAAACGAGCTCCTGTTACATCATTTCATCCTCACAACAATTCTATAATGGGGTTTCACTCGTGATTTTAACAAAGACCTTAAGAAAATTAGATGTTATCCCAGAGTCAGGAAATTGAGAACATGTTAAATCGTGGTTTGTGCTTCTAAAACTCTTTATTTGGTATTGTCCATAGACCTGGAAATAAAGGGCCCCTATCCCTAATTATTTATATTCTACAGGATTACATATTCCAAAAGCAAACACTTGGGAAAAATCGCTGACACTGGAGAACCTCTGTCTGAAGTAACATACTTGAGACCCATGGCTGAATTCTAGTGCAGGGTAAGTCTCACCCTAAATATATGTTTCCATGGCTAATACTTTCATGTCCTCCAAATCTTCACACAGCTGACCCAATATCCCTGAAACCAATAGTTTCAGTGACCCAATGTCTGGAAGGTCCATGAATAGGTTGGAAATGGTCATTATGTCAGAGTATGGGAGGATTTTAGCTGCAGACGTGTTTGGTGAGTGGGAAAAAAAAATGCATTCAGGTTTCAAACCTTTACTCTCAGAATAAATAAAGAAGAAGTTTGGGTAAGCTATGGTTTATATTTCAAATGGCTGTGCTATCAGCAGCTATATATGTCTCTTCATAATACCTAGATTTTTACCTCTTAACCAGGGAAGCCAAAATATTCACAAATGAGAAATTTGTAGAAAAAGTTTGCCAATTCCTGATGCAGAGGACTATAGAATAAAAGGCTCCATTTCCCAGCAATGCCAAGGATCCATTTAGTCTTTAATTTTCCAATTGTGGTTCCAAGTGTCCTACAAGTCAGGTTCAGTTGCTGAAGAATGTGTGACAATGTTACAAAAATCATGTTACTCTTTAATAGGTGTATATGTATGTGTATGTAGTATATATACATACATAGTTTTATACAGTACATGGGATGTAATGTACAGTAACATAGTAGTCTTCATTTTTGTTACTAGATGAATGTTAAAAGCTAGCTCAAATTTCATTTTAAAAGTGTAAATGGAGGGGAGCAAATGTAGCTTAAGTGGTTGAGCACCTGTTCTGAAGGCAAGCTGCAGAGAGAAAAATAAGAGTTCATTCTGAAACAGAACTTGTGTTTTCTTTACTAGAGATCTGTAAATTCCATCCCTGTTTTCAAGTTGGAGACTATTTGATGTATCTCATCTGCTTTTATATGCATAAAGGAGTAATGAAAATGTCTAAAATTTGAAGATAATGAATTAATACATGTATTATTTCTATGACTATTGACTTTTAACCTCTAAATGCTGATTTCAGACAACTGTATATTCACTATTTCCAATTTAATAAAAGCCTTTCAACATAAATAATATATTTCATTTTGAACAAAAGGTTATTTTGCAAATAGAAAAAAATCTGCCATGAAGAATATGGAAAACTAATATTTTTCCTTAAAACTGAAAGTTAACTCACATAACATATTGGTAATTTTTTTGAAATCTCAATCTTCATCTTTTCAGAAGTGGTCTTGGTATATATTTGAATTTGAATAACTTTAAGGTATTCATTTACTTTTCCAGAAAATAATTTAACCTCCAAATATGCAGGATTGAAATGAATAGCATATTTCAACTGGTAATGTTCAGGAATAATTTTAAAAGATGCATTAACATTTCTACTTCTTGATTGTGACATTGTTCAAAAGGTGGATATGAAAGGCAGTTTTACAGATGGAGCTAAGAAAGTATTCATTTTGGAGGAGAAATTAGAAGTTCAAGGTATGTAATACTTTTTAAGTATAACCTGGATATATTCTAGTTAATGGGCAGAATCAAATTTTGTGGCAAACCACTTGAAATTCAAATTGCACAAATCCAGAGCATACTTTTAAAAAAATCATTTTATCACTCACCCCTTTCATAACTGTCTAAAATTTCATTCAGGGATAACCAATTCCATTGATTGCTAAAACCTATTGAGATCCCACTATATGCCAGACACTTTGAAGTATTAATTTCTTAAGTTATAAGTTCTTAATTTATAATTTATAAATTTAGTTTATAAGTATAATATTATTGTGTTGTTTATTATTACAATAATAATTGCTTATTAATTATTCACATCAAGGCTATGGCCAAGGTCCTATTTGGTAGATAGAAAAGGAAGCAGAGACAAGTCACGGAATTAAGTCAAGGTCACACAAGTAGCAACGGGGAGAACTGATAAGGGAAAGGGTACAGTTATTGCAGGGGCTCCCTTTTTTTTTGCAATATACATGGGAAAAGAGCCTGTGAGGGTGATTGAATGAGACCCTCTGAGTTTCAATGGTTCAGAGCAGAATTGGTTCTCTCTTTCCAAGAAGTGTCTTTAAGAGGTGGGCACAGTGCACCCCTTGGTAAGAAGAAAAAGGAATGAGATCATAAAATCAAATTGCTATTGATGTTAGTTCTCTGCCGCATTTCCAGCCGGCTGTCTGCTGTCTGCCCATTGCAAACTTGAGGATGTTGGTCGAAACTATTCTAACCAACTTCCTGCCAGACTGATAGATTTTTCTCTTCTTTATTTTTTTAAAATGTTACATTAAAAAATATGAGGTCCCCATATTCCACCCACCCTCCTCACCCCACTCCTCCCACATCAACCACCTCTTTCATCATTGTGGCACATTCATTGCATTTGGTGACTACTTTTTGGAGCACTGCTGCACTGCATGAATTATAGCTTACATTGTAGTTTACACTCACCCCCGTCCACCCTGTGGGCCATGGCAGGACATACAATGTCCAGCATCTGTCCCTGCAGTATCACCCAGGACAACTCCAAATCCTGAAAATGCCCCCACATCATATCTCTTCTTCTTTCTCCTTACCCTCAGCAGCTCCCGTGGTCACTTTCTCCACATCACTGCTACAACTTCTTCCATTACTAGTCACAATAGTTCCACAGTAGAATATCAGTAAATCCACGCTAATCCATACTCTATTCCTGTGGACCCTGGGATGATTACGTCCACATTATGTCTTTTCAAGAGGGGGCTTAGATTCCACATGGATGATGGGTTCAATTCTCCTCCTTGCAGTTGTAGGCACTTTTGGACATATAATGGTAGTAGTGGAAATTTTTTTTTATTTTATTTTATGCATAAACATGCAAGTCCCTTTATTAAAAAACAGATACAGATTGGTGAATTTGTCACATCTATGGTGGAATTCTTGAAAATTTTTACTAATAATTAGGATAAATTACATGCTGTCATCTATCATGGTTAATCTTGTGTAATCTTATATGATTGTTGGAACAACAGCTGGTCTACTTTTCAAGACATGGAAGGAAAACACAGAAATTCTTTTTGATAAAATCTGGCAAATATACTAAAAGCAAGGTGTGCGTGTTGCATTTAGGAGCACTACATATTTATAAATGGGACTTCATTTTAATTAAAAAGATCAGGTTTTACTCTGGCATCTTGATAAATCTGACAATTCTTCTCTCCCAGTCCATACCCTTCAATCTATACTATGTTCATTCATAACAATGAACAAATTCCTGATTCATGCATACGAACCAGCCTAGATGGAGACCTTGATTTATTTCAGAGGACGCACATTTAGCTCAGAGAGTAGGCACCTGTTGTCATGAAAACACACACTTAATGCCCATCTACCCACATGTGGCATTTCAAGATCCTGCTTATTATTTCCATGCAGAGATTACTATCTATGCACCCACCCATTAAAAACAGCTCCTTTATGGGGACAAAGTTTGGTTGTTGTCATTTTATGTTGAGGCTTTCCCAACTAAATTCACAAGCATGCCACCTCTTTACTCCTGATCAGTAGTCACATCCAGCTTTCTGGGGAGCTAGTGTTTCTCATCCCAGTCATGATAGCGAGTTTCCAAGGTTCCTTACAAGAGTTATCTTTCTAATTTCCCCTTCAGTCATCATGGGGCTACTTAGAAATTTGATCTTATTCTCTTTTTCAGGCTTCCCAGCCCAGCGTCCCAAGCTGTATTTAAACTCTGGCAGTTGAGTATTTTCAAGGATCTCAGGAGAAGATTCTGCCCAGAAATGTCTTTGGAGGATTTGACTTTGGGTGATACAAAGGAAATTGCAAAATGTCAGATAAATGATTACGACTCTCAAATGGTGTTAGCGATGTGTATTTTCTGAAAAGGTCACTTGAGAGACAAGGAAAAACAGCAAGAGAAAGTATACCTTTTTCAGAGCGTAGGTGACGAGCTTGTCATTTTAGTACCCGTTTTACCTTAAACAAAAGGTGACTCCACCTCCCTCCCTTGTTCAAAAAGCTTCTAGTGATAGGTCTGTATATTCTGTAGCTTGATTCTGACAAACAAATGGGAACAAGATGGAATAGTGAACACATTATGTACTTAATTTATTATAAAAGTATCTAGGCAAAACACAACAGAAGTCCCTCAAATGTGCAAGGATCTACAAAGCTTACACATATTTTAAAATGAAAAGAAACTGCCTAATTTATTTCCAAAAAAAATGACTATGGGTCAAACACATGATGAACATCCTTTCTATTTGGAATAAATTTTTTGATCAATTGAGAACTTAAGACTTTAATATAGAAAATCAAACAGCAGTATAGTTGTATATTTAATGGTATAATTAGTGATTAATAATATATCATAATTATATAGTTAGTTAATAATTAAATGATTATAATGGATATGATTTACTTATTAAATAATCCTGTTGAAAATGTAAACACTAATTTTTCACTACTTCAGATTAACATGCTGATACTTAAGAATACAATAATACCAGGATGCATTCTACATACTTTTAGTTTGCTTCTGCAGGTCTCCTTTCTGGGAAAAGTTGGCCAATAAATGCAGACACACATCACAGCCTAGGGCATAATTTCCTGAAAATGTCTCCACCTGCATTTACATTTTGGCTGACTGTACATATAATAGATAATAATCAGTTTGTTTTGCCTGCTGTTCAACATGCCTAGGTCAATTAAAATGACAATATTGCTAGTATATTTGGGTAAATTGATTAAACAGTCAAGAAAATGGGCTCATCAAAAATAGGTATATTAAAAGGAAAGAATGACTACTACCTCTCTCACACCAGCTTTCTTAAAGGTAACTTAAAGCTAGAATACTGATTCTGAAATTTGATGAAGAGTGCTTTCATCCTGAGGTGCAGTTTTGAAAGATGCTAGTTCTAAGCTGTAATTTAATGCATCGGAAAAGAGATCAAGCCCTTTTTGGGTGTTTGCTTTTCTGCCCAGTCACTGGGGAGGGTCCATGTGAAGAGCTACAGTGTGTCCAATTTCCATTCCCCCTTCTTTGTCCAAAAAGGTTTCCTAGATTTCGTTCATGTGTGTGTGGACATCAGGCTATCCAGCTGAGATTTCTTCAGCCTGGTGTGGGCACAGTGTGAGCCTTGTCTCTCACTTTTGGCCAAAGCAGAGTGAGCAGAGATATTGGGGTATGCTGTCTCTGACCATTAGCCAGTTACTTTCCCATTCTCAGTCCCCCCATTTAAACAAAGAACCCTTTCAACCAGGCAACAGGGAAAACCTTTTCTCAGCATCTTTTTAAAAGTGATTTGGCTTGTGACAGTCAAAACACGTAAGATAAAATTCACATTTTACAATCAGAAACGTTTTAGTACAACAACTGCATTTTCCAGATGAGAAACCTGAGGTCTAACAAAATTGAAGAACTTTCTTTGGGGGTCAATGTTTCTTGTGCATTCCTGGGTTTTTTGCTCAGAAGGAAAAAAATATTTATCATCTTGGCTTATCACTGTGCTGAAATGGATAATCACTGAAAATACCTAAGTCATCCCCAATGTACCTGTGTTGGCACAACAGAGGGAAAAAAAATGGGAACTGCAGTGTCACATTCTCAGAGAGTGTGTTCCAGACAAGCTTCTCCAATAAGTGATACAAGGAATCCTCCCCAGGCTCTCACAGAAGCAGGGCCGTCTCTGTTTCCAGCTGCAGAAGGTGAGTTTAAAGAAGGAAATTCCCCACCCACCACTCACACACTGCTAGTGGCAGGACTGACACTTAAGGTGGGGTTGTCTGCCTACCTTGCCAGCCTTCCTATCCTAACTCTTAAGGAATGTGGACTCCCCCCACCTCCACCCCTTAGAGCCACTCCTTTCCTGCAATCCCTGTCAACTCAAGAACTTCTTGTGCAAAAGGGATGAGGAGGTTTTCATTGGAGCACTGTTATAGGCAGATTAATACACTGTCCCCCAAAATGCCCTAAGAATCTCTTAATATGTTACCTTGAATGACAAAGGGGGACAAAGGGAAAGTCATCTGACCATTAAAAAAAAGTGGGGAGCTACTTTTAGAAGATCCTGGTGGGTACACTGTCATCACAACAGACTCTTAAAATGAAAGAGGGAGGCAAAAGAGGAGGTCAAAATCAAAGAGAAATCTGAAGTTTCTAAACTGCTGTCTCTAAATTAGTGGGGGCCAAGGAATGTGGGCAGCCTCAAAAAACTGGAAAAGGCCAGGGTCTCCACAATGAAATAAGCCCTGCCACCACCTTGATTTGGGATTCGTTTTGACTTCTGACATCCCAGAATGGTAAGGTAATAAATGTGTGGTCATTTGTCAGAGAAGCAAGGGGAAATTTATGCAAGCATCCATTACCCAGCTAGATTGCAGAGGAAATATGTGCTTGGTTCCTTGTTTGTTGAGAGCCAAAGATTTAATACCTGAATAAACTACGTCCCAGTCATTTGTTCCTAGGACCATCCTACTGGACTTCCGGGAGTGTTGGGAATGTTCTGTCTCTTGTCCATCCTTGTAGACAGTAACCACAGGTGATAGTGGCCATTGCAATGTGACTAGTGCCCATGAGATCCTGAATTTTATATTCCACTGAATTTCACATAACTTATATGCCAATTTCAGGGTTATTGTTTCTGTCTTATTTTGTTGCTGCAGAACAAATGGTCACAAACTAGGGGGTTTTAAAACAACCGCCTTTCATTAGCTCACACTTTTCATAGGTAAATAGACTGGAGCATTTTCCTCTTGGAATCCCACAAGGCTGAAAGCAGGGTGTTTGCTGGGTTGAGCTCTTCTCTGAGATTCTTGGAAGAATCTGCATCCTTGCGGTATAGAACAGAGGACCCCGTGTCCTTGCTGGACTTAAGTAGGACTAGTCTAGACTCCTGCATTCCATGTGTCTTTCTTCCCACCTGGCCCACTTCCATTCTCAAACCAGCAATGGATGGCAGAGTCCTGAGATTTCACCTCAAATCTCTCCAAATTCCTCAGCTACCAGCTGGAGTAAATGCTCTGCTTTTCAAGGGCTCTAGAGATTAGGCCAGACATCCCCCTGGGATGAATTAAAACTACCTGTTAGTTGCCTCAATCATATCTGCAGGATTCCTTTCACTGTGGAACGCAACCATGGGCATGGAAGCTCATTGGAGTCTTAGTCCCAGAGGTCCTGGGTGGGGACGGGAGCGAGGCAGCCGTGGTCTGCTCCCCCAGTAGTTTGGAAGGGCTTCTGCTCTACCTGAGGCTGCAGTGCCAATCCCTTAGGACAGGGCTGTGGCTACCCCTCCCTCACGACCCCTCCTCAGGCTTTGGGGTGATGTCTTCTTGCTGATGCTACCACCACATGCCTCTCAGCCTTATCAATGTTGCTCTGAAGATAAGGTGGTCATGAGGCATTACCCAGGCATATGACACTGAATGAAATTCCTTTTCATTCACACAAAAAGATACAGCCAAGAATGTCTTTTTGCTGCCTGCATGATTTGTAAGAGTCAACTTCAAAGTTCATTGACAGAAAAATGGTAAACACACTCTTGTTTATTCATAAAATAAAATACCATGAATTCATTAAAATTGTTCACATGGCCCTCATACCTATTTCTATACATATATACAGATTGCAGAATGAGTTTATTAAAATTCTTGTTTACAGTTGTTTTTGGGTTCAGTGCACATATGAATTCAGGTTGGGAAGGAGACAAGCCAATTTCAACCTAGTGATTATCTGTGTAGGCAGAGTGGACTGTGGTGCAGAGAAGACTGGCATAGGGTCATGAAACTTGCTCTGCAATGTTTTATTTTTAAAATGAAGGCAACAGTTACAAACTCTCTTCCAGACAGTCAGGCCTTTGAAAGCTGTGTGGAAGGTTTATGAGGTGTACATTCCATGCAACATTGTATTACTCCCTGTCCAATTTTGTACATTTTTTATTATTTCATAATAAACACATCTTCAAGAGGAGAATGTCCAATCATCCCAGTAAACTCTAACAGTCCCTTCTCCATTCTTAGCTACTGTGAAGGATGTGGGATTCTGGGACCCTGGAAACCCAGAATTCTTTCCCCCAAATCAGGAAGTATTTCCCGTAAATGCAGATGCATCACAATAAACTTCTGAGTGCATGTCCATAAGAGGGAAACTGGCTCTCAATCCCAGCTCTTTCCAGAGCAGGCCCTTAGGAAACCACAAACCGTGTGAATTTAAAGTCCATTTAATTAAGAGTCATTAGAAACAGCTACCCTTTCCTTTAAATTTGCCATTTTCGGGTTGCTCTGAAGATTTTGCCTCTTGAATTGCTGTGTGACTGATCTATTTAGTCACATAATCTTTTGTCTGACCCCAAGTCCAAACCTTATCATTTGTTTGACCTTAATTTTTTTTTTAAAGAAAGATTCCCTTGCTTGTCACAAAGGAAAGGTGATAAGCAGGAAAATAATGAGCTGGACTGTCATTCTGCAAAGTGAAAAGAAAGAGAATTTGGATGAAAAGCCACGCAGTTGTGAATGGTCCTAAAGCTTTCCTCGTCATTCATTTAGTTCATAACAAACAATTTAATGGAGCTCATTCCCTGCAAAACCTCAGCATCTTAATGAGATTTGTTTACAAACCTCGGTGACTGCACAGGACCATTTTCTTTGGCTGGAAAAAAAAAGGAAATATTTAGCATTACAATTTTAATTTAGTCTTAACTCAGGTTTGCTCATTTTTTGCTCCTTCATATCCAAGATGTGCCAAAGCTACAAGAACAGACTGGGCTCAGGTAAATGGAGATGCAGCAAGCAATGTGACTTTACAAGGATGGCCAATCTTTATAATACTATATCTAATTTTAGACCTTCTAATATATTAGATCCTTGCAAAGAATTGTACCCAAGTCCAGTCTGTGCTTTTAGGAAAAATCGTGGAAACCAACAGAAAAACTGGTCAATGTTCTTTGCAATGTTTTTCACTAATGAAAATGCATCTGTTGTTTCAAACAAATGAATGTAAATTAATCAATAGACAAGGCAAAAATGCTTTCTATATTTGAAGTAGGGTGCAAGTCACAATTTGCTACTGCTGTGGGTGGATTACAAAATGTATTCATAATTTTTCCAAGACCCTCATCAAAAATATTTATATTCACTCCTGCATTATCCATGTCATATTTAAAGTACATTATTTAAAACATTTACATATAAAAGCACTGTCTTATGTCCTTCTTGAATTGGCAGGGTTTATATCTCAACTGTCCAGTGTCAATTTCCCCTTTTCTCTGAGTATATCTAAGGGGAAAAGTCTCCCATTATTGCTAATTTTTGGACTGTTTTGAACTTGTTCATTTCTATTCTTCAATACCTTGACATCAATCCCCAGTTCTGTCTCTTGTTATATCTAAAGTTATCTCTAGTGTGAAGCCTTAATTTTCTTCAAACACTGTGACAAAATACCCTTATTTCCCTATAATGTCACAAACAACACTTTTTTCCTCTTCCTTCAACAATATTTTCCTGCAAAAAAATTGTCAGTTTCTCAGTCTAGAATCTGCATTGCTTGTTCCTTTCTCTGTGACCTTCATCTCAATTACTTCAAAGCAATGTCTACACCTTTTTAAATAACTTTATTCTTATATGCATAATGCAATGTGCATTATATCACATGTACCCAAGAACAGATCAGTTCTGAACTGATAAGATCAGTTCTGAACAGTCATTGAATAATGTACAATGCATAGCATATACAACATGTTTTTGATGCACACATAGCACAACATATATTCCATTAGACCATTTAACATGGAATACATCAGTTACCTCCATTTCTTTTTCAACAAATTGCCTTTTTTCCCTTTTACCTCTTTTTGTAACCATTTTGACTCTGTTCCAGTAAACCCTGAGGGGCAGGGCTAAATTGGTGACAAGAGAGAACTTAGGCTCAGGAGGCTGAGAACTGGAACGTGGCTAAAACAGACCTGCCCTTCACTATGGCAAGACTCAGGGCAACAGCTCAAAAGGAGACCAGCTCGCAGATGTGTTCATATATTAGGATTATCATGAAGCAAATAGGTAAAATCGCCTAAGTTCTGTATTCCTATTTTTTCAAGACCTGGGATGCCAGCTGGAATTCAGCAGTAGAAAGAAGGGAGAGGAATGTGGGTATGGTGACTGCCTGAGGACAGTCCCTGTCTCTTCTCACCTTCAGTTCTACATCATATGTGCTTTGACACTCTTCATCCCAGGCAGTCTGTACCTCCACATTCCATGAGTGCCCTAGGACACATGAGCCATTGGGGATGACTCAGGGGAATAAGCTACACACCCCCTGAATGTAGATGTAGAGCCATTTGCATGCTTCTCAATAACCAGGACTGGGACCTGAAGTTGGGGACAGAATCTGGACTGGAGAGAGGACCCAACTCCAGACATTCAACCCGATACCCCTGCAATGGTGTCAGTGGCCCTTGTGGATGCCAGGTTCTGCCAGGTACTCTTGCGCTTGGAGAGCACTGGGCAGCCATGAGTGCAGTGTCTATCGGAAATCAAAGGAGATTAGGAAATCAAATCTCCTGCCCATCTTACTGGTATCTTCATGCTTAGCTCATAACTCTATGCAGCCTGGATGGTGATTCCTAGAAAGAAGAGCTTTTGCTTTCAGCATCAATTCACTGAGCTGGTCAATTGAAATGCAGCTTCTTTTCTGTAAGAATGTTAAATTCCAATTCTTCCTTTCAAGGTGGCTTGAGTACATGTTCTTATCGTGTCTGCAAAGATGAGAATCCTTCTGAATTCTAGTTCCCATTTCACTGATGCCTGCATCCCTGTCCCTCCCATTTTCAATATAGGCTTTTCTATAGGAAAGATTACTCACTTGACATGCCTCGTCTGTCCCCCTTCTTCAGCAAAAACTCTCTGGCATTTGACTTGTATTAAGAGGGAAGAAGCGCTTATCTTCGCTTTATCCCATATGGTAGACGGATGCCCTAACCACTGGGCCAAGTCCACAGCCTCATACAAGTTTTAAATCAAACATAGAGCCAAAACACAGTGTCTGACTTGCTCAACTCACCCTCATCCACTGCTGCTGGAGAAAACACCTAGAGTCTTTACAACAATCACCTTCCTTGTACTCTCCACCTTCACACCGTCTCTGCTCTCCTTCCCTCCCAGCACCCTCCAGGCAAGGCCTCGATACAGAGTGTGAAAAGTGCTGTTAACAGTCACAGCAGTTAGATGCGTTCAGTGTCTAGACCCCTCTAAGACTTAGTGGAGAATGGGGAAATCATGTTAAACCCAATGTCAGTTAGGTACTTTTTAGAGACCACCAGAAATTAATGCCTATTGCAGTGTAGTCTTAGTATATGCTAAGTTTGAAATAAAAAGTAACTGCATGCAAGATCATATACCTTTATTTCTTCTGGTCTGCTAGGTGGTCTTGATTATATCAGGACAGGCAATAAATACTGTGGTGATTTCTGAAGATCTTTCTTAGTCACTTTTCTAAGGTCAGACATTCTTTGTTGAAAAACATCAAGAGTTAAGGGAAATTAATTTTGTGATTCTTTATTTTTAAAAACTTATTTCTGGAAATTGAGTGGAAAATCTTTTCATTTTTGTTGAAGTTTTCACTTAGGTAAACCTGCTGAGAAAATAAAAAAGCAATGAATTCCCTTTCTTTCAAAAATACACAGTAAGAATTTGAACATTCCTAAAATATGAGTTGCCATATGGGGTGTATTAGTCAGCTAAAGGGGTGCTGATGCAAAATACCAGAAATTGGTTGGTTTTAATAAAGTGTGTTTATTTGGGGTAGGAGCTGACAGATACCAGGCCATACATGCATTGTAAGTTACTTCCCTCACCAAGGTCTGTTTTGGTGTGTTGAAGCAAAATGGCTGCTGACATCTGCGGAGGTTCAGGCTTCCTGGGTTCCTCCCTTCCTGAGTTTTCCTTCTCTCTGCATTCAGGGTTCCTTTCTTCCCATGGCATGCTTCTTCCTAGGCTCAGAGTTCCTCTTTCCTTGGGTCTTGCTTCTCTTTCCGCTGTGTGCTTATTTCACGGGGCTTCAGCATTAAACTCCAATATCAAACTCCAAAAGTAAGAACCCTGAACTCTGTCCTATGCCATGTCTTTTATCTGTGAGTCTCCTCCCCTTGGTGGGTGAGGTCTCAACACCCTAATGACGTGGCCCAATCAAAGTCCTAGTCATAACTTAATCATGGCCAGGTTCATACCAGATTACAAACAATCCAATATCTGTTTTTGGAATTCATAAGCATATCAAACTGCTACAAGGTTTGTTTATTGAAAAGCCCACAAATCAAGTTAACTTTATGATAGGTGCTAAGTATGAGCAAAAGAAACTGGAAAGGGTAAGATGCATTAGTACTCATCAAGTAAGCTTAGGAATCAATATATCCTTAAACTGCTATCCGGGATGTTCTAGGCTGGGGCAAATCCTTCACCTGGGTTACTCAAAACAGGAAAAACTCACAAGTATGCAGTCTAGGACTTTGAAGCAACTTTGAGAATTTTAAGATTTTGAATTTCATCAGCCAAACTCTAGGAACACCCCTTAAGGTAGTGTTTATTTTCATACAGTAGTCAGTTACTGCCTTTGGAAATAGATTTTTTTTTCTTTCCCCTTGGAAAGACACTTATATTGAGTTTTGGAAGGAATTAACCCTATCAACCTTTCCCATTAAACTGACAGTAACTTATCTAGATAGGTAGAGGGTGTTTCAAAAGATGCTACCTACCATGTGTCCATTCTCCATGAGTCTTACTAAGTGGGGTCACAGCTCATTCCTTGACTTTTAAAGTCATCCAATCCACATGTTTAAAAATAAAATTTTAAAAATGCACATTCTATAAGCAAGATGCATTTTCTATAGATTTCTTTGAATTTAGTACTTTAATATGAATTTGAGAAAATCAGAAGGAAGTGATTTATTTTATATTTAGAGAACTGCAGCTGTTAAGATACATGTAAAATTTATTTTATGTTTGGAGAACTGCAGCTATTAAGATTTCAAGTCCCTTCCCTGAGCTAGTATTTTCCTATCCAAGTCTTGATACTATCTGCTTTTTATTTTTTTACACTTTTTAAATTAAAAGTAATAGATCACAGAGAATGTTACATAAAAAAATTTAAAAAAACATAAAAAACATAAGAGGTTCTCATAAACCCCACTCTCCACCCCCACCCCATCATTTTGTAAATTGTATTTTTTTGAAGATATATATACAATCACAATGAAAATGTTACATTAAAAAATATGAGGTTCCTGTGTACCCCCCACCCCCCACCCCATTCCTCCCACACCAACAACCTCCTCCATCATTTTGATACACTCATTAGACTTGATGAACACATTTTGGAGCACTGCTGCACCACATAGATAATAGTTTACCCTGTAGTTCACACTCCCCCAGTACATTCAGTGGGTTATGGCAGGATAAACAAAGTCCAGGATCTGAAATACCATTTAGGACAACTCAAAGTCCACAAAATGCCCCCACATCACATCTCTTCTTCCCTCTCCGTGCTCTCAATAGTTACTGTGGCCTTTCTCTGCTTCACTGCTACAATTTCTTCTATTACTAGTCACAATAGTTTTAATAGAAATCTGTAAATCGACTCTAATCCACATTTTAATTTGGATTTGCTTCATGCTATTACCTTTCCATTGGAAAGTTGCTCTAATTTCCAAGCCCACCCCCCGCCATTGCACATCTTTTGTGGAAGGTGGGACCACATTCTCCCTGCTCTTTTTATTTACTTGTTGTCTGCTCAGTTTTTTTGTTTCATTTTGTTTTGTTTTCTCTGCTCATCGTCTGCTTGTTGCTTGTTTGTTTATAGGAGGCACCCAGGACCAAATCCGGGACCTCTTATGTGGCAGGCAGTTGTGCATTTGCATCTGCTCCCCTCTTCTCTATGGAAAGGAAGAAATTAGTTATGTTTTTCAGATCCTGTTAGAGTGATAGTCATCAGTTGACTATTTTCTCCCCACAACTTCAGCTTCTTAGGTAACAGTAAATAATTATAGTCTAAGATTGAACCTCTATGGTTTATCAGTGGTAAAATTTATGGTATGTAGAAAATGTCCTTGGTTCTACAGGTCGGGAAAACTAGTGTCTTAAAAGCAGGTAATATTTTCATAAAAACAGCTGAATATTCCATTATGTGTAAGAGAAATAAACAATTCAGATTGGTGACACTGCAGTCTGAGTATATTTTGAAACATTATTCTCTTGCTGAAGAGAGATGACATAAGAATTAAAAAAAGAATGGAGTGGCTGCAATCTTATATTTTAAATTTAATGTATAATATTTTAATATATTTGTCAATTTTCAGTAAATGCAGAAATCAGGTTAAAAATAATTATGCACCTTTTAGTTTGTTTTATAAACTTTTTAAAGCACACACAAAAAATCATGTCCAGGTATAGGGGGCAAGATGGTGGCTGAGTGAGCTTACCTGATAATATCTCCTACAAAGAAGTGGCTGGGCAGCATTGGAGGTTCTTTGGGACCAGGCTGTTTCAGGATTTTTTCAGGACAGGAGGTGTCTGGACATCGATTTGGTGGGAAGGTAACAGAGAAAATATGTCTGTAAAATATAATGAGACTCTTTACACGGAGGTCCGGGCTGCGCACAGAACGCTCCCTCCTAGGGTGGATGGAACCGTGGCACCGGGCACTGCCATGGCATTTTCTTTTTTTTTTTTGGAGGCTCTGCCGTACTGGGAAATTCATAAGCCCTGAGCAGCCTATTGGGGGGTTAATAGGACAGGAGGCGCTTGCAGACCGATTTGGGGAGAGAAACGGGAGTTTTATTGCAAGTGGGGGAATTTTTGATTGCGGACACAAACAATAGTGCTTCTGCTTAGAGCCCCGCCCCGCCCCTAGCCCGGCTGCCAATCTACAGTGGACTTAAATTGATAGCAATAAAGAGACGCCACCAGGGTCGGGCAGGGTGGGAGACGTTGGGAAGCTGATTAAGGAATATTTTGCGAAGCGTGGGAATTTCGGGCTTGGACTCTGTTATTAGCGTTTCCGGATGGAGCCCCACCCCCAGGCCTGGCTATTGATCTGCGTCATTAAATTGGCTGCAGTGTAGAGGTGCCCCCAGGTGGAAGTTTCGGGGGATCACAGGGTGGGAGGGGTCCTGAAGTCGAATTGGTGATACATCCACAGAATAGACCCCAGTGAGTGAGTGAACTGTGGGGTACAGACACACAGGATAGAGCTTGCGGATGTGAACTCTCCCATAGGGCTGGCACCCAGCTGCAGGGATCCCTGAAGGCTGTGATGCACTGCAGTGCTCCCAGGCTCCCTGTTAACCAGATTTGAGGTTGCCAGGTCTGAGTGCCCTAAACCCTGGTGGCCCACAGCCCAGAGACTCGACCTCTTGAGTCTTCAGTATCTCAGACTTTCCATCCCTGAATCCATCATGCCCTGAGGTCCATCTGAGGTCCTTGAATGTCCTAGCCCTCAACATTTGCATTTTTTCTTTTTTCTTTTGTTTTGTTTGGTTGTACTTTATTTTATTTTACTTTTTATTTTTTTAATGTCCTGATTACAAACATTCCATTATCTCCTAGTCTTTTCTCCCAGCATATCCCCCAAAGTCTTTTTTTTTCAGTTATTTAGGGTTCTTTTTTTTATTGTTATTGTGGCTGTTGTGGTTGGTGTATATCTTTTCTTTTCCCTAACATTTCCTCACCCTTTATCCACCCCCTTTTTCTTTCTTCCTTTCTTCTCTCTTTTATTCTTCTCTCTCTTGTCCCTCATTTTCTTCTTATTTTATTTTATCTTGACTATACAAAAGCTGCTGAAGGGAACACCTCACATTTGCTGGGTTTCCTCATCCTCCACTGCCTCATTTCTGTGTGAATAGATTTTGGCTGCCTACACTATCCCCTTTCCTCTATATCTTGATATTCAACATCATCTACTGTCTCTCCTATATTCCACCTCTGCAGTCACCCCTCAGGCTGAAGTGTGGTTTGCTGGCCTGGCGGGGGAGCAGCCGCGGCAGGCCAAGCCGCTGCCCCCATAATAGGGTGGCTGGTCGGACTCACCGCCACACCTGAAGGGAGCTCGGCATGGGCGCAGAGTGCCCTCGGGTCTCCCCTTCTCAGCAGCCATGCTTCCACGGCCACCCCTCCTCCCGGATGACGCCACATGATGCCTGTGGGGCGGCACCCTTCTTCTTCTTTCTCCCTGGGCAGGCGCGGGGCGGAAAATTCCAGTCTGCCCTTTCCCCTCCCCGGACAGCAGCAACAGCCAGGCGTGGGTGGAAAAATCCAGTCTGCCCTTTTCCCTCCCCCCGACAGCAGCAACAGCCAGGCGTGGGTGGGAAACTTAAGTCTGCCCTCTACCCCAGCAACAGCAGCCACCAATCACTAAACCCTGCCCCTTCCCCCAGCAACAGCAACAGCCAATCCCTAACCACCACCCCTCCCCCATCCAGTACCTCCCACTGACCTTTCTCCGGCAACCAATCAGAACAGGGCATGGCTTCGACCAATCAGCCTTCCCCAGCCCCTATAAAACTGTTGCCTCTCCCTCAATAAAGTGGACTTGCCTGTTTACCTTGTCTCCGCGGTAGTTCTTCTGCTGTGCGCCCTCCAGTCCTGAGAGCCCCCGACAAGGGCCTGGCCTCCCTTGTCCCCAGTTCGTCGCCTGCTTCTCTGGGCGAACCCCTCATCGCCGGCTTCGCCGGGCGACCCCGTCAACCAAACCGCGCAACCCCTTGTGAGACTGATCCCTCGTCTGCTGCCGGACCGACCCCTCGTCCCAAGTGGGACCGACCCCTCGTCCAGAGCTGGACTGACCCCTCGTCCGCAGCCAGACCCCACCTCTACCGACCGAGCAAACTGTCACACACCTCCCTTTCTTTGATCCACAAAGTGTCTAACTCTTAATTTCTAATACCTTTGTTTTGTTTTCTGTCTGTTATCCACTCTTGAAACTATTGCCTATCTTTTCTCTTTCCCTCTCTCATGAAAAAAAATAGCTTCTTAATTAATACCATATTCCTCCCATACTCATAATAGGTACTCTACCTAATGCTATAACTCTACACAACTTACATGAATCTAACATCCATCCTCCCAGATCTCATATCGTTGCTCTGTTAACATATATCACCAATACTACTTTACACTTTTTCCTTGCTTACACAATTGCCTTTCCCGGGCCCTAATACTTTCCTTTAAAGTGAACTCAACCAGCAATAAGAACTTAGAATAAGAAGAACAAAGTGACAAAAAGAAGATATAACACTTATGCAAAAAAAACAAAACAAAACAAAACAAAAAAAAAACAGCTAATTAATCTCCAAGCCTAGACAAAGAAGCTAAGGAACTGATTAAACCTGTCAAGATAAAATGATGACCAGACAGCAAAAAAAAGCTACAAACCAAACCAGTAATCAGGAAAACATGGCTGAAACCAATGAACAAACTAAAAATCAGGAAGGGGAGCAGAACTTCACACAAGTAATGAAAGATCTCAGAACATTTATCACTGACAAATTTGATGATAAAGGAAGAGTTAACAACATGAAGACAACACTTGGAGGGGAAATTGCAGACATACGCAAAAAGATAACAGATATGATGGGAATGAGCGCCACAGTTCAAGAAATCAAAAATACACTTGCAGCAAATATCAGCAGATTAGAAGAGGCAGAGCAGAGAATTAGTGATGTGGAAGACAGTACATTGGAAATCAAACAGATAGAAGAATTGGCCGATAAAAAGATAGAAAAAAATCCAGCTAGGACTTAGAGACCTGAATGATAATGCAAAACACTCAAACATACATATTATAGGCATTCCAGAAGGAGAAGAGAAGGGAAAGGGGTCAGAAGGAGTGTTGCAGGAAATAATGGCTGAAACATCCCAAATCTACTGAAACAGCTGTACATATCCAAGAAGCACAGCACACTCCACTGGTCATAAACCTAACAGGCCCTCCCCAAGACATATACTTGTCAAATTATCTAATGCTCAAGACAAAGAGAAAATTCTAAAAGCAGCAAGAGGAAAGGAAAACATCACATACAAGGGAAGCTCCATAAGATTAAGTGCTGATTTCTCATCTGAAACCATGGAGGCAAGAAGGCAATGGTATGATATAGTCAAGGTACTAAAGGAAAAAAATTTCCAACCAAGAATACTCTATCCAGCTAAACTAGCATTCAAAAATGATGGAGAGTTCAAAATATTTGCAGATAAACAGAAATGGAAAGAGTATACCAACAAGAAACCTCCCCTTCAAGAAATTCTAAAGGGACTTCTTCAGGAAGAAAGGAAAAAACAGGACAGGCAGACTTGGAGGAGAGTGTAAGAGCAACAAAAAAGACAAAAATAGAAGGAAAAAATGCAAACAAAATATCCAATCAAAATATGGCTAACACAAATAATTCCTTGAAAGTAATAAAACTGAATGTCAATGGATTAAACTCACCTATCAAAAGATTCAGACTGGGACATTGGATAAGGAAATATGATCCATCTATATGCTGTCTACAAGAGACACATCTTAGACCCAGAGACTCACGGAGGTTCAAAGTGAATGCCTGGAAATCAATCATACAAGCAAACAATAACCAAAAAAAGGCAGGAGTACCTATATCAATATCAGACAAAATAGACTCTAAATGCAAAACACTTGTGAGAGACAAAGAAAGATACTACATTTTAGTGAAAGGGACAATCTGGCAAGAAGATCGAACAATCATAAATATTTATGCCCCTAACAAGGGCGCCTCTAAATACGTGAGACAAGCGCTGGAAAAACTAAGTGAAAAAATGGATGCATCTACAATTATAGTGGGGAATTTTAATACACCACTATCAATTCTTGACAGAACATCTCAAACAGAATCACTAAAGAAACAAAATATTTGAACAGTATATTAGAGGAGCTGGAACTAATAGACATATATAGATCATTACACCCAAACACAGCAGGATATACAATTTTCTCAAGCGCACATGGATCATTCTTCAAGATAGACCATATGCTAAGCCACAAAGAAAGGCTTAATGAATTCAGAAAGTTCAAAATCATACAAAACAATATCTCTGACCACAGTGGAGTGAAGCTGGAAATTTGCAAGGGACAGAGGCCCAGATTTCACACCACGATTTGGAAATTAAACAGCACACTCTTAGAAAAACAGTGGGTCAAAGAAGAAATCTCAAAAGAAATCATGACTACCTTGAAACAAATGATAATGATAACACAACATACCAAAATTTATGGGCTGCAGCAAAAGCAGTACTGAGAGGGAAATTTATAGCCTTAAATTCATATATCAAAAAAAAAAAAAGAAAGCAAAAATTGAAGAATAACTGCACATTTGAAGGAATTAGAAAAACAACAACAAAGTAACCCAACAGGAAGAAGATGGAAGGAAATAACAAAGATAAGAGCAGAACTAAATGAAATAGAAAATAAGAAAGCACTTGAAAAGATAAACAAGACCAAGAACTGGTTTTTTGAGAAGATCAACAAAATTGACAAACCTTGAGCAAGACTAGCAAAGAAAAAAAGAGAGAAGATGCAAATACACAAAATAAGAAATGAGAAAGGCGATATCACCACTGACTCCACAGAAATAAAGACTATCGTAAGAGGATACTTTGAAAAACTATATTCCAACAAATAGGACAATTCAGAGGAAATGGCCAAATTCCTAGAAACACATAAGCAGCCCATATTGACAAAAGAAGAAATTGATGATCTTAACAAACCAATCACAAGTAAAGAGATAGAATCAGTCATTAAAAACCTCCCAACCAAGAAGAGCCCAGGGCCAGACGGCTTCACAGGTGAATTCTACAAAACATTCCGGAAAGAACTAACACCAATCCTACTGAAACTATTCCAAGAAATTGAAAAGGAAGAAACATTCCCTAACTCCTTCTAAGATGCCAACATTACAATAGTACCAAAGCCAAACAAAGACATCACAAGAAAGGAAAATTACAGACCAATTACTCTAATGAACCTAGACACAAAAATACTTAACAAAATACTTGCTAATCGTATTCAACAACACATTAAACGAATTATACACCACGACCAAGTGGGATTTATTCCATTTATGCAAGGATGGCTCAACATAAGAAAATCAATCAATGTAATACACCATATAAACACATTGAAGGAAAAAAATCACATGATTATATCCATAGATGCAGAAAAAGCATTTGACAAAATATGGCACACTTTCTTGAGAAAACCACTCCAAAAAATCGGAATACAGGGAAATTTTTTGAACATGATAAAGAGTATATATGAAAAACCTATAGCCAACATTGTTTACAATGGAGAAATCCTAAAATCCTTCCCTCTAAAGTCAGGAACAAGACAAGGATGCCCACTGTCTCCCCTTCTATTTAACATTGTCTTAGAAGTACTTGCTCAAGCACTGAGGGAAGAACCAGATATAAAAGGCATTAAAATTGGAAAGGAAGAAGTCAAAATTTCATTATTTGCAGATGACATGATCCTATACATAGAAAACCCTGAGAGGTCTACAACAAAGCTTATAGATATCCTAAATGAGTTTAGTAATGTCACAGGTTATAAGATCAATGCGCAAAAATTAGTAGCATTTCTGTACACCAATAATGAGCAAGACCAGGAGGAAATCAAGAAACAAATACCATTCACAATAGTAAATTTAAAAATCACATATTTAGGAATAAATTTAACTAAAGATGTAAAAAACTTATACACTGAGAACTATACAAGACTGTTCAAGGAAATCAAAGAAGACCTAAATAAATGGAAGAATATTCCTTGTTCGTGGATAGGAAGACTAAATATTATTAAGATGTCTATCTTACCAAAACCAATCCCAATAAAAATCAACACAGCCTTCCTTAAGGAACTAGAAATACTAACTATGAGATTCATTTGGAAAGGAAAGAGGCCCTTAATATCCAAAGACATATTGAAAAAGAAAAACAAAATTGGAGGAATCACAATACCGGACTTCAAAACATACTACAAAGCTACAGTTGTGAAAACAGCATGGTATTGGCTTAAGGAGAGACACACAGAGCAATGGAATCGAATTGAAATTTCTAATACAGAACCTCATATATATAGCCATATAATATTTGATAAAGCCACCAAACCCTCTCAACTGGGAGAGAATGGCCTATTCAACAAATGGTGCCTGGGGAACTGGATATCCATATGTAGAGCAATGAAAGAGGATTGCCATCTCACACCTTATACAAAGATCAACTCAAGATGGATCAAAGACCTACATATAAGAACCAAGACCATAAAGACCTTGGAAAGCAGTGTAGGGAAACATCTACAGGACCTTGTAATAGGGAATGGCTTCATGAATATCACACCAACAGCACAAGCAGCAAAAGAACAAATAGATAAATGGGACTTCCTCAAAATTAAAGCCTTCTGCACCTCAAAGGAATTTGTCAAGAAAGTAAAAATGGAACCCACACAATGGGAGAAAATATTTGGCAACCATATATCCAATAAGAGACTTATAACTTGCATATATAAAGAACTCCTATATCTTGAAAATAAAAAGATAAACAACCCATTTAAAAAATGGGAAAAAGATTTAAACAGACACTTCTCCAAAGAAGAAATACAAATGGCTAAAAAGCACATGAAAAAATGCTCCAAGTCTCTAGCTATCAGGGAAATGCAAATCTAAACTACAATGAGATACCATCTTACTCCCATAAGATTGGCAGCTATGAAAAAAAAAAACAGAAGACTGCAAATGCTGGAGAGAATGTGAAGAAAGGGGAACACTCATCCACTGCTGGTGGGAATGGAGAAGGATCCAATCATTCTGGAGGACAGTTTGGCGGTTTCTCCAAAAACTAGCCATAGATTTGCCATATGACCCAGCAATACCACTGCTGGGTATATACCCAGCAGAACAGAAAACTAGGACACAAACCGCTATATATACACCAATGTTCATAGCAGCATTGTTCACTATCGCCAAAAGTTGGAATCAACCCAAATGCCCATCAACAGATGAGTGGATCAATAAAATGTGGTATATACACACAATGGAATACTACTTGGCTGTAAGAACAAATACACTACAAACACACGTGATAACATGGATGAATCTTGAGAACCTTATGTTGAGTGAAGCAACCCAGGCATTCAAGGACAAATACTACATGACCTCAATGATGTGAAATAATCAAGCTACCTCAGAGAGCTAGAGACTTGAAAATAGGCTTACAGGAAATTGGGGGGTGGAGGAAGGATGTGAGCTGACGTCTGCAGGGGTGGAATCTATGATGAGCTGGTGGTAAGTATGAGCACAAAGAAGAGATAAAATGGGGGCAAGGGGTTGCCATTGGGTGGGGCTTTGCGGGTTTGAGGGGGGCTGGGGATGGGCGGATGGGTAATATTGCCCAAAGAATTGGGGGGAGGGAGGGGCATCATACCAAAATAGGAGAGTGTGAGGTGTTGGTTGAGAGTAAAATGCTGAGAAAATCGTATCAAAATATAATTAGGAGGGTTACCTGTTTAGGATGTTCGGAGGGGATGGTCTGATGTGGGACGGACTCCTGGGGAATGTCTGAATGCTCATTTTGCCAGGGTGGGTTGTACCATTGGGTAGAGACCCAAATAGTGAGAGTGGGGATGGACCCACATCCTGGGGAGGACTAATGCCATCAATAGAGGGAACTGTATCTCTTGAGAGAAAGGGTGGCTCCCAGGGCATTAGGGCAGTTGAGCAAGTCAGGCCCTGAACACTGTTGCAAGTATCTCTGGATGTAACTTCTCAGGAAATGGAGATTGGCTGTCGCTGTGGGCCCCAAGGGGAGGGGAAATTGGATGTTGAATGGATTGAACCAAGGTAAATGTGGGGGCAAGAGAGGAGTTTCACGACAGTACACAAAGATGGATATAAAATATGTAATATTACACCAAAAATATATAGGGGACAACAGACTAATATTGTAAATCATAATGTAAAATATAGGATAACCTAAATATTTAGAAAACTGTATATCCTAAAGTAAGGAATATAATGTAAGCACACATGTCACCTTGTTTGAAAGCTATTGTCTCAGAGTCTGTACATCAGTTTCAGTAAATATGATATGAATAAGTTAAAAGATTATCGCTGTGGAAGGGAAAAGTTTTTATGGAGGATGTATGGGAGTACTGTATATTGTACATATGAATTACTGTGATCTAAGGCTCTTCTGAAGAGAAACTCAATAATTAGGAAAAAGAAAAGAAAAAGATAGGATGTAGAATTTTTCCAAATCAATATGTATTATAGATCTAACCTTTAAACTCATTGCTATATTCCATTTTACTAGTAAGGGAACCTGACATTATATTGGACTTCACATTTCAGGAAGTTTTGCATCACAGAATGTTTCAACAATGGCGGCGGAGGAATACTGGTATGGGATGTTATTGACAGGTGATATATGGTTGACAGGGAGTTATACAGGGCATATGTCCATGGTGCATGGTAATGTTTGGATATACTCATAGTGGAAACAATTAAAAACAACAGCTGGGGGGGTACTGGGTTCCTGGGCCAGGGTGCTCTGTTGTTGTTTCCTTACACTTTTATTTTAATTACATATATACAACCTAAAATTTTCCCTTTTAACTTCATGCACATACATAGTTCAGTGCTGTTAATTACCTTCACAATGTTTGCTACCATCACCACCAATTATTTCAAAAACTTTACAATCCACCCAAATAAAAATTGCCTACAAATTGAGCATTAACTCCCATTCCCTAACCCCAACCTAGCCCCTGATAAATTATATATATATATAACTTTGCTTATTCAATTTATTTTGTTATCAGTGATTTTATATAATATTGGTCCTTCTGTGTCTAGCTTATTTTACTCAACCTGAGGTCTTCAACATTTACCCATGTTGTTTCATGAATCAGACTTTCATTCATTTTTAATTATGAATAATATTGATTGTGTATATATAACATTTTGTTTATCCATTGGTTGTTTGATCGACACTTGGTTTGTTTTTGTCTTTTGACAATTGTGAATAATGCCTCAATGAACATCGGTGTGCAAATATCTGTCCCTGTTGCTGCTTTAAGCTCTTCTGGGTATGTATCTAGTAGCAGGACGGCTGTGTCATATGGTAATTCTATATTTCCTTCTTTAGGAACTGCCAAACTGTCCTGCACTGTGGCTAAACCATTATATAATCTGATCAGCAATGAAGGAGAGTTCCTGTTTCTCCACATTCTTTCCAACACTCATAGTGTTCTGTTTTTTTCCACATAGTAGCCATTCTGGTGGGCATGAAATGGTATCTCATGGTGGTTTTGATTTGCTGTTTCTTGGTAGCAAGTTATATTGAACATGATTCCATGTGCCTTTTAGCCATTTGTGCATCCTCTCTGGAAAAGTGTCTATTCAAATTCTTTGATCATTTGTTTTTCAAGTGGCTTGTTTTCTCTATGAAGAGTTGTAGGATTTCTTAATATATTCTGGATCTTAAACCCTTATCAGGTGGGTGGTTTCCAAGTATTTTCTCCCTTTGAATAGTTTGTATTCCCACTTACATGACAAAGTGCTTTGATGCACACAAGTTTTTAATTTTGAGGAGGATCCATTTATCTATTGTTGTTTATGTTTTGGATAGAAAGCCTAACACAAAATCCTGAAGATGTTTCCCATATTTCCCCTGAAGTTTTTTAGTCCTACTTCTCATATTTAGGTCTTTGACTCAGTTTGAGTTAATTTCTGTATTTGGTGTGAGATAGGGCTCTTCTTCCATTCTTTTGTATGTAGATATCCATTTCTCCCAGTATCACTGTTAAAAAGACTGCAGTCCTTCCCTCCTGGAGGCAACAGTATCTTCTAGTCTTGCCTGGGATGAGTACTTGAGATGGGTGGTGCTTCTTGCAGTGTCTCTCTTCTGTAGGGTATAATAGTATCTTATTGGGAGGGATTTGTTTAAGAAAATTGAATTAAGTGGCAAAACACAATGATTAACCATCTTCCCTATCAGAGTGGGCATCACCATTGCCAAATCCTCAAGACTGAGGAATGAACATAAGGTGGGAGTGCAACTATGGACTAAAGTAGACATTATTATACCAACAATGGAAACAGAACTTGTAACATTGATATAAAGACAGTAGTAATCAGAGGTTTAGGGGGTGAGGGTGGAAGAGGAAGAATAGATGTAACTTGTTGCATTTTTGGGATATTGGAATTTTTCTGTAGGACATTGCAATGATGGATGCAGGCCATTGTACATTTTATCAAAACCTATAACTGGTGCCGTGCAAAGTGTTAAGCATAATGTAAACTCTAGAGCATGGTTATAACAGTGCTACATCAATGGTAACAAATGTACCACACTGTTAATGAGGAAAATGTGGGGATGGGGTGGGGCATATGGGAATCCCCTATATATCTGATGTAAAATTTATGTAATCTAAAGCTTCTTTAAAAGTAAATAAAAATATTTACATTAAAAAATAAAGGAATTGGGAGTGATACTTAAAATGGACTTAGGATGAGGAGAGTAGATACCAATATAGGATGCAGATATGTTTCTTATGCTATCTGTAAATTGATTTGTATGGCTTTGCCTGGTCCTATCAATACCAACCTCTTACCTCTGGGCGAATGCAAGATAAGTTTAGGTGGGCAACACCTTGGTGATCATTACTATTTGCATTTTATTGTACATTAGAAAAATATGGCTAGCAAGGCAATCAGTAAGTTATATTTTAGGCTAAAGCAAAAGTGAGAAGTGATATTGAACTGAGATGATTTATGGAAAATGGCACATTGAGCATAGTATCCAAATATAGCACAGGTAGTACTGGAATAAACAGAGTTTAGCAAGTGGTGACCTAGCATATAAAAGATAACCCAGACAATGAAAGGAATAATCTTATATTTGGAGTTCCCTTAGAGGCCCACATGTGAAGGAGTAATAAAGAAGAAAAGTACCAGGCAGGATGACTAGTCTCTCCATTGGCACAGATGGTACAAATGGTATCTCTGAGGCGCTCTCGTCTAGTCTCCTTTGTACAGGGAAGGACTTCCTGTTTCTTGAGTATGAAATTGGGGCAATTCTTGATTTCAGTGGTATATTTTTCTCCCCATACATATGAGAAAGAGGACAAAGAAGGAGGTGCAATAATCAGATTATATTCTTTGAAATTGCCTCTGGCCTTGTGATGAGGTAGAAAACTTTACCTTTGGCTATTCCATGTCCCTTTTCCCAGTACCATTGGTCTGTCCAGGCTCTGCTTTCTTGCACGTGGCTGCAGCATTGACAGTGTATGCCTGGAGCCTTCCAAAAGGGACTGTCGCTTCTGTCTATTAAGAACCTAGGCTTTGTTTTGGCACTTTTTCCTATTGCTCTTTCTCCTTTATCTCCCTTTTGAATATTGGTGCTATCAATTTGGTATATGCCATTTTGGGGATCTTTGATTTCATTTATATAAGCCTTCCATTTATTTCAAAATAATGAGCCCAGCAGATATTTCCATAGAGAAATTTAGGTTGGCCTTGGCTTGCTCCGATCTTGTTGCCAGAACAAGGGACTGTGTGCTTAAAATGTAGTGTCAGTGCCTCTTCTTCTTTGATTGTCTCTTACCTGCAACCATGAAAAGGTAGAAAGACAGTTGTGAGTCTGTGGAGTATAGGAGATTGAGCATTTGTATTGTACATCCGCTCCAGGGTAAGATCCTGCCTTCTGCTTTACTGCTTTATGTTCTTCCTTTTGAGAGTTCTGTTTTTACTAGCTTTATGTTTCAAATGTGTAAAGACTTCACATTTCCAAAGAAGATCATAGTATACCATTAACAGATTAACTTGAGCACGGGAGCCCTACCGGCTCTCCAGATTCTTCCTTGTAATGTTGATGTTTAGAATGTTTGTTCAGGGGGCACAGATGTGGCTCAAGAGTTTGGGCACTCACCTACCACAAGGGAAGTCCTGGGTTTGTTTCTTGGTGCCTCCTAATGAAGACAAACAAGATAGTGAGCTGACCCCATGGGCTGGTGCAATGAGCCAATGCAACAAGGTAATACAGTGAGATGATGCTATGAAGAGACACAATGAGGAAACACAACAAGTAGGGAACCAAGGTGGCTCAAGTGAATGGTGGTCTCCCTCCCACATGGGAGGTCCCAGGTTAAGTTCCTGGTGCTTCCTAAAAAGAAGACGAGCAGTGAGGGCAGACAACAAGGGGAAGGACAGTAAAGAAAGAAAGAAAGAAAATAAACCTTTTTTTAAAAAGAGTGTTCATTATGTATTATTGTCTTCCCTCTTTAAGTGGTTATAGTGTTGTAAACAAACTTGATGACCCATTTGAAGTTCCTGAGGAAAAAGATTTTCCTATAGAAAAATATTGCATGGATAGGGAACCTCTGAATGCACAGTCTGCTAACCAGGCTGCTGCTATATCCCACAGCCCCAGCTTCTGGCTGGAAAGAAAATGTAAAGTCTTAGAAGATAGTAGCCAAACTGAGACAACTGCCAGTTGGAGCTGGCAACTGAGGAGCTGCCAGAGGACCCTCTTCTAAAAACCAAACAAAGACATGACTGTAAAGATGAGCTCAGTCATCTTTGGCAGTCGTGCACCCAAAATGGACATTTCTGTATGTGTTGGTATGGAGCAAGCTGGTTGCCTGAGGCATAAACAGTGAGGAGAAAATACAACGGCAGGAGTGGGCCCTACTTCTCCCAATCTGGAATCATCTGAACCTTAGAGAACAATCAGAGCAACAGGTATCAGCAGTAGGTAGCAAGCCTGCCTGCCAAAGCAGGGAAGTTTTGACTGAAGCAGTGTAGCCCAGACATTGCACAGGGGAACAGCAGTACTGAAGAGAAGCCTGACAGGAAAACTTTAGTGGCCAGATGCATTAAAAACTGGTCAGAGGAGTCCTTTAAATCCAGTGACAATGAGCAAGAAAGGAGGGGCTGACCCTCTTCATTATCCGTGTGAAGCATGCTGGCCCTGCCTCTTGGATAGGGGTCACCTACCCATTGTCTTTACAGGAATGAACCATGATGGGACCTTAGTGCCATAGAAGTAGATTTTGACTGGAATATGGTAGGGAGGAGAGTTATTTCATTGTTTCCACACACACCTACTCTCCCCTCCCTACTTCCTCCCCCTGCTTTGATTTGAACATAGAGTGAGGAGTACAGCAGGGAGGGGCTTGTAGAGAAGTTTTCGTTGCCACAGAGAGTTTGCCAGTGCCTTTATTGTAGCCCCAGGTTGCCTTCTAGGCCCTGAACCCCAAGTCTGGTCTCCTTGGGAGATCTTACAGCGAGTCCCAGAGGGAAGGGGCAGAGAGTAGAAAGAGCTGTTTTTTTGGTTCTCTTCTTTAGGCTCTTTTAAGAAACTTGCCATTTGTTGTCTTGTGGGTTAAACTATTTGTCATTTGAATGTGAGATAATTAAAATATTGGATTAATATCTTGAAAACATCACTGGTCTACAAAAACTGAAGTTGCTTCTGTGATTAGTGTTAACAATGGACTTTTATTTCCCCACGTGACATGTTGTATAACACTTGTTTCTCTCCCTCCCTCTTTCTTTCCTGTCCCCACCACCTCCTTATTTAGATTTGCCTGGGTTCTTTGTCTCTCTGCCCACAAAGAGCCTTTCATTCAGCAATGCAGACAACAAGAGGCAGACTGAGTCAGGCTGCACACCAGCCTCAAGGCAGCTTTCCTAAGAGCAGACAATTAAAGAAAACTGAAAGACACATGTTCTGTACACAAATAAAGAGGGTTGCCAGCCTGCATCTTTCTTGGAGAAATATACTGACCACAGTGAGAAGCCATCTGCGAAGAGACTGTGCAAAACCAAGCACTTGATACCTCTGGAACCAAGGACAAGATTGTCACTGGCAGGAGATACCTTTGCCAAAAATGATGACAAGATAATTCCTCACAGCTCCCTCCTACCTTTGGGGTCTTTTTGAGCACAACCCTGTCTGCCTCCTTCTCAGGGATAGGCTTCCCTTTTCCTCAACATCTTGACTGTCTCCATCCCCAAACACCAAATAGTACTCCTCTATTCCCAGAGATGCTTCCAGAGTGTTGATGAAGTTGCACATTTTTAAGATAGGAACTCATTTCTCCAACCAATGAAACCCCTTTGATGCTCCAGTTCCTAAAAAGAAGAAAGTGCCTTCCTTCTCTCAGGTTTGTCATCTATGAAGGAGGAGGGGAAAAGATTATATCCCAGTCTCCCAGTTCTCGCAGCTGCCACAACGGACATCCCCTCAATAGACCACTTGGTCACACCCGATGTCCCAGGAAGTACGCAAAGTTTTTGTCAATAAGAATGCTGGTGATTATTTTTAATTGTTTCCACTATGAGTATATCTAGACATTACTATATACCCTGGGCATATGCCCTGTATAACTCCCTGTCAACCATATATATCCTGTCAATAACATCCTATATCAGTATTCCTCCGCTGCCATTGTTGAACCACTCTGTGATCCAAAATTTCCCGTAAAGTCAAGCCCAGCATAATGTCAGCTTCACAAGAGTCTTAGATCACCTAAATTCATATATACAATATAGATTATTTCCCTAGATCCACCATAAAAACTTTTCCCTTCCACAGCGATAATCTCTTAACTTGTTCATATCATATTTCCTGAAACTGATGTACAGATTCTGAGACAATAGCTTTCAAACAAGGTGACATCTGTGCTTACTATGTGGTCCATACTTTAGGTTGTACAGTTTTCTAAATTTTTTAATTATCCTATGTTTTGCCTTATGGTTTACATTATTAGTCTGTCATCCCCTATATGTTTTTGGAGTAATATTACATGTTTTATATTCATCTTCATGTATTCTCACAAAACTCCTCTCTTGCCCCCATATTTACCTTGTTTCCATCCATTCCACATCCATTTCCCCTCCCCTTACGGATCAGCAGAATATCCCTGTCTACATATAATAACATGACTTCAAAATGCTGTTTGACCTAATGTAAGGGGGAAATGGAAAGGAGAAATGAGAATATAAGGCTATGAGTCTCTAAAAAAGAGTCTGGAGGTTGTCAGAAGGAATGCCCTTATGCACAAATGAGCAGAGTCTGAGAGACAGATAAAGTAGATACAACCCCAGGTATTGGTTCTTTTGAGGAATAAAGAGACCCATGGGTTCTATGATCAGATGGGGTTCACTGCCATGGCAGATGGGGTTCACTGCCATGGTAGATGGCCCTTCTCTGGAGCTGGTGTTTCCGCGTGATGGAATTGGACTCGGAGGGAATCTCTTTTCACAAGACTTGCATGCTACTTTAATGGAATTGTAGTTGGTGCTGGGGTTTTAGATATATTTAGGGGATTTGAATCTCTGGACTGTAATATGACACCCAGGCCCAGAGCCTCAACAGACTTCAGCTCCTACACTTTGATTTATTGGACTTACCCCACTCAGCTAACATCGAGTTGAAGAAGGTCAACCACCACACCATGGAGCCTAGAGTGTCTACAACTGAAAGCAGGAGGAGTGCATCTAGTATCCATGTGGAATCTAAGCCCCCACTTGACATAGATGTGCAATGGACACAACCAATCCAATGTCCACAGAGAAAATGTGGAATGGGTGTGGGAAGGGTAGCCATGGTGGCTGCTGGGTTTGGGGAATGGGAGGAAGAGATGAGATGTGGAGGCGTTTTCGGGACGAGGAGATGTCCTGGGTGGTGCTTCACGGACAATTATGGGACATTGTAGATCCCCCCAGGTCCCACTGGATGGAACATGGGAGAGTGTGGGCTATGATGTGGACCATTGACTAGGGGTGCAGTGATGCTCAGAGATGTACTTACCAGGTGCAATGGATGTGTCACGATGATGGGAGAGAGTGTTGCTGTGGGGGGAATGGGGGGTGGGGGCGGAGGGGTTGAATGGGACCTCATATTTTTTGAATGTAACTTTAAAAAAAATAAATAAATAATTTAAAAAATAGATAATTTAGTTCTGTTAACTATGCTCACAAAGTTGTGATTTTTTTAATGTCCTCTTTCTTTTCTTTGTTAGTCTAACTAGAGGTTGGAAATTTTATTGATACTTTCAAAGAAACACTTCTGTTTCATTAATGCTCTCCATTGTTTTTTCCCATTCTTTGTCTTTTTTAAATTAAGAAGTTGTAGCTCTACAGAAAATTGAGGCATACAATACATATAATACAGAGTTCTTATGTCACCCTTTAATAATACCCTACATTAGTGTGGTATGTTTGCTAGAATTCATGAAAGAACATTTATTATTATAATTATTATTATTGTTAAAGAAACTGGATTTCATAAATGTTACATCAAAAGTTGGGGATTCACATATACCTCAGCCCTTCCCACTCCCACATTTTGCCCATTAACAACATCTTTCATTGGTGTGCTACATGTATTAGCAATTGAGGAACACACATTGAAGCATTACTAACAGATGGACATAGTTTAGTAAACATAGTTTGCATTACGGTTTATACTTTGCATCACAGCACTTTATAGGTTTTGACAAAATGTTTAAAGGCCTCTATCCATCATTGCAATGTCATGCAGAACAATTCCAATGTTCCTCAAATGCCCCATGTTACCTCTCTTTTTCCCTCTCTCTGTCCTCAGAATGTCTGGTGGCCACTGCCTTTATATCAGTATTGCAAGTTCTTCTGTTGCTGGAATAATAAGTCTATTTCAGTCTGTCATTGCATTCCCCCTTATGTTTGTTCATTCCTCAATCTTGAGGATTTGGGGATGGTGATGCCCACTTTACTTCTGGTTTGAGAGGGGGCTTAGATCCCATGAGGTATATTGATGAAACCGTCTTGCTAGCAGGTGTAGATACTGTGTCTTGGGGAATGGGTGTTGTCCATCATTATCCTTTTGTTAGTTGCCCTGGGTGAATCCGATAAATTAGAGCACGGTAGGTGTTGGCTATAACTCTTCTGAGATTCAGGGCACAGTGGACATTTGAACACTGCTAGATTTAAGTCTCTGGGACCTATATTTAACAGGTATAGTGCTAATTATAGGTTCAAATAAAAGGAACATAAGAACTAAAGAACCGTGTATAGGAAAATTAAAACTTGAGTCCAATGATGACAGCTTGAGGGGATAGGTTTTCATGTGTTCCAACGTAGGGCACACTGACAGGGTGCTGAATTCCTGAGACTGTCTATCCTGCCTATAGTTTCTAGAAATCTCTAAAGCCCTAAGAAACACCCTTGCTTGAGGCACTGTTTACTGTGGCAGACAGTGAGATCCTCCTAAGAGGTGAATAAGCATAATCTCTGGAATGACCTTCCTAATCACTAAGCAATCTCTTAGCCATAAAAACTCATTTGTATTTAATAGTTACCCCTTTGGATCAGGGTCTTTATTCAAATGCTTCCCTAGTTGTTACTTGGTAACAGTCCCTTGGTGTCAGGGAAGCTTATCCCTGGGAGTAATGTCCCCCGCTGTTGGAAAGGTAGTGAGTTTATATGCAGAGTTTGGCTTAGAGAAAGCCCTCTTTTGAACAATGAGGAGCTTTTCAGGAGGTAACTCTTTGGAAATATATATTGTTAGCCTAAGTTTCAATTTCACAAGAACAAGATTGAAAGAACATCTTTATAATGTACTATTATAATTCTATTATTAGCAATAGTGTTATTTGCTATATGGTTTACAGATGGTTGTATAGTTTTATGTTAAAAAGTTTTACTCTAGTAACATATATATAACCTAAAAATTCCCCTTTTAATGATATTTACATGAATTATCCATTGCTGTTAATTACATTCACAGTATTGTGGTACTGTTGTGCCCATTCATTACCAAAACTTTACAGTCAAACCAGACTCTGCAGAACTCAGACATTAACTACTATTTCCCTGTCTGGTAAACTATACCCAAGATTATGACTCTGAGTTTGCTTATTCAAAAATGTCATATAGGGAGATCATATAATATTTGTTCTTTCATGTCTAGGTTATTCTACCCAACACAATGTCTTCAAGGTTCATCCATCTTGTTACAAGTATCAGAACTTCAGTTTTATTTTCAACTGAGTAATAGGCCATTGTATGAATATGCCATATTTTGTTTATTCATTTATTGGTTGATGCTTTGCTTTCATCTTAAGGGAATTGCAGATAATGCCTCTATGAACATCTGCATACAAATCTCTGTTTGAGTCCTTGTTTTCATTTCTTCTGTGCTTATATTATACCTTGTAGTGAGATTGTCTGTTTATATGATATTCAATACTTAATGAGGAACCGCAAAACTGTCTTCCACAGGAGCTGCACCATTGTAACCAGGAATGAATGAGTGTTCCTGTTTCTCCATATCCTTTGCTACACTTCTTATATTCCGTGGGTTTTTTTGGTATTTTTTGTATTTTTGCATTTTTTGTATTTTTCTATTTTTTGTATTAGTTACTATTCTTTTTTTATTAGAATATTTATTGAAGTATTAATACATGAACATGCATAAACAAAAAGTGTATAGTAAAAGATGTGAACTTAGAAAACAAGCATACGTATCATCACACAGGGCTCTCATACATCACCCTACCAGCAACACCTTACGTTGTGAAACATTTGTTATAAACTCTGAAAGAGCATCATCAAAACGTTACTGCTAATTATAGCCAATGTCTTACAATTGGTGTATTTACCCCCAGCCCACCTGCTTTTAAGAATTTAAATGGATATAAAATGGTATCTCATTGTAGTTTTGATCTGCTTTAAAAAAATGTTATTGAAGTATATCATCTTTACTTGGAAATACATAAGGAGTACGTGTACAGCAAACGTTGTAGAAAACAAATGTGTAATATCATGCAGGACTCCCATGTATCAACCTACCCTCAACACCTTACATTGTTGTTAAACAATGGTTAAGGAACTATGAAATAACTATAGCCCCTATCTTACATTTGGCATATTTTCCCCAATTATTAATATCCTGTATTAGTAGTATTTAATTTTCATATTTCATGAGAGAGTGTTCTCATATTCATTCTGTTAACCACAATCCATCTTCCACCACTGGGTTATCTGTTTTACACAGTCCAGTGCTCTTTACAATCCACCAAAAATGTATACTCAGTGACTCTCATTTTCACACAGAGTTATACTCCCAATGCCTCAGTCAGTTTTCAAACATTTTCATTCCTCCAAAATGAAAAATGCTCTATCCCTTTATATGCCCCTATTGTTGTCCCTTAGAATTAATATAAATCTTCTTTGCCAGTGCTGTCAAAATATTACCTATTATTGTTAATTATAATCCATATTACACTAATTGTAATTTTCCCTTGTTTCACCATATTCTTATCACTTTGTAAAAGAAGAAAATTCTCATATTTACTCTATTAACCACAATTTTTATCCACCACCAAAATCATTACATTATAAATTCCCCAATTCTTTTCTACCTTCCTTTCAGTAGATCCTTTCATCCCCAATCACATTTATAAAACAGCAGTATTAGTTATATTCACTATAACATGTTACCATCAAATTTAGTCTGATAAAGTTCTACACTTTTACAATTAACCTTATTAAAATTCTCTATGTATTAAGCATCAGTTCTTTCTCATCCCTTCTTCTATTTCCTAGTAGCATATACTCTACAGTTTACCATCTTGATTTTACTCGTCGTATTTTAGTTCATATTAGTGATACCATACAACACGTGTCCTTTTGTGTCTGACTTATTTCACTCAACATAATGTTATCAAGATTCATCCATGCTGTCACGTGTATCCCAATTTCATTTCTTTTTACAACTCAACAGTTTCCCATCATTTGTGATACCACATTCTGCTTATTCATTCATCACTTGGTGGACATTTGGTCTATTACCACATTTTAGCAGTTGTGATTAATGTTGCTCTGAACATCAGTGTGCACATGTAAGTTTCCATCCTTGCTCTCAGTCCTTCGGAATATATTCCTAGTAAAGGAATTGCTGGATCTTACAGCAGTTCTCTATCCAACTTCTCGAGGTTTTGTCATATGTCTTCCACAAAGGCTGTACCAGTCTACACTCCTACCAACAGTGCAGGAGTGCTCCTGTTTCTCCACACCCTCTCTAGTAGCTGAAGTTTTCGTTTTTTTTTTTAATAATGCCATTCTATAAGGTGTGGAATGGTATCTCATTGCAGTTTTGATCTGCATTTCCTTTAATAGGTAATGATGTTGAACGTCTTTTCTTGTGTGTCTATAGAGTATTTATATTTCCTCTTTGGAAAATGTGTATTCAAAGAATTTTGCTCATTTTTAATTTGGTTTTTCTTTTTATCCTTCTATTGTATGATGTCTTTTTTTAAACATGGATATCAAAGCCTAATCAAACATGTGGCTTACAAATATTTTCTTCTATCTTAATTTGGCTCCTTATTTATTTTCTAAAGTTGTTGGAAGAAAAAAATGTTTAATTTTGAGGAGTTTCCATTCATCTATTTGTTAGTTCCTTGTGCTTTGAATGTGAGATTTAAGAAACTACTCCTACCACAAGATCTTGAAGATGCTTTCCTACATTTTCTTCTAGGAGTTGTGTGGTTGTAGCCTTTACATTTAAGTCTTTGATTCATTTTGAGTTAATTTTTCTATAAAGTATGAGATAAGGGTCCTCTTTCTCTTTTTTTTTGGATACGGATATCCAGTTCTCCCAGCACTATTTCTTGAATAGACTCTTCTTCCCCAGCTGGGTAAACTTGATAGCCTTGCCAAAACTTACTTGACCTTGGGTGTGCAGTCTGTTTCTCAGTAACCAGTTCTATTCCAGTTGTCAGTCTGCATGTTTGTGTCAGTACCATGCTGATTTTTACACTGTAGCTAACTAAATAGTTCTAAATTCAAGAAGTGAGAGTCCTCCAACTACATTCTTCTTTTTAATGACAATTTGGACAATGCAGGGCCGCTTACTCTTTAAAAAATTTTTGATAATTGATGTTTCCATTTCTGCACAAAAGGCTGTTGGGACTTTTATTGGGATTGTTTTTATTTTGTAAATCAGTTTGGGTAGAATTGACATCTTAACGATATTTAGTCTTCCTCTCCATTAACATAAATGTTCTTCCATTTAAGTCTCTTTTGGTTTCATTTAGTAATATTGTGTAGTTTTCTGAATTGAGATCTTTTATGTCCTTGGTTAGGTTTATTCATAAATATTTGATTCTTCTAGTGGCTGTTATAATTGGACTCCTTTCTGACTTCCTCCTCATGTTGGTCATTGGTAGAGTACAGAAACGATACTGATTTTTGCATATTAAGCTTGTATCCTGCTTTTCTCCAGAACTTGTCTATAAGTTCTAGAACTTTCTGGTGTATTTTTCAGGATATTCTAACTATGGGATCATATCATCAGCAAATAGCACAAGTTTTACTTCTTATTTTCGATTTTGGTGCCTTCTATTATTATTTTTATCTAACCTAATTTCCCCAGCTAGAACTTCTCACATAATATTGAATAACTGTGTGACAGTGGGCATCCTTCTCCTGTTCCTGATTTCAGCAGGAAAGATTTCACTCTTTCACCAAAAACCTGCTAGCTGTAGGTTTTTCATACATGCACTTTACTTTGTTGAGAATATTTACTTCTCTTTCTATCTCTTGGAGTGTTTTTACAAAGAAAAAATCATCAATGTTGTCAAAAGCCTTTTCTGCATGAATTGAGGGTCATGTGTTCTTTTTTCTTCTTCAATCTATTAATAGGATTTATTACACTAATTGTTTTTCTTTCATTGAACCACCCTTGCATACCTGGAATAAAACCAAGTTTATCATGGTGTTTATATCTTTTAATGTACTTTGGGATTTGGTTTGCAAGTGTTTTATTGAGAATTTCTGCATCTGTATTCTTTAGATACATTGGTCTGTAATTTTCTTTTTTTTGTATTGTCTGTCTGGTTTTGGTATTTGAGTAATGGCTTCATGGAATGCATTTAGTAGCATCCCTTCCTATTCAGTGTTTTGGAGAGCTTCAGCAAGAATGGCATTAGCTTGTCTTTGAATGATTGGTAGAATTAACCTGTGAGGCTTGTGGTCCTGCGTTTTTCATTTTTCGAGGGTTTTTGATGACTATTTCAATCTCTTCACTTGTGATTGTTTTGTTGAGGTTTTCTAATTCTCCTAGGGTCAGTGAAAATGGTTCCTGTGTTTCTTGGAATTTTCCATCCCACCTACATTGTCTAGTTTCTTGGCCTACAGTTGTTCATAGTATCCTCTTCTTTTTGCAGAGTCAGTGGTAATGTCCCCTCACATTTCTGATTTTATTTATTTGCATCATCTCTCTTTCTCTTTTTTGTCAGTCTAACTAGTGGTTTATCAATTTTGTTGATCTTTTTGAAGAACCAACTTTTGGTTTTGTTGATTTTTGTTGTTGTTGTTCCAATTTCATTTTTTTCTGCTCTGATCTTTATTATTTCTTTCCTTAGGCTTGATTTAGGACTAGTTAGCTGTTCATTTTCTAGTTCCTGGAGGTGTGCAGTTAGGTTTCAATATTGCTCATTCTTCAGTTATACTATAAGCACTGACAACTATAAACCTCTCTCTCAGCACTGCTTTTGCTGTATCTATAAATTTTTATATGGTGTGCTCTCATATTTACTCATTTCAAGGCATTTGCTGATTTCTCATGTAATTTTTTCTTTCCCCCATGGTTTAAGACCGTGATTTTTATTTTTCCATATATTTGTAAATTTTCCCTTTTTCTGTCTAAATTTTATTTTCAGTTTTGTTGCATTTTGATAGAGAGGAGGTGCTTTGTATAATTCGTATCTTTTTAAGTTTATTGACACCTGTCTTTTGACCCAGATATTGCCTGTTCTGGAGAAAGCTCCATGAGGACTTTTTAAGAATGTGTATTGTGTTCTTTAGAGGTGTAATGCTCTATAAATGTCTAAGTCTAGTTTGTTTATCATATTATTGAAGCTGTTTCCTTTTTTTATCCTCTGTCCAGTGCTGAGAGTATTGTATTGAAGTCTGTTAACTATTATTGTAAAGACGTCTATTTTTAGACTCCCTTCAATTTTGCCAGTTTGTGCTTCATGTATCTGGGGGGCACCCAGTTTATGTGCATACATACTCATAATTATTTTCTCAGGTGCATTGCTCCTTTTTATTAATATATATTTTTCCTTCATCTCTTTTTACAATTTTGCATTTAAAATCTATTTGTTATGTTAGTAGTATGGATACTCTCTAGTTATTTTTGGTTGCTATTTTTGTAGAATATCTTTTTCAACCTTTCACTTTCTACTTTATTGGGTCCTTATGTCTGAGGTGAGAGTCTTGTATGTACCATTTAGAGGGCTTGCAATTTTTTATGCATTTTGTCACAGATGGTATGTCCTTTTGTTGGGAATTCATTCCATTGACGTTGAATGAGGCATAACTTAATACAGGGTCTCATTTGCTTTCCATTGTCATACCTTACTACTGCCTGACTTTTTACCCTGTAAATTACTAGTTATCTTTATTTCAACACTTGATTTAGGAGATTTGTGTGATTATGATTGATCAGTTGTCTTAAATCCTGAGTCTGGTCAGGATTTTAATTTTGTTCATTTAGGGGGGCTATCTCTTCCTGATTTTTAGCATTGCTTATAATTTTTAGGTGATGTCTAGGCATCTGAATAGGTTGGTGAATTTATGCAGAGAGGTAATTTCTCTCTTTCCTAGAGGTTTAGTTTCATGACTTTTTTTAAAAATTTTGGTTCACCTTATTCTAAGTCTTTTAAAATTGTTCCGCTTAAGTTATCAGAATATGACCAGGGACTCACTAGTGGGGTGCAGATTAACTCCAAGAGGTCTGGAACTACAGTCTGCTCAGAGTGGTTTTTCACTTTGCAGGGTCTGGGCTGGCCAACAGATGGTGCTCATTGCAGAATCTTTCCATGGAGGTGCCTATTTCAAACTCCACTTGCCAATGATTCTAGTCTCACCACAACAGAGAAACACTGCTGATTTATAGGTGTTGCACTTGTAGTGTACCTTTTTGCTCAAACCATTTATAAACTCTGAACTTTTGCTGTGGATTTTTCGGGATTTCTTCAATTTGGAATACTGTCTTTGGAAAACATGAAAAGCTTTACTTCTTCCTTTACAATTTGGATGGCTTTTATTTCTTTTTCTGGCCTAATTGTTCTGGCAAGGATTTCAGTGGTGACAGTGGCATTTTTGTTTATTCCTTATCCTAAAGGTAAAACTTTCAGCCTCACCTCTTTTACTAGGTTGTTAGCTGTGAGTTTTTCATTTACGGACTTTATCATGTTGAAGAAGTTTCTTGCTATTCCTCGTGTTCTATGTTTGCTTATCAAAAGTTGTGCTGTATTTTGTCAAACACCTCTTCTGCTTCAATTTAGATGATAATGTGGTTTTGTTCATTTTGTTGCTGTGGTGTATTGCAATAATTGGTTTTCTTTGAATGAATCAACCTCACATACCCCTGCAAACCATTTTAATCATGGTTTGGTATACCCTGGATTTGGTTCTCCAATATTTTGTTGAGGATTTTGCATCTATATTCATCAGAGATACTCTTCTGTAGCTTTCCTGGATTTGGTGTCAAGGCGATGCTTGCAGAATGAATTAGGGAGTGTTCCCTCTTCTTCAGTTTCTTTGGAAAACTTTGAGAAGAATTAGGAGTTAAATCTTCTTGGGATGTTGGGAAGATACGTCTGTGAAACCATCTGGTCCTGGCTTTTCTTGTTTTGCTTTTGGATTTGTTGATTCAATCTCCTTACCAGTTATTGGTGTGTTGAGATCTTCTATTTCCTTCAGAGTCATGTAGGTTGTTCATGTGTTCCTAAGAATTTCTTCATTTCTTCTAGATTATTTAATGTATTGGTGTACTCTCATGTATGTTATTCTTTTATAATAATGCCCCCTTTTTCATTTCTGATATCTGTTAATGCATTTCCTCTCATTTTCTTTGTGTGTGTGGCTAAGTTTCTTGATCTTTTCAAAGAACCAACTTTGAGTTTTGTTGATTCTCAACTTTTTTTCTATATCGTGTTTCATTTATCTCTATTCTAATCTTTATTTACTTCCTTTGCTTTTTCTAGTCCCTCCATTTTTTAAGGTAAATGTCTCTGGTTTGCAGCTTTCTTTCTTTTTTTTTGTAAGCCTTTAGGCCATGAATTTCCAACTTAGCTTTGCCTTTTTGCACCTCTTAAGATTTGTTATGTTGTATTTTCAGTTTTATTTACCAACAGGTATGTCCTAATTTCCCCCATGATTTCTGCTTTAACCCATTGGATGTTTCAGTATATTATTTTTCTTTATGCTGCTGAATTCTATTTTTAATTCACTATGTTTAGAGAAGGTATGTTTTATGATTTCAGTATTTTTGAATTGACAGAGAGTTGTTTTGTAAGCTAACATATGGTCTATCCTAGCTAATGAACGAAATGCACTGGAGAAGAATGTGTATTCTGCTGCCATTGGGTGCTGTGTTCTATATGTTTGTTGTCTAGTTGCTTTAGAGTAACATTCCATTCTTTAATTTCCTCAGTAATCTTCTCACTAGATGTTCTATCCAATATTAAAAATGGTATATTAATATCTTCTACTTTTCATTTAGGAGTATTTCTCCCTTCAAATGTTTGTATTTGCATCTCGTATTTTAGGGTTCTGCTGTTTCTTGCATATATTTATATTATAAAAGTTACATCGTTTTGCGGAATTGATTCCTTTACCATTATATAATGACTGCCTTTGTCTTTCACAACTTTTTTGTTTTACGATTTAAGGTCATTTTGTCTGAGATTAGTATTTCAACTCTGTTTTGCCTACTAGTTGTATGCTATATATTTTCTCATACTTTGACTTTCAACTACTTGCATCTATGAATTTAAGAGTAGTGTCCTGTGGACAACAGATAGTTGGGTCGTACTTTTTAAAATCCATTTTACCATTCTCAGTCTACTGACTGGTGAGGTTAAACTCTTTATATTAAAAGTCACTATTTATAATGCAGGACTTTCTTCTGCCTTCTTGCTTTTCACCTTTGTAGTTCTTACACCTTTTTTTATTTTGCAGTTTTTCCATTAATAATTACTTTTATATTTTTTGATTTCTTGTCTTGTGGAGTACCTTCTGTTTTCTACCTAGATAAATAATTTTTCTCTTAGCCAATTTTTAAAATTGTCTTTTCTTTTGAATATACATAGATCACACAAAATGTTACATTAAAAAATGCAGTATATTATATACCTTCCATAACCCACTGAATGGACTGGGTATATTTTCAATCAATTTCCCCTTGTGGCTACAATGGAGACAACATTTACCATCCTAAATATAAAACTGTCATATTTGGGTTTGATGTCAAAGTAACTTCATTAGCATAAAATACAGATTTCCTAAACCCCATTGTGCTTCCACCTTCTTTTGTAATTATTACTGCTTATATCCTTGTATACTGTGTGTCCAAAGCCATATGTTTTTTGTTAATTTTCATGTATTTGCAGTTTAGTACACTGTAATACCTAAAGAGCAGAGTAACATGCCAAACAATAAGGTACAATAATTCTGGCTTTTATGATTACCCCAATGGTTACCTTTACTGCACATCTTAATGTATATATCCTGCTTTGACCCAGTGTGTGATGTCCCTTCAGTTCAGTCTGAACAACTCTCTTTACCATTGCTTCTCGGGCAGGTCTTGGTGAGGCGGATTCCCTCAGTTGGTTTGGTATTTACATTTTGCTTAGATTGAGTTGGACAATATGTGGAACCTTTTGCCTAGTTTCTTTCACTCAGCTTATTTCCTCTTTTTAACCCTTAATGGAAGATTATTAATATATTATTGTGCACTATTGTACATAGTTGGCTTTGGTTGTATTTTTGCAGCACATTAACATCTCATAACATTAATGTACACTTGTTCTGTTTTAAAGTAAAACATTGCTATATATGCAACATTACCCATCCTAATTTTTCATTAGAGGTTTCACTATGCTATACAGTCCATATTTCATTTTTTAAAAAGATGATTTCATGCCTTTCTAGTGACGCACAGGACCTTAGACTTTCCCTTTCAACCAGCGTCAGACACGTATATAATTATCCCTTCTGGTTACAAACAGTGTGATATGTTTTCATCATTTCTATTCATTTCCAAAGATTAACAACTCCTTACCAATTCTCGACAGAATAAACTTCAGTTTTCTATTCTCTAACTTCATTCTATTTGTTAGTGACCTGTATTTTAGTTATTAACTCAAATGAGATTGCAGGATATATTTAGTTCATGATAACAAAATCATGCAACTTTTGTTCTTTTGCGTCAGGTTTGCGACACTCAACATAATGTCCTCCAGGTTCGTCCATGTAGTCGTATGCATCATGTCTTTATTTTTCTTACAGCTGGATAATATTCCTTCATATGTATATAACACAGTTTGCATATTCATTGACTGATGCATACCTGGGGTATTTCCATCTTTTAGTACCTGTGAATAATGCCATTATGAAAATGATTTCTGTTTGTCATTGCTTTTAATTCTTCTGGATATATATATATAAATATATATAGCTGGGCCATGTGGAAAGTCTATTTCAAATTCTTTAGGAACTGCCAAACAGTCCTCCACAGTGGCTGTGCCATTCTGTATTTCCACAAACAGCGAATGAGTATTCCTAGCTCTCCACATCCTTTCCAACACTTGTAGTTTCCAACTTTTTAATAGAGGACATGGTAATAGGTATATTCTCATTGTAGCTTTAATTTGCATTTCTCTAATTGCTAGTGATGTTGTACAATTTTTTGTATGTTTTTGTTTATTTGCATTTATATTTCTTTTTTGGACAGGTGTCTATTCAAGTCTTTTGCCCATTTTAAAATCTGGTTTCTCTTTCTATTTTTATTGCTGAGTTGTAGCACCTTTTTTGGGTGTGTGTGTGTTACTGCGACAGGGGATTGAACCCTGGATCTTGTATGTGGGAAGCCGGCATTCAACCACTGAGCCACATCAGCTCCCCATGTTGTAGCATCTTCATATATCATAGATATGAAACTCTTATCATATAGGTGATTTCCAAGATTTTATCCCATGAAATTGGCTACCATTTCACGCTTTTGACAAAGTCCTTTGAGGTGCAAAAGTGTTTAAATTTGAGGAAGTCCCATTTATCTATTTTTTTCTTTCATTGCCTGTGCTCTGTGTGTAATATTTAAGAGATCACTACATACCGCAAGATCTTGAAAATATTTCCCTATTTTATCTTCAAGGAGTTTTATGGTCCTGGCTTTTGTATTTAGGTCTTTGACCTATTTTGTGTCAATTTTTGTATAGAGAGTGAGATACTGGCTCCTTTTCACTATTTTATGTATATCCAGGTCTTGCAGCACCATTTTTTGAAGAGACTGTTGGTCCCAGTAAAGTGGGTTTAGTAGGCTTCCCAAAAACTAGTTGAACATAGGTTTGAGGGTCGATTCTGAACACTCAATTCTATTGCATTGATCAGCGTGTCTTTTTATGCCAATACCATGTTGTTTTGGTCACTGTAGCTTTGTGCTATGTTTCAAGGTTAGGCAGTGTGAGTGCTCTTCTCTTCTATTTTTAGAATGTCTTTGGGTATTTGGGCCCACTTGTCCTTCATGCCTGTAAAGTACGCTGTTGGAATTCTGATTGTGATTACATTTAATCTATAGATCGGTTTTGGTACGACTGACATTTTCATGGTACTTAGGCTTCCAATTCATGGACACAGAATGTCTTTTCATTTTTTTAGGTGTTCTTTGAGTTCTTGTAGCAGTGATTTGTAGTTTTCCAAATACAGCTCTTTTCATCTGTAGTTAATATAATTCCTGGTTATTTTGAGTCTTTTTGTTGCTATTGTCAATGGAATTGTTTTTTCTGATTTCCTCTTCTCATTGTTACAATTTTAGTATATAGAAACATTATGACTTTTCAATGTAATGTTTTCACATGTTTTTGTACCCTGCCACCTTGCTGAACTCATTAGCTCTAGTAGCTTTGTCATACATATTTCAGGAATTTTCTAAATATAGGATCATATCATCCATGAATAGTGAGAGTTTTACTTTGTCTTTTATAACTTTGATGCTGTTTATTTTTTTTCTTTTTCTTGTCTAATTGCACTACCGAGAACTTCTAACACACTATTAAAAAGAGTGATGAGAGTGAGCATTCTTGTCTTTTCCTGATTTAGATGGAAAAGTTTCAGCCTTTCCCCACTTAATTGATATTGTTTGTGGATTTTTCATGTATGCCCTTTATCAGGATGAGGAAATTTCCTTCCATTCCTTCCTTTTGAAGTATTTTTGTCAAGAAAGGATGTTTGATTTTGCTGGATCATGTTTCTGTGTCATTGAGATGATCATTGCTTTTGTCCCTTTAATTTATAGTATGGTGATTATGTAAATTGATTTTCTTTTGTTGAACCACCCTTTCATTCCTGGAATAAATCATACTCAGTTGTGTTGTAGAATTTTTTGAATATGCTATTGAATTTTATTGGCAAATATTTTGTTAAGAATTAATGCATCTATGTTCATGTGAGAGATTGTTCTCTACATTTTTTTTCTTGTATCTTTATCTGGGTTTTGTATTAGGGTGATGTTGGCTTCATAAAATGGGTTGAGTAATTTTCCCTCCTCTTCAATTTCTTGGAAGAGATTTAAGTAGGATTCGTGTTAATTCTTTTCAAAATACTTGGTAGAGTTCACCTGTAAAGTCATCTGGTTCTAGAACTTCCTTTGTTGAGAGATTTTTGATGACTAATTTCTCTTATAATTTCTTCTTTGATCCACTAATGTTCAGGAATGTTGTTCTGTCTCCACATATTTGTGAATTCTCCCTTTCCTTCTATTATTGATTTCCAGTCTCATCCAATCATCAACTGAGAAGTTGTTTTGTATTATTTCATTGATTTGTAATTATGACTTCTTGAGAAATACGTGTAACCTGCTGATTTGGGGAGCAATGTTCTGTATATTTCTGTTAGGATTAGATCATTTATGATATTGTTGAAGTTCTCTCTTTTCTTGTTGATCATCAGTCTACTTGTTCTGTCTGTTGATGTGAGGGATGTGTGCAAGTCTCCAACTATCTTATAGAAACATCCATTTTTCTTTTCAGCTTTGCCAAAGTTTACCTTGGGGCACTGTGTTTAGGTGCATAGATATTACTCATTGCTACACCTTAGTGGTGGTTTGTCCTTTCTAATAATAGATACACGCCATTGAATATCTCATAAAAATTTACAAAATTGTGCAGAAGAGTTTGTAAACTACAACGTAAACTGTAACCCACACTGAGTGGCAATGTTCCAAAATGTGTTTATCAATTGTAACAAATGTTCCACACAATGAAAGATGTTGGTAATGTGGGCAAGTGTGTGGTCGATAAGGGGGCAGGGCATATGGGAACCCCCTATACTTTTTAATATAACATTTATGTAATCTAAGTATCTTTAAAAAATTAAAAAGTATATATATATATGAATATATATCATGTCTTTTATATCTCTTGTAACTTTCTTGCATTTTCAAAGACTGTTTTATGCTACTCCTGCTCTATTTTTATTACAGTTTGTATGACATATCTTTTTTTTTTTTTTTTTTTAGTAGAAACAGAGAATCCAATTTAATAGGAAAACTTCTCACACCTGGCAATTTTTTGACACAGAAAAGGACAATAACAACATTTTCTCCTTGAGTTAAGACCCCAGCAGCTATGAAAGCCAGCACAGTGATCAAATATTAGAAATGAAAACTTTTAAATAATGTTCAATTTTAACTTACACAGTTATGTTATTTCTCAATTATATCATTTAATAAGTAAATCATAATATATCAAGGCAAGAATTAAAAAGAAATCATTGTATTTATAGTGGTTAAGTTAGGTAATAAAGTAGCTATATATTTAGAACAGAGCTATATACAGTGTTCTGTGACCAAGACCATACATCAAAATCACTTACCCCACCACAATATGAATAGACACCAAATACAAAAAATACACACACATTTTGTTTCATCTATGTCTGTTCATATCGACAAAGTTATAATGCTTTGCAAGTTCTTTTTAGACACAGGAACACTGTGGAAAAATAAAAACTAATAAGGTAGCCTAGTTTGGTGACAATAGGAAAGGCTTCAGCAATAAATTCAAAGGACATAAAGAAATAGAATCAGCCTTATTTTTATTGGGATCTTGTACCTTGTATCATTTTTTAGGGGTTGAATTAAAGTATAATTATGCCATGCTAAGAGAAGCAAAAGATAATATCAGCACTATAGCATTGTGTACGTGGGTGGGTGTGTGTGTGCATGTTGGAAAGAGACCACATATAACTATGTAAAGAAAGATAGCACTTTCCCTTAACATGTAGGTGATTCAAAATAATTAAATATTTAAAATTATGCTTCATTTGTTTGTTCAAATATAAACAAAACTGTAAAGGCACTAACACTGCCATTTCTATTATTTTATAAATGAACATATGTGGTCCTTGTAACAACAGCAAACCTCAGTGCAGTAGTCTAACCTGGTGCTCTCAAAATTATTGTATGCAATTTATGAAAGAAAATGTATGATATATCTTTTTGCAACCTTTTGCTTTCAACTTGTTTGTATCCCAGGGTGTAAGGTGAGTCTCCTGTAAACAGCACATGGATGACTCATTTATTATTATTTTTTAAATCCATTCTGTCAGCCTAAATCTTTGGGGAGTTTAATCCATTCACCTTCAGCATTATTACCATCAATGCATTATTTACTTCCACGATTTTCTGCTTTGGCTTTCCTCTGTCATAGCTTATTTATATCTGTCCTTTCACACTTTGGTTATCCTTTCTGATACTCTTCACTTAGTCTACACAATCTTCCAAGCCACCTTCTCCTGTTTTTCTTCTTCTTTTGGGCTGCAGAACTCCTTTACCGCTTTCTGAAGAGCCATGTTCTTATTTCTTTGTGCATATTTTAAACTCAGCTTCATAGCTGGATGACAGTTTTAACAGATAAAGAATTCTCCCCTGGTGATTTTTCTCTTTCAGCACCTTAATTATATCATATCATTGTCTTCTCACTTTTCTGGTTTCTGATGAGACATTTGCAATAAATCTTACTGGGCAGCCTTTGTATGTGATGGCTTGTTTCTCCCTTGATGCTTCAGAATTTTATATTTAAGTTGGAGTTCTGAATACTATGTGCCATGTATAGGTTTATTTCTGATTTATTCTAGTTGTGGTATGCTATGCTTCTTGGACATGTAAATTCATTTTGTTCATGAGATTTGGGAAATTTTCATCCATTTTTTCCTGAAACAGTATTTTGGAACAAGACACCTGCTTTGCATGTAAGATGTCCCAAGTTCAATCCCTGGTAACTGAAAACTATCTAAGATTTCTTTTAGCATTGTTTTGTGGGTCCTGTACTTAGGTTAATTTGATTCCTAACTATTTGAATCTTTTTGTTGCTATTGTAAATGGATGTTTTACCCCTGATTTCCTCATTACATTTCTGAGTAACTAGTATACAAAAACATTACTGATTTTCCATGTTGATCTTTCATCCTGCCACTTTGCTGAACTCATTTATTGTAATATAGGCCAAGTAGTTTTGTTACAGACCTTTCAGAATTCTCTAAACAGAGGGTCATGTTGTCCACAAATAGTGAGTTTAACTTCCTCTTTTCCAATTTGGATACCTGTAATTGTTTTTTTTTTTTTTTTCTTTTTTAAATGCTCTAGCTTGAACTCCTCTAATATTGAATAACAGTGATGAGTGGGCATCGTTGTCTTGTTCCTAATCTTAGATGGAGAGGGCATTGTTTTATTTGTAAGTAATAGATAATTTGTGTCCACAGATTTTTTAAAAATCAATTTTTGGATGCATATTCATAAAGCATAAAAATTATCCAAAGTTTATACTAAATGGTATTTGGTATAATTGCAGAGCTGTGAATGCATCACTTCAGTCATTATTAGAGTATTTTCATTACTCCACTAATAGTAAACCAAAAACAAATAAAAACTCTACCCCTTAACAATCGTCAGTCAATCTGTCCTTCCTCTGCCGCATATAAGTGCTATTTTGTTTCCATCATGATAATTTATATGTACTTAGACTTTATATGGAATGAGTCAAACAATAGGTACTACCTTTTGTCTATTTTCTTTCTTATGGTATATGTATTAGTCTACCAGAAGCGATGCTGATACAAAATCCCAGAAATCTGTTGACTATTTTAAGGGTTTTTATTTGGGATAAAACCTTACAGTTACAAAGTCAAGGAAAGTCCAACTGAAGGTTGCTTTCTCACCAAAGTCAGTTGCCACATGTTGGAGCTAGATGGTTGCTGTTCTCTGCCTGGTCTCTTCTTTCCCTCTTGTGTTCCAGTCCTCTCTCTCCTGGCATAGAGGTCATTTCTCTCCAGGACTTCTCAGGCTCAGCTCTTCTATTCTCTTCCCTAAGTCACCTGCAAACTATCAGATGAATGGCTTACCTCTCCCTGGGGATTTAGCTGATTCTGCCTTCTCCTTTCTGTCACATAGCAGGATAAAAAATGACATAGGTCTGTCTTCCTGTGTCTTCTTGAGTGAGTGCCCATTCACATCAGATCCAGCATGGGGGTGGGCACTCAACCTGCATTACACCCGATGGCATCATCAAATCTGAAAAGCCCTAACTCAGTCTTAAGAAGTAATTCAATCAAAGACACCTCCACCGAATTTAATGCAATCGAAGGCTGTCATATCCAGAGGAACATATTAGTTTACAAACAATCTTTCTCTTTCTGAGATTCATAAACTAATCTCAGGCTGCCACAGTATAGTTTCTTTTTTTCTTTTTTTTGATTCTTTTTTAAAGATACATAGATCACAAAAAATGTTACATTAAAAAATATATCGCCCCTCCCAAACCTCTCACATCAAAACCCTCTTTCATCATTGTGGCACATTCATTGAATTTGGTGAATACATTTTGGAGCACTGCTGCACTGCGTGGATTATACTTTACATTGTAGATTGCACTCTGCCCCAGTACATTGAGTGGGTTATGGCAGTATATATTATGTCCAGCATTTGTCCCTACAGTGTCATTTAGAACAACTCCAATTCCCAAAAATGCCCCCACATCATGTCTCTTCTTCCATCCCCCTGTTCTCATGAACTATACTGGCCACTGCCAACATCACTGATATAATTTCTTCCATTGCTAGAGTCACAGTTGTTCTATAATAGAATACAAGTAAGTCCACTCTAATCCAAATTTTATTCCTCCATCCTGTGGACCCTGGGATGGTGATGTCCACCCCACCTCTAAATCAAGAAGGGGCATTGATCCCACATGGTTGATGGATGGGATTCTCCTACCTGGAGTTGTAGACTCTCTCCGTTCCCTGGTGTGGTGGTCGACCATCTTCACCACCCTGTTAGCTGACCTGAATATGTCAAACGAGCCAGGGCTGAGGCTCATAGCCCAGCTGGCACATGGTCAGTCCAGAGATTCAAGTCTCTTGGGTACACACCTACCCCAGCACCCAACCACAGGTTCAATAAAACTAAAAGAAGAGGCATGTGTAGACAGGTTACAACTGAGTCCAACTTCATCACACTCTGCAAAACAAATTCCAAAGTCAGGACCACTGACACGGCACTGAACTCCAGAACCATCTGCCATGACCTGTGTGTCTCCGTAGCCCTCAGGAGCACCAGTACCTGGATTGTACCTTCTGGGATCCTGCTGAGGTGTGCATACTGTGAACCCTCTGATGACCTCCTGATTCATTTTGAAGTCTCTTAGCCATAAAAACTCATTTGTCTCTTTACCACTTTCCCCTTTATTCAAGGTCTTTTTCTAGTTGTATCACCATGTGGTACTTGGTAGTTTCAACTACCTTTCCTGAGTATTCTTCCACATACCCTTTTCCCCTTTATTCCAGATCTTTGCATTCTGATTTTAAAAGGATTCTATATGACAGCGCTTGAGTTTTTCCCTAAATGGTTTCATTAATGTGGTTAGGAGTTGATTCCAGAACCGGTATCTCAATGCTCTTTGTTAAGTCTTCCCTTTATTTTTGGGTAGGGAACATGATTGGCTGAAGGAGGGAGACTTAGTTGGAAGAGTTGAGAGGATGTTGCTGCTGCAGAAGCCAGAGCTGCTCTGATTTGTTAGACAGGGATTTAAGTCTCAATGTTATGAGTTCTTCTAGAGATCACTCTTGCCCATCTGCCTTCCAACTGTTATCTTGCTGTAAAACAAATAAATACAAATAATCATTGCTGATTCCCGAGGTGTTTTGACTGAAAATACCTTAAAATAACTCCTTCAGGATTTACATAGTTTGCACTGTTCTGTACGTCATTTACACTTTTCTAAATGTCATAGAGCCTAGAGCTCTTTCAAGGTTGCAATTGAAATGAAACTATTAAATCTTAAGAGTTTCTCTATTAAACCAAGTTTTAAGTCAAACCTAAAACCAAAACACAGTTTCTGACTTGCTCAACTCACCCTCATCCTCTGTTACTGGAGAAAACACCTAGAGTCTCTACAACAATCACCTTCCTTGTACTCTCCACCTTCACACCGTCTCTGCCCTCCTTCCCTCCCAGCACCCTGCAGGCAAGGCCCAGATACAGAGTGTGAAAAGTGCTGTTAACAGTCACAGAGTCACAGTGGTTAGATGCGTTCAGTATCTACACCCCTCTAAAACAGTGGAGAATGGGGAAATCGTGTAAAACCCAATGTCAGTTGAGGTCCACTTTTGATACCACCAGAAATTAATGCCTATGTTAGTGTAATCTTAGTATATGCTAAGTGTATAATAAAGAGTAACTGCATGCAAGATCATATACCTTTATTTCTTCTGGTCTGATGGGTGGTCTTGAGTAAACCAGGACAGGCAATAATTACTGTGGTGATTTCTGAAGATTTTTCTTAGTCACTTTTATAAGGTTAGACATTCTTTGTTGAAAAACATCAAGAGTTAAGGGAAATTAATTTTGTGATTCTTTATTTCCAAAACTTATTTCTGGAAATTGAATGGAGAAACTTTTCATTTTTGTTCAAGTTCTCACTTAGGTTTACCTGCTGAGACAGTAAAGTAGCAATTACTTCCCTTTCTTTCAAAAATATGCACTGTAAAATTTGAACATTCCTAAAATGTGAGTTGCCATATGGGGTGTATTAGTCAGCCAAAGGGGTGCTGATGCAAAATACCAGAAATTGGTTGGTTTTTATGAAGGGTGTTTATTTGGGGTAGGAGCTAACAGGTACCAGGCTGAAAAGCATAAGTTTCTTCCTTCACCAGTCTGTTTTCACGTGTTGCATCAAGATGGCTAGTGATGTCAGCCGGGCTTCAGGCTTCCTGGGTTCCTCCCTCTCAGGGTCTTACTTCTGTCTGGGTTTAGGGTTCTTCTTCCCTTCCAGGGTCTTGCTTCTCTCTGGTTCAGGTTTCTTCTCTTCCTGGCGCTTACTTCTCTTTACTCTGTGTGCTTACTTCCCAGGACTTGAACTTAAGATTTTAGCATCAAACTTGAATGTCATCACTCCAACATTAAGAAACCTTGACTGTCCTCTGCCATGCCCTTTATCTGTGGGTCCCCACACAGCAAGTGGTAGAGACTTAATGCCCTAAGGATGTGGCTCAATCAAAGCCCTATTCATAACTTAATCATGCCCAGGTACAGACCCGATGACAAACATAATCCAATGTCTATTTTTGGAATTCATGCCCATATCAAACTGCTACAACCCACTAATTATTTTGCAGTGTGTTTTTAAGCCTCCACACATTTCTGATATTATCTCTTTCCCCTCTGTTAGTGATTTCTAGTTCCATTCTATTTTGATTCTAGAAGGTGCTTTGTAGAATTTCATTGTTTTTTATATTTATTTCGAGCTTCATTGTGACCCAATATCTGGTCTATTCTAGAGATAGGCTTCTGTATCCCCTATAATTGTTTTTACAATTTAAGTCTGTTTTGTCTGTTTTGCTATCCTATCCCTGCTTATTTTCAGCATGTGGTTTCAGAGGGTAATTGAATCCAAATGTATGTAGAAAGTTTAATATGGATTATAAATGTGGGGAAATGGGTAGAGTTGGTGGTAGCACATTATAGTGAGTGAAAGGTACCGTTGGGAGGTTAGTTTGAATTCAAAGAAAGCTAAAGGAAAATCTAGTGCAAGTTTCTTAAACTTATTTTCCATGGACCCTTTTCCTGTCAGGTGAAAACCATTGAACAATTCCTCACTGTGTGTAATAATATGAATATGTCACACCCACACTAACACATCCCCTTGAGAATAATGTTTTCATTTTGTTTTGTTTTGTTTTGTATTTCAGTTCAAGGTCATGGACTTCTTGTTAAGAAACCCTGATCTAGAAACTGTATAACACTGTGATTTGGTGTGGATGGTTGTGTTTAATAATGCAAACACACAAATGTTTCCCTATAAAAAATAGCTCGGGGACAGAATGAAATGACCTGGAGATAGCTGTCTTAGGCTAAGACACCAGGCAAAGGCTGGACACTGATCAGAAGAAAGAGGAGCTATAGAGGGGAATCTCAAGGCTAATACTGTGAGTTGCAACAAGCAGGTGATAATTCTGACACCCTACACCCCTCCAAAGACAACTTTGAATTCTGAACGGAGAAACCAAAATCAACTAAACCCAGAAGAGAATGGAGAGACCATCGCATGCCAGGCACCATGTGTCTTGCTGTGTGGCAAAGGAGCCAAGGATCACCAGCAGCCAATCATCAGGAAGAAAGCATTTCCTTGATTTGGACACCTTGGTTTGGAAGTTTTCCATACCTCAAAATGTAAGCCAGTAAAAACCCAGTGTTTAAACCAACCCATTTCATGGTATAATATGGAGTAGCCAGGAAATTAAAAGTGATTTTAGTACAAGAACTGGGATGCTGCTAGTCCAAATACCAAAAATGTGGAATGGCTTTGGAATTGGTTATTGGGTAGAGGCTGAAAGAGTTGTGAGTCGCTTGATAGAAAAGCCTAGATTGCTTTGAAGAGACTGTTGGTAGACGAATGACTACTAAAAGTACTTCTAATGAGGCCATAGGCAGAAATGATGAATGTGTTACTGGACTCCGAGTAAAGGCAATCCTTGTCTTAAAATGCAAAGAACATTGTAAAACTGATTCTGATGTAGAATGGAAGGTAGACCTGAAATTGTTGAGCCTGGATATTTAGCTGAGCAGGTTTCCAAGTTGCGTTTAGAAAGTGCAGCCTGGTTTCTTCTTGCAGCTTATAGTAAAATGAAAGAGGAAAGGGATAAGCTGAGAATTGAACTCTGGGACACAAAGGAAACAAAAACCAATGAGTTGGCAAATTCTGGGTTTTATGAAAGTGACTCCCCAAAGAAAGTGCTCCATGTGGGGTTTAATTGAAAATAGAATCAGTTATGTCAGTGCAAGTCATATGGGAGGTGCAATTACCCAGGAAAGATCTGTGGAAAGTCCTACTTTCTGATGATTTGGCTCCTGTGTACTACATGCAAAATCATCACGTTTTTTGAAAGCTCTGCCTGGAACCTCTGCCAGACTGGACTAAAAGGGATAGAAAATGGACATAATGGAGAAAAAAATATTTCAAAGGCAGTATTATGTAATCTGAGGATTGGATCAAAGATGTCTTTCAGGCCAAGAGAGCGGGCCTACTCATGTGTGTGAGTATTTCCGGGTGCTTGGAGAGGGTGAACCTTCCATGCTAGTGTTAAGGAAGACTGCTACCATCAGAGTGTTCTCAGAGGTTGGAGGATGTGCTCTCAGGACGGCAGGGTCTGGCCATTACCCCAGTTTTTTCATAGGGTGAGTCCTATCCCCAGGGATTGTGGAGAGTACCCGTATTTGATAAGGGGAAACTGCCCCTGAATAGGGTGGTCCTGCCATTCCATTAGGACCAGAGGACAAATCATGGTTCATAGATGACTTTCAGACCTTGAAATCTAATGACGTATGCCCTGCAGCAGGGTTTCAGAATGGTTTCATGCACATAACCTGTTTTCCTTCTAATTTCTGTGCACGGGAGTGGGAATTTGTTCTAGTCTGCTGAGCTGCCAAAATACAGATACCATGAAATGGAGTGTCTTTTAACAATAGAATTTGTTACCTCACACATTTACAATTTTGAGGCTGAGAACAATGTCCAAATTCAGGCATTATCAGGTGATGTTTTCATACTGAAGAGACTGCCAGTGATCCCAGACTCCTCTGTCATGTCACATGGAAAGGAACATCACCATGTCTGCTGGTCTCTTCCTTCTCTTCTGGGTTTTATTGCTTTCATGACTTTCTCTCTTTTCTTTCTGAATTATATTCTCTTATAAAGGACTCCAGACTGGGCTTCCTGGCTCCGGCCGCCGCCGCCCGCCAGTGCCAGCCGCGCCGGGCCGGGGTCCCGAGGAGCCGTTGCGGTTCCGGTTCCGGGCCGAGGCCCGCTTGTGTAGAAGCTGCCGCCGCCGCCCGCCAGGCCCGTCGCTTGTTCTTTCTCCCGGTCGCCATCCTGCTGGCGCTCATCTCCCGCCTGCTGGACTGGTTCCGGTCGCTCTTCTGGAAAGAGGAGATGGAGCTGACGCTCGTAGGGCTGCAGTACTCGGGCAAGACCACCTTCGTCAATGTCATCGCGTCAGGTCCATTCAGTGAAGATATGATACCCACAGTGGGCTTCAACATGAGGAAAGTAACTAAAGGTAACGTCACAATAAAGATCTGGGACATAGGAGGGCTACCTCGATTCCGGAGCATGTGGGAACGGTACTGCAGAGCAGTCAATGCTCTTGTTTATATGATAGATGCTGCAGATCGTGAAAAGATTGAAGCCTCTCGAAATGAGCTACATAATCTTCTAGACAAACCACAGTTACAAGGAATTCCAGTGCTAGTACTTGGAAACAAGAGAGATCTTCCTAATGCCTTGGATGAGAAACAGCTAATTGAAAAAATGAATCTCTCTGCTATTCAGGATAGAGAAATTTGCTGCTATTCAGTTTCCTGCAAAGAAAAGGATAATATAGATATCACACTTCAGTGGCTAATTCAACATTCAAAATCTAGAAGAAGCTGAAGAATCTCCTGAAGTCTTCCAGTCCTTCTTGGCTATAATCCTAAAATTATTGTCCGTTCCTCTGAAGTACTTCCCAGAATACGGTCCTCCTAAACCTAAGAAATTGCCTTTTTCAGAGTTTATTTCTCATGTGCACTGCTGAAGACGTGTATTCCTAATCCTTCATAAAGAACTGGCTAGAGTTCTCATGATAAAGTCAGCACACACATAAAAAGGCTTCTTGCACATACTTGTCTTAAACAGTGTGCAGAGCTTTTTAAAAACCATATTTTGACCACCTTAAATCAAGAAAATTGCATATTTCTGTTCTGGTCTTTCAGGGCCAGATTTTTATATTGATTGTCAGTAAAAGTCTATCTGTGATATTTAATTATAGAGTCCAGTAGCTTAATACTAAAGATACTGACTTAAGACAGCATGAAGTTTCTAGTGCCACTCACAGTATTTAGAAAACCTTTAAGCCTGACTCAGGTGGGATATAAACATAGTGTTTATCTTATCTCACAAATGCATGTGAAATGTATAATTACACCTTAGGAATTAAAAAAAAAACATGGTCTGCAAAGTGGGAACAGAGGCACCAGATCAATGTTCTTATTTGATGATGAGATCTTACCTGATTGTTAAAAGTGCTTTCTGAGATTTCTTCATCACCAGATTGCAGCTGGGGATACGGGAGGAACAAAGGCATGCTGTTCTATATCTGTCCAGATCGTTACTTCTCTCTTTTAATTCTTTCACTGTTCATCCACTTTTTTAAGGGGTTGGGAATTGAAGATTTTCTCAAAAGCTTTCATGAATTTAGAGCATTCCAGCCAATGTAATAAAACCTGTTAAGGATGTCACCTTGTTCAAAAAAAAAAAGGGCTCCAGTAAGAGAAGTAAGACACCACTCTGGGCCACAACTTAGCTAAGTAACCTAGTCAGAGGTCCTAATTAAAATAGGCTTAAACCTACAGGAATAGATCCTTTTTAAGAATATAATTTTCTGGGTTTACACAACTTCAAACCTTCACAAAAATGTTTATCCCATGACTATCCCTTTGTTCTATATTGGAAGCAGATAACTTATTATCTAGATTTGAAAAGGTCCACAAGGGGACTTCCAGGAAAACAGCAGACTAGAAAGACATGCGATTCACTTCTCCAGAAAACTAGCTAGGACACAGGCTGAAACAGACAGGAGAAAGATCTTCTAGAGTTTAGGATACCAAGTGAAGGCTGGACACCCCCCAGAGGAGAGAGCAACAAATGAGGGAATCACGAAAGCAGAACTGAGAGGTGAAAACATCAGCTGTTACTGCTGCCACCTCCCCACCACACTAAAGACATGTTAGAATAATCAGGTCTCTGGCTACAGACAAAGGGAGCTCCAGGGATCTGCCACCTCACAAAAGGAGAGAGAGAGGAGCATAGACAAAGGCTGACAACATTTAACCCGTAAATTTGGTTTGCTGTGTTCCCATGAGCTCTTCTGGACGGGGTGAGATCATGCCATTGTTTGCCTTGCGAGACAGCAAGGGGCTAAATATATACAACCCTCCCAATCTCCTCTACTAACCAGGACTGATTGTTGAGGACCCAGAGAGGAGTGAAATTATTTTCTACGTGGAAAAGTGAGGGGGCTGCAGAGAAGGCTGGAGAACTGTCTCTGAGAAAGTTTGTATTATGAAGCTCTTACCTTCCAGGCAGGAGCCTCGGTCACACTAATCCCATCTGTGTTTCAAGGTCACCATCTACTGGTAGACCAAGGAAGTGCATGTAAGAAAATAAAAAATAAGTAAGAAAGGCTTTTTCTGGCCTTTATAACGTACTTCTCCAAAGCTGTAGGAGCAGGACTGCAACCAATTACTGGGTCCAGAACCCAATTTTGAGCAACTAACAGGGACAATTCTAATGATCCAAGCTGAACCAAGAATCAAAGAGCAGTGGTAACACACAGCCTTCCTCCACTAAATCCCCACAAAGGAGAAAAAAAGTGAGTATCTGATTAAACTACATCCTAATCAGATACCTAGAGATTAGCAAAAATTAGGAGCCATACTAAAGAAATGGAAGAACATGGCCCCAAAAAAGGAATATACCAAATTCCCAAGAGATGCAAGATTTGAGAAAACTAATGAACAAATTGCATACAAATTTCCCCAATCAAATTAATGAGTTGAAAGACAATATGACTAAAGAGATAGGTGACAATAAGAAACCATTGAGTGGTACAAAGAATTTGAAATCCTGAAGAGAAAATAAATGGGGTCACCCCTCGGGCTGAAGTGTGGTTTGCTGGCCTGGCAAGGGGAGCGGCCGTGGTAGGCCTAATTCCACTGCCCCCATAATAGGGTGGTTGGTCGGGCCCACCACCACCCCTGAAGGAAGCTCGGCATGGGTGCAGAGTGCCCTCGGGTCTCCCCTTCTCGGCAGCCATGCTTCCACGGCCGCCCCTCCTCCCGGATGGCGCCACACGATGCCTGTGGGGCGGCACCCTTCTTCTTCCTTCTCCCTGCGCAGGCATGGGCGGAAAAATCCAGTCTGCCCTCTCCCCTCCCCCGACAGCAGCAACAGCCAGGCGTGGGCGGAGAAATCCAGTCTGCCCTTTTCCCCTCCCCCGACAGCAGCAACAGCCAGGCGTGGGCAGGAAACTCAAGTCTGCCCTCCACCCCAGCAACAGCAGCCACCAATCACTAAACCCTGCCCCTTCCCCCAGCAACAGCGACAGCCAATCCCTAACCACCACCCCTCCCCCGTCCAGTACCGCCCACTGACCTTTCTCCGGCAACCAATCAGAACAGGGCGTGGCTTCAACCAATCAGCCTTCCCCAGCCCCTATAAAACTGTTGCCTCTCCCTCAATAAAGTGGACTTGCCTGTTTACCTTGTCTCCGCGGTAGTTCTTCTGCCGTGCGCCCTCCAGTCCTGAGAGCCCCCGACAAGGGCCTGGCCTCCCTTGTCCCCAGTTCATCACCTGCTTCTCCGGGCGACCCCTTCGTCGCCTGCTTCTCCGGGCGACCCCTTCGTCGCCGACTTCGCCGGGCGACCACGTCAGCCAAACCGCGCAACCCCTTGTGAGACTGATCCCTCGTCTACTGCCAGACCGACCCCTCGTCCCAGGTGGGACCGACCCCTTGTCCCAAGCGGGACCGACCCCTCATCCAGAGCTGGACCGACCCCTCGTCCGCAGCCAGACCCCACCTCTACCGACCGAGCAAGCCGTCACAAATAAACAGAACTCATGGACATGGAAGTCACAATAGGTGAAATAAAAAACACATTAGATGGTCATGGCAGACAGGGTTCACTGCCATGTCAGATGGCCCTTCTTTGGAGCTCATAAGACTTTCATCCTACTTTACTGGAATTGTAGTTGGTGTTGGGGTTTAAGATATATTTAGGAGATTTGAGTCTCTGGACTGACAATATGATAGCCAGGCCCTGAGCGTCAATAGACTCCAGCTCCTACAATCTGATTTATTGGACTCACCTCACTCAGCTAAGATGGAGTTGAAGAAGGACAATCACCACACTTTGGAGCCTAGAGTGCCTACAACTGAAAGCAGGAGGATTGCATCCAGTATCCATGTGGAATGTGAGCCTCCTCCTGACATAGAGGTGCAACGGACACAAACAATCCAAGGCCCACAAAGAAAAGGTGGCATTGGAGTGGGAAAAGTGGACATGGTGGCTGTTGGGTATGGGGAATGGCAGGAAGAGATGAGATGTGGAGGCGCCTTTGGGACTTGGAGTTGCCCTGGATGGTGCTTCGGGGGCAATCACAGGACATTGTAAATCCTTGCAGGGCCCATTGGATGGAATGTGGGAGAGTATGGGCCATGATGTGGACCATTGACCATAAGGTGCAGAGATGCCCAGAGATGTACTTTCCGGGTGCAATGGATGTGTCATGATGATGGGAATGAGTGTTGCTGGGGGGGAGTGGTGGGGTTGAATGGGACCCTATATATATATATATATATAATATATATATATATATTTTATATATATATATATTTTAATGTAATATTTTTACAAAATCAATTAAAAATTAATAAATTTAAAAAAAGGAATTTGGTGAGCAAAAAAAAAAAAAAAAAAACACATTAGAGGCATACAACAGCAGGCTCAAAATGATGGAAGAAAGAAAATGTGAAGCCAAGACTGAACAGCTGAAAGTGAAGAGAGAAAAGAACAAAAAGAGAAAAGAGTGGAAAAAATTAAGCAGGGGCTCAGTGAGTTGATAAGATGAAACAAAATAAAATACATGCCATAGGAGATCCAGAAGGAAATCAGAAGGGAAAGAGGCAGAAGGAGTATTTGAGGAAATAAAGCAGAAAATTTCCCAAACTTTAAAGCACAATTTCCAATAAACACACTGTACCCCAATCAGAATAAATCCAATTAGACCTACTCCAAAACACATAATACGCAGAATGTCAAATGTCAAAGAGAAAAAGAAAATCCTGATATTAGCTAGAAGAAGGAAACCATCACAAGTGATGCCCAATAGAGAATTATCATGGATTTCTCTTCAGTGCCCATGGAGATGAGAAGACAGTAGTATGATACAATTAGGATACTGAAAGAGAAAAACTGTCAGCCAAGAATTTTTTATCCAGTAAAACTGTCCTACAGACATGAAGTTGAGTATAGAATATATTCACAAACAAACAAAAGATAGTTCTTAAAAAATAATCTTCCTTAGCAGGAATATTAAAGGAAGTATTAGAGCCTGAAAGAAAAAGGAAGGAGAGAGAGGCCTGGAGAAGGGTATAGAAGAAAGAATAACAGAAAGGATAACCAAAAGAGTAAAAAGACTGACAAAAATATAATATGAGTTATGAAAACCAAAGACTAAAATGGTGAAGGAAATAATGCATTTACAGTAATATCATTGAATATGAATGGATTAAAGTCCTCAATCAAAAGTTATAGATGGACAGAATGAAGAAATATTGTGAGCCATCCATGTGCAGCTTGAGGAGACTCACTTTAGACCCAGGGATAGAAACTGAAAGGAAAATAGTGGAAAAAGATACCCCATGCAAAAGTAACAAAAAAAGAGCAAGGTAACACCTATACTAATTTTGGAGAAAACAGACTTTAAATGCAAAAAAAAGTTGTAAGATGTACAAAAGGCCATTATATATTAGTAAAAGGGAAATCCACTGGAGAGATATAACAATCATAAATATCTACGCATCTAACCAGGGTGTCCCAGAATACGTGAGACAAACTATGGCAAAACTGAAAAGAGAAACAGATATCTCTACAATAATCACTGGAGTCTTCAACACCCCATTCGTATCATTAGATAGAGCAACTAGACAGAAGATCAATAAGGAAACAGAGAACTTGAACAATGTGAGAAATGAGTTAGACCTAACAGACATGTCGAGTACACTGCATCCAAACACAGCAGGTTATACTTCTTCTGACGTGCCAATGAATCTTTCTCCAGGTGAGACCATGTTAGGACACAATGCAGATCTCATTAAATATATAAAGACTGAAATTATACAAAGCGCCTTCTCAGATCATAGTGGAATGAAACTGAAAAAGATGGGAAAGAAGGAAATTCGCAAATGTGTGGAGGCAAAATACATTCCTAAACAATCAATGGGTCAAACAAGAAATTGTAAGTGAAATTAGTAACTATATTGAGACAAATGAAAATGAGTTCTCATCTTATCAGAATGTATGGGATACAGTGAAGCCAGCACTGAGAGGGGAACTGATGGCACTAAACACCTATATTAAAAAAAGAAGAAAGAGATTAATTCAAAGAAATCACAAATCATCTTATGATCTTTCTTATTTCAGTAGTAATGTCCCATCCCCTCCTTATTTCTGATGTTCTTTATTTGAATCTTCTCCCTTTTTTCTTTATCTCTCTATGGTTTTTTTATTTTGTTGATCTTCTTGAAAAAAAAAACACTTTCATTTTCCTCATTCTCCCTATTACCTTTTCTTGTTCACAATTCCATTTATTTCTGATCTAATCTTTACTAGTCTTTCCATCTGTTTGCTATTTCTCATTCCTCCAATGTGTGCAGTCTGATTTGTGATAATAGCTTTCTTCTTTCTTAATGTAAGCATTGAGATCTCTAAGTTTCCTTCTCAGTACTGCTTTCATTGCGTTCCATAGATTTTTATATGTTCTTGTCTCATTTTCATTCTTTTTAATGTATTTGCTGATTTCTCTAGTAGTTTCTTCTATGACCCACTGTTTGTGAAAGAGTGTATTGTCTAATCTCCATATATTTGTGTTTTTTCCTGCTCTCGGCCTGTTATTGATTCCTTTTTTCTTCTTCTTCTATATATTATTTTAAATGTTACATTTGGCTTCATTCCATTATGATCTAAGAAGTGCCTTTTGATAGATGTGATTCTCCTGCTTGCAGTTGTAAACTCTGTTACTTGGTGTGGTGGTTGACTGTCTTTACCTTCCTGTTAGCTGACCTGGCTAAGTCCAATGAACCAGAGCATAGGAGTTGCAACTCTGTTGAGACTCAGGGCCAGCTGGCACATGGCCAGTCCAGCGATTCAAGTCTCCTGGGTGTACACCAATGCCAGCACCAACCACAGCTTCAGTAAAAGTGACAAAAGAGACGTCTCTAGAAAGGTCACATCTGAGTCCAACTGCATCACACTCAGGAGCACAAATTCCAAAGTAGGGTCCACTGACAAGGAACTGAACTCCAGAGTTACCTGCCGTGACTGTAGAACCTGTGTATCTCTGTAACCCTCAGGAGCACAGGACCTGGGGTTGTACTACTTTGGCTGTCTGTGGGATCCTGCAGAGACGTGCATAGTGTGACCCCTCAGATGAACTTCTGACTCATTTTGAAGTCTTTTAGCCATAAAATTCATTTGTCTCTTTTTTTTTAAATATTTATTTATTTATTTTTTTAATTACATTAAAAAATATATATGAGGTCCCATTCAACCCCACCGCCCCCGCCCCCCATTCCCCCCACAGCAACACTCTCTCCCATCATCGTGATACATCCATTGCACCTGGTAAGTTCATCTCTGAGCATCACTGCACCCCATAGTCAATGGTCCACATCATAGCCCAGACTCTCTCACGTTCCATCCAGTGGGCCCTGGGGGGATCTACAGTGTCCCGTAATTGTCCGTGAAGCACTATCCAGGACAACTCCTGCCATTGTCCCTTTTTGTCAAGATCTTTTTCTAGTTGCATCACCAACTGGTGCTTGGTAGTAATCCCTTGGTGCCAGGGAAGTTCATCCCCAGGAGTCATGTCTGACCTGGGGAAAATGTAATGCATTTACATGCTGAATGTGGCTTAGAGTGTGGCTACATATGAGCAAAATGGATGTTCTCAGGAGGTTACACTTAAGCACCTGCAGCTCTAGGTCTAGTTGATATTTCAGGAACACAGGCTCCTAGGCATAGCCATCAGTATCAAGGTCTCATTTTTGGACCATCCTTATTCATTGGTCTTTCCCCCTGCATTTGGGGAATTGTTGCTGTTCCTTTGGGGAATGTGACAGTACTCCACTGGCTAGGAACTCAGCACTCCCTCAGTTGTTGTTTGAAACTCTGACTACTGTGAAAGTACCCAACAAATATCTGAACATTTTTATATACCTATGTTCATACCCTGGAGAACTCCCTCCCAACCATGTGTCTCCCATCAGTAATACGCCACAACAGGGCTCCTCCCCTGCCATATTTGAACCCCTCTGTGGTCCAAAACATCTTAAAAAATGAAGCCTAGTATATTGCCTAATTCAGTTCATAGGAAAATGAAATTGAAATGATAGACTTAAAGATTAGAAATAGAATACATATCAATTTAGGAAACCTAAAAAATGTAAAAAAAATTGGGTTATTAAAAAATGAAAAAATCATACATCTTTGTTTTTGACATTTTGCCTATAGTATTGTAATAGGTGTTGCCCTGCCTGTACAGTGGCAAGGCAAATTCATTCATTCCTTCCTTTGTCCACATCCTTTTTTTATTTTTAATTTTTCTTTAAAAAAGTTTCAGGTCACAATAAAGTCACATATACTATATTGGAGAAACCCATATATCCAACATCAAACCCTTTTCCCTCTTCTCCAGCAATGATCTCTTTACATATTCATGTTACATTTGCTGCAACTGATGTACAGATATTGAAACAAGGCTACCAAAAATGGTTCCATTTTGTTTTACTTTATGGTTGATATTTAAGACTGTACACTGTTACATATTTTTGGTGAAATTCAACTTGTCTGTTATCCATCATTGCACGATCATGTGGAGTACTTCCATTGCCCGCCAGTTACCCTGCTTCCATCTATTCTATTCCTTTTACCCCCTCCCCTCAGGGCTCACAAAGACAACCAAGCTTCACTGCTTGAAGGATAAGATTCCTAGATACTTGAAACAATGCTGAGGGCTTGACACTCCACATTGAGAGCTATCAATTCTCTCAAAAGACATAATTCCCTCTGTTTGAGAACATCTGACCTCCCAAGGATGGATATACAATTTCCTGCACATCATATGAGTCTCCACACAATGATATAACACACTGGTAATAAATAAGTACTCACATACTCCCTAGAAGCCTGCCCCTGTGCCAGATGCCCCCATTGTGCACCTTAAACAGGTAAACCTTCCTTATTACATTTCTAAAGAGTTTTCTCAACATTATAATTTCAACCACATACCTGACAATCTCCCATGTTCATCTGCTCCCTCAACCCTTCCCCCAATTCCTTGGCCCATCTGACTTATCCACCCAACCCTATGCCCCTCAAGCCTGCAAAGCTCTATGTAGTACCTCTGTGTAGTACCTCTATGCCCCCTCTTATCCCTTTCCTTTACAACTACTTACCACCACTTTATCATAGATTTCACCCATGTAGGTATCAGCTCCCAACATTCCTCTCCCTTCAATTTCCTGTAAGCCTATCATCCAGTCTCTAGCTGTCTGAAACAGCTTGATTTGCCTAATTCATATCAAAGAGGTCATGTAGTATTTGTTCTTCAAATCCTGGGTTGCTTCACTCAACATAATATCCTCAAGATTCATCCACGTTATCCCATGTGTATGTACCGTATTCCTTCTTACAGCTGAGTAGTATTCCACTGTATGTATATACCACATTTTGTTTATTCATTCATCTGTTGATGGGCTTTTGTGTTGATGGCAGCTTTTGGCCTAGTGAATATTGCCACTATGAACATTGGTGTGCATATATAGGTTTGTACCCTTGTTTTAAGTTCTTATGGGTATATACACAGCAGTGGAATTGATGGGTCATATGACAAATCTATAGAGTCTTTTTCTTTTTTCTCTCTCTCTCTCTTTATTTTTTTAAATGTTATATTAAAAAATATAAGAAGTCCCACATACCCCCATAACCCTCACCCACTCCTCCTAAATCAACAACTTCTTACATCATCATGGGACATTTGTTGCATTTGATGAATACATTTTGGAGCACTGTTCCACCACATGGAATATAATTTACATTGTAGTTTACACTCTCCCTCAGCCCACCCAGTGGCCTATTGTGATAAGTATTGGAAGAAATTTTAGCATTGATGAGAATCTGGCCGCTGTAGTTGCTGAAGGTAGGGAAAGGGAAAAAGAAATAGCTGGGTTTTTTTTGAGGAACAACCAAACTGTCCTCCAGAATGGCTGGATCCTTCTGCAATCCCACCAGTAGTGAATGAGTGTTCCTATTTCTCCACATCCTCTCCAACACTTGTAGTACTCTGTTTTATTTAATAACCACCAGTCTAATGGCAGTAAGATGGTATTTCATTGTAGTTTTGACTTGCATTTCCCTAATAGGTGGTAATTTTGAGCATCGTTACATGTGCCTTTTTTATCCATTTATATTTCTTCTTTCAAGAAGCATCTGTTCAAATCTCTTGCTCAATTTTTAAATGGGTTGTTTGTCTTTTTATTTTTAAGATACAGAATTTCTTTATATAACAGGATATTTGTCTCCTATCACATATATGATGTCCAAATATTTTCTCCCATTATGTAGGCTGTCTTTTCACTTTCTTGACAAACTGTGGTCACCCCTCGGGCTGAAGTGTGGTTTGCTGGCCTGGCGGGGGAGCAGCCGTGGCAGGCCAAGCCACTGCCCCCATAATAGGGTGGCTGGTCAGACTCACCGCCACCCCTGAAGGGAACTCGGCATGGGCGCAGAGTGCCCTCGGGTCTCCCCTTCTCGGCAGCCATGCTTCCGTGGCCACCCCTCCTCCCGGATGGCGCCACATGATGCCTGTGGGGCGGCACCCTTCTTCTTCTTCTTTCTCCCTGCGCAGGCACAGGGCAGAAAATTCCAGTCTGCCCTTTTCCCTCCCCCCGACAGCACCAACAGCCAGGCAAGGGCGGGAAACTCAAGTCTGCCCTCTACCCCAGCAACAGCAGCCACCAATCACTAAACCCTGCCACTTCCCCCAGCAACAGCAACAGCCAATCCCTAAACACCACCCCTCCCCCATCCAGTACCACCCACTGACCTTTCTCCGGCAACCAATCAGAACAGGGCGTGGCTTCGACCAATCAGCCTTCCCCAGCCCCTATAAAACTGTTGCCTCTCCCTCAATAAAGTGGACATGCATGCTTACCTTGTCTCTGCGGTAGTTTTTCTGCCGTGCGCCCTCCCGTCCTGAGAGCCCCCGACAAGGGCCTGGCCTCCCTTGTCCCCAGTTCATCACCTGCTTCTCTGGGTGACCCGCTCATCGCTGGCTTCACCGGGCGACCCCGTCAGCCAAACCGCACAACCCCTGTGAGACCGATCCCTCGTCTGCTGCCGGAGCAACCCCTCATCCCAAGTGGGACCGACCCCTCGTCCCAAGTGGGTCCGACCCCTCGTCCTAACCTGGACTGACCCCTCGTCCGCAGCCAGACCCCACCTCTACCGACCAAGCAATCCGCCGCAGCTGGCGCCCAATCTGGGGCAAGGCAACCCCACCACAGCCTCACTCCATAAGCTAGCGACCACCCCCTCTCTTCTCAACGTGGGGCTTCTCTAGTGCAACATTGCTGCTCCTGAACCTTGGCGACCTCATACAATCCATGGCGGTCTGGGAGAATCACTGGATGGCTTTCTCCTTCCATGTCAGGGCTTTTACCGACCCGCTTTGATTAAGAGGAGCCTTGGATTTCTTGGGAGCGTGTGCTTGCATGTCTGAAGTAACCCTACCACAGCCCTACGCCCTCCTCTCTTCTTTCTTTTCGCTCTGCATTGCTGCTCCTGAACCTTGGTGACCTCATACGATCCACGGTGGTCTGGGAGAATCGCTGGATGGCTTTCTCCTTCCATGTCGGGGGCTTATAGCGACCCGCTATGATTAAGAGGCACCAATAAAACTCTCAGGAGCCCATGCCTGAGCACCTCCTCCCCTGCCTTCACCTCTGCCTCCTCCCCTCTGTGCTTGCTCCCCTTTGCCTTGCTCCACTGCTCGTCGTTCCGCCTTCCCCTCATCAGGGCCTTCCTTTGGCCTGCGACCACCGTCGGAGTCCCGTCGGCTCCGACCCCTCGTCTCACCGTGCACCTCGGCTCCCATCGCCGCGCTCTCCAGGTAAGGGCCCCTTTTCTTATCGGCTCCAAAAGGCCATTAGCAATGGGTAACATCCTATCTGCTAAGCAAGCCCTGCCAGTTCGGGCTCTCGCCAGTCCCCTAGACACTCACCGGTGTAAGATCTCTTTGAAACAGCCCGAAGTCTTCTGTAACCGTGGCCCCCCATGCCACCATCACTCTCAAGCAGCTCCAGCCCTGCTAAACGGCCCACAACCTGCTTTCCCAGGCCCGCAGCCTGCTTTCTAGCATCTAATAACGTTTCTGCTTTTGCCTCCCCATACTTCTGCGGAGCTTCCTCCTGTCTCGACCTCACTCCTCTTCTCAGCCATCCAAAGCATCCTTTCTCGTCCCCCGCCCCCCTCCTTTTTTTTGCCTGAACCCCCACTGCGTTGCAGATTGGGCCGCCCCATGTTGGCCCGCCCCATTAACATCGGCCTCTATCGCGCCCATGAAGACTTTGGCCTTCTTGTTGTCCTCGCCTATGTCTCCACCACTCCCGACGCTGCCGCCACCACTGCTGCTGGTGCCCTGACGCGACTTGTCCTCACAACTGCGATCCTCCAGACCATCACACAGTCTGCCTCTACCGCTCTTCGCCACCAAGAAGAGATCAACTACCTGTAACGTGCTGTCATTCGGGACTTTTAACAACCGATAGACCTTATAGCCACTGAGATCAACAAGAATTGGACATTGGCCACCCTTGTTTGCAACAGCAAGATACCGCCCCCAAATTGTACATTTGTATCCCCGTCATACTCACCTCCCTCTTCAGCCCCACTTCCCTCATTGCTTGCTGCTTCTTGGGCCTCGGCTACTTGCTACTGCTGCCATGCTGGCCCTTATTTGAAAAGAAGAGGAAAATGCAGTCACCCCTCAGGCTGAAGTGTGGTTTGCTGGCCTGGCTGGGGAGCAACCGCGGCAGGCCAAGCCGCTGCCCCCATAATAGGGTGGCTGATCTGACTCACCGCCACCCCTGAAGGTAGCTCAGCATGGGCGCAGAGTGCCCTCAGGTCTCCCCTTCTTGGCAGCCATGCTTCCGCAGTCACCCCTCCTCCCGGATGGTGCCACATGATGCCTGTGGGGCGGCACCCTTCTTCTTTCTCCCTGCGCAGGCACAGGGCGGAAAATTCCAGTCTGCCCTTTTCCCCTCCCCCAACAGCAGCAACAGCCAAGCGTGGGTGGAAAAATCCAGTCTGCCCTCTACCCTCCCCCCGACAGCAGCAACAGCCAGGCGTGGGCAGGAAACTCAAGTCTGCCCTCTACCCCAGCAACAGCAGCCACCAATCACTAAACCCTGCCCCTTCCCCCAGCACCAGCAACAGCCAATCCCTAATCACCACCCCTCCCCCATCCAGTACCGCCCACTGACCTTTCTCCGGCAACCAATCAGAACAGGGCATGGCTTCGACCAATCAGCCTTCCCTAGCCCCTATAAAACTGTTGCCTCTCCCTCAATAAAGTGGACTTGCATGCTTACCTTGTCTCCACAGTAGTTTTTCTGCCATGCGCCCTCCAGTCCTGAGAGCCCCTGACAAGGGCCTGGCCTCCCTTGTCCCCAGTTCGTCGCCTGCTTCTCTGGGCGACCCGCTCGTCGCCAGCTTCGCCGGGCGACCCCGCTAGCCAAACCGCGCAACCCCTGTGAGACCGATCCCTTGTCTGCTGCCGGAGCGACCCCTCGTCCCAAGTGGGACCGACCCCTCATCCTAAACTGGACCGACCCCTCGTCCGCAGCCAGACCCCACCTCTACCGACCGAGCAAGCCGCCGCAACAAACTCCTTTGAGATGCAAAGGCTTTCATTTTGAGGAAGTTCCCTTTACCTATTTTTTCTGTTGCTGCTCATGCTTAGGGCATGAAATTCATGAAGACATTTCCTATTACAAAGTCCTGTACATGCTTCCCTACATTGTTTTACAAGGTCTTTATTGTCTTGGCTCTTACATTTAGGTCGTTGATCCATCTTGAGCTGGTTTTTGTATAAGGTATGAGGTGGTAATCCTATTTTATTCTTTGCATGTGGATATCCACTTCTCCAAACACCATTTGTTGAAGAGGTCATTATCTCGCAATTGAATTGGCTTGGTGACCTTGTCAAATATCACATGACTCTATATGTGAGCATCTATGTCAGAACTCTCAATTAGGTTCCATTTGTCACTATATCTTTCCTTGTGCCATATCTTGCCATCTTGACCTCTGTACCTTTGTAATATATATTAAATTCAGGTTCTGTGATTCCTCCGATTTCACTTTTCATTTCAATATGTTTTGTCTATTCAGAGCCTCTTTCCTTTCCTAATAAACTTCACAGTTAGTTTTTCTAGTTCATTAAAAAATGTTGTGTTGATTATTTTCAGATTGCATTAAATCTGTCGATCCATTTGGGGTAGAATGGATCTCTTAATGATATTTAGTCTTCTTATCCATGAACGGGGAATATTCTACCATTTATTCAAGTGTTCTTTGATTTCCTTTAATGGTGTTGTGTAGTTTTCTGTGTATAAGTCTTTTATATCTTTAGTTAAATTTATTCCCGCGTATTTGTTTTTTTATTTACTGTGATAAATGGTATTTGTTTCTTGATTTCCTCCTCAGATAGTTAAATAGTGCTGTACATAAATGCTATTGATTTTTGCACATTAATCTTATAACCTGTGACATTACTGAAATAATTTATAAGTTCTAGAAGCTTGTTGTAGACTTCTAAGGACATTCTATGTATAGGATCATGTCATCTGCAAATAGTGAAATTCTGACTTCTTCCTTTCCAATTTGGATGCGTTTTATATATGGCTTTTGCTTCAGTGCTCGAACAAGTGCTTCTAACACGGTGTTAAATAGGAGTGAAAGTGGCATCCTTGTCTTGTTCCTGGTCTTAGAAAAATTTTGGGATTTCAGCATTTAAATGATGTTAGCTGTGGGTTTTTTATATATACACTTTATCATGTTCAAGAAGTTTCCTTCTATTCCTATCTTTTGCAGTGTTACATTAAAAAAAATAAGAGGTCCCCAGAGTGTCCCCAACCACCTCACCCCACTCCACTCACATCAACAACCTCTTTCCTCGTCATGGGATGTACATTGCATTTGGCGAATACATTTTGGAGCACTGATGCTCCACATGGATAATGGTTTACACTGTAGTTTACACTCTCCCCTGCTGCACAGTGGGCCATGGCAGAACATAAAATGTCCAGCATCTGTCCCTGCAGTACCACCCAGGGCAATTCCAAGTCCTGAAAATGTCCCCACATCATATGACTTCTTCCCTTTCCCTACCCTCAGCAGCTACCATGGCCACTTTCTCCAATCCATAACTTTGAAACAGAGCACAGAAATGTTTCCTTGTGGTAGGAGCTGATTCATATGTATTTTAATAGAATTAAGAATAGCATAGAAGTTCCATAACACATTTCACATTTAAAGATCATGATTTATTATCATATCTAAATAGAGATTGGTTCTGTATGGCAATCTTTATTGTTTGTTTTAGCATATTACTGCCAGTACCTACCTGGAAACAACAGGTCCTCAACACATAGGTTCCTTTTCATACTAAGTTTTGTGTCTTCATGGACACATTTTGACACCATGCAATATACTTCACTTATAGATGCCTTTCCATTCATCAGATAGTCCTTTTAGATCTCTGATCATACCCATGTATCACTTTCAAATCCAGGGATGCTTATCTGCAATTCACTGCCTCAAATAAACATCCCCAAATTTTCAGTGGTTAATCAATGATTGTCCTCTAAAGGTCCATTTTCAGGCATGACACCTGAGTGCATTCAAAATGAGAGTTCAGGAGCGCTCAGAAAATAGGATATGAGGAAGCTTTTGAAGAAGGATGGAGGTTGATTGAGATAAACTAGCAATTGCACTTTTCTGGGAAATGGCTCTTCCTCGTTCTGATTGCTTTCCAGATATGTTGACTATTTCTACCCCTACTATCCTAGTGTATTTAAGTCCTTAACCCAGTGCAGGTCCTCAACATCCTCTGATGTCAGCAATGATCAGTGACCAGGATCAGGATATGCTCAATTATATGATCAGTTTGAAGGTCAGAGATAAGATGCTTAAAAAGTAGGAATAAGTGAGGGGAGGAATTATTAAGCATAGAATCAGGCAAGGCCTAGAATGATTTCTCCTATCTCTACCTTTCCCTGTTCAGGTAGAAGAGCTCATCCATCCCATGAATAGTTGCAAGATCATATTTTTCTTTAGGAGAAACCCTTTCTTCCAGAATGAGGAGGATGACATTACCACCACTGGTACGATGAGACTCAGTGGGTAGTTTGGGAAACTGGTAACCAAGACCCTGTCCCATATCTTCTTCTTTCTACAGGATGTAAGTCATCTCATTCCACTCCAATCCAATGGCTCAGTGATTCTGAGTGCCAGACCAACAGCTACAGTAACTCCAATACCAGCCTTAACTTTCTCAAATGGTTTTCGACCATAACTTTGCAGGATCTAATAGACTTGCTGAGGTGAATCCCCTAAGGGCATTATCAGAAATGGCCCTGGTGGGTTTGTAGGATGCTTAGGGGATGCTGGCCCATTTGTCCTTATCCATTACCAGATCATCTGTGAGGATCTCTGGCTGGATCCCCTGCAATTCTACCCAAGGTTGGAAGAGACAAGAAGAGGGAACAGAGAGGCAGACAGGAAAGGAGTTCTGGTAGAGGAATGGACATAAAATTAAGTCATAGAGTAACCCCAGGTCAATAAGTAGTTACCCTATAAGTGATACTATAGTGCATAACTGCTTACGGGAGAGAAATCTAAACAAGGTAAAGGAGAATGACTGGAAGGCACACTTGATGCACATATGAATCATCATCGCCACTTCTCTGAAGCATTATTCCACAGGTATGGGCTCACGTTCTGCTCCTCTATATATGGTTGGCTCACTCTGGGGCTCTCTTATTGCCCCCTTTATAAAATTTACAAGTCTTTAAGGAGTTGATACTCCAAAGCACCATCCTACTTTTTTGATTGCCACGGTGTTCTTTAAATACTCATATTTATTCATATTGCACAACCGTACACACAATTTAGGCAATATTGCATGGATTGTGGAGGAAAATTTAAAGGTATCAAAGTCAGTAAAATATGAACAGTCCAGGAGGGCCAAGTACTTCAACATAACTACTTAATTTTGATTTTGAGAAATAGCGATTTAGATATCTTTTATGCATGTGTGTGTGCATGTGTGTGTTTTCCAAGGATTTTCCCCCTCTCTTTGATCTGGAGACAATAAGCCATCAAATTTTACCACAGTCGGAGAAGACCACTTAAACCCCATTCTCTTGCAAAACTGAGAAACCAAGAATGAAACTCTTGGTTAAAAATGCAAAGAATGAGTTTGTTTAAACATGGAATGATAATGCTAAATAAAAATAAACACCAAGAGGTCAAAAGTGTGTGTCATGTATATTTGTGCTTCTTGAGAGGTGGTTTCTATGCAAAAAGAAAACACTACTCACTTTGGGCATTTTTATTTCATACCTAGGAATTACCAGTCTAAGAATTTTCACACCTATAAAGGTGGAGAGAAAGGGTATAACATACCTTGGAACTCCAGTTGGAAAAACAATTTTTCCTACCAAGTCAGATGTTAGGTAATAAGGGAATAGAAAAAAGAGGCCCATTAATTGTGGGCTTTTTATTTTTACATGGAAATTGAGAGAAGGTGAAAATTACCCCCACACCATGGAGCCTAGAGTGATTACAACTGAAAGTGAGAGGATTGCATCCAGCATCCATGTGGAATCTGAGCCTCCTCTTGACATAGAGGTGCAATGGACACAACCAATCCAATGTCCACATAGAAAAAGTGGCATTGGATTGGGAAAAGTGCACATATGGTGGCTGATGGTTATGGGGAAAGGCAGGAAGAGATGAGAGGTGGAGGTGTCTTTGGGACATGGAGCTGCCCTGGATGGTGCTTCAGGGGCAATCACCAGACATTGTAAATCCTCACAGGGCCCACTGGATGGAATGGGGGAGAGTATGGGCCATGATGTGGACAATTGACCATGAGGTGCAGAGGTGCCCAAAGCTGTACTTACCCAATGCAATGGATGTGTCATGATGATGGGAATGAGTGTTGCTGGGGGGGGGGGGATATGTGGAGTGGGGGTGGTGGGGTTGAATGGGACCTCATATATATATATATATTTTAATGTAATATTATTACAAAGTCATTAAAAAAAAAAGCTTATTGAGAAAGGGATCACAGTCTTGTAGGACCTAGAACCTGTGCCATGTTGCTTGCATAGAGCTCACCTGATATAGATATTTCTCATACAGATTGATGACAGGGGATGGAGAAAATGTTAACACTTTATTTACTTTTGAACAAAATTTTTCCAAATCTATATTGAGGCTGAATTCTTGGCATGCTACTAGTTGCACTGTCAATACGAGCATTGCAAGCATATAGCTGTAAGTTTTAGGCAGGGAATGTGGAAAAAAGTACACTTCCATGAGAAGGTGGTAAATGTACTACTGGATTTCTGGCTGTAATAACGAGGTGAAATGGGGAACTGCATTACAGAAGTTTCCTTGTGATAGTATGCCAGATGAGTTCCCGTACTTCTCTCAGACTTAATTTCGGGACAAAAATAGACTCAGGCAGAATGAGCTGTGGGATGATAAATTTGGGAAAGTCACAAATACATTTAACCTAGTGTGCACTTTACAGAACATCCCCAGATGTAGACCTTTTGTATCAGCCCTCTCTTACAGAATAGGATTAAACTTTGGTCCAAGCTTCCCATTAGGTGATAACTAAGTAGGATAAGTAGGATAACTAAGACTCAACATAAGAGCATCTCTTCCTCATGAAATACTGAAGGTAGTTGATTCCTATTTCCTGAATGTTTTCCCACCCATCATCTTTCAAAGTCCAGGACATGTCCATTTGGTGACTCTTTCCTTTTCTTGGTCATCTTATCCTGATTAGTACAATTTACTATGGCAGACTGACCCACACTTTGAAAGTCTCAATAAGAAGGGACAATTACTTACTTGCTCCATAATGAGTATGTGGTCACTTCTCAGAAACAGCTCTAACCCATGGATACACTGAAGAATTGGTGCTGCTGTAGATGGAAATGGGAGGTTGTTTACCACAGGACTTCCTTTTCATTCCCAGATGAAGGAGTCCACATGAGCATCTCTGTCACTGACTTTCCTACACTGACATTGCTGACTCTAAATAGAACCCACCTTCCCATTTTTAGGGGCAAACTATGTTCTGTGCTACAGCAGCATCATCAAGATTGAGAGTTTGATATCAGATCAAAATCACCCACACTGGACCATTGGTCATGGGGTGCAGCAATGCCCAGAGATGTACTCACCAAATACAATGGATGTGTCATGATGATGGGGAAGAGTGTTGCTGTGGGGGGAGTGGTTGGGTGGGGGCGGTGGTGGTGAATGGAACCTCATTTTTTTTAATGTAATGTTCTTTTAAAAATGAATTTAAAAAATCACCCACACCCCTTTCTGCATGGGTTTAAAACTCCAGGGAAGAGCTGTGCATTTTCTTGAGGCAGGCACCTGAAGCTCTAGCAGAGAATTCTTGACAGGCTCTAAATGCTATTCCCATCACTCAACCAAACACAGGACTGAAGGACTTTTCCAGATCCATGATTTTTAGACTTCAGGGAACTCTTGTGCCTCCTGCCATCTTGCTTTCTAGAAATTGGAAAATGAAACTATATTCCATTAACTCTGCATGTGGAGGATAGGACAGCAATCTGGGCTTTGAAATATGAGTATGAAATGGGCTATTTCTGAAGATTACATTGCCCTTTCCCACTAATCAATTCTCTTGATAATGTCTTCCCTTATCAGTATTTAAAGACTAGAGGAAAAGTTGGGGCAAACTCCTCTGATCACTTAACATTCTCTGCCAGCACTTTGCTGCCATGGCTCATTTCTGGTGCGGTCTGTCCTGGCGTGAAGTGCAGGACATACTACCATGGCAGCAGGAAACAAAGTTCTAAAATACTCTTGTTGACTTTACCCAGTCTTGCCATTAGCCATAGATTTGATCAGGATGTGCAACCTAGAAAACTCAGCTATTTCTTTCCTGGAGTATAAAAATTTAACTGATCTACAGTTCAACTTATTTAGTGCTTTCGCATCAGCCTTAAAGTTTAGATATTTGTCTGAGTGCCCAACTGCACAATCTCTGTAACCTTGTTTTCATTGACTACCTGCCCATCCTAGTCTAAGAGTCCTCTCCATGCAGAAAATATAGCCTGAGCATTTAATAAGAATTCAGGCTGAGTCACCCCAAACCTTCCGACCCCCACCTGTCAAGAACTTGCTCTTAATCTCACTCTCTCTTTTCTTCATAATGGTCAGTGTCCTCTAAAAAGAAATTTTTGATATGCATAGTATGAAGCATTTCACAGGGATTACATCACTTAATCCTCAAATAAGCACATTAGATAGGGTGAGCAGTTAAATCTTAAAAGGTGGAGAATCTCAGAGGCTAGGTAAATTGTAATATCACAAACCTATTGAGAGGTAGAGCCAGGAGCTGGATCAGATGGTATGAAACAGAGTCTGAGTGCTTAACTGCAACACTGGGATATCTCATAGAGGGTCCACTCCAGTTGTGAAGAGAAAGGCAGTGAATTAATTTCTAAGAGAATCAGACTATATAATCTGATGTTGCCATCTCACTTAAGAATGGTATTTTTAGTGTATTATCAGTGTACATAACTCCTTGGTTTATAACTCCCTCTGCTAACTTCTACTCTGGTAATGGACTTTCTATTGGGACATTGATTCCCAAGTGCTATTATTTTCAAGGATGGTACTGGGGAAAATACTTGGAAGTTCTGACAAATCTATCTTCCCTCTGTTTCTTGCCTTAGCTACTTCCCTTTCAGAAAGTCTTGCATATCTCCTTTTCGGTCTTAGATATGTGAACTTCATAGGTGAACTCTAGGGGTAATTCTTTTCTTAAACTTCCCCTAGTATTTCCACCTCTTAATTCCACAACTTCTGCAGAGCTCAGGCAATTCCAACAGTATTAATCATTTACACTTAGTAAAATCAGAACTACTACAGAACACTCATTTATGTTTTTACCATACCAAAAAAAAAACGATATCTGGAATGAAATAATCTATAAGAACAGTTTGTTACATAAAATGAAAAAGAGTGGCATATCCTTAGGATTGTAAATATGTTTGCCAAGGTGTATTGAGTAATTGATTGAAGATAGTGTCTAAGCTCTGTTACTACTTTGCTTCTTAGGTCTGAATCCTTTCAGATGAAGGTGTTGTAGGACTAACTCCAACAAGTCTTACAGGTGTTCTTTGTTTTTGTGTTCTAATTCTAATTAGTGTCTGGGTCTTTTGCTTTCAACCTGAAAAAGTTCATCTGAAATTCATGTAATGTATTTCTGTGAGCAACAATTTCTCACATTTGGCTACTTGGGAATTTCTTTATTTTACTTCATTTTGGATAGAGTTTATTTTTATACAGAATTTCTAGTTGAGAGATACTTTTTCTTAAAGCACTCTGAATATGTCTAAGAAGAAAGCTGAAAAGTCAACTCTTGATCTTATTGGGTTTCCTTTGTAAGTGATGAGACATTTTCCTCTTGGAGCAATCTTGACTATATTTTTGCCTTTGACTTTCAGAAGTTTTGTGTGTTTTTTTTTTTAATAACATTTCTGTTTTGTATCTCTTTGCACTTATTCTGCTTCAAATTTGATGAGCTTCTTGGATGTCTATTTTACTGTTTTCCAAAACATTTGCAACTGTGCTGCCATTATTTCTTCTTCTAATATGCTTTTTCTCCTTTTTCGCCTCTTTTCACCTCACTCCCCTCATTATGCATGTGTGCATGTGCTTGATATTTTTCCATATCTCTGTGGTTCTCTTGTTTTTCTCCATCCCTTTATCATTTGGACTGCAAAGTCTATGTCAATCTGTTTATAAGTTCACTAATTCCTCTTTCTCTTCAAACCTAGTGTTTATTTCCTCTAGTGAATTTTTAACTATTTTGTACTTCTAAATTCAGTCTTGTTAAAGAATTATATCTATCTCTACATTAATAGACTCTATTTGATGCAATAGTGTCATTGTGTCTCCCTTTATTTCTTTAATCATGCTTCTCTTTTTTAACAGGAAAATACTTAAAATGACTATTTTCTAGATTTTTTTCCCATTAAATCTGACATCTTACAACTATCAGAGGAGTTTGTGGTTCAGATTGTTTCCCATTGCATATGTAAGGCTTTTTGTCTTTTGCATGCCTGGTAATATTTCTGTTGGATACTGGCCAATTAAAAAACTGTAACAACTCTGGTTACTGGTCTCCCCGCTACATTTGGGGTTCATTGTGATTATATTCCTATTTATACTGACTGGCTGTATTATTTAATGAACGCTGTCCCCCATCACACCCACCCAGGAGTATCCCATTCATGTTGCTCTTCAGCTTTATGCATGCCCACTATAGACAGTGGGTTGATAGTTGCATTATTTGTATACTGTTTCTCTCTTTCCCTGACAAACATACCTGTAAAACTCTACCACCTGCTGACTATATTTGCTCAATATTTTTAAACAAAGTTCTAGGCCTAAATTGCCTTATCAGCAAGTTCAATCAAATTTGTCTCTTTTGAAGGAATAGTTTCTGGTATCCAGTTTAGATATTTACTGTAACATAGTAGGACTTCTCCTATCTGTTTTAATTCTTCCACTCTCCTGCTTCTTCACCTCTGCCCTTTTTCCCTCCTCCCTCCAATCAGGGCTAAATCTGAGCCAGGGCCCTTTAGCTTGGTATGGGGACAATGACTGGCTTTTTTCCTGAGTGATGCAGTATACAAGGTGAGCACTAATTGTACTTAGGAGCAAAAGTGTGAGGTTCTCTCACCTTAGTTCTTTTGGTTTAGAATCTCTGCTTAGGAGAATTATCTGGTATGGGTATCTCAGCACACCACTTAAAATGGAAAATCTCTTTTCCACAAATAGGAGACTGGTGGACAAGGTGCCCCCAATATTTGAGAGTATTTAGCCTCAGTGGTAGTGAATCAAGATCAGAAATTCTCAAATCTTTTTTCCTTCTTGGAAGAAAGCCCACTGGCTGAGATGGGCAGAGAGGAAGCTGCAATCTGGAGTGGAGACTGCCTTACTGACCTGGGTTGGGAAGGTAGGAATCAAGGATAACAAGTGGTATTGGTATTGGTTTAAAAGCCCAGGAGTGGTACTGCACACACAGAGAGCTGATGCAGCAAGATGATGCAATAAAAAGAGACACAGATTCCCAGTGCCACTAACAAGGGTAGAAGCAGACACAGAAGAAGACACAGTGAATGGACACAGAGGGAAGACCATTGGGGGGGATGCGGAAGGGAAGGCGAGAGAAATAATAAATAAATCTTAAGGGAAAAAAAAGGCACCTCTCTAGTTGGCGCTTGATAATAATCCCTTTGACCAGGGAGGCTCATACCTGGGAGTCGTATCCCATGCTGGCAGGAAAGTAATGTTTTTATCTGCTGAGTTTGGCTTAAAAGGAGACCACATTTGAGCAAAAAGGAGGGCCTCTGGAGGCAAATATTAGGCAACACATAATACTAGCATAAGTTTCAAATTCAAAAGACAAGGTTCATAAGTACAATAAACAATATCAAGGGTCTATCAACAGATAATCCTTCACTACACACCACATCTGTACTTGGGGCATTCTTGCTGACCCATGAGCGAATGTAACAGAATTCCCCAGGATGAAAATTTGATATTCTTTCAGTTATTGTGTGCTGCAACTGCAAACAAAGTTTCATGGGATTTATACAACTTCTCAACTGGAGGCACAGTGGGCATCACCATCCCCAAATCCTTAAGATTAGGGAATGAAGAGTGGTCGAAAGTATACTTACTATTATTCTACTCTAAACTTATTGTTATTTTAGCAATGGAAGAACTTTTGTCACTGATATGGAGGCAGTGGCCCCTGGAGGTTCTGAGGAGCGGGAAAGGGAAAAGTAGGTGTAATATGGGGGCATTTTTGGGACATTGGTATTGTCCTGTATAATGTTGTAAGGATGGATACAGGCCCTTATGTATTTTGTCATAACTTACAAAATTGCTTGGGTCAGAGTGTCAACTAACAATGTTAACTTTAATCTATGGTTAGTGGCAATGATTCAAAATATGTTCATCAATTGTAACAAGTGCACCACACTAATGAAGGATGTTGTTAATGTGGTAAAGTGTGGGAGGGGGAGGAACTGGGGCATATGGGAATGTAATATATTTCTTATGTAACATTTATGTAATCTGAAGTTTCTTTAAAATCAAAAAATTTTTGACGAAGCACACCGCTAGATGTCTTACAGAATTTTAGTAGAGCTTTTGAGTAGATATTTCTATATTTTCTGCTTGCCCTTAGGCCCAAATCCAGGGGATGGTTGTTTTTAAAATATTTTTTATCAGTATCAGTGGATAACTGGTACATTTACCAGAAGTCCTCAATGACATAGGTCTCATTGAGCTGTTCTCTTTAAAATGTATTTTCTAGTACCTATGTTGTTCTCTCTTTCTATGTGTGCTTTTCTGTGTCAATCTCTCCATCTTCATTTTATTTCTATGAAATCTTTCATTAATGACTGTGTTTATTTGCACATTAAGTGTCTCCAAACTTTCTCTCTGTATCTCAGATTTTGTGACAAATTTCTGCATGTGAGTGTGTCTTCAGAAGAGAGGCAGCTGCTGGAATGTGACAAAACTGGTCTACAGGATGAAGACTTGGAGGGCTGTACTACCAGGGAAAGTTCTCTCATTTGTGATGGAAAGCTTTCTTTTTTAAGATTTCTTTTATTAATTTATTCTCCCCACTCAATGCTTACCTTTGATGTCTGTTGTCTGTGCCCATTTTCTGTCTGCTCTCTCTGGCACTCGTTTCCCTTTTGGCAGCAGGAGGCAGAGAACCCAGGACCTCTCATGAGGTAGGCAGGAGCTCAATCACTTGAGTCACATTTCCTTCTGTGATGGGATGCTTTTTTATAAAGTTATTTTTAATTGTATTTTTTTAAAAAATATAGATCACAAAAAAAAATTTACATTAAAAAATATGAGGTTCCCATATGTTCAACTGCCCACTCCCCCCACATCAACTACCTCTTTCATCATTGTGGCACATTCATTGCATTTGGTAAATACATTTTGGAGCACTGCTGCACCACTTGGATTATAGTTTACTTGTAGAATACGCTCTCCCCTAGTTCAGTCAGTGGATTATGGTAGGATGTCTAATGTCCTACATCTGACCATGCAATTTCATTTACGAAACTTCAAGTATAGAAAATGCCCCCACTTCACAACTCTTCTTCCCTCTTCTTGTGCTCAGCAACTACAGTGGCCACTGTTTCCGTGTCAATGATACAATTTCTGCCATTAACAATAGTACTGTAGTAGAATACAAGTAAATCCAATCTAATCCATATTTTATTCCTCCATCCTGTGGATCCTGGGATGTTTATGTCCACTGCACCTCTAAATCAAGAGGGACTTAGATCCCACAAGGCTGATGGATGTGATTCTCTTGTTTGCAGTTGTAGGCACTGTTGGTTCCCTGCTGTGGTGGTTAACCATCTTCACCTCCCTGTTAGCTGGTCTGGGTAAGTCCAAGAAAACCAAGAGTAGGTGTTGCAACTACACTGAGGCTCAGGGTAGAGCTGGCACATGCCAGTCCAGAGATTCAAATCTCTTGTGTATACACCAAACCAGAACTAACCACAAGTTCAGTAAAAGTGACAGAAGAGGCATGTGTAGAAAGGTCACATCTGAGTCCAACTTCATCACACTCAGGAGCACAAATTCCAAAGTACAGCCCACCAACAAGGCACTGAACTCCAGATTCATCTGCCATCACTGTAGAACCCATGTGTCTCTGTAGCCCTCAGGAGCACCAGTACCTGGTATTGCATCTACTTTGGCTGTTTCTGGGATCCTGCTGAGACATGCGTAAGTGCGACTCCTCTGTTGACCTTCTGACTCTTTTTGAAGTATCTTAACAATATAAATTCATTTGTCTTTACCATTTTCCCCTTTTATGCAAGATCTTTTTCTAGTTGCATCACTGGCTGGTGATTAATAGTAATCCCTTGGCACCAGGGAGGTTGATCTGCAGGAGTCATGTCCCACACTAGGGGGAAGGTATTGGATTGCATGCTGAGTTTGCTTAGAGAGTGACCATATTTGAGCAACATGAGGCTCTGAGGAGGTAATTATAGGCTCAATGCCCCACTAGGCCTAGTTGGAATTATAGACACACAGGCTCATATGCACAGTCATCAGCATCAAGGGCTCATCACTGGACCATCCTCCCTCACTGGTCTTTGCCCTTGCACTTGGGGCATTGTTCCTGTTTCATTGGGGAATGTGACAGAGCTCCCCTAGCTGGAAACTCAGCACTTCTTCAGTTGTATTTGTAAACTCTACTATGAAAATTACCAATAAATATCAGAACATTTTTATATACCCTATATACATGTCCTGGAGAACTCCATCCCAACCATGTGTCCACCATCAATAGCACCCCCCACCAGGGTTCCTCTCTTGCCATAGTTCAACCATTCTGTGGTCCAAAATTTCTTCAAAAATGAAAGCTAATATATTGCCAGATTCAATTAGTAGGACAATGAAATAGTAATGATAGAATTAAAGGTTAGAAATGGAATAGATATTAATTCAGAAAACTAAATTAAAGTAAAAAATAAATTGAAGTAGTAAAAAATGAAAAATGTCATAACACTTTGTTTTTGACATTTTGCCTTTCATCATTGTACAGGGGTTGCCCTGTGTGTACATTGGCAAGGAATTTTCATTCATCCCTCCCTCAGTGTCTACATCCTTTTTTGTCCCCGTCTCCTTCCCACCCAGTATTGGCAGCCGGCGCTGCCCCTCCTTCTCCCCTTCTCTGTCTTCCGCCTAGCCGTTATCTATACAGCCCACACTTTCCCCTTCCCCTCCCTTGCTCCTAACCCCTTAGCCAGCTTACTGTCCAGTAACCGCCTACTGTCCAGTAACCACCTACTGTCCAATAACCGTCTACACAAGCAACAGCACCCGCCGGCACCAATCAAGTCCCTTTACATATCCCTAGACCCTATAAAACCATGTCCCCTTCTACAATAAAGCAGACTTGTGCCCAGACCTTGTCTCCGTGGTGTTCTTGCTTGCACCGCGCGTCCCCCGTGCCTGAGCAGAGAGAGCGAGGGCCCAACGGCTTCGTGCCGACCCCCCTCCTCTCCTTCGGCCGTGAGGCAGCCCCCGTCCAGAGAGCCCACCTGGCCATCCGCGTCGACCCTCCCAGAGGCCCACTGCTGCCCACACTTTTACTTCTTAATTTTTAATTTTTTCTTCAAAAAAGTTTTAGATCAATTTCAGTCACATATACAATATAGGAGACTCACATATATCCAACATCAAACACTTATCCTTTCCCCAGCAATGATGTGTTTACATGTTCATATTTTATTTACTGCAGCTGATATAATGATATTGAAAGATAGCTACCAAACATGGTTCCATTTTGGCTTACGTTTTGGTTTACATCATTGATTATATTTTAGACTGTACACTTATCTAAAATTTAGCTATATTATGGCTTATATTATGATTTAAATTTTAGACTATACATTTTTATATACTTTTGGTAAAATTTAACATGACCTATAGCCATCATTGCACAGTCTTGTGGAACATTTCCATTGCCACCCAGTTACCCCAGCTTCCATCTATTCTGTTCCTCTCTGCACCTCCCCTCAGAGCCCACATTGACAACCAAACTTGACTGCTTGTGGGACCACATTCACAGATAATTGTAGCAATGTTTGACATACTAGACTGTCCTCCCACATTGGGAGCCACCAATTCTCTCTTGAAAAACCTTTCCCTCTGTTTGAGAAGATCAGGCCTCCCCAGGATAGGAGTACACCTTCCCACTTATAGTATAGGTCTCTACCCAAAGATATAACACATTATGACAAGATAAACACTCACAAACTCCTTAGCAGCCTACCTCTGTGCCAGAAGACCCCATTAAGTATCTTAAACAAGTAATCCTTCCTTATATTTTCTAAAGAGTTTTATCAACATTATAATTTTAACAACATACTCGACAATCTCCCATGTTCATCTGCTCTCCCCACCTTTCCCCTAATTCCTTGGGCCATATGACACATTCTCCTAACTCTAGGCCCCTCAAACCTGCCAAGCCCCACCCAATAGAATCCCTATGCCCCCATTTTAACTCTTCCCTTTATTTACCTCCACTTTATCATAGATTTCACCCATGTAGGAATCAGTTCACAACCTTCCTCTCTCCCCACCCCCACCACCAATTTCCTGTAAGCCTATCTTCCAGTCTCTAGCTCCTGAGACAGTTTGGTTTGCTTACTTCATTACAGAGAAGTCATGTCATATTTGTCCTTCAAGGCATGGCTTGCTTCACTCAACATAATGTCCTCAAGATCCATCCACATTATTGCAAGTTTTTGTACTGTATTCCTTCCAAGAGCTGAGTAGTATTCCAGTAGTATATCACAATTTGTTTATCCATTCACCTGTTGATGGGCATTTTGGTTGATTCCAAATTTTGGCAATAGTGAATAATGCTGCTGTGAACATTGGGGTGCACATATCAGTTTGTGTTCTTGTTTTCAGTTCTTCTGGATATATACCCAGGAGTGGAATTGCTGGGTCATGTGGTAAATCTCCAGCTAGTTCTTTGAGGAATTGCCAAACTGTCCTCCAGAATGGCTGGATCCCTCTGCATTCCCACCAGGAGTGGATGACTGTTCCCATTCCTCCACATCCTCTCTAACACTTGTAGTTTTCTGTTTTTGTAATAGCCGGCAGTGTAAGTTGTGTTAGACGGTATTTCATTGTAGCTTTGATTTGCATTTCCCTAACAGCTAGTGATTTTGAGCATCCTTTCATGTGCTTTTTAGCCATTTGTATCTCTTCCTTGGAAAAGCATTTGTTCAAATATCTTGCCCATTTTTTAAATGAGTTGTTTTTCTTTTTATTTTTGAGATAATAGAGTTTGTTTATATATATAAGCTTTTAGTCTCCTACCAGTATATGGTTACCAAATATTTCCTCCCATTGGGTAGACTGCCTTTTCACTTTCTTGACAAACTCCTTTGAGGTGCAAAAGGCTTTAATTTTCAGGTGGCTCCATTTATCTACTTGTTCTTTTGCTCTTCGTGCCCTTGGTGTGAAGTTCATGAAGCCATTTCTTATTGCAATGTCCTGTAGATGCTTTCCTACATTCTTTTCAAAGATCTTTAAGGCCTTGGCTCTTATATTTAGGTCTTTAATCCATCTTGAGTTGATTTTTGTGTCAGGTGTGTGATGGTAATCCTCTTTCATTCTTTGGCATATCCAGTTTTCCAAGCACTATTTGTTGATGAGGTCATTCTCTCCCAGGTGAGTGGGCTCGGTGGCATTACCAAATATGAGATGAATGTGTATATAGGATCTATATCAGAACTCTCAATTAATTCCATTGGCCTGTATGTCAATACCATGCTGTTTTGACTACTGTCACTTTGTAGTATATTTTAAAGACAGGTAGTATAATTGCTCCAATTTCATTTTCATTTTTCTTTTTCATTATGTCTTTGGCTATTTGGGGCCTCTTTCTTTTCCAAATAAATCTCATTGTTAGTTTTTCAGGATCTTTAAATAATGCTGTGTTGATTTTTATTGGTATTGCATTAAATCTGTAGATCAGTTTGGATATGATAGATATCTTAATGATATTTAGTCTTCCTATCCATGAACAGGGAATATTCTTCCATTTATGTAAGTCTTCTTTGATTTCTTTTAACAGTATTGTGTAGCTTCTTGTGCGTACGACTTTTATGTCTTTAATTAAATTTATTCCAAGGTACATGATTTTTTTTATTTACTACATTAAATGGTATTTGTTTCTTGAATTTCCTCCTCAGATTGCTCATTACTGGTGTACAGAAATGCTAGTGATTTTTGCATATTGCTCTTATAACATGACACATGACTAAACTCATTTATAATTTCTAGAAGTTTTCTTGGAGATCTCTCAGTGCTTTCAATGTTTAGGATCATGTCATCTGCAAACAGAGAAATTTTGACTTTGTTCTTTCCTATTTGAATGACTTTTATATCTGACCTTACCTCAGTGCATGAGCAAGCACTTCTAACACAATGTTAAATAGGAGGTATAATAGTGGGCATCTTTTTCTTGTTCCTGGTTTTAGGAGGAAAGATGTCAGAATTTACTATTGTAATTGATGGTAGCTATGGGTTTTTCATATCTACCCTTTATCATGTTCAGACAGTTTCCTTCTATTCCTATCTTCCGCAGTGCTTTCATCAAGAAAAGGTGCTGTATTTTGTCAAAATGTTTTTTTTTCTGGGTCTGTAGATATGATCATGTAATTTTTTTCCTTCTATTTATGTGGTGCATTACATTTAATGATTTTCTTATGCTGAAGCATCCTTGAATAACAGGGATGAAACCCACTTGGTCATGGAGTTTAATTCATTTAATGTGTTGTTGAACATGATTAGTAAGTATTTTGTTGAAGATTTCACATCTAGGATCCTTAGAGGGGTTGGACTGCAATTTTCCTTTCTTGTGTCTTGGTTGAGCTTTGGTTTTAGGGCAATGTTGGCATCATAGACTGAGTTGGACACTGTTCTTTCTATTTCCATTTTTTGAGAGTTTAGACAACATAGGCGTTAGTCCTTTCTGGCATGTTTAGTAGATCTCAACTGTGAAGCCATCTGGCCCAAAGCTCTTCCTAGCTGGGAGGTTTTAGTGACTGTTTCTCTCTCTCTACTTGTGATTGGCTTGCTGGGATCATCAATTCCTTCATTTGTCAATGCAGGCTGCTTATGTGTTTCTAGGAATTTGTCCATTTCCTCTAAATTTTCCTTCTTATTGGCATACAGTTTTCAAAGTATCCTTTTATGATAGTCTTTATTTCTTTTGGGTCAACGGTGATATCCTCATTCTCATTTCCTATTTTGTGTATTTGCATCATCTCACTTTTTTTCTTTGTTAGTCTAGCTAAGGTTTTGTCAATTTTATTGATCTTCTCAAAGAAACAGCTCTTTGTTTTGTTTATTATTTCTAGTGCTTTCTTATTTTCTATTTCATTTAGTTCTGCTCTGATCTTTGTTACTTCTTTCTTCCTTCTTCCTTTGCAGTTAGTTTTTTTTTTTTCTATTTTTTAAAAATAATTTCTCCATTGTGTGCAGTTAGGTCTTTAATTTTAGCTCCTTCTTCCGTTTTGATATATGAATTTATGCCTATTAATTTTCCTCTCAGAACAACTTTTGCTGCATCCCATAAGTTTTGATATGTTGTGTTGTGATTTTCATTACTTTCAAGGTAGTTTCTGATTTTCATTACTTTCAAGGTAGTTACTGATTTCTTTTGAGATATTCTCCTTCACCCACTGTTTGTCTAACAGTGTGTTTCTTAGCTTCCATATCTTGGTGCCTAATCTGAGTCTATGGTCCTTACAGATCTCCAGTTTCCCTCTACTGTGGTCAGAGAAATTATTTTGTATGACTTCAATCTTTCTGATTTCCTTGAGACTTTCTCTGTGGCCTAGCATGTGTCCCATCTTGGACAATGATTCATGAGTGCTTGACAAGAATGTATATCCTACTGTATTTGGTGTAATGTTCTGTATATGTTTATTAGGCCCACCTCCTCTAATATATTATTCCAAGTCTTTGTTTCTTTATTGTTTCTCTGTTGAGATGTTCTGTCCAATGGTGATAGTGGTGTATTAAATTCCCCACTATAATTGTAGTTATAAATCTATTCCTCCACTCAGTTTTTCCAGTGTTTGCCTCATGTATTTTGATGCGCTATGGTTAGGAGAATAAATGTTTATGTTCATTCTTTCTTCCTGAAAGATTACCCCTTTCAATAATATGTAGTATCTATCTTTGTCTCTCAGACTGATTTTCTTTTAAAGTCTATATTTTGTCGGATATTAATATAGCTACTCTGGACCTTTTTTGTTTATTGTTTGCTTGTAAGGTTGTTTACCTGCCATTCACTTTCAACCTCCTTGAATCCTTGGGTCTAAGATGGGTTTCTTGTAGACAGCATATAGGTGAGTTATATTTCCTTATTCATTCTTCCAATCTGTGTCTCTTGACAGATGAGTTTATTCCATTGACAGTCATTATTATTACTCTAAAGGGAGTAACATATTATCCATATTTCTTTGGATATGTTTTTTTCTCTTTCTATTTTTGTGTTTTTAGTTGTTCTTACACTCTCCTACAACTCTGTCTCTCCTGTTTTTTCTTTCATCCTGCAGAGCTCCCTTTAGTGTTTCTTGAAGGACAGGTTTCTTACTGGCATACTTTGTTAGTTTCTGTTTATCTGTGAATATTGTTAACTGTCTGTCATTTTTGAATGCCAGCTTTGCTGGATAGAGTATTCTTGGCTGGAAATTCTTTTCTTTAGTATTTGATTATGTCATACCACTGCCTTCTTGCTTCTATGATTTTGGATAAGAAATCAACACCTAATGTTATTGAGCTTACCTTGTATGTGATGTTTCTCTTTTTTTAAATTTTTGTTGACTTCGGTATTTTCTCTTTGTCTTGAGCATATTGGATAATTTGACAAGTATATGTCTTAGGGTAGGCCTGTTGGGATTTATGATTTTTTGGGTGTGTTGTGCTTCCTGGACATATACTTCCATATCCCTCATTAGGTTTTGGAAGTATCCAGACATTATCTCCTCCAATACCCTTTGTGTGTTCTTTCCCTTCTTTTCTCCTTCTTGGATGCCTATAATGTATATATCTGTGCATTTTGTGTTGTCATTTAGGTCCCTAAATCCCTCCTGGATTTTCTCTGTCTTTTTATCAATCAGTTCTACAATCTATTTGATCTCAGGTATACTGTCTTTGACATCACTGGTTCTTTCTTCTGATTCTTCAAATCAGCTGTTATTTGCTGAGAGTTTTTTTTTTTAAGATTTATTTTTATTTAATTCTCTCCCTTTCCCCCCATGCCCCAGTTGTCTGTTCTGTGTCCATTTGTTGTGTGTTCTTCTGTGTCCACTTCTATTTTTGTCAGCAGCACCAGGAATCTGTGTCTCTATCTGTTGCATCATCTTGCTGCATCAGGTCTGTGTGTGTGTGGCGCCATGCCCAGGTAGGCTGAACATTCTATCATGGTCAGCAGCTCTCCTTACAGGGTGCACTACTTGCATATGGGGCTCCACTACATGGAAAACGCCCTTGCATAGCATGGCACTCCTTATGTGCATCAGCACTGCATGTGGGCCACTTCCACATGGGTCAAGGAGGCCCTGGATTTGAACCATCGATCTCCCATGTGGTAGGCAGATGCTCTATCCATTGAGCCAAGTCCACATCCGAGAGTGTATTTTGATTTCTTGGATTGTGCCTTTCATCACCATCATATCCATTATCTTTTTGCATATGTTTACAATTTCCTCTGCATGCTTTCCAAGTGTTTGCATAATGTTCTTAAACTCTTGCTTCACTTCATTAAATAGGCCCATGATATTTGTTTTGAGAGTTTTGATTAGTTGTTCGATGGTCTACTCCTATTCCTGATTTTTAGTTTGTTCATTGGATTGGGCCATGTTTTCTTGATTATTGGTATGGTTTGTAATTTTTGTTGCTGTCTGGTCATTCCTTTTATGTTGATGGGGTTTCTTAGTTGATTAGCTTCTCCATCTAGTCAAGGGGTTTATTTAGGTGCTGTTTTTATCTGTGTATTAAGTCTTCTCTTTGACACTTTGTTCTTCTTATTCTATTTCCTTGTTGTTGTCTAAATTCTCTTGAAGGAAAATATTATGGCCAGAGAATGCAAAAGAGGTTAGAAAAGAAAATGTATAACAGTTGTATTGATAGTAAGTGTAGGCAGAAGAACCATGTGATACCTACGGGAATGAATATTATACTCGTGTAAGCTGTGTAGATTTATAAAAATAAAAAGTGGAATACCTACAATTAGATGGGAAACTGAACATGGGGAATATAGTATCAATTAGAAGGCCAGTATTGTCAGGGGAAAGGAAAAGAGAAAAGAAAAAACAATAACATAAAGAGTGAATAAAAGATAGAAACCAAACTAGAGGTGTTAGCAATAAAAGTCAGAAAAATTGGGGCTGAACAAAAGAGGTGGAATATGAGAGAAACAACAGGAGATGGAAGAGAGATAGATGTAAAGAAAAGGGGATAGCATTGGTAGCCTAAATCAGTATGCACATAAAAGAGGATATAGAGGATGAGGAAACACAGCAAACAAGAAACACTGCCTGCAGCACCTAATAGAAAAAGGGATACAGAACGGAAAAAAGAAAAGAAAAAAGGGGTGCTCACTTCAGCAACACATATACTAAAGTTGGAATGATTCAGAGAAGATTAGCATGGCCCCTACAAAAGGATAACATGCAAATTCATGAAGTGTTCATATTTTTAGAAGCAGCTAGAAAGAGATCTCGAATAAAAGGGTCAATCAGATCTGCAGAATATCTTAGCCTACATGTTGGATCAAGTGTTAAAAACTGCTCTTTGACCTTGAATAAAAGGGGGAAATGGCAAAGACAAATGAGTTGATATGGCTAAAGGTCTTCCAAAAAGGATCAGGAGGTCACCAGAGGGGTCACCATTACACACACCTCAGCAGGACCCCAGAAAAAGCCAAAGTAGTTACAACCCTACATACTGGTTCTCCTGAAGGCTACAGAGATCCATAGGGTCTATAGTCATGGCATTTGGAGCTTTGTGCCATGTCAGAGGGCCCTACTTTGGAATTTGTGCACCTGAGTGTGATGGAGTTGGACTCAGATGTGCCTTTTCTACACATGCATCTTCTGTCACTTTTACTGAACCTGTGGTTGGTAAAAGAGATGGTCCATACTCAGAAGACTTGAATATCTAGACTACCCATGGCTAGCTGGCCCTGAGCCTCAGCAGAGTGGCAATTCCTACTCTCTGGTTCATTGGTCTTACGCAAGTCAACTCATAGTGAGGTGAAGATGGTCAACCACCACAACAGGGAATCAAGAGTGTCTTTAACTATAAGCAGAGGAATTGCATCCATCACCCATGTGGAATCTAAGCACCCTCTTGTTCTAGAAGTGGAGAGGACATCACTATCCCAGGGGCCACAGAATGGAGGAATAAAATATGGATTAGAGTGGACTCACTGACATTCTACTACAAAACTAGTGTGATGAGTAATAGATGAAATTTTAGCATCAATTTAGAGAATGTGGACATAGTAGTTGCTGAGGGCAGGGAGAGGGAAGAAGAGATGTGATGTGCAGGCATTTTGGGGATTTTGAGTTGTCCTTAATGATATTGCAGGGTCAGATGCTGAACTTCATATATCCTACCATAACCTACTGTATGTACTGGGGGAGAATATGAACTATGGGATAAACTATTATCTTTGTAGTGAAGCAGTGCCCCAAAGTGTGTTCACTGAGTGTGATGAGTGTGCCACAATGATGAGGGAGTTTGGTGTAGGAGGAGTGAGTTTGAGGGGTATACAGGAACTTCTTATATTTTTTAATGTTACATTTTTTTGTGTGATGTATTTATCTTCAAAAAAATACAATTTACAAAAATGATGTGATGGGGTGGGGAGTAAGTTATGTGGGAAACTCATGTTTTTTTTTAATGTTTTTTAATGTAACATTCCTTGTAATCAATTAACTTTAATTGAAAATATATATATAAAATGAAAGAAAAAAGAGGAAAAATGAAATAAAAGAGTGGTGGGGGAAGAAAGAGGAAGGAAAGACAAGAAAACAAACAAAAACAAAATGGATCAGACAAGGCCTCAAACAAGTATTCCTCCTTGCTATTGAATAAACTGCTTAGGAATCTGTCCTTTCTGCTTTCTCCCTTCCTCACTTACCTCTCTCCCAGGGCAGAAGGAAGCCCATATGAGAGCTCCCCTCTGAAATTCACTTGTGACCCTGGTAAACCAACTCACCATGGAAAACTATGACTCTTAGTCTTTTTGAGAGAGAGTACCCCACTTTGCTGGGAGCTCTAAGCCTGCCAAGCATGTCCTACTGTCCTCCTCCCTTAGGTGTATTGCAAAGGCCTAGTTAATTGCCTGATTCCACTTTCTCTGAGACCAGTTTTCCCTATTTCAGGTCTTTTAGGTAATTTGGGCAGCCTCAGCAGATTCACCTCTTATCTCTTCTTATCATGTCCCCAAGCCAGCTGGTGTGCTTCTCACAGCAGATGGGAAAAGAGTATACATGAGCTTTTCCAGAATTTTGTCTATTCTTTTAATCAATGTTGACTATCCTATCTTCATTTTTTAAATCAAATATTTACCTTAACATTTTATATTTAGCCTTGTCTTGGTGCCAAGAAGTAGATGCTTAGAGGACCCATTTCCTAAGTTATTTATTTTTCATTACGATCTTAAAGTTTTATTCATGTAAAGTATAGAGTGGTAATTGACTAACTCCCTTCCCCACCTTTGGTCTTTTTTAAAAATTGTTTTATGTACCTATTTTTTATATCAGTGTTACAAGTTTCTCAGTTAACACAAGACTACAACTACAATAACTGCAAATATGCTTTAGTCAGTGGTTACATTCCCCCTTTATTTTTATTCATTTTTTAATCTTGATGGGACAGTGCCAGTTCTGAGTGCCTCAAGCTGAGGAGGAATATAGATATTATGGGGCAGTGGAAGGGAATTGTTTTGCTTGCAGTTGAGGATACTCCTTGAGGAAGAAACTGGTCCATTGTCACCATTTTCAGTTGACCAGGGCAAAGCTGAAGACCTGGAGAATGAGAGTTCCACCATATACCTGCTAGCTTGAAGGCTTCAACTGGCATAGAAACAGACTGAAGCTTTAAGGTTTTCAGAAAAATACTTACAAGTAAATTGAAGATTATAGCTTCAAATAAAAGAAGAATCATGATTAGGTGTTTCATAAATGGTAGAACTATGTGTTATAAATGTAGTAGCTTTTCTTACTTTTCCAGATAGAGTCCATGAAGGAAGTGTCAGTGTAACCATATGACTTGCTTTTGGTGTCTAGCTGTCCCTAGAGGCCATGGGAAAATTTTTGTTTGAGTTTTTGTTTACATGGCACTTTGTAAAATCTACCTGACACCTACATAAGTATAAAGTCCAGAATGTTCTCCTGGCTCGCTTTGAAATCTCTTAGACATAAAAACACTGTTTTATTAAATATTTCCCCAATTTGGAATAGGTCTTTTTCCAAATGCATCACTGATTAACACTTGGTACTAATCCCTCCATGCCAGGGAGACTCATGTCTACAACATGACCCATGCTTTGAGGAAGGTAGTCACTTTATTAAAGGAGTACAGCTTAGAGAAAGGCCATACTTGAGCAAGTAGGTGTTCAGGAGGTGACTCCTACTCATTAGTTATATTTAGGCATAGTTTATTATAGGAATAATATTCACAGGTACAAGCATTTAGATTGAGGGTTTGGTTTATTATCCTGTTTTCTTTTACTAGGCAATTTTATATAGTCCAGAGATTTTAGCTATATTATTTGGGAAAATGGCAGGAATTTCCCAGGTGGGAAATTTAATATTGCATATTTTTAATTTTTTCCTCTTGTTAAAATAATGTTACATTAAAAAAAATATGAGGTCCCTATATATTCCCCACCCTCCTCACCCCAATCCTCCCACATCAACAATCTCTTTCTTCATTATGGGACATTCATTGCATTTGGCGAATACATTTTGGAGTACTGCTGCACCACACTGATCGTGGTTTACATCGTAGTTTACACTCACCCCCCAGTCTACCCAGTGGGCCACGGCAGGACATACAATGTCCAGCATCTGTCCCTGCAGTACCACCCAGGACAACTCCAAGTCCTGAAAATGCCCCCACAGCATATCTCTTCTTCCCTCTCCTTACTCTCAGTAGCTACTGTGGCCACTTTCTCCACATCAATGTTACAATTTCTTCCATCACTTATCACAATAGGTCCATAGTTTAATATTTTTTAAGGTACTTTGGGGGTAGTAACCTGGCGGCAAGGAAAACTCTCTATCCAGAAACATACCAATGGCAACAAGGACACATTTATATCACACAGAAGTATATACCTATATAAAGTTCAAAATGTTCCAAGGCCCTGTCCTTTGAGACACTTGATCTTACTCCATATTTACCTTTTTCCAAGGGTTATGTTAATTGACATGTAGAACCTAATTGTTATATTTGCCTTGCTTCTCATGTAAACTTCTCCTACTTACATCTTTCTTTTCCCCTAAAGATGAAGATTTGACCTGCAGCTGGCCATATGCACTTTCAAGTAAGCCTCAGCGTAAAATAATGTAACTGACAAGGGAAATGTGGTTGTCATGTCATGAAAAACTGTGTCTGAAAAACTATTCTAAGTATTACCAACATGGGTGAAATCTATGATAAACTGGAGGAAGTATTTGTAGAGAGAAGGGATAAAATGGGGGCATAGGGATACCTTTGGGTGGAGCTTTGAGGGCTTGAGCTGGTTTAGGAATGGGTGCATCGGTCAGATGGTCCAAGAAATTGGGGGAAGTGTAGGGGAACCTTTGGACATAGGAGATTGTCAGGTATGTTGAGAAAACTCATTAGAAAATATAATAAGGAAGTTTAACTGTTTAAGATGTTTAAGGGGGGCATCTGACACAAGGTAGGTTTCTAGGGAGTGTGTGAGTGCTCATTTTGTCATCGTGGGTTATGTCACTGGGTGGAGACCTATATAATGAGTATGAAGGAATACCCACATCCTGGGGAGGACTGATGTTCTCAAACAGAAGGAATTGCGTCTCTTGAGAGAATTGGTGGCTCCCAATGGGTTAGAACAGTTGAATATGTCAATACCTCAACATTGTTGCAAGTATCTGTGACTATGGTCCTTCAAGTAATGAAGAATAATTGTCACTGGGGGTGCTATGGGAAGGGGTAGAGAGGTATCAAATAGGTGGAAACAGGGTAACTGTGGGACAATGGAAGCGTTCCACAAGATCATGCAATGATGAATATAGGACATGTTAAATTACACCAAAAATATATAAAAGTCTATAGGTTAAAATGTAAATCATAATGTAACACATAAGATAACTGAAAATTTAGAAAATTGTAGTCTAAAATATAAACCATAAGGTAAACCAAAATGGAAGCTTGGTTGAAAGCTCTATTTTAGTGTCTGTACATCAGCTGCAGCAAATATAATATGAACTTGTGAAAATATCATTGCTGGGGAAGGGATGAAATGTTTGATGTTGGATATGTGGGAGTACCCTATATTATATATGTGAATTACTGGAGTCTAAAACTTTTTTAAAGACAAAACTAATAATTGGAAGAAAAAAGAAAGAAAGAAAGGATATAGACACTGAGGCAGAAATGAAGGAAATTGCCTTGCCACTGTACATACAGGGCAACACCTATTGCAGGGATGAAAGGCAAAACATCAAAAACAAAGCTTTTTCATTTTTTGATACCCCAATTTATTTTTACTTTATTTAATTTTTATAAATTATTATGTATTCTATGTCTAACCTCTAAACCCATCACTATATTCCACTTTACTATTACTGGAACCTGGCAATATATTAGGCTTCATTTTCGAAGAAGTTTTTGACCACAGAGCGGTTCAACTATGGCAGGGGAGGAACACTGGTGTGGGGTGTTATTGATGGGGGGCACATGGTTCGGAGGGAGTTCTCCAGGGCATGTATACAGGGTACAAAAAAATGTTTGTATATTTTCATAGTGGTTACAGTTAAAAATGACAACTGAGGGAGTGCTGAGTTCCTAGCCCAGGGGAGCACTATCACATTCGCAAATGGAATGACAACAACCCACAAGTGCAATGGCAAAGACCAATAAGGAAGGATGATGCAAAAATGAGTCCTTGATACTGATTACTATGCTTATGAGCCTGTGTGCCTGAAATATGAACTAGACCTAGAGCTGCAGGGTACCTAAAATTTACCTCCTGAGTTCCTCCATGTTGCTCAAATGTGGCCACTCTCTAAGCAAAACTCAGCATGAAAATGTATTACCTTCGCCCCAGGGTAGGACATAACTCCCAGGGATGAGCCTCCTTCATGCTGAGGGATTACTACCCAGCACCAGCTGAAGATGTAACTAGAAAAAGACCTTGAATAAAAGGGTCAACTCAAATCAGCAGATTATCTCAGCCTTCATGTAATATCTGATGTTACAAACTGCTTTTTGACCTTGAATAAAAGGGGGAAATAGAAAAGACAAAGGAGTTTATATGGCTATGAGTCTCCAAAAAAGAATTGGGAGGTCATCAGAGGGGCCACAGTTATGCATGCCCCAGCAGGGTCCTGGAGACAGCCAAAGTAGATACAACCCCATGTATTGGTTCTTCTGAGAGCTACAGACACCCACATGTTCTATGGTCATGACAGATGGCTCTGGAGTTCAGTGCCATGTCAGTTAACCCTCTTTGGAGTTTGTGTTCATGAGTGTGATGGAGTTGGATTCTGATGTAATCTTTCTACACATGTCTCTTCTGTTACTTTTATAGGACCTGTGTTTGGTGCTGGGGTTTGTGTATACTCAGGTGGGGTGGCTTAATCGGTCGGTAGAGGTGGGGTCTGGCTGTGGCCATGGGTCGGTCCAGCTCAGGACGAGGGGTCTGTCCCGCTTGGGACGAGGGGTCGGTCCGGCAGCAGACGAGGGGTCAGTCTCACAGGGGTTGTGCGGTTCGGCTGACGGGGTCGCCCGGCGAAGCCGGCGACGAAGGGGTCTCCCGGAAAAGCAGGCGACGAACTGGGGACAAGGGAGGCCAGGCCCTTGTCGGGGGCTCTCAGGACTGGAGGGCGCACGGCAGAAGAACTACTGCGGAGACAAGGTAAACACGCAAGTCCACTTTATTGAGGGAGAGGCAACAGTTTTATACGGGCTGGGGAAGGCTGATTGGTCGAAGCCAAGCCACACCCTGTTCTGATTGGTTGCCGGCGAAAGGTCAGTGGGGGGTACTGGACGGGGGAGGGGTGGTGATTAGGGATTGGCTGTCGCTGTTTCTGCGGGAAGTGGCAGGGCTTAGTGATTGGTGGCTGCTGTTGCTGGGGTAGAGGGCAGACTTGAGTTTCCCGCCCACGCCTGGCTGTTGCTGCTGTCGGGGGGGAGGGAAAAGGGCAGACTGGATTTTTCCACCCACGCCTGGCTGTTGCTGCTGTCGGGGGGAGGGGAAAAAGGCAGACTGGATTTTTCCGCCCACACCTGGCTGTTGCTGCTGTCGGGGGAGGGGAAAAGGGCAGACTGGAATTTTCCACCCTGCACCTGCGCAGGGAGAAAGAAGAAGAAGGGTGCTGCCCCACAAGGCATCGTGTGGCGCCATCCGGGAGGAGGGGCAGCCGTGGAAGCATGGCTGCCGAGAAGGGGAGACCCGAGGGCACTCTACGCCCATGCCGAGCTTCCTTCAGGGGTGGCGGTGGGCCCGGCTAACCACCCAATTATGGGGGCAGCAGAATTAGGCCTACTGTGGCTGCTCCCCTTGCCAGGCCAGCAAACCACACTACAGCCCGAGGGGTGACCGCATTTCCCCCTTCTTTTCAAATAAGGGCCAGGATGGCAGCAGTAGCAAGTAGCCGAGGCCCAAGAGGCAGCAAGCAATTGGGAAGCAGGGCTGAAGAGGGAGGTGAGTATGCCGGGGATATAAATGTACAATTTGGGGGGTGGTATCTTGCCATTGCAAACAAGGGTGGCCAATGTCCAATTCTCGTTGATCTCAGCGGCTATAAGGTCCATCTGCTGTTAAAAGTCCAGGGTGACAGTGCTTTACAGGTAGTTGATCTCTTCTTGGTGGCGAAGAGCAGCAGGGGCAGACTGTGTGATGGTCTGGAGGATCGCAGCGGTAAGGACAAGTCGCGTCAGGGCACCAGCAGCGGTGGTGGCGGCAGCATCATGAGTGGTGGAGATGTAGGCGAGGACAACAAGAAGGCCAAAGTATCCACAGGCTCGAGGGAGGCTGACATTGACGGGGCGGGCCGACATGGGGTGGCCCAATCTGCAACGCAGTGGGGGTTCAGGCAAAAAAAAGGAGGGGGGCAGCGGACGAGAAAGGACGCTTTGGATGGCTGAAAAGAGGAGTGAGGTCGAGACAGGAGGAAGCTCCGCAGAAGTATGGGGAGGCAAAAGCAGAAACGTTATTAGATGCTAGAAAGCAGGCCACAGGCTGGGGAAAGCGGGTTGCTGGCCGTTTAGTGGGGCTGGAGCTGCTTGAGAGCGATGGCGGCATGGGGGCCGCGGTTACTGAAGACTTGGGGCTGTTTCAAAGAGATCTTACACCAGTGAGTGTCTAGGAGACCGGCAAGGGCCTGAACTTGTGGGGCTTGCTTAGCAGCAGGATGTTACCCATTGCTAATGGCCTTTTGGAGCCGATAAGAAAAGGGGCCCTTACCTGGAGAGCGTGGTGATGGGAGCCAAGGTGCGCGGTGAGACGGGGGGTCAGAGGCGGTGGGGCTCCGACGGTGGTCGCGGGCCAAAAGAAGGCCCCGACAAGGGGAGGGTGGAACGACGAGCAGTGAAGCAAGGCAAAGGGGAGCAAGCGCGGAGGGGAGGAGGCAGAGGTGAAGGCAGGGGTGGAGGTGCTCAGGCACGCACTCCTGAGAGTTTTATTGGTGCCTCTTAATCATAGCGGGTCGGTATAAGCCCCCGACATGGAAGGAGAAAGCCATCCAGCGATTCTCCCAGACCGCCGTGGATCGTATGAGGTCACCAAGGTTCAGGAGCAGCAATGCAGAGTGAAAAGATAGGGGTGAGAAGAGAGGAGAGCGTAGGGCTATGGTAGGGTTACTTCAGACGTGCAAGGGCACGCTCCCGAGAAATCCAAGGCTCCTCTTAATCATAGCGGGTCGGTATAAGCCCCCAACATGGAAGGAGAAAGCCATCCAGTGATTCTCCCAGACCGCCGTGGATCATATGAGGTAGCCAAGGCTCAGGTAGCAGCAATGTTGCACGAGAGAAGCCCCACGGTGAGAAGAGGGGGGGGGCCGCCAGGTTATGGAGTGAGGCTGTGGTGGAGTTGCCAAGCCCCATGTTGGGCGCCAACTGCGGCGGCTTGCTCGGTTGGTAGAGGTGGGGTCTGGCTGCAGATGAGGGGTCAGTCCAGCTCAGGACGAGGGGCCGGCCCCGCTTGGGGCGAGGGATCGGTCCCGCTTGGGACGAGGGGTCGGTCCGGCAGCAGACGAGGGGTAGGTCTCACAGGGGTTGCACGGTTCGGCTGACGGGGTCACCCGGCGAAGCCGGCGACGAAGGGGTTGCCCGGAGAAGCAGGCGATGAACTGGGCCAAGGGAGGCCAGGCCCTTGTCGGGGGCTCTCAGGACTGGAGGGCCCACGGCTGAAGAACTACTGCGGAGACAAGGTAAACACGCAAGTCCACTTTATTGAGGGAGAGGCAACAGTTTTATAGGGGCTGGGGAAGGCTGATTGGTCGAAGCCACACCCTGTTCTGATTGGTTGCCGGCGAAAGGTCAGTGGGAGGTACTGGATGGGGGAGGGGTGGTGATTAGGGATTGGCTGTTGCTGTTTCTGTGGGAAGTGGCAGGGCTTAGTGATTGGTGGCTGCTGTTGCTGGGGTAGAGGGCAGACTTTAGTTTCCCGCCCATGCCTGGCTGTTGCTGCTGTCAGGGGGAGGGAAAAGGGCAGACTGGATTTTTCCGCCCACGCCTGGCTGTGGCTGCTGTCGGGGGGAGGGGAAAAGGGCAGACTGGATTTGTCCACCCACGCCTGGCTGTTGCTGCTGTCAGGGGAGGGGAAAAGGGCAGACTGGAATTTTCTGCCCTGCGCCTGTGCAGGGAGAAAGAAGAAGAAGGGTGCCGCCCCACAAGGCATTGTGGCACCATCTGGGAGGAGGGGCAGCCGCGGAAGCATGGCTGCCGAGAAGGGAAGACCTGAGGGCTCTCTGCACCCATGCCGAGCTTCCTTCAGGGGTGGCGGTGGGCCCGACCAACCACCCTATTATGGGGGCAGCAAAATTAGGCTTACCATGGCTGCTCCCCTCGCCAGGCCAGCAAACCACACTTCAGCCCAAGGGGTGACCACACTCAGGAGACCAGAATCACTGGACTGTCCATGTGACAGCCAGGCCCTGCACCTCAGCAGACTTGCAACTCCTACCCTCTGGTTTATTGGACTTAACCCAGCCAGGGAACAGGGAGGTGAAGAAGGTCAACCACCACACCATGGAGCCAAGAGTGCCTACAACTGCAAGTAGAATTGCATCCATCATCCATGTAGAATATAAGCCCCATCTCAATATAGAGGTGGAGTGGATATAACCGTCCCTGGGTCCACAGGATGCAGGAATACAGTACAGATTAGAGTGGATTTAATGATAATTTACTGTGGAATTATTGTGATTAGTAATGGAAGAAATTGTAGCATTTATGTGGAGAATGTGGCCACAATAGCTGCTGAGGAGAGGGAAGAAGAGATATGATGTGGGGCATTTTCAGGGCTTTGAGTTGTTCTGGGTGGTACTGCAGAGACAGGTGCTGGACATCATATGTCCTGCCATGGCCCACTGGGTGGACTGGGGAGAGTGTAAAGTACAATGTAAACCATTATCCATGTGGTACAGCAGTGCTCCAAAATGTAGTCACCAAATGCAATGATGATGTAAGATGTTGTTGATTTGGAAGGAGTGTGGTGAGGGGGATGGGGGTGTGTGTGGGGACCTCTTATTTTTTTTTAATGGAAATTTTTAAAAAATAGAGAGAAATAGATACTTTTCTGTTCATCCATCCTATTGTTGACAGTTAACATTTGTTGTACTTTGTTACAATTGAGGTGAGAATGTTAAAATATTAGTGCTACTATAGCCCATACTTTGCTTTTGGTGTATTTTTCCATATATACCACCCTATTATTAATACATTGGGTCAGTGGCATATTTTAGAACCTTCTTGTGCTTTTATTATTAAGCACAGTCATCCACAAGAGGGTTCACTGTGTTATATAATCCTATGGTTTGTCCTCTAGCTTTCCTTGTAATTATAGCCATAACCAAAAACTTGTGTCAACCACATTCACATAAATACTTCATCACTGATCATTTCACTCACAATAATGTGCTACCATCACCTCTGTCCATTTCCAAACAGTTTCTGTCAACCTACTTGTAAATTCAGAAGCAGTTAAATATCAGCTCCCATTTTCTTCCTCCATTCTATCTCCTGGTAACCTATCATCTAGGTCCTACATCTAATAATTTATGACAATTAGTTCACTAACCATAAAGTTTTTGAGATTCATCCATGTTATATGTGTTAATACTTTGTTCCTCCTTATATCTGAACAATATCCCATTGTATAAATATATACTCCATTTTGTTTATCTATTCCTTTCTAGATAGACACTTGGGTTCCTTCCTTCTTTTGGCAATTGTGAATAATGCTTCTATGAACATTGGTGAGATAATAGTTTCCTGAGGAAGTGCCAAACTGTCTTGCACAGCAGCTGAATCTTTTTGCATTCCAATCAGCAGTGAATGAGTGTTCATATTTTTCCATATCTCCTCTAACATTTGTAGTTAAATGGGATGCATGAATAGTCAGCCTTTGTGGCACTACTCACCGCTTTTCCATTAGATGACCTAAGTAAGTGAAAGGAAAGTATTTTTGAACATTTTCTGGAGCAGTTTGCAATCCCCACTGTGTAAGCAACTGTTGGATATCTGCAAAAAGTGAAAGTTCTATATTTAGCTTCCTTAGGAACTGCTAAACTGTCTTCCACAGAGGATTGCACCGTTTTACATTCCCATCAACAGTGAAGGAGTGTTATTTCTTTTTTTTCCAAATTCTACTCAATTTATTCATTTTTTAAAAAATATTACATTAAAAATTATGAGGTCCCCATTCACCCCCACCGCCCCCACCCCACCACTCCCTCCACAGTAACACTCTCCCCCATCATCATGACACATCCATTGCATCTGGTGAGTACATCTCTGGGCATCACTGCACCCCCATGTTCTGTGATCCACACCATAGCCCACACTCTCCCACGTTCCAACCAGTGGGCCATAGGAGGACATACAATGTCTGGAAATTGTCCCTGGAGCACCACCCAGGACAACTCCAAGTCCCAAAAATGCCTCCACATCTCATCTCTTCCTCCCATTCCCCGCATCCAGCAGCCACCATGGCCACTTTTTTCCACACCAATGCCACATTTTCTCAATTATTAACCACAATAGTTCATGAATAGAATATCATTAAGTCCACTCTAATCCTTACTGTATTCTTTCCTATGGACCTTGGCTTGGTTGTGTACATTCCAAATCTATGTCAAGAGGGGGCTTCGATTCCATATGGATACTGGATGCAATCCTCCTGCTTTCAGTTGTAGGCAACCTAGGCTCCATGGTATGGTGGTTGACATTCTTCAACTCCATATTAGCTGAGTGGGGTAAGTCCTATAAATTAGAGTGTAGGAGCTGAAGTCTGTTGAGGCTCAGGGCCTGGCTATCATATTGTCAGTCCAGAGATTCAAATCCCTTAGATATATCTTAAGCCCCAGCACAAACTACAATTCCAGTAAAGTAGCAAAAGTGATCCCATCTGAGTCCAGCTCCATGATGCAGAAACGCCAGCTCCAAAGAAGGGCCAACTGACATGGCAGTGAGCTCCATTTGCCATTTACCATGACCATAGAACCATGGGTCTTTTTAGCCATCAAAAGAACCAATACCTGGGGTTATATCTACTTTATCTGTCTCTGAGACTCTGCTCTGATGTGCATAAAGGCAATCCTTCTGAAAACCTCCAGACTCTTTTTTAGAGACTCATAGCCATATAAATGATTTGTCCTTTCCATTTCCCCCTTACTTTGGGTCAAAAAGCATTTTTAACTCCTGTTATTGTATGTAGATAGGGATATTCTGCTGGTCCATGTTGAACCTTTAATTCGAGGTCATTTTCTAGTTATGTCATCAGCTGGTACTTGGTAGTGATCCCTCGGTGCCAGGGAGGCTCATCCCCAGGTGTCATGTCCCACGCTGGGGGCAAGGCATTGCATTTACATGCTGAGTTTGGCTTTGAGACCAGCCACATTCGAGTAACACGGAGGCTGTCAGAAGGGAACTCTTAGGCACAGTGCTGCTCTAGGCCTTGTTCTTATTTCAGGTGTATAGGCTCACAAGCATAGTCATTAGTATCAGGGGCTCACTGTTGGAACCTCATTCCTTCCTGGTCCTTACAGTTGCACCTGGGGGAATTCTGCTGCTCCCCTAGGGACCATGACAGAGCCCCCCCCTGGCCAGGAACCCAGTACCACCCCAGCTGTTGTTTTTAATTGTTTCCACTATGAGTATATCCAAATATTTCCATGCACCCTGGACACATGCCCTGTATAACTCCCTGTCAACCATATATCACCTGTCAATAGCATTCCATACCAGTATTCCTCCGCTGCCATTGTTGAACCATTCTGTGATCCAAAACTTCCTGAAAAGTAAAGCTCAATATAATGTCATGTCCCTTACTAGTAAAATGGAATATAGCGATGAGTTTAAAGGTTAGATATAGAATACATATTGATTTGGAAAAATTCTACATCCTATTTTTTCTTTCCTTTTTTCCTCTAATTATTGAGCTTCTCTTCACAAGAGCCTTAGATCACAGTAATTCATATATACAATATACAGAATTCCCACATATCCAATATAAAACCCTTTCCCTTCCACAGCAATAATCTTTTAACTTATTCATATCATATTTACTGAAACTGATGTACAGATATTGAGACAATAGCTTTCAAACAAGTAACATTTGTGTTTACCTTGTGGTTTATACTTTAGGCTATACAGTTTTCTAGATTTTTTAGTTATCCTATGTTTTACATTATGGCTTTCATTATTAGTCTGTTGTCCCCTATATGTTTTTGGTGTAATATTATATGTTTTATATCCATCCTTATGTACTCTTGTGAAACACTTCTTTTGCCCTCACATTTACTTCAGTTCCATCTATTCAATATCTATTTCCCCCTCCCCTTGGGGGCCACAGTGACAGTCAATCTTCATTTCTTGAGGAGCCATGTTCAGAGATACTTGCAACAGTGTTGAGGGCTTGACTTGCTCAACTGCCCTAATGCCCTGGGAGCCAAACTTTCTCTTGAGAGATACAGTTCCCTCTATTTGATGGCATTAGTCCTCCCCAGGATGTGGATATACCTTCACTCTCATTATATGGGTCTCTACCCAATGGTATAACCCACTCTGGCAAAATGAGCAGGAATCTGTCCTGCATCAGATTATCCCCTTTGAGTATCTTAAACATTTAACTTTCCTAAGTATATTTTGAAAAGGTTTTCTAAGCATTATACTCTCAACTAACACCTGACAATCTCCTATGTTTGTATTTTGCCCCACCCTCCCCCTAATTTCTTGGGCAATATTACACATCTGCCCACCCCTAGCCACCCTCAAACCCGCAAAGCCCCAACCAAAGGTAACCCTATGCCCCATTTTATCTCTTCCATGTGCACATACTTACCGCCAGCTTATCATAGATTTCACCCATGTAGATGTCAGCTTACATCCTTCCTCTACCCCCCGATTTCCTGTAAGCCTATCTTCCAGTCTCTAGCTCTCTGAGGCAGCTTGCTTATTTCATATTATTGAGGTCTTGTAGTATTTGTCCTTCAATGCCTGGGTTACTTCACTCAGCATAAGGTTCTCAAGATTCATCCATGTTATCACGTGTGTTTGTAGTGTATTTGTTCTTACAGCCGAGTAGTATTCCATTGTATGTATATACCACATTTTATTGAACCATTCATCTGTTGATGGGGACCTGGGTTGATTCCAACTTTTGGTGATAGTGAACAATGCTGCTATGAACATTAGTGTGCATATATTGGTTTGTGTCCTTGTTTTCAGTTCTGCTGGGTATATACCCAGCAGTGGTATTGCTGGGTCATATGGCAAATCTATGGTTAGTTTTTGGAGAAACTGCCAAACTGTCCTCCAGAATGGTTGGATCCTTCTGCATTCCTACCAACAGTGGATGAGTGTTCCCATTTCTTCACATCCTCTCCACCATTTGTATTCTTCTCTTTTTTTCATAGCTGCCAATCTTATGGGAGTAAGATGGTATCTCATTGTACTTTTGATTTGCATTTCCCTGATAGCTAAAGATTTGGAGCATTTTTTCATATCCTTTTTAGCCATTTGTATTTCTTCTTTGGAGAAGTGTCTGTTTAAATCTTTTCCCCTTTTTTTAAAAGGGTTGTTTATCTTTTTATTTTCAAGATACAGGAGTTCTTTATATATGCAAGTTATAAGTCTCTTATCAGATATATGGTTGCCAATATTTTCTCCCATTGTGTACGTTCCCTTTTTACTTTCTTGACAAACTCCTTTGAGCTGCAGAAGGCTTTAATTTAGAGGAAGTCCCATTTATCTATTGTTCTTTTGCTGCTCAGGCTTTTGGTGTGATGTTCATGAAGCCATTCCCTATTACAAGGTCCTGTAGATGTTTCCCTACAGTGCTTTCCAAGGTCTTTATGGTCTTGGCTCTTACATTTAGGTCTTTGATCCATCTTGAGTTGATCTTTGTATAAGGTGTGAGATGGCAATCCTCTTTCATTCTTCTACATATGAATATCCAGTTCTCCAGGCACCATTTGTTGAATAGGCCATTCTCTCCCAGTTGAGAGGGTTTGGTGGCTTTATCGAATATTATATGGCTATATATATCAGGTTCTGTATCAGAAATTTCAATTCGATTCCATTGGTCTGTGTGTTTCTCCTTATGCCAATACCATGCTGTTTTCACTCCTGGAGCTTAGTAGTTTGTTTTGAAGTCCGGTAGTGTGATTCCTCCAATTTTGTTTTTCTTTTTCAATATGTCTTTGGCTATTTGGGGCTTCTTTCCTTTCCAAATAAATTTCATAGTTAGTTTTTCTAGTTCCTTAAAGAAGGCTGTGTTGATTTTTATTGGGATTGCATTGAATGTGTAGATCAGTTTTGGTAGGATAGACATCTTAATAATATTTAGTCTTCTTATCCATGAACAGGGAATATTCTTCCATTTATTTAGATTCTTTGATTTCCTTGAACAGTCTTGTATAGTTCTCAGTGCATAAGTTTTTTACATCTTTAGTTAAATTTATTCCTAAATATTTGATTTTTTTATTTGCTACTGTGAATGGTATTTGTTTCTTGATTTCCTCCTGGTCTTGCTCATTATTGGTGAACAGAAATGCTACTGATTTTTGCACATTGATATTATAACCTGCAACTTTACTAAACTCATTTATCAGTTCTAGAAGTTTTGTTGTAAACCTCTCAGGGTTTTCTATGTATAGGATCATGTCACTGCAAATAATGAGATTTTAACTGCTTCCTTTCCAATTTGAATGCCTTTTATATCTGGTTCTTGCAAGTACTTCTAAGACAATGTTAAATAGAAGGGGAGACAGTGGGCATCCCTCTAAAGTTCCTGACTTTAGAGGGAAGGATTTTAGGATTTCTCCATTGTAAACGATGTTGGCTGTAGGTTTTTCATATATACTCTTTATCATGTTCAAAAAATTTCTTTGTATTCCAATCTTTTGGAGTGTTTTTATCAAGAAAGTGTGCCATATTTTGTCAAATGCTTTTTCTGCATCTATAGATATAATCATGTGATTTTTTTCCTTCAATCTGTTTATATGGTGTATTACATTGATTGATTTTCTTATGTGATCCATCCTTGCATACCTGGAATGAATCCCAGTTGGTCGTGGTGTATAATTCCTTTAATGTGTTGTTGAATATGATTAGCAAGTATTTTGTTAAGTATTTTTGCATCCAGGTTCATTAGAGATATTGGTCTTCTATGATGTCAACCTTACCCTAGTAAGGCTTTGGTACTAGGGTAAGGTTGACATCATAGAAGGAGATAGGCAATGTTCCTTCTGTTTCGATTTTTGGAAGAGTTTCAGTAAGATTGGTGTTAGTTCTTTCCAGAATGTTTTGTAGAATTCACCTGTGAAGCCGTCTGGCCTTGGGCTCTTCTTAGTTGGGAGGTTTTTAATGACTGATTCTATCTCTTTACTTGTGATTGGTTTGTTGAGATCATCAATGTCTTCTTTTGTCAATATAGGCTGCTTATGTGTTTCTAGGAATTTGTCCATTTCCTCTGAATTGTTATTTTTCTTGGAATATAGTTTTTTAAGTATCCTCTTATGATAGTCTTTATTTCTGTGGGGTCAGTGGTCATATCTCCTTTCTCATTTCTTATTTTATGTATTTGCATATTCTCTCTTTCTTTCTTTGTTAGTCTCACTAAAGGTTTGTCAATTTTATTGATCTTCTCAAAAAAACCAGCTCTTTGTCTTGTTTATATTTTCAAGTGCTTTCTTATTTTCTCTTTCATTTAGTTTTGCTCTTATCATTGTTATTTCCTTCCTTCTTCTTCCTGTGGGATTACTTTCTTGTTGTTGGGTTGGGTTTTTTTTTTGTAATTCCTCCAAATATGCAGTTAGTTCTTCAATTTTTGCTCTTTCTTCTCTTTCCCTCTCAGTAGTGCTTTGCTACATCCCACAAATTTTGGTATGTTGTGTTATCATTATCATTTGTTTCAAGGCAGTCATTGGTTTCTTTTGAGATTTCCTCTTTGACCCACTGGTTTCTAAGAGTGTGCTGTTTAATTTCCATATCTGGGTGTGAAATCTGGGCCTCTGGCCCTAGCAGATTTCCAGCTTCACTCCACTGTGGTCAGAGATATTACTTTGTATGATTTCGATCTTTCTGAATTCATTAAGCCTTTCTTTGTAGCCTAGCATATGGTCTGTCTTGGAGAATGATCCATGTGCACTTGAGAAAAATGTAAATCCTGCTGTGTTTGGGTGTAATGATCTGTATATGTCTATTAGATACAGCTCCTCTATTATATTGTTCAAATATTTTGTTTCTTTAGTGATTCTCTTTTGAGGTGTTCTGTCCAGAGTTGATAGTGGTGCATTAAAATCCCCCACTATAAATGTAGGTGCATCTATTCTTTCACTTAGTTTTTGCAGCATTTGCCTCACATATTTGGAGGCATCCTTGTTAGGAGCATAAACATTTATGGTTTTTCATTCTTCTTGACAGATTGTCCCTTTCACTAATATGTAGTATTCTTCTTTATCTCTCACAATTGTTTTGCATTTAAAGTCTATTTTGTCTGATATTAATATAGCTACTCCTGCTTTTTTTATTTTTTTTGGTTATTGTTTGCTTGTAAGATTGTTTTCCAGCCACTCACATTCTGCCTGATGAATCTCTGGGTCTAAGATGTGTCTCTTGTAGACAGCATATAGATGGGTCATATTTTCTTATCCAATGTCCCAGCCTGAGTCTTTTGATAGGTGATATTAATCCATTGACTTTCACTGTTATTACTTTCAAGGAATTGTTTGCGTTAGCCATATTTTGATTGGAGTTGTGTTTGTCATATTTTGGTGGGGTTTTTTTTTGCCTTTTTTTCTTCTCTCTTTGTCTTTTTTGTTGCTCTTACACTCTCCTCTAACTCTGATTTTCCTGTTTTTCCTTTCTTCCTGCAGAACTCCCTTTAGAATTTCTCGAAGGGGAGGTTTATTGTTGGCATACTCTTTCAATTTCTGTTTATCAGTGAATATTTTGAACTCTCCATCATTTTTGAATGCTAGTTTAGCTGGATAGAGTATTCTTGGTTGGAAATTTTTTTTCTTTTAGTACCTTGACTATATCATACCACTGTCTTCTTGCCTCCATGGTTTCAGATGTGAAATGAGCACTTAATCTTATGGAACTTCCCTTGTATGTGTTGGTTTTCTTTTCTCTTTCTGCTTTTAGAATTTTCTCTTTGTCTTGAGCGTTGGATAATTTGACAAGTATATGTCTTGGGGTGGGCCTGTTGGGGTTTATGATGTTTGGGGTGCACTGCGCTTTTTGGATATGTACATCTGTTTCTTTCAGTAGATTTGAGAAGTTTTCAGCCATTATTTCCTGCAACACTCATTCTGACACCTTTCCCTTCTCTTCTCCTTGTGGGATGCCTATAATACGTATGTTTGTGTGTTTTGCATTGTCATTCAGGTCCCAAAGTCCTAGCTGGATTTTTTGTATCTTTTCATCAATCAATTCTACTGTTTGATTTCCGATGTACTGTCTTCCACATCACTAATTCTCTGCTCTGCCTCTTCTAATCTACTGTTATTTGCTGCAAATGTATTTTTGATTTCTTGAACTGTGGTGTTCATTCCCATCATATCTGTTATCTTTTTGCGTATGTCTACAATTTCCACTCCAAGTGTTGTCTTCATATTGTTAACCTCTTCCTTTACTTCATTAAATTTGTCTGTCATATATATTCTGAAATCTTTAATTACTTATGTGAAGTTCTGCTCCCCTTCTTGGTTTTTACTTTGTTCATTGGATTCAGCCATGTTTTCCTGATTACTGGTTTGGTTTGTAGATTTTTATTGCTGTCTGGTTATCATTTTATCGTGATGGCTTTAATCAGTTCCTTAGCTTCTTTGTCTATTCTTGGGGATTAATTAGCTGTTGCTTTTGCATATGTGTTATATCTTCTCTTTGTCACTTTGTTCTTCTTATTCTAATTTCTTATTGCTGGCTGATTTCACTTTGAAGCAAGTATTAGGCCAGGGAATGGCTATTGTTTAAGAAAGGAAAATGTGTAAAGTAGTATTGGTAAAAAATGTTAACAGAGCAACAATATGAGACCTGGGAGGATGGATATTAGATTCATGTAAGTTGTGTAGGGTTATAGCAGTAGGTAGAGTACCTATAATGAGGTAGTTGACCTAATATGGGAGGATATGGTATGAATTAAAAAGCTATTTTTTTCGTGAGAGAGGGAAAGAGAAAAGAAAGGCAATAGTTTCAAGAGTGGGTAAAAGACAGAAAACAAAACAAAGGTATTAGAAATTAAGAGTTAGACAATGGGGGTCAAAGAAAGGGAGGTAGAATATACAAGAGACAGTAGTTGATGTATGATATCAAAATGTGGGGGAAAGGGGATAGTGTAGGTAGCCTAAATCAATTCACACAGAAATGAGGCAATGGAGGATAAGGAAACCCAGCAAATGTGAAGTGTTCCCTGCATCACCTATTTTATAATTAAGATAAAATAAAATAAGAAGAGAATGATCAACAAGAGTAAAAAAAAAAAGGGAAGAAAGAAAGAAAGAATAAGGAGATGGGTAAAGGGATGGGAACAAGTAAGAAAAAGAAGAAAAGATATAGAACAATCACAACAGCAACAACAACAAAAAAACCCTAAATAACTGAAAAAAAAAAAGACTTTGTGAGATACAATGGGGGAAAAGACTAGGAGGTAATACAATGTTAGCAATCAGACAACAAAACAATAAAATAAAAATTTAAAAAAAACAAAACAAAAAAGAAAAAACACAAACTTTGAGGGCTAGGATATTCAAGGACCTCAGATGGACCTCAGGGCATGATGGATTCAGGGATGAAAAGTCTGTGATATTGCAGACTCAAGAGGTGTGAGTCTCTGGGGTGTGGGCCACCAGGGTTAGGGGACTCAGACCTGGCACCCTCAAATCTGATTAACAGGGAGTCTGGGAGCACTGCAGTGCAACACAGCCTTCAGGGATCCCCACAGCTGGGTGCCAGCCCTATGGAGGAGGTCACATCCGCAAACTCTGACCTATGTGTCAGAATCCCACAATTCACCCTCTCACTTGGGTCTCTTCTGTGGCTGTATCACCAATTCCACTTCAGGACACCTCCCACCCTGTAAGCCCCCAAAATGGGCACCTGGGGGTGCCTCTACCCTGCAGCCAATTTAATGACTCTGCAGATCAGTAGCCAGGCCCAGGGGGTTGGGCTCCAGCCAGAAATGCTGATATCAGAGTCCAAAACTGAAATTCCAATGGTTCACAAAATATTCCCCTAATCGGCTTCCAGATGACTCCCACCCTGCCAGTCCCTGAAACAGCCTCCTGGTGATGTCTATTTATTGTGACCAATTTAAGGCCACTGCAGATTGGCAGCTGGCCTTACAGGTGGGGCTCTAGCCAGAAGCGCTATTATTTTTGTCCGCAATCAAAAATTCCCCGCCTCGCAATAAAACTCCTGTCTGTCTCCCCAAATCAGTCTGTGAAGGCCTCCTGCCCTATTAGCCCCCCAATAACCCACTCAGGGCTTATGAATTCCCCAGTACCACAGTGCCTCCAGGAATCACCGCAGCGGTGCTGGTGCCGTGGCTCTGCCCACCCCAGGAGGGAGCGTCCCACACACAGCCCCCACCTCCGTGTAATAGAACCTCAATTTTATCTTATACACAAATTTTCTCTGTTACCTTCCCACCAAATTGATCTCCAGACACCTCCTGCCCTGCAAAATCCCAAAACGGCCTGGTCCCGAAGAGTTTCCAATGCTGCCCAGCTCCTTCTTTGCAGGAGAAATTATCAGGTGCACTCACTCAACCACCATCTTGCCCCACCCCCATCATCATTTTTGTTTATGTGGAGTCAATTGTAACTTCTCCACTTTCATTTCTGATTGTATTGATTTGCATCTTCTCTCTCTTTTATATTCTAGCTAAGGGTTTACCATTTTTATTCATCTTCTCAGAGAATCAGCTTTTGGTTTGGTTGAATTTCTCTACTGTTGTTTCTTGTATTTTGTTGTTGTTGTTGTTCTCAATTTCATTTATTTCTGCATTATTCTTTATTATTTCTTTCCTTCCATTTGCTTTGGGATTGGTTTGCTGTTCTTTTTCTAATTTCTCTATAGTTGTTCAGTTAAATCTTTGAGTTTAGCTCTTTCTGCTTTTTTAAGATAGTCATTTGGGGCCTATAAATTTCCTTCTCAAGATTGTCTTTGCTATATTACATAAGATTTGATAAGTTGTATTCTCATTTTCAGTTGTCTCAATATATACACTGATTTCCCTTGCAATTTTTTCTTTAAATCACTGATATTTAGGAGTGTGCTGTTTAACCTCAACACATTTGCAAATTTACCTTTTTCCTGTCTATTCTTGATTTCCAGTTTCATTCCATTTTGAAATAATAAAGTGCTTTGTGTAATTTCATTCTCTTTATATTTATTGAGACCTGCATTGTGCCCTAACATGTGATCTATCCTGGATAAAGATCCCTGGGCACTTGAGAAAGATGTATAACCCAGTGAATTTTGATGTAGCTTTCTCCATAGGTCTGTTAGGTCTTAATTCATTTATCATATTGTTCAAGTTCTGTTTCTTTGTTAATGTCCTTATTGTTCTGTCTAATGATGTGAATGGTGTGTTGAAGTCTTCGCTGATTATTATAGAGATTTGTATTCCTACCTTTAGTTTTGCCAGACTTTGTCTCATGTATTTTGAGGCACCCCAGTTAGGTGTATAGATATTGATGAGTGGTCCGTCTTCCTGGTCAACTGTCCATTTTATTAATATATAATGACCTTCTGTATCTCATTACTTTTTCCATTTAAAATCTGTTTGATCTGATATTAGTATAGCTATATCTGCCCTTTTTTTTGGTTACTATTTGCAATGGAGTATCTTTTTTCAACCTTTTACTTTCATCCAGTTTGTATCCCTAGGCTTAGGTGAGTCTCTTTAAGCAGCATATGGATGGCTTATATATATATTTTTATCCATTCTGTCAGCCTGTATCTTTTGATTGGTAAGTTGAATCCATTCACATTCAGTGATATGACTGTAAATGCCTTATTTACTTCCACCATTTTATTCATTAGTTTTCTGTCATGTCATATTTTTGTCTGTGTTTTTACTCTTTTATTATGCTTTTACTCTTTTATTATGCTATTTTTTCTTCTATACTCTCCTTCAGCTGTATTTCTCCTGTCTTTTTCTTCCAAGTCCTAAACCTTCCTTTAATACTTCCTGCAAGGAGGATTTTTTTTTTTTACAAACTCTCTTAGTTTCTGTTCATGAATATTTTATACTTATTTTAATACATGAAGGACAATTTTTTTCTGGATAAAGAATTCTCACTGGCAGTTTTTCTGTTTCAGTGTTCCAATTGTGTCATATCACTTTTCTTGCCTCCATAGTTTCTGATGAGAAATCCACATTAAATCTTACTGGGCATCCCTTATACGTGATGGTTTGCTTCTTCCTTGCTGCTCTCAGAATTTTTCCTTTGACATCAGACATTGAGTAGTATGTCTCTTGGATGAAGACTATTTGGATTTATTCTTATTGGGGTACGGTGCACTCCTCTGACATGTAAGTTCATTTTTTTTATGAAAATGGGAAATTTTGTGCTTTTATTTCCTCTAATACTTTTCCTGCCCCCTTTCCCTTGTTTTCTACTTCTGGAAATGGTAAGAAACACATGTTGTACTGTTTCATGATGTCATTCAACTCTCTGAGCAATTGCTTAATTTTTTTCCATTCTTCTCTCTCTCTGTTCTTTTTCCTCTTTAATTTTTGCTGTTTATCTTTAGTATCACTTATTCTTTCTTCTGTCATTTCCAGTCTGCTCTTATGTTCCTTTAATGTGTTTTTAGTATTTTACTTTTATTTTTTATAGATGCTTAGATTACATAAAGGTTGCATTAAAAGGTAAGAGATTCCCTACCCCTCCCATACTTTCCCACATTAACAACATGCTTCATTAGTGTAGTACATTTGTTACAATTGATGAACACCTATTGGAGAATTGCCACTAAATGTGGATGATAGCTTACATTATAGTTTAATCTCTCTCCTGAACATTTTTGTAGGTTATCACAAGATATATAATAACCTATATTCATCACTGCATTGTCATTCAGGACAATTCCAAAGTCCAAAAAAAATGCCACCATATTACCTCTATTTTTATTTTAAAGTTTCTTAGTTTGCATAAATGTTACATAAAAAAATAGGAGATTCCCATATGCTCTGCTCCCCACACCTCCCACATTTTCCCACATTAACAACATCCGGGGCTGTGCCCGGGCCTGCCTGGGCCGGCACGCTAAGAAGCCCACAGGGTCAAGCAGCCGGGACAATTTCTGGGATGGAGAGTCCCTCGGGCCACCAAAAGACATATTGGACAAGACATATGCTTCCAGAATGTGAACGTGGGTTCCTGTGCTTCCTCCAGAACCCTGCCCAGGGAGCCACACTGGAAGGGCAAGCCAGTGGAACTTACAGGAGGTAGAGTTCCCAGGATGTTGACAATATCCAAAAGAGGAATTCTGTGAAAATGATATGCTCTGTGAAAGAGTCTCTATAACAGCCTTTCCATTTAAACACAACAGTTTTTCTCCTCCTGTACCAGACACTTTCATGCATCTGCTCTCCAGGAGAGAATGGAGTGCCCTCGCTTGGGGGGCCCATGCAGAGGAAGGCAGATTACCCATGACGAGGGTCACTCACCCGAGCTGGACACACAGCGTCGATGCAGCAGGTCCCTGTTTGGGCACCACTTGTTGAACTTGAAACCTGCTGGGGTGAGGACAACAGAGATAAACACACTCCAGAGACTGGTTCAGGACATGAATCTACTTTATTGAGGAAGACCAGCAGCTTTTATAAAAGCACAGCGAGGTGTCAGCTACTGGCAATAGCGCAGTGTGGCTTATGTGTAATTTTTTAATTGGACAATATGCTAACAGGAAAGGGCAGGGGGGTGGCACTTGACAGCTTCCACTCTCTGCTGGTGTGCCATCTTTAGGGTGTGCCCTAACATGTGTACACCTGAGAGTTTGCTCATCTGGCAGTGCACAGCATGGCAAGGCTGCAGGTCTCATCAGCAGCTCTATTCATAGGGAATTTGTGAATGCTCATTTTGACAGAGTGGGTTATATCATTGGGTAGAGACCCTTATAATGAGAGTGAAGGTATATCCACATCCTGGGGAGGACTGATGCCATCAAATAGAGGGAACTATATCTCTCAAAAGAAATGGTGGCTTCCAGGGCATTAGGGCAGTTGAGCATGTCAAGTCCTCAACACTGTTGCCAGTATATCTGAACATGGCTCTTCAAGAAATGAAGATTGACTGTCACTGTGGGCCCTAAGGGGAGGGGGAAAGAGGTATTGAATAGATGGAACCAATGTAACTGTGTGGGCAATAGAAGTGTTTCAAAAGAGTATGCAAGGATGGATATAAGACATGTAAAATTACACCAAAAATATATAGGGGCTGATAGGCTAAATTGTAAATCATAATGTAAAACAAGATAGCTAAAAATTTAGAAAATTGTATAGTCTAAAATATAAACCACAATGTAAACACAAATGTTACCTTGTTTGAAAGCTATTGTCTCAATATCTGTACATCAGTTTCAGTAAAAATGGTATGAATATGTTAAAAGATTATTGCTGTGGAAGAGAAAAGGCTTTATGTTGGATATGTGGGAGTACTGTATATTGTATATATGAATTACTGTGATCTAAAACTCTTGTGAAGATAAACTTAATAATTAGAAACAAAGAAAAGAACGAGATAGGATGTAGAATTTTTCCAAATTAATATGTATTCTATATCTAACCTTTAAACTCATCGCTATATTCCATTTTACTATTAAGGGAACCTGGCAATATATTGGGCTTCACTTTTCAGGAAGTTTTGGATCACAGAGAGGTTCAACAATGGCAGCAGAGGAATACTGGTGTGGAATGTTATTGACAGGGGACACATGGTTAACAGGCAGTTCTCCAGGGCATGTATCCAGGGTACATAAAAATGTTTGGATATTTTCATAGTGGAAACAATTAAAAACAACAACTGAGGGAGTGCTGAGCTCCTAGCCAGGGGAGCTCTATCACAGTCCCTAAAGGAACAGCAACAATCCCCCAACTGCAACAGCAAAGACCAGAAAAGAATGAAGGTCCAACAATGAGCCCCTGATACAAATGACTATGCTTGTGAGCCTGTGCACCTGAAATAAGAACAAGGCCTAGAGCAGAAGTGTGCCTAAGAGTTATACCTGAGTGCTTCTGTGTTGCTCAAATGTGGCTAGTCTTGAAGGCAAACTCAGCATGTAAATTTGTTTCATTCCCCCCAGTGTGGGACATGACTCCCAGGGATGGACCTCCCTCATGCCGAGGGATTACTACCAAGTACCAGCTGATGATGTAACTAGAAAATGACCTTGAATAGAAGGTTCAACTTGGACCAGCAGAATGTCTCTGTCTACATGTAATAACAGGAGTTAAAAATGCTTTTTGACCTAAATCAAGGGGGAAATGGAAAGGACAAATGAGTTGATATGGTTATGAGTCTCTAAAAAAGAGCCAGGAGGTTATCAGAGGGGTTGCCCTTATACACACCTGAGCAGAGTCCCAGAGACAGATAAAGTAGATACAACCCCAGGTATTGGTTCTTCTGAGGGATACAGAGACCCACAGATTTTATGGCATGGCAGATGGAGTTCAGTGCCATATCAGTTGGCCCTTCTTTGGAGTTTGTGTTTCTGTGTGATGGAGCTGGACTCAGATGTGATCTCTTTTCTCAAGGCTTTCCTGTTACTTTACCAGAATTGTAGTTGGTGCTGGGGCTTAATATATACCCAGGGGATCTGAATCTCTGGACTGACCATATGATAGCCAGGCCCTGATCCTCAACAGACTTTAGCTCCTACACTCAGATTTATTGGACTTACCCCACTCAGCTAACATGGAGTTGAAGAAGGTCAACCACTGCACCATGGAGCCAAGAGTGCCTACAACTGAAAGCAGGAGGATTGCATCCAGCATCCATGTGGAATCTAAGCCCCCTCTTGACATAGATGTGGAATAGACACAACCAATCCAAGGTCCACAGGATGGAGGAATAGAATATGGATTAGAGTGGACTTACTGATATTCTATTCATGAACAATTGTGATTAGTAGTTGAAGAAAATGTGGTATTGTTGTGGAGAAAGTGGCCATGGTGGCTGCTGGGTGTGGGGAATGGGAGGAAGAGATGAGATGTGGAGGCGTTTTTGGGACTTGGAGTTGTCCTGGGTGGTGCTGCAGGGACAATTATTGGACATTGTAGGTCCTCCCATGGCCCACTGGATGGAATGTGGGAGAGTGTGGTCTATGAAGTGAACCATTGACCATGGGGTGCAGCAATGCTCACAGATGTATTCACCAAATGCAATGAATGTCTCATGAAAAAAAACAAACAAAAAAAAAAAACATCCTTCATTAGTGTGCTACATCCATTGCAATTGATAAACACACTTAATTCATCTCTGCTCTAACCTTTGCTTTTCCTTTTTTTCTGCATCCTTTGGTTTCATTTCTAGTCTTTCCAGTGGGCAGTTAGGTCTTTGATTGTAGCTCTTCTTTTTTAATGTAGACACAGGGTTATAAATTAACCTCTTTGCATTCTTTGTTCTATCTCATAAGTTTTATATCTTGTGTTCTCACTTTCATTTGTCTCTAGATATTTACTAATTTCTGTTACAATATCTTCTTTGACCCAAAGATTAAGAGTGTGTTAACCTCCATGTGTTTGTGAATTTTCCAATTCTTCTCCAAATATTGATCTCCAGCTTCATTCTGCAGTGTTCAGAGAAAGTGCTTTGCATAATTTCAGTATCTTAAATTCACTGTGACTTGTTCTGTGTCCTCCTATGTGGTCTATCCTGGAGAATATCCATGATCCCTTCCAAAGAGGATATATATGCTGATATATGTTTCTGTATATGTCTGTTATGCCTAGTTCTTCTATCGTAGTATTCAGTTTCTCTGTTTCCTTTTTGATCTGGCTAAAGGTTCTGCCTATTGCTCAGAGTTGTATACTGACATTTCCCACTATTACTGTAGGTATTTCTATTTCTTCTCCCTATTTTGCCAGGTTTTGACTTACGTATTTTGCAGCACCCTAATTAGGTGCGTAAATATTTGTATTTGTTCTTTCTTCTTGGTAGAGTGTCTCTTTTATTAATATGTAGTGTCCTTCATTAAAAAAAAAAAATCAAGTTTGCCATTTAAAGTCTATTTTGCCTGATATTAAGCATAGTTACCCCAGTTCTTTTTTGTGTTTTTCAGTCTAAAGTGAATCTCATGTAGACAGAATATAGATAGCTCTTTTTTTCCCTTCTATTTGCTAATGTGTCCCTTCATGGGAGAGTTCATGCATTCACATTCAGTGTTCCCAGTTTACAGGCAGTACTTCCTTCAGCCATTTTATTCTTAGGCATTTATATATCATAAGTCATTCTTGTCTCTCTTTCTATCTTTTTAGTTATCCTTACTGATAATCGTGATTTCTCCACTCGCCTTGAAACTTTCCCTCTTGTTTTTCTGTACATTCCGCAGAACTCCCTTTAGTATTACCTGTAGGGAAAGTCTCTTGTTGATCAATTATCTCAGATTCTGTTTTTCTATGAATATTTTAATCTTTCTCATTTTTGAAGAACAATTTTGCTGGATTAAGACATTTTAGCTGACAGTTTTTTTTTTCTCTTTCTGTTACTTTAGAATGTCATACCACTGCCTCCTCATGACCATGGTTTCTGATGAGAGCTCAGCACTTAATTATATCAAGAATCCCTTGTATGTGATTGATCATTTTTCTCTTGCTGCTTTAGGAATTATCTATATATGGCATTTGACAATCTGATTAGTATATGTCTTGGCATAGTTCTGCTAGTATTTATTCTGTTTGGCGTATGATGCACTTCCTGAACATATACGTCCATGTCCCTCATAAGAGCTGGGAATTTTTCAGCCATTATTTACTCAGATGCTCCTTCCACCTCTTTTCCCTTCTTGTCTTCCCTTTGAGATTCTTATCATGCACTTCATATTATCACTCAAGTCTGTGAGACTCTTGCCAAACTTTTTCCATGTCTTCCTCTATCTCTTCTCTGTATTTTCAGAATCTTATCTCCTATTTCACCAATCCTGACAGTTTGGTCAGTTCAGATCTGTTGAGGTATGACTGGAGTGTGCTTGTAATTCAAATCTGCTGAGGTATGACCAGATTGTATTTTTAATTTCATGTATTGTACCTTTCATTTTCATTATCCTAGCTTGTTATTTTATTTTTCTTTGCATGTTTTCAAATTTTTCTTTATGCTCACCCAGTCTTCTTAATATCCTTTATCACTTTCACCTCCTTGAATTGGTTTTGGCAATTTGTTTGGACATCTTTAATGGTTTCCTTTATTTTTGATCTGTTTCTTTGGCTAGGAAATATATTCCCATTTCTTGGTATGGCTTATAATATTTTGCCGATATCTAGGCACCGATTCAATTGTCTTGAATTTACTCTGATGGTCAATTTCTCTTTCTTAGGATTTTGTTTTGTATGTGTGTTAAGGTTCTTCTTTGACACTTAATTCAACTAATTCCAAATCTTTAAAATTGCCTGGGTTTAACTGATCAAAACTATGCCAGGGACCCATGATCTTCTAAAGGGACTTTTTCTTCCTTTTTACTTGCCTAGTAGTTCGTGCTTTTTGTCCAGCTGTTCACCACTGCCTTAGCAAAGGGAGTGTTTTGCTGTTATTTTTTCTTACTCTACAGTATCCAATCTTATTAGGATTGGTGTTCCAAAAAATGGCAACAAGGAGCTTTGACATGGCCATGTGGAATTGCAATTCAGCTGAGACCCAGGGTTCAAAACATCTGATCAGAAGCCTGGCTTGGCCCTTGTCCCTGCCCCAACCTGTTTCCAGGGAGGAAGGTTTCTCTGCCCGTTTCAGCCCATGGCAGCTAGCCATCACCAGTCTGTACCTGAGGCTGCTTGTCTCAAGTGTTGGGGATGGGCACCAGGCTGGAAAGCAGTTGACTCATACTTGTCCTGATACCCGTCCTGCTTCTTCCTAGATGCTGTACCAGGTTTCCTAACCTCCAGAGTTTGAACACCACCACCTCAGGGATTTTCTGCCTATATTTTTGCCATTTCTCAAGGAAGAATGTGCCCTGCTGTTACTTATTCTGATATCTTTGAACACCTAAATTACTTTATATAGCAGTGTGAAAGTGAAAAATAATCTAAGTAGGGCATGCAGAGAAAGAACTATGAAGGGTATGTCAACCTCATCTAGATTATCAAAAGGAGTACAATGTGTATGAACTCTTCAGGGAGAGAGTAGTGTATTTAAAGCCTCAGACAAAATAAAAGAGGATATTCCAGTTTTGTATTAGTGTAAGGGAAGATTATAGAAGGACAGAAAGAGAACCATTGCTCATGTACTTTTAAGTGTTGATTTCTGAAGGTCAACAGGGAGAGTAGAGGATTACTTAACCTCAGATTGTGTCTAGCTTTAAGATACCATTGTTTTAAAAATAATTCATGTCACCATAACTTTTTGCAAGGAAATTTACCTTCTCTTATTAACCAAAATCTATAGAAGGGGAAATTGAATAAAAGTTATTATAAAAATATGATCACAGAGAAAAAAAGGTCATCAAGTGATGGGGCATTGATACAGGAAAATATGAAACAATGAGACAGAGAAAACTAATTTTCTAATTTCTCATATATATGTGGTATGTGGAATTCAACATGAGACTTAAGGTCTTCATACTTACATTACATGATGACAACATTATATGGTGCCAACACAAAAAAAGATAATTTAAATGTAAGCATTTAGATAAGTGAGCAAAATAAAATTGGGAAATAAAGTGTAACAAGATTTATTAAGATAGCTCCCCTATCATCAAGCAAAACAGACTTTATATAAAGAAACATTGGCATAATATGGGATTCTTTTATTTATACTAAAGTCAATCCACTAGGAAGACACAACAATCCAAGCCATAACATTGCTTCCCATCCTATAATGGAAAAGCAATCAGATGTAAAGAAGAAATGGGCAGATGACAGTAATATTCTGTGTCCTTTACTGATAGAACAGACACTAAAGAACATAAGCCGGGATACAGAAGTGATTGATCAAATTAACAGAATAAAACAAATTAATATGTACAAAACAAGAAATCTCAGAAGATAACAGAATTTACCTTCTTATCAACTGGATAACATGGGAATTTATCCAGTAGACGCCAGTAGGGAATTAACAGGCTTTTTCCACAAGTAAAGGAAGGAGAGGATGTATTCATTTTCTGTTGCCACATAAACAATTTATACACATAGAGTGGCTTATAACAACACCTGTTTACTATCTCATAGCTAGAGTAGTTAGTATTTTGGGCAGAACTTAGCTTGGTCCCCAGTACAAGCTCCCATTGAACTGTACCCAACCTGCAGGGCAGCTCTGTTCTCATTTGAAATCTTCTGGAAAAGGAATGATTTCCAATATCATCCCAGTTGATGGCAGAATAAATTTTCTTTCACACAATAAACTGAAGGCCTGGGTTCTTGCTGGCTAGTGTCCGAAGGCCTCAATGGTACTCAGTAAGTTGTTCAAGTCAACAAAGAAAGTTCCTCTTTCTCTGGAAGAAAAAGAAGGCACTAAGAGTTGACATGTTATAACTCCAGTGACATCTATTATACTTGCCATATTGTATAGGTTAGAAGCAAATTAGATATCCCTCCCACATTTGAGAATGTGGAATACACAAAGGCATGGGCAAATAGAAGGAGATAATTAGGTGTCTTCTTTGTGTCCCTCTAGTACTGAGGAAGATAGGTCCTTACTTTCCTGGCAACATGAGCTTATCAGAGAAGGTATGTTATTTCTTTACAGCCTTTCCCTCCTAACAGTAACAGAGAAAATCTTTCTTTAGAGTTTTCTCCTCCTAAAAAGGAAGTTCCCTCTAGCAAGAGAAAGACATTCTCCTAGCAACCTGAGAATGCCACAATGTCTCTCTCCTGAACACTGCAATAGCCATTATCACTGGATAGTTTAAATTGTACCATTTTGTTTCCTTTAATATTTTGTGTATTGTACCCATGAGTCAAAAATAATTTACTATCCTAGTATTTACTTTGGTGGTGGAACTTCCTTTATAGCATTGCTAAAAATACTGAGGAGAAATGAAATCTTCTAAAATATGTTGTCAGTCGTTTTTACCTGATAAATATACCACCGTCATAAACATTATTCAGAACATGTATACAGTGTTCTGAAAAACTCCTAAAGTTCTCTCAGCCCTTTCCTAACAATTGCCATCACCCAGTACTATTTATTTTCCATAGTACACAAATAAACAGGCACTTGCCATGAACAACTTGCCATGTTTACGCCTTATTCCCCACCAATTTTCTATATACAGAAAGGACATGCCAGTGAGCAGCCAAAGGTTTTACTATCAAAAAGAGCTGGAAAGTGTCCCAAAACCTGCATTTGGTTACATGCTATAAATGGTTACTTAGCTTTTTCCTTTTACATTTCTCCATTCACTAACGCAGAGACTTGAAGAAAACTAGGAGGGGGGAGATGAGGCAGCAAACTATAACTTCCCTATGATCACAACCCACAGGCACAGAGACATACATTAACTATGTAAAGACCAATTTCCTTGATGATTTACTTTTCATAAGCTAAAAAAAGGGGTCACCAACTAAAAAAAACCGTAAAGAATTGATGTGTAAAGAGAAAGAAAGTTTTTTTTTAAAGTAAGAGAGAAAGGGAAAACAAAAAGTCAAACAACAAAAAAGTAATGAACATAATTTTTTTTTTTTATTGAATGAACATAATTTGAGAAAAAGCATGAATCTTAAATTCTAGAGAGGATTACTGAAATCCTGAGGATTGTGTTTAATGTTCCTGAGTATACTTTTCTGAGGATTTTCAGATGTGGAGACCCAATATTCAAAATTGTTCCAAAGATAGATCTGACAAACACTTCAAGTGCCAACTTCTGGGATTTGAATAAATTGTTTTTGAGTTTATCATTTTTATTTATTCCTATGATTTTTATAAAGAGAGTAAGAGGAAGGTAAGGAAATGAAAATGACTTGTTTTTCCTCCTTAGATGCAAAATAGAATCGATTATTCCTTGCAGATTTGACGGGCTGCTTGCTCCCTGAGGGGTCGGGGGTCAGCGGGGGTAGACCGAGGGGCTGGCACGGCCCACGATGATGCTCTAAGACCCAGGCGAGGAGTGGGCCAGAGCGGGGCTTCTAAGGCGTGGGAGGATGCGTGGTAAGGAGAGACCACGGAGACAGTCTGGAGTGCAGAGCAAGTCTAATTTATTACGGAGGTGCAGGGGTTTATATAGAGAATGAGGGGGGCGGGGGTAGAGCAGGAGGAGTGATGGTTATGGGGCGGCTGGGGGTTGGCAGAAACTCGTGGGCGGACTTGTGGTCTTGTGCCGTTAGCTGTTACTAGGGAAGTGGGCAGAGTTTAGGTTAGGATACAACACAGATTTTATTGAAGTACTCACATTTTTCACTTTCTTTGCCCACTAGTTAACTAGCTCAAACGTGATAGTGTTTTACATTAATAAAGATGTGTACATTACAAAGAAAAAAAGAAAAATTGAAAGATGTTTTATAGTGTGGATAAAGTATATTACACAAATTGCTTCTAGAGAGTATTGAGCCTAAGCCCTAAAGCTCTTCCCAAAGTTTCCTTCTGGTGGCCTTTACGCTGTCTGCCTGGATGAAAATCTGAAGGCAAGTGGAGACAGATAAGCCTCACCAGTCTCAAGGCTGTACACTGTGAGCCCACACTTGTGGTTCCTATTGGTGCAAATCCTCCATAAATCTGGCCCTCATGCCTTGGCTGGAAGAGGCCAAGAAGAAAGCTGCTTAAACAGCCAGCCGCCATTACCACTTTCTTCAATAATGATTACTGCAACACAATGGATATAGCTGGTAGAGCTAAACTGTTGACATTATGATATACACAACACAAAACATCACAAATACAAGTGATACAATACTGAACAGGATCTCACTAGCTATTCCCTTAATAAATACTTTCTCACATTGACTGCTTTCTCCTTATTTCCTGAATTAATTAATGTAAACCCTTTCTATTGTGTTTTCATATTTCAGAGCATTCAAATGTTTGAATTTCTTAACACAAAAGTGACATCAGATTTCTGTTAACTAATAATTGAATTTTTGTGAAATTTTCTTAATTTTTAAATAATCATTTTGATCTTGAAAAACGTGGGTGCATAAGTCTTAAATTGACTGTCACAGTATTCAGAAGACCTAAAAATTTTATATTTACAACCACTTCCCCACATACAATCTATTAATATCTTTAAATATTTGCAAGATTAAGAAATCTTGACAGCAGTAACATCAAATTTGAATTTTAGCACGGCTTCTGCTTCATCACATGGAAGGAAACACGTTTACTTCCCGACCACGGGAAAGGAGGGAAATACTCTCTTGGGAGAAAGAAAGTATTTTATTAGCAAGCCTTACAAGATATGTACCGCAAAAGGAAAAATAATAAGGAAAGACGGTAAGTATGGAAAAGCAGAACAGACGCTCCAGAAGAACGACTTCCAGGAAGTCACGGACCTGTAAGTCCACACACCGTGATGAAGGAGACCCTCTATCATGCACGTTCATAATCGGATGGGATCGAGATTAAGACCCACCTTCCTCTAGGTTGGGAAAGGCTTTTTTTCCCCTCTTGCCATCCTCCCTGCGTAGGAGCGAAGGTGTTTCAGGTAGGCGGCCTAGCGCCCCCAAAATGAAACTTAGGGGCAGAACAGGGCGCCTTTCCGGGCACCGGTGCTCGGCTGCCAGGGCGCAGTTTTCCCGGCTCCGCTTAGGTTTTGTGGGCGGGATAATCGCTGCGGGCAGCCAGATCCTGTATGGCGGGGTCTGCCTCCATGGCTTAGGAAATTCCGCCCCAGAACCAGCCGGGGTCCCCGCGCGGGCCCTGACCTGACCTTCACTGAGCGCCACGCACGTTCCCCACCAGCCTGCTGGAGGTGAGCAGCGCCCTGCAGACTCGCTCCCTCGAAGGCTGGGCTGCGGGTTGCAGGCGCAGGCTTTGCTCCAGCCCAGTGTGAGGGCGGGGCAGGAGCGGGGAAGGGCAGGAGCGGGAGGGGCCAGGGCTCTGCGCCGCCGGAGGGGTGGGGGGGGGGGGAGCGGCGTGGGGCGTGGAAAGCGCGGCTTTCCCCGTCACTGGCCGTCGTGCCGTCACCAAACGCTGCGCATGCGCCCAGGACGTCTCCAACGCCACAGGCTGCCGGGGCCCACCCGCGTAGCTAGGGGGCGCTGCTGTACCCGCGGGCGTGGCCTGGGGAGAGCGTGTGCGGGGTCTTTCCCTGCACCGGCCCGGGCCACATGGCGAGTGAAGCGGGTCCTGGCGAAGGCCCGGCTCCCCAGGCACGCTCAGAACACCTCGTTGGCCTGGCAAGCGGCCCTCTGGTAGGAGAGTCGCTGGGGCCTGCCGGCGAGCGGTCCCCACAGAGCTGCAGGGCAGGGCCGGAGGCACAGGCCCCAGCTGGAGGGAAGGAGTCGGGGGAGGCCCCGGTATGTGGGGAGGTAGCCTTCCAGGCAACCGAGATCCGGGGAAAGAAAGACGAGGCAGAGGTGGGGAAGGATGTGGTAGTGGAGAATATACTGGAGGTGGCGGTTATAGTAGTAGAGGAGGAGCGAGAGGAGAAACTAGCGGAGAGGCGGAAGCAAAACAGGCAGGCACGGCCAGAACGTGGACCCACCAGTACCCGACCCTCCTTGGAGCAGCTGTTAGCCCTTCAGTTAGATCTGGAGCCAGTGAATGCCGAAGCCAGCAGGGCCTTCTTTCGGCTGAAGCGTACCCTGTGGCAGAGGCGCAAAAAACACATGGACAACAGAAAAGCCGTCATCCAGGGTATTCCTGGTTTCTGGGTCAAAGCCGTATCCTTCCTATTGCTCACACGTGGTGGCCTCCATGGGGTTCACCTAGGGAAATGGTGGTTAGAGAGGGCACTGCCAGTTGGCGAGGGGTTACTCACAGCTGGGGTGGGTACAGTTGGGAACCAACGGGCCCAGGGATGAGACAACGGCCTTTCTTGAACCACACTCACGCAAATCCTAGGCAAAAGGTGCCTGAAACCTTTGGGCTTATGCGTAATGTGGGGAAACTTCGTGGGTGTTTACGTATGTGTGGAGATCTGTATGCAGCATTAAAAACAGCATAAAGAAACTTTCACACACAGCAGGTACGTGTAGCACACTTTTTCGTGGAAAATAACCGACCGGATGTTGTGCAAACTCCCATCCTGTCATGTACGTGCTGTGTTGTCACTGCCACTATTTCCTTGCCAAACACCACATTTTCCAAATAGTGATTTCCTTTGCACTACAGCTGCTGTCCCTTGCTTGGCACTATCTTCACTGCATGCACTGTTCCTCCAAATATATATGTCATCTCCTTGTACTGTGTGATGCCAGCAGAGCTCCAAACATAGCCATGTAGCTCATGTTAAACCAGAGGACATTTTTCAGGTCATAGCCTTATGTGAACATCCCCATGTCCTCACTGAGAGCCCAGAGAACACACATCCAGACCCAAGAAGGATCAGGGCAGAAGAGACAGGAGGGCACATAGGAGAGAGAGGGATCAAGAGCTCCTTAGAAACAAACAGTCCATATGTGAGTACAGACAGCCACAGAAAACCGAGAGGACCATAGAGCCTAAGCAACCTCTCATGAAGGATGGCGATTGAGAGAGAGCTCTACAATGGCAGATTATCTGGTAGATGTCCTGCCTTATGTTGGTTGCATGCCAGATATGCTTTGCCTGCTTTTAACCCTTTCATTCCTAGCTTTGAAGGCTCCTTGACTCAATGCAGATTCTGAACCATCCCCAGATATCAGCCATGATCACTGACCAAGATGAAGACATGCTTAACTACATGACCAATCTGGAGGTGAGGCAGGGAAGACTGAGGTGCTAGAGCTGGGTGGGGGCCAGCAAGGGGAAATAATTCATCCATGGAAACAGGCAGGGGTCTTCTAGGAAGAGATTGTACATGTCTACTCCATGTCGTCATGGCAGGTGGAGAACACCCAAGCCAAGAACCACTGCAAGATCACATTTTTCTTTAGGAGAAACCCGTATTTCCAGAATGAAGTAATCATTAAGGAGTATGACATTAACATCACTGGTAAGAGATGGCTTTCCAGGTGGATCATGGCAGATGGTAGGGGTGGGCCTTAAACCGAAAGGATCCAGTCCCTGGATGACATTTTCCTCTTTCTACAGGATATAGGGCCTCTCATTCCACTCCAGTCCAGTGGTTCCGGGATTATGGACGCCAGGCCTCCCGTCGCAGGCATCACAATGATAACCTTAACTTCTTCAACTGGTTCTCCGACCACAACTTTGCAGTGTATAACAGAATTGCTAAGGTGGGGCAACTCTGGGAATCATCAGAAGTGGCCTTTGTTGGCCTGCCCCTAGCTGCTTGGGGAATGAGGTTCTTACCCTGGCCTAACCCTACCTGTTTCCTCTATCAGATCATCAATGAGGACCTGTGGCCCAATCCCCTGCAGTACTACCCAAGGGAGGAAGGGACCAGCACAGAGAACGGAGAGGATGGGTGAGGATAATGGGCAGTGGGGACTGAAATGCAGTGGTCACTTGCTGGGAAATTCATTTCTGTGGTGGAGGAACTGAGGTTAAGAGTAAGACTTTATGCACCCCAGGTCAGGCAGGGAGTCATTGTGAGACAGGAACATTGGAGAACTGTTTCAACACAGGTTCTGAATGGGGAAGTTTAAGCCTAATAAAGGCGCATGACCAGCCCAGGCCACTCAAATGGATGGAAGGCTGAATCATTAGCTCCATTTCCCTGAAACATCATTCCATGGGTTTCATTTCCACAGTCAAACTCCTACATTAAGGTTTGGCTCACCCTAAGGCTTTATAACCACCTTCTCCAAAAATGACTACGCATCTCTATGGAATTACTCACTAGAGTCTTCCATCACTTTTCTATTCATATAATCAGTCTTTTAATTGTCATGTCTATCTCCTGACCCCTCCCACAGCAATACAGATAATATAGGCATGCAGGGATTATATGAACTCATGGGGGAGAAAGTTTAAGAAATCACAAGTGATGAAGGAATAGTCTCCAATACAGGACCTGTAGGAATTAATTTAATATTTTAATATTGCCCAGAAAAAATACAGCTTTTAATGTTTATATATATGTGTGTGTGTGTAATACTTTTTTATGTGTTCACGTTTCAGGGCTCTTGGAGCTTTTAAAATGGAAATGATAGAGCATCAAAGTTTATGTCAAATATCACAAGGCATAAAAAGCTACTTCAGAAACATGAAATGGTGGCAAGGTGCTTCTCCTGGGCAGGAGAGAAATAAAGAACTGGGTAATTAAAGAAGGGCACACTGGAATGATAATAGTTAGAAATAAACACAAACAAGTATTTCTGTCTTTGTGTGTATTTATATGATTGCTGAAGTAGATGGAATAAATAGAAATCCTTGTTTGGGTCTTCTTAATATTCTCCAGGAAATTCCTAGTCTGGAGAGAAGGGGCCGCGAAAAAGGGCTTGGCCTACAGATGTGGATCATATGTATTATGCTTTGGATTTCTAAATGAGGACACAATTATTCCTACTAGTAGAGGCACTGGGGAGGACAAGAAGTAGAGACTAGTTGCTAGAGGTTGCTGCTTTTTATTTATTAGGAAAGTTCTGGATTTACAGTGAAATCATGCATAAAATGCAGAATTCCCATATACCACCCTAATAACAGCTTGCATCAATGTGGAACACTTATTACAATTGGTGAGAGCACATTTAAATAATCATAATATTAACTATATTCCATGATTTAATTTGGTGTTTACTGCCTGTATAGTGTACTTCTGTGGATTTAAAAGTTTATTCTGTTTTCAAACATATGATCTAATATTTCCATTTTAAAAATCATTATAAACTTTAGAGAAAGTTTAACTTACAGAGAAGTAAGGGGATTCCTTACAAAAGTATAGGGGATTCCTGTGTGACCTATACCCACCCTCATACATATTTTCCCATTAGTGATGAACATTTGCTAGTCTTGATGAACTAAATGGAAGCACTGCTACTAATCAAGGTCTATAGTGTGTCTTTTGCACTTCACACTGTATAGTTTTGTAGGCTTTTACAAACGTCTAATGCCATGTGTCTGTCATTGCAATAACATGTAGGACAATTCCAATGCCCTAAAAAGAGTGTTCTGCCTGCTTATCATTCCTTCTCCCTCTGAAACTCTGGTAGTCACTCTCTTTTTATCAATGTTAAAAGTTCATTGTTACCACATGATACCAAAAACAATAAGTCTACCTAAGTCCATGATTAACTGTTTTGCTTGTAACTATAGATTCTCCCCAGTTGGGGGATGGACTTGCCCACCATCATCATGTTGTTGTCCTGGACAAATCTGAAGAACTGGAGAGTAACTGTTGGCCACGACTCTCCTGGGATTCAGGGCTCAATTGGCATATGAACAGTTTGAAGATTCACATCTCTAAGACATATGTTTGATGGTTGTGAAAACTACAGATGGAAGTAAAAAGGGTAGAAGAATCACATGTAGGGAATTCCTGTATAGGGCCAGCTGAACAGGTGTGGATTTCATGGAGCTTTGTGCTTTGCCTATAGTGTAGAGATGTCTGTAGGGCTTTTGTTTGAAGTTTTTATAGTGTGGTAATTAGTGAATTCCCCCAGAGGATCTGCATTCATTATCTAAAATTTTTCATAAATTAAACATTTTCCTTTTAAACATAACTCTCCATCATTTTTTCCCAGCCTTCTAATCTACTTTCCATCTCTAAATTTTTCTAGATTCTCCCTAAAGGGTAATCAACAGTATTCATCTTTTTGTGTGTTGTTTCATTCATTACAATGTTCTAAAGATTCGTGTCATGGCTTAGGAACTTTATTCCTTTTTATGACTGAATAATATTTCATTATTTGCCTATACTACAGTTTTTTTATCCATTCATCTGACACTTGAGTTTTCCACCATGACATAATGTCTGGGATGAACTCTCTGCTCATTTTGAACTCTTTTGGTCATAAAAAATATTTAATGCTCCCTCATTTCGGTCATAGTCTACTTCCACATGCATATTTGGTTGTTTGTGCTTGGTCATAATCTCTCAGTACCAACAAGGCTCATCTCTGGGAGTCATAACATTTTCCTTTTAGTAGCACTCAAATACATATATACACTTGGGTGTTAATAGCATCCATAGTGTTGTGCTACCATCATCACCATCCATTACCAAAAAGTTCCATCCTTCCAAATAGGACAGAAGATATCTTAAATTTTAGTTCATTATTGAAGAAAACATTCACCAAAGAATTTTGAGTGCAAGAACCCTTTGCAGTGACTACCAGCCATCCTGTGAGGACCACTCTTCAAAGTTAGAGTTTTGGAACTTGATGTGAAATGTATTCACAAGAGCTTTGGGAAAAGGAAACTTGCATGTGGAAGATTCAGATTTTCCTGGGTTTCTGAAGCTGGTGGGTACAGGAAAATCAGAACTGCAAGAAGGAAACATTTCTCATAATTAAAAGTGCATGTGATACCTTTCCTTTCTTTGCATTTCATTTTTGGTGCAACATGGATATAGTCAGAGGTAATGAGATCTAAGTGTGCATGCTGGTGGTAAACAAGTGTCAGACTACCCATGTACACTCCTTCCATGATGACCCTAAATGTAATCACTTTGTTTTTAGCCCTCTTCTGACAGCCTTGAATCTTTTGTCCAAAAGCAGCATTGGATGACTCTATCACATATAGCTTTGCATTTTCCCACAAACCTTCAAGGTCTTTCCCCTTCTAGTCGCAGCAGCCTTTCACTTCTTAATAGTTCCATAGCAAACCTTGAGAAATAACCCTTTGTGAGCTCATGACTGATGGGTTTAATCTGTATGCTTAGACTTCTCTCCCAGAAACTAGGAATAATCTGACCTTTGAACTGCTTGACTATTTTTGTATCAGTTGCCCCTATATGTAATGACTGTAAAGATGTGACGTCAGCCCCACTGACAAACATTGAAAATGCTCATTTTGTATAATCATTCTGAAAGTGTAACTTCTGCCCTGTTGAGAAATATCGTCAGTGTCCAGTCCTCGATTATCTGTCCAGAGCACTACATTTTTAAATCATTGTTCCCATACATATGCCCTCCCTATCTGCACATAAACGTAGTATAAAAGTACTCTCTTGCTTTGTGGCAAGAGTGCCATGCTGTCCAACCCCCACCACAAAAGATTTAGGCCACGACCATATATTATGCTAGAAGATACATCTAGGACCATTGAGGGTGAGGCCCCTTGTAACCCCCTTATTTACTGCCCTTCGCTAGCTAGGTTGGACTTCTCCAAGTCTTTCCTTTCTCTGATGTATCCTCAGGGGAAGCTGTCATTTTACATGGCTCCCTACTATACTTAGAAAATGGCAGACGCAAAAGTGTCACAAAATGAGCAACACATCAGCTCTATCAAGGATGAAGATTGGATAGTGTTCAGGAATCCTCCCCCCTTCTTTCCAATACGCATTAGCCATCACTTCATTTGTGGATTTGAAACTCTATGGCAGTTTTTCTCCTTCATGAGGAAAGGCAGCTAAGGCTTTAGAGATGAAGTTTTGTCCTGGTCTGACTGCTGATGACACAATCACCCCATAACTGGATTGAAGCAGACCTTCCCACCTCCATGAGTGAAACTTGAAGGGAATCCTTGCAGCTCCTGCATGCCAGTTCCTAGGACTTCTGGGCATTGGCAAAGGAAATTAGATCCCAGTAATCCTTCACCTGGGTATAAAGCTTCTTTTGGTCTGGCCAAGGATTTAAGAAAAGGAGAGGTTGGGCCTGGATCCTCTGACTGCTTAACATCAAATAGCCAGCTATTTGATGCATGGCTTGATCTGCCCTGGTGGTAAGTGAGGGAAATACTGCCTGGATCCAGGTAGTGAATCTCTCCAGTTCGGATTGTTTCCTTGAGGGCTGCTGGCTGTTGAGAGCTTATTGATTCCTTCCTGGATCACAAAACTTAGACCTGGGTGGAATTCAGCTTCCTATGCAGCACCTTCTCATTAGCCCCAAATTTTCTATCTTTGTCAAAGGAAGTACCCACGTATACTTTTTGTAAAATCTGAGCCCCATGGTCCTCTAAAATCACAGGTCACTGTTCTGTTTTGAGTGTTAGGTCTAAATCTCTCTGAATCTCCCCCCCCCCCCCCCCCCAATAACAGGATATTTTGTTATTCTCATTTTAAAGTCCCTGTGATCAGTTTTACTTGTATTTCTCTCTTTACAAGTGTGAGTTTTTAATCTCCTTCCCTGATACCTTGCATAGCTTTATCTCTGATGTCTTTCATTGTTGCCTGTCTAGATTTGTACACCATTATTTCCATAACTGTCTCTGTCTACACCATTAAGGTCAAGCTATGGCTGTCTGTCCATTACTGTTTTGTGACAGTTTCTGTGTCTTCAGTGGACCATTTTTGCTTTTTTTTTTTTCCTGGAACTATTTCTTTTCTCTCCTTTAACCAATATCTTTTCATGGGATTTTTTTATTCAACACTCTTTATTTTGAGCATGGCTAATAAAGACAGAATTTCAAACTAATAGCAGAGTACTTCCTGGAAATCATTGAGATAACTGATTTCTCCCCTGCTCTCTTAGGATGTGAAAAAAGAGAGTGGCTTACAGAGGAATGAATAATTGCTTTTGTTGTTATTCAGAGAAAGAATGTGAAGGCTGTATCTAATAGCAAGATTCCCCTGAGGGGACACTCTTATAGTGGACCATAAGTAGGTTTTTTTTTTCTCTCTCTCCACTTATTTTATTTTAATTATTACATTCAAAAAATATAGTAGGTCCCCACACCCCACAACCTCTTACATCATCGTGGCACATTCATTGCATTTGGTGAATACATTTTGGAGCACTGCTGCACCACATGGATAATGGTTTACATTGTAGGTTCTTAAGTGTTTTGTAATACCCAAAGCAGAAATAAAGGCAATTCATTGGACTTGTTCCCTGAAGTTTATTTGACTTATTCCTTTAATAAATGACTATCTTCAATTTCTTCATGATCTTTTAGCAAAAATTTGTGATGGCAGTTTATATTTGGCTCTGTCAGAATGTGAGAAGATAGGTATTTAGATAACCCTTATCCTCTGCAACATCCTGTGCAAATAAAAGAGGAAAGAGAAAGTCAATAAGAGTATACAGAGAAAGGGCAAAGAAAGAGAGCATAGGGCCTTACCTAAAGCATCAGGTAGCATCAAATCTTTTTTATGAAGAGTAATATTATTAAGGAACTTCTTGACCAAAGAACACTTAATATTACAGTTTAAACATACTGCAGTGGAACACTCTAGAAGGAAAGAAATGAAAGAAAAGTGTTTAATTTACAATGCTAAATTAAATTGTCAAAGGTAAAAGGAGAAAGGAGTGAAGAGGCATGAAAAACTTTGTCTCAGACTGTTATTAGTTTTAATGCCCATTCTTTAAAAAAATATTGCAGGAACATACTTATCTGTTTTGAATACCACATATAGTAGAATCAGTTACATTTATAATGTGCTAAATCACCACCATTCAGTGTAAAAGTTTTTCATAAGCCTTAACAGAAACGCTGTCTTTATTTAACATAACTCTCCATTCTTTCTTTTCCCAGCCCATATTACCTTCTAATCTACTTTCCATCTCCAAGAATTTATTTATTTGTTTCTTCATAGAGGGTAATCAAACAGTACTCATCTTTTTGTGTTTGTGTTCCATTAATCAGGATTTCATTCCTTCTTACATATGAATAATAGTCCATCATATGTATGTACCATGTTTTGCTTATCCATTCACCTGTCAATGGACATCTGCATTGTTTCCAACTTTTACAATGGTTAATAATGCCAATATCTTCCTGCGATATTTTACAAAATTGTACACACATTCATATGCCTAAGAGGCATGCCTCAGGTGTACCCCTCCGCACTTCCCCCATTAGTGACACTGTGCACCAGAAATCCCCTCTTCCAGAGTTGTGACCTATGATCCAAAACCTCACCAAAAACAAAGCCAAGAAAATTAAAATATGAAAATAAAATAAGAAATATAAAAATAAAATATTTTTTCATTGTCTTTTATCATAATAAGATTAAATTACATCTTTATATTTTGTGTGTACAATAATACATATTTATATGTGATTATTTTTACGCATTTATGTAAGAAATATGAAGTAGATTTATAAGACTCCATCAATATAGAGCATGAACTGATTCTTGATCCCTTTCATTCTTTCTTCGGTTTTTATGAATTCATAATTTATTTTGGAGACTGTTTAATATATTTGATTTCTTGTTCCAATGTTGTACTTTCCCTGTTGTTTCATTTTATTCCTTTGAATGAGCCATTTTCCTAATAATTTATGTGCCTTCTGGTATTTTGTTGAAGTCAGGGAATTTGAATATTGTGATGTGCTCACCTGAAAGTCAGATCCTCCATTTTTTCCATGTTTTTACTGTATATTGCCTATGTTGAGATTCCTCTTTTCAGCATCTTTTCAACAGTTAGTGTCTACAGAGCTCTTTCTTTTTTTTTTTTTAAGATTTATTTATTTATTTATTTCTATCTCCCCCCCCGGTTCTGTTCTCTGTGTCTATTTGCTGCATCTTCTTTGTCCACTTCTGTTGTCAGCGGTACAGGAATCTGTGTTTCTTTTTGCTGCATCATCTTTTGTCATTTCTCTGTGTGGGTGGCGCCATTCTTTGGCAGGCTGCACTTTCTTTGGCTCTGGGTGGCTGTCCTTGTGGGAGGCACTCCTTGTGCTTGGGGCTCCCCTAGGCGGGGACACGTCTGCGGGGCGTGGCTTCCTTGAGGGCATCAGCACTGCACATGGATCAAGGAGGCCCAGGGTTTGAACCGCAGACCTCCCATGTGGTAGACGGATGCCCTATTCACTGGACCAAGTCCACCGCCTACAGAGCTTCTGACCCTGTGTGTTCCGGGTATGTGCACCACATTTCAAGAATTGCCAAGCATATTATCTGTTTCCCCTCTGGAAAAGGAGTTTCTCTCTGCTTTGTCTCAACCATAGTTTTTCTCCCCAGACTGCTTCAGTCTGTTTGGCTTCTGTCCATTGCTCTGTGCCACCTTTCCACACTCCTTTCCTGCCCTAGGCAAATTCTAGATAGGTGACTGAAATGTGTACACGGAGTCAAAATCCAATCAACAGACTGGGACTGACACCAGATATACAAAGACATAAATTTATTAGCTATAGCACTGTTGTGGAAGCAGAGAGATTCAATAATTGTGTATGGAAGTCCAGGATGCATTAATAGTTTTGAGAAAGACACATTTTTATTAATGACTGGTTGACTCAGGAACTCTTGTTGAAAACCTCCAAGCCCCAAGTAAGATTTTTGGGTTCTTTCCATACAGAGGAAGAGCCAAATGGTGCTTTGTTTGAATGCGCCATGAGTTTGATTTAACACATATTTCCCAGGTAGGCTTGAATTAACATATTTAGTGTGTATCCTCCCTGAATAGTCAAAGTCTATAGAGCATATATTGTTTAATTGGCTTTCCAGGACTGGAGTGGTTGGCCTGGTTACGAAAGGTGGGGCTGCAGTTTATATTGTCTGATTCCCACAGCCCAGGTTATACATGAAGAGATGCACAACCCCCACCCTTAGCCCATATCAGCACCAGGAAATTGCACTTGAGCATGTGAGCCACCAAGCATTTGCCACACATATGCTGCACTGAGCCCATGAAGAATCAGGGACCAGGAAAAGGAAATGCTTCCAACAGCTTTTTTTAGAAATTTTAGGCTTTCTTTGTTCAGCATTTTCTGTGCTGTTGTCTATCCACATTCATTTCCAGAGTCTTGGAAAAGTTTCTTCTGATATATTGTAACTTTCTCTTTTTCTAATCAGGGCCACTCACTTAGGGATATCTTCCTCCAACCTTCTGCTGTATGGTGTTCTTGTTTGACTTCCTTTTAAGATTTCTATCTCTTTATTGCATTATTTCTTTTTTTCATTTACTCTTTTCCTTTAGTTCTTTGTCAAAGCTTGCCTTCAGGTCATTGAGCATATTTGTGAGAGTTGACTTAACATATTTAATTAGTCATTGCAATGTCTGGGCTTCTTAAATGCAGCTTTTGGTCACTTGATTTTTTTCATTGTTTGGGGCATTCTTATTTACTTGAATTTCTTGTGATTTAATGTTTAAATATGATTTTTCAATATAATGCATTAAACTGGAAGTCTGGTTCTCCGCTTTCCATGGCTTCCCTTTTTGTTTATTTCAAAGACTGTGGTGGTTTATTTCTTTAGCCATTTTCCACAATACTTTGCAAACATAGTATTCTTCGTCCTGTATCACTGCTGAAAACTGTTGTTTTTACTTGATTTCATGTTGCTGATGACAGAGATTTCCTGAAATCCAGGAGTTTGAAAAAAAAAAAAAACAGCTCTCCCATTCTTTGCAAATTGGCTCTGTGCTGAAGTCTTCTTCAGCATTTAATTAGACTTGTACAGACTCTAGAAATCAGCCTAGAGTGAAAATTTAGGTCTCCATAAGTCTTTCCTGAAGATAGATTTTACCTCAGGTAGGACATCATTTCTAACCATCCCCCTATACATGGTACTTCATAATATCCGAACTTCTGAAGGACATTTCACTGCTTTTCCTCCCAAGACATAGGTGCTCTTTTGTGTGTCTCAATCACAAAATTATAACTAAAGCCTCTGATTATTCCTTTACAGCATTTTCAAAGAAATGCCTGCTGGCAGTTCCTCAGGAAGCTAAGTATAGAATTGCCATATGATATACCAATCCCATTATTCACTGTATATCCAGAAGAACTGAAAGCAAGGACATAAATTCAGATATATGCACACTGATGTTCATAGTGGCATTATTCACAGTTGTTAAAAGAGGGAAACAACCCAAGGGTTCATCAGCAGATGACTGGATAATCAAATTATGGTATAAACATATGAGGGAATGTTATTCAGCTCTAAGAGTGAATGAAGTCCTGATGCATTCAAAATCAGGGATGAAACTTGAGAATACAACTATAGACCAAGGTAGACTTATTCAAGTAAAGAAAGAACTTGTAACATTGACATAAACACAATTGTCACCCAAGATTGTGAGGGGAGGAAGAGGGAAGAACTGGAATAACATGAGGCATTTGGGACATTGGAATCGTCCCCCATGATATTGCAATGACTGATACAAGCCATTATACATTTTGTCATAACCTATGAAATTGTGCAGTGGAAAATGTAAACTATATGTCAACTATAGTCCACAGTTAGTAGTGCTTCAATATGTATTCATCAATTGTAACCAGTGTACCATACTAATGAAACATGTTGTTAGTGGGGGAAAGTGTGGGAGGGGCAGGGGATAGAGTATACGGGAATCCCCTATACTTTTTGTGTAAACTTCATGTAATCTAAAACTTCTTTAAAAATAATTTAAAAAATATTTTTTAAAAAATTCAGAGCAGGGACTCCAAAGAGTAATTTGTGATGGGAAGCAGATTTGGCTCAACTGACAGAGCATTCACCTACCACATGGGAGACCCAGGGTTCAAACCCAGGGCCTCCTGACCCATGTGATGGGCTGGCCCACATGCAGTGCTGATGCACACGAGGAGTGCCATGCCATGCAGGGGTGTCCCCTGCGGAGTAAAGTCCCACACACAATGAGTGTACCCCCACAAGGAGAGATGCCCTGTGCAAAAAGCAAAGCCTGCCCAGGAATGATGCCATGTTCACGGCCAGTGACACAGCAAGATGACGCAACATAAAGAGACACAGATTCCCAGTGATGCTGAAAAGAATGCAAGTGGACACAGAAGAACACACAGCAAATGGATACAGAAAGCAGACAATGGGGTGAGGTGAGGGAAGGGGAGATAGATAAATACAAGCTTAAAAAACAATAATTTGTAACAAGAACAAGAGAAGAGGGATTAGGGTATAAAAGCAGATTATGTATATGGTATCAACTCAAACTAGAAGTTTATAGTTTTTTAGGATCTCATAATTTTATTGTGACATTCATGAATTGGGCAGCACCTCATTCAGAATGTAGAAGGGAGATCTACCAAAGTTGTGGAAAGGGGAAACTCAAATAGGATGGGAAAGGAAAGGTCAATATTATTGGTTGACATGAAGTTTTCATTTTACATGGGGGTGTCTTACAAATGGGAGCAGATATACATTGATTAGGGGTGTCTTACAAATGGGAGCAGATATACATTGATTAGCAGATATACATTGATTAGACTAATTTTGGTCTCTACTGGACCAAAATTAATTTGCTCACCAGATTTTGCTTATTAGCAATCCAATAGTGTGTATTCATTTTCACTGAAAATCCCTTTAGACCAGTTGTCTTCTGGAAAATCTTCGCCCTGAAAGATGTCTTCTTCCAGGATGGGCCAAAGCAAGTGGGCATTTTATCTTTATTTTTGAAAATTTTAACTTTATTTTTAAAAAAGTTTTAGATGACGGAATAGTTACATCACAAATACAGGGGATTCTAATTAGTCCGTGTCTTGTTTGTGCGCTATTCAAAACTGCCACAAGGGGGAAGCAACCCAAGTGTCCGTCAGCTAATGAATGGATAAACCAAATTTGGTATATACATGCAATGGAATACTAAGAAATTAAATTGGGATACATAAGCTAACATGGATGAATCTTGAAGATATTATGCTAAGTGAAATAAGCCAGATTCAAAAGGACAAATATCTCATGGCCCCACTAATGTGAACTATACATGAAAAATAAAAGCATGAATGTGGTACATGTGTTACTAATGATGAATAATCTATCGTTCACATTATGGACTATAGTTTACATTATGGTCTACACTTTGCACTATAGAATTTTATTTTATAGGTTTTGACAAAATGTGTAATGAACCATATCTATCATTACAAAATCATGCAGAACAATTCTAATGCCCTAAAAATGCACTATGTTCCACCTATTCTTGGACTTCCCTCTCCCCTCAGAACCTCTGAGAACCACTATTTTACTTAATGTTGTCCCGCATTTTGATCATCTTTCCCCACGATTGGCATTGTCTACTTGACTAAAACACTGTAGTCACTCCCGTTGATTTCTGTACTTGTCAGGCATTTGAGTATGGTCAATCAGTCATTTTTCCCCCACTTCTTCTTTGCCTTTTTTATGAGTGTTTCCTGTTGTGATTGCAGTGAGATTAATTGGCTGGTTGTTTAATTACAGTAAAGACCCTTGGAATGGATTTACATATTAAGTTGTGTGGATTATGGGTAAGGCTCTTTTTCTGAGTCAGTCTATCTTTTAATTTTCTGTTTAGTCTCAGTTCACTAGAGAGACTCACAGTTCTATCACATTTTCCTTTTGGCTTGTTACATTGAATAGAATCATGAATCAAAATTTGTATAAGATATAAAAATAATCATAATTGAACGCATACATCTAAAACATACTGGCTTTATACAACTAAAACATACTGGCTTTTCTCACATTTCATTAAACCATGAACCTAGGTGATTAAATGGGTCTGATCATTGAAATATTTGAACCTGGCTGATAGGATGATATACCTTAACTTGGCCCATTAATTAATTAATTAATTAATTAATTAATATTCTTGTTACTTCTTATGGTAAGAAATATTAATATAATGCAACATTGCTCATGGGCAACAGTTTAGGTAGAGACTACTTTACAAGAAGACTGATGCTCAGGTATCAGCTTAACCTGAAAGGCTTAAAGAAAAGTGAAGGTGGAAGTAATGGACCACGTGCTCTGCACCCCTGGCACGCGGGCCGCGGGCTGGGGACTGGGAGGAGTGGTGTGGAGCATGGAAAGCTCCTCTTTCCCGCCAGGTCGGCCAGGTTGGCGTCACCAAACCCTGCGCATGCGCCCAGGACGTCTCCAACGCCACAGGCTGCCGGGGCCCACCCGCGTATCTAGGGGGCGCTGCTGTACCCGCGGGCGTGGCCTGGGGAGAGCGTGTGCGGGTCCTTCCCTGCACCGGCCCCGGCTACCACAGGGCGAGTGAAGCGGGTCCTGGCGAAGGCCTGGCTCCCCGGGCACGCTCAGAACACCTCGTTGGCTTGGCAAGCGGCCCTCTGGTAGGAACAGTCCCCACAGAGCTGCAGGGCAGGGGCGGAGGCACAGGCCCCAGCTGGAGGGAGGGAGAGGGGAGAGGCGCCCTGCGAGGAGGCCGCGGTGCTCTGGGTGGAGGAGCTGCGGGGAAATGGAGATGCTGGAGTGGAGAGCGGAGCCGGACATCTGGAGATGGGGGGACGTGGTGCTGTAGAATGTAGTGGCGGTAGTGGAGGGAGTGGCCTAAGAGCAGGTGCAAGAGCAGGAGCGAGAGGCGGAGCAGAAAAGCCTGGAGGAGGGGCAGGAGGAGTGCGGGCGGGCCCAGCCAGGGTGCGATGCCGCGGAGGCCAGGACATCCCTGCAGGCGCTGGAGGTCCTGCAGTTAGAGCTGAGCAGCCTGCAAGCCCGAGCCAACCGGGCCCTGTGCCTGCTGAAGCGCAAGCTGAAGCGGAGGCTTAAGCCGCACCTGCAGCGCAGAAGCAGCATCATCGAAGGTATTCCTGGCTTCTGGGTCAAAACCGTATCCTTGTGCAACTGCGTTTAGCTAAAGTCCAAGCGCAGGCAAAGCTCCTTTCTGGTGGTAGAAAGCGGTTTCTTAAGTGCAGGGAGGGAATTTGACTGAAGACACACAAGGCGGTGATAATGTACCAAATCCTGTTTTGAGTGGTGATTATGTGGGTTTGTACAGTTGCTGAAACTTAACATATTAAGGGCTGTACATTTTATTATATATTGTTTATGTTTTAATGCAAAAAGTTCAGAAAAGCCCTCCCCAACAAAACAAAACAAAACAAAACCAAAAAAACGTACCCTTACTGCAGTTCCAAGGGGAATGGCCGCGGGCGAGGGTCGTGGGAGGAAGTCATAGCTAGGGAAGGAGGCAGTCCTAGTTGTGAGAGGGAGTGATGCAGGAGGAAAGAGGTCCTGTTGAGGAAAAGGGATGGGTGCAACCACACACAGAGGTCTTGGGTTAATATTGATTCTATTGGTAGTTTTGTCATCCTTCATACTGCTTACTTAGGTGGATACATTCAGCACATGAAGTCCTATGTACACTTTTGCACCCTCACCGGGAACTCAGAGACTGCCTTTCGTGCATAATTAGTAGCATACAGACCCCCACACACATTTGTAAGGTAGAGCTCAGGATCTCAGGAAACAGATTTTCCAAGTGTAAGAGCAGATAGCTATCTGGGAACAGAAAGCCAAGGAAACAGTAGACGAAAGGTAGTCTATGATGAAGGATCTTGATTGAAGGAGACCATCCAGCAATGCCAAGAAATCTGGGAGGTGCACTACCCACTTCTCATTGTTCTGTAGATGTACACTGCTTGCATCTATCCCTTCCATTCCTAGCATGTTAAGGCTTCTTGACCCAGTGCAGATTTTGAACCACCATCAAATGTCAGCCATCATCACTGACCAAGATGTGGACATGCTCAGCTACATCATCAATTTGGAGATAAGTCTGGGAGCATCAGCCCTCTCGGATGAGCTAGCTCTTGAGGGCAAGTAGTACTGATTCAGAACCAAATCAGGAAAAGGCTTGTTCCATAGAGAGGGGTCACCTTTCTCTACCTTTCCCTGTCAGGTGGAAGACTTCAGCTATCCCAGGAAGAGCTGCAAGATCACATTTTCCTTTCGGAGCAACCCCTACTTTGAAAATGAAGCAATCATTAAGATTTACGACATTACCATCACTGGTAAGAGGTGAGTTTCTGGATGGGACAGGCACGGAGGTGTTCAGGATCTTTTCCCACATCTTCCTCTTCTTCCAGGATACTGGGAATTTTACTCCACTCCAGGCCAATGGTTCCACACTTTTGAACACCAGGCCTACAACCGCAGCCACCATAGCACCAACTTTAAGCTTTTTAACTTGTTCTCTGACCACAACTTTGCAGAATCTAATAGGATTGCTGAGGTGAGGCCATCATGGGGAGCATAAGAAATGGCCTTGGAGGGCCTCCCAGCTACTTGGGTAGTGGGAATAGGGTCCATACCCTGGTTCCACCATGCTCTTTCCACTACCAGATCATCTGTGAGGATCTCTGGCTGAATCCCCTGCAATACTACCCAAGGATGGAAGAGGCAAGAAGAGGGAACAGAGAGGCAGACAGGTGAGAATGGGATGCAGTGGGGGTTAAATCTGTGTGCCAGCTGCCTGGAACCCTCGGTTCTCTAGTGAAGGAATTAAGGGTAAGAGAGAAACGGTGAGTAACCCCAGGTCTTCAGGGAGGTATTCCAAGATAGGAACAGTGGAGTAGTGTAATCCAAACAAAGTTGTCACTGGAGAAGCTTAATCCAGCTAGAGAGCATGTCCAGCCAAATACACTTAGATGCAGAGATAATCTTCTCCACTCCTAAGCGTAGTAACATGGGCATCAGCCCCAGCCCCAGCTCCAACATTTTGGTTTTGCTCACCCTAAGATTCTTCAGTAGCCTTCCCTTAAAAGTGTATAAATCCTTAGGGAAGTACTCCCTCCAGTGTCCCATCAGGTATGTTTTTTAATCTTCAGAGTATTCCTGATTTTCATATCCATTTCTTTGTTGTGAACAGCCATACAAATACAGGTCGTATCACATGGACAGTGAGGGCCATTTTGAACTTAAGAGTTAGAATTTAAAGACATCACAAGTAGTAAATGGAACAGGCATTGCGTGATCTAGAGAGTTAAGACCCGCTCTTAAACATCATTTAATAAATTCCATTTTTTATATTTCTTCGTCTGTGTGTGTGCATGTGTGCGTTTTCCAGGGAACTCTGTCCTCTTGACCTGTAGACAATCGAGCAGCAAACTTAACACAAATAGGACAAGACCACTTCAGCTATAGGAGATGAATTGACAACTTCGTTCTTTTGCAAACCTGAGACAGGAAGGAAGGAATAAATGGTGAAAAAACAAAGAATGAGTTTGGATAAAATTGGAATGACACTAGTAAAAGAGAAATAAACACTGCCAAGTGTGTCACTCTGCATGTGTGTTTGTATGCTAGGTGAGAAGTGCCCTCAATGACAGCACAGCTCGTCAGTTTAGGCCAGGGGTTCTTAATGAGGGGTTCTTAATCAGAGCATCCATGAGCTTGAACTTATCTTTATTTTCTCTGACCTGTACCTGAAATTCAGCATTTCCTTCACTTTTGAATATATGCAGTAGATTACAGTAGTGTTCATCTCATGTCACATGACAGGTGTTTCATAAGTTGAAAAATCACTAATAATTGTGCTTACTTTGAAATTACCATAGTTGTTAGACATGACACTTGTTGAGTGTCTTAAAACTCTCTGATGCTACATTTTGAGGAGGCGTCCATGATTTTCACCTGACTGGCCAAGGGGTCCATGGAACACAAAAAGTAAAGAATTCCGTTTTAGTCTTTTTTAAATTGCTGCATAAAAATAGCTTATCTGTGGAAAGCAGAGTCTCTAATGTTGGAGTGACGGGGTATAGCAGCCATGGAATTATAATTTGGGGCATAGTGGTTCCTACCATTTCATGGATTAGGAATGATGAGAGAAGAGAGAGGCCAATTAATTTTGGGTTATCATTTTTACAAGGGGAAGAGCAGACAAAAGCTATAGTGAACAAGCGGCTCACAGGTTGTTAAAACCTTTATGTGCTTAATTGTTGATGTTTCACCTAATATTCTTTCATCTTGAATATTCTTATGAAAATGAACAAAATACAAGATGGAGGAAATCTTAAAACTTCACTTCTAAACAAAATGTTTTCCAAATCTATTAATAACATAGTTCTAAATAGGGCAAATTGTCAAGATCAGTGTTCCTGAACAATAGTTTGGGCAATTCAATGTATTTAAAGATTACCGAGTCAGTCTCTGAAATTTGGATTAATGTGAACACAGGTAGATTTTGTTAATTAGTTATTTCTGAAATATTGTTGCATAACAAACAACTTCAAGAATGTCAGCAGCTTACAACAAAAATACGTTACGTGCTAATGATGCATTTTTATTTATGTGGCTGCATCAATAGGTGATAATAGGTGCATCAATAGTGTGTCAGCATGTATGTGTTAAGTATAGCAAGTTCATTCTCAAAACTGAGTCTGATCTCAAATACCTGGATAAAATGCATACTGCTGAGTGCCACCTGCAGAGATACTGACTCAGTTCAGCTGGCGTGAGGCCCAGCACTTTATTGTTATAATGAGGTGAGTATAATGCAGGTGATTTATGCAGAGCAGACTTTTAGAAACAATGGGATAATTGCTGGAATATGCTCTGGGGCCAGGCTACTGGTGTTTCAGTTCTAGGCTTAGGCAAGTAAACTTGCCTCTCTCTTTATTTTTTTTAATGTTACATTCAAAAAGTGTAAGAGGTCCCCAAAATTCCCACAACCCCCTCACGCCACTCCTCCCACATCAACAACCTCTTTCATCACCATGGGACAGTCACTGCATTTGGTGAATACATTTTGGAGCACTGCTGCACCACATGGATAATGGTTTACATTATAGTTTACACTCTCCCCCAGTCCACCCAGTGGGCCATGGCAGAACATATAATGTCCAGCATCTGTCCCTGCAGTACCACCCAGGACAACTCCAAGTCCTGATATATCATATATCTTCTTCCCTCTCCCTACCCTCATATATCTTTTTCCCTCTCCCTACCCTCAGCAGCTACCATGGCCCCTCTCTCCACATTAATGCCACAATTTCTTCCTTTACTAATCTCAATATTTCCATAGTAGAATATCAGTAAGTCCACTCTAATCCACACTCTGTTCCTCCATCCTGTGGATCCTGGGATGGTTATATCCACGCCACCTCTGTATCAAGATGAGGGTTAGATTCCACATGGATGCAGACTTGCAACTCCTACACTCTGGATTATTGGACTAAACTTGCCTCTCTTAAACTGAGTCCTCTCATCTCTGAAAAATGAACCATAATAATACCTGCCTTGTGAGGTGGCTGTGAGGATTAAATGAGTTCATGCATTTAAAATGTGTCTACAATGTAAACTTTAATCCGTGCATAGTGGCAATGCTCCAAAGCATGTTCATCAATTACAATGAATGTACCACACTAATGAAGGACATTGTTTATGTGGGAAAACGTGGCAGGTGTGGGGAGTGGGTCATACGCCAATCCCCTATTTCTTATGTACCATTTATGTGACCTAAGTATCTTTTAAAAAAAAGCAGTTGTAATATGATGGCCTTTTCAGGACATTGGAATTGTCCTTAATGATGTTGTAGTGACAGATACAGGACATTTTGCCATAACTTATAAAAATGTGTGGCAGAGATTTTAAACTATGATGTAAACTATAAACCACACTTAATAGTGTCCTCCAGTATGTGTTCATCAATTGTAAGAAAAGTACCACGCGAATGAAGGATGTTGTTAATGTGGGAAAGTGTGGGAGGGGTAGCGACTGGGAAATATGGGTATTGTCTGCATTCATTCATTTATGTAACATATATGTAATCTAAGTATCTTTTAAAAGGTATGTCTCAAAAAATGCAGGAAATGTAGATTCCTGAGAGGAGGTGGTAAAGGTGCCATTGATCTTGGTAACTAATGGAAAGGGGATCTATAGGAAAGAAAGAGATTGGCTCATAATTGCCTGGGCTCAGCTGAATTCCTTGTTTTACTCAGGCCTCTCCATTGGGGATAGAAGGTGGAATGGCAAGTATGCAGATGCAAGGTTGTCCCCAGGGTATTCCTAGTGATGACACCAGGTATTTTACCTCTGTTAATAGCTCTCTTGTCTACAGGCAGGCTTAAGTGTTGTGCCAAGCCCAGCAGTAGGTGGTTCATAGGAAAATGTGGGGTCTCTATGCCCTCTGTGAATACACTTCTTGGCCATGAAACCCTCTATTAGAAGTCTCCTACTTATTGTACGGTGCACCACACAGTTGCTATCACAACCAGTGCTTGTGCATCTGGTGGTCCTGTCCTTTCCTATGTCGTCATTTAATAATGCATTAAATTCAAAGAATGGGACGGTCTCCTGCAGAAAGACCCACACCTGGGAAAACTCCCTCAGCAAGGGCAGACACTTCAGCTCTTCCTCCCTGAGAGTGTAATATCCTCCCAGAAGCAACTCTAGTCCATGGGAACAACAAAGGGGAGACCCTGCCCATAACTGTAAATGGATATTCATTGTTTCACCCAGGAACTCCTCCCCATGATCAGGTAAGAGTCCACATGAGCATCTCTGTCATCGCCATAACTATATTGACATTGCTGGCTCTATATCGACTCTGTCCCCCCTGCTAATTTTATGGCAGACTTAATGGTGTGTATCACAGCAGCACTGTCAAGGCACAGGATTTGATATCAGAATTCATGGATCTTCCCTGCCCCTCAAGCATTAGATATCACCTCCTCTATGGATTTGACATTCTAGAAGATGCCGTGGCCCCCTTTTTAAGGGGGGAAGCTTAAACTCTAGAAAAGAAGCCTAGATCAGCTTTGGCTGCTGTTCCTATCACTCACCCCACAGATGGGACTGACAGAGGCCTTTCTAGTTCCAGAACTTTAGATTTCAAGGGGCCCTTACAGTTCTTATCATGCTACTGATATGGGCTATGTGTGGGGGCTGTGTGTTTCTTCATGAATATCTGGGCTGTTTGTGTAAACTTGCTAAAACTTAAAATTCCAGCAGAAGCCATGTGTGCATGCAAAGAATAAGAACTGCAGCCCCGCCTATGGCCAATGGTTCTGGTGCTGTACAAAGGACAAAGAGACTAGAGTTCATATGCTTGGTATCTGCCCATCCATTTCCATTATTACAAAAAAGAAAAAGAAAAAAAAATGAAAAGAAATAAAAAGAAAGACCAAAACACCCATGACTTATACTGCCAAAAAATTCCAATTCACATCCCTTGAAGCATAGAGGGGGTTGAGGGATTATTCAAGCAGAACCCACTTGTCTGTTCAGGGACAAGAAGTCTGGGGTTTATACAGGCAACGAGTGCACATCCTAGATAGGGAAGGATGCCTGGAAAAGGATATGAGCTAAACAGGGTCCATATAACCGGAAAGTTGTGGCCATATACATGCAGAAGGATTCCAGCGTTTTTATACTTGGAAAGCCCACGTAGATCTATACTTTAGGGAAAAAGAAAAGGATCACTCACACATGTCAAATATGCAGCTTCTCTAAAAACAGTCTTCTGTTAAATATGTTAATATGCAAACATCATACAACCCAGCAATTGCAGCCTGGAGCTTACGCTGGAGATGTGAAAACCTGTGTTTCCATCAATCTGCACAGGCATACCATAGCAACTTCTTCTTTAAAAGCCAAACACTGGAAAGAACTCCAAGATTCTTGAATGGTGACTGTTTAAAAGTGCCACGGCACCTAATGTCATGGAAGAGTAATCAGCAAGGAAAGGGATTAACATATTGACCCCTTAGTCCCACAGCCGGCAACCTCACTTTGGAAATTCAGTTAAGCAGGTGAGCAGAGCTTAAAGTGGCCATTTGTGCTGCGTCTCCAGGGGCTGAGGATGACTCTGCATAGAACAGTGCCAAGGGACCAGATGAAATGCCCCATGTTACAGATGATGCGTGACTCCATGTTTATTAAATCCTGTGTCGGGCAAAATTATGGAATTTAGATGTTTTCATGTCCCACTGTTAAGGGTAGGACGGGAAGCAGGTGATACGGCTCTTTGCTGCCACGTATGTGCCACGTACCACAGCACTACTGTAACCTACTAATAGTAGGCGAATCTGTGTGTGGGTGTGTAAGGAGGATGGGGCAGGAATTCCCGGAATTTCCAGTGGAAATTTTCTGAAAACGTTTCTAAAAACAGCTTTTATGTCTAAGTCGGGGGTGGGGGTGGGGGGGGGCTTGAGGTGGTGAAAATGTCCTGTGGTTGTGGTATTGTGCTAGAGTTTTTCTTTTAACCAGATATTACCTGTGGGAGACAGTAACGGGTCCAACGGCTTTGGATTCGCTCACTGGCGCACGTGAATCCACAAGGAGGTGACTATAGAGTTAATTAAACGAAAACAATACATCTGAACTGCTGGCGTTCGCTGAGGCTGCAGTGTACTTCCCATCGCTGCTTGGAAATCCTGGCAGCAGACGGGAACCCAGTCAGCGTTCCCCTTAACAAAGACAGTCCTCCCTCAAGCTCCAGGACAGCAACTCGTGGCTCTGCAGGAGAACCAGGCAACAAGAGAGCAATTCCCCAGAAGAGGAGGCAAGCGCTCCAGGAGCAGCCTGCAACAAGGAAGGCACTGAGACCTAGGAGTGGGCCTCGCCCTTCCCGCGCCGTCTAACCTCGCCCTTACTTCCTGGCCTCAGCGGTCAGACCTCCTACTGCGAGGCAGGCTGGGCGCAAGGCCATCCGCCCTCAGCCTCCGTGGCCTCCCTACGAGCCTGCGACGTCCCGCAGCTGCTGTATAACAAGTTTGGGGTGTAACGGGCGACTCGGTCCAGAGTCAGTGTACAAGCACCCGGTAACGGTGCTCCTGCTGCAGAAGGACTGCCTGCTCTCTCAGGCAGCTGGAGGCCAAGGGCGAGCGGAGCTTTGAGCCGGACAGGCGGCTGGAAGGCTGCAGGCGGGGCCGCTTGCACCACGGGACCCACTACCGCGAGGTCCGCCAGGTCCGCTCTGGCCGCCACCGGGTACGCTTCTTCTTCCTCACCGCGTGTGCGCCCGGTGCGCGGAGAGCGTCCTGGACCACCTGCGACGGGGCGAGCACGCCCCGACGTGGCCGTCATGAGCGCCTGCCTCTGGGACCTGTCCAGGTACGGCCGGGGGTCCTGGCGGAGCTACAGGGAGACCCTGCGGAGGGTGTTGGGTGGTCTGAGCCGCGTGCTGCCCGCGCCCTGCCTGCTGGTGTGGACACCGCCGAGCCGCTGGCTCAGACTTGTCCGCGGGCTTTCTGCCGCGGGAGCGCTAGCCCGGGGCCGCCCGCCTGCGTCGTGGGAAGGCGTTGTGGAGGCCAACTTCTCCAGCGCCCTTGAGGCCCGCAGACGAGGATTCGAAGTGCTGACTTCCGCTTCCACTTCCCGCAGACCGCGCAGCACCGGCAGCAAGCCGGCGTGCGCTGGGACCAGCGAGCTCACGCCATCTCTCTCAGCTGCTGCTGGGCACCTGGCTGACGCCTGGGGCGTGGACCTCCCGTGCCGCGCGCGTGCGGGCAGGTGGATCCTGGACGGCGCGGCGAGGGGCCGTCGAGAAGGCGCAGCCGGCAGGGAGCCCCTAGACAGCCGACATGGACGCAGTGAACGCGCTGCACCTCCCTTGCCGTCCAATCCCAGGTCTCTGGGCTCCCTGCGGCGCCCGGGCCGCCCAGGCCCCAGGCTAGACCAGGAACCCTCCACCCAGGCAAGGCACCTCTCTAACCTCCCACCTAATCCGCAGGGTCGGCCTGCATCTGGGGTCCTCATCACGCCGCACAGATGAAGCACGCGAATCCAGCTGCATGGCTGGAAGACACACCCCAGCAGGCCAGGTTCCCACAACTTCTGGTCCTCACAGCGACCGCCGAGTTCACGGGGGATCCCCAGGTGATCGCCCGCGTCCCTCGCCCTCCTCATGGAGAGGACGCGGCAGGCTTTCAGAGAGAAGTCCTGGGCGGGGCCAGAGGCAAAGCCTCGGAAGCCACACTTAGTCCAGTACCCTCCCGAAGTTGACAGGGCGTGCCTGCTGCCTGCCCTTCCCCTCCCCAGACGTTTTCTGAGTATCTGATGTTGTGGCCATTACCAGCCCTGCCACGATGGGGACCTTTTGCCCCTTGTTCTCACAAGTGGGCAGCCTGGCCAATCCTGTTTGCCGGTTGCCGTCCTCTTCCTTGAGAGAGGGTGGGACCTGCCTGGATCCCCACTGCCTTTCTCTTAGGATGCAAAAAATGAAAACAAAAAGCTCTTGCTGAAACACTGTGGCTGGCTTTGGGACGCCTTTCTGGGGCTGCACCCTGGGGCTTTGTCTCTATTTCATGGAAACTGCTTTGCTTTTCCATGGGCTTGAATATCCATTAGGCTTAGGACTAGGTGGGGCTCAGAGCAGTGCTGGGGTACCCACTAAATACGATGTCCAGAATGATTGCTGGGCTGGGGGTGTGGGCAGGAGCTACATAGAACGTGTCGTTCTCTGTGCAAACTAGCAGGAGCTGAACCTCTTGGCCTCGTGGTTTCCTGGGGCTCTCAGAGCATCGCTGACACATCTAGGTATGCAGAAGACATAAGTTTCAGTCTTCAGGTTGCAGAGAAGAGAGGAGAGGCTGAGAGGTGAGTAAGTCTTGTTGACGGTCAAATAGCTGACCAGCAGCTCCATCAGGGTGTGTACCGTGGACTAGAAGTCCCTGCCTCCAGGTTACACTCGCCAATTCTAATAACACAGGGGTGTGCCCTGAGGAACACAATACCATGAGCTGAGGGTGGAGTCTGGCAAAAACCTAGGCAAGCCAGGTTTTTGATGGGTGACGCCTCTTGCAGATTACTCTAGCTTTTCAGTAATATCTGAACTGTGGAGATGGGAGTACTCCAATTCTGATGCTTTGGGATGGGTGTTCTAGAAAGACAAATGCATTTTATTGGTATACCCATTAATATTCTGCATGTACCTACACAGTTGCATGCCCACTGTGCTAAACAGCCATGCAGATAAGCTGTCAGTATCCTTTTGTTTGCCTCTATGATTTGACCTTTTATAAGTGTGCAGGCCAGGATGCTAGGAGCATCCATGATACAGGAGCCTGCGATAGAGCATAGCCTCTAAAACTCACATCTAGATACAAGGCAAAAGCAGCCTGTGTCTGTACCACAGGGAGTGCCCAGGTCCACCCAAAGAGGAAATTGCTTAGAATAGCAACATAGACTACCTCACTCGGAATCAAGAAATAAAGGTCCAGGGATTATAAAGTTTAGGAAGATTGCATTCATATGCAGGAGAATAGGTTCATAAGGGAGGATCTTACAATGATGAAAGGAACGACGCAAAAATTTGTTTTTAATATTTAAAAATTATATCATTTCTTTATTCGACCTTGTTTTGGGGGAGGTTTTGGATTGCAGAAGGGTTGCATCTGTGGCAGGGGAGGGTCACTGCTGGGGGCAGTGGTGGGGGCATGCCCCTATGGAACATGAATGTGTTCAGGTGCTCATGAGTTGTTGTCTTGGTGGATGAGATCCTTTCAATAACTGAAGGAATTCTGGATGCCCACTCTGGGTAGTCTTGCTTCTTTCTCTAATAGAGTGGCAAGAGTCTAAAGATATTTTACAACTGATGGTGAAAAAACCTTAATGGAAGCATTTATAAAACTTTTACAAAATATAAAGCCTATTGTTATACATATTATTCATTAGCCAAAAAATTCTTATGTCATTCTTATGGACTTATCCATTATTTCCATGATTTTTTATCAGAAATGTGAAGCTTAATAACCTGACTTGCCCTATCAAAAACAGCAACAGTGACATTTTATTGCAATTTTCTGAGCTGTGGACTGAGAATCTAGTTTTTCTGAATAAGAAGACCCAAAATTCACCATGTCACTATCCACTAATTGACCTTTTTTTTGTGACATGCTTCATAATGTTTCTTAATCAATTCAACCACAAATTACTAGGCAAGTTAGAACTAACCTAAAAAAGTACCCAACACAAAATCATAACATGACATTTTTTAGTATAAGTAACATGAACCTGCCTGGTATGCTTCCTATGCTGTTTAAAGTTAAACAAGAACTTTTACCAGAAAAACTACACTCAACTATTGTATTTTGATACTCACCAATACAAATTCAGGAAATGAGATTTTTCTCTTGTTTTACATGCTAGGACTTACATAATGCCCTCAGTTTAACCTCTTGCCTTATAAGCCTTAAGGAATTTACTATATGATTTTACGGAACAAGTTTGCTAACTTACACATTAGGGAATTGTGAATTACATTTTTAGAAAAATGAAACATAATAGAGAACAAAATATAAGTATATCACAGATTTTAAGTGCTGGTCATGACATTGTGATTATACACAATAAATTATTTCAAATGTGATGGAAAACCTCTGGAAAAACAATTATCTTGCAATAAACAGGAAGAAGATTTGTTCTATAAAGTCATAAGTGGCTTCATTCAGTCAGTACCCTAATGACACACCCATTTCTAGTTTACAATTTTCTGTTTCAGGTCATTATATGTAAAAAGGATAAAAGCACACTCTAACCTAAATTACAAAACTAACTCAACATTTTTACATATGTTAAGTAATATAGCTATTACAAGAACTTCATTCACTATAAATGGAAAGAATCTGTTTTCTCCCTGCATATTTCACGTTTGATAAACTAATTTTTCAATTGTACAAGATATGTTAGCTCAAAAATCACCTGGTGTTTGACTCCCTGGAACTTCATGAAGAGTTGAACTGTATTCACACACAGTATGGTATGACCCACATGGCTTAAAACATTCCTGCTGCACCACATGAACAACAGCAAGAAATTTGGTCAACTCATGTAGCTGTATTCTCTAGCTGAAATTAAATAGTAGATTAAAAGTAAAATCATGGCATAAACATCTGTGAGATACAGTGTAGCCATTTCCTCATAAATCTCATGTTCCAATCAGAAAAGCAATTAAATCTATAAATATTTTACTACTGCAGTTTCACAAAGTACTGGACTATTCAATATATTCCCAAGAAAAATTTCTAACAAATACTGTGTAAAAATAATTACTTAAAAAGGAATGTAGTAAATGGATGAAATCGTTTATATTTTATTTTATACTTAACATATAATGAGGGATTTTATATTCATAAGAAAGAAGAAAAAGCCTAATTGCAGAATGTTTTAAAATAATTTAAGACTACAACAACTTTTAGATAAAGCTTTATAAAGTGAAAGAATAATGACTGGGAATGAAAGAGTATGAAACTAGACAATTTCCAGTCCTTAATTCTCTTTGCTCTAGTTCAAGGAAATATTACTGATGAAATTACTTACTTTTTATCATTTGAAAGGTCAATGTTGGTCCCAGACTTTATTGTTTTAAAGGGTTCTATATTCCTCTTCCCAGATATTAAAAAAAGAGAGAGAAAATATTAAATTCATGCCTTTTAATGGAAATCATGATGGACCCCAAAAGTTACATACTTATGTGAAGATGTGGGTTCATTATCCAAATAGTCTTTTTGATGAGTTCTTTTCTCATTTTCTTCCTATAGTTCAAGCAAAAATATTCCTGCTTAGAATATTATATCATTTCCTAATTCACATGAATAAATGCTGATTTCTACATGAGTAGTGTTTGTTCAGAAACTAATTTTCTATAGGCTGATTTCATATGAAAATATCTTTAATGGTCACATTAAAGAAAAACTCAAGAAAACTCAAAGCTCAATAACATACTACTTAAACTTTCCCATCAGTCATAAAGTTAATATAAACCTCAGGTAATAGGATAATTTATAAGGGAAGTATGTGCCTATTCTAAATTTACTTTGAAAAAGTTTTCTAAATGACATCAATTTTCTTTACAGTGATAGCAAGTGAAATTTAAGAAGATATGAAAAATGAAAACAGTATGTGAAAAGAAAGAGAAATGTAAAAATAATTAAGGGGAAAAAAGATTATGCTATATGTAATAGCATATTACTTGGGGAGTGGACCTGGCCCAATGGATAGGGCATCTACCTACCACATGGGAGGTCTGCAGTTCAAACCCCGGGCCTCCTTGACCCATGTGGAGCTGGCCCATGTTCCGTGCTCATGTGCACAAGAGTGCTGTGCCACGCAGGGGTGTCCCCCACATAGGGGGGACCCCACGCAAAAGGAGGGTGCCCCACATTGAGCCACCCCATGCAAATAAAGCCCAGCCTACCCAGAAGTGGTGTCACACACACAAAGATCTGATGCACCAACATGACGCACCAAAAGAGACACAGATTACGGTGTTGCTGAGAATGCAAGAGGATGATGGATGTAGGATGACCAAATACCTGAAAGTAACTTGTTTCTCTCCCTGTTACTATGATACAAAGAAAAGAATTGTATGTAAATCAGAAGGTAATGAAATGCAACCCTCTCTTTGGGCCAAATTCCACTTTTGGTGGTCAAGAATATCCTGTTGAAGCATTGAAGTATGAAAATCAGCTTCAACCAGTTGGCCGGACCTGCACAGAAACAGCCCCTTGCTGTCCTCACTTCAACTTGCTTAATTAACATAGTAAAATTCCCACCCAGGGGAGGAGTTATCCACCCCTTTCTTGATCATGAATGTATGTGCAAGCATGATTTCCTGAGCATACTAATCACACAATTATATACCAACTATGTGTGTTCATTCATATGTATAAAAACTAATTAATAAAGCAAATGCTAAGTAATAACTTGGATATTTAAGCAAGGGTGAAACTGCAGCACGGGGAGTCAGGTCTGAGTCACTTTGGACTGGCCTTGGCTCCTTACCTCTGCGGATGTAATAAATGTGAGTTTGCCTAGCTCTCATGTTGAAGTTTACTTCATGCCATCTCTGGTTATCCATAAAGGCCTTGCTTTGAGGCCTAACAAGGACACAGAAGAACACACAGCAAATGGACAGGGGAGCAGACAATGGGGAGGTAGGGTGTGGAAGAAATAAATTAAAAAAAAATAAAAAATGTATACTTCCTTAATATCTGTGAAGTTTTTCACATTAAATGTTGATTGCTGCAAAAGATAATAAAATATTTTTTCTCTTTTTTCAGTTCCAAATATTGTAAAACAATTTACCTTAATCTCTGTTAGCTGCTTATTCTTTTCTGACAATACATAATCCTGTAGTTGAAGCACCTCAAAAGTAGAACAATTAACATTTTTTAAAAAAATGGGAACTCTACCACTCACAAAAAATTACATTAACAGCTTTTATTAAGTATCACTCAGAAAAGAACACAATATTTGCTTTAATTATTTCAACCAGATTAAAAAATGTGAACTGAGGGTTGACTTTCAAACATTTTCTAAACATAAACTAGTAGCAGATTAAAAATTTAAAGGTTTTAATCATTTCAGTTATAAAATTTTGATGAAGTTTAAAACAATAAAGATGAGCATTTAAGAAATAACATTTCTGCAACTTTAAATCTGTGATACTATTCAGAAGTTCTGTTTCATAGTTTAATAGAGATCTGAAAAAACAAACTAAAATATATTTAATAGGAAAATCACAATAGATACTTTACTTGCAAAAGATTTCACAAGGTTCGTAATTCTAAACCTATTTACTGTCTATTGAGTCTTTAATAACAATCCTATGGTTATGCTTTTTTGATAATTTTTATTCCCCACAAATTATGAGACATTTCTGTAAAATTTCTACTTTTCCCACTGAGATTCATCTTACGATACTAATGCTTTTGGTGAAGTGTCTTTCAGATTAAAAACAATGGAAACATGCCTGTATGTGTGAGATGCACACATAATTCCTTTCATAATTACAAGTGATATTCAGCAAATATTAAATAGAAATGGGTTATCCATCTAAATAGAAATATTACACAAATGAGGGAGATGCCTTGTTAAGACTAATTTTTATTTCTATATAATCATGTGTATTTAATCAAGTTAAAGTTTGTGAAAGTCTTGTTTAATAAGTTTGCAAATTATAAAATTTATGTATAATTTATATGCATAAAACAAATATATTGCAGCGGTCATGTGCCCTTTTACAACTCCAATAAAAATCTCCATATTGAATACTTACTCTCAAAGACTCCTGAAATGAGGCAGCCTGGTACTGTACATATTCAGCAATTGTAGTATGAGATCTATTACTTTCACAACACCATATTTTCTTTGTTCCAGTAGGGTCCCAGTTTTCATCTACTGGTTGCAGCAACTGTGTCCTTCTACCATATGTTCATTGTTAGCTCCTACCAAAGTTTTGGTGAAGTCCAAGATCTTCATAGATAAATAAGTGTTGTTAGTAACTACAATTAAATTTGTAAATGTATTTCAAAAGTATTAAAAAAATAAAAAAGAAATAACACTTCATGGAGCTCCAGACATTTCCTAAAAGATTTCACTGAATCATGTGATGCTCAAATTTGCAAAACAATCCCTTGAAACCCTGGATCTAACCATAATGCTTCAGTACTCTGAAGAAGTATAGTATTTATAAGTAGGGTCTAATTTCATCTTTTTCCTATGTTCAAAACTTCTATTATCTGATAAAAAGCACTAACTTTGCATAGTTTATACGAAATTAAACATTTTAAATGCCTCTAAAATTTCAGCAATAATTTCACCTTTTTCTATTTATATCATATGCTTAAAATGTTATATATATAAGGGAAGAGGGGTGTGGGGAGACACCATCAAAATAAAAACTGAAAATCCTGGGGGAAAAAAAGTCCTGTATGATGATATGCGTGACTCTCTTTTAAGTTCACAATTTTTACTATACAATTATGTTCATGTATGAATGGCATATGTAAATTTAAAAATATTTAATAGAAAAAAGATAATAGAGAAAACATACAAACTTTTTATCACTTTTAAAAGCTTACCTAACTTAAGAGCTCCAGCAAGGTCAGGGATTACTGTAACAGGGTTGTTAGGATTTGTACAAAATTGATGTAATGGAGGAAAGAAAGCATCACATTTATTTTCCAACTGCAAAATTAAATATTTTGTTAGATCTCAGAAAAATGACTCTTTAATTATTAATAGCAACTCCATATTCATTTTCTCATCCATCTGGCATTGTAAAATCTACAATGAATGCTAACAATTGATATTTTATTGGTATAAATTTTAATATTTTATCATTATCTCTTGATTTAAGAGACACTATTTAAGAGACTTTACTTTCATCATTATGATATAATAGGCCTAAAAATGTCTCTGGTGAATAAATTCATTTTAAAATTAGATTTATTTTTAAATGGTATTATCCATCTCTCATTATAATATTATGGTTCACAAAGTTATACTTAAAATTTTTAACTGTTTTAAGTATTTTCAGAGAGTTCTTTAAGTAGACTTCCATTATATTTTGAATGAAAACAACCATACACACTCCATGTAAATTAAAATAAAATACATGCCTGTGTTCTAATAAATCTTTTTTAAAAAATACAATTAGGAATTTTGCCTGAGGATTGATGACAGGTATTCTCATCCCTTGAATACTACATATTTACCCCAAAACTTTCAAGATATGTCCATGCATACTCTCTGATTTAAATACATACATATATAATTAGTGTATTCTATTTTCTAAAGATATTAAATTCCAACACTGATTTCATTTATTTCTAAGAAACTGGGGCTCACATAAATACCAGGTGTGAGTAGATTCAATGTGTCCTTTGGCAAGGATGAGTATGGTGTAGACTGTAACCTTGGAGGTGGACATTTATCCAACAAAATGCTGCTGTTAGACAAACTGTTTTTACCAAGATTCCTTTTTTAAAAATTAGAAGAAACAAGGGCTGTATATTTATTTTGAAAACTAAGAGAAAAATAAGAAAGCCTAAATTAAATCCCAGTTTAATTATAGGGCATTTACAAATACACTGTAATTACAGGATATTTGGACTCGTAATTAAGAACATTTGATAATTTTTAAAATAATTTGAGTTCTTACATCATTTAAGAAAAATTAAACAAAATACATTATCTACATTTCATATAAATGAATGACAAAATTACACTCTTTACCCATAATTTTCCAATTTATTCTCTAACCTAAAGAACAAATATGGACCCCAATTTTTCCTTTAATATCTTTTACCCTTTGGTTTTCACCAATAAATATTTAAACAATAACTTGCACCAAAAGTCTAGATATCACTATTACCATTAGTAAAATTTGTCTCTTTGTCAATTTTGCTACCCCTTTTTCATTGTGCTAATGAAAACAAAGGCTTGAAAGTTTTGACTCAAGAATGTTATTACCTTTTTTGTTTTTTCCATTAATTTCATTAGATATTAACTCTCAATGAAATATTTAATTTTCCCCATGAAGTTAGATATAGCTCTGCTACATATATATTTTATTAAATGGTTATTACTATAAAAATTCCTTCCTTCCTTCCTTCCTTCCTTCCTTCCTTCCTTCCTTCCTTCCTTCCTTCCTTCCTTCCTTCCCTCTTTCTTCCTTTCTTTCCTTTCTTTCCTTTCTTTCTTTCGCATTGAGGTGGAGAAAGTGGCCACAGTAGCCGCTGAGGATAGGGAGAGAAAGAAGAGATATGATGTGGGAGGATTTTCAGGACTTGGAGTTGTCCTGGGTGGTTATTACCTTTTTAAAGCCAGCACTCAGCTTCCTTGAGTTGGTTTGATTTATTTTGCTTGTTTTTTGTTTTTCTCAGGAGGCAAGGCAAGGGGAACCCAACGTAGAGCCTCCCATGTGGGAGTTAGGCATTCAACCACTTTAATTATTGAATTTTGTTTTATAAATACAAGAGTGTGAAATTGCTTATTAAACTAAATAAGTTATAACTAACAATTAAGAATATAAGCTAAAGCACTACCCAAATTTCAACATCTCTTCACAATGCATGATGATCATGTAATTTTTAGAGTTAGGTATGATACACATTAAATTTTGAAATTTAAATACATAATGGACCTAAATTATAAACTGCACAGGTGTTTTGTTTTTAACAAACAGAAAAATGCTGCACTGTACCTGATAAAGGAATAATTCAAGTAACTTCATTAAACTAATGGGATTAAAATGCCAATTATAATTTATACAATAAAGAAACTGATTTCACTGCCTATGACACGTGTCACTTTTATATTTTAAACAAAATATGGTTCATTTGTTTGATTACATGAAGCTTGTTTATAGTCAGCAGTTAAGATGCAATATATCATAAAAACTATTTGAAGTGATTTTGAGAATGATCCAGTGTTAAAATTGTACTTGAAAACATGTTTATGCTAACTTACGTGCTACCAAAATTGAAGCTTATTCAACATCCATGATATGAGAAATGAGACTAGAAAGCATAAACAGTATAGTCACTGCAGTTTGTACATTTGTGTGATAGAAAAAAGTGGTTACATAGAAAATTAAATCAATGGAAAGTGCAAATGTCTGTATTATAAAGATGTAGCAAATAGAAGGGAGCCAAATTCAAGTTTTCTATCACTTGAATATTGTGAGAATCTTAGGTGCTGTAATTCATATACTTTCAATTTACAGCACTGACTGCACAAGCAAGATGAAACAAATGAGAGCTAGTTTAAAAAAGACAAACTAGGAATATAGGAACAGAATACTCAGAATAAATAGTGCTATATCTTATCTAGCAGTTTTTTAATATGTCAAATATTTACTACCTATGGCCAAGTCAGAAATTAGGAATTTTTGTGAAAGCCACTAATCTATGGGAAATATCAATCTTTCTCCCTTAAAATATACTATTACCCTAATTCAAAAGGACAGCCCTGTTGACAAGAGAAATAGACTATTTTTTGAACATGTATATGCCTAAAATTGTTGGAGACAAAATAGTGAACCTCACCAGAATTATTCAGTGAGAAAAAAATGAAGGTGAAGAAAAACTCAGGTTTGGAAAAGATTAACAGTTTAACCCATTCTGAAAACTTCTTAATCATTAGTTTATTTGTTATTGGAGAAATTAGTCAATATTTTAAAACTTCTTTTAAAAAGTGCTTTTTAAATATAGCTTTCTTTAAAATTCCAAGTTTATCATTTGGTAGAGAAATGAAAAGTTACTTTACAGATAAAACTCATGTACAATTAATTATATTTCCTCATGAAGTTTCTTAATCAGGGACATTAAATCATAAAGTCTATGTTTCTTTATCACTTCTTTTTACTTTCAGACTTCTGTTTAGTACAGATATTATTGAAAGAATCAATATGGACCTGACATGACAAATACCATTTCTTACTGGTTCTTTCTCAGCCTCAAAATAATTTTTACCCCAATTTTTCATAAACTGTTCCTTCCTTTCTACAATCTTTCCTCTTTCCTTCCCCTTCCTTTTTGGGGTGGGAGGTGGGTATCTTTAGTAAACTGAGAAATACACTTTCTGGAATAATCCATGTAGCCACAGAAATGGCTGAACATGGCTGTTCTCTTCAGAATGACTAACAGACCTCTCATGTTTTCTTTCTGTTTTCCCCTCCTCTGTGCCCATTTTATTACCTCATCAAATGAGACAAAATGTTTTTTCAAATATAAACAAAGTGGAATATTAATAATCAATGAGATTCATATCTACTCGAAACTCCAACAACTTCCAGAAAAGAAAATGAGTAGTAGGGTTTTCCAGGCCTTGCAATTATCTATGAAATATGATTTAAGCTTTGTGACAATCTTCAAAATAAAGTCAATCACACTGAAACTTATAATCCTAGAAATCAGAAGAGGGAAATGGCATTACACAAAGACATATCTCAGATTACCCAAATGCTTGTCACATCACATACATTGATAAGGTATAACCAGAAGACTGAAGCATAACCAAGAACCTTATTAAGCTGTTATTTTAAATAAGTAAATATATCAACCTTTGGTGAACTTTGCATTTCTTAAGTGATTCAAATTATAAATGAGATTTTTTAATGGGACCATTAGTCAACAATTTCACTTTGTGAGGAACATACCCACGTTAACCTGCATGCTTTCAGTACTTCTGCTGAACTGGAATATATGGACACAGACACTGATGGTATGATCTGAGAACTAGGTTTGTAGCTAATTTGAGGGAAATCTGTTTCTTTGTGGCTCTGTGAGTCCTCTACCCCTTCTCCATTGGTTCTATGTAGCTCACAGTGAGGACTATTAAGGCTGGGAACACTTTGTGTGGTCATCTGCTCAGTTGACTTAGGAGACGGAGTTGCTGTGGAAATGGCTGAAGATGGTGAAGAGGTAACAGAATCGCCAGTTTTTGTACAAATAGCTGGGAAGATGTTATTTGTCACAGGGTCTGGTATCTACATTGTCACTGGCCTTTCCAATCATCAAGGTGGAAAGCCGAGAATCATCTGAAATTAGTAAATTTGGTGACATGGAATCTCCATGGTTAGGACTGAAAGAACCATCTGGTATCAGCTGATGAACATGATTAGGATGTTCCTTGACACTGGCACAGCCATCGGATGACCCTTCACTGTGCCTGCTCTTATCAGGCACTAAGGATGTATTTCTTGATGGCTTGCTGCTCTCTTTGGTAAGAGTAATGACTTGTTGTCCACCTGAGGTAGCCGTGTGAGAGGTGAAGGGACTGAGAGCAGATCCCTCTGTTAATGAATTACTAGGCAGGGTGGAATGTCCCTTCTGATTTTGAATACTAGTGCTAGCTGATTGGAGATTCTGGGGAGGTCCAGTGAAACAGAGATTGTTCACCATTAGGGTCTGCCAAATGTGAACTCTGATCTCTCTGAAGCTCCTAGAAAGAAACAGAAAGCAAAAATAGGTTTAAAATTTAAATTTTCAACTTTGATTTAAATATTTGAATATTAAAAATCATAACTGAAAAATGAAAAGAAGAAACACATTCCTATGGTCATTATCATTTAAAGCCAAGGACACAAATCAAAATGAACCAAATCACTGGTCCAAGATATATACATTTAATAAAGGTAAACTATATATTCATTAGTCTTTAAAAATCATCAAGGGGAACAGGTGAAGCTCAATGTTTGAAATGCCTGCTTTTCTCTAATAAGGTTCTGGGTTCAATCCCCAGCACCAACTTAAAAAGGAAAATCACCATTAAAACTGTTAAGACAATAGTAATCCTTAATCAAAGGCAAAATTACTAACTCTATGAATATATTTCAAGAAACAGATTCCACAGATTCCACTCATATGTCTAAAGACATTTGAAATATAGCATCTCTCCACTAAGGATTTATAAAGAGATATAGAGGTAAGTTTCCCCAAATTCAGCTAATTAGAGAATATGATCATACTGGAAAAGTATTTTGAGGGAGAAGTTACCATAGTACTGAATTTAGAGGAAAGTTATTTCATGGGATGAATTACACAATGAAATAAGATGAATAATTCTGCTTAGATTATAGCCTTAAAGTCACAAACTGCTCTGAGAAGACTTTCTTTTATTTTACTGAAAAAGAAAACATATTTCTCAGCAATAATAATTAAGAAATACGGGGATAGGCAAACAATAATTTAATAGTTTCCACATGATTCTAATAACAACATATCAAAAATAAATACTGTTGAAAGATTATTTAAACATTAATATATTTTTAAGCTTTCTAGAATATTGGCATACTATATTTAACTTAGATGTTAGAGTTCAGCTATTTTTAAAAATTTGAAACAATTCAGTTAATATCCTAGAATAATTTGCTCCAACAACAGTTATTCAGTTAATATTGAGGGATATAGTTATTTTGTACTTTATATCTACAGAAGTTGTAGGTTTATGGAAAAATCATGCATAACATAAAGTTTCCATATACACCCCATTATTAACACTTTGCCTTGGAAATGTTAAAATATTATGTTCAGAATATGAAAGAGAAATTTTAAACCCTAGAGACATTTTAGAATTGTTCTTTTTAAGCTGGTGATTGCTTCAAAGGCAAGGATAAAGTCATTTTACTTACACATGAAAATAAATTTGTCAAAGTATAAAATAATAAAAATTTATTTTATAAGCTATTTTAACTTTTGAAGTCAGCCAGGATGCCTGTGAAATACAATTCTATAATTTAAAAAAACATCTCTGAATACAATGTTTCTAAGTAAAAATATTACTTATGATTAATTTGTTTACTTAAAAATCAGGTATTTTAAAAGAATGAGTAAGAACGCAAAAGGATGCAATTTGGTTTTTAATTAGTGAATAAGAAAGTAAAGAAATAATTACAGAAATAATTTAACAGTAATTCTTCAGTTGAATAAACTGTTTCCATAAAATAAAAATACCAAATGCTGTACTCAAATCACATTCAAAATACCACAAAAAAGGGACGTGGGCAGAAAAATTAAAAACCCACTCTTTATCATCATTGTCAAACACTGACATCATCAAAATTACAATTCAGAGGTTATCATTTAGCAAGTAAGGAGACAAGTGAAAAAGTAACACTGCTGTTATTTCTTTAGCAAAAAAATATTTTAAGGTAGAAAGAGCCCAAAGAAAATTTAAAGCAAAGGAAGACTTGAAAACTTCCTGCAACTTCAAATACATTCCCCAATCTATACAAAGCTCCATAAGCAGATGACAGTACACTAATGGCACAACCACTTGCTCTCATAATTAGCTGACCACCTATGCACAAACTATGCACAAATGTAAGAAACTCAGGGACCTATTTCTAAAAAATAAAATAAAAGGCTAAAACCAAAGAATAGAGATAAAAATTGGTGCATTGTGTAAGGGAGATTTCACAAACACATTTTTGCAAGTTATACAAGTTACTAAAAAAAAGGAATGGAAGGAATAAATTTCAGAAAAATAAAACCAAAAACACACACAAAGAAAAACACACAAATTGAAAAAACAATTTTAAAGACCCAGGATTACAATACAATATTACATACAATAAGCAAAAAAAAGACTACCATTTAATACATCAAATTCAAACTGCTAAAAGCTGACAGAGGAATATCCAAAAGCAGCCCAGGAAAATAACTCACCACTTTAAGAGAGTATTTAAAGTATTACTATAACACTTGAGGGTGAAAAGACAGAATGTCTGCTTCCATCACTGTTAATAAACTTTATACCAAAAGTACTAGAAAAAATTTCAAGGCAAGAAAATGCCATAAAGAATATCCAAAATGGTAAAGAAGCAGATAATGTGATGATTTATGCAATTACCACAGAAAACTTCAAACCTACTAAAGCTAATAAATTCAGCAAAATTCTGGGGAACAAGACTTAACAAGTACCCCCCTCCCCCCCCTCCCCTTCCTCCCCCCCCATCCCCATATACATATCTAGGAACAATTTAACCAAGGAAATAAAAAGATTTGTACAATCTGAAAGAAAAAAAATGCAAACGAAGAATTCATTATTTAGTAATTTTGTCCTTCAAATAGAAAAATGAGTTTAAAATATGCACCAACATAAACTAAAAGAGTCTGGCTTTGTAGCAAGCAATAAAGGGAGATTAACAACAGGAAAGAAAGAGAAGCTTGGAGGAGAGTATAGAAGGGAGGACTTCAATGGAGAATGGAAAACCAAAAGATTAAAAAGACAGAAGAAAATAAGATAAAAGCCAACAATAAAATGGTGGAAGTAAATAATGTTTTATCAATAATATAATTGAATATATGGATTAAACACACAATCAAAAGAAATCGGCTGACAGAATGGATAAAAAAACATGAGCCATCCATATGCTGTCTATAAGAAACTTAGCTTAGACCCAAAGAAACAGACCATCTGAAGGTGAAAGGTTAGAAAAAGATATTCCATGCAAACATCAACCAAAAGAGAGCATGGGCAGTTTTAATGGTGTCAGACAAAAAAAGACTCTAAATTCAAAAGTGTTATATGACATAGAAGAAGGTCATTATATACTAAGAAAAGGACAATCCACCAGGAAGGAGTAACTCATAAATGGCTATGCTGCTAACAAAGGTGTCCCAAAACACATGAGGTAAACTCTGGCAAAACTTGGCAAAACTGAAGGGAGAAATAGATATCTCTAAAATAATTAGTTGGAGATTTCATGTAACACTCACATCATTAGATAGAAGTACTAGACAGAAGATCAACAAGGAAAGAGAGAATTTGAACAATATTATAAACCAGCTGGACCTAACAGACATATACAGAACACTGCATGCCAAATCAGTGGATTAAACCAATGTTCACAGATCTTTTTCTCTGAGATAGACCACATAATGGGTCACAAAGGAGGTCTCAATGAAATAAAAGGAATGAAATTATTCAAAGCACCTTGAAGCTGGAATTAAGTTGGAAATCAGAACTATTTGGGAAGAGAAAATTAAAAAATGTGTGGAGACTAAACAACACACTCCTAAATAGTGGATGAAAGAAAAAATTGTAAGGGAAATTAGTAAATATCTTGAGATGAATGAAAATGAGACCAAAACTTCTTTAAAAATTAGTAAAAAAAATTAACTATAGAAAACAAACTTATGGGTTACAGCAAAGGCTGAGAGGGAAAATAATAACCCTAAACACTTATATTAAGAAAGAAGAAAAATGAAGAAATCAAGGAAAAAAAGTCATTTACAATAGCAATGAAAAGTCTCCAATACCTAAGAACAAATTTAACTAAAGATGTAAATGGCTCTTAGGCAGAAAACTATAAAACCCTGTTAAAGGAAATCAAAAAGACCTAAATGGAAGAATATTGCCTGTTCATGCACAGGAAGACTAAACTTCACTAAAAAGTATATCCTACCCTAACTGAGTTACAGATTTAATGCAATCACAATAAAAATTACCAAACTATTTTTTACTGAATTGGAAAAGCTAACTGTGGAATTTATTTGGAAGAGCAAGTGGCACCAAGTAGCCAGAGACATACTGAAAAAGAAAAACAAAATAGGAGGACTCACACTACCTAATTTAAAAACATATTAGGTAAGTGCAAAAGGAATTGCAGTTTTAGACTGTGAATTTTAAATTCTTATAACTAGGCTCAGAGAAGGAGATTTGGCTCAACTGATAGGGCATCCACCTACCATATAAGGGGTCAAATGTTCAAACCTAGGGCCTCCTGACCCATGTGGTGAGCTGGTCTATGCACAGTGCTGATGTGCACAAGGAGTGCCATGCCACACAGGGGTGTCTCCTGCATAGGTGAGCCCCACATGCAAGGAGTGCACCCCTCAAGGAGAGCCACTCCTTGCCAAAAAGTATAGCCTGCCCAGGAGTGGCACTGCACACACAGAGAGCTGATGCTTCAAGATGACACAACAGAAAGAGACACAGATTCCTGGTCCCACTGACAAGAATACAAACACAGACATAAGAACACACAGAAAATGGACACAGAGAGCAGACAACAGGGGGGAGAGGGAGAAATAAAAATAAAATTTTTATTAATCAAAATAGGAACCATTAAAATCAAAACATTTTTTGTGAATGAGAAAACAGTTTGTTGATTCCATAAGCATAAAAATCCATGCTTTGGATTCAACAAACTCTGGGAAAGCAGTTTCTGCACTTTGTTGGTTGTGGAAGTGTGTTCCCTGCAAAAGTTGTTGAGATGCTTCCAGAAGTGGCTGGGGAGAGGTCAGGTGATTATGGTTGATGAGGAAATACTTCATAGCCTGATTCATTCAACTTTTGAAGCACTGGTGGTGAGACATGCAGTTGGGCACTGTTATGGAGAAGAATTGGACCCTTTCTGTTGACCAATGCCAGCTATAGGCATTGCAGTTTTCTGTGCATCTCATCAATCTGCCAAGTATACATCTCAGACGTAAAGGTTTAGTTGAGATTCAGAAGGCTGTAGTGCATCAGACTGGAAGTAGATCACCAACAATGACCATGACCATTTTTTGATGCAAGTTTGGACTTATGAAGTGCTTTGGAGCTTCTTCTTGGTCCAACTGCTGAGCTGGTTATCACTGGTTTTTGTATAAAATTCACATTTTGTCATACATCGCAATCCGACTGAGGAATGCTTCAGTGTTGTTCCATAGAATAAAATAAGATGACAGTTCAAAATGACTTTTTAAAAATTTATTTTGGTCAGCTCATGAGGCACCCACTTATAGAGCTTTTCTGCCTTTCCAATTTCCTTCAAATGCTCAGTGACCACAGAATGGGCAATTTTGAGTCTTTGGCAACTTCCTATGTAGCTGTAAGAGCGTCAGCTTCAATGACTGCTCTGAATTGGTCATTGTCAAGTTATGTAGGCTGGCCACTTGCTCCTCATTTTCAAGGCTCTTGTCTCCTCTCCAAAACTTCTTGAGCCACCATTGCACTGTACGTTCACTAGCAGTTCCTGGACAAATGTGTTGTTGATGTTGTCTCTGCTGCTTTACAAACCATTCTGAACTCACATAAGAAAATTTATCAAATTTGCTAACATCATTTCCACAGTTTAAAATAAATATCAACAGCAAGTAATAAGTTCTTAGCAAAAAATAAAGTGAGAAATGCACATTAAAATGATGTATGTAACATAACCACATTTATTTAAGAATATATGCCAATATCAAATAAGAAACATAAACAATGGAAAACAGTAATTACTTTTGCACCGACCTAATACTGCAAAGTTACAGTGGTCAAAACTGCATGTTATTGGCACAAGGATAGCCTAACTGATCAGTGGAACTGATCTGAGAGTTCTGCTATAGATACATGTACATTCAACTGATATTTGACAAGGCCACCAAGCCTACTCAACTGGGAGAGAATGGCTTCTTCAACAAACGGTGCTTGTAGAACTGGATATTCATATTCAAAAGATTGAGAGAGAGGCACTATCTGACACCTTATATAAAATGTGATGGAGGAGGCATGGGAAGAGTTTCACCTGGGGCGTAACTATAAGTCATATAAATGTGTTCAAGTGTTTATGGGGCACTGTCATGGTGGGTGGAGATCTACAGGATAACTGAAAGAATATCCAATTCCCATCCTGGGGAGTTCTGCCACAACTTCTAATGGCAGAGCAAGAATGCTCAGTACAGTGGCAGGGACTGGTGAAGGAGGAAGGACCATTCTTGGGTCCATGTTGATGATTGTACTATGAATCATTCCTTTTTTTTTTTTCAGAAATGGGTTGTTGTTTTTTCCCTAGTTTTTTTTAAAGATACATAGATCACAAAAAAAGTTACATTAAAAAATATGAGTTTCCTGTATACCCTACACCCATCCCCCCACTACTTCCTCATCAACAACCTCTTTTATCACTGTGACACATTCATTGCATTTGGTGAATATATTTTGGAGCACTGCTACATTGCATGGATTATAGTTTATTGTAGCTCACACTCTCCTCCAGGCAATTCAGTGGGATAAAGCAGGATATGTCATGTCCAGCATTTGTCTCTGCAATACCATTCGGGACAACTCCAAGTCCCGAAAATGCCCCCACATCACATCTCTTCTTTCCCTTCTCAGCCCTCAGCAACTCCTGTGGCCACTGTCTCCACATCAAGGATAAAATTTCTTGCATTGTTTGAGTCACAATAGTTCTATAGTAGGATATCAGTAAGCCCACTCTAATCCATATTTTATTCCTCTATCTTGTCAGCCCTTGGATTGTGATGTCCATTCTACCTCTAAATCTAGAGGGGGCTTAGATTCCACCTGCCTGATGGATGGGATTTTCCTGCTTGCCATGGTAGGCACCCTCGGTTCTCTGGTGTGGTGGTTACCCATCTTCACTTCCCTGTTAGCTGACTGGGTAAACCCAATGAGCCAGAGCATAGGTGTTGCAACACTGCTTAGTCTCAGGTCCTAGACAGCACATGCCAGTCCAGAGAGTCAAGTCTCCTGAGTATTCACCAACCCTACCACCAATGACAGGTTCAATAAAAGTGACAGAAGTTATGACCCCAGTGGGTGATTTTGAGTCTTTCCTTTGAAATTTAATCTTAGCCAAGTATTGTATTTTACCTAAGAGATACCTCCTGAGAGCCTCATTTGTGGGAAACAAAGGAATGTTGTTTCCATGGAAGCAAGTTACTTTCTGACTACTGGGTCATGCTGTCCCTAGAGATATACCTGCAGGTGGCTAATCTCTCTGGGAAACATAACATTCCAGCAGAATCCAGACTTGATATCTCAAGTAACCTGGGCAACAAGATTAATGAGTATCTTTGTTTCAATAATATAATAGAACATTATGAGCTTTGGTAACTATCTAATTCACTGTGCTAGTAAGAATGAGGTAATGGGAATAGTTAGCTAGAATAGTTCCTGCTTCTCACGGCCTGTTGGGGTATATAAGCAAGCCCCTGAGATTAATAAACTTGTCTAATGAGCTTGAGACTTCAATGCTCGCAGATTCCGTGAACCCAATATTTCTTTGCCTTTCATTCCCAATTCTGTTGGGTCCTTTGACTCCAACAAGTGGTGCCCAATGTGGGGCCCAAGGCTATAACTTCAGCAGAGATTCTTCCACAACAGTATCAGGAATGCGGAAACAGAAAAGCCTTCTTTAAGGTAAGAGCATCAATCAGCAGTAACCTGGGTTTGGCATTGCAGTGTGTTAATATATTTTAATGTTGTTTCCACTAGCATCAGGGTATGGGTAATCAGCCAGGATGCTTGGAAGAATATTCACAAGTTTTAAAAACACTTTTACCTACAGTTGGCATCACAGTAAAAACAGCAGATTCATGACAAAATGTGGCATTGGTGTGGAAAAAGTGGCCATGGTGGCTGCTGGGTGCAGGGAATGGGAGGAAGAGATGAGATGTGGAGGCATTATTGGGACTTGGAGTTGTCCTGGGTGGTGATGCAGGGACAATTGCCAGACATTGTATGTCCTCCCATGGCCCACTGGATGGAACATGGGAGAGTGTAGGCTATGGTGTGGACAGCTGGCCATGGGGTGCAGCGATGCCCAGAGATGTATTCACCAGATGCAGCGGATGTTTCATGATGATGGGGGAGAGTGTTACTGTGGGGGGAGTGGTGGGGTGGGGGCAGTGGGGGTGAATGGGGACCTCATATTTTTTTAATGTTATATTTTCTAAAAAATGAATAAATAAAATTAAATTTTAAAAAAACAAACAGCAGATTTACTTGAGCTTTTTGCCTTAGTTCAGAAACATTGTTACTGGTTTCAGACTCAGGAGTGTAATGTTTGAAATTTGAAACAGTGGAAACATGTAATGAATGCTTTACGAAGAGCATATCAAAAAAGGGAATTCATTCCATTATCAGCATGGGCCTTATGCCACCAGATAGTGGCAGCCTTAGATCCTTTACAGTCTAAAGAAGGAGAGAAAGATGAAATTACTATATTTTCTAAGCCCATAAGTAAATGTGAAATGAAAGAAAGTAAATTGGAACAAGAACAGGAACTTGAGACAAATGGGGAATCATCAGGTTTTTTCCCCCATCCTGATATTAACCCTTTCATCAATAAAAGCTCAGTGAAGTGTCCTAATGAAATATATTCTGTGTATCCAGTACAATCCTCTGCACCTACTGAATTGTCTTCTGTTACTAAGCCTAAATTAGAAATGTTTTCAGATGTTGCCAATGCTTTGCCTTATGTTAAACAATTATTATCTGCTTTCACTGTAACATTACATGCGATACCACCAGATACAAAGAATCTGCAAGGGGGTATTGAGTTTCATCCTGAGCCAATATCTTTTAAACTATTGAAAGATTTAAAATGGGTAAAGATACTAAATAAAGTCCTTGTTAGTGAAATCAGGCTTGTAAGAAAGCGCTCTGTTAAAGTGTTAACTAAAATAAAGAAACTGTTCTGGCAGCAACTCTTTAAACCCCCTGCTGTCTACATGACAATGTAGCTGTGGGCTAGTTGGGGTTAATAGAGTTAAGCCACTGAAAAAAGAGAAAAATGTGGCAACATTGGTATTCTGTTTTGTTTTCATGCTAATTCTAATTGGGCGTATTTAACCAAGATAATAAAATTAGTACAAAATTTTTATCAGGGTTTAAAAAGGAATTTTCAGTTTTAAATCAATAGTTTACTCCTGAATTTCAAGTCTCAGTATAGTCTTATAGAGCAATAATCCAAAAATGTGTGTTAACGGTCTGTCTAAACTGCTAAATAAGAGTTTAGCTACATTTCTGCTGCTCAAATTATCTTAACTGATTGCTGATAACTAATAAAAATGTTTCCAAGCACAAGCTTGCATGTTACAGGCAACATGGATTCCAGAAGAAATCTTAAAAGGTAAAATCTAAGATGTGATATTACAGAGAACTTAAAAACAGCTATACCAAGAAAGTAAGAATTATGGGTTAATTGTAAACTGTATGTTTCTTTTACTGTGTTGTGATTATTCTGTTTGTCTATTCATTCAATGTCAGTGTATATTTTGATACCTCCGGATGGTAATATAAATTAATAAAACTTTATAAAAGAGCTCTATTCAAATGGCCAAAAATTAAATAAGTGCTTATATTAATACTTAAGTTTAAATGTTAATAAGATCTCTGCAATGATAAAAATCATGTCTTGATTAACAAAATTACTATAAGTCCTTTTATAAAAAGTTGTTCTTGCCTAGATTAAAATGAATAGCTTATTTTTCTTCACAGGATAATATGAAGGATGTAAAACTTAAATGAATATTTAAAAGGTTAAAAGTTTGTGAGAATGCTAACTGAAATTTAATAAGTTTTTGCAAATAGTGTGTTTTGTCCTAAAGCAGGATGGCTAATTTTCATAAACTCTTGGAACTTAAATGCATGTGGCAAGTTGTAGAAAGTATTGTGGTAACTTTAAGTAAAGAAATGTGTTCTGTAAAGGTAAAATTTGTCTTAAAATAATATAATTATAGTCTATATGGTTATAAATAATTATAAAAAGTCTTATGAAGCATTGTTTAAATTAAAGTGTTTAAGTGGTAATTCCAAAAGGTCATTATTAAACAAACCTGAATTAATAATAATAATAATAAAAGGTAATTTTATAACAGAAAAGCTTTGCTGCAGCCAGCCTCCCTTGACAACTTGCTTCTAAGAAACTGTTTCTAATATTGCATGCTACTAAGTATTTAAAGTAAAGAAAAGTTTATTATTTTAACAAGCTTGTTTAGTGCTGACAGTGTTATAAGAAGTTTGCTTGATAACTTTGCATGTGGCTATATGAAATATGTTTTTATTATTAAGGAAACAGGAAATAATTTTGTCCTAAGATAAAATGATTGGTTATTAAGAAAGAATAAAATATGGAACAAAGCCTGAGTGAATACTGAAAGTGCAGAAGGTTCATGGAAAAGAAATTTTTATGGTTAAAGTTGAATAAGATTTGATGGGTCTATCTATAAAATTTTAAAGGCTTTAGTATCAAGTAGTATACTAATGCAAAGTTAAAATTTTGTTCTTTCTTAAAGCCTCTCAAATCATTAATCTGTTTTTGGTAAAAGTTCTTATCCTCAATAATCAGTATACAAAGAAAGCCTATTTTATCAAAATAGATTCTTGTGCTTTAACCTTATCATTTCCTCAGTGTTCAAAAAAGGAAAAGTCTTATCTCTTTTAAAGAAACATAATGTTCAAAGCTGCTATCTCAAAATCAAATCATAAATGTAGCCTTTTATTCCAAACTAATTATAAGAGATTTGTTCTTTTACCTTGAAAGAAAAATTAAATAGTTGAGTTCATTTAATATGTTAAAATTTAAATTAAAAAGTGTTTTAAAGTGTTATAAAAGTAACAAGTTTTTTCTTTCCTTTAACCCTCTGTTAATTAAAGTTGTGTGAGTAAAAGGTTTCTATTAATGCTTAAGAGTGTATAAAGTTGCCAATATTTCAGCATAATATAAAAGTGAAGTACAATGTGGTTAATTATGGTTTTAATTATTATAAAAGAGTATGTGTCACAGAAAGAATCTCTTATCATAGATTAAAGTAACAACACTGTAGTATGCAGCAATCCCAAACACTGCTAGTTTGTTGCAAAAAGTTAATGTCCAGCTGTATTGCTATCACTTTGTTTTAAAACTTGCTAAGACTTTCTTTCTTTCTTTAGTGTCTTCTTAGACAAATCAAGCCAGCTACATTCCTCTATCTGTAAAAAAAAAAACAACAACAATAAACTTTTACAGTGCTTTTCAGGACTAGGTGCACAGCCCAACCATCTTGTACAGTATTTACTGATAGTAATAATAATAATAAGCAGCATGTGTTAATTCTCAAAAAGAACAGGTTTGGCAAAATCCTTATTCATCTGCTCAACGCACAGAGCTTTCAGCCATCATTAAAGTTTTACAAATGTTTTGAGAGCCCTTAAACATTTTCTCTGACTCTGAATATGTATGTCTTACTGTCAAGCATATTGAAAGAGCTCATATCTTTGCTACTGATGAGTTATCTCAACTTTTCACTAACTTGCAATGTCTCATTAGGTTAAGACAGCATCCTATTTACATTACTCATATACACTCTAATACCTCTTTGCCTGGTCCTATGACAGCAAATAATGCTTGAGCTGATTTATTAGTAAAGTGTTTACAAAGTGCTTGTGATTACCATGCTTTAACTTGCATTAATGCTAAAGGCCTGTGAAATAAATATCAAAAGTTAACAAGACTACAGGTGCAAGAAATTATTTGCACTTGTCCTACTTGTGGACCACTAACAGTGGTGCCTTTTCAGGCTGGAACTAATCACAGAGGCCTGACTCCTAATCAATTAAGGCAGGTGGATATTACTCACATACCATCCTTTGGTAAACTACAATGTGTTCATGTTTATATTGACACTTATTCTCATTTTATGTGGGCTACTGCACAAAGTGGTGAACGTTTTCATCATGTTCATTCACACTTATGGTCTGCTTTTGCTGTAATGGGATGCTCTCTGAAAATTAAAACTGATAATAGACCTCCTTACATTAGTAAATCCTTTAAATATTTCTGTTTAAAATATAGTATTGAACATGTTACTGGCATTCCTTATAATCCTACAGGTCAAGCCATAGTTGAACACAGCCATCATACTCTAAAAACTATGTTTTTAAAACAAAAAGGGGGAGATGATGGTATTATAACACCAAAAGGTCAATTGGCAAAAGTTTTATTTACTTTAAATTTTCTTAATGTTTATAATTCATTGACACCTGTGGAATGTCACTTTGGAAAATGTCAAACATCTACAGTGGATGCAGGAAGTGAAGATCAACCAATATTCTGAAAAGATATTTTAAGCAATGAATGAAAAAAAGACAAGATTACAGTATGGGGGTGAGGCTATGCTTTATCATTTCAGAAAATGGAGAACAAATTTGGTTACCTGTGAAGAGGATTAAACCCCAGAATGAAGAGATGGGTCTCCTGCAACTTCTGATGATGGTGATCGTAAGTAATGAGGAAGCTGCTGGTAATTACACTTAGTGGGTGTATATACCTAACCCCCCATTACTTAGAGTGTTAACCCGAAAAGATCCATTCTTTCATATATATCGGAAGAAGATCCATATATTCCCTGGACAAACTGATGATCGACTGCCAATTAAACCCTATGAAGAAGAAGAAAGAATTGATAAACTCATATTATCATTTGATTATCAACCCTTATGCATTGGTAACCATCCTTCCTGTATGTATGTTAAAAATTGGGCCATAATTATCTTCAAAAATAATAATACTCAGTTTATTGTGACTTTATTTCCCTCTTCCAATTTATTCATGACCAAAAATCCTACTTATGATTATCCACAAAAAGACAGTAGGGATAAAGAAGGATGGCAAAAGTGCCATATAAGAAGAGGAGCTGTCATTTTAATGATTCCTATGGAATAGTGTGGGAAAGTGCCCCTATGGGAAGTCCCATTGAATATAATAACAGATTTATTTGGTATGGTCTAAATAGTAAAGGACAACAAAAAATAATTTTCACTAAAAATAATAATATTTAGAAACAGAAAGGGAAACAGATCCCTTCTTCATAGTGTAACATTACATCTATACATAAAAGAATCCCTGGAAAGTTTTTCTAGGAATAGCTCTTACTATAGAATGGATTGAGAATAATAGTAAGAGGGGTCAATATCTGCATTTAGATCAAATTATCATCTTCAGGCATGTGTAAGAGATCCTTATGTGTTTGTGGTTGGAAAATTGACTATAACTGAGAATGCTCTATTTTATAAAAGTGGGGCTTTGCATACCTGTTTGTCTGAGAACATTTTACAGAATGGAGATTTCATTACAATGGCTCAGAGGCGGCGCGGAGTATGGATTCCAGTGCGACTGAACTGAATTTGGCAATCATCACCTGAGAGTCAACTGCTGTTCCATATGGCTCAAGAAATCCTGAAGCACTCGAAATGATTTGTGGGGCTGATAATAGCTGGCATATTAGGACTGATTGGTTTCACTGCAGCTGCCGCTACAGCTACTGTAGCCTTGCATGAGACAGTGCAGACTCAACAATACGTGCATGAATGGCATAAGAATGCTAGTGACTTATGGCATAGTCAAGAATATATTGATGGAGAATTAAACAGTAGAGGTAATAATTTAGAATCAGCTGTTTTGCATATTGGAGATCAATTGTATAATTTAAACTTAAGGGGATTGAAATGTGATTGGAATGAAAGTAACTTTTGTATTACTCCACTTGCTTATAATAATTCCATATTTGTTTGGGAAAAGATTAAAAATCATTTGATAGGTCATAAAAGTAATATGTCATTAGAGATAGAAGAATTACAGAAAAAGATATTAGAAATGTCTCAAAATCAGATTTATGTAGCTGAAGATAAGGATATCTTTAATGATTTAATTTCTCATTTTAATAAGTTTAATCCAGTAGATTGGTGGAAGTCTCAACATTTTTATCAGCTTTAGGAATAAGATTTTGTGTATTAATCTTGTTGCTGATTGTTGTCATTTGCCTGGGATGAGAAATATGCCGAAACCTGCACCATGCTGATGCAATGGGACAAGCTAATAATTTGGTACTTGCAAAAAATCTGATATAGTTCCCCATGGTCAGAGAACTTGGCTGGTAGTCAATGACAGGTAAGACTCTCAGAGGAGGGCAGCCTAAAGCAGGCACAGCCACCCTGACTAAAACAAAAGGGGGAAATTTGGGAAACAAAGGCATGCTGTTTCCATGGAAGCAAGTTACTTTCTGACCTCTGGGTCAGATATACGTGCAGGTGGCTAATCTCTCTGGGAAACATAACATTCCAGCAGAACCCAGACTTGATATCTCAAGTAACCTGGGCAACAAGATTAATGAGTATATTTGTTTCAATAATATAGTAGAACATTATGAACATTGGTAACTATCTAATTCACTGTGTTAGTAAGAATGAGGTAATGGGAATAGTTAGCTAGAATAGTTCCTGCTTCTCATGGCCTGTTGGGGTATATAAGCAAGCCCCTGAGATTAATAAATTTGTCTAATGAGCTTGAGACTTCAATGCTTGCAGATCCCCTGAACCCAATCTTTCTTTGCCCTTCATTCCTGATACCCTCGGGTCTGTCAACTCCGACACTCATTGTTACTCAAATGTGGCCTCTCTCAAAGCCAAACTCAGCATATTACCTCAGCTTGACTCCTAAGGATGAACCTCCCTGGCACCAAAGGATTACTACCAAGCACAAAGTAGCAATGCACCTAGAAAAAGACCTTGACCAAAAAGGGAAAAAAGGAAAGGCAAATGAGTTTATATGGCTAAGAGACTTCAAAGTGAGTGGGGAGACCATTACAAAAGTTACATTTATGTATGTATTCACAGGATCTCATTGACTACCACAGTAAATAATGCCTCAAATAGTGGGGTTCCTGAAGGTTCTTGAAACATCCATAACCTGGATGATAGGGTTCACAGCTCAGGAGTTTCGTTCCCTGCTAGTGAGCACTACTTTGGAATTCATGCACCTCAGTATGACAGAGATGGACTCAGTGGTGATTTCCCTCCATCTGTCTCACCTGCCCCTTATATTTGAACTATAGTTGGTACTAGTGCTGTAGAATTTGAGAGAGGTTCAATGATTTGCATATAGAAAGGCCAGGACTCAGGAATGATTTTGAGAAAGAAAAATGGTTTATTGATAGCCAGCTGGACTCAGGAGTTTCAATCCCGAGCCCCGAACAAGATTTTTTAGTCCCTTTTATACAGAGAGGAAAGGCCAAATTGTTCTTTTGTTTCAGTTCTCAATAGGCTTGAATTAGCATATATTTTCTACATCCTAGCTAAGCTTTTAGCATGGACTTCATATATTCTAGATAAGCTTTTAGCACATTTGGTTTGCATTTCCCCTGACTATTTAAAGTTCATAGAGTTTGCGTTGATAAACTGTTTCCTGGGACTGGAGTCATTGCCATGGTCACCAAGGGCAGGACTGCAGCCTCTCATCCCACACCCACAAGTCAAGACAGACAGCTTAGGTTAAGGTTATCTCCAAAGAGAAAAAGAGCCTCCAACCCATAGCCCACATCACTAGAGTTGATAGTTTATGCTGTTCATGCCTAAGAGACTTAAATTTTTCCACTTTCCATGTGCCCATCAGGCCCTGAATCTCAGAAAAGTTACATCACCTAATCTCTAGTTCATTAGACTCATCTACGACAACTAACAAGGACATGATGATGGACAATGACCATCCCAAGGAACAGAGAGAGTCTATAACTGCAAGCAAGATAGATCTGTCCATCTGCCCCCATGGGATCTAAGCCCCCTCTCAATTAGAGGCAGAGTTGGCATCACAATCCCAGAATCCTTAGGATTCAGGAATGAACGATGGACATGAGTAGAGTTACTGTTATTGTACCACAAACTTACTGTGAACTTACATCACTGATGTTGAGGCACTGGCCACCAGAGATTCTGAGGGGAGAGAGAGGGAAAAACAGTTGTATTATGGAGGCATTTGGGGACCATGGAATTGTCATGATTTTGCAATGACAGGTACAGGCCATTATGTATCTTGTTATAACTTACAAACTTGTGTGAAAGTTTAACACTGTAATGTAAAATATAAGCTACACTTAGTGGCAATGCTCCAATTCATCCATTGTAACAAATGTTCCACATTAATGAAGGATGTTGCTAATGTGGGAAAGTGTGGGAGGGGTAAGAGGTTAGGCATATGGGAATCCTCTACATTTTTAATATATTAGAACAGAAATAAATGAAATAGAGAACAATAACAACAATAAATCAACAGAGAAAACCCAACAAAATCAAAAGTAGATTCTTTGAGATCAACAATATTGACAAACCCTCAGGTAGAATAGAATTTTAAATAAAGAGAGAAGATACAAATCAATAAAGTCAGAAGTGAAGGGTGGGTGAGTTATGAGTGAGCCCACAGAAAGATAAAAAGGATCCTAAGTGGATTTTAAGAGAAACTGCATGTCAACAAATTAGACAACCTACAAGCAGTGGACAAATTCACAGAAATATATAAACAACCGACAATGACTACGAGGAACACAAGAACTCAAAAAACCAATCACACTTAAAAGAGACCTATTATCCATCAACAATTTCTCAAAATAGTTGTTGCTTTCATTACATCAATCATTAAGAGCATTTTCCTTATTTCAATATTAATAATAAAACAACAAAACAAGCAAAAATACACAACTATGTGATTCTACTGAATACAACTGATTATACACTTTGAATGAATTGTAGGCGTTGTTAATATTAAACAATAAAAGTATTTGTTTTAAAAAAAAACTCCCAAATAATAAAAGCCCAGGGCCAAATGGCTTCACAGATGAATTCCAACAAGCATTCTGAAAAGAATTAATACCAATCCTGTTTAAACTCTTCCAGAAAACTTAATAGGAAGATAAAAATCACTAAATATATTAGGAGACCAACATCACCTGATACCAGAGTCAGATAAACTACAAAAAAAGAAAATTACAGACCAATCTCTCTAAAGATATATACAAAAATTCTCAAGAAGATACTTGCAAATAGTATCCAAAAGCATATCAAAAGAATTATATACCACAACCAAGTGGGATTTATTCCTGGTATGCAAATAGTATTTCTATATATGTAAATCAATAAATATAATTATCATCACACTAACAACTTGAAGGAAAAACTACATGATCATCTCAATCGATGTAGGAAGGAATTCAGCAAAATCCACCATCCTTTCTTGATAAGAAACTTTCAAAAGATAGGAATAAAAGGAAATACCCTCACTAGGATAAATGGCATGTATGAAAATCCCCCAGCCAACATCATACAAGTAGAAAGATTGGAAACTTTCTATAAATGAGAATAAGAAAAGGATATCCCCTGTCACCATTGTTATTCCACAGTGTGCTACAATTTCTAGATAGAGCAATTAGACAAGAAAAAATAATAAAAAACATCCAAAATAAGAAACTAAAACCCTCTCTATTTACAGATGTCATGTTTCTATATTTAGAAAATTCTGAAATGACTATGATAAAGCCAGTTGACTTCATAAATGAGTTCAGGTAAGTGGTAGAATACATGATCAACACGCAAAAATCAATGTTTTGTAGACTAGCACTTAATCTAAGGAGTAAAAAAGGAAAAAAAAATCATTTACAATAATAACAAAGAAACTCAAATACTTAGGAACCAATTTATCCAAAGATGTCAGGACCTATGTTCAGAGAGCTACAAAACAATGCTAAAAGAAATCAATGAATACCTAAATAAATGGAAAGATATTCAATATTCATAGACGTTGTGACGATGATAATTCTACCCAAACTGATGTAAAGATTCAATGTGTAGCAGTTTGTTATTCTTTATGAATTCCAAATATAGCTACTGAATTGGGATTCTGAGATGATCTTTTCCTCTGGGCATATCAGATTGGATTGGATTCAGAGGTTTCACTTTCACTTGATAAACTAATGAGTAAGTGAATATACCATACTAATAAGGAATGTTGTTAAAGTGGGGAAGATGTGGGAAGCAGGGCTTATGGGAATCTCCTATATTTTTAAAGTAGCATTTATGTAACCTAAGTATCTTTTAAAAAGTAAAAAATAAAAATAAGAAGGCATGGGTGCAGAAAAAAAAAAAAAAGAAAGAAGCCTTGACTGGGTCATGTCACTATGAGGTAGAGTTCCTGCTCCCAGGAAGAGAACACAGGAAGCCTGAAACCTTGCAGATATCAGAAGTTACTGTGCTTCAACAAGTAGCAAGAGACTTTGGTGAGGGAAGTAACTTATGCTTTATTATGGCCTAGTAACTACAAGCTTCTACCCCAAATAAATATCCATTCTAAAAACCAATATATTTCTGGTATTTTGCATCAGTACCCCTTTGGCTGACTAATGTAATACCAATCAAAATTTCAACAGTTTAGTTTATGGAACTAGAAATACAAAAGGCAATTATCAAATTTATTTAGAAGGGTAAAGACATCCCAAATAGCCAAAAACACTCTAAAAATGAAGAGCAGTGTGAGAGATCTTTCACTTGAAACATATTACGAAGAGACTGGTCAAAACAGCATGGTATTGGTGTAAAGATGTATATAGTGATCAGAAGAAAAGAACTGAGAGTCCAGAAATAAAATCTCACCTCTCTGGCCAACTGGTTCTGTCAAACCTACCAAGTTCATGTTCCCAGAATAAGACAGTTTTTTCAACAAATGGTGCTGGGAAATAGCCAAAACAATGGCTTTTCTCATTCCCTATACAAGAATCAACTCAAAATAGAAGAAAGACCTAAGTATAAAAGCAAGGACAATAACACAACTAGAATAAAAGTGATGTTGTGGTAGGTGGTAGTTTCTTAGACCTTACATCCAAATCATGAGCAATAAAAGAAAGAATAAAAAAATGGCACTTGCTCAAAATTAGCACTTTTGAACTACAAAGGACTTTGTTAAAAGGGTGAAAAGGCAGCAAACTCAGTGGGAGAAAATACCTGGAAATTACTTATCCAATAAGGATTTAATATCCATGATAAAGAGAAGCTATAATGAAAAAATAAAAAGACAAGTAACTGAATTTTTAAAATTGGGAAAAGACTTGAAAACACATTTGTTCAAAGAAGAAACACAAATGCTGGAAAAACACACAAAGAGTGTTCTATAACACTGGTAATTAAGAAAATGAAATCAATGTTATAAAAAGATATAATTTCAATACCTATTAGAATGTCCACTATTAAAGGGAGGGAAAACTACAAGTGTTGGAAAGGATGGGGTGAGATGGGAATGCTCATTCACTGCTCATGGGAGTGTGGAATGGTACAGCCACTATAGAGAACCGTTTGGCAGTTCTTAAGGAATTTTAAGCTAGATTTGCTATGTGAGCCGGAAATAGCACTACAAAGTATTAATATATACCCAGAAGAACTGACAGCAGTGAGATGAGCAGACACCTACACTTCAATGGTCATAATGGTGTTATTCACAATTGCCAAAAGAAGGAAACAATCTAGGTGTCCATCAACTGACAAATAGAGAAACTGTGGTGTACAGATACAATGGAATATTATTCAGTTGTAAGAAGAATAAAGCATTTGATAATGTGGATGAAACTGGAGGTCATTACATTCAGTTACATAAGCCAGACACAAAAGATCAAATACTGTATGATTGCACTATTATGGACTAAGTATATAATGAAAACTCATGGAGTATATTAGAATATAGAAATTAGAAAGAGAACAGAATGGAAATTGAGGTTTATTCTGTACAGAAATGGGTAAAGAGGCTGTAGATCTTTATAATGAATAGAAATGGTGAGAGCACATCATAAAGTTCATTAATTAGCTGTGCTAATATAGAGGTTTAATGTGGTCAAAAGGGAGAGATTATGGTTGCATATATTAATGGAAGGAAAGTTAAAAATGTGGAACATGGGTCTGTATAGTATGGCAAAACCACACGTGAAGAATGAATATGGATAATACTGCATATATGACTGTGTTTTCTTGAAATTGAACAAATAAGCTGTTAGAAGATGTACATATCAAGCAAAAATATAGCCAGAGGAATTATGGACAGTAGTGTATAGTAATATATTAATAATCTTAGATTAAGGGTAATCAAAAAAGGAAATAAATTAAGTGAAGGGAAGTAGACAAAAATACTACATATTGTTTGACTCCACCTATACAAAATGTAACTACAAATAGATTAGAGAGATGGAAAGAGAACAGCAGCTATATGGCAAGGGAAGGTTAGAGAGACTAAGGGATGATAATTAAGGGGTAGAGTTTGGTTTTTGTTTATTGTTATTACTGAAACAATGAAATTGCTCTATTCCAATAGTAGTAATAATAAATGAAGTGATGAATGCACACCTATGTGATCATACCAAATATCAGAGACTGTATAGTGTGGATGCACAGCTATGCATTATTAACATATATCAATAAAACAGATTTTTCAAAAAATAAGAAGAAAATCTTCAGGGGTTGGAATGGTACTTCCCCTATCCTCCTCCTCACACTGGCGGGCAACAGTCCACATTCACCTACAGCTTCCTGGTTCCATATTCTGCAGGGAGGAGAGCTGTCAGTGGCAGCCGGAAGGACAGATCTATCACACTCACCCCTGTATTGCTGATCTGAGAATTCATTCTGACATGTTCTTGTGTCTGGAAGGGCAGTGAGACATCAAAAAGACAACCAAACCACAAATGTGTGAAGCAAGATATTAGTTAATATATGGTACAGGACCCCAGAACTGAAGGAATGAATACTTCGTAGGGGCAATCTGGAATATTCAAAGTGTCTGTGTAAATGCAGTTATTGGTAACACTATGAGCTTCTGGCTAGGACAAGATAAATTGCACAGAAAATAAATTAGAACACCCATATGTTTTCACCTTGGATAGTTCTTTAGGTACTATAAAAGGCTATGTAAATGCTGAAGGACAAAAGCAAGAAGAGCAAATCTGCAAGTTTCCTCTTTTGTTTTGTTTTTTTGTTGCTTTCTGGCATGCAGAGAAGGCTCTTTATCAACAATAGCTGAATACAAGATTAAGGAACAAACTATAATGAACAAATAAGAGAGACTTAATAAGAAAAATACAAAAAAAAAAAAAACAGAAAACAATGGCCCACTTAAAGTAAAAAACTGAAATGACATTCTTAAGAGAAGATTTTGGAAAAAACATACTTTTTAAATTTTTTTAATTTAAATTAAAGATGTGTGTTTACAAAAAAAATGCATGCAATTTAGGATTCCCATCCTATTAAAACTGCTCTCATGTAAATTTGTAAAAATTTATGAAAGCACATTTCTATAATTGCACTTTTAATGACATTCCATGTGTATAACAGGCTTCACTATTTGTGTTCTGCAATTCCATAAATTTAAAAATTTTTATCCAGTAATATATAGAATACAAAAAATTTCCCCTTTTAACTATATTTAAATATGTAATTCAGTGCCATTAATTACATTGCACTTCTCTCATCACAATTTATTACCAAAACATTTCCATATTTCCAAACAGAAAATAGGATAATTTAAGGCTTAATTAATGTCTCCACATCTACATCCAGTCCACTGGTATTGATTCTGCCTTTATGAGTTTGTTATATTTAATTCATTCGGTGAAATAATACAGTACTGTACTCTTTGTGTTCAGCATTTTCAATGTTGCCTGTATCACAATTTCATTCCTTTTTATGGGTACACATTACTCCATTATGTTTACATACCACATTTTCTTTATTCCTTCAAGGTTGATGGACAAAAAAAAAAAAGTTACTTCAGCCTTTGGCAATTGTGAACAATACCACCATTTCAACATCGGTGTGCAATTATGTGTTTGAGTCCTTTTCTTTTAGGTCTCTACCTAGAAATTGGATCACAGAATGTGGTAGTTTGAAGCTGGACGTACCTAGAAAAACATGTTCTTAAATTTAATCCATTCCTGGGTCCATGTAAAGGAGGACATTTATGATGAGACAATTTCATTTAAAGTGAGATACATTTCATTCAGAATACATCTTAATCCTATTGTCAGAGCCTCTTTAACGGGAATGAATACTGAGGGAGGAAAAAAAAGTCAAAGAAGCACTCTCCAACAATTTTAATTTTCAGTTTTTAAAATATTAATCTTAGCCATTCTAATGGGTTTTGTATTGACCTGTACATTGCTTCAGGGAGAAATGACATCTTAACAATATTTAGTCTTCCAATACATGAACATGGAATGTTCTTACATTTATTTAGGTACATCCTGATTTCTCCTAGAAGTGCTTTGAAGTTTTCTGAGTGTAAATCCTGTATAACTCTAGTTAGATTTGTTTCTTGGTTTCTTTGTCAGATTGCTTATTGTTTTGTGCTAAAAACACTACTAATTTTTGCATATTGATTTCGTACTTCACCCTTTCATTGAATTCATACTAGTTCTGGGAAATTTCTTGTGGATTTTTTAGAAGGTTCTGCTGCAGAATCATGTCATCTGCAAATAGGAAAAGCATTTATTTCTTTCAAATGTGGCACCTTCAGTTTAATTTTCAATGTCTCGAACAATATTGAATTACAGGGGTCACGGGGCTTCCTTGCTTTATTCCAGATTTTAGAGGGAAAGCTTTCAGTCTTTTACCACTTATTTTGTTGTTAGCTGTAGGTTTTTACATAAATGCCCTATTTCAAGGTGAGGAAGTGTCTTTCTATTCTTTGTTTTCTAAGTTTGTAATCAAGAAAGGAGCTATATTTTGTCAAATATCTTTTATCATGAATTGTAAAGATCATGTTTTCCCCTTTCATTCTGTTAATGTGGTGCATTAAATATGTTATTATGTTGAACCACCTTTACACACCTGGGATAATTCCTACAAAATCATGGTGTCTAATTATTTTTTTTTTCCTTTTTTATAACTCTTTTAAAGTACTGTTTGCTTGTATTTTGTTGAGGATTTCTGCATTTATGTATTCATTAGAAATAATGGTCTGTAATTTTCTTCTCATGGGATATCTTTACTGGATTTGGTTTTAGGATGATGATGGAATGTATTAATTTACTTTCTTATGTTGACCCTCTTTAATTTTTTGGAAGAGTTTCAGCAGGTTTGGAATTAAGTATTCTTGGATGTTTAGGAAAATTCTACTGTGAAGTCATATGGTTTTAGTCTTTTCTTTGTTGGGAGGTTTTCAATTGCTGATTCAATCTCTTCACTAGTTAAAGTTTATTGAACTATTTATTCCATTTCCTCCTGTGGTAGTTTCTGTGTTTCCAGGAATTTCTCGATGTCACCTAGAGAATACAATTTTGTAATGTTTCCATACAGGAAAATTAATTCTAAATATATCAAAGACCTAAATAAATGCTAAAAACACAAAACTCTGAGAAGACAACATAAGGTAAAACCTTCAGGGCCTTTTATTAGGCAAAAGACAAGACTACAGAAAGGTAGAAAATACTGCAAGTAATATATCTAATAAGCACTTCATATCCAAAATTTATTAAGAATCCCTAGAATGTAACAAGCAGACAACAGCCTAATTAAACAACATGAAAAGGATTTGAATACACATTTTTGCAAAGATTTTCAAATGACCAATACTCATATAAAAAGATGGTCAAAATCATAAGCCTCTAAGAAAATGAAAATCAAAACCTCAATGAGATACCACTTCACACCTACTAGGATGGCTATTTTTTATTGGAAAAAAAAAAGAATATGAAAAGCAAGGATATGAAGAAATAGGAACCCGTGTACATCAGTGGTGGGAATGTAAAATAGTGCAGACCTTGTGGAAACCAATGTGGTATTTCCTTATGAAATTAAATAAGATAGCAGTATGTTATGCAATTTCATTTCTACATATATAACCCAAAGACCTCAAAAGAGGGATTAAGTGGATATGTGGGGAAATGATGTGGTTCAACCAATTGGTTCCTATCTACCATATAGGAGGTCCAGGTTTTGATGCCCAGGATCTCCTGGTGAGGGCAAGCTGGCCCACACAGTGAGATGGTCCACACAGGGTTCCAGCCCACAGGGGAATGCCAGCCAACATGGAGAACTGGTGCAGCAAGATGATGCAACAAGAGAAACAGAGGAGAGAAAATGAGAAGACATTGCAGAACAGGGAGCTGAGGTGGTATAAGAGAGTAACAGCCTCTCTCCTACTCTGGAAGGTCCCAGGATTGGTTCCCAGAACCACCTAATGAGAATACAAGCGGACATAGAAGAACACACAGCAAATGGACACAGAGAGCAGACAATGGGGGGAAAGAGGTCGGGGAGGGGGGAGAAATAAGAAAAATAAATCTTAAAAAAAAAAAGAATATTTACACACCATTGTTCATAGCAATAGGAAGTTACTGAAAATGTCTACAGTGACTTTATCCTTTATATGTGACCATTTCCAGCTATAAACCTACCATTGTAATGGTTACTCTAGAGAAGTCTTACCTTTGTATATGAACATTTCTATTGATAGGGTGACCACTCCACCTTCCTCTGGTTGATAGCCATATGAAAAATCATGTAACTGATTTTTAGTATTCCCCTCTCCTGGATGTCTTGATCTCTGATAATGGTTTTACCTTTGTGATTCACAGACCACCACCCCCACACCTACCCCCATCCTTTGCAGCCCTTAATGTTTATTAATGAAAGAACCGGTTCAAACTCCACCCCAATTACTCATTGGCATCCTGGTGTTTTAAATAGAGAATTTCTGCAAATCTGGAGACAGTTTTGGCCACGAAGCTACTGTGTTCCATTGTTTGTGCAATTAAATGAACACTTCCTCTCTGAGTGACTGGTGTCTTTTAAATCCAGGAACTGAATTTAAAGATATACCAGGAGAAAAGAATCTGCTTTGACAGGAATCACTTTATACTGCTTATAGGAAGTAAAATTGTTCAGCCACTTTGGATTGGAGTTCGGGAGAATCTTTGAAAGTTTAACATATATGTACCACCCAAAACAGCAATTCCATGCACAGGTTTCTACCCCTAGACAGAGAAATAAAACCCATCAAAAGACTTCAGGATGTATACAGTAACATGACATATAACACCAAAAAAAAAAAAAAATTCTAATCTAGTAAATGGTTAAATAAAAAGTTGCTATATATACATGAGAATATTACTCAGCTATAAAAAGCATTTATTATTATATATAACAATGAAATTTAACATCAAAAACATGTTAAGTAGAAGAATATAGGTATAAAAGACTAAATGTTTTATCATACCATTTGTATGAAATTCCTTGAAAAGTAAAACTGTAGAGATGGATGGCAGATTAGTGTTGCCTCAGCTAGGGATATTGGTAAGAACTGACTGAAGAGAACAAGGGAACATTTAGGGGTTAGGGAAATATTCTAAAACTAGTTTGTTGATGGATATTCAACTGTATCCAATGTCAAAATATAACTTTATTCATTGAAAGTGGGTAAATTTAATAGTTTGGAAATTATCCTTAATAAACTAAGCAAAAAAAAAAAAAAAAGGATCATGCCATTCATCAATTCAAAGCACTCCTACAGTTTTCCTTTTTTAAGAGTAAAATCCAATGTCTGTATAGTGACTCACATGGCTAAACAAATTCTACAGTCGTGTCCTCATTAGTATAGTGGTGAGTATCCCCATCTGTCAAATCCTACATATCACATTACTACCCAAACCTTCAGTTTTCTCAGATTACTCCTGGTTTATACTATTTAGTTAAGTGGCTTTCTTGTTTCTCCTCAAATCAGCTGAGGACCCACTGCTCCTTAGTTATCCCAATGATCTTCATTGGTTTGTCAGCAACTCTTTGAAGTATTTAATCAAATGTCAGCACCTCAGTGAAGCCTTTCCTGATCTTGCTCTTTGTTATGATAACTCTTGAATGTTCAGTGTCCAGAACTCTGTACCTCTCGTCTCTGACAAGTTTTGACTGTATTTCAAGAAAAAACGTAAAGTTATCAGATATGTATGGCAGGGGATGGATAAAAGGATTGAAAAGTAACTGCTAAGCATTAGGGGGTTTTCTTTTGGGAGTAATGAAAATGCAAAACATTTACGGTAGTGATGAATACACAATTCTGTGATTACACCATCTTATTCCTCCATAAAAATTAATAAAATTAATCTTAGTTTTAGGGAAAACAAAATCTATGTAGCAGCATAACACACTGAACCGTAAGCTAAATCATGAACTAATATATTATGAAAAAGTGTTTTCATCAATTGTAACAAATGTACCACACAAATACAAGTTGTGATAATTAATAATACGGTGCTATTTGGAAATCCTATATGTTACACATGATTTTTCACAATTACTTGAATTTAAAAAAATACTTAATCTACTTTTTACTAAATGACCTACAACAACACTGTTTAGAATGTGTTCCAGCAAGAAGCTACATATTTCCTCTATGGTTGAATAATAAAGTCTCTACATGTAATATGCTAGAATTTTAACCATCTGAGTCTTCAATTCCACTCTGGGCACTCACTATGGAAATAAACCCAAAAAATACAGAAGAACAACTGCATAAAAATGACACATCATAGTGTAATATACAGAAGTAAAAGGTTTAAAAACAAAGTAACAATGGAGCAAATATATCATATATCTGATAAAAAGGACATTCATGAAATTCTAGACTCTAAACTAAATGCTCACATTTCATACTCTTAACTTCACTAGCCTCATTTTATCTTTCCTTTCTCCTTCCAAATTCCCTCAATTTTCTGAGACTAATATCATGGCCCCCCTAATTACTCAGCATTCTCATACTTACACTATTCCTTGTAATTAACGGTAACTGAAACTTTATTAGTTTTTCACCTATTAGCATGAACCCATAACACTCAGCATCTGGTAAATAGGGAATTGTGAATATATAAGTATTTCAGATTATCCGACATATTATATAAGTATATTAATTTTATAGTGAGTAAACACATAGTAACACTTAAAACTCTCATATAATTATGAATTGTTTAAAATAGTTTTATAGATAAAATCAGTTCCTAATTTTTTTCTTATTCCTCCAAAATGTACACATATCACAGGAAGAAATATTCTATGAGAAACTAACAAAACAGCTAGTGTTGGTGTTACCTGAATGGAATTAGATAGCTGTTTTCTCCATGGCTCCTCTGTACTGCTGGTCAAGTTTGTGCAGTTATGGGTAGATTGAGTGTGTTTCGCTGTAGGTAAGGCACATTTCCATCACTTCCATTTCCTTTTATACAATTACTGCCTATCAAAATAATTTCTGAACTCCCTAGCATTTTGGATGTGCTGCAAGGAACACAGCCTGCAGGAAAAGGTCCATTGGACAAAGGCTGCCCAGGACAAGCAGGGCGAACTCCAGGGTGAGAGATGCTAGGCTCTCTGGTCACAGCAGCATGTGGCTGCTGGCCTGAGATAGAGTTTGGAGGCAGTGATGAGTCAGTTACTGGCCCGTTAGGAATTCCAGTAGATTGTAAGTAAGCAACTCCTGTTTGTCTCATGTTCAAAAACAAGAAATAAAACCTGCTTGTGTGACTTCAAAAATATATAACCAATTTCTTTCCAATTTTATTCTACATTTAATTACTCTATGTTAAAAAATATATACACTGTGAAAACAAGAAATTATGTTCATTTTTAGCTATCACACTTGTAGAGTAGAGCAGAAATCTGTTTAATTTTATAATCAAAGGAAAGACCATTTATTAACAACATAATAAAAAAAAGAAAATAACTGAAAATTAAAAATAATGAATCAGAAATTTATAAATCCTTTTCTCACTATCTAATGAGGGATTTCTAAATTCCATTCAATTGTACATACTTGCCAAAGCCTTTAATCCAACAAACCTTAAAATGTTTCCTCCTAAATTTGGGATATTTAATTATGAAGTAAATAAAAATTCTAACTGCTTACAATGCATATCAAATATTACATAAAACATAGTAGTGCCCCAGGTTTTTTGTACTAAATTAATTTATGACAATTTTCTCTAAAAAGCTCTGTCCACTATTATTTTAAAATGTTCTGATTAAAGAATTCTACAGAACGCTGTCAGAAGGTAAAATGAATCATTAACATACAGGGATAAATTTTAGAATATAAATGCTATACACACTTGGTGTTGCTGCATTAAGACAAACTAACTTTTTAACTGTCCCAGCATCAGTTTCTGTGCTGGATTTAAATTATCTCTATTCACACGCAGCTGTTTCAAATGCTAGAGAAAGAAAAGAAGAATATTATGAAACAAATCTAATGAATATCATGTTATAAAACAAACCCTTATTGATAAAACTCAGAACTTTTCTGGTCAAAGATAGTAATGTCTGACCAATAATTTTCCATGTCTTTTCTGAAGTCTGAGAAAAGTAGGAAAAAATGAAAAAATTCACCACCTGAACAAGGGTGCACTGTGAAGTTTGAATTTCTAATCTTCACATAGAAAGAGATTTAAGTGTTAAGTGCTTAAGGCAGAATTGTTTATAATACTGACAATGGAAATGATGTGGATGACCCATAACAGAATTCTCACCAAATAATGGATGCATTAATATACATACTGAGTCTGTATAATGTATAGACATAATAAAAGCAGAAATGCTCTACATAGACATGGGAAGGTCTCACAGCTACATTCTTGAGGAAAAAACAAAGTCCTATCCTATACACTCATAAGGCATTTTACCTTTCATTTATAGAAGAAAGTCAAAAAGGAATATATGAGGGAAAAAGGTCATATATGTTTATGCATGCACAAAATACCTCTGGAAAAAAATAAGGAACTAAGAAGACTAGGTGTATTTGGCAAAGGGAAATATGTGGCTAAGAGAAGGAACTTTAAAGAGGTTCTACCTTATATATCCTCTACTTTCTAATAGTTCTTAATAACACATGAATATATTACTTCTTTATGAAATACAAAACACAACAAGCATAATTTCTGACACTGGAAAATGGAGGCTCATTTTAATTATGTATACACTTACTTAATTTACTGCCATTCAAATTTTAATAATTAATACTGAAAGAATTAAAGTGCCTCTACTGCTTTAACATAGAAATAGAAAACTCAGAATAATATCCTTACCTGTAATTTCTGTGGTGTCAGACACCACAAATGAACTTGTTGCTGTTCTGGAGCATGTGAAACAATATGGCCACTACTCCAGGTATCAGAAATATTCTAAAGAAAAATTATTTAAAAAATTAAAGACTATTTGGCTAAATCCTCATAATAAAAGTAATGACTAGTGGGAAATCAAATGACTATGAATTGAGTATATATATTTAATATTCACTTGGGTAAAAAGGATTTATTATTTTAAATAAGTAATAGGATAATACACATAATCAATTTGGAAAATTGTACATTTAAAACATGTATTGATTCCTTAAACTACCCAAAAAGGTTCATACCTAAACCATTACCAATGTATCTAAGGAGGCTGTCCATTAACTCCAACATTCATTTTATTTCATTGTTATAAATTATAGTGAAAAGTATGTTAGGATTATAAAATCAGGAAGATAAATAATTATTTGATAAACTTATCCCCTACTTTATTTATTTAATAGAATGCTAAGATTCCGGGATAGAAAACCTTTTAAAAAAGAAGCAAGTTAGTTTAAAATCTTTTCACTCCCTAATGTCCACAAATTTAAAGCACAGGACAGGTTGTCTACTACACTATCTACTATCTAGTACATAACCTCAGGAGTGTTGGAGCTTCTTTATTGACTGGAATTTTTTAGTTTTTCTAAAGTGCACCTATACCTTTGTTGGACTAAATGTTCTTTTCCTCTTGACAGGACTGCACAGGACATCTACTTGGCTAGAAGTCATCATGTGTACTGGCAAGGAGTGCTGTGAAATTGGCGCATGATTGAGGCCTAATACAGGTTCAGTATTTGGATGATGAGGTTTAAAATCCTAAGAATCACAGGGGAAGACAAAAACCTGGTTCTGGATATTCTTAATTCATTCCTTTAAACTTGTGACACTTATAAGCTGCATACTTTTCAAAGGGATGTGGACATAAGTGATTGTAAATATTGAAAATCAAAATCAAAGGAATCACCAATGGAAGAATGTTATCTACTTAGAAAACCACATTTTGCTTTGTTTTTTAATTAACCCCTAAAATATTTTTATTGAAACCTTAATTTCAAATGCATGAGAATAAAAAAGCTTTTAAACTTGTATTCAAATTTCCTCCCATATTGGAGGGAATTTTATTTTGAATTCATTATCTCTTCACTTAAATAAAAGATTTTCTAGACTTAGTAAAGTAGGTTGACCACTAGAGAATGAAAAAAACCCTTAAAGCTGGGCACCTACAGAACTTATTATGTCACTTCTCACCTGCTGTACTGTGTTCAAGGCACCCTGCCTGGAGGAAAGCTTTGTGGGGATTGGTAGGCTCCATACCTCCTCTATACTAGGAAGTAATTTTGTTTATATTGTGGAAGGTTACACAACTGACCCTAGGAAAATTTATGTAAAAAGCAAATTAATACAAGCCCATTTGAGTAAGAGCAAGTGAACTAAATCTCCGTCAAGAATCTAGCTGCTTATTTTGTTCAAAAAGAAACAGATTCTAATTTTGGGACTTTGAGAAAGATGATAGTATAAAGACCAGGCAGAATATACTTTGTGAATATGAGAACAAAGCTGAACTCTTTTACAGAGTTCTCACAGGCATCTTCACACAATTTCAAGCACAAGTAACAAATTGTGTTTGTTTCTTTAAAATGTGTTCCTGAGTGTGATGGAACACTCAGATGTGATCTTTATTCACAAGCCTATCTGGTAACTTTTACCAGACTGCGGTTGGTGCTGGGGTTTAGTGTATACTCAGGGGACCTGAATCTCTCAACTGTCCATGTGATAGCCAGGCCCTGAACCTCAACAGACTTGCAACTCCTACCATCTGGTTTAATGAACTTACTCCAGCCGCCTAAAAGGAAGTGAAGAAAGTCAACCACCACATCAGGGAGCCAAGAGTGCCTACAACTGCAAGCAGGAGAACTGCACCCATCATCCATGTGGAATCTAACCCCCTCTTGATTATAGAGGTGGAGCGGACATAAACATCCCAGGGTCCACAGAATGGAAGAACAGAGTATGCATTAGAGTAGACTTACTGTTATTCTATTCTGGAACTATTGTGATTAGTAATGGAAGAAAATGTAGCATTGATGTGGAGAAAGCAACCATGGTAGCCGCTATGGGTAGGGAGAGGGAAGAAGAGATATCATGTGGGGGCATTTTCAGGACTTGGAATTGTCCTGGGTGGTACTGCAGGGGCAGTTGCTGGACATTGTAGGTCCTGCCATGGCCCCTGGGTGGACCGGGTGAGAGTGTAAACTACAATGTAAACCATTGCATTCACCAAATGCAATGAATGTGCCATGATAATGAAAGAGGTTGTTGATGTGGGAGGGCTGGGGTAAGTGGGGTGGAGGTTATACGGGGACCTCATATTTTTTTAATATAACATTAAAATAAGTAAATAAAAGAAAAAAGAACAAAATTATCACAACTTAAAAAGTAAACAATGTACAGACAAATTAAGTAAATTCTTACCCAGCAAAAATGTAAATGTGGAAAAATGTATTTTAAAAAAATACCATATCTTATTTAAAATATAAAAATAAAATAATACCACAAACTATTACAAAATAAGAAAACAAGTTATTGAAATAAAAGCACAGCTAAACAAATATTCCAGCCACCCTCCTCCTGACTGTGTATCATGGAGAAAAATGTGTCTTTTAAAATAAGCTATTTTAAAATAATACCTGTAAATATTTAAATCTTCCTGCAAGGGCAAAGCTATTATGACAATATTTGCTTCTACTTGCATTTAAATGGCATTTAATGGCATCCTGAGGTTGGCTGCAGAATGCATACAGAATGCTGAGATCCATCCAGGCTGCAGAATGCCCATAATCTAATTGTACAGCACAAATAGGTGCCTGTAGGGCATCCATAGGCTGGTTTTGCTGCTGATACAGTACAGTGGAAAGAGAAATGAAGAATAGCTGACTAAATATGACTACTTGATTTTATATTACAAATTATATAGTATTATCAGTGAATATTCCTTGTCTATCAACTAAACTTCTTAAATAGACTTACCCTATTGAACACCAGGTATCTACACTTGCTTCTGATTGATCAATAGATTGCCTGCAAGATATGAAGTCATCTTGAACCTTTCTAAAACTTGAATAGCAATTTGGTATGATGAAAACAGTCTAGAAACAGAGTGGTAAAAGTTACATAAAATTGTTGACGTACTTATTACCTAAGGGTTGACCAATGAAAAATGGTTAATATAAGTTTTACATATTTTACACAATGAAAAATAAGTAAAATTTATTTTAAGAAAAGAGGGAGAGATTTAAGATAGACACCTTGATAAGCAAAAACTAGAGGAGATCAGCCATATACAAAGTGCAGATGAATATGTACGTTGAAAGGCAAAGATATTACACAATAAAATTAAGCCACATGAAGAAATGGAGATTTCAGATTTCCTGTAGGGTAACAACATGGGTATATGTAAATACCAGGTTGATAGTATTTTTTGGTTTGTAACTTCACTTTTTTTTCCTAAATGAATTAAAAAGTAAATATATGACTGTAAGGTAAGTCATAATGTATAAAAACATGTGCCTTGTGATAATAACTTCATAAAGGTGGGGGAATTGAGAGGTACAGAAACACTGCATAAATTATTGAAATTAAGGCGGTATCTAAACAAGTGTTTGTTAAAAGATTTAGGATGTTAAATTTAAGCCCATAGTAACTACATAAATTATTATATACATTTAGAGCGACAGAATTGAGAGAATGGGTGCTAGGGATGAGAGTCAGGGGTAATGGTGAGTTAACACACAGGGATTCAGGATGTCCATCAGGGAAGAAGGGGAAGTTTTAGGAATGAAAGGGTGAGGCTTTAGCAATACTGCAAATGTGATTAATCCCACTGAATGGTATGCTTGGGAGTGGCTGAGATAGGAACATTTATATTATATGTATGTTCTCACAATAAAAGAAAAGGAAACAGCAATTAAAGAGACAATGACAATTAAGTGCAAAACTTGATCCTAGATGGAAACTAAGAAAGGAGGAGGAAAGGTTCCAAAGAACATTATTGGGACAAATGAAATCAGTGGCATATAAAGATTGTAAAGTCCTAATGAAAGAAATTGTTGATGTTGGAAGAGTGGGGGATGTGGGGAGTAGGTATATGGGAATTTCTTACATTTTTTAATGTAACATTTTGTGTGATCTATATCTCTTTTAAAAAAATAAATTAAAAATTTAAAAAACCCTGTAAAGTTTATATCGATGTTAAATTACTTCAACTTGATTAAATGCACTTGGATGGTTACATAATTGAAGATATTTGTTCCATATGAGAGTATTATATCTTCAAGGAGCATAATGTACACAATCCATTCTCAAATGTTTAGAAAATGGACGGATGGATGGATGGATGGATAAATAGATATAGCACTTGTGGCAAAACGTCAAAAGAAATAGCAAAGTTGGAAATATGTTCAAATTGGATAGGTGTTTGGGAGCTGAGGCAACTTCCGGGGAATTTAAAATTCACCTTAATAACTTGTACAATGGAACTTGGGAGATTAAATCTAATTTTCTCATTTAATAGGTTAATGAAAATTAAGATATCAACTGGTTTATATGGAAAATCAATAATTACACAAATAGTCTGTGGTAAACTCATAACTTGAATCCAAATCTTAGCTCTCAGGCACTGATCTTTCCACCATACCAAAATACAATCTGATGGTAATAAAACACATAATCTATCAGCTTCATCTACATTATATATGCAGGTATACAAGCAGAAAAAAATAATAATAGTGATATCTGAGAAGACTGAAACTTTAGGATTCTTACTTCAATACTCCAAGTAAGGAAAGGCCAAGTTATTTTGGATTGCAAAAATCTATTATTACATGAACTTTCCCTGCAAACCCATTTTCTCAATTTAAGATTTCAAGTAGAACTGTGGCTGAGATATATGCTTAATGCACGTATTTCCACAGTAAGGTGCAAAACTGGTAATCACAATTAAAAAACAAGTTTCTTCAAGTTACTAACAGTCTTCTGGCTATAAAGAAATCAATTCTCTTTTCTTTTATGTAAATATATTAAGAAATGATAGAAATCAGAGTGAATGTAATTATTTAATAGAAAAATCATACAAGTGATTTCTGAAAGGACAAAGATTTTTTAGAAACCAGCAATTCTAGTAGGATGAAAACAAAATTTAATGAGGAAAGTAAGAAATGACTCACTAAAAGCAATTCATCCTATTAGAAAGTACAAACAAAGCTGGTATCAATTTTACCTCCCAGAAATCTTATTTATTTATTTATTTATTTATTTAGATATCAGATTGAACCTGACCCTGAGACCTCATATGTGGGAAGCCAGCACTCTGCTAGTGAGCCGCATCAGCTCTCCTAGGTTGTTGGGTTTTTTTCCGGTTATTTTTTGCTTGTTGTTTTCTTTCTTTCTTTCTTTCTTTTTTTAGGCACTAGCAACTAAACTCAGTATCTTCCACATGGAAAGCTCAACCACTTGCCTAATATCCACTCCTGAAATCTTTTGTTTTAATGTACTTAAAATATTGAGTCACTGGCCAGATTATACTACATAACATTTTAGACTGAAAATCAACTCTCAAGCAGAAATAAACAAAGGCACACACAGTATCTAGTAAGTATCACCTTCCAAGGAAGTAACAAGATTGGCCAGAATTAATCTCTGTCTCCAGAGACCTTTGCAGATATTGAATAGCATTGCTTTCCTTAGTGACTTTGTCTCCTAGTAGATCTATGATGCATCAAATCTAAAATAAAAACATTAAAAGCAATTATCCCTGATACAAATATTGTTCTAGTTTTAAGAATATGAAGCAGTAAAATTAAAATATTTCAGTGAATTTATTAATTTAGCTTGAATTACAAAGCCAAAATTGGAAACTATCAAAGTTATAGGAAAGTGCCCAAATTTTTGCTTAATAAATACTTACAATTCTGGCTATACTACATGGTCAATCAAAAGACTGGATGATGTAGTAGTATATATGAAACCATCAAATTAAATAAGAAGCAATATTTCAGTTGTGAATAAATTAAATTTCACCTCTAATTATATAGGATATATAAAATAAATATCCCTTATTTCTATTTTTAAAATGGTAGCTATGCTACAGAAAACATGGATTATGAAACTATATATTAGTAAGACAACAATACATTTGTATTCTTCCTTGCTCTTCCTTTAATTCTCTTGTTACTATTAATAAGAAAAAGACCTGATGAGACTGAGACCTAAAGGGAAATGTTTGTGTCATTGGCAAACAGCCAAAGAGGCTCAATATACAAATAAAATCAAGTAGGAAAGTATACTTATGTTCATCAAAGAATGTAGTTATAAAAGCACCAAAAGCTTCCTTTTATATGCTCTGAAATATAGTTTATAGTCTAATATAATGGATATTCAGACACAGATGATACCAAAATCATTCAATCTATTTCTTTAGTTTCAAAGGTATGTGCATTTTTCTTATGACACATTTTTTTCAGTAAAGCAGGAATTCATAAATACTTAAAAGAATAATTTGCATTAAAATTTTATTAGAATGAATGACCTGTCTATTCTACAGTCAACACTTCATTTCCTTAACTAACAATGAACATACAAATGTTTCTAGTGTCCTAATAAACATTTCTAGAGGTTTAATTGAAAAAAAACTTAAGATATTCCTCCATTTCATATCATAATACTTACATCAAAATCATTCATTTGATATACATTAATATGAAGAAAAAGGAATATTCTTAACTGTTTTTGAAAGTACAAACAACATATATACATTATGAAAACATTCATAATTCCATAATTGGTTAAAAATTATGAATGAACTACTAGCTCATGTAACATTTAAAAAAAAAACAATAAAAAAGAAAAAAACTGAAAAAAGAAAATATAAAAAGCACTCAACAAAAACAACAAGGCACCCAAATATTAAATATCTCCAAGACAGCTAAGCAACAAAATAAACAGTTGGGAATATGAGTACTAACGTCTGACAGATAAAGAGAGAATTCTTACGGCTAGCATTCCTCCTTTATCTTACATTTGAGAACAAACTGCTTTGAAAAGCTACAGTGTTAGATATTTTATAATTTATAGTCGTGTTTCCTATAATTTACATTTCAACAAACTATGAAAAAAATTTAACACCCACACAAAGGCTATGTGAATAATTTTAGTACCTCTAGCTTCCAAGCATGGTAAGCTCAAGGAAGTACTTTAATTCCTCCTGTGGTCAAGTGTTGGGGGATAAATTTGGGAATTTCAAAGGATTTGCTGTAGGAAGCATTGTAGATGGATATTTGATGGGTTCAGATTAATTACACCAACAATGGATAAAGAATGGAAAAACATAACACATAAATCACACATTTGACATGCATGTTATGTTAGAGACAAAGAAAATAGCAAAATAATGTCAACTATAAACATTAAAAAAAGATTTCTAATGAAAATTGCCTTTGAAGGAGAAGGGTAAATAAATATTGTTCATCAGAAGAAAAACCTCCTCACATTAATGTATAATTAAAAGTAAATTTTATATACCTAACTGTTATAATACCATAGCTTTTACTTGTGAAGGAAGGTTTTCTGTCATCAAAAGTTGTTATAGGCTTCCACTGCAGAATGATATTTCCTTTAAAGATTAGAAAGAAAAGAAGGAATTGGAGAAAAACAAAATGCTTAAATCTTTACACAAAAACCAACAAATTCATGGCCATGATTTAGTGAAACAATGAAGTCAAATAAAACAAATGAATATTATTTCAAAGAACTAGCTAGTAAATTTGGATTATCATAATAATGATCATCAAAGTTTCAAGCACTAAAAAAACATAACTGATAGTAAAAGTGCTCATTTTAATTTATCACTGGATATTTCTTTAACTCTAATCAGGCATGGGTAATAGGCCATGTTTCAAATATCTATCAGCTAATAAAACACAATGAGCACAAGGTATCATCAGAATATGACATTTTAATAAGTTGCTATATCCTATTGTTACAAAAGAAATAATTTAATTTGCATCCTATTTTATAATATTCAGAAAACTATGTATTCTTTATACAAATACTTAATTGGTCCAGAACCCTTTCAAAAAAAATTATTATAACACATGCCATGACAGCTTACAAAATTTAATGAAGGTACAAAAATAGTTAAAATTAAAATTGGGAAAAAAGGCAGTTTTGTGGAATAAAATATTCTAGGAAATTATTTATAAACTTTTATGAGTTTAAAATGTTGTATTTCCCACAGATATGGTCTAAGAATGTTCTTTTAAGGTTACAAGGAAATCTCGAAATGATTCCATTTATCCACAATTCTTCCTCAACAAAAAATGCTACTAAGACTAAAAATCACTACTGCAACAGCAAAAGTTTAAGATGTATACTCCAAAACAAAGGAAAAGCTAATAAAAGCAAACCTGGTAAATGTTATCTTTAAAGTATACTTGGCAAAGTGTGGGAAGATGAAGTCAAACTAACAAGCTGAGCTCAAAGCTCGCATGAAAACAATAAAGAAAGCCCAAAGCTGTCTGCAGGAAATGTTTTGGTGCTCAGCAGGCCAGGACAGCATTACACAACTCCCAAAAAGGTGAGAGACAGAGACAAAGAAGCCACAACATCAAAAATGAGCTACTAAGCCCCCATGGTGACTGGAAAGGGATCCCCTCCTCTATCTCCAAGTTATAAACTGGGGTAAAATCCATGGCTTACCACAGCTGACTGAGAGAAGAGACGTCTTTCTTTCTGTCAGGAGTTTCAAAGGAAAAAGAAAGGGGAATAGAGGTGCTTTTCTTCAGAGTTTGGAGAGTTTGCCTGCTTTGAATCTCCACACAGAAAATCCCAGACTGAAACACCTCCTTGGAGAGGTGCATTCACGTGCACCATCTCCTGGATGGTCTGGAAATTGCATGAACAAATCTGTTCTCAGTTCACTCTGTATTCTAACCCGAGGAGAAAATCTGAACACCACTAGTGAGTGTGTGGTCTGATTCTGATAACTTAAATTGTGCAATTATAAAGACAGAGTTGAGCCAAATATCAAAGAGCTGTGGGGAAAAATACATAGGCGAAATAGAGAAATTGACCATAAGAGTAAATTCACCAACATTTTCAGTTGCTTAGACATTGGCAAGACATTACAAGCCATACTAGGAAACAGGAAAAGATGGCCCAAGATAAAGAACTAGCCATTTGGAAACTTCAGCTGTGCTGTCAACTTTTGAAAAGCTATCCCAATTGTACATGGTGAGTTGGGATTATACATAAATTAACAAGCATATTGATGCAGAGATGTTAAATTTAATCTTTTTCCATTGTAATGTACTGTATTAAATATGTTTGGTCTTATCTACATGGGTTTTATTATAGAAACTAATAAAGTATTCTTTAAATTCTGTGGGGTGGCGGGGGGAGGGGGCGTGTTGTGGGGAACTAACCAAATACCCTGAGCCGATATAGGAGTTAAGACAATTAATCACTGATAATCACACAACCCTTAAATCAGTTCAAAGAATTTAAAGAAAATACCACTAATGAAATAAATAATATTAAAACACTGGTGAGCACAGACACTGGGTGAACATAAAGAACAATTTGAAAGCCAACACAGAAAGGTAACCAGCTTATGGGAATGAAAGGAAGACATAATGGATGACAATAAAAATACATTAGAGACATGTAAGAGCAGACTTGAACTCCTCAAAGACAGAATTAGTAATTCCAAGACAGGACATCTCAAATGGAAGAGACAGGAGAAGAGAAAGAGAATGGAAAAAATAGAACAGAGTCCCAGAAAACTGAATGACAAACTAAACTCTGAAATATTTACATTACTGGTGTTGCAGAAGAAGAGAATTTGGGAAAGGGGCAGAAAGAATATTTGAGGAAATAATGACCAAAACTTCCCAATCTTTACAAAAGACAAAAATATCAGTATCCAAGAAGGGCAATGCACCCCAAACAGAATAAATCCAAACAGACCTACCATGAGACACCAACTATTCAAAATGTCAAATATTAGAGATAAAAAGAGGGTTGTGAAAGCAGCAAGAATAAAAACAAAGCATCACATACAAGGAAAAGTCAGTAAGATTAATTGCTGACTTATCATCAGAAACCATGGAGCTTAGAGGAAAGTGGTAAGATGTATTTAAGGTACTGAAAAAGAAAAATTGCCAGCCAAGAACTCTGTATCTGGCAAAACTGTCCTTCAAAAGTTAGAGACACTTATCACTAGTGATTAGGGAAATGTCAATCAAAACTATAATGAAATATCATTTCATACCTATTTGACTGTCTGTTCTTAAGTAGTCAGAAAACTGTAAATGTTGGAGATGATGTGGAGAGCTAGGAACACTTCTACACTGTTGGTGGGAATGTAGAATGGTACAGCCACTGTGGAGGAATGTTTGGCTCCTCCTAAGGTAGCTGAATATAGACTTGCCATGGGATCCAGCCGTGTTATTACTAGGGATATACTGGGAAGAACTGAGAGCAAAGACACTAACAGGCATCACAGCAGCATTATTCACAATTGCCAAAATTTGGAAACAACCCAGGTGTCCTTCAACTGATGAGTGGATAAACAAATTGCGATGTATACACAGGGTGGAATATTATGAAATGGTAAGAAGAGATGAAGCTGTGAAGCTCAAGACAACATGGATGAAACAGGAGGACATTATGTTAAGTGAAGAAAGCCAGATATAGAAGGAAAAATACTATATGATTGCACTATTATGAAATAAATGTACTGTGTAAACTCACAGAGTTAATTACAGTATAGGTCACCAGAAAATAGGAGGGTAGAGAATGGAAAGCTGAGGTTTACTGTGCAGAACTGGTAAAAAAGGTTGTTTGAAAATTGTTGGAAATGAATAGAAATGGTGAAAGTACCATGATGTTTGTAACTAGCAGTGCTCTTGTATGGGTATGACAGTTGTTGAAAGGAAAAGTCTAAGGTCATGTATATTACTAGAAGGAAAGCTAAAAATTATCACATAGGACTGTATAGTAAAGTAAAATATCACGTAAAACACAAATATGGGGAATATTGCATATATAAAACTCTTTTTTACAAAATATAAATAAAAACATACTAGAGATAAGGAAAATGAATAGCAGCTACGGAGGGCAGGCAAGACATAGAGAGATTGAGAGGTGAGTTTTTTTTTAATTGGAATAAATGAAAGTGCTCTGGGAATGATTGGGGTGATGAACGCACAAATATATGATTAAACCAGATACCACTGATTGCACTCTTTGGATGGATTTATACTTTATTAATATGTAACAATAAAATTGTTTTGATTAAAAAACTTACTTGACAAAACAAAGACTTAAAGTGGCTTGTACACTATCACTAGTACCTAAGCTATTATAGCTGCATGAACCACAGGCAGATCAGTTAAACCATGATTCCACTTCACTGACAAAGCAAATGCTTTACTGTTTTTCCCTCAATATTTCTGTAATAATTAAGAGATGAGTTAATTATTGTATAATGTATGAGATAGAGGTCCTCTTTTGTTTTCCTTTGGATATGGATATTCAGATCGCCCAACACAATTTTTAAAACAGACTGTTATGATTGACCTGGGTTGGCTTAGCCTTATCAAAATTCTTTTGACCATAGATGAATGGGTCTGTTTCTGATCCATCAATTCTGTTCTATTGGTTTGTCTATTTTTATACAAATACAACATTTTTACCACTGTAGCTTTTAGGATGTTTCTGGCTACTCAAGGCCCCTTACCATTCCAAATAAATTTGATATTTGGGTTTTCCTTTTCCATTTCTTTAAATAAGGATGTTGGAATTTTTATCATGATTGTGTTGAATTTGTATACCATTTGGGTAGAATTTAAATCTCAGTGATAATTAATCTTCCAATCAATGAACACAGAGTATTCATCAATGTATTTAGATCTACTTTGATTGCTTTTAGCAATGCATTATGATTTTCTAAGTAAATGCTTTATGTCCTTCTTTAAGTTATTCCTAAATATTTGATTCTTTTGGTCACTATTGTAAACACAGTTTTTTACCCTGACTTCCTCCCCAAAATGCTCTTTACTAGTGTACAATATTACAGATTTTTTAATGTTAATATTCCTTATTTTTAAAGGAGCTTTAGATTATGTAAATGTTACATCATCAGAAATACAAGGGATTCCCATATATTCCACTTCCAGCCCTTTCACATTTTCCCCCATTACCAACATTTTTCCATTGGTGTTAATTTGTTACACCCTACAGATTTTTATATGTTATCTTCCATCCTCCTGAGCCCGTTTCTAGAAGTTTTATTGTAGATTTCTCATGACTGTATCATTAGTGAAGAGTAAAAGTTTTATTTCTTCTTCAATTTTCATGCCTTTTATTTCTTTTTCTTGCTCTACTTGTTCAGCTGTGGGTTTTTCATGCATGCTCTTTATCATGTTGAGAAAATATCCTTCAATTCTTATTTTTAAAGGTATATTTATCAAGCAAGAATGCTGTCTTTTGTCAAACACTTCTTTGGCTTTAACCAAGACTATCATGGGAATTTTCTCTTTGATTTATTAAAGTGGTATGTTATGGTGATTAATTTTCTTGTGATGAACCACCCTTTCATGTCTGGTACAAAACCCATTTGATCAGGATGACTAATTCTTTTAATGTGCTGTTGGGCTTGTTTAGAGAGCATTTTATTGATTTCTGCCTCATTATTTATTAGGGATAGAGGTCAGTAATTTGGTTTTTGCACAGTGTCTTTATCTAACTTTGGTATTAGATTATGTTGGCTTTAAGAATGATTTTGGTAGCATTCCTTCCTTATCAATTTTTGGAAGTGTTTGAGTAAGACTGATATTAAATGTTCTTAGAGTGCTTGGTAGAATTCATCTGTGAAGCCCTCTGGTAATGGACTTTTCATTTTGGGTAGTTGGGTGATGACTATTTCAATATCTTTACTTGGGCCTGGTTTGCTGAGGTCTTCTATTTCTTCTAGGGCCAGTACAGGCTGTTTGTATTTTCCTAGAAAAATTTCCATTTCATTTACATTGTCTATTTTGTTGGTGTATAGCAGTTTATAGTATTCTTTTATGATCTCTTTTATTTCTGTGGGGTCAATAGTAATGTCCCCATTTTCATTTCAAATTTGACTTTTCACCATCTCTCTTTTCTTCTTTGTCAGTCTAGCTAAGGGCTTATCAATTTTCTTGAAAAACCAACTTTTAGGCTTGTTAATTCTATTGATTTTATTCTCAGTTTTATTTCTTCTCTGCTCTTTCTTATTTCATTCCTTCTGCTTTGTGAATAGTTTGCTATTCTTCACCTAGTTGCTCTCAATGTGTAGTTAGGTCCCTGATTTCAACTCTTTTATTTTTAATGTAAGCACTGAGGGCTATAAATTTCCCTCTCAGAACTGCATTTGCTGCATTCCATAGGTTCTGCTATGTTGTATTCTCATTTTCATTCATCTCAAAATATTTTATTTCTTTCACAATTTCTTCTTTGACCAACTGATTAAGAGTGCATTGTTTAACCTCCATATATTTGTGAATTTTCCTTTTTGCTGCCTATAGTTGATTTCCAACTTTATTCCATTACAATCAGACAAAGAACTTTGTATAAATACTGTTAAGTTTATTTAGATCTGCTTTATGAGTCAATATATGGTCTATCCTGGAGAGAGAACAATGAGCACTTGAGAAGAAGGCATATCCTGCTCTTTGGGGATGCAATGTTGTGTACATATCTATTGGTTTTAGTCCATTTATCATACCATTCAAGCTCTCTATTTCTTTACTGATCCTTTGTCCAAATGTTCTATCCAATGCTGAGAGTGATGTATTGAGACCTCAGTTAGAGGTTTTTCATGGTTACCAGGTCATAATGCTGTGGCTCCATTCTGATCGACTGAGCAAACTGCCTACCTGTGGAAGGTACCATATCTCTCCCCAGGAATGAGCCATATCACAGTGGGAATGGAGTAGATAAAGGCCCTCATTACTTTTGGGCCATCAAACCTTCCTGCATTCCAAGAAAATCCTACCTCCTAGTCCAACACACCACCAAGCCATACACAAGAATTCACTTTTACAGCCCTTTATTGACCCAAGACTGTACTCTGGACACTAATCCCCTCCCTATGAACTAATGTTTCCTTACCTTTTGATGTACTGTAAAAACTCACATCAGTATCTTCCATGAGGGGAACTGAAGTCTCTCTTCAGATACCCACCACGCTCTAAGTCTCTAGCCTATTGGCAAACTCCCCTTAGGAGTCTCGTAGGAATCAGAAACTGTGCTTACTGCTGGTCCACATGACCACAGTATAGCTAAGAGCAGCCTCTGCATAGAATCCTGAATTCTATTTAAATCACTGTAAAAAAAGAAAACAGATAAATCTGAGGCCCAGGAACCTCATGTCATGTCTCCTTAAAGAAATGAGGACATAAACCTTAAACTTCTCAGTTTAAAACCTAGATTGACATTAATGGCAAAAAGTTACTTCATAGCAATGAAACCTGCCTAAAATTCTCCTCGATGTACATATTCAAGGGGTAATAATAACAAGTTACCTTAATTCCATTGGGTAGCTTCAGTTTTCATTTTAAAAATGGAAAAAATAATTTGCTTCTACTGCTAAAGTAAAATAAAATCTTCCTAGTAAAAGTGTAGGAGTAAAAAGCAAAGTAATAAAAAGTTAAGTTCATTTGATATGTAACACATTGCACTGGAAATGTTTAAGGTATACAAAAATCAAGAGATAGACTTCAGCATTGTCAAACTCTCTTGTACATTCAAACCAGGCCTTGAATACATTGCAGGTTCCCTCTCTATATGAGTTATTCACTAGATTGGTCACTGACCCCTCAAACAAGAAAGATATTTACTATATCTCTGGTTGTGCTTCTGAAGTTGATGAAAACTATGTTGCAGTTTCAAACTCCTGAAGCAGCCAATGGGGGCTCAATATAGCAAAACGTGCCATGGATACCACCTCCAAACTTGCACTGTTTCATAGTGTCAAAGAATGCTATGTATCAGGCCAGTAAAATACTGAAATTACCTTCTTAGTTTCTCTCTAGGATCAACAATATTGTGGCTTGCTCACTGTGTGAAAGACATATCAAGTGAAGCCATAGTTAACCAGAGTTCTGCAAGTAGAGCTTAATTGCAAATTGGCATTATGGCCGGCTCCTGTGGAGAGATAACATGTAAGGTATTGCCAATCTGAAACTTGAATTTATTAATTGGAGTTCAAAGAGAAACTTATGCATTTAGTAGTACATTAATTAGCATTAAGTATTGTACCTGTATCCTGTTCTAAATATATGCCTGATGATTACAGTGTTATCTTTTCTATTAGATCCTGTGCAGAGGGACATTAAACATGTTAAAAGTCCTGGTAAACATCATTTTCTAAGTAACTAATGAATGTGCTTAGCCCAGGTCTCCCTCATAGCCCTTATTCAAGTTAATGGAATATCCAGCTTGGTGCACTAATCCTGAATGAAATCATCGGTCCAGGAAAGTGCCAGCTCACCAAAAGCACCTTGTGGAATGTACAAGTGCCAGTCATTGCATGGCCTGACATGCCTCTTTGAGAACAAAAGCTAAATAGTGTCTGTATCAAAATCAGCTGTTTCCACTAACTCTAGCTCAAAGTCTACTGCTAGGGGAGAACAAACCAAACATCCCTTAAAAATCCTTGCCTGTTTTCTTTTGAAAAAGGCAGTGTCCCTTCTCATCCCTCTCTTAACTGCTTTAGGCATAACTGCCACTGTTGAAAATTGGGGTTGGCAATCTATACAAAATCTAATGATCTATTTCAATTACTCCCTAGAAATAACTAACAGCATAAATGAAACCAGTCATGCCTTAAAAGCTCTAAAACAGCAAGCAAACTCTCTTGCAGCTATGGTGATGCAAAATCATAGGACACTTAAAATGCTAACTGCAGCACAGGGAAGGGTTTGTCCTTTCCTTAAGGAAAAATGCAATCTCTATGTAAATTACTCTAAAATAGTCCCAAACAGTATTCAAAACCTGGAAAATAAACCCAAGGATGTCAGGGAAATGCAGCCTTTATAAACACCTGGCCTTTTCTACTCCTGTGGTCCGGTGTCCTCTCAGTAGGACCACATATGCTCAAAATTCTAATTAAGTTTATTTTTCCCAGGATCAACATCTTGTTAGCCATATGGGGACTTCATCCATCTTCATACAGGATACCAGATTCGTCTTCCTCCAGTCAAGATAGAGAAGCAGGAGAGTTCTACACCTTGTCAGGTAGGGTCTGTGAGCCCCTAATCAGCAGGAAGTAGCTACAGAAGAAAGAGCATCTTCCTTCAGCAAAACTCTCTGAGGGGGGGAATGAAGCAGGCTGGTAAGATAGGGAATTAATAGATAGAACTGGAACCTGGCAAAGAGTCCACGTGGACATCAGTAACCCCCAAGATGGCTGCTGGAAGACCCCCACCCCCAAGACTCTGTTATCCAGAACAAAGACTTCCTTGGTGCAACCTTATTCAGCACTTCTGCAAGTGCAGTATGTTGATTTGTGAGTTAACCTTTCCCTGCACAGGTGGTTCAACATGATTTCCCTCTGTTACCTGAGAGTGCTAGAAAAGAGTCATCCTGCTAATGTAATAGTAATTGAATCCTGCCAATTATGCCATAATTTTCTGCTAGATAAAAGCTTTCTATATAGATATATGAGTAGAGAGAGAGAGATTGATATAATTATTCAATTAACTCAAGCATAAGAAAGACATGCATGACATTTATTTATTTATTTATAAACTTTGGTTAATATTTGGGAGCATATAAAATAGGGAAAGGATTGTCTACAAACAGGGGTCCAACTGCTACATCATAATCCTTTATGATGTAGATATGAGCTCACCAAATTGGGGACCCACTGACATACCTGGCTCTCCAGGGGACACACCAACATACCTGGCCCACCTCTGGCCAGAGTCCCAAATGGATGAAAAATAAATTTGTATATACATATCTAGTTTAATAAGTTTATCTTGACAATTAGATTGAGAGACAAGAATTCCACAATCAGTGAAAAGATGAAATCATCATTGAAGAGACTCACAAAATAAGAGAGAAATAGAAGAGTCTTAATAAAAACTCCCCAACATCTATCTCAGGCTGGGAAGCCCCAAGTCAGCAGCCAAAACCAGAGTCTTGAGTGAAAGCAACACCTGTGCAGAGCACCCTCTGCCAGGGTGGACTTCACTGTCCTGACCAGGGCCTGTCCCTTTCATTTGGCTCATAATCAATGAAATTGATACGATAGATGCCAACTTGAGGGGGCTGCGTCAGTTCCCAAGGAAGTGTCCAGCTTTCCCAGGAAGGAACACAAAACTCCCTGGGCAGTACTTCCCAAGGTTCACGTGTTAATTCCTGAGAAAGTGTCCAGCCTTCCCAGGGAGGACCATAATCCTCCCTGGGCACTACTTTGCAAGGTCTGTGCACCAGTCCCCAAGAAAGTGTCCAGCCTTCCCAGGGAAGACCACAATACTCCCTGGGCACTACTTTGCAAGGTCTGTGTGCCAGTCCCCAAGAAAGTGTCCAGCCTTCCCAGGGAAGACCACAATACTCCCTGGGCACTACTTTGCAAGGTCTATGTGCCAGTCCTCAAGAAAGTGCCCAGCCTTCCAAGGGAGGACCACAATTCTCCCTGGATACTACTTTGCAAGGTCTATGTGCCAGTTCTCAAGAAAGTGTCCAGCCTTCCAAGGGAGGACCATAATTCTCCCTGGGCACTACTTTGCAAGGTCTATGTGCCAGTCCTCAAGAAAGTGTCCAGCTTTCCCAGGGAAGACCACAATTCTCCCTGGGCACTACTTTGCAAGGTCTATGTGCCAGTCCTCAAGAAAGTGTCCAGCCTTCCCAGGGAAGACCACAATATTCCCTGGAGTGCACCCTATCTGTTATTTGTCAGAAAACACATTTGGCAATGTGCTCACTGTTCTAGTTCTCATTAATCCCTCTGAAATATGAAAAGTACCGACCAGTGAGGCACTGGAGTCCTGATTAACAAAGCCTTCTGCGTGATTTTTCACTTCTAGGTTTACTCATTAAAATTTTTCCACGTACTGGGGGGTGAGTTCAAAGAATTCACAGACAAACAAAAACTGACAGAATATCTTACTAAAGGACAAGAAATACAAAAGATACTAAAGAGAGTTCTGCAGTCAGAAAGGGAAAAAAAAAAAAAACCAAACAAACATGGACCAGAGACTTGGAGAAGAGTTTAAAAATGAAGATTAGGAAGTATAAATTAAAGTGTATCTGCTAACGGACTCCAAAAGCACATTAAAAAGAATCACACATCACAAGTGGGTTTTATCCAAGGTATGTAAGGGTAGTTCAACACATGACAATCATTTAGTGTATTTAACCACACTGAAAATTTGATGAAAAAGAAACATATGATCCTCTCAATTGATGTAGAAAAGGCATTTGACAAAATATAGCACACTTCCTTGATGAAAACACTCCAAAAGATAGGGATAAAAAGAAGCTTTCTCAATAAAGGAAAGGGCTTGTAGGAAAAACCTACAACTAGTATTGTACTCTACGTAGAAAGACTGAAAGCTTTCCTACCATGATCAGGAACAAGGCAAGGATGCCCACTCTCACCATTATTATTGCATTGTGTGCTAGAAAATTGAATGGGAGCAATTAGGCTAGATAAGAAATAAAAAGGCACAAATATAGGAAAGAGAGAAGTAAAACTTTCACTATTCCCTTGCGATATGATCATATACTTAGAGAATCCTTAAAAATCCACAACAAAGCTTCTAGAATTAATAGATGAGTTCAATAAAGTGGTGGGATATAAGATTAATATGCAAAAATCAATAGCTGTTCTATATGCTTCTGAAATGCAATCTGAGGCAGAAATCAGAAAAAAAATCCATTTTTAATAATGGCTAAAAGAATCAAATCTTGAGGATTAAAGTTATCCAAGTACATAAAGAACCTGTATTCAGAAAATTACAAAACTTTGCTACAAGAAACTGAAGACTAAAATAAATGGAAGGACATTCCATATTCATGGACTAGAATCTAAATATTGTTAAGATGATAATTCTATCCAAACTGATTTAGAGAGCCATGCAATTCCAATCAAAATCTTAATAATCCTTTTTGCATAAATCAAAATTCCAATAATCTAATTTATTTGGAAGAGTAAAGGGCCCCAAATAGCCAAAATAACTTTTAAAAGAAGGTATGAGCCATCTGCCATAAATTCCAGTATTAAAAAATGAAGAATATTATAAAGCTTTGTCTTTGACATTTGTCTTTCATCTCTGGAGTTCAGTGCCATGTCAGTGGATCCTACTTTGGAATTCATGTGCCTGAGTTTGATGGCGTTGGACTCCAACGTGTCCTTTCTACACATGCCTCTTCTGATACTTTTACTGAACCTGTGGTTGTTGCTAGGGTTGTTGAATACTCAGGAGACTTGAATCTCTGAATTGCCCATATGCCAGCTGGGCCCTGAGCCTCTGGGCAACTCCTCTGGTTTGTTGGACATTCCCAGGTCAGCTAACAGGCAGGTGAAGATGGTCAACCACCATACCAGGGAACCGAGCGTGCCTACAACTGCAAGCAGAATTGCAATCAACATCGATGTGGAATCTAAGCCCCCTCTCAATATAGAGGTGGAGTGGACATTACCAACCCAGTTTCCACAGGACAGTGGAATAAAATATGGATTAGAGTTGACTTATTGATATTGTGCTATGGGACTATTGTGACCGGCAATGGATGAAATTGTAGTATTGATGTGGAGAAAGTGGCCACAATAGTTGCTGAGAGCAGGGAGAAGGAAGAGGAGTTGTAATATGGGGGCATTTTTGGGACTTGGAGTCATCTTAAATGATATTGTAGGAACAGATGCTGGACATTACACATCCTGCTATAATCCACTGAATGTCCTGGGTGAGAGTACAATCTATAATGTAAACCACTTTACATGTGGAGCAGCAGTGCTCCAAAATGTATTCAACAAATGCAGTGAATGTGCCATGATGATCAAAGAGGTTGTTGACGTGGGAGGAGTGGGATGAGGGGGTGGGGAGTATATGGGAACCTGTTATACTTTTGAATGTAACATTTTCTCTGATTAGGTATCTTCAAAAAATACAATTTAAAAATTTGTTGGGGTTGGACGGGTGGGGAGTGGGGTGTATGGGAAGCTCCTATGTTTTTTAATGTAACATTTTCTATGATCTAGGTATCTTCAAAAATATACAGTTAAAAAATTGAAAGGGATGGAGGGTTGGGAGTGGGATATATGGGAACCTCTTATGCTTTTTAATGTTACATTTTGCATGATCCTTTTTAATTTTAAGAAAGATAATTAAAAAAATAATAAACTAAAATAAATAAAGTAAAAAAGGAAAGACAGATAGAGGGTATGTTATGCGCCCCTGAAGAAGGGCAGGATGGTCAGGCTAGTGATTGAAAGCTCCCTAAAATCAAGACTCTTTGCTAGCCCTCTGCCCAGTGACAATGCCTGTAATATCAGGACAATCAGAGTAGAATTGGGATTCAGGTGTGGGTTGGGGCTGGCCTGCTGAATGTCAGGCTCAGGCACTGGGACCATGCTCCTGCACATTTGCACAGTGTAGAAGAAAAGGCCAGTCCTCTGATACTTTTTCCCACCTGACTACCCCTAGGTCTATCTCCTCCATCTTGAGCATCTGGCTTTATGAATTCTCAGCATTTCTTTTTTTTTTTTTTAATTATTTATTTTTAAAAATTACATTAAAAAAATATGAGGTCCCATTCAACCCCACCGCCCCCACCCCCCACTCCCCCCACAGCAACACTCTCTTCCCTCATTGTGCACCTGGTAAGTACATCTCTGAGTATCGCTGCACCCCTAGTCAATGGTACACATCATAGCCCACACTCTCCCATGTTCCATCCAGTGGGCCCTGGGGGGCTCTACAATGTCCCGTAATTTTCCGTGAAGCACCACCCAGGACATCTCCTCGTCCCGAAAACGCCTCCACATCTCATCTCTTCCTCCCATTCCCCAAACCCAGCAGTCACTATTGCTACCCTTCCCACACCCATTCCACATTTTCTCTGTGGACATTGGATTGGTTGTGTCCATTGCACATCTATGTCAAGTGGGGGCTTAGAATCCACATGGATACTGGATGCACTCCTCCTGCTTTCAGTTGTAGACACTCTAGGCTCCATGGTGTGGTGGTTGACCTTCTTCAACTCGATGTTAGCTGAGTGGGGTAAGTCCAATAAATCAAAGTGTAGGAGCTGAAGTCTGTTGAGGTTCTGGGCCTGGGTGTCATATTATCAGTCCAGAGATTCAAATCCCCTAAATATATCTAAAACCCCAGCACCAACTACAATTCCATTAAAGTAGCATGCAACTCTTGTGAAAAGAGATCCCCTCTGAGTCCAATTCCATCACGCAGAAACACCAGTTCCAGAGAAGGGCCATCTGCCATGGCAGTGAACCCCATCTGCCATGATTATAGAACCCGTGGGTCTCTTTATTCCTCAAAAGAACCAATACTTGGGGTTGTATCTACTTTATCTGTCTCTCAGACTCTGCTCATTTGTGCATAAGGGCATTCCTTCTGACAGCCTCCAGACTCTTTTTTAGAGACTCATAGCCTTATATTCTCATTTCTCTTTTCCATTTCCCCCTTACATTAGGTCAAACAGCATTTTGAAGTCATGTTATTATATGTAGACAGGGATTTTCTGCTGATCCGTGTTGAACCTTTAATTCAAGGTCCTTTTCTAGTTGCATCTTCAGCTGATATGTGGTAGTGATCCCTCGGTGCCAGGGAGGCTCATCCCCGGGTGTCATGTCCCACGCTGGGGGGACTGCACTGCATTTACATGCTGAGTTTGGCTGTGAGAGTGGCCACATTTGAGTATCATGAAGGCCGTCAGGAGGAAACTCCCAGGCACAGTGCTACTCTAGACCTTATTCTTATTGGAGGTGTATAGGCTCAAAAGCATAGCCATAAGTATCAGGAGCCCACTGTTGGGCCCTCCTTCCTTCCTGGTTCTTGCTGTTGCACCTGGGGAACTGCCGCTGCTCCCCAGGGTCCACAACAGTGACCCCTCGGCCAGGGGCCCAGTACTGCCCCCCCCCCAGCTATTGTTTTTAATTGTTTCCACTATGAGTATATCTAGACATTACTATATACCCTGGGCATATGCCCTGGCAATTAGTCTGGCAGGGGCTCAGAGCTAGAGAGTGAGGGAGTCTTGCCTTCTCCCCATCCTGCTCTCCCCTGAGAGAGGAGAGAGACCATCAGCTAGTGAGCGAGGAAGGCTCCAGCTGGTCCTATTGATGTCTAATCCCAGACCCTACAAGTGCCAAGGGCTTCCTGGGCTTAGTGGGGAGGAAATATTTGGGGACCCGGGAGAGTGAATGAAGTTCTGTATAAAAGGGAAAAAATACTAACCACTTGGGTTGGGACAATATTTTCAGTATATTTTTCTTGAATTTATTGTTTTATATGTTGCATTGACTTCCATGTCCCTTTAAGAGCTGTATTTTTAAGTTTTCAGGTGTACCTTATGTGTCTGTTTCTATTATTTTTATAGGAATGCCCAATTATTACTGTATCATTTCTTTAAATATACACTATTCTTTCCACTGATGTTACTTTCAAGTTTGTCAAAATCAGTTGGCTAATTCGTGTATTTCTGGGACTTCTTTTTCATTTCATTGGTTTATGCATAGTAAAATTTCTTCTTATATTCTAGTTGAAGTTTTCAATAAAATATACATCATAATTCAAAAAGAAAAGAAAAGAAAAGAATGTAGGTATGAGAGCAGTGGCGTAATATGTATATGCACTTTGATGCTCATAACAGCATTATTCTCTATAGTCAAATTTGGAAACAAGCCAGGAGTCATAAACAGTGGAATACATACACAGTGGAATGTTATGCAGTGGTAGGCAGAAATGAAGTTGTGAAGCAAACGACAACATGCATGAACCTGGAGGATATTTTGTTGAGTGAAGGAACCCAGACATAAAAGCACAAATACTGTAGGATTGCACTATGTGAATTAAATACATTATGTAAATTCATGGATATAATAATTAGAACATAGGTCACCAGAAATTAGAATGAGGTAAGGAATGGAAAGCTGACGGTAAATCTGTGCAGAATAGGTTAAAATATTCTTTGTAAATCTTTGGAAATGAATGGAAATGGTGATTGCACAACATAGTGTTAGTGACTAGCAGAGCTATTACATGGGTATGACAGTGGTTGAAAGGGAAAGTCTAAGGTCATGTATATTGCTAGAAGGAAAGCTAAAAACATAACATGGGACTGTATAACATGGTGAAACCTCATGTCAAATAAACATATGGATGATATTCCATTTATACATATCAACTAGAAAGAAGAAAACAGAATAGCAACTATGTATGGTGTGAAAGCAAAGAAAGATCAATTGGTGATGAGTTTTTTACTTCTGTTTTTGTTTGTTAGTGTTATTATTATTACTGGAATACTGAAAATGCTCTGAAAACGATTTAAGTGATTGTATAGAATGTATGACTGTCATTATATGGAATACCAATGATTGTACACGTTATATGGATTTATGGAGTATTAACATGTATCTACAATAAAATTTATTTGTTAAACACTAATGGGAACAGTGAAGCTCAAGGTGCCTGATTATTTTTACATTTTCAAGGAGTTAAGATTCCTCAGCTTTGAAACATTTGACCCCTTTATCTTTTGGAAGTCAAATTTAAAATTAAAAGGTAGGTATCATCCACATTTGTGGATTTGGGGAGGAGGGGTAAGGAATTTTTCTTTCTGGAGTAAAGAAAATGTTCTAAAATGGACTGAGGTGATGACAACACAACTTTGTAATGAAAATGAGAGCCACTGAGTATACACCTGTGATGGATTGCACAAATCATGGGACTATATACCACAGTAAATCCTGTGGTGGAAGATATATTGTGGTTTACCATATAATTATGTGAACTTTCTCACATGAATTGTAACAAATATCCAATACAAATACATGCTGTTAATAATAGGATGCTTTATGGGGAAATCATACCTAAGTTAAGCTAACACCATAGTTAAAAATTGTGCTTTTATCAATTGTAGCAAATGTTCTACAACATTGCAAGGAATTGTTGGTGTGGTAATGTATGGAAATCCTATCTGTTTTTGTATGATTGCTTTCTAAACTCATAATTTCTTTTAAAAATACCAAAGAAGTAAATAAAGTATAAAGAAATGAGTGCACTAAAACCTGAATATCTGATAAATGTTTTTATCTTGAAAAGATGATATTATTAGTTTGTATGGAATGGTATTAGTATGTAGTTGACTTTTTTTTGATTGCTGAATCTGTGTATCCAAATTTCCAACTATAATTTAAATTTGATTAATTCACACCCTTTGCATCTCTTCTATGTTTGTGACAGAAGAAGTATATATTTCAGGTATTTTATTTTGTATTTTAGCATTTTATGCTCTTCCTCTTTTTCTCACTCAATACTTTGGGCTTATGAAATGTGACTTATACATTATTAATACTGTCAGTATATTGTGTTTGACTTTTTTTTTCCAAATTGTGCCTAACCCATTTATCTCTGTTTCTTCTTTTTTCAATGTATGTTTGCTTCAAATAATATAAATGGATTTTTAGGATTCCAAACACCAAAGAGGTTTAGACCATTCACACTCCCAAGAGCGAGCAGGGAAGCCTTAGGCTGGCTCTCTGTACACCTGGGGGATGGCTGAAGGAAACCCACTCCCAGGTGAACTCTGTCAGCGGACGACTGTGGCTTAGAAAACATTGTGGGGGAATTCTTTTGGCAACAGTGGCAGGTGAGAGTCCCTAGCACAGGGTGCCCATCGCGGGGGGATGTGTGGGGATGGGTGCACCTGGGACATGCTGCTAGGGAATAGGAATGTGTTCATGTGGTCACTGGTTGTTGTCTCAGTGGGTGGAGATGCACGCAATACCAAAGGAAAAAAGGCAAAGAAAAGAGGTCTCGGTGTAAAATATGGGTTTCAAATTTCTGGAGCAAATGTCCATAGCCACTTCTTTGGATATTTGTATAAGTTTCTCAGTTGTGTAGCCCTGGCCTCCTTCTCATTTCAGTAAGTTTGAAAGGTCTCATGTGTATAAACCCCGGCCTACTTCCTTCTTGCACATAGGTATGATCTTCCTAGGTAAACAAATCATGTTTCTTTCTGTGCATTTGGTGTACCTTCCTAGCTGAATATTTCTGGGGTTCCATTATTCTTGAATATAACTGCATTCCAATTCTTTGCCTGTGAATGTGAGCACATAAATTCAGGCTTTTTTCTTAACTGGATATAATGCTAGTTTTCCTGCTATATAAACCTAACTTGAATGAACCTTATACTCAAGTGCGAGCTTCTTAGGCTGATGAGGTCTTGAATATTGATCACTGTTATTTGACATAGACTTCCAGAATATATAAACCCTGAATTACCTTTTTGTATATGGCTGTGAGCTTCCAGCTACTCAAATGCAGGCTTCTGTATTTCCTAAACTAGTATTCTTTTTTTTTTTTCCTTTTTCTTTACTTTGAAGAAGCTTTAGATTACATAAATGTTACATCAAAAATCTGGAGGATTCCATGTACTCTACTCCTTCCCCTCCCATGCTTTCCCCCATTAACACCAGCTTTCCTTAGTGTGGAACATTTGATAAAATTGATGAACACATATAGAAGCATTGCTACTAACCATGGACTACAGTTTGCATCATAGTTTACACTTTGCCCTGCATAGTTTTATAGATTATGATGAAATATATGAAGGACTCTATCATCATTACAATGTCATGCAGGACAATTTCAATGTTGCCCAAATGCCCAGTGTTACATCTATTCCCCCCTCTCCCTTCCCTCTGAACCTCTGGTGACAACTGTCTTTATGTCACTGTTACAAGTTCTTCCATTTCTGGAATAGTAATGACTAGTCCATAGATGCATTCCCATCTTATGTTCTGTTTGTTCCTCAATCTTCAGGATTTGGGGATGGTGATGCCCACTCTCCTTCCGATTGTGGGGGCTTAGATCCCGTGGGGTAGATGAAGGGGACCATCTTGCTCACAATTGTAGGTGGGCATTGTCCATCATTCACCTTGTGTTAGCTGTCCTTGGTGAGTGCAATGAACTGTAACTCTGCTGAGATTCAGGGCTCAACCTATGAACAACTAGGAGGTTTAAGTCTCTGGGACATAGATTAAATGGGTATAGCGCTAACTGTGGGTTCAAGTGTAAGGGGTAGAAGAACCATATAGGAAAACTATAAGTGAGTCTAATTCTGAAACCCTGGACAAATGGGCCATCATATATTCCAAGGAAAGGCCCAACAACAGCATGCCAATTCTCTGGGATTGTCTGCCCTGCCTATAGTGTCAAGATGTCTCCAGAACCTTCAGGAGCTCCTGTGCTTTGGGCACAGTTTGCTGTGACATTCAGTGAGAGCCTCCTAAGACATGCATAACCATAAGCTCTGGAATGAACTCTCGATTCCATTTGAAATAATACCTTAGCCATATAAAAAACTCATATGCATTTAATATTTCCCCCTTCCACAGTCTTTTTCCCAAGCATTCCTAGTAGTCACTTGCTTATAATCTCTCAGTGCCAGGGAGACTCACCACCAGGAACCATTCACTGTTGGAGATTTGAACCGGAAGGGTATCGGGAATGAAAGAAAGAGAAAAAAGAGAGTGAAATAAAAAGAAAGAAAGGAAGAAAAAGAACGAACGAGAGAGCTAGGAGCAGGGTGTCTGCTAGTAGAGACTCATCAGACAATTTGTTGTTTACAAGGGGCTGTCTATATACCCCAGTCTATGTGACAAGCAGCAACACTTAGCCTACATGACAATAAGCAGCAACAGGCACTTAACTATCAGCATTACTCATAGTCTAAGGAATTCAAAAAAATCTTATCTCAAGGTACAAAGTCTAAGTGTTCTATTTACTTCAAAAGGTATGTGCTCATCTTTTCTTTCAGCCTTTAACAGCTTCATCCTATTTGCCAGGAACTCTTAATTACTGCATTCCTTAGGTTGCAAGCGTAGCCATGGAAACAGCAGTGTCTCCCTGTGAGACCACTATGCCTCAGTTTGCAACAATGCACCAGCCTGGGGGAAGATACTGAGTTTATATGCTGAGTTTGGCCAAACAGGAGGCCATATTTGAGCAACAAGGAGGCTTTCAGAGGGTAACTCTTAGGCAATATGTATCACTGGCTAAGTTTCCATTTCACAAGAAAAGGTTCATCCCTGCAAGCGTCAATATCAAGAGGTTGGTGTATTGGTCTGTCCTCCTTTGCTAGGCACTGCCCATGTACTCTAGGGACTCTTGCCACACTATCAGAGAGAGAAGCAGAAGTACCCAGAGTGGGCATCCAATATCCCTTCAGTTATTGTAAGGATCTCATCCACCAAGACAACAACCCATGAGCACTTGAACACATTCATGTTCCATAGGGGCATGCCCCCACCACCGCCCCCCACCAGTAATCCTCCCCTGCACATTTGCAACCCATCTGCAGTCCAAAATCTCCCCCAAAACAAGGCCAAATAAGAAATAAAATAAAATAATTTTTAAAAAATTAAAAACAAATATTGCTTCGTTTCTTTCATCATTGTAAGATGTTCCCTTAGAACCTATTCTCCTGCATATGAATGCAATCTTCCTAAACTTTATAATCCCTGGACCTTTATTTCTTGATTCTGAGTGAGGTAGTCTATGTTGTTATTCTAAGCAATTTCCTCTTTGGGTGGACCTGGGCACTCCCTGTGGTACAGACACAGGCTGCTTTTGCCTTGTATCTAGATGTGAGTTTTAGAGGCTATGCTCTATCCCAGGCTCCTGTATCATGGATGCTCATAGCATCCTGGCCTGCACACTTATAGAAGGCCAAATCACAGAGGCAAACAAAAGGGTACTGACAGCTTATCTGCATGGCTGGTAAGCACAGTGGGCATGCAACTGTGTAGGTACATGCAGAATATTAATGGGTATACCAATAAAATGCATTTGTCTTTCTAGGACACCCATCCCAAAGCATCAGAATTGGAGTACTCCCATCTCCACAGTTCAGATATTACTGAAAAGCTAGAGTAATCTGCAAGAGGCGTCACCCATCAAAAACCTGGCTTGCCTAGGTTTTTGCCAGACTCCACCCTCAGCTCATGGTATTGTGTTCCTCAGGGCACACCCCTGTGTTGTTAGAATTGGCGAGTGTAACCTGGAGGCAGGGACTTCTAGTCCACGGTACACACCCTGATGGAGCTGCTGGTCAGCTATTTGACCATCAACAAGACTTACTCACCTCTCAGCCTCTCCTCTCTTCTCTGCAACCTGAAGACTGAAACTTATGTCTTCTGCATACCTAGATGTGTCAGCGATGCTCTGAGAGCCCCAGGAAACCACGAGGCCAAGAGGTTCAGCTCCTGCTAGTTTGCACAGAGAACGACACGTTCTATGTAGCTCCTGCCCACACCCCCAGCCCAGCAATCATTCTGGACATCGTATTTAGTGGGTACCCCAGCACTGCTCTGAGCCCCACCTAGTCCTAAGCCTAATGGATATTCAAGCCCATGGAAAAGCAAAGCAGTTTCCATGAAATAGAGACAAAGCCCCAGGGTGCAGCCCCAGAAAGGCGTCCCAAAGCCAGCCACAGTGTTTCAGCAAGAGCTTTTTGTTTTCATTTTTTGCATCCTAAGAGAAAGGCAGTGGGGATCCAGGCAGGTCCCATCCTCTCTCAAGGAAGAGGACGGCAACCGGCAAACAGGATTGGCCAGGCTGCCCACTTGTGAGAACAAGGGGCAAAAGGTCCCCGTCGTGGCAGGGCTGGTAATGGCCACAACATCAGATACTCAGAAAACGTCTGGGGAGGGGAAGGGCAGGCAGCAGGCACGCCCTGTCAACTTCGGGAGGGTACTGGACTAAGTGTGGCTTCCGAGGCTTTGCCTCTGGCCCCGCCCAGGACTTCTCTCTGAAAGCCTGCCGCGTCCTCTCCATGAGGAGGGCGAGGGACGCGGGCGATCACCTGGGGATCCCCTGTGAACTCGGCGGTCGCTGTGAGGACCAGAAGTTGTGGGAACCTGGCCTGCTGGGGTGTGTCTTCCAGTCATGCAGCTGGATTCGCGTGCTTCATCTGTGCGGCGTGATGAGGACCCCAGATGCAGGCCGACCCTGCGGATTAGGTGGGAGGTTAGAGAGGTGCCTTGCCTGGGTGGAGGGTTCCTGGTCTAGCCTGGGGCCTGGGCGGCCCGGGCGCCGCAGGGAGCCCAGAGACCTGGGATTGGACGGCAAGGGAGGTGCAGCGCGTTCACTGCGTCCATGTCGGCTGTCTAGGGGCTCCCTGCCGGCTGCGCCTTCTCGACGGCCCCTCGCCGCGCCGTCCAGGATCCACCTGCCCGCACGCGCGCGGCACGGGAGGTCCACGCCCCAGGCGTCAGCCAGGTGCCCAGCAGCAGCTGAGAGAGATGGCGTGAGCTCGCTGGTCCCAGCGCACGCCGGCTTGCTGCCGGTGCTGCGCGGTCTGCGGGAAGTGGAAGCGGAAGTCAGCACTTCGAATCCTCGTCTGCGGGCCTCAAGGGCGCTGGAGAAGTTGGCCTCCACAACGCCTTCCCACGACGCAGGCGGGCGGCCCCGGGCTAGCGCTCCCGCGGCAGAAAGCCCGCGGACAAGGTCTGAGCCAGCGGCTCGGCGGTGTCCACACCAGCAGGCAGGGCGCGGGCAGCACGCGGCTCAGACCACCCAACACCCTCCGCAGGGTCTCCCTGTAGCTCCGCCAGGACCCCCGGCCGTACCTGGACAGGTCCCAGAGGCAGGCGCTCATGACGGCCACGTCGGGGGCGTGCTCGCCCCGTCGCAGGTGGTCCAGGACGCTCTCCGCGCACCGGGCGCACACGCGGTGAGGAAGAAGAAGCGTACCCGGTGGCGGCCAGAGCGGACCTGGCGGACCTCGCGGTAGTGGGTCCCGTGGTGCAAGCGGCCCCGCCTGCAGCCTTCCAGCCGCCTGTCCGGCTCAAAGCTCCGCTCGCCCTTGGCCTCCAGCTGCCTGAGAGAGCAGGCAGTCCTTCTGCAGCAGGAGCACCGTTACCGGGTGCTTGTACACTGACTCTGGACCGAGTCGCCCGTTACACCCCAAACTTGTTATACAGCAGCTGCGGGACGTCGCAGGCTCGTAGGGAGGCCACGGAGGCTGAGGGCGGATGGCCTTGCGCCCAGCCTGCCTCGCAGTAGGAGGTCTGACCGCTGAGGCGAGGAAGTAAGGGCGAGGTTAGACGACGCGGGAAGGGCGAGGCCCACTCCTAGGTCTCAGTGCCTTCCTTGTTGCAGGCTGCTCCTGGAGCGCTTGCCTCCTCTTCTGGGGAATTGCTCTCTTGTTGCCTGGTTCTCCTGCAGAGCCACGAGTTGCTGTCCTGGAGCTTGAGGGAGGACTGTCTTTGTTAAGGGGAACGCTGACTGGGTTCCCGTCTGCTGCCAGGATTTCCAAGCAGCGATGGGAAGTACACTGCAGCCTCAGCGAACGCCAGCAGTTCAGATGTATTGTTTTCGTTTAATTAACTCTATAGTCACCTCCTTGTGGATTCACGTGCGCCAGTGAGCGAATCCAAAGCCGTTGGACCCGTTACTGTCTCCCACAGGTAATATCTGGTTAAAAGAAAAACTCTAGCACAATACCACAACCACAGGACATTTTCACCACCTCAAGCCCCCCCACCCCCACCCCCGACTTAGACATAAAAGCTGTTTTTAGAAACGTTTTCAGAAAATTTCCACTGGAAATTCCGGGAATTGCTGCCCCATCCTCCTTACACACCCACACACAGATTCCCCTACTATTAGTAGGTTACAGTAGTGCTGTGGTACGTGGCACATACCGCAGCAAAGAGCCGTATCACCTGCTTCCCGTCCTACCCTTAACAGTGGGACATGAAAACATCTAAATTCCATAATTTTGCCCGACACAGGATTTAATAAACATGGAGTCACGCATCATCTGTAACATGGGGCATTTCATCTGGTCCCTTGGCACTGTTCTATGCAGAGTCATCCTCAGCCCCTGGAGACGCAGCACAAATGGCCACTTTAAGCTCTGCTCACCTGCTTAACTGAATTTCCAAAGTGAGGTTGCCGGCTGTGGGACTAAGGGGTCAATATGTTAATCCCTTTCCTTGCTGATTACTCTTCCATGACATTAGGTGCCGTGGCACTTTTAAACAGTCACCATTCAAGAATCTTGGAGTTCTTTCCAGTGTTTGGCTTTTAAAGAAGAAGTTGCTATGGTATGCCTGTGCAGATTGATGGAAACACAGGTTTTCACATCTCCAGGGTAAGCTCCAGGCTGCAATTGCTGGGTTGTATGATGTTTGCATATTAACACATTTAACAGAAGACTGTTTTTAGAGAAGCTGCATATTTGACATGTGTGAGTGATCCTTTTCTTTTTCCCTAAAGTATAGATCTACGTGGGCTTTCCAAGTATAAAAACGCTGGAATCCTTCTGCATGTATATGGCCACAACTTTCCGGTTATATGGACCCTGTTTAGCTCATATCCTTTTCCAGGCATCCTTCCCTATCTAGGATGTGCACTCGTTGCCTGTTTAAACCCCAGACTTCTTGTCCCTGAACAGACAAGTGGGTTCTGCTTGAATAATCCCTCAACCCCCTCTATGCTTCAAGGGATGTGAATTGGAATTTCTTGGCAGTATAAGTCATGGGTGTTTTGGTCTTTCTTTTTATTTCTTTTCATTTTTTTTTCTTTTTCTTTTTTGTAATAATGGAAATGGATGGGCAGATACCAAGCATATGAACTCTAGTCTCTTTGTCCTTTGTACAGCACCAGAACCATTGGCCATAGGCGGGGCTGCAGTTCTTATTCTTTGCATGCACACATGGCTTCTGCTGGAATTTTAAGTTTTAGCAAGTTTACACAAACAGCCCAGATATTCATGAAGAAACACACAGCCCCCACACATAGCCCATATCAGTAGCATGATAAGAACTGTAAGGGCCCCTTGAAATCTAAAGTTCTGGAACTAGAAAGGCCTCTGTCAGTCCCATCTGTGGGGTGAGTGATAGGAACAGCAGCCAAAGCTGATCTAGGCTTCTTTTCTAGAGTTTAAGCTTCCCCCCTTAAAAAGGGGGCCACGGCATCTTCTAGAATGTCAAATCCATAGAGGAGGTGATATCTAATGCTTGAGGGGCAGGGAAGATCCATGAATTCTGATATCAAATCCTGTGCCTTGACAGTGCTGCTGTGATACACAACATTAAGTCTGCCATAAAATTAGCAGGGGGGACAGAGTCGATATAGAGCCAGCAATGTCAATATAGTTATGGCGATGACAGAGATGCTCATGTGGACTCTTACCTGATCATGGGGAGGAGTTCCTGGGTGAAACAATGAATATCCATTTACAGTTATGGGCAGGGTCTCCCCTTTGTTGTTCCCATGGACTAGAGTTGCTTCTGGGAGGATATTACACTCTCAGGGAGGAAGAGCTGAAGTGTCTGCCCTTGCTGAGGGAGTTTTCCCAGGTGTGGGTCTTTCTGCAGGAGACCGTCCCATTCTTTGAATTTAATGCATTATTAAATGACGACATAGGAAAGGACAGGACCACCAGATGCACAAGCACTGGTTGTGATAGCAACTGTGTGGTGCACCGTACAATAAGTAGGAGACTTCTAATAGAGGGTTTCATGGCCAAGAAGTGTATTCACAGAGGGCATAGAGACCCCACATTTTCCTATGAACCACCTACTGCTGGGCTTGGCACAACACTTAAGCCTGCCTGTAGACAAGAGAGCTATTAACAGAGGTAAAATACCTGGTGTCATCACTAGGAATACCCTGGGGACAACCTTGCATCTGCATACTTGCCATTCCACCTTCTATCCCCAATGGAGAGGCCTGAGTAAAACAAGGAATTCAGCTGAGCCCAGGCAATTATGAGCCAATCTCTTTCTTTCCTATAGATCCCCTTTCCATTAGTTACCAAGATCAATGGCACCTTTACCACCTCCTCTCAGGAATCTACATTTCCTGCATTTTTTGAGACATACCTTTTAAAAGATACTTAGATTACATATATGTTACATAAATGAATGAATGCAGACAATTCCCATATTTCCCAGTCGCTACCCCTCCCACACTTTCCCACATTAACAACATCCTTCATTCGCGTGGTACTTTTCTTACAATTGATGAACACATACTGGAGGACACTATTAAGTGTGGTTTATAGTTTACATCATAGTTTAAAATCTCTGCCACACATTTTTATAAGTTATGGCAAAATGGCCTGTATCTGTCACTACAACATCATTAAGGACAATTCCAATGTCCTGAAAAGGCCATCATATTACAACTGCTTTTTTTTAAAAGATACTTAGGTCACATAAATGGTACATAAGAAATAGGGGATTGGCATATGACCCACTCCTCACACCTGCCACGTTTTCCCACATAAACAATGTCCTTCATTAGTGTGGTACATTCATTGCAATTGATGAACATGCTTTGGAGCATTGCCACTATGCACGGATTAAAGTTTACATTGTAGACACATTTTAAATGCATGAACTCATTTAATCCTCACAGCCACCTCACAAGGCAGGTATTATTATGGTTCATTTTTCAGAGATGAGAGGACTCAGTTTAAGAGAGGCAAGTTTAGTCCAATAATCCAGAGTGTAGGAGTTGCAAGTCTGCATCCATGTGGAATCTAACCCTCATCTTGATACAGAGGTGGCGTGGATATAACCATCCCAGGATCCACAGGATGGAGGAACAGAGTGTGGATTAGAGTGGACTTACTGATATTCTACTATGGAAATATTGAGATTAGTAAAGGAAGAAATTGTGGCATTAATGTGGAGAGAGAGGCCATGGTAGCTGCTGAGGGTAGGGAGAGGGAAAAAGATATATGAGGGTAGGGAGAGGGAAGAAGATATATGATATATCAGGACTTGGAGTTGTCCTGGGTGGTACTGCAGGGACAGATGCTGGACATTATATGTTCTGCCATGGCCCACTGGGTGGACTGGGGGAGAGTGTAAACTATAATGTAAACCATTATCCATGTGGTGCAGCAGTGCTCCAAAATGTATTCACCAAATGCAGTGACTGTCCCATGGTGATGAAAGAGGTTGTTGATGTGGGAGGAGTGGCGTGAGGGGGTTGCGGGAATTTTGGGGACCTCTTACACTTTTTGAATGTAACATTAAAAAAAATAAAGAGAGAGGCAAGTTTACTTGCCTAAGCCTAGAACTGAAACACCAGTAGCCTGGCCCCAGAGCATATTCCAGCAATTATCCCATTGTTTCTAAAAGTCTGCTCTGCATAAATCACCTGCATTATACTCACCTCATTATAACAATAAAGTGCTGGGCCTCACGCCAGCTGAACTGAGTCAGTATCTCTGCAGGTGGCACTCAGCAGTATGCATTTTATCCAGGTATTTGAGATCAGACTCAGTTTTGAGAATGAACTTGCTATACTTAACACATACATGCTGACACACTATTGATGCACCTATTATCACCTATTGATGCAGCCACATAAATAAAAATGCATCATTAGCACGTAACGTATTTTTGTTGTAAGCTGCTGACATTCTTGAAGTTGTTTGTTATGCAACAATATTTCAGAAATAACTAATTAACAAAATCTACCTGTGTTCACATTAATCCAAATTTCAGAGACTGACTCGGTAATCTTTAAATACATTGAATTGCCCAAACTATTGTTCAGGAACACTGATCTTGACAATTTGCCCTATTTAGAACTATGTTATTAATAGATTTGGAAAACATTTTGTTTAGAAGTGAAGTTTTAAGATTTCCTCCATCTTGTATTTTGTTCATTTTCATAAGAATATTCAAGATGAAAGAATATTAGGTGAAACATCAACAATTAAGCACATAAAGGTTTTAACAACCTGTGAGCCGCTTGTTCACTATAGCTTTTGTCTGCTCTTCCCCTTGTAAAAATGATAACCCAAAATTAATTGGCCTCTCTCTTCTCTCATCATTCCTAATCCATGAAATGGTAGGAACCACTATGCCCCAAATTATAATTCCATGGCTGCTATACCCCGTCACTCCAACATTAGAGACTCTGCTTTCCACAGATAAGCTATTTTTATGCAGCAATTTAAAAAAGACTAAAACGGAATTCTTAACTTTTTGTGTTCCATGGACCCCTTGGCCAGTCAGGTGAAAATCATGGACGCCTCCTCAAAATGTAGCATCAGAGAGTTTTAAGACACTCAACAAGTGTCATGTCTAACAACTATGGTAATTTCAAAGTAAGCACAATTATTAGTGATTTTTCAACTTATGAAACACCTGTCATGTGACATGAGATGAACACTACTGTAATCTACTGCATATATTCAAAAGTGAAGGAAATGCTGAATTTCAGGTACAGGTCAGAGAAAATAAAGATAAGTTCAAGCTCATGGATGCTCTGATTAAGAACCCCTCATTAAGAACCCCTGGCCTAAACTGACGAGCTGTGCTGTCATTGAGGGCACTTCTCACCTAGCATACAAACACACATGCAGAGTGACACACTTGGCAGTGTTTATTTCTCTTTTACTAGTGTCATTCCAATTTTATCCAAACTCATTCTTTGTTTTTTCACCATTTATTCCTTCCTTCCTGTCTCAGGTTTGCAAAAGAACGAAGTTGTCAATTCATCTCCTATAGCTGAAGTGGTCTTGTCCTATTTGTGTTAAGTTTGCTGCTCGATTGTCTACAGGTCAAGAGGACAGAGTTCCCTGGAAAACGCACACATGCACACACACAGACGAAGAAATATAAAAAATGGAATTTATTAAATGATGTTTAAGAGCGGGTCTTAACTCTCTAGATCACGCAATGCCTATTCCATTTACTACTTGTGATGTCTTTAAATTCTAACTCTTAAGTTCAAAATGGCCCTCACTGTCCATGTGATACGACCTGTATTTGTATGGCTGTTCACAACAAAGAAATGGATATGAAAATCAGGAATACTCTGAAGATTAAAAAACATACCTGATGGGACACTGGAGGGAGTACTTCCCTAAGGATTTATACACTTTTAAGGGAAGGCTACTGAAGAATCTTAGGGTGAGCAAAACCAAAATGTTGGAGCTGGGGCTGGGGCTGATGCCCATGTTACTACGCTTAGGAGTGGAGAAGATTATCTCTGCATCTAAGTGTATTTGGCTGGACATGCTCTCTAGCTGGATTAAGCTTCTCCAGTGACAACTTTGTTTGGATTACACTACTCCACTGTTCCTATCTTGGAATACCTCCCTGAAGACCTGGGGTTACTCACCGTTTCTCTCTTACCCTTAATTCCTTCACTAGAGAACCGAGGGTTCCAGGCAGCTGGCACACAGATTTAACCCCCACTGCATCCCATTCTCACCTGTCTGCCTCTCTGTTCCCTCTTCTTGCCTCTTCCATCCTTGGGTAGTATTGCAGGGGATTCAGCCAGAGATCCTCACAGATGATCTGGTAGTGGAAAGAGCATGGTGGAACCAGGGTATGGACCCTATTCCCACTACCCAAGTAGCTGGGAGGCCCTCCAAGGCCATTTCTTATGCTCCCCATGATGGCCTCACCTCAGCAATCCTATTAGATTCTGCAAAGTTGTGGTCAGAGAACAAGTTAAAAAGCTTAAAGTTGGTGCTATGGTGGCTGCGGTTGTAGGCCTGGTGTTCAAAAGTGTGGAACCATTGGCCTGGAGTGGAGTAAAATTCCCAGTATCCTGGAAGAAGAGGAAGATGTGGGAAAAGATCCTGAACACCTCCGTGCCTGTCCCATCCAGAAACTCACCTCTTACCAGTGATGGTAATGTCGTAAATCTTAATGATTGCTTCATTTTCAAAGTAGGGGTTGCTCCGAAAGGAAAATGTGATCTTGCAGCTCTTCCTGGGATAGCTGAAGTCTTCCACCTGACAGGGAAAGGTAGAGAAAGGTGACCCCTCTCTATGGAACAAGCCTTTTCCTGATTTGGTTCTGAATCAGTACTACTTGCCCTCAAGAGCTAGCTCATCCGAGAGGGCTGATGCTCCCAGACTTATCTCCAAATTGATGATGTAGCTGAGCATGTCCACATCTTGGTCAGTGATGATGGCTGACATTTGACGGTGGTTCAAAATCTGCACTGGGTCAAGAAGCCTTAACATGCTAGGAATGGAAGGGATAGATGCAAGCAGTGTACATCTACAGAACAATGAGAAGTGGGTAGTGCACCTCCCAGATTTCTTGGCATTGCTGGATGGTTTCCTTCAATCAAGATCCTTCATCATAGACTACCTTTCGTCTACTGTTTCCTTGGCTTTCTGTTCCCAGATAGCTATCTGCTCTTACACTTGGAAAATCTGTTTCCTGAGATCCTGAGCTCTACCTTACAAATGTGTGTGGGGGTCTGTATGCTACTAATTATGCACGAAAGGCAGTCTCTGAGTTCCCGGTGAGGGTGCAAAAGTGTACATAGGACTTCATGTGCTGAATGTATCCACCTAAGTAAGCAGTATGAAGGATGACAAAACTACCAATAGAATCAATATTAACCCAAGACCTCTGTGTGTGGTTGCACCCATCCCTTTTCCTCAACAGGACCTCTTTCCTCCTGCATCACTCCCTCTCACAACTAGGACTGCCTCCTTCCCTAGCTATGACTTCCTCCCACGACCCTCGCCCGCGGCCATTCCCCTTGGAACTGCAGTAAGGGTACGTTTTTTTGGTTTTGTTTTGTTTTGTTTTGTTGGGGAGGGCTTTTCTGAACTTTTTGCATTAAAACATAAACAATATATAATAAAATGTACAGCCCTTAATATGTTAAGTTTCAGCAACTGTACAAACCCACATAATCACCACTCAAAACAGGATTTGGTACATTATCACCGCCTTGTGTGTCTTCAGTCAAATTCCCTCCCTGCACTTAAGAAACCGCTTTCTACCACCAGAAAGGAGCTTTGCCTGCGCTTGGACTTTAGCTAAACGCAGTTGCACAAGGATACGGTTTTGACCCAGAAGCCAGGAATACCCTCGATGATGCTGCTTCTGCGCTGCAGGTGCGGCTTAAGCCTCCGCTTCAGCTTGCGCTTCAGCAGGCACAGGGCCCGGTTGGCTCGGGCTTGCAGGCTGCTCAGCTCTAACTGCAGGACCTCCAGCGCCTGCAGGGATGTCCTGGCCTCCGCGGCATCGCACCCTGGCTGGGCCCGCCCGCACTCCTCCTGCCCCTCCTCCAGGCTTTTCTGCTCCGCCTCTCGCTCCTGCTCTTGCACCTGCTCTTAGGCCACTCCCTCCACTACCGCCACTACATTCTACAGCACCACGTCCCCCCATCTCCAGATGTCCAGCTCCGCTCTCCACTCCAGCATCTCCATTTCCCCGCAGCTCCTCCACCCAGAGCACCGCGGCCTCCTCGCAGGGCGCCTCTCCCCTCTCCCTCCCTCCAGCTGGGGCCTGTGCCTCCGCCCCTGCCCTGCAGCTCTGTGGGGACTGTTCCTACCAGAGGGCCGCTTGCCAAGCCAACGAGGTGTTCTGAGCGTGCCCGGGGAGCCAGGCCTTCGCCAGGACCCGCTTCACTCGCCCTGTGGTGGCCGGGGCCGGTGCAGGGAAGGACCCGCACACGCTCTCCCCAGGCCACGCCCGCGGGTACAGCAGCGCCCCCTAGATACGCGGGTGGATTCCTGCAGCCTGTGGCGTTGGAGACGTCCTGGGCGCATGCGCAGGGTTTGGTGACGCCAACCTGGCCGACCTGGCGGGAAAGTGGAGCTTTCCATGCTCCACACCACTCCTCCCAGTCCCCACCCCGCGGCCCGCGTGCCAGGGGTGCAGAGCACGTGGTCCATTACTTCCACCTTCACTTTTCTTTAAGCCTTTCAGGTTAAGCTGATACCTGAGCATCAGTCTTCTTGTAAAGTAGTCTCTACCTAAACTGTTGCCCATGAGCAATGTTGCATTATATTAATATTTCTTACCATAAGAAGTAACAAGAATATTAATTAATTAATTAATTAATTAATTAATGGGCCAAGTTAAGGTATATCATCCTATCAGCCAGGTTCAAATATTTCAATGATCAGACCCATTTAATCACCTAGGTTCATGGTTTAATGAAATGTGAGAAAAGCCAGTATGTTTTAGTTGTATAAAGCCAGTATGTTTTAGATGTATGCGTTCAATTATGATTATTTTTATATCTTATACAAATTTTGATTCATGATTCTATTCAATGTAACAAGCCAAAAGGAAAATGTGATAGAACTGTGAGTCTCTCTAGTGAACTGAGACTAAACAGAAAATTAAAAGATAGACTGACTCAGAAAAAGAGCCTTACCCATAATCCACACAACTTAATATGTAAATCCATTCCAAGGGTCTTTACTGTAATTAAACAACCAGCCAATTAATCTCACTGCAATCACAACAGGAAACACTCATAAAAAAGGCAAAGAAGAAGTGGGGGAAAAATGACTGATTGAGCATACTCAAATGCCTGACAAGTACAGAAATCAACGGGAGTGACTACAGTGTTTTAGTCAAGTAGACAATGCCAATCGTGGGGAAAGATGATCAAAATGCGGGACAACATTAAGTAAAATAGTGGTTCTCAGAGGTTCTGAGGGGAGAGGGAAGTAAGAATAGGTGGAACATAGTGCATTTTTAGGGCATTAGAATTGTTCTGCATGATTTTGTAATGATAGATATGGTTCATTACACATTTTGTCAAAACCTATAAAATAAAATTCTATAGTGCAAAGTGTAGACCATAATGTAAACTATAGTCCATAATGTGAACGATAGATTATTCATCATTAGTAACACATGTACCACATTCATGCTTTTATTTTTCATGTATAGTTCACATTAGTGGGGCCATGAGATATTTGTCCTTTTGAATCTGGCTTATTTCACTTAGCATAATATCTTCAAGATTCATCCATGTTAGCTTATGTATCCCAATTTAATTTCTTAGTATTCCATTGCATGTATATACCAAATTTGGTTTATCCATTCATTAGCTGACGGACACTTGGGTTGCTTCCCCCTTGTGGCAGTTTTGAATAGCGCACAAACAAGACACGGACTAATTAGAATCCCCTGTATTTGTGATGTAACTATTCCGTCATCTAAAACTTTTTTAAAAATAAAGTTAAAATTTTCAAAAATAAAGATAAAATGCCCACTTGCTTTGGCCCATCCTGGAAGAAGACATCTTTCAGGGCGAAGATTTTCCAGAAGACAACTGGTCTAAAGGGATTTTCAGTGAAAATGAATACACACTATTGGATTGCTAATAAGCAAAATCTGGTGAGCAAATTAATTTTGGTCCAGTAGAGACCAAAATTAGTCTAATCAATGTATATCTGCTAATCAATGTATATCTGCTCCCATTTGTAAGACACCCCTAATCAATGTATATCTGCTCCCATTTGTAAGACACCCCCATGTAAAATGAAAACTTCATGTCAACCAATAATATTGACCTTTCCTTTCCCATCCTATTTGAGTTTCCCCTTTCCACAACTTTGGTAGATCTCCCTTCTACATTCTGAATGAGGTGCTGCCCAATTCATGAATGTCACAATAAAATTATGAGATCCTAAAAAACTATAAACTTCTAGTTTGAGTTGATACCATATACATAATCTGCTTTTATACCCTAATCCCTCTTCTCTTGTTCTTGTTACAAATTATTGTTTTTTAAGCTTGTATTTATCTATCTCCCCTTCCCTCACCTCACCCCATTGTCTGCTTTCTGTATCCATTTGCTGTGTGTTCTTCTGTGTCCACTTGCATTCTTTTCAGCATCACTGGGAATCTGTGTCTCTTTATGTTGCGTCATCTTGCTGTGTCACTGGCCGTGAACATGGCATCATTCCTGGGCAGGCTTTGCTTTTTGCACAGGGCATCTCTCCTTGTGGGGGTACACTCATTGTGTGTGGGACTTTACTCCGCAGGGGACACCCCTGCATGGCATGGCACTCCTCGTGTGCATCAGCACTGCATGTGGGCCAGCCCATCACATGGGTCAGGAGGCCCTGGGTTTGAACCCTGGGTCTCCCATGTGGTAGGTGAATGCTCTGTCAGTTGAGCCAAATCTGCTTCCCATCACAAATTACTCTTTGGAGTCCCTGCTCTGAATTTTTTAAAAAATATTTTTTAAATTATTTTTAAAGAAGTTTTAGATTACATGAAGTTTACACAAAAAGTATAGGGGATTCCCGTATACTCTATCCCCTGCCCCTCCCACACTTTCCCCCACTAACAACATGTTTCATTAGTATGGTACACTGGTTACAATTGATGAATACATATTGAAGCACTACTAACTGTGGACTATAGTTGACATATAGTTTACATTTTCCACTGCACAATTTCATAGGTTATGACAAAATGTATAATGGCTTGTATCAGTCATTGCAATATCATGGGGGACGATTCCAATGTCCCAAATGCCTCATGTTATTCCAGTTCTTCCCTCTTCCTCCCCTCACAATCTTGGGTGACAATTGTGTTTATGTCAATGTTACAAGTTCTTTCTTTACTTGAATAAGTCTACCTTGGTCTATAGTTGTATTCTCAAGTTTCATCCCTGATTTTGAATGCATCAGGACTTCATTCACTCTTAGAGCTGAATAACATTCCCTCATATGTTTATACCATAATTTGATTATCCAGTCATCTGCTGATGAACCCTTGGGTTGTTTCCCTCTTTTAACAACTGTGAATAATGCCACTATGAACATCAGTGTGCATATATCTGAATTTATGTCCTTGCTTTCAGTTCTTCTGGATATACAGTGAATAATGGGATTGGTATATCATATGGCAATTCTATACTTAGCTTCCTGAGGAACTGCCAGCAGGCATTTCTTTGAAAATGCTGTAAAGGAATAATCAGAGGCTTTAGTTATAATTTTGTGATTGAGACACACAAAAGAGCACCTATGTCTTGGGAGGAAAAGCAGTGAAATGTCCTTCAGAAGTTCGGATATTATGAAGTACCATGTATAGGGGGATGGTTAGAAATGATGTCCTACCTGAGGTAAAATCTATCTTCAGGAAAGACTTATGGAGACCTAAATTTTCACTCTAGGCTGATTTCTAGAGTCTGTACAAGTCTAATTAAATGCTGAAGAAGACTTCAGCACAGAGCCAATTTGCAAAGAATGGGAGAGCTGTTTTTTTTTTTTTTCAAACTCCTGGATTTCAGGAAATCTCTGTCATCAGCAACATGAAATCAAGTAAAAACAACAGTTTTCAGCAGTGATACAGGACGAAGAATACTATGTTTGCAAAGTATTGTGGAAAATGGCTAAAGAAATAAACCACCACAGTCTTTGAAATAAACAAAAAGGGAAGCCATGGAAAGCGGAGAACCAGACTTCCAGTTTAATGCATTATATTGAAAAATCATATTTAAACATTAAATCACAAGAAATTCAAGTAAATAAGAATGCCCCAAACAATGAAAAAAATCAAGTGACCAAAAGCTGCATTTAAGAAGCCCAGACATTGCAATGACTAATTAAATATGTTAAGTCAACTCTCACAAATATGCTCAATGACCTGAAGGCAAGCTTTGACAAAGAACTAAAGGAAAAGAGTAAATGAAAAAAAGAAATAATGCAATAAAGAGATAGAAATCTTAAAAGGAAGTCAAACAAGAACACCATACAGCAGAAGGTTGGAGGAAGATATCCCTAAGTGAGTGGCCCTGATTAGAAAAAGAGAAAGTTACAATATATCAGAAGAAACTTTTCCAAGACTCTGGAAATGAATGTGGATAGACAACAGCACAGAAAATGCTGAACAAAGAAAGCCTAAAATTTCTAAAAAAAGCTGTTGGAAGCATTTCCTTTTCCTGGTCCCTGATTCTTCATGGGCTCAGTGCAGCATATGTGTGGCAAATGCTTGGTGGCTCACATGCTCAAGTGCAATTTCCTGGTGCTGATATGGGCTAAGGGTGGGGGTTGTGCATCTCTTCATGTATAACCTGGGCTGTGGGAATCAGACAATATAAACTGCAGCCCCACCTTTCGTAACCAGGCCAACCACTCCAGTCCTGGAAAGCCAATTAAACAATATATGCTCTATAGACTTTGACTATTCAGGGAGGATACACACTAAATATGTTAATTCAAGCCTACCTGGGAAATATGTGTTAAATCAAACTCATGGCGCATTCAAACAAAGCACCATTTGGCTCTTCCTCTGTATGGAAAGAACCCAAAAATCTTACTTGGGGCTTGGAGGTTTTCAACAAGAGTTCCTGAGTCAACCAGTCATTAATAAAAATGTGTCTTTCTCAAAACTATTAATGCATCCTGGACTTCCATACACAATTATTGAATCTCTCTGCTTCCACAACAGTGCTATAGCTAATAAATTTATGTCTTTGTATATCTGGTGTCAGTCCCAGTCTGTTGATTGGATTTTGACTCCGTGTACACATTTCAGTCACCTATCTAGAATTTGCCTAGGGCAGGAAAGGAGTGTGGAAAGGTGGCACAGAGCAATGGACAGAAGCCAAACAGACTGAAGCAGTCTGGGGAGAAAAACTATGGTTGAGACAAAGCAGAGAGAAACTCCTTTTCCAGAGGGGAAACAGATAATATGCTTGGCAATTCTTGAAATGTGGTGCACATACCCGGAACACACAGGGTCAGAAGCTCTGTAGGCGGTGGACTTGGTCCAGTGAATAGGGCATCCGTCTACCACATGGGAGGTCTGCGGTTCAAACCCTGGGCCTCCTTGATCCATGTGCAGTGCTGATGCCCTCAAGGAAGCCACGCCCCGCAGACGTGTCCCCGCCTAGGGGAGCCCCAAGCACAAGGAGTGCCTCCCACAAGGACAGCCACCCAGAGCCAAAGAAAGTGCAGCCTGCCAAAGAATGGCGCCACCCACACAGAGAAATGACAAAAGATGATGCAGCAAAAAGAAACACAGATTCCTGTACCGCTGACAACAGAAGTGGACAAAGAAGATGCAGCAAATAGACACAGAGAACAGAACCGGGGGGGGAGATAGAAATAAATAAATAAATAAATCTTAAAAAAAAAAAAAGAAAGAGCTCTGTAGACACTAACTGTTGAAAAGATGCTGAAAAGAGGAATCTCAACATAGGCAATATACAGTAAAAACATGGAAAAAATGGAGGATCTGACTTTCAGGTGAGCACATCACAATATTCAAATTCCCTGACTTCAACAAAATACCAGAAGGCACATAAATTATTAGGAAAATGGCTCATTCAAAGGAATAAAATGAAACAACAGGGAAAGTACAACATTGGAACAAGAAATCAAATATATTAAACAGTCTCCAAAATAAATTATGAATTCATAAAAACCGAAGAAAGAATGAAAGGGATCAAGAATCAGTTCATGCTCTATATTGATGGAGTCTTATAAATCTACTTCATATTTCTTACATAAATGCGTAAAAATAATCACATATAAATATGTATTATTGTACACACAAAATATAAAGATGTAATTTAATCTTATTATGATAAAAGACAATGAAAAAATATTTTATTTTTATATTTCTTATTTTATTTTCATATTTTAATTTTCTTGGCTTTGTTTTTGGTGAGGTTTTGGATCATAGGTCACAACTCTGGAAGAGGGGATTTCTGGTGCACAGTGTCACTAATGGGGGAAGTGCGGAGGGGTACACCTGAGGCATGCCTCTTAGGCATATGAATGTGTGTACAATTTTGTAAAATATCGCAGGAAGATATTGGCATTATTAACCATTGTAAAAGTTGGAAACAATGCAGATGTCCATTGACAGGTGAATGGATAAGCAAAACATGGTACATACATATGATGGACTATTATTCATATGTAAGAAGGAATGAAATCCTGATTAATGGAACACAAACACAAAAAGATGAGTACTGTTTGATTACCCTCTATGAAGAAACAAATAAATAAATTCTTGGAGATGGAAAGTAGATTAGAAGGTAATATGGGCTGGGAAAAGAAAGAATGGAGAGTTATGTTAAATAAAGACAGCGTTTCTGTTAAGGCTTATGAAAAACTTTTACACTGAATGGTGGTGATTTAGCACATTATAAATGTAACTGATTCTACTATATGTGGTATTCAAAACAGATAAGTATGTTCCTGCAATATTTTTTTAAAGAATGGGCATTAAAACTAATAACAGTCTGAGACAAAGTTTTTCATGCCTCTTCACTCCTTTCTCCTTTTACCTTTGACAATTTAATTTAGCATTGTAAATTAAACACTTTTCTTTCATTTCTTTCCTTCTAGAGTGTTCCACTGCAGTATGTTTAAACTGTAATATTAAGTGTTCTTTGGTCAAGAAGTTCCTTAATAATATTACTCTTCATAAAAAAGATTTGATGCTACCTGATGCTTTAGGTAAGGCCCTATGCTCTCTTTCTTTGCCCTTTCTCTGTATACTCTTATTGACTTTCTCTTTCCTCTTTTATTTGCACAGGATGTTGCAGAGGATAAGGGTTATCTAAATACCTATCTTCTCACATTCTGACAGAGCCAAATATAAACTGCCATCACAAATTTTTGCTAAAAGATCATGAAGAAATTGAAGATAGTCATTTATTAAAGGAATAAGTCAAATAAACTTCAGGGAACAAGTCCAATGAATTGCCTTTATTTCTGCTTTGGGTATTACAAAACACTTAAGAACCTACAATGTAAACCATTATCCATGTGGTGCAGCAGTGCTCCAAAATGTATTCACCAAATGCAATGAATGTGCCACGATGATGTAAGAGGTTGTGGGGTGTGGGGACCTACTATATTTTTTGAATGTAATAATTAAAATAAAATAAGTGGAGAGAGAGAAAAAAAAAACCTACTTATGGTCCACTATAAGAGTGTCCCCTCAGGGGAATCTTGCTATTAGATACAGCCTTCACATTCTTTCTCTGAATAACAACAAAAGCAATTATTCATTCCTCTGTAAGCCACTCTCTTTTTTCACATCCTAAGAGAGCAGGGGAGAAATCAGTTATCTCAATGATTTCCAGGAAGTACTCTGCTATTAGTTTGAAATTCTGTCTTTATTAGCCATGCTCAAAATAAAGAGTGTTGAATAAAAAAATCCCATGAAAAGATATTGGTTAAAGGAGAGAAAAGAAATAGTTCCAGGAAAAAAAAAAAAGCAAAAATGGTCCACTGAAGACACAGAAACTGTCACAAAACAGTAATGGACAGACAGCCATAGCTTGACCTTAATGGTGTAGACAGAGACAGTTATGGAAATAATGGTGTACAAATCTAGACAGGCAACAATGAAAGACATCAGAGATAAAGCTATGCAAGGTATCAGGGAAGGAGATTAAAAACTCACACTTGTAAAGAGAGAAATACAAGTAAAACTGATCACAGGGACTTTAAAATGAGAATAACAAAATATCCTGTTATTGGGGGGGGGGGGGGGGGGGGGAGATTCAGAGAGATTTAGACCTAACACTCAAAACAGAACAGTGACCTGTGATTTTAGAGGACCATGGGGCTCAGATTTTACAAAAAGTATACGTGGGTACTTCCTTTGACAAAGATAGAAAATTTGGGGCTAATGAGAAGGTGCTGCATAGGAAGCTGAATTCCACCCAGGTCTAAGTTTTGTGATCCAGGAAGGAATCAATAAGCTCTCAACAGCCAGCAGCCCTCAAGGAAACAATCCGAACTGGAGAGATTCACTACCTGGATCCAGGCAGTATTTCCCTCACTTACCACCAGGGCAGATCAAGCCATGCATCAAATAGCTGGCTATTTGATGTTAAGCAGTCAGAGGATCCAGGCCCAACCTCTCCTTTTCTTAAATCCTTGGCCAGACCAAAAGAAGCTTTATACCCAGGTGAAGGATTATTGGGATCTAATTTCCTTTGCCAATGCCCAGAAGTCCTAGGAACTGGCATGCAGGAGCTGCAAGGATTCCCTTCAAGTTTCACTCATGGAGGTGGGAAGGTCTGCTTCAATCCAGTTATGGGGTGATTGTGTCATCAGCAGTCAGACCAGGACAAAACTTCATCTCTAAAGCCTTAGCTGCCTTTCCTCATGAAGGAGAAAAACTGCCATAGAGTTTCAAATCCACAAATGAAGTGATGGCTAATGCGTATTGGAAAGAAGGGGGGAGGATTCCTGAACACTATCCAATCTTCATCCTTGATAGAGCTGATGTGTTGCTCATTTTGTGACACTTTTGCGTCTGCCATTTTCTAAGTATAGTAGGGAGCCATGTAAAATGACAGCTTCCCCTGAGGATACATCAGAGAAAGGAAAGACTTGGAGAAGTCCAACCTAGCTAGCGAAGGGCAGTAAATAAGGGGGTTACAAGGGGCCTCACCCTCAATGGTCCTAGATGTATCTTCTAGCATAATATATGGTCGTGGCCTAAATCTTTTGTGGTGGGGGTTGGACAGCATGGCACTCTTGCCACAAAGCAAGAGAGTACTTTTATACTACGTTTATGTGCAGATAGGGAGGGCATATGTATGGGAACAATGATTTAAAAATGTAGTGCTCTGGACAGATAATCGAGGACTGGACACTGACGATATTTCTCAACAGGGCAGAAGTTACACTTTCAGAATGATTATACAAAATGAGCATTTTCAATGTTTGTCAGTGGGGCTGACGTCACATCTTTACAGTCATTACATATAGGGGCAACTGATACAAAAATAGTCAAGCAGTTCAAAGGTCAGATTATTCCTAGTTTCTGGGAGAGAAGTCTAAGCATACAGATTAAACCCATCAGTCATGAGCTCACAAAGGGTTATTTCTCAAGGTTTGCTATGGAACTATTAAGAAGTGAAAGGCTGCTGCGACTAGAAGGGGAAAGACCTTGAAGGTTTGTGGGAAAATGCAAAGCTATATGTGATAGAGTCATCCAATGCTGCTTTTGGACAAAAGATTCAAGGCTGTCAGAAGAGGGCTAAAAACAAAGTGATTACATTTAGGGTCATCATGGAAGGAGTGTACATGGGTAGTCTGACACTTGTTTACCACCAGCATGCACACTTAGATCTCATTACCTCTGACTATATCCATGTTGCACCAAAAATGAAATGCAAAGAAAGGAAAGGTATCACATGCACTTTTAATTATGAGAAATGTTTCCTTCTTGCAGTTCTGATTTTCCTGTACCCACCAGCTTCAGAAACCCAGGAAAATCTGAATCTTCCACATGCAAGTTTCCTTTTCCCAAAGCTCTTGTGAATACATTTCACATCAAGTTCCAAAACTCTAACTTTGAAGAGTGGTCCTCACAGGATGGCTGGTAGTCACTGCAAAGGGTTCTTGCACTCAAAATTCTTTGGTGAATGTTTTCTTCAATAATGAACTAAAATTTAAGATATCTTCTGTCCTATTTGGAAGGATGGAACTTTTTGGTAATGGATGGTGATGATGGTAGCACAACACTATGGATGCTATTAACACCCAAGTGTATATATGTATTTGAGTGCTACTAAAAGGAAAATGTTATGACTCCCAGAGATGAGCCTTGTTGGTACTGAGAGATTATGACCAAGCACAAACAACCAAATATGCATGTGGAAGTAGACTATGACCGAAATGAGGGAGCATTAAATATTTTTTATGACCAAAAGAGTTCAAAATGAGCAGAGAGTTCATCCCAGACATTATGTCATGGTGGAAAACTCAAGTGTCAGATGAATGGATAAAAAAACTGTAGTATAGGCAAATAATGAAATATTATTCAGTCATAAAAAGGAATAAAGTTCCTAAGCCATGACACGAATCTTTAGAACATTGTAATGAATGAAACAACACACAAAAAGATGAATACTGTTGATTACCCTTTAGGGAGAATCTAGAAAAATTTAGAGATGGAAAGTAGATTAGAAGGCTGGGAAAAAATGATGGAGAGTTATGTTTAAAAGGAAAATGTTTAATTTATGAAAAATTTTAGATAATGAATGCAGATCCTCTGGGGGAATTCACTAATTACCACACTATAAAAACTTCAAACAAAAGCCCTACAGACATCTCTACACTATAGGCAAAGCACAAAGCTCCATGAAATCCACACCTGTTCAGCTGGCCCTATACAGGAATTCCCTACATGTGATTCTTCTACCCTTTTTACTTCCATCTGTAGTTTTCACAACCATCAAACATATGTCTTAGAGATGTGAATCTTCAAACTGTTCATATGCCAATTGAGCCCTGAATCCCAGGAGAGTCGTGGCCAACAGTTACTCTCCAGTTCTTCAGATTTGTCCAGGACAACAACATGATGATGGTGGGCAAGTCCATCCCCCAACTGGGGAGAATCTATAGTTACAAGCAAAACAGTTAATCATGGACTTAGGTAGACTTATTGTTTTTGGTATCATGTGGTAACAATGAACTTTTAACATTGATAAAAAGAGAGTGACTACCAGAGTTTCAGAGGGAGAAGGAATGATAAGCAGGCAGAACACTCTTTTTAGGGCATTGGAATTGTCCTACATGTTATTGCAATGACAGACACATGGCATTAGACGTTTGTAAAAGCCTACAAAACTATACAGTGTGAAGTGCAAAAGACACACTATAGACCTTGATTAGTAGCAGTGCTTCCATTTAGTTCATCAAGACTAGCAAATGTTCATCACTAATGGGAAAATATGTATGAGGGTGGGTATAGGTCACACAGGAATCCCCTATACTTTTGTAAGGAATCCCCTTACTTCTCTGTAAGTTAAACTTTCTCTAAAGTTTATAATGATTTTTAAAATGGAAATATTAGATCATATGTTTGAAAACAGAATAAACTTTTAAATCCACAGAAGTACACTATACAGGCAGTAAACACCAAATTAAATCATGGAATATAGTTAATATTATGATTATTTAAATGTGCTCTCACCAATTGTAATAAGTGTTCCACATTGATGCAAGCTGTTATTAGGGTGGTATATGGGAATTCTGCATTTTATGCATGATTTCACTGTAAATCCAGAACTTTCCTAATAAATAAAAAGCAGCAACCTCTAGCAACTAGTCTCTACTTCTTGTCCTCCCCAGTGCCTCTACTAGTAGGAATAATTGTGTCCTCATTTAGAAATCCAAAGCATAATACATATGATCCACATCTGTAGGCCAAGCCCTTTTTCGCGGCCCCTTCTCTCCAGACTAGGAATTTCCTGGAGAATATTAAGAAGACCCAAACAAGGATTTCTATTTATTCCATCTACTTCAGCAATCATATAAATACACACAAAGACAGAAATACTTGTTTGTGTTTATTTCTAACTATTATCATTCCAGTGTGCCCTTCTTTAATTACCCAGTTCTTTATTTCTCTCCTGCCCAGGAGAAGCACCTTGCCACCATTTCATGTTTCTGAAGTAGCTTTTTATGCCTTGTGATATTTGACATAAACTTTGATGCTCTATCATTTCCATTTTAAAAGCTCCAAGAGCCCTGAAACGTGAACACATAAAAAAGTATTACACACACACACATATATATAAACATTAAAAGCTGTATTTTTTCTGGGCAATATTAAAATATTAAATTAATTCCTACAGGTCCTGTATTGGAGACTATTCCTTCATCACTTGTGATTTCTTAAACTTTCTCCCCCATGAGTTCATATAATCCCTGCATGCCTATATTATCTGTATTGCTGTGGGAGGGGTCAGGAGATAGACATGACAATTAAAAGACTGATTATATGAATAGAAAAGTGATGGAAGACTCTAGTGAGTAATTCCATAGAGATGCGTAGTCATTTTTGGAGAAGGTGGTTATAAAGCCTTAGGGTGAGCCAAACCTTAATGTAGGAGTTTGACTGTGGAAATGAAACCCATGGAATGATGTTTCAGGGAAATGGAGCTAATGATTCAGCCTTCCATCCATTTGAGTGGCCTGGGCTGGTCATGCGCCTTTATTAGGCTTAAACTTCCCCATTCAGAACCTGTGTTGAAACAGTTCTCCAATGTTCCTGTCTCACAATGACTCCCTGCCTGACCTGGGGTGCATAAAGTCTTACTCTTAACCTCAGTTCCTCCACCACAGAAATGAATTTCCCAGCAAGTGACCACTGCATTTCAGTCCCCACTGCCCATTATCCTCACCCATCCTCTCCGTTCTCTGTGCTGGTCCCTTCCTCCCTTGGGTAGTACTGCAGGGGATTGGGCCACAGGTCCTCATTGATGATCTGATAGAGGAAACAGGTAGGGTTAGGCCAGGGTAAGAACCTCATTCCCCAAGCAGCTAGGGGCAGGCCAACAAAGGCCACTTCTGATGATTCCCAGAGTTGCCCCACCTTAGCAATTCTGTTATACACTGCAAAGTTGTGGTCGGAGAACCAGTTGAAGAAGTTAAGGTTATCATTGTGATGCCTGCGACGGGAGGCCTGGCGTCCATAATCCCGGAACCACTGGACTGGAGTGGAATGAGAGGCCCTATATCCTGTAGAAAGAGGAAAATGTCATCCAGGGACTGGATCCTTTCGGTTTAAGGCCCACCCCTACCATCTGCCATGATCCACCTGGAAAGCCATCTCTTACCAGTGATGTTAATGTCATACTCCTTAATGATTACTTCATTCTGGAAATACGGGTTTCTCCTAAAGAAAAATGTGATCTTGCAGTGGTTCTTGGCTTGGGTGTTCTCCACCTGCCATGACGACATGGAGTAGACATGTACAATCTCTTCCTAGAAGACCCCTGCCTGTTTCCATGGATGAATTATTTCCCCTTGCTGGCCCCCACCCAGCTCTAGCACCTCAGTCTTCCCTGCCTCACCTCCAGATTGGTCATGTAGTTAAGCATGTCTTCATCTTGGTCAGTGATCATGGCTGATATCTGGGGATGGTTCAGAATCTGCATTGAGTCAAGGAGCCTTCAAAGCTAGGAATGAAAGGGTTAAAAGCAGGCAAAGCATATCTGGCATGCAACCAACATAAGGCAGGACATCTACCAGATAATCTGCCATTGTAGAGCTCTCTCTCAATCGCCATCCTTCATGAGAGGTTGCTTAGGCTCTATGGTCCTCTCGGTTTTCTGTGGCTGTCTGTACTCACATATGGACTGTTTGTTTCTAAGGAGCTCTTGATCCCTCTCTCTCCTATGTGCCCTCCTGTCTCTTCTGCCCTGATCCTTCTTGGGTCTGGATGTGTGTTCTCTGGGCTCTCAGTGAGGACATGGGGATGTTCACATAAGGCTATGACCTGAAAAATGTCCTCTGGTTTAACATGAGCTACATGGCTATGTTTGGAGCTCTGCTGGCATCACACAGTACAAGGAGATGACATATATATTTGGAGGAACAGTGCATGCAGTGAAGATAGTGCCAAGCAAGGGACAGCAGCTGTAGTGCAAAGGAAATCACTATTTGGAAAATGTGGTGTTTGGCAAGGAAATAGTGGCAGTGACAACACAGCACGTACATGACAGGATGGGAGTTTGCACAACATCCGGTCGGTTATTTTCCACGAAAAAGTGTGCTACACGTACCTGCTGTGTGTGAAAGTTTCTTTATGCTGTTTTTAATGCTGCATACAGATCTCCACACATACGTAAACACCCACGAAGTTTCCCCACATTACGCATAAGCCCAAAGGTTTCAGGCACCTTTTGCCTAGGATTTGCGTGAGTGTGGTTCAAGAAAGGCCGTTGTCTCATCCCTGGGCCCGTTGGTTCCCAACTGTACCCACCCCAGCTGTGAGTAACCCCTCGCCAACTGGCAGTGCCCTCTCTAACCACCATTTCCCTAGGTGAACCCCATGGAGGCCACCACGTGTGAGCAATAGGAAGGATACGGCTTTGACCCAGAAACCAGGAATACCCTGGATGACGGCTTTTCTGTTGTCCATGTGTTTTTTGCGCCTCTGCCACAGGGTACGCTTCAGCCGAAAGAAGGCCCTGCTGGCTTCGGCATTCACTGGCTCCAGATCTAACTGAAGGGCTAACAGCTGCTCCAAGGAGGGTCGGGTACTGGTGGGTCCACGTTCTGGCCGTGCCTGCCTGTTTTGCTTCCGCCTCTCCGCTAGTTTCTCCTCTCGCTCCTCCTCTACTACTATAACCGCCACCTCCAGTATATTCTCCACTACCACATCCTTCCCCACCTCTGCCTCGTCTTTCTTTCCCCGGATCTCGGTTGCCTGGAAGGCTACCTCCCCACATACCGGGGCCTCCCCCGACTCCTTCCCTCCAGCTGGGGCCTGTGCCTCCGGCCCTGCCCTGCAGCTCTGTGGGGACCGCTCGCCGGCAGGCCCCAGCGACTCTCCTACCAGAGGGCCGCTTGCCAGGCCAACGAGGTGTTCTGAGCGTGCCTGGGGAGCCGGGCCTTCGCCAGGACCCGCTTCACTCGCCATGTGGCCCGGGCCGGTGCAGGGAAAGACCCCGCACACGCTCTCCCCAGGCCACGCCCGCGGGTACAGCAGCGCCCCCTAGCTACGCGGGTGGGCCCCGGCAGCCTGTGGCGTTGGAGACGTCCTGGGCGCATGCGCAGCGTTTGGTGACGGCACGACGGCCAGTGACGGGGAAAGCCGCGCTTTCCACGCCCCACGCCGCTCCCCCCCCCCCCACCCCTCCGGCGGCGCAGAGCCCTGGCCCCTCCCGCTCCTGCCCTTCCCCGCTCCTGCCCCGCCCTCACACTGGGCTGGAGCAAAGCCTGCGCCTGCAACCCGCAGCCCAGCCTTCGAGGGAGCGAGTCTGCAGGGCGCTGCTCACCTCCAGCAGGCTGGTGGGGAACGTGCGTGGCGCTCAGTGAAGGTCAGGTCAGGGCCCGCGCGGGGACCCCGGCTGGTTCTGGGGCGGAATTTCCTAAGCCATGGAGGCAGACCCCGCCATACAGGATCTGGCTGCCCGCAGCGATTATCCCGCCCACAAAACCTAAGCGGAGCCGGGAAAACTGCGCCCTGGCAGCCGAGCACCGGTGCCCGGAAAGGCGCCCTGTTCTGCCCCTAAGTTTCATTTTGGGGGCGCTAGGCCGCCTACCTGAAACACCTTCGCTCCTACGCAGGGAGGATGGCAAGAGGGGAAAAAAAGCCTTTCCCAACCTAGAGGAAGGTGGGTCTTAATCTCGATCCCATCCGATTATGAACGTGCATGATAGAGGGTCTCCTTCATCACGGTGTGTGGACTTACAGGTCCGTGACTTCCTGGAAGTCGTTCTTCTGGAGCGTCTGTTCTGCTTTTCCATACTTACCGTCTTTCCTTATTATTTTTCCTTTTGCGGTACATATCTTGTAAGGCTTGCTAATAAAATACTTTCTTTCTCCCAAGAGAGTATTTCCCTCCTTTCCCGTGGTCGGGAAGTAAACGTGTTTCCTTCCATGTGATGAAGCAGAAGCCGTGCTAAAATTCAAATTTGATGTTACTGCTGTCAAGATTTCTTAATCTTGCAAATATTTAAAGATATTAATAGATTGTATGTGGGGAAGTGGTTGTAAATATAAAATTTTTAGGTCTTCTGAATACTGTGACAGTCAATTTAAGACTTATGCACCCACGTTTTTCAAGATCAAAATGATTATTTAAAAATTAAGAAAATTTCACAAAAATTCAATTATTAGTTAACAGAAATCTGATGTCACTTTTGTGTTAAGAAATTCAAACATTTGAATGCTCTGAAATATGAAAACACAATAGAAAGGGTTTACATTAATTAATTCAGGAAATAAGGAGAAAGCAGTCAATGTGAGAAAGTATTTATTAAGGGAATAGCTAGTGAGATCCTGTTCAGTATTGTATCACTTGTATTTGTGATGTTTTGTGTTGTGTATATCATAATGTCAACAGTTTAGCTCTACCAGCTATATCCATTGTGTTGCAGTAATCATTATTGAAGAAAGTGGTAATGGCGGCTGGCTGTTTAAGCAGCTTTCTTCTTGGCCTCTTCCAGCCAAGGCATGAGGGCCAGATTTATGGAGGATTTGCACCAATAGGAACCACAAGTGTGGGCTCACAGTGTACAGCCTTGAGACTGGTGAGGCTTATCTGTCTCCACTTGCCTTCAGATTTTCATCCAGGCAGACAGCGTAAAGGCCACCAGAAGGAAACTTTGGGAAGAGCTTTAGGGCTTAGGCTCAATACTCTCTAGAAGCAATTTGTGTAATATACTTTATCCACACTATAAAACATCTTTCAATTTTTCTTTTTTTCTTTGTAATGTACACATCTTTATTAATGTAAAACACTATCACGTTTGAGCTAGTTAACTAGTGGGCAAAGAAAGTGAAAAATGTGAGTACTTCAATAAAATCTGTGTTGTATCCTAACCTAAACTCTGCCCACTTCCCTAGTAACAGCTAACGGCACAAGACCACAAGTCCGCCCACGAGTTTCTGCCAACCCCCAGCCGCCCCATAACCATCACTCCTCCTGCTCTACCCCCGCCCCCCTCATTCTCTATATAAACCCCTGCACCTCCGTAATAAATTAGACTTGCTCTGCACTCCAGACTGTCTCCGTGGTCTCTCCTTACCACGCATCCTCCCACGCCTTAGAAGCCCCGCTCTGGCCCACTCCTCGCCTGGGTCTTAGAGCATCATCGTGGGCCGTGCCAGCCCCTCGGTCTACCCCCGCTGACCCCCGACCCCTCAGGGAGCAAGCAGCCCGTCAAATCTGCAAGGAATAATCGATTCTATTTTGCATCTAAGGAGGAAAAACAAGTCATTTTCATTTCCTTACCTTCCTCTTACTCTCTTTATAAAAATCATAGGAATAAATAAAAATGATAAACTCAAAAACAATTTATTCAAATCCCAGAAGTTGGCACTTGAAGTGTTTGTCAGATCTATCTTTGGAACAATTTTGAATATTGGGTCTCCACATCTGAAAATCCTCAGAAAAGTATACTCAGGAACATTAAACACAATCCTCAGGATTTCAGTAATCCTCTCTAGAATTTAAGATTCATGCTTTTTCTCAAATTATGTTCATTCAATAAAAAAAAAAAAATTATGTTCATTACTTTTTTGTTGTTTGACTTTTTGTTTTCCCTTTCTCTCTTACTTTAAAAAAAAACTTTCTTTCTCTTTACACATCAATTCTTTACGGTTTTTTTTAGTTGGTGACCCCTTTTTTTAGCTTATGAAAAGTAAATCATCAAGGAAATTGGTCTTTACATAGTTAATGTATGTCTCTGTGCCTGTGGGTTGTGATCATAGGGAAGTTATAGTTTGCTGCCTCATCTCCCCCCTCCTAGTTTTCTTCAAGTCTCTGCGTTAGTGAATGGAGAAATGTAAAAGGAAAAAGCTAAGTAACCATTTATAGCATGTAACCAAATGCAGGTTTTGGGACACTTTCCAGCTCTTTTTGATAGTAAAACCTTTGGCTGCTCACTGGCATGTCCTTTCTGTATATAGAAAATTGGTGGGGAATAAGGCGTAAACATGGCAAGTTGTTCATGGCAAGTGCCTGTTTATTTGTGTACTATGGAAAATAAATAGTACTGGGTGATGGCAATTGTTAGGAAAGGGCTGAGAGAACTTTAGGAGTTTTTCAGAACACTGTATACATGTTCTGAATAATGTTTATGACGGTGGTATATTTATCAGGTAAAAACGACTGACAACATATTTTAGAAGATTTCATTTCTCCTCAGTATTTTTAGCAATGCTATAAAGGAAGTTCCACCACCAAAGTAAATACTAGGATAGTAAATTATTTTTGACTCATGGGTACAATACACAAAATATTAAAGGAAACAAAATGGTACAATTTAAACTATCCAGTGATAATGGCTATTGCAGTGTTCAGGAGAGAGACATTGTGGCATTCTCAGGTTGCTAGGAGAATGTCTTTCTCTTGCTAGAGGGAACTTCCTTTTTAGGAGGAGAAAACTCTAAAGAAAGATTTTCTCTGTTACTGTTAGGAGGGAAAGGCTGTAAAGAAATAACATACCTTCTCTGATAAGCTCATGTTGCCAGGAAAGTAAGGACCTATCTTCCTCAGTACTAGAGGGACACAAAGAAGACACCTAATTATCTCCTTCTATTTGCCCATGCCTTTGTGTATTCCACATTCTCAAATGTGGGAGGGATATCTAATTTGCTTCTAACCTATACAATATGGCAAGTATAATAGATGTCACTGGAGTTATAACATGTCAACTCTTAGTGCCTTCTTTTTCTTCCAGAGAAAGAGGAACTTTCTTTGTTGACTTGAACAACTTACTGAGTACCATTGAGGCCTTCGGACACTAGCCAGCAAGAACCCAGGCCTTCAGTTTATTGTGTGAAAGAAAATTTATTCTGCCATCAACTGGGATGATATTGGAAATCATTCCTTTTCCAGAAGATTTCAAATGAGAACAGAGCTGCCCTGCAGGTTGGGTACAGTTCAATGGGAGCTTGTACTGGGGACCAAGCTAAGTTCTGCCCAAAATACTAACTACTCTAGCTATGAGATAGTAAACAGGTGTTGTTATAAGCCACTCTATGTGTATAAATTGTTTATGTGGCAACAGAAAATGAATACATCCTCTCCTTCCTTTACTTGTGGAAAAAGCCTGTTAATTCCCTACTGGCGTCTACTGGATAAATTCCCATGTTATCCAGTTGATAAGAAGGTAAATTCTGTTATCTTCTGAGATTTCTTGTTTTGTACATATTAATTTGTTTTATTCTGTTAATTTGATCAATCACTTCTGTATCCCGGCTTATGTTCTTTAGTGTCTGTTCTATCAGTAAAGGACACAGAATATTACTGTCATCTGCCCATTTCTTCTTTACATCTGATTGCTTTTCCATTATAGGATGGGAAGCAATGTTATGGCTTGGATTGTTGTGTCTTCCTAGTGGATTGACTTTAGTATAAATAAAAGAATCCCATATTATGCCAATGTTTCTTTATATAAAGTCTGTTTTGCTTGATGATAGGGGAGCTATCTTAATAAATCTTGTTACACTTTATTTCCCAATTTTATTTTGCTCACTTATCTAAATGCTTACATTTAAATTATCTTTTTTTGTGTTGGCACCATATAATGTTGTCATCATGTAATGTAAGTATGAAGACCTTAAGTCTCATGTTGAATTCCACATACCACATATATATGAGAAATTAGAAAATTAGTTTTCTCTGTCTCATTGTTTCATATTTTCCTGTATCAATGCCCCATCACTTGATGACCTTTTTTTCTCTGTGATCATATTTTTATAATAACTTTTATTCAATTTCCCCTTCTATAGATTTTGGTTAATAAGAGAAGGTAAATTTCCTTGCAAAAAGTTATGGTGACATGAATTATTTTTAAAACAATGGTATCTTAAAGCTAGACACAATCTGAGGTTAAGTAATCCTCTACTCTCCCTGTTGACCTTCAGAAATCAACACTTAAAAGTACATGAGCAATGGTTCTCTTTCTGTCCTTCTATAATCTTCCCTTACACTAATACAAAACTGGAATATCCTCTTTTATTTTGTCTGAGGCTTTAAATACACTACTCTCTCCCTGAAGAGTTCATACACATTGTACTCCTTTTGATAATCTAGATGAGGTTGACATACCCTTCATAGTTCTTTCTCTGCATGCCCTACTTAGATTATTTTTCACTTTCACACTGCTATATAAAGTAATTTAGGTGTTCAAAGATATCAGAATAAGTAACAGCAGGGCACATTCTTCCTTGAGAAATGGCAAAAATATAGGCAGAAAATCCCTGAGGTGGTGGTGTTCAAACTCTGGAGGTTAGGAAACCTGGTACAGCATCTAGGAAGAAGCAGGACGGGTATCAGGACAAGTATGAGTCAACTGCTTTCCAGCCTGGTGCCCATCCCCAACACTTGAGACAAGCAGCCTCAGGTACAGACTGGTGATGGCTAGCTGCCATGGGCTGAAACGGGCAGAGAAACCTTCCTCCCTGGAAACAGGTTGGGGCAGGGACAAGGGCCAAGCCAGGCTTCTGATCAGATGTTTTGAACCCTGGGTCTCAGCTGAATTGCAATTCCACATGGCCATGTCAAAGCTCCTTGTTGCCATTTTTTGGAACACCAATCCTAATAAGATTGGATACTGTAGAGTAAGAAAAAATAACAGCAAAACACTCCCTTTGCTAAGGCAGTGGTGAACAGCTGGACAAAAAGCACGAACTACTAGGCAAGTAAAAAGGAAGAAAAAGTCCCTTTAGAAGATCATGGGTCCCTGGCATAGTTTTGATCAGTTAAACCCAGGCAATTTTAAAGATTTGGAATTAGTTGAATTAAGTGTCAAAGAAGAACCTTAACACACATACAAAACAAAATCCTAAGAAAGAGAAATTGACCATCAGAGTAAATTCAAGACAATTGAATCGGTGCCTAGATATCGGCAAAATATTATAAGCCATACCAAGAAATGGGAATATATTTCCTAGCCAAAGAAACAGATCAAAAATAAAGGAAACCATTAAAGATGTCCAAACAAATTGCCAAAACCAATTCAAGGAGGTGAAAGTGATAAAGGATATTAAGAAGACTGGGTGAGCATAAAGAAAAATTTGAAAACATGCAAAGAAAAATAAAATAACAAGCTAGGATAATGAAAATGAAAGGTACAATACATGAAATTAAAAATACAATCTGGTCATACCTCAGCAGATTTGAATTACAAGCACACTCCAGTCATACCTCAACAGATCTGAACTGACCAAACTGTCAGGATTGGTGAAATAGGAGATAAGATTCTGAAAATACAGAGAAGAGATAGAGGAAGACATGGAAAAAGTTTGGCAAGAGTCTCACAGACTTGAGTGATAATATGAAGTGCATGATAAGAATCTCAAAGGGAAGACAAGAAGGGAAAAGAGGTGGAAGGAGCATCTGAGTAAATAATGGCTGAAAAATTCCCAGCTCTTATGAGGGACATGGACGTATATGTTCAGGAAGTGCATCATACGCCAAACAGAATAAATACTAGCAGAACTATGCCAAGACATATACTAATCAGATTGTCAAATGCCATATATAGATAATTCCTAAAGCAGCAAGAGAAAAATGATCAATCACATACAAGGGATTCTTGATATAATTAAGTGCTGAGCTCTCATCAGAAACCATGGTCATGAGGAGGCAGTGGTATGACATTCTAAAGTAACAGAAAGAGAAAAAAAAAACTGTCAGCTAAAATGTCTTAATCCAGCAAAATTGTTCTTCAAAAATGAGAAAGATTAAAATATTCATAGAAAAACAGAATCTGAGATAATTGATCAACAAGAGACTTTCCCTACAGGTAATACTAAAGGGAGTTCTGCGGAATGTACAGAAAAACAAGAGGGAAAGTTTCAAGGCGAGTGGAGAAATCACGATTATCAGTAAGGATAACTAAAAAGATAGAAAGAGAGACAAGAATGACTTATGATATATAAATGCCTAAGAATAAAATGGCTGAAGGAAGTACTGCCTGTAAACTGGGAACACTGAATGTGAATGCATGAACTCTCCCATGAAGGGACACATTAGCAAATAGAAGGGAAAAAAAGAGCTATCTATATTCTGTCTACATGAGATTCACTTTAGACTGAAAAACACAAAAAAGAACTGGGGTAACTATGCTTAATATCAGGCAAAATAGACTTTAAATGGCAAACTTGATTTTTTTTTTTTAATGAAGGACACTACATATTAATAAAAGAGACACTCTACCAAGAAGAAAGAACAAATACAAATATTTACGCACCTAATTAGGGTGCTGCAAAATACGTAAGTCAAAACCTGGCAAAATAGGGAGAAGAAATAGAAATACCTACAGTAATAGTGGGAAATGTCAGTATACAACTCTGAGCAATAGGCAGAACCTTTAGCCAGATCAAAAAGGAAACAGAGAAACTGAATACTACGATAGAAGAACTAGGCATAACAGACATATACAGAAACATATATCAGCATATATATCCTCTTTGGAAGGGATCATGGATATTCTCCAGGATAGACCACATAGGAGGACACAGAACAAGTCACAGTGAATTTAAGATACTGAAATTATGCAAAGCACTTTCTCTGAACACTGCAGAATGAAGCTGGAGATCAATATTTGGAGAAGAATTGGAAAATTCACAAACACATGGAGGTTAACACACTCTTAATCTTTGGGTCAAAGAAGATATTGTAACAGAAATTAGTAAATATCTAGAGACAAATGAAAGTGAGAACACAAGATATAAAACTTATGAGATAGAACAAAGAATGCAAAGAGGTTAATTTATAACCCTGTGTCTACATTAAAAAAGAAGAGCTACAATCAAAGACCTAACTGCCCACTGGAAAGACTAGAAATGAAACCAAAGGATGCAGAAAAAAAGGAAAAGCAAAGGTTAGAGCAGAGATGAATTAAGTGTGTTTATCAATTGCAATGGATGTAGCACACTAATGAAGGATGTTTTTTTTTTTTGTTTTTTTTTTTTCATGAGACATTCATTGCATTTGGTGAATACATCTCTGAGCATTGCTGCACCCCATGGTCAATGGTTCACTTCATAGACCACACTCTCCCACATTCCATCCAGTGGGCCATGGGAGGACCTACAATGTCCAATAATTGTCCCTGCAGCACCACCCAGGACAACTCCAAGTCCCAAAAACGCCTCCACATCTCATCTCTTCCTCCCATTCCCCACACCCAGCAGCCACCATGGCCACTTTCTCCACAACAATACCACATTTTCTTCGACTACTAAACTACTAATCACAATTGTTCATGAATAGAATATCAGTAAGTCCACTCTAATCCATATTCTATTCCTCCATCCTGTGGACCTTGGATTGGTTGTGTCTATTCCACATCTATGTCAAGAGGGGGCTTAGATTCCACATGGATGCTGGATGCAATCCTCCTGCTTTCAGTTGTAGGCACTCTTGGCTCCATGGTGCAGTGGTTGACCTTCTTCAACTCCATGTTAGCTGAGTGGGGTAAGTCCAATAAATCTGAGTGTAGGAGCTAAAGTCTGTTGAGGATCAGGGCCTGGCTATCATATGGTCAGTCCAGAGATTCAGATCCCCTGGGTATATATTAAGCCCCAGCACCAACTACAATTCTGGTAAAGTAACAGGAAAGCCTTGAGAAAAGAGATCACATCTGAGTCCAGCTCCATCACACAGAAACACAAACTCCAAAGAAGGGCCAACTGATATGGCACTGAACTCCATCTGCCATGCCATAAAATCTGTGGGTCTCTGTATCCCTCAGAAGAACCAATACCTGGGGTTGTATCTACTTTATCTGTCTCTGGGACTCTGCTCAGGTGTGTATAAGGGCAACCCCTCTGATAACCTCCTGGCTCTTTTTTAGAGACTCATAACCATATCAACTCATTTGTCCTTTCCATTTCCCCCTTGATTTAGGTCAAAAAGCATTTTTAACTCCTGTTATTACATGTAGACAGAGACATTCTGCTGGTCCAAGTTGAACCTTCTATTCAAGGTCATTTTCTAGTTACATCATCAGCTGGTACTTGGTAGTAATCCCTCGGCATGAGGGAGGTCCATCCCTGGGAGTCATGTCCCACACTGGGGGGAATGAAACAAATTTACATGCTGAGTTTGCCTTCAAGACTAGCCACATTTGAGCAACACAGAAGCACTCAGGTATAACTCTTAGGCACACTTCTGCTCTAGGCCTTGTTCTTATTTCAGGTGCACAGGCTCACAAGCATAGTCATTTGTATCAGGGGCTCATTGTTGGACCTTCATTCTTTTCTGGTCTTTGCTGTTGCAGTTGGGGGATTGTTGCTGTTCCTTTAGGGACTGTGATAGAGCTCCCCTGGCTAGGAGCTCAGCACTCCCTCAGTTGTTGTTTTTAATTGTTTCCACTATGAAAATATCCAAACATTTTTATGTACCCTGGATACATGCCCTGGAGAACTGCCTGTTAACCATGTGTCCCCTGTCAATAACATTCCACACCAGTATTCCTCTGCTGCCATTGTTGAACCTCTCTGTGATCCAAAACTTCCTGAAAAGTGAAGCCCAATATATTGCCAGGTTCCCTTAATAGTAAAATGGAATATAGCGATGAGTTTAAAGGTTAGATATAGAATACATATTAATTTGGAAAAATTCTACATCCTATCTCGTTCTTTTCTTTGTTTCTAATTATTAAGTTTATCTTCACAAGAGTTTTAGATCACAGTAATTCATATATACAATATACAGTACTCCCACATATCCAACATAAAGCCTTTTCTCTTCCACAGCAATAATCTTTTAACATATTCATACCATTTTTACTGAAACTGGTGTACAGATATTGAGACAATAGCTTTCAAACAAGGTAACATTTGTGTTTACATTGTGGTTTATATTTTAGACTATACAATTTTCTAAATTTTTAGCTATCTTGTTTTACATTATGATTTACAATTTAGCCTATCAGCCCCTATATATTTTTGGTGTAATTTTACATGTCTTATATCCATCCTTGCATACTCTTTTGAAACACTTCTATTGCCCACACAGTTACATTGGTTCCATCTATTCAATACCTCTTTCCCCCTCCCCTTAGGGCCCACAGTGACAGTCAATCTTCATTTCTTGAAGAGCCATGTTCAGATATACTGGCAACAGTGTTGAGGGCTTGACATGCTCAACTGCCCTAATGCCCTGGAAGCCACCATTTCTTTTGAGAGATATAGTTCCCTCTATTTGATGGCATCAGTCCTCCCCAGGATGTGGATATACCTTCACTCTCATTATAAGGGTCTCTACCCAATGATATAACCCACTCTGTCAAAATGAGCATTCACAAATTCCCTATGAATAGAGCTGCTGATGAGACCTGCAGCCTTGCCATGCTGTGCACTGCCAGATGAGCAAACTCTCAGGTGTACACACGTTAGGGCACACCCTAAAGATGGCACACCAGCAGAGAGTGGAAGCTGTCAAGTGCCACCCCCCTGCCCTTTCCTGTTAGCATATTGTCCAATTAAAAAATTACACATAAGCCACACTGCGCTATTGCCAGTAGCTGACACCTCGCTGTGCTTTTATAAAAGCTGCTGGTCTTCCTCAATAAAGTAGATTCATGTCCTGAACCAGTCTCCGGAGTGTGTTTATCTCTGTTGTCCTCACCCCAGCAGGTTTCAAGTTCAACAAGTGGTGCCCAAACAGGGACCTGCTGCATCGACGCTGTGTGTCCAGCTCGGGTGAGTGACCCTCGTCATGGGTAATCTGCCTTCCTCTGCATGGGCCCCCCAAGCGAGGGCACTCCATTCTCTCCTGGAGAGCAGATGCATGAAAGTGTCTGGTACAGGAGGAGAAAAACTGTTGTGTTTAAATGGAAAGGCTGTTATAGAGACTCTTTCACAGAGCATATCATTTTCACAGAATTCCTCTTTTGGATATTGTCAACATCCTGGGAACTCTACCTCCTGTAAGTTCCACTGGCTTGCCCTTCCAGTGTGGCTCCCTGGGCAGGGTTCTGGAGGAAGCACAGGAACCCACGTTCACATTCTGGAAGCATATGTCTTGTCCAATATGTCTTTTGGTGGCCCGAAGGACTCTCCATCCCAGAAATTGTCCCGGCTGCTTGACCCTGTGGGCTTCTTAGCGTGCCGGCCCAGGCAGGCCCGGGCACAGCCCCGGATGTTGTTAATGTGGGAAAATGTGGGAGGTGTGGGGAGCAGAGCATATGGGAATCTCCTATTTTTTTATGTAACATTTATGCAAACTAAGAAACTTTAAAATAAAAATAGAGGTAATATGGTGGCATTTTTTTTGGACTTTGGAATTGTCCTGAATGACAATGCAGTGATGAATATAGGTTATTATATATCTTGTGATAACCTACAAAAATGTTCAGGAGAGAGATTAAACTATAATGTAAGCTATCATCCACATTTAGTGGCAATTCTCCAATAGGTGTTCATCAATTGTAACAAATGTACTACACTAATGAAGCATGTTGTTAATGTGGGAAAGTATGGGAGGGGTAGGGAATCTCTTACCTTTTAATGCAACCTTTATGTAATCTAAGCATCTATAAAAAATAAAAGTAAAATACTAAAAACACATTAAAGGAACATAAGAGCAGACTGGAAATGACAGAAGAAAGAATAAGTGATACTAAAGATAAACAGCAAAAATTAAAGAGGAAAAAGAACAGAGAGAGAGAAGAATGGAAAAAAATTAAGCAATTGCTCAGAGAGTTGAATGACATCATGAAACAGTACAACATGTGTTTCTTACCATTTCCAGAAGTAGAAAACAAGGGAAAGGGGGCAGGAAAAGTATTAGAGGAAATAAAAGCACAAAATTTCCCATTTTCATAAAAAAAATGAACTTACATGTCAGAGGAGTGCACTGTACCCCAATAAGAATAAATCCAAATAGTCTTCATCCAAGAGACATACTACTCAATGTCTGATGTCAAAGGAAAAATTCTGAGAGCAGCAAGGAAGAAGCAAACCATCACGTATAAGGGATGCCCAGTAAGATTTAATGTGGATTTCTCATCAGAAACTATGGAGGCAAGAAAAGTGATATGACACAATTGGAACACTGAAACAGAAAAACTGCCAGTGAGAATTCTTTATCCAGAAAAAAATTGTCCTTCATATATTAAAATAAGTATAAAATATTCATGAACAGAAACTAAGAGAGTTTGTAAAAAAAAAAAAAAATCCGCCTTGCAGGAAGTATTAAAGGAAGGTTTAGGACTTGGAAGAAAAAGACAGGAGAAATACAGCTGAAGGAGAGTATAGAAGAAAAAATAGCATAATAAAAGAGTAAAAGCATAATAAAAGAGTAAAAACACAGACAAAAATATGACATGACAGAAAACTAATGAATAAAATGGTGGAAGTAAATAAGGCATTTACAGTCATATCACTGAATGTGAATGGATTCAACTTACCAATCAAAAGATACAGGCTGACAGAATGGATAAAAATATATATATAAGCCATCCATATGCTGCTTAAAGAGACTCACCTAAGCCTAGGGATACAAACTGGATGAAAGTAAAAGGTTGAAAAAAGATACTCCATTGCAAATAGTAACCAAAAAAAGGGCAGATATAGCTATACTAATATCAGATCAAACAGATTTTAAATGGAAAAAGTAATGAGATACAGAAGGTCATTATATATTAATAAAATGGACAGTTGACCAGGAAGATGGACCACTCATCAATATCTATACACCTAACTGGGGTGCCTCAAAATACATGAGACAAAGTCTGGCAAAACTAAAGGTAGGAATACAAATCTCTATAATAATCAGCGAAGACTTCAACACACCATTCACATCATTAGACAGAACAATAAGGACATTAACAAAGAAACAGAACTTGAACAATATGATAAATGAATTAAGACCTAACAGACCTATGGAGAAAGCTACATCAAAATTCACTGGGTTATACATCTTTCTCAAGTGCCCAGGGATCTTTATCCAGGATAGATCACATGTTAGGGCACAATGCAGGTCTCAATAAATATAAAGAGACTGAAATTACACAAAGCACTTTATTATTTCAAAATGGAATGAAACTGGAAATCAAGAATAGACAGGAAAAAGGTAAATTTGCAAATGTGTTGAGGTTAAACAGCACACTCCTAAATATCAGTGATTTAAAGAAAAAATTGCAAGGGAAATCAGTGTATATATTGAGACAACTGAAAATGAGAATACAACTTATCAAATCTTATGTAATATAGCAAAGACAATCTTGAGAAGGAAATTTATAGGCCCCAAATGACTATCTTAAAAAAGCAGAAAGAGCTAAACTCAAAGATTTAACTGAACAACTATAGAGAAATTAGAAAAAGAACAGCAAACCAATCCCAAAGCAAATGGAAGGAAAGAAATAATAAAGAATAATGCAGAAATAAATGAAATTGAGAACAACAACAACAACAAAATACAAGAAACAACAGTAGAGAAATTCAACCAAACCAAAAGCTGATTCTCTGAGAAGATGAATAAAAATGGTAAACCCTTAGCTAGAATATAAAAGAGAGAGAAGATGCAAATCAATACAATCAGAAATGAAAGTGGAGAAGTTACAATTGACTCCACATAAACAAAAATGATGATGGGGGCGGGGCAAGATGGTGGTTGAGTGAGTGCACCTGATAATTTCTCCTGCAAAGAAGGAGCTGGGCAGCATTGGAAACTCTTCGGGACCAGGCCGTTTTGGGATTTTGCAGGGCAGGAGGTGTCTGGACATCAATTTGGTGGGAAGGTAACAGAGAAAATTTGTGTATAAGATAAAATTGAGGTTCTATTACACGGAGGTGGGGGCTGTGTGTGGGACGCTCCCTCCTGGGGTGGGCAGAGCCACGGCACCAGCACCGCTGCGGTGATTCCTGGAGGCACTGTGGTACTGGGGAATTCATAAGCCCTGAGTGGGTTATTGGGGGGCTAATAGGGCAGGAGGCCTTCACAGACTGATTTGGGGAGACAGACAGGAGTTTTATTGCGAGGCGGGGAATTTTTGATTGCGGACAAAAATAATAGCGCTTCTGGCTAGAGCCCCACCTGTAAGGCCAGCTGCCAATCTGCAGTGGCCTTAAATTGGTCACAATAAATAGACATCACCAGGAGGCTGTTTCAGGGACTGGCAGGGTGGAGTCATCTGGAAGCCGATTAGGGGAATATTTTGTGAACCATTGGAATTTCAGTTTTGGACTCTGATATCAGCATTTCTGGCTGGAGACCAACCCCCTGGGCCTGGCTACTGATCTGCAGAGTCATTAAATTGGCTGCAGGGTAGAGGCACCCCCAGGTGCCCATTTTGGGGGCTTACAGGGTGGGAGGTGTCCTGAAGTGGAATTGGTGATACAGCCACAGAAGAGACCCAAGTGAGAGGGTGAATTGTGGGATTCTGACACATAGGTCAGAGTTTGCGGATGTGACCTCCTCCATAGGGCTGGCACCCAGCTGTGGGGATCCGTGAAGGCTGTGTTGCACTGCAGTGCTCCCAGACTCCCTGTTAATCAGATTTGAGGGTGCCAGGTCTGAGTCCCCTAACCCTGGTGGCCCACACCCCAGAGACTCACACCTCTTGAATCTGCAATATCACAGACTTTTCATCCCTGAATCCATCATGCCCTGAGGTCCATCTGAGGTCCTTGAATATCCTAGCCCTCAAAGTTTGTGTTTTTTCTTTTTTTGTTTTGTTTTTTTTAAATTTTTATTTTATTGTTTTGTTGTCTGATTGCTAACATTGTATTACCTCCTAGTCTTTTCCCCCATTGTATCTCACAATGTCTTTTTTTTTTTTTTCAGTTATTTAGGGTTTTTTTGTTGTTGTTGCTGTTGTGATTGTTCTATATCTTTTCTTCTTTTTCTTACTTGTTCCCATCCCTTTACCCATCTCCTTATTCTTTCTTTCTTTCTTCCCTTTTTTTTTTACTCTTGTTGATCATTCTCTTCTTATTTTATTTTATCTTAATTATAAAATAGGTGATGCAGGGAACACTTCACATTTGCTGGGTTTCCTTATCCTCCATTGCCTCATTTCTGTGTGAATTGATTTAGGCTACCTACACTATCCCCTTTCCCCCACATTTTGATATCATACATCAACTACTGTCTCTTGTATATTCTACCTCCCTTTCTTTGACCCCCATTGTCTAACTCTTAATTTCTAATACCTTTGTTTTGTTTTCTGTCTTTTACCCACTCTTGAAACTATTGCCTTTCTTTTCTCTTTCCCTCTCTCATGAAAAAAATAGCTTTTTAATTCATACCATATCCTCCCATATTAGGTCAACTACCTCATTATAGGTACTCTACCTACTGCTATAACCCTACACAACTTACATGAATCTAATATCCATCCTCCCAGGTCTCATATTGTTGCTCTGTTAACATTTTTTACCAATACTACTTTACACATTTTCCTTTCTTAAACAATAGCCATTCCCTGGCCTAATACTTGCTTCAAAGTGAAATCAGCCAGCAATAAGAAATTAGAATAAGAAGAACAAAGTGACAAAGAGAAGATATAACACATATGCAAAAGCAACAGCTAATTAATCCCCAAGAATAGACAAAGAAGCTAAGGAACTGATTAAAGCCATCACGATAAAATGATAACCAGACAGCAATAAAAATCTACAAACCAAACCAGTAATCAGGAAAACATGGCTGAATCCAATGAACAAAGTAAAAACCAAGAAGGGGAGCAGAACTTCACATAAGTAATTAAAGATTTCAGAATATATATGACAGACAAATTTAATGAAGTAAAGGAAGAGGTTAACAATATGAAGACAACACTTGGAGTGGAAATTGTAGACATACGCAAAAAGATAACAGATATGATGGGAATGAACACCACAGTTCAAGAAATCAAAAATACATTTGCAGCAAATAACAGTAGATTAGAAGAGGCAGAGCAGAGAATTACTGATGTGGAAGACAGTACATCGGAAATCAAACAGTAGAATTGATTGATGAAAAGATACAAAAAATCCAGCTAGGACTTTGGGACCTGAATGACAATGCAAAACACACAAACATACGTATTATAGGCATCCCATAAGGAGAAGAGAAGGGAAAGGTGTCAGAATGAGTGTTGCAGGAAATAATGGCTGAAAACTTCTCAAATCTACTGAAAGAAACAGATGTACATATCCAAAAAGCACAGTGCACCCCAAACATCATAAACCCCAACAGGCCCACCCCAAGACATATACTTGTCAAATTATCCAACGCTCAAGACAAAGAGAAAATTCTAAAAGCAGAAAGAGAAAAGAAAACCAACACATACAAGGGAAGTTCCATAAGATTAAGTGCTCATTTCACATCTGAAACCATGGAGGCAAGAAGACAGTGGTATGATATAGTCAAGGTACTAAAAGAAAAAAAATTTCCAACCAAGAATACTCTATCCAGCTAAACTAGCATTCAAAAATGATGGAGAGTTCAAAATATTCACTGATAAACAGAAATTGAAAGAGTATGCCAACAAGAAACCTCCCCTTCGAGAAATTCTAAAGGGAGTTCTGCAGGAAGAAAGGAAAAACAGGAAAATCAGAGTTAGAGGAGAGTGTAAGAGCAACAAAAAAGACAAAGAGAGAAGAAAAAAAGGCAAAAAAAAAAAACCCACCAAAATATGACAAACACAACTCCAATCAAAATATGGCTAACGCAAACAATTCCTTGAAAGTAATAACAGTGAAAGTCAATGGATTAAAATCACCTATCAAAAGACTCAGGCTGGGACATTGGATAAGAAAATATGACCCATCTATATGCTGTCTACAAGAGACACATCTTAGACCCAGAGATTCATCAGGCAGAAAGTGAGTGGTTGGAAAACAATCTTACAAGCAAACAATAACCAAAAAAAAAAAAAAAAAAAAAAAAGCAGGAGTAGCTATATTAATATCAGACAAAATAGACTTTAAATGCAAAACAATTGTGAGAGACAAAGAAGAATACTACATATTAGTGAAAGGGACAATCTGTCAAGAGAATGAAAAACCATAAATGTTCATGCTCCTAACAAGGATGCCTCCAAATATGTGAGGCAAATGCTGCAAAAACTAAGTGAAAGAATAGATGCACCTACATTTATAGTGGGGGATTTTAATGCACCACTATCAACTCTGGACAGAACACCTCAAAAGAGAATCACTAAAGAAACAAAATATTTGAACAATATAATAGAGGAGCTGGATCTAATAGACATATACAGATCATTACACCCAAACACAGCAGGATTTACATTTTTCTCAAGTGCACATGGATCATTCTCCAAGATAGACCATATGCTAGGCCACAAAGAAAGGCTTAATGAATTCAGAAAGATCGAAATCATACAAAGTAATATCTCTGACCACAGTGGAGTGAAGCTGGAAATCTGCTAGGGCCAGAGGCCCAGATTTCACACCCAGATATGGAAATTAAACAGCACACTCTTAGAAACCAGTGGGTCAAAGAGGAAATCTCAAAAGAAACCAATGACTGCCTTGAAACAAATGATAATGATAACACAACATACCAAAATTTGTGGGATGTAGCAAAGCAGTACTGAGAGGGAAAGAGAAGAAAGAGCAAAAATTGAAGAACTAACTGCATATTTGGAGGAATTACAAAAAAAACCCAACCCAACAACAAGAAAGTAATCCCACAGGAAGAAGAAGGAAATAACAATGATAAGAGCAAAACTAAATGAAAGAGAAAATAAGAAAGCACTTGAAAATATAAACAAGACAAAGAGCTGGTTTTTTTGAGAAGATCAATAAAATTGACAAACCTTTAGTGAGACTAACAAAGAAAGAAAGAGAGAATATGCAAATACATAAAATAAGAAATGAGAAAGGAGATATGACCACTGACCCCACAGAAATAAAGACTATCATAAGAGGATACTTAAAAAACTATATTCCAAGAAAAATAACAATTCAGAGGAAATGGACAAATTCCTAGAAACACATAAGCAGCCTATATTGACAAAAGAAGACATTGATGATCTCAACAAACCAATCACAAGTAAAGAGATAGAATCAGTCATTAAAAACCTCCCAACTAAGAAGAGCCCAAGGCCAGACGGCTTCACAGGTGAATTCTACAAAACATTCTGGAAAGAACTAACACCAATCTTACTGAAACTCTTCCAAAAATCGAAACAGAAGGAACATTGCCTATCTCCTTCTATGATGTCAACCTTACCCTAGTACCAAAGCATTACTAGGGTAAGGTTGACATCATAGAAGACCAATATCTCTAATGAACCTGGATGCAAAAATACTTAACAAAATACTTGCTAATCATATTCAACAACACATTAAAGGAATTATACACCACGACCGAGTGGGATTCATTCCAGGTATGCAAGGATGGATCACATAAGAAAATCAATCAATGTAATACACCATATAAACAGATTGAAGGAAAAAAATCACATGATTATATCTATAGATGCAGAAAAAGCATTTGACAAAATATAGCACCGTTTCTTGATAAAAACACTCCAAAAGATTGGAATACAAAGAAATTTTTTGAACATGATAAAGAGTATATATGAAAAACCTACAGCCAACATCGTTTACAATGGAGAAATCCTAAAATCCTTCCCTCTAAAGTCAGGAACTTTAGAGGGATGCCCACTGTCTCCCCTTCTATTTAACATTGTCTTAGAAGTACTTGCTGAACCACTGAGGCAAGAACCAGATATAAAAGGCATTCAAATTGGAAAGGAAGCAGTTAAAATCTCATTATTTGCAGTGACATGATCCTATACATAGAAAACCCTGAGAGGTTTACAACAAAACTTCTAGAACTGATAAATGAGTTTAGTAAAGTTGCAGGTTATAATATCAATGTGCAAAAATCAGTAGCATTTCTGTTCACCAATAATGAGCAAGACCAGGAGGAAATCAAGAAACAAATACCATTCACAGTAGCAAATAAAAAAATCAAATATTTAGGAATAAATTTAACTAAAGATGTAAAAAACTTATGCACTGAGAACTATACAAGACTGTTCAAGGAAATCAAAGAATCTAAATAAATGGAAGAATATTCCCTGTTCATGGATAAGAAGACTAAATATTATTAAGATGTCTATCCTACCAAAACTGATCTACACATTCAATGCAATCCCAATAAAAATCAACACAGCCTTCTTTAAGGAACTAGAAAAACTAACTATGAAATTTATTTGGAAAGGAAAGAAGCCCCAAATAGCCAAAGACATATTGAAAAAGAAAAACAAAATTGGAGGAATCACACTACCGGACTTCAAAACAAACTACTAAGCTCCAGGAGTGAAAACAGCATGGTATTGGCATAAGGAGAAACACACAGACCAATGGAATCGAATTGAAATTTCTGATACAGAACCTGATATATATAGCCATATAATATTCGATAAAGCCACCAAACCCTCTCAACTGGGAGAGAATGGCCTATTCAACAAATGGTTCTGGAGAACTGGATATTCATATGTAGAAGAATGAAAGAGGATTGCCATCTCACACCTTATACAAAGATCAACTCAAGATGGATCAAAGACCTAAATGTAAGAGCCAAGACCATAAAGACCTTGGAAAGCACTGTAGGGAAACATCTACAGGACCTTGTAATAGGGAATGGCTTCATGAACATCACACCAAAAGTCCGAGCAGCAAAAGAACAATAGATAAATGGGACTTCCTCTAAATTAAAGCCTTCTGCAGCTCAAAGGAGTTTGTCAAGAAAGTAAAAAGGGAACGTACACAATGGGAGAAAATATTGGCAACCATATATCTGATAAGAGACTTATAACTTGCATATATAAAGAACTCCTGTATCTTGAAAATAAAAAGATAAACAACCCTTTTAAAAAAAGGGGAAAAGATTTAAACAGACACTTCTCCAAAGAAGAAATACAAATGGCTAAAAAGGATATGAAAAAATGCTCCAAATCTTTAGCTATCAGGGAAATGCAAATCAAAAGTACAATGAGATACCATCTTACTCCCATAAGATTGGCAGCTATGAAAAAAACAGAAGAATACAAATGGTGGAGAGGATGTGAAGAAATGGGAACACTCATCCACTGTTGGTAGGAATGCAGAAGGATCCAACCATTCTGGAGGACAGTTTGGCAGTTTCTCCAAAAACTAACCATAGATTTGCCATATGACCCAGCAATACCACTGCTGGGTATATACCAGCAGAACTGAAAACAAGGACACAAACCAATATATGCACACTAATGTTCATAGCAGCATTGTTCACTATCACCAAAAGTTGGAATCAACCCAGGTCCCCATCAACAGATGAATGGTTCAATAAAATGTGGTATATACATACAATGGAATACTACTCGGCTGTAAGAACAAATACACTACAAACACACGTGATAACATGGATGAATCTTGAGAACCTTATGCTGAGTGAAGTAACCCAGGCATTGAAGGACAAATACTACAAGACCTCAATAATATGAAATAAGCAAGCTGCCTCAGAGAGCTAGAGACTGGAAGATAGGCTTACAGGAAATCGGGGGGTAGAGGAAGGATGTAAGCTGACATCTACATGGGTGAAATCTATGATAAGCTGGCGGTAAGTATGTGCACATGGAAGAGATAAAATGGGGCATAGGGTTACCTTTGGTTGGGGCTTTGCGGGTTTGAGGGTGGCTAGGGGTGGGCAGATGTGTAATATTGCCCAAGAAATTAGGGGGAGGGTGGGGCAAAATACAAACATAGGAGATTGTCAGGTGTTAGTTGAGAGTATAATGCTTAGAAAACCTTTTCAAAATATACTTAGGAAAGTTAAATGTTTAAGATACTCAAAGGGGATAATCTGACGCAGGACAGATTCCTGCTCATTTTGCCAGAGTGGGTTATACCATTGGGTAGAGACCCATATAATGAGAGTGAAGGTATATCCACATCCTGGGGAGGACTAATGCCATCAAATAGAGGGAACTGTATCTCTCAAGAGAAAGTTTGGCTCCCAGGGCATTAGGGCAGTTGAGCAAGTCAAGCCCTCAACACTGTTGCAAGTATCTCTGAACATGGCTCCTCAAGAAATGAAGATTGACTGTCACTGTGGTCCCCAAGGGGAGGGGGAAATAGGTATTGAATAGATGGAACTGAAGTAAATGTGAGGGCAAAAGAAGTGTTTCACAAGAGTACATAAGGATGGATATAAAACATATAATATTACACCAAAAACATATAGGGGATGACAGACTAATAATGAAAACCATAATGTAAAACATAGGATAACTAAAAAATCTAGAAAACTGTATAGCCTAAAGTATAAACCACAAGGTAAACACAAATGTTACTTGTTTGAAAGCTATTGTCTCAATATCTGTACATCAGTTTCAGTAAATATGATATGAATAAGTTAAAAGATTATTGCTGTGGAAGGGAAAGGGTTTTATATTGGATATGTGGGAATTCTGTATATTGTATATATGAATTACTGTGATCTAAGGCTCTTGTGAAGAGAAGCTCAATAATTAGAGGAAAAAAGGAAAGAAAAAATAGGATGTAGAATTTTTCCAAATCAGTATGTATTCTATATCTAACCTTTAAACTCATCGCTATATTCCATTTTACTAGTAAGGGACATGACATTATATTGAGCTTTACTTTTCAGGAAGTTTTGGATCACAGAATGGTTCAACAATGGCAGCGGAGGAATACTGGTATGGAATGCTATTGACAGGTGATATATGGCTGACAGGGAGTTATACAGGGCATGTGTCCAGGGTGCATGGAAATATTTGGATATACTCATAGTGGAAACAATTAAAAACAACAGCTGGGGTGGTACTGGGTTCCTGGCCAGGGGGGGGGGCTCTGTCATGGTCCCTAGGGGAGCAGCAGAATTCCCCCAGGTGCAACTGTAAGGACCAGGAAGGAATGAGGTTCCAACAGTGAGCCCCTGATACTAATGACTATGCTTGTGAGCCTATACACCTGAAATAAGAACAAGGCCTAGAGCAGCACTGTGCCTAAGAGTTCCCTTCTGACAGCCTCCGTGTTACTCGAATGTGGCTGGTCTCAAAGCCAAACTCAGCATGTAAATGCAATGCCTTGCCCCCAGCGTGGGACATGACACCTGGGGATGAGCCTCCCTGGCACCGAGGGATCACTACCAAGTACCAGCTGATGACATAACTAGAAAATGACCTTGAATTAAAGGTTCAACATGGACCAGCAGAATATCCCTGTCTACATACAATAACAGGAGTTAAAAATGCTTTTTGACCCAAAGTAAGGGGGAAATGGAAAGGACAAATCATTTATATGGCTATGAGTCTCTAAAAAAGAGTCTGGAGGTTTTCAGAAGGATTGCCTTTATGCACATCAGAGCAGAGTCTCAGAGACAGATAAAGTAGATATAACCCCAGGTATTGGTTCTTTTGATGGCTAAAAAGACCCATGGTTCTATGGTCATGGTAAATGGCAAATGGAGCTCACTGCCATGTCAGTTGGCCCTTCTTTGGAGCTGGCGTTTCTGCATCATGGAGCTGGACTCAGATGGGATCACTTTTGCTACTTTACTGGAATTGTAGTTTGTGCTGGGGCTTAAGATATATCTAAGGGATTTGAATCTCTGGACTGACAATATGATAGCCAGGCCCTGAGCCTCAACAGACTTCAGCTCCTACACTCTAATTTATAGGACTTACCCCACTCAGCTAATATGGAGTTGAAGAATGTCAACCACCATACCATGGAGCCTAGGTTGCCTACAACTGAAAGCAGGAGGATTGCATCCAGTATCCATATGGAATCGAAGCCCCCTCTTGACATAGATTTGGAATGTACACAACCAAGCCAACGTCCATAGGAAAGAATACAGTAAGGATTAGAGTGGACTTAATGATATTCTATTCATGAACTATTGTGGTTAATAATTGAGAAAATGTGGTATTGGTGTGGAAAAAAGTGGCCATGGTGGCTGCTGGATGCGGGGAATGGGAGGAAGAGATGAGATGTGGAGGCATTTTTGGGATTTGGAGTTGTCCTGGGTGGTGCTCCAGGGACAATTTCCAGACATTGTATGTCCTCCTATGGCCCACTGGTTGGAACGTGGGAGAGTGTGGGCTATGGTGTGGATCACAGAACATGGGGGTGCAGTGATGCCCAGAGATGTACTCACCAGATGCAATGGATGTGTCATGATGATGGGGGAGAGTGTTACTGTGGAGGGAGTGGTGGGGTGGGGGCGGTGGGGGTGAATGGGGACCTCATAATTTTTAATGTAATATATTTTAAAAAATGAATAAATTGAGTAGAATTTGGAAAAAAAAGAAATAACACTCCTTCACTGTTGATGGGAATGTAAAACGGTGCAATCCTCTGTGGAAGACAGTTTAGCAGTTCCTAAGGAAGCTAAATATAGAACTTTCACTTTTTGCAGATATCCAACAGTTGCTTACACAGTGGGGATTGCAAACTGCTCCAGAAAATGTTCAAAAATACTTTCCTTTCACTTACTTAGGTCATCTAATGGAAAAGCGGTGAGTAGTGCCACAAAGGCTGACTATTCATGCGTCCCATTTAACTACAAATGTTAGAGGAGATATGGAAAAATATGAACACTCATTCACTGCTGATTGGAATGCAAAAAGATTCAGCTGCTGTGCAAGACAGTTTGGCACTTCCTCAGGAAACTATTATCTCACTAATGTTCATAGAAGCATTATTCACAATTGCCAAAAGAAGGAAGGAACCCAAGTGTCTATCTAGAAAGGAATAGATAAACAAAATGGAGTATATATTTATACAATGGGATATTGTTCAGATATAAGGAGGAACAAAGTATTAACACATATAACATGGATGAATCTCAAAAACTTTATGGTTAGTGAACTAATTGTCATAAATTATTAGATGTAGGACCTAGATGATAGGTTACCAGGAGATAGAATGGAGGAAGAAAATGGGAGCTGATATTTAACTGCTTCTGAATTTACAAGTAGGTTGACAGAAACTGTTTGGAAATGGACAGAGGTGATGGTAGCACATTATTGTGAGTGAAATGATCAGTGATGAAGTATTTATGTGAATGTGGTTGACACAAGTTTTTGGTTATGGCTATAATTACAAGGAAAGCTAGGGGACAAACCATAGGATTATATAACACAGTGAACCCTCTTGTGGATGACTGTGCTTAATAATAAAAGCACAAGAAGGTTCTAAAATATGCCACTGACCCAATGTATTAATAATAGGGTGGTATATATGGAAAAATACACCAAAAGCAAAGTATGGGCTATAGTAGCACTAATATTTTAACATTCTCACCTCAATTGTAACAAAGTACAACAAATGTTAACTGTCAACAATAGGATGGATGAACAGAAAAGTATCTATTTCTCTCTATTTTTTAAAAAATTTCCATTAAAAAAAATAAGAGGTCCCCACACACACCCCCATCCCCCTCACCACACTCCTTCCAAATCAACAACTTCTTACATCATCATTGCATTTGGTGACTACATTTTGGAGCACTGCTGTACCACATGGATAATGGTTTACATTGTACTTTACACTCTCCCCAGTCCACCCAGTGGGCCATGGCAGGACATATGATGTCCAGCACCTGTCTCTGCAGTACCACCCAGAACAACTCAAAGCCCTGAAAATGCCCCACATCATATCTCTTCTTCCCTCTCCTCAGCAGCTATTGTGGCCACATTCTCCACATAAATGCTACAATTTCTTCCATTACTAATCACAATAATTCCACAGTAAATTATCATTAAATCCACTCTAATCTGTACTGTATTCCTGCATCCTGTGGACCCAGGGACGGTTATATCCACTCCACCTCTATATTGAGATGGGGCTTATATTCTACATGGATGATGGATGCAATTCTACTTGCAGTTGTAGGCACTCTTGGCTCCATGGTGTGGTGGTTGACCTTCTTCACCTCCCTGTTCCCTGGCTGGGTTAAGTCCAATAAACCAGAGGGTAGGAGTTGCAAGTCTGCTGAGGTGCAGGGCCTGGCTGTCACATGGACAGTCCAGTGATTCTGGTCTCCTGAGTGTGGTCACCCCTTGGGCTGAAGTGTGGTTTGCTGGCCTGGCGAGGGGAGCAGCCATGGTAAGCCTAATTCTGCTGCCCCCATAATAGGGTGGTTGGTCGGGCCCACCGCCACACCTGAAGGAAGCTCAGCATGGGCACAGAGTGCCCTCGGGTCTCCCCTTCTCGGCAGCCATACTTCCGCGGCTGCCCATCCTCCCAGATGGCGCCACACGATGCCTTGTGGGGCGGCACCCTTCTTCTTCTTTCTCCCTGCACAGGCGCAGGGCAGAAAATTCCAGTCTGCCCTTTTCCCCTCCCCTGACAGCAGCAACAGCCAGGCGTGGGCGGAAAAATCCAGTCTGCCCTTTTCCCCTCCCCCCGACAGCAGCCACAGCCAGGCATGGGCGGAAAAATCCAGTCTGCCCTTTTCCCTCCCCCTGACAGCAGCAACAGCCAGGCGTGGGCGGGAAACTCAAGTCTGCCCTCTACCCCAGCAACAGCAGCCACCAATCACTAAGCCCTGCCACTTCCCGCAGAAACAGCAACAGCCAATCCCTAATCACCACCCCTCCCCCATCCAGTACCTCCCACTGACCTTTCGCCAGCAACCAATCAGAACAGGGTGTGGCTTCGACCAATCAGCCTTCCCCAGCCCCTATAAAACTGTTGCCTCTCCCTCAATAAAGTGGACTTGCGTGTTTACCTTGTCTCCGCAGTAGTTCTTCTGCCGTGCGCCCTCCAGTCCTGAGAGCCCCGAACAAGGGCCTGGCCTCCCTTGTCCCCAGTTCATCACCTGCTTCTCTGGGCAACCCCTTCGTCGCCGGCTTCGCCGGGTGACCCCATCAGCCGAACCGTGCAACCCCTGTGAGACCGACCCCTCGTCTGCTGCCGGACCGACCCCTCGTCCCAAGCGGGGCCGGCCCCTCGTCCTGAGCTGGACTGACCCCTCGTCCGCAGCCAGACCCCACCTCTACCGACCGAGCAAGCCACCGCAGTTGGCGCCCAACATGGGGCTTGGCAACTCCACCACAGCCTCACTCCATAACCTGGCGGCCCCCCCCCTTCTCACCATGGGGCTTCTCTAGTGCAACATTGCTGCTACCTGAGCCTTGGCTACCTCATATGATCCACGGCGGTCTGGGAGAATCACTGGATGGCTTTCTCCTTCCATGTTGGGGGCTTATACCGACCCGCTATGATTAAGAGGAGCCTTGGATTTCTCGGGAGCGTGCCCTTGCACGTCTGAAGTAACCCTACCATAGCCCTACGCTCTCCTCTCTTCTCACCCCTATCTTTTCACTCTGCATTGCTGCTCCTGAACCTTGGTGACCTCATACGATCCACGGCGGTCTGGGAGAATCGCTGGATGGCTTTCTCTTTCCATGTCGGGGGCTTATACCGACCCGCTATGATTAAGAGGCACCAATAAAACTCTCAGGAGCCCGTGCCTGAGCACCTCCACCCCTGCCTTCACCTCTGCCTCCTCCCCTCCACGCTTGCTCCCCTTTGCCTTGCTTCACTGCTCGTCGTTCCACCCTCCCCTCGTCGGGGCCTTCTTTTGGCCTGCGACCACCGTCGGAGCCCCACCGCCTCTGACCCCTCGTCTCACCGCACACCTTGGCTCCCATCACCGTGCTCTCCAGGTAAGGGCCCCTTTTCTTATCGGCTCCAAAAGGCCATTAGCAATGGGTAACATCCTGTCTGCTAAGCAAGCCCCACAAGTTCAGGCCCTTGCCGGTCTCCTAGACACTCACTGGTGTAAGATCTCTTTGAAACAGCCCAAAGTCTTCGGTAACCGCGGCCCCCCATGCCGCCATCGCTCTCAAGCAGCTCCAGCCCCACTAAACAGTCAGCAACCCGCTTTCCCCAGCCCGTGGCCTGCTTTCTAGCATCTAATAACGTTTCTGCTTTTGCCTCCCCATACTTCTGTGGAGCTTCCTCCTGTCTCGACCTCACTCCTCTTTTCAGCCATCCAAAGCGTCCTTTCTCGTCCGCTGCCCCCCTCCTTTTTTTTGCCTGAACCCCCACTGCGTTGCAGATTGGGCCGCCCCATGTCGGTCCGCCCCGTCAATGTCAGCCTCCCTCGAGCCAGTGGATACTTTGGCCTTCTTGTTGTCCTCGCCTACATCTCCACCACTCATGATGCTGCCGCCACCACCGCTGCTGGTGCCCTGACGCGACTTGTCCTTACCGCTGCGATCCTCCAGACCATCACACAGTCTGCCCCTGCTGCTCTTCGCCACCAAGAAGAGATCAACAACCTGTAACACGCTGTCACCCTGGACTTTTAACAGCAGATGGACCTTATAGCCGCTGAGATCAACGAGAATTGGACATTGGCCACCCTTGTTTGCAATGGCAAGATACCACCCCCCAAATTGTACATTTATATCCCCGGCATACTCACCTCCCTCTTCAGCCCTGCTTCTCTCATTGCTTGCTGCCTCTTGGGCCTCGGCTACTTGCTACTGCTGCCATCCTGGCCCTTATTTGAAAAGAAGGGGGAAATGCGGTCACCCCTCGGGCTGTAGTGTGGTTTGCTGGCCTGGCGAGGGGAGCAGCCGCGGTAGGCCTAATTCTGCTGCCCCCATAATAGGGTGGTTGGTCGGGCCCACCGCCACCCCTGAAGGAAGCTCGGCATGGGCGTAGAGTGCCCTCGGGTCTCCCCTTCTCGGCAGCCATGCTTCCACGGCTGCCCCTCCTCCCGGATGGTGCCACACGATGCCTTGTGGGGCAGCACCCTTCTTCTTCTTTCTCCCTGCGCAGGCGCAGGGTGGAAAATTCCAGTCTGCCCTTTTCCCCTCCCCCGACAGCAGCAACAGCCAGGTGTGGGCAGAAAAATCCAGTCTGCCTTTTTCCCCTCCCCCCGACAGCAGCCACAGCCAGGCGTGGGTGGAAAAATCCAGTCTGCCCTTTCCCCCCCCCCATCAGCAGCAACAGCCAGGCGTGGGCGGGAAACTCAAGTCTGCCCTCTACCCCAGCAACAGCAGCCACCAATCACTAAGCCCTGCCACTTCCCGCAGAAACAGCAACAGCCAATCCCTAATCACCACCCCTCCCCCGTCCAGTACCTCCCACTGACCTTTCACCGGCAACCAATCAGAACAGGGTGTGGCTTGGCTTCGACCAATCAGCCTTCCCCAGCCCCTATAAAACTGTTGCCTCTCCCTCAATAAAGTGGACTTGCGTGTTTACCTTGTCTCCGCAGTAGTTCTTCTGCCGTGCGCCCTCCAGTCCTGAGAGCCCCTGACAAGGGCCTGGCCTCCCTTGTCCCCAGTTCATCGCCTGCTTTTCCGGGCGACCCCTTCGTCGCCGGCTTCGCCGGGCGACCCCGTCAGCCGAACCGCACAACCCCTGTGAGACTGACCCCTCGTCTGCTGCCGGACCGAACCCTCGTCCCAAGCGGGACAGACCCCTTGTCCTGAGCTGGACCGACCCCTTGTCCACAGCCAGACCCCACCTCTACCGACCGAGCAAGCCACCGCACCTGAGTATACACAAACCCCAGCACCAAACACAGGTCCTATAAAAGTAACAGAAGAGACATGTGTAGAAAGATTACATCAGAATCCAACTCCATCACACTCATGAACACAAACTCCAAAGAGGGTTAACTGACATGGCACTGAACTCCAGAGCCATCTGTCATGACCATAGAACATGTGGGTCTCTGTAGCTCTCAGAAGAACCAATACATGGGGTTGTATCTACTTTGGCTGTCTCCAGGACCCTGCTGGGGCATGCATAACTGTGGCCCCTCTGATGACCTCCCAATTCTTTTTTGGAGACTCATAGCCATATAAACTCCTTTGTCTTTTCTATTTCTCCCTTTTATTCAAGGTCAAAAAGCAGTTTGTAACATCAGATATTACATGAAGGCTGAGATAATCTGCTGATTTGAGTTGACCCTTTTATTCAAGGTCTTTTTCTAGTTACATCTTCAGCTGGTGCTGGGTAGTAATCCCTCAGCATGAAGGAGGCTCATCCCTGGGAGTTATGTCCTACCCTGGGGCGAAGGTAATACATTTTCATGCTGAGTTTTGCTTAGAGAGTGGCCACATTTGAGCAACATGGAGGAACTCAGGAGGTAAATTTTAGGTACCCTGCAGCTCTAGGTCTAGTTCATATTTCAGGTACACAGGCTCATAAGCATAGTAATCAGTATCAAGGACTCATTTTTGCATCATCCTTCCTTATTGGTCTTTGCCATTGCACTTGTGGGTTGTTGTCATTCCATTTGCGAATGTGATAGTGCTCCCCTGGGCTAGGAACTCAGCACTCCCTCAGTTGTCATTTTTAACTGTAACCACTATGAAAATATACAAACATTTTTTTGTACCCTGTATACATGCCCTGGAGAACTCCCTCCCAACCATGTGCCCCCCATCAATAACACCCCACACCAGTGTTCCTCCCCTGCCATAGTTGAACCGCTCTGTGGTCAAAAACTTCTTCGAAAATGAAGCCTAATATATTGCCAGGTTCCAGTAATAGTAAAGTGGAATATAGTGATGGGTTTAGAGGTTAGACATAGAATACATAATAATTTATAAAAATTAAATGAAGTAAAAATAAATTGGGGTATCAAAAAATGAAAAAGCTTTGTTTTTGATGTTTTGCCTTTCATCCCTGCAATAGGTGTTGCCCTGTATGTACAGTGGCAAGGCAATTTCCTTCATTTCTGCCTCAGTGTCTATATCCTTTCTTTCTTTCTTTTTACTTCCAATTATTAGTTTTGTCTTTAAAAAAGTTTTAGACTCCAGTAATTCACATATATAATATAGGGTACTCCCACATATCCAACATCAAACATTTCATCCCTTCCCCAGCAATGATATTTTCACAAGTTCATATTATATTTGCTGCAGCTGATGTACAGATACTAAAATAGAGCTTTCAACCAAGCTTCCATTTTGGTTTACCTTATGGTTTATATTTTAGGCTACAATTTTCTAAATTTTCAGTTATCTTATGTTTTACATTATGATTTACATTTTAACCTATAGACTTTTATATATTTTTGGTGTAATTTAACATGTCCTATATTCATCATTGCATGATCTTGTGGAACACTTCCATTGTCCCACAGTTACCCTGTTTCCACCTATTCGATACCTCTCTACCCCTTCCCATAGCACCCCCAGTGACAATTATTCTTCATTACTTGAAGGACCATAGTCACAGATACTTGCAACAATGTTGAGGTATTGACATATTCAACTGTTCTAACCCATTGGGAGCCACCAATTCTCTCAAGAGACGCAATTCCTTCTGTTTGAGAACATCAGTCCTCCCCAGGATGTGGGTATTCCTTCATACTCATTATATAGGTCTCCACCCAGTGATATAACCCACGATGACAAAATGAGCACTCACACAATCCCTAGAAACCTACCTTGTGTCAGATGCCCCCCTTAAACATCTTAAACAGTTAAACTTCCTTATTATATTTTCTAATGAGTTTTCTCAACATACCTGACAATCTCCTATGTCCAAAGGTTCCCCTACACTTCCCCCAATTTCTTGGACCATCTGACCGATGCACCCATTCCTAAACCAGCTCAAGCCCTCAAAGCTCCACCCAAAGGTATCCCTATGCCCCCATTTTATCCCTTCTCTCTACAAATACTTCCTCCAGTTTATCATAGATTTCACCCATGTTGGTAATACTTAGAATAGTTTTTCAGACACAGTTTTTCACGACATGACAACCACATTTCCCTTGTCAGTTACATTATTTTACGCTGAGGCTTACTTGAAAGTGCATATGGCCAGCTGCAGGTCAAATCTTCATCTTTAGGGGAAAAGAAAGATGTAAGTAGGAGAAGTTTACATGAGAAGCAAGGCAAATATAACAATTAGGTTCTACATGTCAATTAACATAACCCTTGGAAAAAGGTAAATATGGAGTAAGATCAAGTGTCTCAAAGGACAGGGCCTTGGAACATTTTGAACTTTATATAGGTATATACTTCTGTGTGATATAAATGTGTCCTTGTTGCCATTGGTATGTTTCTGGATAGAGGGTTTTCCTTGCCGCCAGGTTACTACCCCCAAAGTACCTTAAAAAATATTAAACTATGGACCTATTGTGATAAGTGATGGAAGAAATTGTAACATTGATGTGGAGAAAGTGGCCACAGTAGCTACTGAGAGTAAGGAGAGGGAAGAAGAGATATGCTGTGGGGGCATTTTCAGGACTTGGAGTTGTCCTGGGTGGTACTGCAGGGACAGATGCTGGACATCGTATGTCCTGCCGTGGCCCACTGGGTAGACTGGGGGGCGAGTGTAAACTACGATGTAAACCACGATCAGTGTGGTGCAGCAGTACTCCAAAATGTATTCACCAAATGCAATGAATGTCCCATAATGAAGAAAGAGATTGTTGATGTGGGAGGATTGGGGTGAGGAGGGTGGGGAATATATAGGGACCTCATATTTTTTTTAATGTAACATTATTTTAACAAGAGGAAAAAATTAAAAATATGCAATATTAAATTTCCCACCTGGGAAATTCCTGCCATTTTCCCAAATAATATAGCTAAAATCTCTGGACTATATAAAATTGCCTAGTAAAAGAAAACAGGATAATAAACCAAACCCTCAATCTAAATGCTTGTACCTGTGAATATTATTCCTATAATAAACTATGCCTAAATATAACTAATGAGTAGGAGTCACCTCCTGAACACCTACTTGCTCAAGTATGGCCTTTCTCTAAGCTGTACTCCTTTAATAAAGTGACTACCTTCCTCAAAGCATGGGTCATGTTGTAGACATGAGTCTCCCTGGCATGGAGGGATTAGTACCAAGTGTTAATCAGTGATGCATTTGGAAAAAGACCTATTCCAAATTGGGGAAATATTTAATAAAACAGTGTTTTTATGTCTAAGAGATTTCAAAGCGAGCCAGGAGAACATTCTGGACTTTATACTTATGTAGGTGTCAGGTAGATTTTACAAAGTGCCATGTAAACAAAAACTCAAACAAAAATTTTCCCATGGCCTCTAGGGACAGCTAGACACCAAAAGCAAGTCATATGGTTACACTGACACCTCCTTCATGGACTCTATCTGGAAAAGTAAGAAAAGCTACTACATTTATAACACATAGTTCTACCATTTATGAAACACCTAATCATGATTCTTCTTTTATTTGAAGCTATAATCTTCAATTTACTTGTAAGTATTTTTCTGAAAACCTTAAAGCTTCAGTCTGTTTCTATGCCAGTTGAAGCCTTCAAGCTAGCAGGTATATGGTGGAACTCTCATTCTCCAGGTCTTCAGCTTTGCCCTGGTCAACTGAAAATGGTGACAATGGACCAGTTTCTTCCTCAAGGAGTATCCTCAACTGCAAGCAAAACAATTCCCTTCCACTGCCCCATAATATCTATATTCCTCCTCAGCTTGAGGCACTCAGAACTGGCACTGTCCCATCAAGATTAAAAAATGAATAAAAATAAAGGGGGAATGTAACCACTGACTAAAGCATATTTGCAGTTATTGTAGTTGTAGTCTTGTGTTAACTGAGAAACTTGTAACACTGATATAAAAAATAGGTACATAAAACAATTTTTAAAAAAGACCAAAGGTGGGGAAGGGAGTTAGTCAATTACCACTCTATACTTTACATGAATAAAACTTTAAGATCGTAATGAAAAATAAATAACTTAGGAAATGGGTCCTCTAAGCATCTACTTCTTGGCACCAAGACAAGGCTAAATATAAAATGTTAAGGTAAATATTTGATTTAAAAAATGAAGATAGGATAGTCAACATTGATTAAAAGAATAGACAAAATTCTGGAAAAGCTCATGTATACTCTTTTCCCATCTGCTGTGAGAAGCACACCAGCTGGCTTGGGGACATGATAAGAAGAGATAAGAGGTGAATCTGCTGAGGCTGCCCAAATTACCTAAAAGACCTGAAACAGGGAAAACTGGTCTCAGAGAAGGTGGAATCAGGCAATTAACTAGGCCTTTGCAATACACCTAAGGGAGGAGGACAGTAGGACATGCTTGGCAGGCTTAGAGCTCCCAGCAAAGTGGGGTACTCTCTCTCAAAAAGACTAAGAGTCATAGTTTTCCATGGTGAGTTGGTTTACCAGGGTCACAAGTGAATTTCAGAGGGGAGCTCTCATATGGGCTTCCTTCTGCCCTGGGAGAGAGGGAAGTGAGGAAGGGAGAAAGCAGAAAGGACAGATTCCTAAGCAGTTTATTCAATAGCAAGGAGGAATACTTGTTTGAGGCCTTGTCTGATCCATTTTGTTTTTGTTTGTTTTCTTGTCTTTCCTTCCTCTTTCTTCCCCCACCACTCTTTTATTTCATTTTTCCTCTTTTTTCTTTCATTTTATATATATATTTTCAATTAAAGTTAATTGATTACAAGGAATGTTACATTTAAAAACATTAAAAAAAAACATGAGTTTCCCACATAACTTACTCCCCACCCCATCACATCATTTTTGTAAATTGTATTTTTTTGAAGATAAATACATCACACAAAAAAATGTAACATTAAAAAATATAAGAAGTTCCTGTATACCCCTCAAACTCACTCCTCCTACACCAACCTCCCTCATCATTGTGGCACACTCATCACACTCAGTGAACACACTTTGGGGCACTGCTTCACTACAAAGATAATAGTTTATCCCATAGTTCATATTCTCCCCCAGTACATACAGTAGGTTATGGTAGGATATATGAAGTTCAGCATCTGACCCTGCAATATCATTAAGGACAACTCAAAATCCCCAAAATGCCTGCACATCACATCTCTTCTTCCCTCTCCCTGCCCTCAGCAACTACTATGTCCACATTCTCTAAATTGATGCTAAAATTTCATCTATTACTCATCACAATAGTTTTGTAGTAGAATGTCAGTGAGTCCACTCTAATCCATATTTTATTCCTCCATTCTGTGGCCCCTGGGATAGTGATGTCCTCTCCACTTCTAGAACAAGAGGGTGCTTAGATTCCACATGGGTGATGGATGCAATTCCTCTGCTTATAGTTAAAGACACTCTTGATTCCCTGTTGTGGTGGTTGACCATCTTCACCTCACTATGAGTTGACTTGCGTAAGACCAATGAACCAGAGAGTAGGAATTGCCACTCTGCTGAGGCTCAGGGCCAGCTAGCCATGGGTAGTCTAGATATTCAAGTCTTCTGAGTATGGACCATCTCTTTTACCAACCACAGGTTCAGTAAAAGTGACAGAAGATGCATGTGTAGAAAAGGCACATCTGAGTCCAACTCCATCACACTCAGGTGCACAAATTCCAAAGTAGGGCCCTCTGACATGGCACAAAGCTCCAAATGCCATGACTATAGACCCTATGGATCTCTGTAGCCTTCAGGAGAACCAGTATGTAGGGTTGTAACTACTTTGGCTTTTTCTGGGGTCCTGCTGAGGTGTGTGTAACGGTGACCCCTCTGGTGACCTCCTGATCCTTTTTGGAAGACCTTTAGCCATATCAACTCATTTGTCTTTGCCATTTCCCCCTTTTATTCAAGGTCAAAGAGCAGTTTTTAACACTTGATCCAACATGTAGGCTAAGATATTCTGCAGATCTGATTGACCCTTTTATTCGAGATCTCTTTCTAGCTGCTTCTAAAAATATGAACACTTCATGAATTTGCATGTTATCCTTTTGTAGGGGCCATGCTAATCTTCTCTGAATCATTCCAACTTTAGTATATGTGTTGCTGAAGTGAGCACCCCTTTTTTCTTTTCTTTTTTCCGTTCTGTATCCCTTTTTCTATTAGGTGCTGCAGGCAGTGTTTCTTGTTTGCTGTGTTTCCTCATCCTCTATATCCTCTTTTCTGTGCATACTGATTTAGGCTACCAATGCTATCCCCTTTTCTTTACATCTATCTCTCTTCCATCTCCTGTTGTTTCTCTCATATTCCACCTCTTTTGTTCAGCCCCAATTTTTCTGACTTTTATTGCTAACACCTCTAGTTTGGTTTCTATCTTTTATTCACTCTTTATGTTATTGTTTTTTCTTTTCTCTTTTCCTTTCCCCTGACAATACTGGCCTTCTAATTGATACTATATTCCCCATGTTCAGTTTCCCATCTAATTGTAGGTATTCCACTTTTTATTTTTATAAATCTACACAGCTTACACGAGTATAACATTCATTCCCATAGGTATCACATGGTTCTTCTGCCTACACTTACTATCAATACAACGGATATACATTTTCTTTTCTAACCTCTTTTGCATTCTCTGGCCATAATATTTTCCTTCAAGAGAATTTAGACAACAACAAGGAAATAGAATAAGAAGAACAAAGTGTCAAAGAGAAGACTTAATACACAGATAAAAACAGCACCTAAATAAACCCCTTGACTAGATGGAGAAGCTAATCAACTAAGAAACCCCATCAACATAAAAGGAATGACCAGACAGCAACAAAAATTACAAACCATACCAATAATCAAGAAAACATGGCCCAATCCAGTGAACAAACTAAAAATCAGGAATAGGAGTAGACCATCGAACAACTAATCAAAACTCTCAAAACAAATATCATGGGCCTATTTAATGAAGTGAAGCAAGAGTTTAAGAACATTATGCAAACACTTGGAAAGCATGCAGAGGAAATTGTAAACATATGCAAAAAGATAATGGATATGATGGTGATGAAAGGCACAATCCAAGAAATCAAAATACACTCTCGGATGTGGACTTGGCTCAATGGATAGAGCATCTGCCTACCACATGGGAGATCGATGGTTCAAATCCAGGGCCTCCTTGACCCATGTGGAAGTGGCCCACATGCAGTGCTGATGCACATAAGGAGTGCCATGCTATGCAAGGGCGTTTTCCATGTAGTGGAGCCCCATATGCAAGTAGTGCACCCTGTAAGGAGAGCTGCTGACCATGATAGAATGTTCAGCCTACCTGGGCATGGCGCCACACACACACAGACCTGATGCAGCAAGATGATGCAACAGATAGAGACACAGATTCCTGGTGCTGCTGACAAAAATAGAAGTGGACACAGAAGAACACACAACAAATGGACACAGAACAGACAACTGGGGCATGGGGGGAAAGGGAGAGAATTAAATAAAAATAAATCTTAAAAAAAAGAAACTCTCAGCAAATAACAGCTGATTTGAAGAATCAGAGGAAAGAACCAGTGATGTCAAAGACAGTATACCTGAGATCAAATAGATTGTAGAACTGATTGATAAAAAGACAGAGAAAATCCAGGAGGGATTTAGGGACCTAAATGACAACACAAAATGCACAGATATATACATTATAGGCATCCAAGAAGGAGAAAAGAAGGGAAAGGACACACAAAGGGTATTGGAGGAGATAATGTCTGGATACTTCCAAAACCTAATGAGGGATATGGAAGTACATGTCCAGGAAGCACAACACACCCAAAAAAGCATAAATCCCAACAGGCCTACCCTAAGACATATACTTGTCAAATTATCCAATATGCTCAAGACAAAGAGAAAATACCGAAGTCAACAAAAATTTAAAAAAAAGAGAAACATCACATACAAGGTAAGCTCAATAACATTAGGTGTTGATTTCTTATCCAAAATCATAGAAGCAAGAAGGCAGTGGTATGACATAATCAAATACTAAAGAAAAGAATTTCCAGCCAAGAATACTCTATCCAGCAAAGCTGGCATTCAAAAATGACAGACAGTTAACAATATTCACAGATAAACAGAAACTAACAAAGTATGCCAGTAAGAAACTTGTCCTTCAAGAAACATTAAAGGGAGCTCTGCAGGATGAAAGAAAAAACAGGAGAGACAGAGTTGTAGGAGAGTGTAAGAACAACTAAAAAGAAAAAAATAGAGAGAGAAAAAAACATATCCAAAGAAATATGGATAATATAAGTTACTCCCTTTAGAGTAATAATAATGACTGTCAATGGAATAAACTCATCTGCCAAGGGACACAGATTGGAAGAATGAATAAGGAAATATAACTCACCTATATGCTGTCTACAAGAAACCCATCTTAGACCCAAGGATTCAAGGAGGTTGAAAGTGAATGGCAGGTAAACAACCTTACAAGCAAACAATAAACAAAAAAGGTCCAGAGTAGCTATATTAATATCCGACAAAATATAGACTTTAAAAGAAAATCAGTCTGAGAGACAAAGATAGATACTACATATTATTGAAAGGGGTAATCTTTCAGGAAGAAAGAATGAACATAAACATTTATTCTCCTAACCATAGCGCATCAAAATACATGAGGCAAACACTGGAAAAACTGAGTGGAGGAATAGATTTATAACTACAATTATAGTGGGGAATTTAATACACCACTATCACCATTGGACAGAACATCTCAACAGAGAATCAATAAAGAAACAAAGACTTGGAATAATATATTAGAGGAGGTGGACCTAATAAACATATACAGAGCATTACACCAAATACAGTAGGATATACATTCTTGTCAAGCACTCATGAATCATTCTCCAAGATGGGACACATGCTAGGCCTCAGAGAAAGTCTCAAGGAAATCAGAAAGATTGAAATCATACAAAATAATTTCTCTGACCACAGTAGAGGGAAACTGGAGATCTGTAAGGACCATAGACTCAGATTAGGCACCAAGATATGGAAGCTAAGAAACACACTGTTAGACAAACAGTGGGTGAAGGAGAATATCTCAAAAGAAATCAGTAACTACCTTGAAAGTAATGAAAATCAGAAACTACCTTGAAAGTAATGAAAATCACAACACAACATATCAAAACTTATGGGATGCAGCAAAAGTTGTTCTGAGAGGAAAATTAACAGGCATAAATTCATATATCAAAACAGAAGAAGGAGCTAAAATTAAAGACCTAACTGCACACAATGGAGAAAATTATTTTTAAAAAATAGAAAAAAAACTAACTGCAAAGGAAGAAGGAAGAAAGAAGTAACAAAGATCAGAGCAGAACTAAATGAAATAGAAAATAAGAAAGCACTAGAAATAATAAACAAAACAAAGAGCTGTTTCTTTGAGAAGATCAATAAAATTGACAAAACCTTAGCTAGACTAACAAAGAAAAAAAGTGAGATGATGCAAATACACAAAATAGGAAATGAGAATGAGGATATCACCATTGACCCAAAAGAAATAAAGACTATCATAAAAGGATACTTTGAAAACTGTATGCCAATAAGAAGGAAAATTTAGAGGAAATGGACAAATTCCTAGAAACACATAAGCAGCCTGCATTGACAAATGAAGGAATTGATGATCCCAGCAAGCCAATCACAAGTAGAGAGAGAGAAACAGTCACTAAAACCTCCCAGCTAGGAAGAGCTTTGGGCCAGATGGCTTCACAGTTGAGTTCTACTAAACATGCCAGAAAGGACTAACGCCTATGTTGTCTAAACTCTCAAAAAATGGAAATAGAAAGAACAGTGTCCAACTCAGTCTATGATGCCAACATTGCCCTAATACCAAAGCTCAACCAAGACACAAGAAAGGAAAATTGCAGTCCAACCCCTCTAAGGATCCTAGATGTGAAATCTTCAACAAAATACTTACTAATCATGTTCAACAACACATTAAATGAATTAAACTCCATGACCAAGTGGGTTTCATCCCTGTTATTCAAGGATGCTTCAGCATAAGAAAATCATTAAATGTAATGCACCACATAAATAGAAGGAAAAAAATTACATGATCATATCTACAGACCCAGAAAAAAAAACATTTTGACAAAATACAGCACCTTTTCTTGATGAAAGCACTGCGGAAGATAGGAATAGAAGGAAACTGTCTGAACATGATAAAGGGTAGTTATGAAAAACCCATAGCTACCATCAATTACAATTGTAAATTCTGACATCTTTCCTCCTAAAACCAGGAACAAGAAAAAGATGCCCACTATTATACCTCCTATTTAACATTGTGTTAGAAGTGCTTGCTCATGCACTGAGGTAAGGTCAGATATAAAAGTCATTCAAATAGGAAAGAACAAAGTCAAAATTTCTCTATTTGCAGATGACATGATCCTAAACCTTGAAAGCACTGAGAGATCTCCAAGAAAACTTCTAGAAATTATAAATGAGTTTAGTCATGCGTCATGTTATAAGAGCAATATGCAAAAATCACTAGCATTTCTGTACACCAGTAATGAGCAATCTGAGGAGGAAATTCAAGAAACAAATACCATTTAATGTAGTAAATAAAAAAAATCATGTACCTTGGAATAAATTTAACTAAAGACATAAAAGTCTTACGCACAAGAAGCTACACAATACTGTTAAAAGAAATCAAAGAAGACTTACATAAATGGAAGAATATTCCCTGTTCATGGATAGGAAGACTAAATATCATTAAGACATCTATCATATCCAAACTGATCTACAGATTTAATGCAATACCAATAAAAATCAACACAGCATTATTTAAAGAACCTGAAAAACTAACAATGAGATTTATTTGGAAAAGAAAGAGGCCCCAAATAGCCAAAGACATAATGAAAAAGAAAAATGAAAATGAAATTGGAGCAATTATACTACCTGTCTTTAAAATATACTACAAAGTGACAGTAGTCAAAACAGCATGGTATTGACATACAGGCCAATGGAATTAATTGAGAGTTCTGATATAGATCCTATATACACATTCATCTCATATTTGGTAATGCCACCGAGCCCACTCACCTGGGAGAGAATGACCTCATCAACAAATAGTGCTTGGAAAACTGGATATGCCAAAGAATGAAAGAGGATTACCATCACACACCTGACACAAAAATCAACTCAAGATGGATTAAAGACCTAAATATAAGAGCCAAGGCCTTAAAGATCTTTGAAAAGAATGTAGGAAAGCATCTACAGGACATTGCAATAAGAAATGGCTTCATGAACTTCACACCAAGGGCACGAAGAGCAAAAGAACAAGTAGATAAATGGAGCCACCTGAAAATTAAAGCCTTTTGCACCTCAAAGGAGTTTGTCAAGAAAGTGAAAAGGCAGTCTACCCAATGGGAGGAAATATTTGGTAACCATATACTGGTAGGAGACTAAAAGCTTATATATATAAACAAACTCTATTATCTCAAAAATAAAAAGAAAAACAACTCATTTAAAAAATGGGCAAGATATTTGAACAAATGCTTTTCCAAGGAAGAGATACAAATGGCTAAAATGCACATGAAAGGATGCTCAAAATCACTAGCTGTTAGGGAAATGCAAATCAAAGCTACAATGAAATACCATCTAACACAACTTACACTGCCGGCTATTACAAAAACAGAAAACTACAAGTGTTAGAGAGGATGTGGAGGAATGGGAACAGTCATCCACTGCTGGTGGGAATGCAGAGGGATCCAGCCATTCTGGAGGACAGTTTGGCAATTCCTCAAAGAACTAGCTGGAGATTTACCACATGACCCAGCAATTCCACTCCTGGGTATATATCCAGAAGAACTGAAAACAAGAACATAAACTGATATGTGCACCCCAATGTTCACAGCAGCATTATTCACTATTGCCAAAATTTGGAATCAACCAAAATGCCCATCAACAGGTGAATGGATAAACAAATTGTGATATACTACTGCAATACTACTCAGCTCTTGGAAGGAATACAGTACAAAAACTTGCGATAATGTGGATGGATCTTGAGGACATTATGTTGAGTGAAGCAAGCCATGCCTTGAAGGACAAATATGACATGACCTCTCTGTAATGAAGTAAGCAAACCAAACTGTCTCAGGAGCTAGAGACTGGAAGATAGGCTTACAGGAAATTGGTGGTGGGGGTGGGGAGAGAGGAAGGTTGTGAACTGATTCCTACATGGGTGAAATCTATGATAAAGTGGAGGTAAATAAAGGGAAGAGTTAAAATGGGGGCATAGGGATTCTATTGGGTGGGGCTTGGCAGGTTTGAGGGGCCTAGAGTTAGGAGAATGTGTCATATGGCCCAAGGAATTAGGGGAAAGGTGGGGGGAGCAGATGAACATGGGAGATTGTCGAGTATGTTGTTAAAATTATAATGTTGATAAAACTCTTTAGAAAATATAAGGAAGGATTACTTGTTTAAGATACTTAATGGGGTCTTCTGGCACAGAGGTAGGCTGCTAAGGAGTTTGTGAGTGTTAATTTTGTCATAATGTGTTATATCTTTGGGTAGAGACCTATACTATAAGTGGGAAGGTGTACTCCTATCCTGGGGAGGCCTGATCTTCTCAACCAGAGGGAAAGGTTTTTCAAGAGAGAATTGGTGGCTCCCAATGTGGGAGGACAGTCTAGTATGTCAAACATTGCTACAATTATCTGTGAATGTGGTCCCACAAGCAGTCAAGTTTGGTTGTCAATGTGGGCTCTGAGGGGAGGTGCAGAGAGGAACAGAATAGATGGAAGCCGGGGTAACTGGGTGGCAATGGAAATGTTCCACAAGACTGTGCAATGATGGCTATAGGTCATGTTAAATTTTACCAAAAGTATATAAAAATGTATAGTCTAAAATTTAAATCATAATATAAGCCATAATATAGCTAAATTTTAGATAAGTGTACAGTCTAAAATATAATCAATGATGTAAACCAAAACGTAAGCCAAAATGGAACCATGTTTGGTAGCTATCTTTCAATATCATTATATCAGCTGCAGTAAATAAAATATGAACATGTAAACACATCATTGCTGGGGAAAGGATAAGTGTTTGATGTTGGATATATGTGAGTCTCCTATATTGTATATGTGACTGAAATTGATCTAAAACTTTTTGAAGAAAAAATTAAAAATTAAAAAGAAAAAGTGTGGGCAGCAGCGGGCCTCTGGGAGGGTCGACGCGGATGGCCAGGTGGGCTCTCTGGACGGGGGCTGCCTCACGGCCGAAGGAGAGGAGGGGGGTCGGCACGAAGCCGTTGGGCCCTCGCTCTCTCCGCTCAGGCATGGGGGACGCGCGGTGCAAGCAAGAACACCACGGAGACAAGGTCTGGGCACAAGTCTGCTTTATTGTAGAAGGGGACATGGTTTTATAGGGTCTAGGGATATGTAAAGGGACTTGATTGGTGCCGGCGGGTGCTGTTGCTTGTGTAGACGGTTATTGGACAGTAGGTGGTTACTGGACAGCAGGCGGTTACTGGACAGTAAGCTGGCTAAGGGGTTAGGAGCAAGGGAGGGGAAGGGGAAAGTGTGGGCTGTCTAGATAACGGCTAGGCGGAAGACAGAGAAGGGGAGAAGGAGGGGCAGCGCCGGCTGCCAATACTGGGTGGGAAGGAGACGGGGACAAAAAAGGATGTAGACACTGAGGGAGGGATGAATGAAAATTCCTTGCCAATGTACACACAGGGCAACCCCTGTACAGTGATGAAAGGCAAAATGTCAAAAACAAAGTGTTATGACATTTTTCATTTTTTACTACTTCAATTTATTTTTTAATTTAGTTTTCTGAATTAATATCTATTCCATTTCTAACCTTTAATCCTATCATTACTATTTCATTGTCCTACTAATTGAATCTGGCAATATATTAGCTTTCATTTTTGAAGAAATTTTGGACCACAGAATGGTTGAACTATGGCAAGAGAGGAACCCTGGTGGGGGGTGCTATTGATGGTGGACACATGGTTGGGATGGAGTTCTCCAGGACATGTATATAGGGTATATAAAAATGTTCTGATATTTATTGGTAATTTTCATAGTAGAGTTTACAAATACAACTGAAGAAGTGCTGAGTTTCCAGCTAGGGGAGCTCTGTCACATTCCCCAATGAAACAGGAACAATGCCCCAAGTGCAAGGGCAAAGACCAGTGAGGGAGGATGGTCCAGTGATGAGCCCTTGATGCTGATGACTGTGCATATGAGCCTGTGTGTCTATAATTCGAACTAGGCCTAGTGGGGCATTGAGCCTGTAATTACCTCCTCAGAGCCTCATGTTGCTCAAATATGGTCACTCATTAAGCAAATTCAGCATGCAATCCATTACCTTCCCCCTAGTGTGGGACATGACTCCTGCAGATCAACCTCCCTGGTGCCAAGGGATTACTATTAATCACCAGCCAGTGATGCAACTAGAAAAAGATCTTGCATAAAAGGGGAAAATGGTAAAGACAAATGAATTTATATTGTTAAGATACTTCAAAAAGAGTCAGAAGGTCAACAGAGGAGTCGCACTTACGCATGTCTCAGCAGGATCCCAGAAACAGCCAAAGTAGATGCAATACCAGGTACTGGTGCTCCTGAGGGCTACAGAGACACATGGGTTCTACAGTGATGGCAGATGAATCTGGAGTTCAGTGCCTTGTTGGTGGGCTGTACTTTGGAATTTGTGCTCCTGAGTGTGATGAAGTTGGACTCAGATGTGACCTTTCTACACATGCCTCTTCTGTCACTTTTACTGAACTTGTGGTTAGTTCTGGTTTGGTGTATACACAAGAGATTTGAATCTCTGGACTGGCATGTGCCAGCTCTACCCTGAGCCTCAGTGTAGTTGCAACACCTACTCTTGGTTTTCTTGGACTTACCCAGACCAGCTAACAGGGAGGTGAAGATGGTTAACCACCACAGCAGGGAACCAAGAGTGCCTACAACTGCAAACAAGAGAATCACATCCATCAGCCTTGTGGGATCTAAGTCCCTCTTGATTTAGAGGTGCAGTGGACATAAACATCCCAGGATCCACAGGATGGAGGAATAAAATATGGATTAGATTGGATTTACTTGTATTCTACTACAGTACTATTGTTAATGGCAGAAATTGTATCATTGACACGGAAACAGTGGCCACTGTAGTTGCTGAGCACAAGAAGAGGGAAGAAGAGTTGTGAAGTGGGGGCATTTTCTATACTTGAAGTTTCGTAAATGAAATTGCATGGTCAGATGTAGGACATTAGACATCCTACCATAATCCACTGACTGAACTAGGGGAGAGCGTATTCTACAAGTAAACTATAATCCAAGTGGTGCAGCAGTGCTCCAAAATGTATTTACCAAATGCAATGAATGTGCCACAATGATGAAAGAGGTAGTTGATGTGGGGGGAGTGGGCAGTTGAACATATGGGAACCTCATATTTTTTAATGTAAATTTTTTTTTGTGATCTATGTATTTTTAAAAAAATACAATTAAAAATAACTTTATAAAAAAGCATCCCATCACAGAAGGAAATGTGACTCAAGTGATTGAGCTCCTGCCTACCTCATGAGAGGTCCTGGGTTCTCTGCCTCCTGCTGCCAAAAGGGAAACGAGTGCCAGAGAGAGCAGACAGAAAATGGGCACAGACAACAGACATCAAAGGTAAGCATTGAGTGGGGAGAATAAATTAATAAAAGAAATCTTAAAAAAGAAAGCTTTCCATCACAAATGAGAGAACTTTCCCTGGTAGTACAGCCCTCCAAGTCTTCATCCTGTAGACCAGTTTTGTCACATTCCAGCAGCTGCCTCTCTTCTGAAGACACACTCACATGCAGAAATTTGTCACAAAATCTGAGATACAGAGAGAAAGTTTGGAGACACTTAATGTGCAAATAAACACAGTCATTAATGAAAGATTTCATAGAAATAAAATGAAGATGGAGAGATTGACACAGAAAAGCACACATAGAAAGAGAGAACAACATAGGTACTAGAAAATACATTTTAAAGAGAACAGCTCAATGAGTCCTATGTCATTGAGGACTTCTGGTACATTGTTATCCACTGATACTGATAAGAAATATTTTAAAAACAACCATCCCCTGGATTTGGGCCTAAGGGCAAGCAGAAAATATAGAAATATCTACTCAAAAGCTCTACTAAAATTCTGTAAGACATCTAGCGGTGTGCTTCGTCAAAAATTTTTTGATTTTAAAGAAACTTCAGATTACATAAATGTTACATAAGAAATATATTACATTCCCATATGCCCCAATTCCTCCCCCTCCCACACTTTCCCACATTAACAACATCCTTCATTAGTGTGGTGCACTTGTTACAATTGATGAACATATTTTGAATCATTGCCACTAACCATAGATTAAAGTTAACATTGTTAGTTGACACTCTGACCCAAGCAATTTTGTAAGTTATGACAAAATACATAAGGGCCTGTATCCATCCTTACAACATTATACAGGACAATACCAATGTCCCAAAAATGCCCCCATATTACACCTACTTTTCCCTTTCCTGCTCCTCAGAACCTCCAGGGGCCACTGCCTCCATGTCAGTGACAAAAGTTCTTCCATTGCTAAAATAACAATAAGTTTAGAGTAGAATAATAGTAAGTATACTTTCTTTTTTTTTTTTTTTTTTTTTTTAAAAGATTTATTTATTTATTTAATTTCCTCCCCTCCCCTGGTTGTCTGTTCTTGGTGTCTATTTGCTGCGTCTTGTTTCTTTGTCGGCTTCCGTTGTTGTCAGCGGCACGGGAAGTGTGGGCAACGCCATTTCTGGGCAGGCTGCTCTTTCTTTTCACGCTTGGCGGGTTTCCTCATGGGCGCACTCCTTGCGCGTGGGGCTCCCCCACGCGGGGGACGCCCTTGCGTGGCACGGCACTCCTTGCGCGCATCAGCACTGCGCCTGGCCAGCTCCACACGGGTCAAGGAGGCCCGGGGTTTGAACCGCGGACCTCCCATATGGTAGACAGACGCCCTAACCACTGGGCCAAAGTCCGTTTCCCGTAAGTATACTTTCGACCACTGTTCATTCCCTAATCTTAAGGATTTGGGGATGGTGATGCCCACTGTGCCTCCAGTTGAGAAGTTGTATAAATCCCATGAAACTTTGTTTGCAGTTGCAGCACACAATAACTGAAAGAATATCAAATTTTCATCCTGGGGAATTCTGTTACATTCGCTCATGGGTCAGCAAGAATGCCCCAAGTACAGATGTGGTGTGTAGTGAAGGATTATCTGTTGATAGACCCTTGATATTGTTTACTGTACTTATCAACCTTGTCTTTTGAATTTGAAACTTATGCTAGTATTATGTGTTGCCTAATATTTGCCTCCAGAGGCCCTCCTTTTTGCTCAAATGTGGTCTCCTTTTAAGCCAAACTCAGCAGATAAAAACATTACTTTCCTGCCAGCATGGGATACGACTCCCAGGTATGAGCCTCCCTGGTCAAAGGGATTATTATCAAGCGCCAACTAGAGAGGTGCCTTTTTTTTCCCTTAAGATTTATTTATTATTTCTCTCGCCTTCCCTTCCGCATCCCCCCCAATGGTCTTCCCTCTGTGTCCATTCACTGTGTCTTCTTCTGTGTCTGCTTCTACTCTTGTTAGTGGCACTGGGAATCTGTGTCTCTTTTTATTGCATCATCTTGCTGCATCAGCTCTCTGTGTGTGCAGTACCACTCCTGGGCTTTTAAACCAATACCAATACCACTTGTTATCCTTGATTCCTACCTTCCCAACCCAGGTCAGTAAGGCAGTCTCCACTCCAGATTGCAGCTTCCTCTCTGCCCATCTCAGCCAGTGGGCTTTCTTCCAAGAAGGAAAAAAGATTTGAGAATTTCTGATCTTGATTCACTACCACTGAGGCTAAATACTCTCAAATATTGGGGGCACCTTGTCCACCAGTCTCCTATTTGTGGAAAAGAGATTTTCCATTTTAAGTGGTGTGCTGAGATACCCATACCAGATAATTCTCCTAAGCAGAGATTCTAAACCAAAAGAACTAAGGTGAGAGAACCTCACACTTTTGCTCCTAAGTACAATTAGTGCTCACCTTGTATACTGCATCACTCAGGAAAAAAGCCAGTCATTGTCCCCATACCAAGCTAAAGGGCCCTGGCTCAGATTTAGCCCTGATTGGAGGGAGGAGGGAAAAAGGGCAGAGGTGAAGAAGCAGGAGAGTGGAAGAATTAAAACAGATAGGAGAAGTCCTACTATGTTACAGTAAATATCTAAACTGGATACCAGAAACTATTCCTTCAAAAGAGACAAATTTGATTGAACTAGCTGATAAGGCAATTTAGGCCTAGAACTTTGTTTAAAAATATTGAGCAAATATAGTCAGCAGGTGGTAGAGTTTTACAGGTATGTTTGTCAGGGAAAGAGAGAAACAGTATACAAATAATGCAACTATCAACCCACTGTCTATAGTGGGCATGTATAAAGCTGAAGAGCAACATGAATGGGATACTCCTGGGTGGGTGTGATGGGGGACAGCGTTCATTAAATAATACAGCCAGTCAGTATAAATAGGAATATAATCACAATGAACCCCAAATGTAGCGGGGAGACCAGTAACCAGAGTTGTTACAGTTTTTTAATTGGCCAGTATCCAACAGAAATATTACCAGGCATGCAAAAGACAAAAAGCCTTACATATGCAATGGGAAACAATCTGAACCACAAACTCCTCTGATAGTTGTAAGATGTCAGATTTAATGGGAAAAAAATCTAGAAAATAGTCATTTTAAGTATTTTCCTGTTAAAAAAGAGAAGCATGATTAAAGAAATAAAGGGAGACACAATGACACTATTGCATCAAATAGAGTCTATTAATGTAGAGATAGATATAATTCTTTAGCAAGACTGAATTTAGAAGTACAAAATAGTTAAAAATTCACTAGAGGAGATGAACAGTAGGTTTGAAGAGGAAGAGGAATTAGTGAACTTATAAACAGATTGACATAGACTTTGCAGTCCAAATGATAAAGGGATGGAGAAAAACAAGAGAACCACAGAGATATGGAAAAACATCAAGCACATGCACACATGCATAATGAGGGGAGTGAGGTGAGAAGAGGCGAAAAAGGAGAAAAAGCATATTAGAAGAAGAAATAATGGCAGCACAGTTGCAAATGTTTTGGAAAACAGTAAAATAGACATCCAAGAAGCTCATCAAATTTGAAGCAGAATAAGTGCAAAGAGATACAAAACAGAAATGTTATTAAAAAAAAAACACACACAAAACTTCTGAAAGTCAAAGGCAAAAATATAGTCAAGATTGCTCCAAGAGGAAAATGTCTCATCACTTACAAAGGAAACCCAATAAGATCAAGAGTTGACTTTTCAGCTTTCTTCTTAGACATATTCAGAGTGCTTTAAGAAAAAGTATCTCTCAACTAGAAATTCTGTATAAAAATAAACTCTATCCAAAATGAAGTAAAATAAAGAAATTCCCAAGTAGCCAAATGTGGGAAATTGTTGCTCACAGAAATACATTACACGAATTTCAGATGAAGTTTTTCAGGTTGAAAGCAAAAGACCCAGACACTAATTAGAATTAGAACACAAAAACAAAGAACACCTGTAAGACTTGTTGGAGTTAGTCCTACAACACCTTCATCTGAAAGGATTCAGACCTAAGAAGCAAAGTAGTAACAGAGCTTAGACACTATCTTCAATCAATTACTCAATACACCTTGGCAAACATATTTACAATCCTAAGGATATGCCACTCTTTTTCATTTTATGTAACAAACTGTTCTTATAGATTATTTCATTCCAGATATCGTTTTTTTTTTTTGTATGGTAAAAACATAAATGAGTGTTCTGTAGTAGTTCTGATTTTTCTAAGTGTAAATGATTAATACTGTTGGAATTGCCTGAGCTCTGCAGAAGTTGTGGAATTAAGAGGTGGAAATACTAGGGGAAGTTTAAGAAAAGAATTACCCCTAGAGTTCACCTATGAAGTTCACATATCTAAGACCGAAAAGGAGATATGCAAGACTTTCTGAAAGGGAAGTAGCTAAGGCAAGAAACAGAGGGAAGATAGATTTGTCAGAACTTCCAAGTATTTTCCCCAGTACCATCCTTGAAAATAATAGCACTTGGGAATCAATGTCCCAATAGAAAGTCCATTACCAGAGTAGAAGTTAGCAGAGGGAGTTATAAACCAAGGAGTTATGTACACTGATAATACACTAAAAATACCATTCTTAAGTGAGATGGCAACATCAGATTATATAGTCTGATTCTCTTAGAAATTAATTCACTGCCTTTCTCTTCACAACTGGAGTGGACCCTCTATGAGATATCCCAGTGTTGCAGTTAAGCACTCAGACTCTGTTTCATACCATCTGATCCAGCTCCTGGCTCTACCTCTCAATAGGTTTGTGATATTACAATTTACCTAGCCTCTGAGATTCTCCACCTTTTAAGATTTAACTGCTCACCCTATCTAATGTGCTTATTTGAGGATTAAGTGATGTAATCCCTGTGAAATGCTTCATACTGTGCATATCAAAAATTTCTTTTTAGAGGACCTGACAATTATGAAGAAAAGAGAGAGTGAGATTAAGAGCAAGTTCTTGACAGGTGGGGGTCGGAAGGTTTGGGGTGACTCAGCCTGAATTCTTATTAAATGCTCAGGCTATATTTTCTGCATGGAGAGGACTCTTAGACTAGGATGGGCAGGTAGTCAATGAAAACAAGGTTACAGAGATTGTGCAGTTGGGCACTCAGACAAATATCTAAACTTTAAGGCTGATGCGAAAGCACTAAATAAGTTGAACTGTAGATCAGTTAAATTTTTATACTCCAGGAAAGAAATAGCTGAGTTTTCTAGGTTGCACATCCTGATCAAACATATGGCTAATGGCAAGACTGGGTAAAGTCAACAAGAGTATTTTAGAACTTTGTTTCCTGCTGCCATGGTAGTATGTCCTGCACTTCACGCCAGGACAGACCGCACCAGAAATGAGCCATGGCAGCAAAGTGCTGGCAGAGAATGTTAAGTGATCAGAGGAGTTTGCCCCAACTTTTCCTCTAGTCTTTAAATACTGATAAGGGAAGACATTATCAAGAGAATTGATTAGTGGGAAAGGGCAATGTAATCTTCAGAAATAGCCCATTTCATACTCATATTTCAAAGCCCAGATTGCTGTCCTATCCTCCACAGGCAGAGTTAATGGAATATAGTTTTATTTTCCAATTTCTAGAAAGCAAGATGGCAGGAGGCACAAGAGTTCCCTGAAGTCTAAAAATCATGGATCTGGAAAAGTCCTTCAGTCCTGTGTTTGGCTGAGTGATGGGAATAGCATTTAGAGCCTGTCAAGAATTCTCTGCTGGAGCTTCAGCTGCCTGCCTCAAGAAAATGCACAGCTCTTCCCTGGAGTTTTAAACCCATGCAGAAAGTGGCTACATTTGAAGGGGTGTAGGTGATTTTTAAAATTCATTTTTAAAAGAACATTACATTAAAAAAATATGAGGTTCCATTCACCCCCACCGCTCCCACCCAACCACTCCCCCCACAGCAACACTCTTCCCCATCATCATGACACATCCATTGTATTTGGTGAGTACATCTCTGGGCATTGCTGCACCCCATGACCAATGGTCCAGTGTGGGTGATTTTGATCTGATATCAAACTCTCAATCTTGATGATGCTGCTGTAGCACAGAACATAGTTTGCCCCTAAAAATGGGAAGGTGGGTTCTATTTAGAGTCAGCAATGTCAGTGTAGGAAAGTCAGTGACAGAGATGCTCATGTGGACTCCTTCATCTGGGAATGAAAAGGAAGTCCTGTGGTAAACAACCTCCCATTTCCATCTACAGCAGCACCAATTCTTCAGTGTATCCATGGGTTAGAGCTGTTTCTGAGAAGTGACCACATACTCATTATGGAGCAAGTAAGTAATTGTCCCTTCTTATTGAGACTTTCAAAGTGTGGGTCAGTCTGCCATAGTAAATTGTACTAATCAGGATAAGATGACCAAGAAAAGGAAAGAGTCACCAAATGGACATGTCCTGGACTTTGAAAGATGATGGGTGGGAAAACATTCAGGAAATAGGAATCAACTACCTTCAGTATTTCATGAGGAAGAGATGTTCTTATGTTGAGTCTTAGTTATCCTACTTATCCTACTTAGTTATCACCTAATGGGAAGCTTGGACCAAAGTTTAATCCTATTCTGTAAGAGAGGGCTGATACAAAAGGTCTACATCTGGGGATGTTCTGTAAAGTGCACACTAGGGTAAATGTATTTGTGACTTTCCCAAATTTATCATCCCACAGATCATTCTGCCTGAGTCTATTTTTGTCCCGAAATTAAGTCTGAGAGAAGTACGGGAACTCATCTGGCATACTATCACAAGGAAACTTCTGTAATGCAGTTCCCCATTTCACCTCGTTATTACAGCCAGAAATCCAGTAGTACATTTACCACCTTCTCATGGAAGTGTACTTTTTTCCACATTCCCTGCCTAAAACTTACAGCTATATGCTTGCAATGCTCGTATTGACAGTGCAACTAGTAGCATGCCAAGAATTCAGCCTCAATATAGATTTGGAAAAATTTTGTTCAAAAGTAAATAAAGTGTTAACATTTTCTCCATCCCCTGTCATCAATCTGTATGAGAAATATCTATATCAGGTGAGCTCTATGCAAGCAACATGGCACAGGTTCTAGGTCCTACAAGACTGTGATCCCTTTCTCAATAAGCTTTTTTTTTTAATGACTTTGTAATAATATTACATTAAAATATATATATATATATGAGGTCCCATTCAACCCCACCACCCCCACTCCACATATCCCCCCCCCCCCAGCAACACTCATTCCCATCATCATGACACATCCATTGCATTGGGTAAGTACAGCTTTGGGCACCTCTGCACCTCATGGTCAATTGTCCACATCATGGCCCATACTCTCCCCCATTCCATCCAGTGGGCCCTGTGAGGATTTACAATGTCTGGTGATTGCCCCTGAAGCACCATCCAGGGCAGCTCCATGTCCCAAAGACACCTCCACCTCTCATCTCTTCCTGCCTTTCCCCATAACCATCAGCCACCATATGTGCACTTTTCCCAATCCAATGCCACTTTTTCTATGTGGACATTGGATTGGTTGTGTCCATTGCACCTCTATGTCAAGAGGAGGCTCAGATTCCACATGGATGCTGGATGCAATCCTCTCACTTTCAGTTGTAATCACTCTAGGCTCCATGGTGTGGGGGTAATTTTCACCTTCTCTCAATTTCCATGTAAAAATAAAAAGCCCACAATTAATGGGCCTCTTTTTTCTATTCCCTTATTACCTAACATCTGACTTGGTAGGAAAAATTGTTTTTCCAACTGGAGTTCCAAGGTATGTTATACCCTTTCTCTCCACCTTTATAGGTGTGAAAATTCTTAGACTGGTAATTCCTAGGTATGAAATAAAAATGCCCAAAGTGAGTAGTGTTTTCTTTTTGCATAGAAACCACCTCTCAAGAAGCACAAATATACATGACACACACTTTTGACCTCTTGGTGTTTATTTTTATTTAGCATTATCATTCCATGTTTAAACAAACTCATTCTTTGCATTTTTAACCAAGAGTTTCATTCTTGGTTTCTCAGTTTTGCAAGAGAATGGGGTTTAAGTGGTCTTCTCCGACTGTGGTAAAATTTGATGGCTTATTGTCTCCAGATCAAAGAAAGGGGGAAAATCCTTGGAAAACACACACATGCACACACACATGCATAAAAGATATCTAAATCGCTATTTCTCAAAATCAAAATTAAGTAGTTATGTTGAAGTACTTGGCCCTCCTGGACTGTTCATATTTTACTGACTTTGATACCTTTAAATTTTCCTCCACAATCCATGCAATATTGCCTAAATTGTCTGTACGGTTGTGCAATATGAATAAATATGAGTATTTAAAGAACACCGTGGCAATCAAAAAAGTAGGATGGTGCTTTGGAGTATCAACTCCTTAAAGACTTGTAAATTTTATAAAGGGAGCAATAAGAGAGCCCCAGAGTGAGCCAACCATATATAGAGGAGCAGAACGTGAGCCCATACCTGTGGAATAATGCTTCAGAGAAGTGGCGATGATGATTCATATGTGCATCAAGTGTCCCTTCCAGTCATTCTCCTTTACCTTGTTTAGATTTCTCTCCCGTAAGCAGTTATGCACTATAGTATCACTTATAGGGTAACTACTTATTGACCTGGGGTTACTCTATGACTTAATTTTATGTCCATTCCTCTACCAGAACTCCTTTCCTGTCTGCCTCTCTGTTCCCTCTTCTTGTCTCTTCCAACCTTGGGTAGAATTGCAGGGGATCCAGCCAGAGATCCTCACAGATGATCTGGTAATGGATAAGGACAAATTGTCCAGCATCCCCTAAGCATCCTACAAACCCACCAGGGCCATTTCTGATAATGCCCTTAGGGGATTCACCTCAGCAAGTCTATTAGATCCTGCAAAGTTATGGTCGAAAACCATTTGAGAAAGTTAAGGCTGGTATTGGAGTTACTGTAGCTGTTGGTCTGGCACTCAGAATCACTGAGCCATTGGATTGGAGTGGAATGAGATGACTTACATCCTGTAGAAAGAAGAAGATATGGGACAGGGTCTTGGTTACCAGTTTCCCAAACTACCCACTGAGTCTCATCGTACCAGTGGTGGTAATGTCATCCTCCTCATTCTGGAAGAAAGGGTTTCTCCTAAAGAAAAATATGATCTTGCAACTATTCATGGGATGGATGAGCTCTTCTACCTGAACAGGGAAAGGTAGAGACAGGAGAAATCATTCTAGGCCTTGCCTGATTCTATGCTTAATAATTCCTCCCCTCACTTATTCCTACTTTTTAAGCATCTTATCTCTGACCTTCAAACTGATCATATAATTGAGCATATCCTGATCCTGGTCACTGATCATTGCTGACATCAGAGGATGTTGAGGACCTGCACTGGGTTAAGGACTTAAATACACTAGGATAGTAGGGGTAGAAATAGTCAACATATCTGGAAAGCAATCAGAACTAGGAAGAGCCATTTCCCAGAAAAGTGCAATTGCTAGTTTATCTCAATCAACCTCCATCCTTCTTCAAAAGCTTCCTCATATCCTATTTTCTGAGCGCTCCTGAACTCTCATTTTGAATGCACTCAGGTGTCATGCCTGAAAATGGACCTTTAGAGGACAATCATTGATTAACCACTGAAAATTTGGGGATGTTTATTTGAGGCAGTGAATTGCAGATAAGCATCCCTGGATTTGAAAGTGATACATGGGTATGATCAGAGATCTAAAAGGACTATCTGATGAATGGAAAGGCATCTATAAGTGAAGTATATTGCATGGTGTCAAAATGTGTCCATGAAGACACAAAACTTAGTATGAAAAGGAACCTATGTGTTGAGGACCTGTTGTTTGCAGGTAGGTACTGGCAGTAATATGCTAAAACAAACAATAAAGATTGCCATACAGAACCAATCTCTATTTAGATATGATAATAAATCATGATCTTTAAATGTGAAATGTGTTATGGAACTTCTATGCTATTCTTAATTCTATTAAAATACATATGAATCAGCTCCTACCACAAGGAAATATTTCTGTGCTCTGTTTCAAAGTTATGGATTGGAGAAAGTGGCCATGGTAGCTGCTGAGGGTAGGGAAAGGGAAGAAGAGATATGATGTGGGGACATTTTCAGGACTTGGAGTTGTCCTGGGTGGTACTGCAGGGGCAGATGCTGGACATTTTATGTTCTGCCATGGCCCACTGTGCAGCAGGGGAGAGTGTAAACTACAGTGTAAACCATTATCCATGTGGAGCATCAGTGCTCCAAAATGTATTCGCCAAATGCAATGTACATCCCATGACGAGGAAAGAGGTTGTTGATGTGAGTGGAGTGGGGTGAGGTGGTTGGGGACACTCTGGGGACCTCTTATTTTTTTTAATGTAACACTGCAAAAGATAGGAATAGAAGGAAACTTCTTGAACATGATAAAGTGTATATATAAAAAACCCACAGCTAACATCATTTAAATGCTGAAATCCCAAAATTTTTCTAAGACCAGGAACAAGACAAGGATGCCACTTTCACTCCTATTTAACACCGTGTTAGAAGCACTTGTTCAAGCACTGAAGCAAAAGCCATATATAAAACGCATCCAAATTGGAAAGGAAGAAGTCAGAATTTCACTATTTGCAGATGACATGATCCTATACATAGAAAGTCCTTAGAAGTCTACAACAAGCTTCTAGAACTTATAAATTATTTCAGTAAAGTCACAGGGTATAAGATTAATGTGCAAAAATCAATAGCATTTATGTACAGCACTATTTAACTATCTGAGGAGGAAATCAAGAAACAAATACCATTTATCACAGTAAATAAAAAAACAAATACGCGGGAATAAATTTAACTAAAGATATAAAAGACTTATACACAGAAAACTACACAACACCATTAAAGGAAATCAAAGAACACTTGAATAAATGGTAGAATGTTCCCCGTTCATGGATAAGAAGACTAAATATCATTAAGAGATCCATTCTACCCCAAATGGATCGACAGATTTAATGCAATCTGAAAATAATCAACACAACATTTTTTAATGAACTAGAAAAACTAACTGTGAAGTTTATTAGGAAAGGAAAGAGGCTCTGAATAGACAAAACATATTGAAATGAAAAGTGAAATCGGAGGAATCACAGAACCTGAATTTAATATATATTACAAAGGTACAGAGGTCAAGATGGCAAGATATGGCACAAGGAAAGATATAGTGACAAATGGAACCTAATTGAGAGTTCTGACATAGATGCTCACATATAGAGTCATCTGATATTTGACAAGGTCACCAAGCCAATTCAATTGCGAGATAATGACCTCTTCAACAAATGGTGTTTGGAGAACTGGATATCCACATGCAAAGAATAAAATAGGATTACCACCTCATACCTTATACAAAAACCAGCTCAAGATGGATCAACGACCTAAATGTAAGAGCCAAGACAATAAAGACCTTGTAAAACAATGTAGGGAAGCATGTACAGGACTTTGTAATAGGAAATGACTTCATGAATTTCATGCCCTAAGCATGAGCAGCAACAGAAAAAATAGGTAAAGGGAACTTCCTCAAAATGAAAGCCTTTGCATCTCAAAGGAGTTTGTTGCGGCGGCTTGCTCGGTCGGTAGAGGTGGGGTCTGGCTGTGGACGAGGGGTCGGTCCAGTTTAGGATGAGGGGTCGGTCCCACTTGGGACGAGGGGTCGCTCCGGCAGCAGACGAGGGATCGGTCTCACAGGGGTTGCGCGGTTTGGCTAGCGGGGTCGCCCGGCGAAGCTGGCGACGAGCGGGTCGCCCGGAGAAGCAGGCGACAAACTGGGGACAAGGGAGGCCAGGCCCTTGTTGGGGGCTCTCAGGACTGGAGGGCGCACGGCAGAAAAACTACTGTGGAGACAAGGTAAGCATGCAAGTCCACTTTATTGAGGGAGAGGCAACAGTTTTATAGGGGCTAGGGAAGGCTGATTGGTCGAAGCCACACCCTGTTCTGATTGGTTGCCGGAGAAATGTCAGTGGGCGGTACTGGATGGGGGAGGGGTGGTGATTAGGGATTGGCTGTTGCTGGTGTTGGGGGAAGTGGCAGGGTTTAGTGATTGGTGGCTGCTGTTGCTGGGGTAGAGGGCAGACTTGAGTTTCCTGCCCACGCCTGGCTGTTGCTGCTGTCGGGGGGAGGGTAGAGGGCAGACTGGATTTTTCCGCCCACGCTTGGCTGTTGCTGCTGTTGGGGGAGGGGAAAAGGGCAGACTGGAATTTTCCGCCCTGCGCCTGCACAGGGAGAAAGAAGAAGGGTGCCGCCCCACAGGCATCATGTGGCGCCATCTGGGAGGAGGGGTGACTGCGGAAGCATGGCTGCCAAGAAGGGGAGACCCAAGGGCACTCTGCGCCCATGCCGAGCTCCCTTCAGGGGTGGCGGTGAGTCCGACCAGCCACCCTATTATGGGGGCAGCGGCTTGGCCTGCCGCGGTTGCTCCCCAGCCAGGCCAGCAAACCACACTTCAGCCTGAGGGGTGACTGCATTTTCCTCTTCTTTTCAAATAAGGGCCAGCATGGCAGCAGTAGCAAGTAGCCGAGGCCCAAGAAGCAGCAAGCAATGAGGGAAGTGGGGCTGAAGAGGGAGGTGAGTATGACGGGGATACAAATGTACAATTTGGGGGGTGGTATCTTGCTGTTGCAAACAAGGGTGGCCAATGTCCAATTCTTGTTGATCTCAGTGGCTATAAGGTCTATCGGTTGTTAAAAGTCCCGAATGACAGCACGTTACAGGTAGTTGATCTCTTCTTGGTGGCGAAGAGCGGTAGAGGCAGACTGTGTGATGGTCTGGAGGATCGCAGTTGTGAGGACAAGTCGCGTCAGGGCACCAGCAGCAGTGGTGGCGGCAGCGTCGGGAGTGGTGGAGACATAGGCGAGGACAACAAGAAGGCCAAAGTCTTCATGGGCGCGAGAGAGGCCGATGTTAATGGGGCGGGCCAACATGGGGCGGCCCAATCTGCAACGCAGTGGGGGTTCAGGCAAAAAAAAGGAGGGGGCCGGGGGACGAGAAAGGATGCTTTGGATGGCTGAGAAGAGGAGTGAGGTCGAGACAGGAGGAAGCTCCGCAGAAGTATGGGGAGGCAAAAGCAGAAACGTTATTAGATGCTAGAAAGCAGGCTGCGGGCCTGGGAAAGCAGGTTGTGGGCCGTTTAGCAGGGCTGGAGCTGCTTGAGAGTGATGGTGGCATGGGGGGCTGCGGTTACAGAAGACTTCGGGCTGTTTCAAAGAGATCTTACACCGGTGAGTGTCTAGGGGACCGGCAAGAGCCCGAACTGGCAGGGCTTGCTTAGCAGATAGGATGTTACCCATTGCTAATGGCCTTTTGGAGCCGATAAGAAAAGGGGCCCTTACCTGGAGAGCGTGGTGATGGGAGCCGAGGTGCATGGTGAGACGAGGGGTCGGAGCCGACGGGACTCCGACGGTGGTCGCAGGCCAAAGGAAGGCCCGATGAGGGGAAGGCGGAACGACGAGCAGTGGAGCAAGGCAAAGGGGAGCAAGCACAGAGGGGAGGAGGCAGAGGTGAAGGCAGGGGTGGAGGTGCTCAGGCACGGGCTCCTGAGAGTTTTATTGGTGCCTCTTAATCATAGCGGGTCGCTATAAGCCCCCGACATGGAAGGAGAAAGCCATCCAGCAATTCTCCCAGACCACCGTGGATCGTATGTGGTCACCAAGGTTCAGGAGCAGCAATGCAGAGCGAAAAGATAGGGGTGAGAAGAGAGGCGGGCGTAGGGCTGTGGTAGGGTTACTTCAGACATGCAAGCGCACGCTCCCGAGAAATCCAAGGCTCCTCTTAATCAAAGCGGGTCGGTATAAGCCCTGACATGGAAGGAGAAAGCCATCCAGTGATTCACCCAGACCGCCATGGATCGTATGAGGTCGCCAAGGTTCAGGAGCAGCAATGTTGCACTAGAGAAGCCCCACGTTGAGAAGAGAGGGGGTGGTCGCTAGCTTATGGAGTGAGGCTGTGGTGGGGTTGCCTTGCCCCACGTTGGGCACCAGCTGCGGCGGCTTGCTTGGTCGGTAGAGGTGGGGTCTGGCTGCGGACGAGGGGTCAGTCCAGGTTAGGACGAGGGGTCGGACCCACTTGGGACGAGGGGTCGGTCCCACTTGGGATGAGGGGTCACTCCGGCAGCAGACGAGGGATCGGTCTCACAGGGGTTGTGCGGTTTGGCTGACGGGGTCGCTCGGTGAAGCCAGCGATGAGCGGGTCACCCGGAGAAGCAGGTGATGAACTGGGGACAAGGGAGGCCAGGCCCTTGTCGGGGGCTCTCAGGACGGGAGGGCGCACGGCAGAAAAACTACCGCAGAGACAAGGTAAGCATGCAAGTTCACTTCATTGAGGGAGAGGCAACAGTTTTATAGGGGCTGGGGAAGGCTGATTGGTCGAAGCCACGCCCTGTTCTGATTGGTTGCCAGAGAAAGGTCAGTGGGTGGTACTGGATGGGGGAGGGGTGGTGTTTAGGGATTGGCTGTTGCTGTTGCTGGGGGAAGTGGCAGGGTTTAGTGATTGGTGGCTGCTGTTGCTGGGGTAGAGGGCAGACTTGAGTTTCCCGCCCTCGCCTGGCTGTTGGTGCTGTCGGGGGGAGGGAAAAGGGCAGACTGGAATTTTCTGCCCTGTGCCTGCGCAGGGAGAAAGAAGAAGAAGAAGGGTGCCGCCCCACAGGCATCGTGTGGCGCCATCCGGGAGGAGGGGCGGCCACGGAAGCATGGCTGCCGAGAAGGGGAGACCCGAGGGCACTCTGTGCCCATGCCGAGTTCCCTTCAGGGGTGGCGGTGAGTCTGACCAGCCACCCTATTATGGGGGCAGTGGCTTGGCCTGCCACGGCTGCTCCCCCGCCAGGCCAGCAAACCACACTTCAGCCCGAGGGGTGACCGCAATTTGTCAAGAAAGTGAAAAGACAGCCTACATAATGGGAGAAAATATTTGGACATCATATATGTGATAGGAGACAAATATCCTGTTATATAAAGAAATTCTGTATCTTAAAAATAAAAAGACAAACAACCCATTTAAAAATTGAGCAAGAGATTTGAACAGATGCTTCTTGAAAGAAGAAATATAAATGGATAAAAAAGGCACATGTAAAGATGCTCAAAATTACCACCTATTAGGGAAATGCAAGTCAAAACTACAATGAAATACCATCTTACTGCCATTAGACTGGTGGTTATTAAATAAAACAGAGTACTACAAGTGTTGGAGAGGATGTGGAGAAATAGGAACACTCATCCACTACTGGTGGGATTGCAGAAGGATCCAGCCATTCTGGAGGACAGTTTGGTTGTTCCTCAAAAAAAACCCAGCTATTTCTTTTTCCCTTTCCCTACCTTCAGCAACTACAGCGGCCAGATTCTCATCAATGCTAAAATTTCTTCCAATACTTATCACAATAGGCCACTGGGTGGGCTGAGGGAGAGTGTAAACTACAATGTAAATCATTTTCCATGTAGTGGAACAGTGCTCCAAAATGTATTCATCAAATGCAACAAATGTCCCATGATGATGTAAGAAGTTGTTGATTTAGGAGGAGTGGGTGAGGGTTATGGGGGTATGTGGGACTTCTTATATTTTTTAATATAACATTTAAAAAAATAAAGAGAGAGAGAGAGAAAAAAGAAAAAGACTCTATAGATTTGTCATATGACCCATCAATTCCACTGCTGTGTATATACCCATAAGAACTTAAAACAAGGGTACAAACCTATATATGCACACCAATGTTCATAATGGCAATATTCACTAGGCCAAAAGCTGCCATCAACACAAAAGCCCATCAACAGATGAATGAATAAACAAAATGTGGTATATACATACAGTGGAATACTACTCAGCTGTAAGAAGGAATACGGTACATACACATGGGATAACGTGGATGAATCTTGAGGATATTATGTTGAATGAAGCAACCCAGGATTTGAAGAACAAATACTACATGACCTCTTTGATATGAATTAGGCAAATCAAGCTGTTTCAGACAGCTAGAGACTGGATGATAGGCTTACAGGAAATTGAAGGGAGAGGAATGTTGGGAGCTGATACCTACATGGGTGAAATCTATGATAAAGTGGTGGTAATTAGTTGTAAAGGAAAGGGATAAGAGGGGGCATAGTGGTACTACATATAGAGCTTTGCAGGCTTGAGGGGCGTAGGTTTGGGTGGATAAGTCAGATGGCCCAAGGATTTGGGGGAAGGGTTGAGGGAGCAGATGAACATGGGAGATTGTCAGGTATGTCGTTGAAATTATAATGTTGAGAAAACTCTTTAGAAATGTAATAAGGAAGGTTTACCTGTTTAAGGTGCATAATGGGGGCATCTGGCACAGGGGCAGGCTTCTAGGGAGTATGTGAGTACTTATTTATTACCAGTGTGTTATATCATTGTGTGGAGACTCATATGATGTGCAGGAAATTGTACATCCATCCTTGGGAGGTCAGATGTTCTCAAACAGAGGGAATTATGTCTTTTGAGAGAATTGGTAGCTCTCATTGTGGAGTGTCAAGCCCTCAGCATTGTTTCAAGTATCTAGGAATCTTATCCTTCAAGCAGTGAAGCTTGGTTGTCTTTGTGAGCCCTGAGGGGAGGGGGTATAAGGAATAGAATAGATGGAAGCAGGGTAAATGGCGGGCAATGGAAGTACTCCACATGATCGTGCAATGATGGATAACAGACAAGTTGAATTTCACCAAAAATATGTAACAGTGTACAGTCTTAAATATCAACCATAAAGTAAAACAAAATGGAACCATTTTTGGTAGCCTTGTTTCAATATCTGTACATCAGTTGCAGCAAATGTAACATGAATATGTAAAGAGATCATTGCTGAAGAAGAGGGAAAAGGGTTTGATGTTGGATATATGGGTTTCTCCAATATAGTATATGTGACTTTATTGTGACCTGAAACTTTTTTAAAGAAAAATTAAAAATAAAAAAAGGATGTGGACAAAGGAAGGAATGAATGAATTTGCCTTGCCACTGTACAGGCAGGGCAACACCTATTACAATACTATAGGCAAAATGTCAAAAACAAAGATTTATGATTTTTTCATTTTTTAATAACCCAATTTTTTTTACATTTTTTAGTTTTCCTAAATTGATATGTATTCTATTTCTAATCTTTAAGTCTATCATTTCAATTTCATTTTCCTATGAACTGAATTAGGCAATATACTAGGCTTCATTTTTTAAGATGTTTTGGACCACAGAGGGGTTCAAATATGGCAGGGGAGGAGCCCTGTTGTGGCGTATTACTGATGGGAGACACATGGTTGGGAGGGAGTTCTCCAGGGTATGAACATAGGTATATAAAAATGTTCAGATATTTGTTGGGTACTTTCACAGTAGTCAGAGTTTCAAACAACAACTGAGGGAGTGCTGAGTTCCTAGCCAGTGGAGTACTGTCACATTCCCCAAAGGAACAGCAACAATTCCCCAAATGCAGGGGGAAAGACCAATGAATAAGGATGGTCCAAAAATGAGACCTTGATACTGATGGTTATGCCTAGGAGCCTGTGTTCCTGAAATATCAACTAGACCTAGAGCTGCAGGTGCTTAAGTGTAACCTCCTGAGAACATCCATTTTGCTTATATGTAGCCACACTCTAAGCCACATTCAGCATGTAAATGCATTACATTTTCCCCAGGTCAGACATGACTCCTGGGGATGAACTTCCCTGGCACCAAGGGATTACTACCAAGCACCAGTTGGTGATGCAACTAGAAAAAGATCTTGACAAAAAGGGACAATGGCAGGAGTTGTCCTGGATAGTGCTTCACGGACAATTACGGGACACTGTAGATCCCCCCAGGGCCCACTGGATGGAACGTGAGAGAGTCTGGGCTATGATGTGGACCATTGACTATGGGGTGCAGTGATGCTCAGAGATGAACTTACCAGGTGCAATGGATGTATCACGATGATGGGAGAGAGTGTTGCTGTGGGGGGAATGGGGGGCGGGGGCGGTGGGGTTTGAATGGGACCTCATATATATTTTTTAATGTAATTAAAAAATAAATAAATAAATATTAAAAAAAAAGAGACAAATGAATTTTATGGCTAAAAGACTTCAAAATGAGTCAGAAGTTCATCTGAGGGGTCACACTATGCACGTCTCTGCAGGATCCCACAGACAGCCAAAGTAGTACAACCCCAGGTCCTGTGCTCCTGAGGGTTACAGAGATACACAGGTTCTACAGTCATGGCAGGTAACTCTGGAGTTCAGTTCCTTGTCAGTGGACCCTACTTTGGAATTTGTGCTCCTGAGTGTGATGCAGTTGGACTCAGATGTGACCTTTCTAGAGACGTCTCTTTTGTCACTTTTACTGAAGCTGTGGTTGGTGCTGGCATTGGTGTACACCCAGGAGACTTGAATCGCTGGACTGGCCATGTGCTAGCTGGCCCTGAGTCTCAACAGAGTTGCAACTCCTATGCTCTGGTTCATTGGACTTAGCCAGGTCAGCTAACAGGAAGGTAAAGACAGTCAACCACCACACCAAGTAACAGAGTTTACAACTGCAAGCAGGAGAATCACATCTATCAAAAGGCACTTCTTAGATCATAATGGAATGAAGCCAAATGTAACATTTAAAATAATATATAGAAGAAGATGAAAAAAGGAATCAATAACAGGCCGAGAGCAGGAAAAAACACAAATATATGGAGATTAGACAATACACTCTTTCACAAACAGTGGGTCATAGAAGAAACTACTAGAGAAATCAGCAAATACATTAAAAAGAATGAAAATGAGACAAGAACATATAAAAATCTATGGAACGCAATGAAAGCAGTACTGAGAAGGAAACTTAGAGATCTCAATGCTTACATTAAGAAAGAAGAAAGCTATTATCACAAATCAGACTGCACACATTGGAGGAATGAGAAATAGCAAACAGATGGAAAGACTAGTAAAGATTAGATCAGAAATAAATGGAATTGTGAACAAGAAAAGGTAATAGGGAGAATGAGGAAAATGAAAGTGTTTTTTTTTTCAAGAAGATCAACAAAATAAAAAAACCATAGAGAGATAAAGAAAAAAGGGAGAAGATTCAAATAAAGAACATCAGAATTAAGGAGGGGATGGGACATTACTACTGAAATAAGAAAGATCATAAGATGATTTGTGATTTCTTTGAATTAATCTCTTTCTTCTTTTTTTAATATAGGTGTTTAGTGCCATCAGTTCCCCTCTCAGTGCTGGCTTCACTGTATCCCATACATTCTGATAAGATGAGAACTCATTTTCATTTGTCTCAATATAGTTACTAATTTCACTTACAATTTCTTGTTTGACCCATTGATTGTTTAGGAATGTATTTTGCCTCCACACATTTGCGAATTTCCTTCTTTCCCATCTTTTTCAGTTTCATTCCACTATGATCTGAGAAGGCGCTTTGTATAATTTCAGTCTTTATATATTTAATGAGATCTGCATTGTGTCCTAACATGGTCTCACCTGGAGAAAGATTCATTGGCACGTCAGAAGAAGTATAACCTGCTGTGTTTGGATGCAGTGTACTCGACATGTCTGTTAGGTCTAACTCATTTCTCACATTGTTCAAGTTCTCTGTTTCCTTATTGATCTTCTGTCTAGTTGCTCTATCTAATGATACGAATGGGGTGTTGAAGACTCCAGTGATTATTGTAGAGATATCTGTTTCTCTTTTCAGTTTTGCCATAGTTTGTCTCACGTATTCTGGGACACCCTGGTTAGATGCGTAGATATTTATGATTGTTATATCTCTCCAGTGGATTTCCCTTTTACTAATATATAATGGCCTTTTGTACATCTTACAACTTTTTTTTGCATTTAAAGTCTGTTTTCTCCAAAATTAGTATAGGTGTTACCTTGCTCTTTTTTGTTACTTTTGCATGGGGTATCTTTTTCCACTATTTTCCTTTCAGTTTCTATCCCTGGGTCTAAAGTGAGTCTCCTCAAGCTGCACATGGATGGCTCACAATATTTCTTCATTCTGTCCATCTATAACTTTTGATTGAGGACTTTAATCCATTCATATTCAATGATATTACTGTAAATGCATTATTTCCTTCACCATTTTAGTCTTTGGTTTTCATAACTCATATTATATTTTTGTCAGTCTTTTTACTCTTTTGGTTATCCTTTCTGTTATTCTTTCTTCTATACCCTCCTCCAGGCCTCTCTCTCCTTCCTTTTTCTTTCAGGCTCTAATACTTCCTTTAATATTCCTGCTAAGGAAGATTATTTTTTAAGAACTATCTTTTGTTTGTTTGTGAATATATTCTATACTCAACTTCATGTCTGTAGGACAGTTTTACTGGATAAAAAATTCTTGGCTGACAGTTTTTCTCTTTCAGTATCCTAATTGTATCATACTACTGTCTTCTCATCTCCATGGGCACTGAAGAGAAATCCATGATAATTCTCTATTGGGCATCACTTGTGATGGTTTCCTTCTTCTAGCTAATATCAGGATTTTCTTTTTCTCTTTGACATTTGACATTCTGCGTATTATGTGTTTTGGAGTAGGTCTAATTGGATTTATTCTGATTGGGGTACAGTGTGTTTGTTGGAAATTGTGCTTTAAAGTTTGGGAAATTTTCTGCTTTATTTCCTCAAATACTCCTTCTGCCTCTTTCCCTTCTGATTTCCTTCTGGATCTCCTATGGCATGTATTTTATTTTGTTTCATCTTATCAACTCACTGAGCCCCTGCTTAATTTTTTCCACTCTTTTCTCTTTTTGTTCTTTTCTCTCTTCACTTTCAGCTGTTCAGTCTTGGCTTCACATTTTCTTTCTTCCATCATTTTGAGCCTGCTGTTGTATGCCTCTAATGTGGTTTTTTTTTTTTTTTTGCTCACCAAATTCCTTTTTTTTAATTTATTAATTTTTAATTGATTTTGTAAAAATATTACATTAAAATATATATATATAAAATATATATATATATATTATATATATATATATATATATATGGGGTCCCATTCAACCCCACCACTCCCCCCCAGCAACACTCATTCCCATCATCATGACACATCCATTGCACCCGGAAAGTACATCTCTGGGCATCTCTGCACCTTATGGTCAATGGTCCACATCATGGCCCATACTCTCCCACATTCCATCCAATGGGCCCTGCAAGGATTTACAATGTCCTGTGATTGCCCCCGAAGCACCATCCAGGGCAACTCCAAGTCCCAAAGGCGCCTCCACATCTCATCTCTTCCTGCCATTCCCCATACCCAACAGCCACCATGTCCACTTTTCCCACTCCAATGCCACCTTTTCTTTGTGGGCCTTGGATTGTTTGTGTCCGTTGCACCTCTATGTCAGGAGGAGGCTCACATTCCACATGGATACTGGATGCAATCCTCCTGCTTTCAGTTGTAGGCACTCTAGGCTCCAAAGTGTGGTGATTGTCCTTCTTCAACTCCATCTTAGCTGAGTGAGGTGAGTCCAATAAATCAGATTGTAGGAGCTGGAGTCTATTGACGCTCAGGGCCTGGCTATCATATTGTCAGTCCAGAGACTCAAATCTCCTAAATATATCTTAAACCCCAACACCAACTACAATTCCAGTAAAGTAGGATGAAAGTCTTATGAGCTCCAAAGAAGGGCCATCTGACATGGCAGTGAACCCTGTCTGCCATGACCATCTAATGTGTTTTTTATTTCACCTATTGTGACTTCCATGTCCATGAGTTCTGTTTATTTGTGACGGCTTGCTCGGTCGGTAGAGGTGGGGTCTGGCTGCGGACGAGGGGTCGGTCCAGCTCTGGACGAGGGGTCGGTCCCGCTTGGGACAAGGGGTCGGTCCCACCTGGGACGAGGGGTCGGTCTGGCAGTAGACGAGGGATCGGTCTCACAAGGGGTTGCACGGTTTGGCTGACGTGGTCGCCCGGCGAAGTCGGCGACGAAGGGGTCGCCCGGAGAAGCAGGCGACGAAGGGGTCGCCCGGAGAAGCAGGCGACGAAGGGGTCGCCCGGAGAAGCAGGTGATGAACTGGGGACAAGGGAGGCCAGGCCCTTGTCGGGGGCTCTCAGGACTGGAGGGCTCACGGCAGAAGAACTACCGCGGAGACAAGGTAAACAGGCAAGTCCACTTTATTGAGGGAGAGGCAACAGTTTTATAGGGGCTGGGGAAGGCTGATTGGTTGAAGCCACGCCCTGTTCTGATTGGTTGCCGGCAAAAGGTCAGTGGGCGGTACTGGACGGGGGAGGGGTGGTGGTTAGGGATTGGCTGTCGCTGTTGCTGGGGGAAGGGGCAGGGTTTAGTGATTGGTGGCTGCTGTTGCTGGGGTGGAGGGCAGACTTGAGTTTCCTGCCCACGCCTGGCTGTTGCTGCTGTCGGGGGAGGGGAAAAGGGCAGACTGGATTTCTCCGCCCATGCCTGGCTGTTGCTGCTGTCGGGGGAGGGGAGAGGGCAGACTGGATTTTTCCGCCCATGCCTGCGCAGGGAGAAGGAAGAAGAAGGGTGCCGCCCCACAGGCATCGTGTGGCGCCATCCGGGAGGAGGGGTGGCCGTGGAAGCATGGCTGCCGAGAAGGGGAGACCCGAGGGCACTCTGCACCCATGCCGAGCTTCCTTCAGGGGTGGCGGTGGGCCCGACCAACCACCCTATTATGGGGGCAGTGGAATTAGGCCTACCGCGGCCGCTCCCCTCGCCAGGCCAGCAAACCACACTTCAGCCCGAGGGGTGACCGCATTTATTTTCTCTTCAGGATTTCAAATTCTTTGTACCACTCAATGGTTTCTTATTGTCACCTATCTCTTTAGTCATATTGTCTTTCAACTCATTAATTTGATTGGGGAAATTTGTATGCAATTTGTTCATTAGTTTTCTCAAATCTTGCATCTCTTGGGAATTTGGTATATTCCTTTTTTGGGGCCATGTTCTTCCATTTCTTTAGTATGGCTCCTAATTTTTGCTAATCTCTAGGTATCTGATTAGGATGTAGTTTAATCAGATACTCACTTTTTTTCTCCTTTGTGGGGATTTAGTGGAGGAAGGCTGTGTGTTACCACTGCTCTTTGATTCTTGGTTCAGCTTGGATCATTAGAATTGTCCCTGTTAGTTGCTCAAAATTGGGTTCTGGACCCAGTAATTGGTTGCAGTCCTGCTCCTACAGCTTTGGAGAAGTACGTTATAAAGGCCAGAAAAAGCCTTTCTTACTTATTTTTTATTTTCTTACATGCACTTCCTTGGTCTACCAGTAGATGGTGACCTTGAAACACAGATGGGATTAGTGTGACCGAGGCTCCTGCCTGGAAGGTAAGAGCTTCATAATTCAAACTTTCTCAGAGACAGTTCTCCAGCCTTCTCTGCAGCCCCCTCACTTTTCCACATAGAAAATAATTTCACTCCTCTGTGGGTCCTCAACAATCAGTCCTGGTTAGTAGAGGAGATTGGGAGGGTTGTATATATTTAGCCCCTTGCTGTCTCGCAAGGCAAACAATGGCATGATCTCACCCAGTCCAGAAGAGCTCATGGGAACACAGCAAACCAAATTTACGGGTTAAATGTTGTCAGCCTTTGTCTATGCTCCTCTCTCTCTCCTTTTGTGAGGTGGCAGATCCCTGGAGCTCCCTTTGTCTGTAGCCAGAGACCTGATTATTCTAACATGTCTTTAGTGTGGTGGGGAGGTGGCAGCAGTAACAGCTGATGTTTTCACCTCTCAGTTCTGCTTTCGTGATTCCCTCGTTTGTTGCTCTCTCCTCTGGGGGGTGTCCAGCCTTCACTTGGTATCCTAAACTCTAGAAGATCTTTCTCCTGTCTGTTTCAGCCTGTGTCCTAGCTAGTTTTCTGGAGAAGTGAATCGCATGTCTTTCTAGTCTGCTGTTTTCCTGGAAGTCCCCTTGTGGACCTTTTCAAATCTAGATAATAAGTTATCTGCTTCCAATATAGAACAAAGGGATAGTCATGGGATAAACATTTTTGTGAAGGTTTGAAGGTGTGTAAACCCAGAAAATTATATTCTTAAAAAGGATCTATTCCTGTAGGTTTAAGCCTATTTTAATTAGGACCTCTGACTAGGTTACTTAGCTAAGTTGTGGCCCAGAGTGGTGTCTTACTTCTCTTACTGGAGCCCTTTTTTTTTTTGAACAAGGTGACATCCTTAACAGGTTTTATTACATTGGCTGGAATGCTCTAAATTCATGAAAGCTTTTGAGAAAATCTTCAATTCCCAACCCCTTAAAAAAGTGGATGAACAGTGAAAGAATTAAAAGAGAGAAGTAACGATCTGGACAGATATAGAACAGCATGCCTTTGTTCCTCCCATATCCCCAGCTGCAATCTGGTGATGAAGAAATCTCAGAAAGCACTTTTAACAATCAGGTAAGATCTCATCATCAAATAAGAACATTGATCTGGTGCCTCTGTTCCCACTTTGCAGACCATGTTTTTTTTTTAATTCCTAAGGTGTAATTATACATTTCACATGCATTTGTGAGATAAGATAAACACTATGTTTATATCCCACCTGAGTCAGGCTTAAAGGTTTTCTAAATACTGTGAGTGGCACTAGAAACTTCATGCTGTCTTAAGTCAGTATCTTTAGTATTAAGCTACTGGACTCTATAATTAAATATCACAGATAGACTTTTACTGACAATCAATATAAAAATCTGGCCCTGAAAGACCAGAACAGAAATATGCAATTTTCTTGATTTAAGGTGGTCAAAATATGGTTTTTAAAAAGCTCTGCACACTGTTTAAGACAAGTATGTGCAAGAAGCCTTTTTATGTGTGTGCTGACTTTATCATGAGAACTCTAGCCAGTTCTTTATGAAGGATTAGGAATACACGTCTTCAGCAGTGCATATGAGAAATAAACTCTGAAAAAGGCAATTTCTTAGGTTTAGGAGGACCGTATTCTGGGAAGTACTTCAGAGGAACGGACAATAATTTTAGGATTATAGCCAAGAAGGACTGGAAGACTTCAGGAGATTCTTCAGCTTCTTCTAGATTTTGAATGTTGAATTAGCCACTGAAGTGTGATATCTATATTATCCTTTTCTTTGCAGGAAACTGAATAGCAGCAAATTTCTCTATCCTGAATAGCAGAGAGATTCATTTTTTCAATTAGCTGTTTCTCATCCAAGGCATTAGGAAGATCTCTCTTGTTTCCAAGTACTAGCACTGGAATTCCTTGTAACTGTGGTTTGTCTAGAAGATTATGTAGCTCATTTCGAGAGGCTTCAATCTTTTCACGATCTGCAGCATCTATCATATAAACAAGAGCATTGACTGCTCTGCAGTACCGTTCCCACATGCTCCGGAATCGAGGTAGCCCTCCTATGTCCCAGATCTTTATTGTGACGTTACCTTTAGTTACTTTCCTCATGTTGAAGCCCACTGTGGGTATCATATCTTCACTGAATGGACCTGACGCGATGACATTGACGAAGGTGGTCTTGCCCGAGTACTGCAGCCCTACGAGCGTCAGCTCCATCTCCTCTTTCCAGAAGAGCGACCGGAACCAGTCCAGCAGGCGGGAGATGAGCGCCAGCAGGATGGCGACCGGGAGAAAGAACAAGCGACGGGCCTGGCGGGCGGCGGCGGCAGCTTCTACACAAGCGGGCCTCGGCCCGGAACCGGAACCGCAACGGCTCCTCGGGACCCCGGCCCGGCGCGGCTGGCACTGGCGGGCGGCGGCGGCCGGAGCCAGGAAGCCCAGTCTGGAGTCCTTTATAAGAGAATATAATTCAGAAAGAAAAGAGAGAAAGTCATGAAAGCAATAAAACCCAGAAGAGAAGGAAGAGACCAGCAGACATGGTGATGTTCCTTTCCATGTGACATGACAGAGGAGTCTGGGATCACTGGCAGTCTCTTCAGTATGAAAACATCACCTGATAATGCCTGAATTTGGACATTGTTCTCAGCCTCAAAATTGTAAATGTGTGAGGTAACAAATTCTATTGTTAAAAGACACTCCATTTCATGGTATCTGTATTTTGGCAGCTCAGCAGACTAGAACAAATTCCCACTCCCGTGCACAGAAATTAGAAGGAAAACAGGTTATGTGCATGAAACCATTCTGAAACCCTGCTGCAGGGCATACGTCATTAGATTTCAAGGTCTGAAAGTCATCTATGAACCATGATTTGTCCTCTGGTCCTAATGGAATGGCAGGACCACCCTATTCAGGGGCAGTTTCCCCTTATCAAATACGGGTACTCTCCACAATCCCTGGGGATAGGACTCACCCTATGAAAAAACTGGGGTAATGGCCAGACCCTGCCGTCCTGAGAGCACATCCTCCAACCTCTGAGAACACTCTGATGGTAGCAGTCTTCCTTAACACTAGCATGGAAGGTTCACCCTCTCCAAGCACCCGGAAATACTCACACACATGAGTAGGCCCGCTCTCTTGGCCTGAAAGACATCTTTGATCCAATCCTCAGATTACATAATACTGCCTTTGAAATATTTTTTTCTCCATTATGTCCATTTTCTATCCCTTTTAGTCCAGTCTGGCAGAGGTTCCAGGCAGAGCTTTCAAAAAACGTGATGATTTTGCATGTAGTACACAGGAGCCAAATCATCAGAAAGTAGGACTTTCCACAGATCTTTCCTGGGTAATTGCACCTCCCATATGACTTGCACTGACATAACTGATTCTATTTTCAATTAAACCCCACATGGAGCACTTTCTTTGGGGAGTCACTTTCATAAAACCCAGAATTTGCCAACTCATTGGTTTTTGTTTTCTTTGTGTCCCAGAGTTCAATTCTCGGCTTATCCCTTTCCTCTTTCATTTTACTATAAGCTGCAAGAAGAAACCAGGCTGCACTTTCTAAACGCAACTTGGAAACCTGCTCAGCTAAATATCCAGGCTCAACAATTTCAGGTCTACCTTCCATTCTACATCAGAATCAGTTTTACAATGTTCTTTGCATTTTAAGACAAGGATTGCCTTTACTCGGAGTCCAGTAACACATTCATCATTTCTGCCTATGGCCTCATTAGAAGTACTTTTAGTAGTCATTCGTCTACCAACAGTCTCTTCAAAGCAATCTAGGCTTTTCTATCAAGCGACTCACAACTCTTTCAGCCTCTACCCAATAACCAATTCCAAAGCCATTCCACATTTTTGGTATTTGGACTAGCAGCATCCCAGTTCTTGTACTAAAATCACTTTTAATTTCCTGGCTACTCCATATTATACCATGAAATGGGTTGGTTTAAACACTGGGTTTTTACTGGCTTACATTTTGAGGTATGGAAAACTTCCAAACCAAGGTGTCCAAATCAAGGAAATGCTTTCTTCCTGATGATTGGCTGCTGGTGATCCTTGGCTCCTTTGCCACACAGCAAGACACATGGTGCCTGGCATGTGATGGTCTCTCCATTCTCTTCTGGGTTTAGTTGATTTTGGTTTCTCCGTTCAGAATTCAAAGTTGTCTTTGGAGGGGTGTAGGGTGTCAGAATTATCACCTGCTTGTTGCAACTCACAGTATTAGCCTTGAGATTCCCCTCTATAGCTCCTCTTTCTTCTGATCAGTGTCCAGCCTTTGCCTGGTGTCTTAGCCTAAGACAGTTATCTCCAGGTCATTTCATTCTGTCCCCGAGCTATTTTTTATAGGGAAACATTTGTGTGTTTGCATTATTAAACACAACCATCCACACCAAATCACAGTGTTATACAGTTTCTAGATCAGGGTTTCTTAACAAGAAGTCCATGACCTTGAACTGAAATACAAAACAAAACAAAACAAAATGAAAACATTATTCTCAAGGGGATGTGTTAGTGTGGGTGTGACATATTCATATTATTACACACAGTGAGGAATTGTTCAATATTTTTCACCTGACAGGAAAAGGGTCCATGGAAAATAAGTTTAAGAAACTTGCACTAGATTTTCCTTTAGCTTTCTTTGAATTCAAACTAACCTCCCAACGGTACCTTTCACTCACTATAATGTGCTACCACCAACTCTACCCATTTCCCCACATTTATAATCCATATTAAACTTTCTACATACATTTGGATTCAATTACCCTCTGAAACCACATGCTGAAAATAATCAGGGATAGGATAGCAAAACAGACTTAAATTGTAAAAACAATTATAGGGGATACAGAAGCCTATCTCTAGAATAGACCAGATATTGGGTCACAATGAAGCTCGAAATAAATATAAAAAACAATGAAATTACAATTACAAGACCCTTATACCTACCTGGGGTTTCATACGGCAGGAAATAAAATAACCACCCAGAAGGCCAACCTCAGACTAGATAGACCCAAAGCCCTAAACGACTTCCAAAAGCTCTTAGGCAACATAAATTGGCTCTGTCCCTACTTAAAATTAACCACAGGAGACTTAAAACCCCTATTTAACATATTACAAGGAGACTCTAACCCCAACTCCCCTAGAAGTCTTACTCTGGAAGGACGCCAAGCCCTTAAAATAGTCGAGCAAGCTATACAATCACAATTTGTCATTACCATGGACTATAGCCAACCCTTGTTTTTTGTCATATGCAAAACTTCTCTCACTCCCATGGCAGTATTCTGGCAAACAGCCCCCATAATGTGGGTGCACTTACCCACGTCACCCGCTAAAGTAATTTATCCTTACTACCAAGCTGTCACAGATATTGTCCGCCTAGGGAGAGAGCAAGGCAAACGTTATTCTGGTAAGGAACCCAATACCATTATTCAGCCCTATACTAAGGAACAAATCAGCTGGCTGTTGCAGACAACTGACAGCTGGCCTATTGCTTGTGCATCTTATGCTGGACAAATAGATAACCATTACCCCAATGATAAGCTACTACAATTTTTGTGTACGCATGACTTCATTTTCCCCTTCACCACTTCTCTCCAACCCATCACTGGAGCCCTATCAGTATTCACCGACAGGTCCTCCTTGGGAATGGCTGCTTATGTATTTAATAACAAAACTGTCTGGTTTCAAACCCACTCCAAATCTGCACAGCTTACAGAGCTACAAGCTGTCATAGCTGTATTCTCTACATTCCGAGATGCCTCTTTCAATCTCTTCACAGATAGCGCTTATATAGCTCAGTCAGTCCCTTTGCTTGAAACTGCCGCTCAAATAAAGAATGTCTCAGAATCAACAACCTTATTTACTCAACCACAATCTCTTATTCAAAAAAGAAATAAAAAAAAAAAAGAAATCACCCCTTTTTTATTGGTCACCTTAGAGCTCATTCCAATCTTCCCGGTCCCCTTGCCCTAGGAAACCATTTAGCCGATCAAGCCACTCAGCTACTGTGCTATGTTAACCAGGGCATGCATAACAACTCGGATAATCTTAACAAGGCTGTTAAAGCTCACCAATTACATCATATTAATGCACATACTTTAAGGCTTATGTTCAAAATTACCAGAGAACAGGCTCATCAGATTGTTAAAGGATGCCCTTCCTGTGTAACCCTTTTACCTACACCTCATTTAGGAGTGAATCCTCGAGGTCTCATACCCAATGCCCTCTGGCAAATGGACATAACTCATATTCCTGAACGTGGTAATCTAAAATATGTGCATGTTACTGTTGATACTTTTAGCGGCTTTATTTTCACCACCCCACAAACAGTGGAAGCAAGAAAAAACGTTATTGCACATGTGTTAACTGCCATGTCAGTATTAGGAATCCCACAACAAATAAAAACAGATAATGGCCCTGGTTATACCAGTCACATGTTTGCCACCTTCTGCCAACATCTGGACATAAAACACATCACAGGCATTCCATATAACCCCCAAGGCCAAAGTATAGTCGAAAGAGCACATCTGTCTCTAAAAAACATCATAGAAAAAATAAAAAAGGGGGAGTGGTACCCCATCAAAGGATCTCCCAAAAATCTATTATCCCACTCTCTCTTTATTCTAAATTTTTTAAGCTTAGATAAAAAAGGACATTCTACTGCTGACTGCTTCTGGCACCCTAATACCAGCACAAAACATGCCAGAGTCCTATGGAAAGACCCAATGGATAATACCTGGCATGGACCCGATCCTGTCCTAATATGGGGCAGAGGATCAGTTTGCATCTATTCCAAAGAACTAGATGCAGCCAGGGGCTGCCGGAATGTTTGGTAAAACAAATAGATAATAACAACCTATCCAGGGTAGAGAACTCTCCCTGAGATGAACTCTGCTTTCTTGCAGGAGAGCAACCAACGCTAAAACCCATGCGGCTGTACAGCCCCCCTGGAATCCTTCTGTGACGCCGGCACTCCGAGTCTTTAGTACAACCTAAGTGTATCGGCCAACGCTGCACACCACATCCGCCAGCACCAGCTGCTTGTGACTGAAGAGCCCATCCTTTCTACAGCTCCCTCATGTTTCTCTCTCCTCCTCTTGCTTTCACCTCCCCAAACCTCCATTATGAAACTGCAGTAAGAGAACGCCATGTGTACCACACCTCCCTCTGGCCTCCACACATTATAACCAAAATGGGAGCACCCTGACTGCTGGCAGCAGTTCTCAAATACATATGAACCCTGTCAGGTTCTGAGGTGATGAACTGGATAGCCAATGACGGGCAACTGGGTGTGATCGGTTCCATGGCAGAGCCACCTAAGACAGAGACACAGCCTTTTGCCGCTGTTGCATTCTCCATAACGGGTAAGGCAATCTGCCTAACCGTTTGCATGCCCCGACCTAAGACAGGCACAGTTTCCCCCGAACTCAGGGTGCTTCATAAAATATAATAAAGAAGGGGGACCTGTGGGGAGCCGCCCGGAGCTACGTGCATTTGCGGTCTCCAGCAACATGGCGGTTTTCATAAGTATGCCTACTCCACCCCTGTGCTTCTGCCTTTTTCTTCCCCTTTCCCAAGTTTCCCGGGCAAAAAGTGTCATGCCTGTGCAACAAGATGTTGAAGCCATGAGCAGCATTGAAGACTCACAACCTATAGCAAGTGATGTAACAGCATTTTCTTGCCTTATATGGAAGAGCTGCTTCATCAGCCTATCACCCCCTGCTAATACCCTCCCCTTAGTATATATTCTGATGCTCTACCCTCAATAAATGGAGACTTGATCAGAATCCTGTCTTGTCTCTGTTTCTCTCACCTCTTGTCCCCCAATTCCCACTCCCTCTTTCAGATGCCAGTTCATTTGACCTGCGGGTTGGCCAGGTCAGCAGATAACTACTCCACTTTTGAGAAACAGCTTTTGGCCTGCTACTGGGCCTTAGTAGAGCCTGAATACTTAACTGTGTCCCATCAAGTTACCTTGAGACCTGAATTGCCTATCATGAGCTGGGTATTGTGTGATCCATTAAACCATAAAGTTGGGCATGCACAGCAGCACTCCATAATAAAGTGAAAGTGGTATATATGAGATAGGGCTTGAGGGGTTCCTGAAGGCACAAGTTACAAGAGGAAGTAGCCCAAATGCCCATGGTGACCACCTCTGCTATGTTACCTTCTCTTTCCCAGCCCACAGCTTTGGCTACTTGGGAAGTTCCTTACAACCAGTTGACTGGTGATGAGAAAAATCTGACCTGTTTTTTTTTTTAATTCATTTTTTAAAATATTACATTAAAAATATATGAGGTCCCATATATCCCCCACCCTGCTCACCCCACTACTCCCCCCATAGCAACATTCTCCTCCATCATCATGACACACTCATTGCATTTGGTGAATACATCTCTGAGCATCACTGCACCTCATGGTCAATAGTCCACATCATAGCCCACACTCTCCCACATTCCATACAGTGGGCCATGGGAGGACCTACAGTGTCCAGTAGTTGTCCCTGCAACACCACCCAGGACAATTCCAAGTCCCAAAAATGCATCCACATCTCATCTCTTCCTCCCATTCCCCACACCCAGCAGACACCATGGCCACTTTCTCCACACCAATGCCACATTTTCTTCGATTACTAATCACAATAGTTCATGAATAGAATACCAGTAAGTCCACTCTAATCCATATTCTATTCCTCCATCCTGTGGACCTTGGATTGGTTGTGTCCATTCCACAACTATGTCAAGAGGGGGTTTAGATTCCACATGGATGCTGGATGCAATCCTCCTGCTTTCAGTCATAGGCACTCTTGGCTTCATGGTGTAGTGGTTGACATTCTTCAACTCCACGTTAGTTGAGTGGGGTCAGTACAATAAATCAGAGTGTAGGAGCTGAAGTCTGTTGAGGCTCAGGGTCTGGCTATCATATGGTCAGTCCAGATGTTCAGATCCCCTGGGTATATCTTAAGCCCCAGCACCAACTACAATTCTGGTAAAGTAACAGGAAAAGCTTGTGAAAAGTGATCACATCTGAGTCCAGCTCCAACACACAGAAACACCAACTCCAAAGAAGTGCCAACTGACATGGCAGTGAACTCCATCTGCCATGACCATAAAACCTGTGGGTCTTTGTAGCCCTGAGAAGAACCAATACCTGGGGTTGTATCTACTTTATCTGTCTCTGATATCCCTCTGATAACCTCCTGGCTTTTTGAGACTCATAGCCATATAAACTCATTTGTTCTTTCCATTTCCCCCTTGATTTATCTGACCTGGTTTATAGATGGGTCAGCATGATATGCAGGTACAATGCTAAAGTGGACAGATGAAGCACTGCAACCTCTTTCTGGGAGATCCCTGAAGGATAATGGTAAGGGCAAATCCTCCCACTGGGCAGAACTTTGGGAGTGCATCTGGTTGTTCATTTTGCTTGGAAGAAGAAATGGCCAGAGGTGCATTTGTACAGATTCATGGGCTATTGCCAATGGTTTGGTTGGATGGTCAGGGACTTAGAAGGAACATGATTGGAAAATTGGTGACAAAGAAGACTGGGGAAGAGTTATGTGGATAGACCTTTTTGAGTGGGCAAAAAACATGAAAATATTAGTGTCCCACATGAATGCTCACCAGAGGGTGATTTCAGCAGGGGAAAATTTTTAATAATCAAGTGGATACGATGACCTGCTCTGTGGCTAATGCTCAGCCTCTTTCCCCTGCCACTTCTGTCATTGTCCAATGAACTCATGAACAAAGTATATATGGAAGTAGGGATGGAGGTTATGCATGGGCTCAGCAACATGGATTTCCCCTCACCAAGGCTGACTTAGCTAAAGCCACTGCTTAGTGGCCAGTCTGTCAGCAGCAGAGCCCCACACTCATATGGCACCAAAATGACCAGTCTGCTACTTGGTGGCAGGTTGACTACATTGGGCAACTTCCACTATGGAAGCGACAGTGATTTGCTTTAACTGGAATAGACACATACTCTGGTATGGGTTTGCATTTCCTGTATGCAATGCTTCTTCCAAAACTACTATCTGTGGACTTACTAAATGTCTTATCTACCCCCATGGCATTCTACACAGCATTGTCTCTGATCAAGGAACCCATTTCACAGCAAATGATATGTGGGAATGGACACATGCCAGTGGAATTCACTGGTCTTAATATTCGCCATCACCTCGAGGCAGCTGGATTGATAGAAAGGTGAAATGTGCTTTGGAGACTCAATTATGGCATGAACTAGGTCACAATAGCTTGCAGAGCTGAATTAATGTTCTCCAGGAGGCTGTGTATGCTCTAAATCAGCATCCACACCATGGTGCTCTTTCTGCTATAACCAGGATCCGTGGGTACAGGAAACAAAGGGTGGAAATGAGAGTGACACCACTCACTATTACCCCTAGTGACCCACTAGGAAGATTTTTGCTTCCTATCTCTGCAACGTCAAGTTCTGTTGGTCTACAGGTTTTAGTCCCAAAAGGAGGAGTGCTGCCACCAGGGAACACAGCAGTGATTCCATTGAACTGGAAGTTAAGACTGCCACCTGGCCACTTTAGGCTCTTCCCTCTGAATCAACAGGTAAAGAAGGGAATTTCTGTATTGACTGGGGTGATTGATCCTGAGTATCAAGGGGAAATAGGACTGCATCTACATGGGGGTAAAGAATAGTTTGCCTGGAATACAGGAGATCCTCTAGGACATCTCCTACTATTGCCATACCCTATGATTAAAGTCAATGGGAAATTGCAACAATCCAATCTAAGTAGAACTAACAATGGCCCAGAATCTTCAGGAATGAAAGTTTGGGTCACCTCACCATGGGTCACCTCACCAGGCAAAGAACAATGGGCAGCTGAAGTGCTAGCTGAAAGTAATGGGAACATGGAATGGGTAGTGGAAGAAGGTAGTGATAAATATGAACTTTGACCATGTGAACAGTTGCAGAAATGAGGACTGTAATGGTTAAGACTCTTCCTTGTTTCATTGTGATGATGATTGTATATGTACACAACATGAATTTCTTTGTCTTCTTCCCAAACTTTTCCCTTATCATATAACAAGTTGGATCAGTTTCATGTCATAATATTTGAGGATGTCAAGTTTAAGGGTGAATATTACCCAAGATCTTGCACCCTATTCTCTATAGAATTAATGTATTTCTGGTTGTACTCAGGAGGATTGAGCATTCTTAGGTGGATATATATATGCATGTTTTGTTATTGTTTTTACTTAGAGACTATGGTTTAAGGTAAAGTGTATGATTGCCAAGTTGACAAGGGATGGACTGTGATGGTTAGGCTAATGTGTCAACTGGACCAGGTAATTGTGCCCGGTTGTTTGGTAAAGCAAGCAATGGGCTAACTGAAATACAAGGGCATTTATGGACTTAAATCGCCATTGACTTTGCTGCTGTGGTAAATCATAGATAGCTGATTAAAATTATATCAATCAGGGAGATTGCCATCAATGGATGACACTTTATCTAATCAGTTAAATGCCTTAAAAGTGGAAGGGATTCCAGCATTGAATAAGAATTTCACAGCTTGCCATTGGACAGCCAATGTCTCCCAGAACTCATCAAGAACCTTCACTGGACTTTCATCAGAGCCCCTGGTTGCAGCCTGCCTGTAGAACCTGGACTAGTGGATCTCCATGGCCATGTGAGAGGCCCTTATAAAATTGCATAGTATTGACAGATACCTCTTGTTGATCTGTTTCCCTAGAGAACCCTGACTAATGCAAAGTATATGCTGACATTGAGTAGAAACTGGGGCAATACAGATATTTTATACTTCTAGAGAGGTTGAAACACAGATCACAGTGAATAATAATTATTTGAAGTTAATTATATACTGTTGAGTACATTAAAATATGGAGGAATGTGGAATAGTGTTAATTATATACTGTTGAGTACATTAAAATATGGAGGAATGTGGAATAGTGTTGAAAGGTTCTCATGGCCCTCTAATAATGAATATGTAGGACATCAGTGGAGAGTTGTTTTATTTTTGGATCATCAGGATTTAATAAAGGACCCAGAAAATGGTATCCCATGGATCATGTGGTCTTCAAAAAGCTCAATTGTGGTGGTGAATTTTGAACCTGAATTTGTAGTGTGGATTGGGGTGGTGGGAAACTGAATCTCATTATGATCAGGTATTTGCTGGAGGAAATGCTCCATGCAGCAATGCACTATCTGAGGCAAAAAATCTGACATTGAACACTTACATTTTTAAAGGTCGTGTCATTGACCTTTCAATTACCTACTCTTTTAGTATTGCTTATATTAACTTCCCAATTTCCAGTTTCAATAAGAATTGCAGTATGTAATATATATATAATATAAAAAATAAATTATAAATAAAATAAAGGTGGTGGTATTGTAAATCACTTGGTTGATTATTTAATCTAGGTTACTGAATAAACAATGAAACCAGAAAGTGTCTAAGAATCTATTAAAAATGGCAAAGACATGTTGAACAATAAAAAGGAAAAATTAAAAGGGGATATCTTAGTTGTTGGAAAAATTATATACATAACCTGTGAAAATGTGATGATTACAGAGAAATTATATGTTGCTTTTAAAATAAAATCAGTACCAAAAGTCATACTGTGTAAAATGAAAATTGAAATAATTTTCCACCTGGTGGTCAGGCAACACTTAATAATTCATTATAAAATTCTTGATGCCCTGAAAAAATACTACCCTCCTTTCTCTCCTGAGATTCTGTTTGGTTATCATATATTAATAAAAATGAACATCCATGGAATATTCCTACATATGAGACTATGCATTTTTACATTATTGTGTTGTAGGAAAACATGTAGCAAGTGAAATGTAAATGCTGTTATTTTATAAAATGACAGCACAATACATTAAGAAGACGTTTCTTTTTTCTCTATTTTAAAAAAATGTTACATTAAAAAAACATGAGGTCTCTGTATATCCCCCCCCATTCCTCCCATATCAACAACCTCTTTCATCATCATGGCGCATTCATTGCATCTGGTGAATATCTTTTGTAGCACTGCTGCACCACATGGATAATGGTTTATACTGTAATTTACACTCTCCCCCAGTCCACCCGGTGGCCCATGGCAGGACATACAATGTCCAGCATCTGTCCCTGCAGTGCCACCCAGGACAACTCCAAGTCCTGAAAATGCCCCTACATCATATCTCTTCTTCCCTCTCCCTACCCTCAGCAGCTACCGTGGCCACCTTCTCATATCAATGCTACAATTTCTTCCATTACTAATCACAATAGATCCAGAGTAGAATACCAGTAAGTCCACTCTAACCCATACTCTATTCCTCCATCCTGTGGACCATGGGGTGGTTATATCCACTCCACCTCTATATCAAGGAGGGGCTTAGATTCCAAGTGGAATATGGATGCAATTCTCCTGCTTGCAATTGTAGGCACTCTTGGTTCCCTGGTGTGGTGGTTGACCTTCTTCACATCCCTGTTAGCTGACAGGAGTAAGTTCAATAAACCAGAGGATAGGAATTTCAAGTCTGCTGAGGCTCAGGGCATGGCTGTCACATGGACAGTCCAGAGATTCGGGTCTCCTGAGTATACACCAACCCCAGCATCAACCACAGGTCCAGTAAAAGTGACAGAAGAGGCATGTGTAGAAAGTTCACATCTGAGTTCAACTCCTTCATGCTCAGGAACACAAACTACAAAGTAGGGCCAACTGACATGGCACAGAACTCCAGAGTCATCTTCCATGACCATAGATCCTGTAGGTCTTTGTAGCCCTCAGGAGAACCAGTATCTGGTCTTGTATCAACTTTGGCTATCTCTGCGACCCTGCTGAGGCATGCATAAGCACAACCCCTCTGATGACCATGTGGCTCTTTTTTTTGGATACAAATAACCTTATGAACTCATTTGTCCTTTCCATTTCCCCTTTTTTATCCAAGGCCAAAAAGCAGTTTTTAAGGGAAGTGGACTTGGCCCAGTGGTTGGGGCATCTGTCTACCACATGGGAGTCTGTGGTTCAAACCCTGGGCCTCCTTGACCCATGTGGAGCTGGCCCACACACAATGCTGGTGTGTGCAAGGAGTGCCATGCCATGCAGGGCTGTCCCTGCATAGGGGAGCCCCATGCACAAGTTGTGCACCTCATAAGAAGAGCCACACAGCATGAAAGAAAGTGCAGCCTGCCCAAGAATGGCACCACACACATGGAGAGCTGATGCAACAAGATGACACAACAGAAAGAAAACACAGATTTCCATGCCACTGACAACAACAGAAGTGGTCAAAGAAGAACGTGTAGCAAATAGACACAGAGAGCAGACAACTGGGGTGGGAAGGGTGGGGGAGAAATAAAATAAAAAATAAATAAATCTCTTAAAAAAAGAGCAGGTTTTAACACCTGATATTACCTGTAGCCTGAGATATTCTGCTAGTCTGAGTTGACTCTTTTATTCAAAGCCTTTTTCTAGTTACATCATCAGCTGGTGCTTGGAAGTAGTTCCTTGGTACCAGGGAGGCTCATCCCCAGGAGTCATGTCCCATGCTGGGGAGGAAGGAAATGCATTTATATGTTGAGTGTGGCTTAGAGAGTGGTCACATTTGAGCAACATGGAGGCTCTCAGGAGGTAACTCTTAGGCACCCTGCAGCTCTAGGCCTAGTTCATATTTCACGCTAAGCAGAGGTTCTTATATTTTACTCTTCAGACAACAATTAATACCCCATTTGTGCAATGTAATCTGGAGACCAAATCCTTACAAAAATAGTCAACTTTAAGATGACACATTATAAAATTTGTTTATAAATATTTATTGAAATGAATTCCATAGACACTTTATGGGCATAATAAGATAAAAATCACAATATATAAAGCAAAATCAAGAGAGCTAAAAGGAAATGGGAGGAGGCAGTACAAGATGGCATCTGAGTGAGTGCACCTTATGGTCTCTCCTGCAAAGAGGCAGCCAAATGGGGTTGGAGTCTTGCTGGAGCAGGCTGTCTTGGAGTCTTGCAGGGTGGAGGGTGTGTGGACACCAATTTGTAGAGACAGTGGCAGAGGTTGTGCTTGCTAAAGGTAGAATTGCAGATTACAAGTACAGAGGTAGGCAGCTGTGGACTGGCAGGACCCGTCCGCCTGGGGCTGGTGGCCACAGTGTTTCTTGGGAATTGTTCATTGTGCAGTGGTGTTCCTGGACCCCATGGTCCCCAAATGCATGGTCCCCAGGTCAGTGTCCCCTAAACCCCCACAGCCTGTGTTCCATGAACCTGTGTGCCCTGGGTCTGCAGAGTCCTGGACTTCCCTTTCCCAAGTCCAGCACTCCCAGAGGTCCGGGATTGCCTTAACCCTCCAGATTTGGACCGACTCTGTGGGTGGTAGAGATTCGGTAGGGGTCAAAGTGGGGGGGGGTCTGACTAGTGTGGGTTCGATTTTCTGGTGTTTACCCTCACCTTTTTTCTTTTCTTTTTTTCTTTCCTTGCACTTGGAGGAGCATACCGGCTGGCTTGAGGAGAGTCTGGGAAGAGAAGAGTGGTGAATCTGCTAAGAAAGCTGGATTCACCTAAATACCCTGGGATAGGAAACTTGGCCTGGGAGAAGGTGGAGTCAGAAAGTCAACAAGCCCTCTCATAGCACACCTAAAGGAGAGGGACTGTAGGAGCTGCTTTCCAAGCCTCCAATAGCATACTTGGGGTTCCTGGTGAGGTGTGGGTGCTCTCTCTCTGGAAATTAAGAGTCATTGTTTTCTGTGTGGAGCTGATTCAACAAGGACCCACTTGAACTCTCTACCAGACCACTCAGGCAACTTTCCTGCTGCTTGGGAGAGAGGGAAGTGAGGAAGGGAGAACAGGGGGAACATCAGATCCCTAAGCGTTTTATTTAACTACAAAAAGAATTCCTTGCTTGAAACTTTCCCTAGCATTTGCTTGGTTTTCCCTTGTTTTTCCTTCCTCTTTATCTCCCCAAGGCCCTTTTTTCTTTCTTTTTTCTTTTTTTTTTTCTCTTTTTCTTTTTCCTGCTTACTTCCACACTCCCTTTTTCCCTTTTTTCTTTCTTTCTCTGCTTTCTTATTCTTCTTACATTAGGTGCTGCAGGGAGAGTTTCACATTTGCTGTATTTCCTCATCCTCCCTTTACTCTTTTCTGTGTGTATTGGTTTTGGCCACCAACACTATTCCCTTTCCTCTACATCTTTCTATCCTCCATCATTGATTGTTTCTCTTACATTATACCTCTCTTTGTTTGCCCCCCTATTTTTAAAATTTTTATTACTAATATCTTTGTTCTGTTTTCTGCCATATACTCACTCTTTATATTATTGTCCTCTCTTTTCTCTTTCCCTCTCTCCTGAACACACAGGCCTTTTAATTCACACTGTATTCCTCCCCTTATTTTGATTTTTATGTACTCTACTTTTCTTACTGTTATAACTCTACACACCTTACATAAGTCTAATATTCATTCTCCTATATCTCACATGGCTCCTCTGTTAATATTTACTACCAATACTACTATTATTAATTTTCTTTTCTTACTCCTTTTGCTTTCTCTGGCCCTAATATTTTCTTTCAAGTGAACCTAGCCAACAACAAGGAAATAGAATAAGAAGAACAAAGTGACAAAGAGGAGACTTAACATGCACACAAAAACAACTAATTAAACTCTAAACTAGACAAAGAAGCTAAGCAACTGACTAAACCCAACAAGATAAAATGATGACCAGACAGCAACAAAAAAACTACAAACCAAACCAATAATCAGGAAAACATGGCCTAATCCAATGAACAAACTAAAAACCAGGAAGAGGAGCAGAACATTGAGCAAATAATTAAAGACCTCAAAACATATATTGGGGACAAAATTGATGAGGTGAAGGAAGAGATTAAGAATATGAAGAAAACAATTGGAGAGAATACAAAAGAAATTACAATCATACTCAAAAATATAATGGATATGATGGTGAAGAACAGCACAATTCAAGAAATAAAAAATACACTCTCAGCAAATAACAGCAGACTTGAAGAGGCAGAGGAGAGATTAAGTGATGTGTAAGACAGTACATCTGAAATCAAACAGATAGTAGAACTGGTCGATAAAAAGATAGAAAAAATCCAGCAGGAGCTAAGGGACCTGAATGACAATGCAAAATATGCAAACATACATATTATGGGCATCCAGAAGCAGAAGAGAAGGGAAAGGGGATGGAAAGAGTGTTGGAGGAAATAATGGCTGAAAACTTCCCAAATATATTGAGGGAGATGCATGTTCATGTCCAGGAAGCACAATGAACCCCAAACAGCATAAATCCCAACAGGCCTACCCAAAGACATATACTTGTTAAGTTATCCAATGCACAAGACAAAGAGAAAATACTAGAAGCAGCAAGAGAAAAGAGAACCATCACATACAAAGGAGGCTCCATAAGATTAAGTGCTGATTTCTCATCTGAAACCATGGAGACAAGAAGACAGTGGTATGACGTAGTCAAGGTACTAAGAGAAAAAGATTTCCAACCGAGAATACTGTATCCAGCAAAGTGAGAATTCAAAAATGATGGAGAGTTCAAAATACTCATAGATAAACAGAAATTAAGAGACTATGCCAACAAGAATCCTGCCCTTCAAGAAATACTAAAGGAGTTGTGCAGGAAGAAAGAAAAAAACAAGAGAGACAGAGGTGGAGGAGAGTGTAAGAGCAACTAAAAGACAAAAACAGAAAAAGAAAATCAAACAGAATGACAAACACAAATCCCAAGAAAATATGGCTAGTGTAAGTAATTCCTTGAAAGTGATAACACTGAATGAATGTCAGTGGATTAAACTCACCTTTAAAGAGACTCAGACTGGAAGACTGGATAAGGAAATATGATCCATCCCTATGCTGCCTTCAAGAAACACATCTTAGACCCAGGGACTGAAGGAGGTTGAAAGTGAATGGCTGGAAAACAATCTTATAAGCAAACAATAACCAAAAAAGAGCAGGAGTAGTTATATTAATATCAGACAATATAGACTTTAAATGCAAACCAGTTGTGAGAGACAAAGATGGATGCTACATATTAGTGAAGTGAAAGGGATAATCTTTCAAGAAGAAAGAATGATCATAAACATTTATGCTCCTAACAAGGGGGCCTCCAAATATGTGAGGCAAACACTGAAGTGAAGGAATAGATGCCTCTACAATTTTAGTGGGGGACTTTAATACACCACTATCAACTTTGGACAGAACATCTCAGAAGAGAATCATTAAAGAAACAAAGACTTTGAACAATATATTAGAGGAGCTGGACCTAATAGACATATACAGAATATTACATCCAAATATAACAGGATATACATTCTTCTCAAGTGCACATGGATCATTCTCCAATATAGACCACTTGCTAGGCCACAGAAAAAGTCTCAGTGAATTCAGAAAGATAGAAATCATCCAAAATAATTTCTCTGACCACAGTGGAATGAACCTGGAAATCTGCAAGGGCAGGTACCCAGATTTGGCACCAAGATTTGGAAGTTAAACAACACACTCTTAGAAAACAGTGGGTCAAGGAGGAAATCTCAAAAGAAATTAATAACGACCTTGAAACTAATGAAAATGATAACACAACATATCCAAACTTATGGGATGCAGCAAAAGCAATACTGAGAGGGAAATTTATAGCCATAAATTCATATATCAAAAAAGAAGAAAGAGCTAAAGTTGAAGAACTAAATGCACACTTGGAGGAATTAGGTAAAAAACAACAAACTAACCCCGAAGGAAGAAGAAAGAAAGAAAGAAACAACAAAGATAAGAGCAGAACTAAGTGAAATAGAAAACAAGAAAGCACTTGAAAAAATAAACAAAACCAAAAGCTGGTTCTTTGAGAAAATCCATAAAATTGACAAACCCTTAGCTAGATTAACAAAGAAGAGAGAAGATGCAAATACACAAAATAAGAAATGAGAAAGGAGATATCACCACTGATCCCACAGAAATAAAGACTATCATAAGAGGAAACTTTGGAAAACTATATTCCAACAAAAACAACAATTTAGAGGAAATGGACAAATTTCTAGAAACACATGAGCAGCCTACATTGACAAAAGAAGAAGTTGATGATCTCAACAAATGAATCACAAGAGATAGAATCAGTCATTAAAAACCTTGCAACTAATAAAAGCCCTGGACCAGATGGCTTCACAGGTGAATTCTACAAAACATTCTGGAAAGAACTAATGCCAATCTTGCTTAAACTCTTCCAAAAAAATTGAAACAGGAGGAACATTGCCTAACTCATTCTGTGATGCCAACATTACTCTAGTATCAAGCCAAATAAAGGCAACACAAGAAAGGGAAAATACAGACGAATCTCTCTAATGAACCTTGACATGAAAATCCTCAACAAAATACTTGCTAATCATATTCATCACAATTAAACAAATTATACACCATGACCAAGTGGGGTTCATTCTGGGTATGCAAGATGGTTCAACATAAGAAGGTGAATCAATGTAATACACCATATAAACAGATTGAAGGGAAAAAAATCACATGATTATATCTATAGATGCAGAAAAAGCATTTGACAAATACAGCACACTTTCTTGATAAAAACAATGCAAAAGATCAGAAGAGAAGGAAACTTTCTGAATATGATAAAGAGTATATATGAAAAACCTACAGCTAACATCATTTACAATGGTGAAATCCTAAAATCTTTCCCTCTAAGATCAGGAACAAGACAAGAGTGCCCACTATCACCCTTTCTGTTTAACATAGTCTTAGAAGTACTTACTCAAACACTGAGGCAAGAACCAGACATAAAAGGCATCCACATTGGAAAGGAAGAAGTCAAAATTTCCCTATTTGCAGATGATATGATCCTATACATAGAAAACCCTGAGATGTCTACAACAAACCTTCTAGAACTTATAAATGAGTTCAGTAAAGTCTCAGGTTACAAGATAAATGCACAAAAATCAGTACCATTTCAGTACACCAATAATGAGCAGAGGAGGAAATCAGGAATCAAATACCATTCACAGTAGTAAATAAAAATATCAAATACCTAGGAATAAATTTAACTAAAGAGGTAAAAGACTTATACACAGAAAACTACACAACACTGTTCAAGGAAGTCAAAGAAGACCTAAATAAAGGGAAGAATATTCCCTGTTCATGGATAGGAAGACTAAATATTATTAAGATGTCTATCCTACCAAAACTGATCTACAGTTTCAATGCAATCCCATAAAAAATCAACACATCTTTCTTTAATGAACTAGAGAAACTATGAAATTTATTTGGGAAGGAAAGAGGCCCTGAATAGTTGAAGGCATATTGAAAAAGAAAAATGAAATTGGAGGAATCACACTACGTGGCTTCAAAACATACTACAAAGCTATGGTAGTGAAAACAGCATGGTATTGGCACAAGGATTGACACATTGACCAATGGAACCAAATTGAGAGTTCTGATATAGATCCTCATGTATACAACCATATGGGATTTGACAAGGCCACCAAACCCTCTCAACTGAGAGAGAATGGCCTCTTCAAGAATGGTGCCTTGTGAACTGGATATCCATATGTTAAAGAATGAAAGAGGATTATCAACTTACAGTTTATACAAAGATCAACTCAAGATGGATCAAAGACCTAAATATAAGACCCAAGACCGTAAAGACTTTGGAAAGCAAAGTAGGGAAGCATCTACAGGACCTTGTAATAGGAAACGGCTTCATGAACTTCACACCAAAAGCATGAGCAGCAAAAGAACAAATAGATAAATGGGACTTCCTCAAAATTAAAGCCTTCTGGACCCCGCTGTTGTCCCCACAACTCGGGCAGCTGGAGGAGTGGTAGTGGCCAGTAGCCCAGCTTCGTGAAGGCTCTCGGAATGCCAAGTCCCAGAGCACCGCCAAGATGCCCAAGAGGAAGTTCAGCTTGGCTGAAGCGGTGGGGAAGGAGGAGCACAAGAGGAGGGCCATGAGGCTATCCGCCAAACCCGCTCCTATGAAAGTGGAAGAGAAGCCAAAAAAGGCAGCGGGAAAGGATAAATCTTCAGACAAAAAAGTGCAACCAAAAGGAAAAAGGGGAGCAAAGGGAAAACAAGCTGAAGTGACTAACCAAGAAATTAAAGATTTACCTGCAGAAAATGGAGAAACTAAAAATGAGGAGAGTCCAGCCTCTGATGATGCAGGAGAGAAAGAAGCCAAGTATGGTTAATACCATACACCATGTCTTATCAGTGGTCCCTGTTTCTCCCTTCTTGTACAATCCAGAGGAATATTTTTATCAGCTGTAAATGCAAGTTTTTTAGTAGATCTAAAAGAAACATTTTAAGAAGGCGATTGGAATCCCACCGCATCCCCCTTTTATAAGTGTAAATGTTTTTTTTTTAAAGAGGGGAAATCATTTGCTGGCTGTTTATTTTTTGGTACAACCAGAATATAGTGGGATATTGAATTATGGGAGGCTTTGACTGTCTTGGGTGTCAACATTCCACTGGGGGTGGCAGATTTTATACCCTTTAATACAACACATACTAAATGGTGATTTAGAATCAAAGTTATGCATTTAATATGTGTTGAACATTTTAAATTACTTTTATCCCCATGTTTTTTAGTAGCATGTTTCTTAAAACCACTTCCTGATGTTGGCTCTCCCTTTCAGAACTCTGTAACATCCTTGGTCTTGGTCGCCCAGTTTTTCTAATAATTTTGTTAATGTGTAGTAAAAGATTGGAAATGTATGTAGTGTGTATGGTATTGTGAATTTGTGGGACTTAAAGATGTAACAGTTTATCAACATTTGAAAATATTGGTACTTGATATTCTCTTAAGGAAAACTTGCCTCTAAATTTTAAGCTGGAAAGTCACTGGAATAACTTTAGAAAAACATCTACATGGCTTTTTAGGGTTTTGCTATGTACAATAAGAATTGTGTAAAAATTGTTCATAGTGTCTGTGCTGATCTTCAAAACAACCAATACAAATCTCAATTATGAAAGAAAAAAAAATTAAAGCCTACTGCCCCTCGAAAGAGTTTGTCAGGAAAGTGAAAAGAGAGCCTACACAATGGGAAAAAATATTTGATAACCATATTTCTGATAGGAGACTTATATCTTGCATACATAAAGAACTCCTCTATCTTGAAAATAAAAAGAAAAACAGCCCATTTAAAAAATGGGAAAAAGATTTGAACAGAAACTTCTCCAAAGATAATATACAAATGGCTAAAAAACATGAAAAAATGCTCAAAATCCCTAGCTATTAGGGAAATGCAAATCAAAACAACAATGAGATACCATTTTACTCCCATAAGACTGGCAGCTATCAAAAAGTCAGAAGACTACAATTGTTGGAGAGAATTTAGAGGAATGGGAACCCTCATCCACTGCTGGTGGGAATGCAGAAGGATCCAGCCATTTTGGAGGACAGTTTGGTGATTTCTCAAAAAACTAGCTAGAGATTTGCCATATGACCCAGCAATTCCACTGCTAGGTATATACCCAGAAGATCTGAAACAAGGACACAAACTGATATATGCACACCAATGTTCATAGCAGCACTATTCACTATTGACAAGACTTGGCATCAACCCAAATGCCCATCAACAGATGAATGGATAAATAAAATGTGGTATATACATACAATGGAATACTATTCAGCTATAAGAACAAATACAGTAAAAAACACACGTGATAACATGGAGAAATCTTGAGAACCTTATATTGAGTGAAGCAACCCAGGAATTGAACGATAAATACTACATGACCTCTCTGAAATGAGATAAGTAAACCAAGCTGTCTCAGAGAGCTAGAGATTGGATGATAAACTTTAAGGTAGTAGGAGGGTAGAGGAAGGTTGTGAGTTGACAGCTACTTGGGTGAAATCTATGATAAGCTGGAGGTAAATATTTGTAAAGGGAAGGGATAAAATGGGGTGTAGGGATAACTTTGGGTGGGGGTGTGTAGGTTTTAGGGGCACTAGGGATGGGAGGATGGGTCAGATTGCCCAAGAAATTGGGGAGAGGGGGAGGGGAACATTTGTTCATGGGAGATTGTCAGGTATGTGGTTGAAATTGTGGTGCAGAGAAAGCTCTTTAGAGAATGTAATATGGAAAGTTGCCTGTTTGGGATGCCTAAGGCAGGGCATCTGACACAGGGCAAGGTTCTGGGGAGTGTGTGAGTGCTCATTTTGTCATAGTGGATTATATCATTGGGTGGAGACTCATATAATGAGAGTGAAGGTATGCCCACATCCTGGGGAGGACTGATGTTCTCAAGCAGAGGGAATTGTATCACTTGAGACAATCAGTGGCTCCCAATAGGTTAGGGCAGTCAAGTATGTCAAGCCCTCAACATTTTTGCAAGTATCTCTGAATATGGTCCTTCAAGTAATGAAGATTGATTGTCATGGTGGGCCCTGAGGGGAAGGGGAAAGAGGTGTTAAATACATGGAATCGGGGTAACTGTGGGACAATGGAAGTGTTCCACAAGGTCATGCCATAATGGATATAGGTCATGTTAAATTACACTAAAAATGTGTAAAAGCCTATAGGCTAAAATGTAAACCATAATGTAAAACATAAGATAACTAAAAATTTAGAAAATTGTATAGTCTAAAATATAAACATGATGTAAACCCAAATGGAACCATGTTTGAAAACTCTCGTTTCAATATCTGTACATTAGCTGCAGCAAATGTAATATGAACATGTAAAAAGATCACTGTTGGGGAAGGGACAAAGGGTTTGATGTTGTATATGTCAGAGTACCATATATTGTATACATGAATTACTGTGACCTAAAACTTATGTCAAGAGAAACTTAATAATCAGGGGGAAAAAAGAAAGAAAGAAAGAAAGGAGATAGACCCTGGGGAAGAAATGGAAGAAATTGCCTTGCCACTGTACATACAGGGCAACACCTGTAGTAGTGATGAAAGGCAAAATGTCAAAAACAAAGCTTTTTCATTTTTTCAATTTTTAATACCTCAATTTATTTTTCCTTTAATATTTCTAAATTTCTATGTATTCTATATCTAACCTTTAAACCCATCACTATATTCCATTTTTCTATTAATGGAACCTGGCAATATATTGGCTTCTTTTCTGAAGAAGTTTTGGACTACAGAGAGGTTCAACTATGGTGGGGGAGGAGCACTTGTGTGGGGTGTCATTAGTAGGGAGCAAACGGTTGGGAAGAAGATCTCCAGGACATGTATACAGGGTACATTGAAAGTTTTGGGTATTTTCATAGTGGTTTCACTTGGAAATGATAGATGAGAGAGTGCTGAATTCCTGGCCAGGGGAGCTCTCTCACACTCCCCAGTGGAACAACAGCAATCCCCCAAGTGCAATGGCAAAAACCAATAAAGATGGAAGGTCCAACAATGAGTCCTTGATAATGATGGCTCCGATTATGAGCCTGTGTGCCTAAAATATAAACTAGGTCTATAGCTGTGGGGTGCCTAAGTGTTACCTCCTGAGAGCCTCCATGTTGCTCAAATGTGGCCACTCTCTAAGCCAAAGTCAGCATGTAGATGCATTGCCTTCCCCCCAACATGGGACATGACTCCCAGGGATGAGCCTCCCCGGCACCGAGGGATTACTACCAAGCACCAGCTGATGATGTAACTACAAAAAGACCATGAACAAAGAGGTCAACTCAGACCAGCAGAATATCTCAGCCTACATGTAATATCAGGTGTTAAAAACTGCTTTAGAACTTTGGATAAAAAGGGGGAAATGGAAAGGCCAAGTGAGTTTATATGGCTAAGAGTCTTCAAAAAAGAGTTGGGAGGTCATCAGGGGGTGATGCTTATGCATGCCTCAGCAGGGTACCAAAGACAGCCAAGGTAGATAGAAACCCAGGTGCTGGTTCTCCTGAGGGCTGCAGTGACCCACAGGTTCTATGGTCAAGATAGATGTCTCTAGAGTTCAGGGATGTGTCAGTTGGCCCTACATTAGAGTTTGTGTTCCTGAGTGATGGAGTTGGATTCAGATATAACCTTTCTACCCATGCCTCTTCCGTGTCTTTTACCAGACCTGTGGTTGGTGTTTGGGTTGGTGTATACTCAGGAGACCTGAAACTCTGAACTGTCCATGTGCCAGCCAGGCCCTGGGCCTCAGCAGACTTGCAGCTCCTACCCTCTTGTTTCTTGGACTTACCTTGGCCAACTGACAGGGAGTTGAAGAGGGTCAACCACCACACCAGGGAGCCAAGAGTGCCCACAGCTGCAAGCAGGAGAATTGCATCCATCATCCATGTGGAATCTAAATCCCCTCTTGATGTAGAGGGGGACTGGACATAGCCACCTCAGGTCCACAAGACAGAGGAATAGAGTATGGATTAGAGTGAACTTGCTGGTGTTCTGCTGGGAAAATATTGTGATTAGTAAGGGAAGAAATTGTAGTAGTGATATGGAGAGGGTGGCCACGGGGCTGCTGATGGTGAGGAGAGGGAAGAAGAGGTTTGGTGTGGGGGCATTTTCAGGATTTGGAGTCATCCTAGGTGGTGCTGCAGTGACAGATGCTTGACGTTTTGTGTCCTGTCGTGGCCCACTGGTTGGACTGGGGGAGAGTGTGGACTACAATGTGGACCACCTTCCATGTGCTGCAGTGGTTCTCCAGAATGTTTTTGGTGGGTGCAGTGGATGTGCCACAATGATGGAAGAGTTTGTGATGTGGGAGGGGTGGGGCATATGGGGACCCTCATATTTTTTTAATGTAACATTTAAAAGAAAATAAAGAAGAAAAAAGATAAAAGGAAATGGAAAAACACTAACATAATTAAAGAGTTTAAGTATAGCTCTGTGACAGCTAAGTTCACGTGTTGGCTACATTATGGTATTCAGTTGTTTGGTCCAGCAAGCACTGGCATGATTTTCACTGTGAGGATATTTTCTGGTTTTAAATCAGGGGTTCTTCACTTCTTTGTTCCATGAATCTCTTTGCCAGTCAGGTGAAAACCATAGACCCCTTACTAAGTCCACACTACACTGTGGATTATTTAATAAAATAACACATCTGTGCCAGCACATCCCCACCACAATAATGTTTTTTTAAAAAATTTCAATTCAAGCTTCTGGACCTCTTGTTAAGAACCCCTGATTTAAATCAAATCATCAGGAACTTGAATGTATCTATGGCTGATTACATCTATAACCAAACGAGGTGATTGCCTTCAACAATAAGAAAAGTCTCATCCAATCAGTTAAGGCCTTACAAGGAGAAGTGATGATTTCCACAGACAGAAGGGAGAATTTCCATCCCTACCACAGCCAGCCAGCTTCTCTTGGGGAACTCATCAAAACCTTCATTGGAGTGCCAATCATGCATGAATGATCCCTGTCAATGTTTTGCTCTGAAGTCTACTTTATCTGATAGTAATTTAGCCATCCCAGCTTTCTTTCAATCAGTATTAGCATTATATAGCTTTGTTTTTAAATTTTGTGAATGTTTTCCTTTGAATTACAATTATTGACATGTTTAAGTTTACTTAAATTATATTGCCTTTTTTTTTTCATTTAAAACTGTGCATCATTTATTTTTACTAAATTTTTTGGCTTTCATTTGGATAACAAGCATATTTTATCTTCTCCATCAACTTGTTAATTGTAATTCTTTGTTTCTGATCATGGTTTTTGCTTTAGAGTACATTGCATGCATGTGTAACTCATATAAGTCTACCTTCATTTGATTTTAATACACATCACCATCATTGTAAAAATATTACAATAGTGTATTTCCAGTTATTCACTCATGGCCCTTGGACTATTTTGTCATATATTTGACTTACAGATATGTTATACATTGTTACTTTTTGGTTTAACTAGTCAGTTATCTCTTACATAATTCTTAATAAAAAAAGCTCATGTATTTAGCCACATATTTGCCTTTTCTAATAAATTGATTTTATTGATACATATTAATAAAGCATGAAATTCATCCAAAGTGTACAATCAGTGGTATTTGCTATAATCACATAGTTTTGAATTCATCATTTCAGTCATTATTAGAGCATTTTCATTATTTCTATAAAAATAATAATAAACAAATTTCTTCACCTCTCAATCTCTCTATATTTCTGATGCTCTTAAATCATTTTTGTAGATCCATATTTTCAACTTATACCATTTATCCTTATTCCTGAAGGGACTTGCTTTCACACTTTTGTATATGGGTCTTCTGGTGATGAATTCTTCTACTTGGAATGTCTGTAAATGTCTATTTTATCTTTACTTTTTAAATTTATTTTTATTGTACATCTAATTTTATGTTGCTTTTTGTTGTTGTTGTTTTTGGTAATTTAAAGTTGTTGTTCCAATGTTTTCTCTCTTACATTGTTTCCAGGGAAAAATCTGCTATCATTATTATCTTTGTTCCTCTATATGTAATGTTTATCCACTTTGGCTTCTTTTATGATTTTCTCATTATCACTAACTGTCAGCAATTTTTAATGTGCTCTGGTGAGTTTTCTTCATGAACTTTGTGATTGAGGTTTGTGGAACTCCTTGTATATGTTATGTTAAAGTTTGACTTTTTTTCCCCAAAACTGAAAAGTTTCCATCATTAGAACTTCAAATATGTTTACTCCCCCTAAAAACTTTCCTCTTTCAGATTCACCAGTTACATAGGTTTCTGTTAAAGATTTCCCCAAATTATTAATCTATTTTCAAATTTGAAATTCCATTTTCTTTCCAATTTTATTTTCTAGTGCTATATCCTCAAGTTCACTAATTTATTCTAAAATGTCTATCCCCTCATTAATACCAATCTAAATAACTTTCAACTCACATAATTTTTGTTTCTGAATTACATATGAATTTTTATAGCCTCCCTATCTCTACTTAACTTTTCAAAACATATCACAACTATAATAACTCTTTTGGTTATTTTCCTCCTACTTGTAACATTTGCCTCAGTTTGTGGTCAATTTAATTGTTTTAGGTATCTCCTCATCTGTTGGATTTTCACCCATTTTAAGTTGCCTAGTAATCATTGTTTGGTAAAATAATTTGAATTTTCCTTTTTCTGATGGGTATTTTGTATTCCTATAAATGTACTTAATATTTATTCAAGTCCTTAGTTCAGTTTTGTGGAAATGCTTTGATATTTTCATGTCTCCTTTTAGATTTGAATAAAAAAATAAATCAAATTACTGTTTATTCCAAGGTTATTTTTTCCCAACTACTAGGGCAAGAAGACCCTTGTGATTATCCAGTTTTTCTCAATTATGAGGTGTTCCTTTACACTGTTGAGAATATACACACTATTCCTGGCCAATATTTAGCAACTGGCATTTTCCTTCTGTTGGACAGTTTCCTCACATGTGTGCAAAACAGTATCTACTGAAAGCTTAAGAGATTTTGAAGATCTCCAGGCTTATTTTTCTGTGTAGTTGGCTCCTTTGTTGTACTATATGCTAAACTCTAAACACTTTTTTCTGCCCAGAATCTCAGCTCGATCTCCTCAATTCCTATAGCTCCTCAATTACAACTGGTATTCCATTTCCTGTGCTGCAGCCTGCAAATTTTCTCAAGTCAGTGACTTGGTGTAACTTCATTTATTTTCTTTCTATCACAGGTGTCTTATTTTCATTGCATCACATGTCTTTCCATATTCTGAATATGAATAAATATAAATATATATAAACACAAATTAAGTATTTAAAGTCTGAGTTATTTTGTTTTTGTTTCAGGAAGGAGGTGTGGCAGGTGGCTCTAAAAGGAATCTAGAGGAGAAATATGATGTGGGGGAATTTCCAGGACTTGGAGTTGTCCTGGGTAGTACTACAGGGACAGATGCTGGACATTGTATGTCCTGCCATGGTCCATTGGGTGGACTGGGGGAGAGTGTAAATTACAATGTAAAGAACAGTGTTCCAAAATATATTCACACAAATGCAATGAATGTGCCACAATGATGAAAGAGGTTGTTGATATGGGAGAAGTGAGGTGAAGGGGGTGGGAGGAGTGGAGTGAGGGGGGTGGGAGGTACATGGGGACCTCATATTTTTTTCTTATTCATATATAAAAAGCAAGAGGAGAAAAATAAGTTGAAGGAAAGACTGTTCATATGGAGACACAACTTGATGGTTTTGAAAACAATTATTAGCCTCTCCAAATGGCAAATGATACCAAAATTAAGAAATGACTATTTAAAAAGTGATCTAATGGATCTCAATTTAAGAATCAATACTTTGGCCACCTGCCTTAGTTTGCCAATGTTTCTGTAATTTTGGCTTAAACAACAGTTCCTTGTCTCAGAATTTTGGAGGCTAAGAGTCCAAAATCTAGGTATTGTCAAGCCATGTTTTCACAGCATTCTGGTGGTTGCACAATCTCTGCCTCTATAACACGGCAATCTGTCTCTTTCTGTCTCCTCCTCTGGTTTCTACCTCTAGTTCCAAGTTTCCTTTGCTTATTTGGACTCCAGTCATACTGGATTAAGACCTACAATATAAACAGTTTAGACTTATCTTAATACATCTTTGAAAATACCACATACAAATGAATTCTTGCCCCCAGGACTGGGTGTTTGGACTTGAACATGCATTTATGGGCCCCCTGAGTAATCTTCCACATCACTAAAAAGGGAAATTTATGCCATTTTCTCTTACCTTCAAACTTCTTAAATTCAAAATTTACACAATTATAATTGGGGAAAATCCCACATGACACAATTTTAAATTTCCCAAGTGAGGTACATAATATCATTAACAAAAACCTCTTCCCCAAATAAATACATAAAATTAGGCAGGGGCTGCTTTGAAACAACAAAACAACAGATATAGTATTCTGCTCTTAAGGTAGCACATGTGCAAGTTCAGGGAAAACGTTCTGTTAATATTCCTACAGAACATTCTGTTTTCTTAATACTACCAAATGAACTAAGAAATGGCATTTTAAAATCAAGATATTAGGTAATTTTTTTAAAAAACAGGCAATATCTGATTTTGTTTGTTCTTTCAATCTGATTTGAAAATTTTGAATCTGGATTAGATAGAAGTTTAGTCAAATGAAAACTGTAAACTTAATTATTTTCTTATCATGTGCCTCTGTTACAGGACTCTAAAGTGTATTCTCCACATTGTTAAAGGCTTTTTACAGCTATTTTCCCATCTAACCAATCATTTAATGAAAAATAGAGGAAAACCTGACATCTGCAAAGGTTTATATTAATATAGTCTGTGCATAAATTCAAAATTGTTTCCAACTGTACCTAGTCTCTAGAAATCCAAATAAGTAATATAGGCCCTACAGTCTTTGAATGTTCAGAAAGGATGTAAGACTGAATGTGTATTCAAAGTTGCATCCAGATGGAATGTGGGGGTCCTTAATTCAAGCTCACCTGAAATGTGGGGGGTATACTAATTCAAGCTCACCTGAAATGTGGGGGGTACTTTAATTAAAAACCTATCTAGTACTCAGACAAACACTTAACTAATAAGGAAAGTCACTTTCTTTCAAAAAGGCACCATTTAACTCCCAATCCTTATATCTTTTCTGTATAAAAGGGAAACCAAAATTCTATTTGGGGCTCAGTTTTTATTAGGACAGGAGTCCACCGAGTCCAGTCAGTTGAAATAAATCAAATTCCTTCTCAGAGTTCTTATGTCCTGGCCTTCAATACCGCATACACCTGACTTCTCTACAACAATATGACAATGACAGAGACACTTGATATACAATGATGGTATAAAAAATAGTGGCATGGATCTCAATTGATCACTTCTATAGAAAAGAATAATGTACATTTCAGATCTGACTGGAGAATAATCACAAGGTGACTATGAGAACTGAGAATTCCTGCATGAACATAACGATGTTCCAGTAAATCCCTCCTTAGGAAGGTAAGACCTCAGACCAATAAATAACTTCACTGTTCCTTTAGGAAATTAAAATGTTCCAATGTATCTGGGCAGATACTTGTTCATCTCAGCAGAGAGCCTTCTTTTGAAGAGAAGAATGAGCTCATCAGGATGGATCCCAATACACTTAAGACATCACTTCAAGATACTTGTCTTACTATTTCCCTCTTCCACATCTTTAAGCTCTTAGGTAGTAAATTTTGCCCAATGCCATATAGTTGACAGTATTTAAAATCCTGTCTTAAATTGTTTCACCTCAGAATCCAAAACTTTATAAATATACTTATAAATTTCTCCTTCTGAGTGTTATCCAGTGTGATGGTCTCCCTTGATTCAGGGACTTTAATAAAAATCTTAGATGGATTATCATTTTTTTGCATAGTGATCTGTGTGCAATAAATTAACCCATTTGTTTAATGTGCATAAATGATAAGTCAATATTCTATAATTAACCATGTAATATGTGGTAGTGCAGTGTCATTTTGTAGTGAAATTAAATTTTTCTTATAAACAAGTCAAGGTGAAAAGGATATGGTTTTTCTTTTAGTAGATGTGCATGTGTGTATTTGAAAGAGAAATAGCAAACATCAATAAGTCATACATAAAAGTACAAATGGTGTGTGATTCTATTTATAAGAAATAACTAAAATTATGCACAGTCATAGAGGAAGAAAGTAGAGTATATGTTACTGGAGTGGGCAGGAGGGGGAATAGGGAGTTGATGAACAATTGGTGCAGAGTCTTTGGACTGATAAAAATGGTTCAGTAATGGATGGTTTTGACTGAAGGACAACATTGTGAATTTGATTAGAACACAGAATTGTAAATTGGGAATGGTTGAGATGGATTGTATATATGTTACCATAATTTAAAAGGAGAAAGAGATGAAACAATGAAAATTAAATAGATCCTGGACCAGATTTCATAATGTAGAACATAATGCCCAAAGAGCATCATTGAGTTATGAAAAAATTGGAATATAAGCCATGTGCATTATGTAAATTAGGTTCTTGAACTTGATAATTGGGCTTAATGTGGTTACATAAGAGAATGTCCTTGTTCTCTGGAAATATTCAGGAAGGAAGTGGCGGGTTATATTATCACTCCCCACCCAACAAAAGCATGTTCTTGATCTTAATCTATTCCTGTGGGTGTAAACCCATTGTAAATAGGACCTTTGGAATCTGTTCAAACAAATTCTTCCATTACCTTTATTTTTTTTTCCTTTGTCATTCAAGTTTAATAAATAATATAAACCTTAAGATTAAATGGTTGGCACATGAGACATACATTGTGCCTTTAAATATACACCCAAGGTTTGAAAGGCTAATGGTTTTCTGTTCCAATGTCATCAATATCTGTGCATCTGTATATCTGTATATCTGTGTAATGGATAACCAAGAATTGACAGAAATTGTCACATGATTTTATCAGCATGTCTTCAGTAAGTAGATGTAAATAAAGCATCTGAATAATAATGTTCCAATTGTAAGTGTTTTAGATTACACTTGAGTGAAAACGTCATATACACATGAGATATAGAAATTCTATTACATTTAAAATGTATAAACATACGTATGTTGTAGAGAAAAGCCAACAATAATTAATTATAATTGTGAAAGTCCTTAACTTCATTTACAAAGCAATTAATAACAACTTATAAAAATCATTAAAAGGAAAGTATTTTGACAGCAAATAAGAGAAATTAACCAGTTAATAACAGTAAAAGCAAAATAATGGATATCATCATTCTGATCATTACAGAAATATTTGGTCAATAGCATTTATAATATGTCATCATTTGTAAAATTTGCACTTACTTCCAGTTATTTAGTTACTTATAGGGCAGGGATAGTTAAGTAAAATATTCTGTGTCGGAATGCTTAATTTAATGATAAGTTATAGCAGAATATATATTTTCTCACATTGAGGAGAAAAATCATTGCATTTGTGTAAAACAAAATAATGTACTGCCATTCATTTTAGATGTAATTAAGTAGTAAAAAGAATATGAAGAAAAAGTAAAAGATTGGTCAAAACAAAGCATCCTCACTATTGCTTTCTCCCTAATTTAAATTAAAACAGAAGAAATCTAGATGCTAATTTGACAGAAACATTTGTTTTTTACTCTGCAATATTAGATATTTAAATATTTATACTAAATGATGTCTTAAAATAATTTTAATTACATGTTGGACAATTCAAGCTCATGGACCCCTTGTTAAGAACCCCTGATTAGAGAAAGCAACCAGCCTCAGGGAGTGCTACAAAAAAGGGAGCTGAGAATAAACATCCCGGACACCAATTAATTCCCTCTCTCTGATTTCCCAGAATTGGAAAATCCAACCAGAAGCCAACAACAGTGATCTCCTTGTTGCATTCCAAAACCGTACAGACTCCAAGGAAAATAACATGCTGGAGAAGGGTAAACAGCATACCTAGAAGGGAAAACAAATTTATCCTTCACACCATTTACAGATACTTTTTATATAACTGGATTAGGATAAATTATTCTTCCTGAACACATTGATTCATATACTTTATAGTTTAGGGAAATGCCAGCCATTCCAATTTAAAAACTGCCTTCTTACCTTCTATTTATTTCTTCTTTATTCTCCATATTCCTTAAAATTTCTTTTGTGTGTGTACATGAGTATACATGTGTGACATTTTATTTCCTTCCTCTCTTTGCAGTTTTTAGGGTAAATTTTCATGTTTATCTTTAAGTTCATTAGCTATTTTAAATTAATGCTTTCATTTTTATTTTCATTTTATATTTAGTTTCATCAATAATCTGTTTGAAATTTTACATTATATTTTATTTTCAAATCTTTGTGGTCGAATTTCATCTCCACAATCTCTTCTTATTTTTTTATTAGTTCAATCAACTTTTAAACTTATGGTACATACTCTTTTATTTTCCAATTAAAATAATTGCAATATATAGACTTCTTACATATTGAAAAATCTGTTTTTAAACAATTCTAAACAAAATATGGGGGAAGCATTAACACTTATAATTAGCAAAAAATTCTCTATGAGCCATTTTTAAAGACAAAATCATAAAATTCTTTAATAATTACAAACAATAAAATCAGAAACCACAAGTACTTGTAATAAATAAATTTAAATCAAGAACACTTTGAGATGCTATTTAATATTTGAAATGTTTTTAATTTCATTATTCAGGTAAAGTTAAAAAAATTAGCTGTGAATAGCTAAATATCTGTATAAAACATGATGTAATTCATTTGTAAACCAACATATTTGACTAATTCATATATTACAGCCCAACACCTTTGTAGATAGTAAAATTGAAATAGGGAATGAATTAATGTTAAAGTATAAAGAATTTCAAGACAGATAATTTTAAAAACTCAATAATTTAAAATAAAATTTTGCAGTATGGCAAGATGTGAAAATTTCAAAAGATGAATACCTTATAATCCTTTATAACTATTCGTGGATGTGTTCAATGGCCAAATCCATATTTGGCTGAAGTGAATTTAGATCTGAATATCCTCATCATATGATGAACTGTTTGAGAAAGAGTTAATATTAATTTAAATTTAAAAAGACATTATTCTTGTGGGGACTTGGTTATTAAAAAATTCACAGTATAGTGTGGACTTATTAAAAGGTCCATGGTTTTCACCTAACTGGCAAAGGGGTCCATGGAACAAAAATGGTTAAGAACCTCGCTCTAAATGAAGCTCACAACTCTGCCAGGCAGCTTTCCTACCTAGCTTTCACTCTATCTTTCCTCCATACCTTTTTTTAAAGATAATAAACTTTATTTTTAGATAAGTTTTAGACTACAGAAAAAGTGCATCAAAAGTATGAGAGATTCCCATATACCCCACTCCATCTACCTCACACATCTTCTCCTCTAAATTGTATCTTACAAATGTGTGGTAGATTTGTTACAGTTGGAAAAAATGCTGAAGCATTGCTACTAGCCAAGGTCTATAGTTTACATGGTGATTTACACTTAATCCCAATGCCCTATAAATACCCTATTGCCACCTATTACTCCCTACCTTCCCCTCAGGACCCCTGACAACCACTATCTTTATAACAATGTTACATGCTATTTCATTACTACAATATTGATGTTTAATTTTCCCATGGTTGCATTATCCCTTTATATTTTCTTTTTTTCTCTTTCTTCAATCTCAAGAATTTGGGTGTTGTGATGTCCAAACTGCCTCAGGTTTAGAGGAGGCCTAGATCTTGTGGAGCCGATAGAAGGTGTGGTTTTACTTGCAATTGTAGATATTCTCTGTTTCTTGGCAAGGGAAGGTCCATCATCATCACTTGTTGGTTGTCCTGGGCAAGGCTGAAGAGCTGGAGAGTAGGTGTTGGCCACAACTCTTCTGAGATTCAGGGCTCAACTGGCATATGAACAGACCAGAGATTTAAGTCTCTGAGACATATATTTAAAGGATATAGTGCTAACTGTAGGCTCATATAAGAGAGATAGAAGAATCAAGCGTAGGGAAATTATATATGAGTCTAACTCTGCCACATTGGGGAAATACATTATCGTATACTCCAAGGTAAGGCCCACAAACAGGGTGCTGCTTTCAAGGGATTGTGTGCTTTGCCCATAGTGTCTGGTGGCTCTAGAGCCCTCAGGAGCACCCCTATTTGAGCCTTTGCTCACAGTGGCAGTGAGAACTTCCTGAGACATGCATAAGTGTAACCTCCGCAATGACCTCCTGACACATTTTGAAATCTCTTAGCCAGAAAAAGGTTTTTTCTATTTGATGTTTTCCTCCTTTGGTGAAGATCTTTTTCCTAATGCATCACTCGTTGGTGCTTGGCATTGGTCCCTCAGTGCCAGAGAGGCTCATCCATGGGAGTCATATTCATGTAGGAAGGAGATGGGAGAAGGCAGTGCATTTATTTGCTGTGTTTGGCTTAGATGCCACATTTGAGTAACTACGAGGTTCTCAGGTGGTAACTGTTAAGCAATAGTTATTATTAGGCTAAGTTTCAATATTATAAGAATAAGGTTCATAGTTACATGCACTCATATTGAGGACTTGACATGTTGGTCTGTTTTCTTTTATGAGGCACTGCCTATGTACTCTAGAGATTCTTGCCCTATATTTGAGAAGGACCCAGGACTCCCCAAGATGGGAATTTAGTATTTTCTTGTTTAATGTGTGGGTCTCCACCCACTGAGGTAAAACACTATAAGAAGATGAACACATTCATATTCCATAGAAGCATGCCCTAGATGCACCCTGTGCCAAACATACCTCCACCACCTAAACCTTACATCAGTGACCTTCCTCAGCCATATCTGCCAAAAAAACATTCTTCCAGTTTTACTTCCAACCACAGACCTCCACTTCCCTAGAGTTCACTTGTTCCTTCTTCCCACCCTACCCACACTTCCATGATAGTCGAAACCACACTTCAACACATCTCACCCTCACACTCCAGCTCTGTTGACCTCACCCATATCCCTGCACCACCATCAACCCCTTCCACTGTCAAACACTCACTTCAGTTCAGTTTGCGCATTGGCTGACCACTCTCTACTCCCTTCTCATTCTCTGGTAATCTATCTTCAAGACTCTATCTCTATGTCTGCTCAATATACTTAGGTCATATCAGTAAATCCTGCAATATTTATCCTTTAATGACTGGCTTACTTCACTTAATATAAGACATTCAAGATTCATCCATGTTGTTGCACATGTCAAAACTACATTCCTTCTCACTGCTGAGTAATGTTCCATTATATGTATTTCAATATTTTGTTTATATATTCATCTGCTGATGAACACTTAGGTTGCTTACAACTTTTGGCTAATGAATAATTCCATTATAACATTGAAGTGCATATAACTGCTCATGTCCCTACTTTCCATTCTTCTGGGTTTATACCTAGTAGTGTGATTGCTGGATCATATGGCAAGTCTATAGTTACCTTTAGAAGAAATTGCCAAACTATCCTATACAAAGGCTGCACCATTCTACATTCCCTCCAGCAGTGAATGAGGGTTCCCATTCCTTCACATACTCTCCAACACATAGTTGTCTTTTCTTTTGTTTCCATCTTACTCCTGTCTAATGGGGTAAGATTACATCTCATTATAGTTTTGATATGCATTTCCTTATAGTGAGTTATGATGAGCGCTTTTCACAGATTTTTGGCCATTTGTATTTCCTCTTTGGGAAAAGTGTCTATTCAAATCTCTTCCCCATTTTTAAATGGGTTGTCTTTATTTTTGAGAAGTAGGATTTCTTTATATATATGCTGGATATTAGATCCTTGTTGGATAAGTGGCTTCCAAATGTTTTCTCCCATTGAGTTGGCTGCCTTTTCAAATTCTTAACAAGCACTTTTGAAGTACAAAAGATTTTAATTTCAGGGAGATCTGGTTTATCTATTTTTATTCATTGCTCATGTTTTTGGTGTAAAGTTTATGAAACCATATACTACAAGATCTCATGTATGCTACCTTCTGTTATCTTCTAGGAGCTATACAGTCTTGACTCATATTTAGGTTTTTGATCCATCTTTAGTTAATTTTTGTATAGTGTATGAGATGGTGATCCACTTTAATTCTTTTTGGATATGGATATCCAGTTCTCCAAGCCCCATTTGTTAAGAGACTATTCTGACCCATTTGAGTGGGTTTGGTGTCCTTGTTGAATATCACTTGGCTAAATATGCAGTTCTACATCGGAACTCTCAGTTTGATTCCATTGGTCAGTATTTCTTTGCTTGTGCAGATTTGACCACTGTAACTTTGTAGTGTGCTTTAATGTCAGGTAGTTCAATTCCTCCAGTACAGGTTTTCTTGTTCAAGATCTATTTGGTTATTTGAGGCCCTTTATCTTTACAAATAAAAGTAAAAATTGGCTTTTGCCCCTTCACAACTGAGAATTGAGAATCTTAGCTGTAATTTTTTCATATATGCCATTTACAATGTTGACAAAATTTTCTTCTATTCTTATGTTTCCAAGTATTTTCTTCAAGAAAGAATGCCATATCTTGTCTAATTCTTTTTCTATGTCAGTAGAGATAATCATGTGATTTTTTTCTTTTGATCTGTTAATATGGTGTATTGCATTGATTGATTTGCTTATATTGAACAATTCTTGCAACTGTGGGCTAAAACCCACTTGAGCATGGTGTATAATTTGTTTGGTGTCTTGTTGAATGTGATTAGCAAGCATTTTGTTGAAGATTTTAGCATCTACATTCATTGGGAGACTAGTCTGTATTTTTCCTCTTTTTGTGGTGCTTTTCTTTTTTCTTTTTCTTTTTACATATTCATATTATATTTACTGAAACTGATGTACATATAGTGCTTTTCTTTATATGGTTTGTTATTAGGGTGAAGATGGCATCATAAAATGAGATAGGAAATGCTCCCTCCTCTTTTATTTTTTGGAAGTGTGTAAGCAGTATTGGTGTTAGTTTTTTCAGGAATGAATGGGAGAATTCACCTGTGAGGCCATCTGGTCCAGGGTTTTTCAATGTTAGGAGGCTTTTGATGACTAATTCAATCTCACTACTTGTTATGGTCTGTTGAGTTCTTCTATTTCTTCTTTTCTCAGTGTATGTTGCTAGTGTGTTTCTAGAAATGTGCCCATTTCATCTAAGTTATCCATCTTGTTGGTATTAAATTTTTCAAAGTATCTTCTTGTGATACTCTATTTCTTTAAGTGGTGATAGCCTCTCTCACGTTTCAATTTCATTATTTGCTTCATCTCTTTTTTCCATTGTTGTTGTAGCTAAGAGTTTGTCAATTTTATTAATCCTCTCAAAGAACAAGATTTTGAGCTTGTTCAATTTTTCTACTGTTTGTTTTTTATTCTTAATTTTATTTAATTCTGTTCTTATATTTGTTATTTCTTTCTTTCTGCTTGCTTTGGAATTAGTTTGTTTTTCTAGTTCTTCCATGTGTACAGTTAGGTCTTTTAATTTAGCTCTTTTTCCTTTTTGAAATATAGGTATTTATGGCTATAGATTTCCCTCTCAGGACTGCTTTAGCTTCCTCCCATAAATTTGATATGTTGTGTTCTCATTTTCATTTCTTTCAAGGTAATTTCTGTTTTCTTTTGCAATTTCCTCCTTGACCTAATGATTGGTCAACTGTGTTGTTTAACTTCCATAAATTTGTGCCTATTCTGGTTCTCTGCTGCTTATTAATTTCCAACTTCATTCCATTGTGTGAGAAAATTTACTTTGTATGATTTCAAATAAACAAAAAAGATGTGATAAATAATTAGACAAGACAGATGTGACATATAAAAACCAAAGGACAAAATGATTGAAGTAAGTACTGCCTTTACAATGCTAACATTAAATGTTAATATCTTAAACTCCCCAATCAAAAGGCACAGATTGGCAGAATGGCTTTTTAAAAAAGAGCCATCTATTTCTTGTTAACAATAGACTGACCATTGACCCAGAGACAATAATAAGTTGAAAGTGAAAGGTTGGGAAAAGAAGAAAGATCAGAAATAGACAAATTCCTTGAAACACACAAGTAATCAACACAAACTCTGGAAGATCAATTACAAATAAAGAGATAGACTCAGTCATCAAAAATCTCACAACAAGAAAAAAAAATGGTCCAGGACCTGATGGCTTCACAGGAGAATTCTACAAATTGGCCAAAGAATAATTAAGAAAAATTCTGTTCAAACTCTTTAAAAAAAAACTGAAGAGGAGAGAACACTACCTAACATATTCTATAAGGCCAGCTTCTCCCTCTTAACAAAGTCACAGAAAGATAATACAAGGAAAGCAGATTACAGACCTATTTGTTTTATGAATATAGATGTGAAAAATCCTTAAAATACTTGTGAATCAAATCCAACTGTACATCATAAATATAAAATACAGAACTTGAATATATGTGATTAAAATTCTTTCAAAATAATACATGATAAAATGGGTTTTATCCCAGGTATGCAAAGGTGGTTATATGATATATTCCATTAACACAATGAAGGGAAAAAATACATGATCATCTCAGTTGATGCACAGAAGGTATTTGACATAATCTAGCATCCTTTCCTGATGGCAACAAAAAAAAGATAGGAATAGAAAAAATTTACTCCACATGATAAAAGACCTGTATGAAAACCCCACAATAACACTGTACTCACTGGTGAAGTTCTGAAGTTTTCCCTCTAATATCTGGAACAGATAATGTTGCCCAATGCCACCACTAATATTTAACATAATATTTAACAATGTATTGGACATTCTAGTCAGAAAAGTTAGGCAAAAAAAATAAATAGAAGTTATCCAAATTAGAAAGGAATAAATAAAACTTTCACTATTTGCAGGTGACATGATCCTACATGTAGGAAGTCCCAATAATTGACAAAAAAATTATCAGAACTAATTAACTCTGCAAAGTGGTGGAGTAAGTGATCAACATTCAAACATTTATAGTATTTCTATACACTAGTAATGAGCAGTCTGTGGAGGAAAAGAAAAAAAAAAACCTTACATTTACAATAGCCACTAAAAGAATAAAATATGTAGGGAAAAGTTTAGCCAAGGATGTAAAGGACCTGTACACAGAAAAGTACAAAGCATTGCTAAAAGAAATCAAAGGCCTAAATAGATGGAGGGACAGTTCTTATTCATGGATTGGAACACTAAACATTTTTAAGACATCAATTCAACCCAAAATTATCTAAAGATTCAATGCTATCCCAATAAAAATTCCAACATTCTACTTTGCATATGGAAAAGTTAATTATCAAATTTATTGGAATTGTAAGGGGTCATGAATAGTGAAGATCAACTTTAAAAAGAGTAACAAAGTGGGTGGACTAAAACTACCTGAATTTAAAGCTTATTATAAAACTACAATACTCAAAACAGCATAGTACTGGCACAAAGATAGATATATAGACCAATGGAATCAAATTAAGAGTTCAGAAATAGACCCTCACATCTATTTAAAATTGATTTTTTTTACAAATCAATACTATTGATACATATTAACAAACATATAATTCATCCAAGGTGTACAAACAACGATATTTGCTATAATCACATAGTTGTGTGTTCATCACGTCAATCATTATTAGAGCATTTTCATTATTTCAATAATAAAAAAAAACAAACTAACAGACAAGAACATTCCTCATCTCACAATCTCTCTATGTTTCCTCCAACGTATATAGTTGCCATTTCTGGCACTTCTATACAAAGTGTATAATCGATGGCTTTTAATATAATCACAGTGTTATATATCCATCATGTCAAAAAATTTAGAATAATTTCTTTGCTCCAAAAAACAAGACTCCAAACTCCTTGACATTACTTCCTCATACCTACATAACCACTAATCTCCTTCACCTTTATATATTGATTTATATTTAGATTTTATATAAATGGAATCATACAATATGTAGTAGTCTGTATCTGGTCACCTTCACTTAGTATAATGTTTTTTATTGGTCTCATATTAACATTTTGTAGTACTAACTTACATTTGTTCAACTTCAAAGAAAAACAGCCATATATGCAATTCTACCCATATTCATATTTCACAAATATGTTTAGTTCATAATAGAACAATAATTCAGTATTTATCCTTTTGTTGCTTCACTAAAAATAATGTCCTCCAGGTTCATCCATATTGTCATGTTTCACAACTTCATTTATTCTTACTCCTGCCTAATATTCCATCATGTGTATACTCCACAATTTGTTTATCCATTCATCAGGTGATGGATACGTGGGTTGTTTCCACCTTTTGGCTATTTGAATAAAGCTGCTATGAACATCACTGTGCAGATATCTATTTGTGTCACTGCTCTCAGCTCTTCTGGGTATATAGCAAATTGATTTTGGACAAGGCTCCCATGACCACTGAATCCTAAAAGAGTAGTCTCTTCAACAACAGATGCTGAGAGAATTCAACATCCAAATGCAAAAGAATTAAGGAGGACACCAATTGAATAGCATATACAAAAATTAACTCAAAATAGTCCAAAGAATTAAATATAAGATCAAGGCCTATAAAACTCCTAGAAGATAAAGAAGGGAAGTTTCTTCAAGTCTTGTGTTAGTCAGTGGTTTTAAAACTGTACACCCAAAGCACAAGGAATAAAGTAAAAATAGGTAAGTATGGAAACTCATCAAATTAAAAACATTCATGCATCAAAGGACCATATCACAAAACTGAAAGAACTACTAGTCAATGTGAAAAAAATATGGAAAATATATATCTGATAAAGGCTTAATATCAAGAATATATAAAGAAATCTTAAAACTCAGCAATAAAAAGTCACAGAACCCAATTTAAAAATGTGCAAAATTGGGAAGCAGACTTGGCCTAATGGACAGGGCATCCACCTATTACATGGGAGGTCTGCAGTTCAAACCCTGGGCCTCTTTGACCCATGTGGAGCTGGCGCATGTGCAGTGCTGATGCATGCAAGGAGTGCTGTGCCATGCAGGGGTGTCCCCCATGTAGGGGAGCCCCATGCACAAGGAGTGCACCCCATAAGGAGAGCCACCCAGCATGAAAGAAAGTGCAGCTTGCCCAATAATGGTGCCACACACACGGAGAGCTGACACAAGATAACACAACAAAAAGAAACATAAGTTCCTGGTGCCACTGATAAGGATAGAAGCGGTCACAGAAGAACACACAGCAAATGAATACAGAGAGCAGACAACCGGGGTGGGGAGGGAGGGGAGGAGAGAATTTTTTTAATAAATGTGCAAAAGTCTTGGATACACATTCTTCCAAAGAGGTTATACAAATGGCTCCAAGTACATGAAAATATGCTCAATATCATGTTATTAGGGAAATTCAAATAAAAACCACAGTGATCTAATATTTCACTCTCAGTGGAATGAATACTATTAAAAGAGAGAAAATTATAAGTGTTGGGGAGTATGTGGTGAAATAGGAATACTTATTCATTACCAGAGGGAATGCAAAATGGTGCAGCAATGTTGGAAGACACTTGGGCAGGCCTCCAGTTATCTAGGTATAGAATTATCACATGATCCAGTGATCCCTCTTCTAAGTATATACCCAAAACACTTGAAAGCATGGTCTGAAACAGATATTTCCTCACTGATCTTCATACTGTCATTATTCACACTTGCCCCGAGATGGAAACAACACATGTACCCATCAACCAATGAGTAGATTTTTAAAATGTGATATATACATTTAATGAAATATTATTCAGCTGTAAGAAGGAATGAAATCCTGATTCATATGATAACATGGATGAACCTTGAAGACATGATTATTCAGTGGTGTAAGCCAGATGCAAAAGAAAAAATATTGTACAATCTCACTGATATGATACATTAGAATTAGCAAGTTCATTGAGTTGAAATCTAGAACATATCCTACCAGGGGCCATGTTGGGGGTGGATAGTTAGAGTTAATGCTTAATTTGTACAGAATTTCTATTGGGTTCATTGTAAAGCTTTGGAAATGGATGGTAGTGAAGATAGCACAATACTGTGAGTGAAATTAACAACACTGAATCGTATATATGAATGTGTTCCCCACCCCCTTGTGGCTTACTTGTTGTTTATTCTCTGTGTGCACTCACTGCATGCTCTTCTGTGTGTTTGCTTGTTTCCCTTTTTTTTTTTTTGCATTACCTTGATGAGTTGCTCTTTATAGTGCTTGTGGGCCAGCAGCTCTCTGCAGTGTGTGGGTGAGCATGCCTTCACAAGGAGGCCCCAGGACAAGAACCCAGGGCATCCCGTATGGTAGACAGGAGCCCAGCTGATTCAGCAACAGCCACTTCCCTAATAGTACAATTTTAATATTTTCACATCAGTTTAACAAAGTTCCCATACTAATGCAAAGTGTCCACCATACGGGGGTTATGAGAAACTGTATCTTTACATGATTTTCTGCAACTCTGTGACTTCTACACAAAATTTTAAAACAAGAATTACATACAATAAAATTTAACACTAAAAAATGGAGATCAAAAAAATTTTCTGCAGATATATATGAAAGCTGAAGAATTCCTTTTTTAAAGCTTATAAATTTATTAGAAAAGTTATGCATAACATAGCATCAACCATTTTCAAGAACAGTATTAAAACTGATAAGCAACAAAAATCAGACTAAATGTGTAACAAGAAACTAATTGTCTCCCCCCTTATTGTATTTTTTAAAAAGATACCTAGATCACAGATAATGTTATGTTAAATAATATGAGGTTCCATATACCCATTTCTCACTCACCCCCACTCCTCCCACATCAACATCTTTCATCAGTGTGGCACATTCATTGCATTTGATGAATACATTTTGGAGCGCTGCTACACTGCATGGATTATAGTTTACATTGTGGTTTACACTCTCCCCCAGTCCATTCAGTGGGTTATGGAAGGATATATAATGTCTTACATTTGTCCCTGCAATATCATTCAGGGCAATTCCAAGTCCCCAAAATGCTCCCATATCACACCTCTTCTCCCCTCTCCCTGCCCTCAGCAACTCCCCTGGTCAATGTCTCCATATCAGGATACAATTTCTTCCATTGCTAGTGTCATAATAATTCTATAATAGAATACCAGTAAGTCCACTCTAATCCGTATTTTATTTCTCCATCCTGAGGACTGTAGGATGGTGATGGCCACTCCACCTCTAAATTGAGAGGGAGCTTAGATCCCACATGGCTGATGGATGGGGTTCTCCTGCTTGCAGTTTTAGACTCTCTCAAGTTTTCTGGTGTGGTGATTGACAATCCTTACCTCACTGTTAGCTGACCTGGGTAAGTCCAACCAACTGGAGAGTAAGTGTTGCAACTCTGCTGAGGCTCAAGTCACAGCTGGCACATGGACAGTCTAGAGAATCAGGTCTCCTGATCATACACCAAACCCAGCACCAAGCACAGATTCAGTAACAGTGACAGAAGAGGCATATGTAGAGAAGTCACATCTGAGTCCAACTCCATCACACTCAGGAGCATAAATTCCAAAGTAGGGCCCACTGGCAATACACTGAACTTAAGAGCCATTTGCCATGACCATAGAACCCTGTGTGTTTCCATAGCCCTCAGGAATATCACTATCTGGGGTTGTATCCACTTTAGCTGTCTCTAGGCTCCTGCTGAGACGTGCTTAAGTGCAACCCCTCTGATGACCTCTCAACTCATTTTGAAGACTCTTAGCCATATAATCTAATTTGTCTTTACCATTTCCCCCTTTTATTCAAGGTCTTTTTCTAGTTGCATCACCAGCTGGTGCTCAGTAGCAATCCCTTGGTGCCAGGGAGGCTCATCCCCAACCCTCATGCCCCACACTGAGGGGAAGGTAATGGATTTACATGCTGAGTTCAGCTTAGAGAGTGGTCACATTTGAGCAACATGAAGGCTCTCAGGAGGTAACTCTTAGGCACCTTGAAGCTCTAGGCCTAGTTGAAATTTCAAGCATGGAGGCTCATAAGCAGAGTTATCAGTACATAATAATTTAGACAAACTAAACTAAAGTAAAAAATAGATTGGGGCATTAAAAAATGAAAAATATCATAAAACTTTTTTTTGATGTTTTGCCTGTCATCACTGTAATAGGTGTTTCTCTGTACGTACAATGGCAAGGCAATCTCTTCCATTTCTTAGTGTCTACATCCTTTCCTTTTTCTTAATTTTTATTATGTCTTCAAAAAAGTTTTAGGTCACAGTAAAGTCACATATAGAATGTAGGGGACTCCCATATACCCAACATCAAACCCTTTCCCCATTCCCCAATAATGAACTTTTTACATATGGATGTTACATTTGTTACAACTGAAGTACTGATACTGAAACATAGCTACTAATCATGGTTCTCCTTTGCTTTACATTATGATTTATATTTTAGACTCCACAATTTTATAAATTTTTGGTTTACATTATGGTTTACATTTCTACTATGTCTTTATACAAAGGGGAAATCCATGGTTTCAGACATATTCTATTGCAAATAAAGCTGCAAAAGCAATTTCATTTAATTACTGTTCTCAAGAAACTCAATCATTAAAACAGTATTTAAGGGAAGTGAACTTGGCCTAGTGGATAGGGCATCTGTCTACCACATGGGAGGTCCATGGGTTCAAATCCCAGGCCTCCTTGACCCATGTGGAGCTGGCCCACATGCATTGCTGATGCGCACAAGGAGTGCCCTGCCATGGAGTGTTGTCCCCCATGTGGGGGAGCCCCATGTGCAAGGAGTGCACCTCTGTAAGGAGAGCTGCCCAGCGTGAAAGAAAGTTCAGCCTGCCTTGGAATGATGCCGCACACATGGAGAGTTGATGCAGCAAGATGACGCAACAAAGGGAAACATAGATTCCCATGCCGCTGACAACAACAAAAGCAGACAAAAACAATAAAATGCAGTAAATGGACACAGAGAGCAGACAACTGGGGGAGGGGGGTGGAGAGGAGAAGGGGAGAGAAATAAAAAAATAAATAAATAAATAAAAATAAAACAGTATTTAAGACTTCACAAATTTAAAACATTCTACATAATTTAAAGCTTATTGGATGTACACCGAAGTCTGAGTTTCAAAAGTAGTTTTTCCTCCCCACAAAGGGCCAACACTTAAGGTAGGATATTTAGTGTAATTTTCCCCTAAAAAGTTAAGACTTTTGATAATAATAATAATAGTAACATAATTTCTTTGCTATCTAGTCTGTTAATAATAAAGCCATTATTTGGATGTGCATGTGTGTGTGTCTGTTTCTTCACATAAGTTATAGGAAACCAGAGAGGATTTTTAAATTTCCAAACACAGAAGAGCGCATCACTGAAAAAGAGATCAGTACTAAAATCTATAATACATATCAGGGAAGTCATTAATTTTCACAGCATTGTCTGCTTAAAGAGGTTAAGTAATCCAGGCATATAATTTCCCATCAGTGTGTCCTTTTAAAAGGCATGGTGTTTACTTAGGTTTTATTTGTTTTTCTATGAACAGTTAGGGAGCTCTTTTTTTTTTTTTTTTTGCCGAAGGGGATTGTAAGTCATATATATATATGTATATATTTTAAATATGGAACATTTCACAAATTTGTGTGTCATCCTTGCACAGGGACCATGCTAATCTTCTCTGTATCATTCCAGTTTTAGTATATGTTCTGCCAAAGAGAGCACTATGAGTCATACTTCATGTAGCATTTTACCTGATTATTTGATCTGTTATGAATTTGTACTCTATTGCCATTAGTTTTTTTTAATGGCATATAAAAATATTTATTGGTGGTAGAGCATCAGTAGTCCAAACAACTCTATAGCAACATTGGAACAAAATTCAACTCCTTTGACATTCATAAGCTCAAGAAAAATGAGGCCTGGGTAATATACAGAGGACAGAATTCTACCACTCAATACAACCACAACACAAAAGTCCCTTCCAGCAAAAAGATGAAAGAATTCTAAACCAGGAATTCTAAATCCTCACAGTGTCTCAAAAAAGTTAGGAGACAGAAATTTAGTTAAGGCCTGAAAACCATTCCCAGCCTTGATTTTAATGCCATGACATCTTCCATCAAAGAAATTCTGAACATGTTTCAACATCTCTTGGCAAAGTTAGCATGGCAAGGATTGTCTTCCACATTTAGCAGGAAAGTGACCTTAGATGGTTGAGTGGAAGTGGAAAGAGCTGTACCTTGAGACAGCCTCTGTGCCTGCACTTAGAAAATTCCATTTGACTTGCTAACTGAATATGGAAGTCAAGTTGTTGATGGAAAAGAAGTGGTGCCATCATGACATCATTCCTTTTTACACAATCCATTTTCCTGCCCTTAACCACACTTTAATCACTGTGGGTAATGATTGAGAGTCAAATTTGTACCATAAAGCAAGGTCGCAGCAGTAATGGAAAAAATTATCAACACTTGTAAAATTTGGAAAAAAACAACATGAAAAGTTTGTGTGTATGCATATAAGAGAGAGAGAGAAAGAGAATGTTAACACACACAAACCCAAAAGAAAAAATAAAACATCTGCTTTTTATTAGCAAACATTCAAAGCAAGGGGCAACCAAGTGGAGGTTGAGTAGCTGAAGTTTACTGGTTTTAAAAAAATCCATCATCCAGTCCAGATACCTTGATGAACCAAAGCTCTCTGAGAAACTTTTACAAAACATACAATGTAGGATGTCCATGAAAATCACATGGTTTTAGAACCTCAACAGCTTCAGCATTTCAGTTGTCTTGATGCTTCAGCATCATCTAAGGAATATTCCTAAATCTTCCCCTTCCAGTTCCCACATGTGTTCATGGATGAAATTATTGGAAAGACCTGTCTTCTTCACAGCCTGATGTCTTGGCTTGGGTTTGCATGTCTGAATCACACCCATCACCATCACATACTTTCCCATTGGATCCACTGAACACGCAAGAAATATGAGAAAATTAGCCAAGAAAAGTGCTCCAGGCAGCTCAGCCAGGCAGGGTTGGAGCTGGGAATTCAACCTAGATCTGTTCTGACTCCTGAGCAGTCCAAGTCAAACCAACTAACCTCCAGTTGGAATCCAAGACTCTCTGGATGGAAGGACCCTCACAGGTGAGGGAGTGGAGAGGGAAGGTCCACGCATCCTCTGGACCTCCTTAGCTTAAACTTCACACCCACCTCCCAGTCACACCAGTGGTCACATGCAGCACCCTGCACTTCCTTACGGCTCCACTGGGAAATTTGTCCAGTCTGTGTCCCTCCCACCCCCACCCCAGGCATGTCTATCTGGTCTCTGCTGCAGCCGGTGCCTCCCACAGGTCTGGGGTGCTGTACTGTTAATGAGCATTGACATGAGATGGGGTCCAGTGCATGTCACTCAAAAAGAAAAAAGTGCTGGTTCCTCAGACTGTTTGTGTGCCAGGCACTGGGCCAGGTGCTGGGGAGACAACTGTCCTCCTGGCGTTCAGTCTGTCAGGGGTTTCAAAGTGTGACTCCTAAGACCAACAGCATCATTGATACCTGGCAGCTGCCTAGAAAAGCAAATTCATGGCCCCACCCAGACCTACACTCTGAAACCCTGAGGGGGGAGATCAGCCCTCCAGTTAGTCCCATACAGGCCCATGTGAGCACAGCTGGGGTGAAAGAGGCAACAGTGCACTCCAGCCCAAGGCAGTTCCTAAAGGAACCTGCAGGAAGAGCCCTGAGGGAGGGCTTCCCTGGGGAAGAGGTTTTCAAGTTGAGTCACTGGAGATGAATAATAGTTTCCAAATACAAAATTTCCAGTTCAAATAATATGAAATCTTGGTCCATGTGTGGCAATGATGTCACAGTATGGTTCTTCCTGTATCAGCTCAATAGTTTACTGCTTTTTAAGAACCCAGAAGCTGTAGAACTTTGCTGAAGCTTGTTTTACATTTGTGTTTCATCATAGCTCAAGCAAATTTATTGATTCAGCTCCAGTTTTAGCAAGAGCTCACTGAAGACCAAGAAGTTTCTGTTGATTTCTTTGTTCCATCTTCTTTCTTCTTGATCCTGATCACCCCTAGAAGCATCTTCACTACCTTCTTTCTCCTTTTCCTTCTCCTTTTCTGGCAGAAGTTCTAGCCCTGATATTAGCTGACAGATATTTGGAGGATCTTCTGGAGGGAGTTCCACATGGAATCTTAACATCTGCTCAGCTTGCTGAGGAGGCATCACAAGCTCTGGATCAACTTGCCCAGCCTTTAGTTAACTCTCTTAGGTGGTGGTACGGGGCATGGTTGCCTCATCCATATTTGTTCTGCTGGTTTCCATAACTGATCCCTGGAGGTGGCTCCATTCGTCCAATATGGGCTCATCAATAACATCATGTTGCTGATGTTGCTGTTCCTGCTTATCTCCGGGAGCCTCAGGATTTTCAAATTCTTTAAGGAACTCACCTAAATTATCAGCTTCTCCTCCTTTCCTCTTTTCCTTTTTGTAAGGCCTTTTGATACAAGGTATAAGGCAGTGTGTAAGGAGCTTGAGTAGTCTATTAGTCCATGAAGGCTGAGCAGGTAAAGAGAAGTGTTTCCACTCCTCCAGTCTCTTTCCACACATCAGTTTCTTGCTGGGTGGAGTCAGATCCAAAGTAGTAACAATATCAGAATAATCACTAATTTGGGCTATAATTGTTTGGCTATCCAATCCTTTGACATTGTTGATAATTCTTCTTCCTCTTGGCTCTTGTTTCTTTGACAGAGATATCAATAGTTTCCAGAGCAAGTGCTTCTTCATTTGGAGCAAGTGTTGTTTGATCAGCCACAGGTGGCGTTGGTTCAACAGGATCCATTGAATCAGGACTACCAGGTCCACCTATTAATACATTATCATCTTCATCCATATCATCATGTGTAGGCTGCTCTGGCAACATCACCCCTGCCTCAGAGATTGCAGGGGGATTGTGGAAGATACTGCCATCATTATTACTACTAAATTTGTCACCTAATGTACAACCATCATTTCTGTCTCCTAAATCATCATTCTTATTTTGGTCTTGATAGTCTGGATGTTTAATTTTCTCATTCTGATTGCTGGTGCTCTGCTCAGGGTCAAGTAAGAGGTTAGAAAATCTCTCCCTTTTGTCATCCTCAAAAGCGCTGCCTTCTCTCATTATCTCATTGTCATACATTCCAACACTGCCAAAATCATTTTCTTTTTTTTTTTTAATTTATTTTTTTAATTATTGATTCTGTAAAAATATTACATTAAAAAAAATATGAGGACCCATTCAACCTCACCCCCCCCCCACCACTCCCCCACCCCCCCAGCAACACTCATTCCCATCATCATGACACATCCATTGCATTTGGTAAGTACATCTCTGGGCACCTCTGCACCTCATGGTCAATGGTCCACATCATGGCCCATACTCTCCCCCATTCCATCCAGTGGGCCCTATGAGGATTTACAATGTCCAGTGATTGCCCCTGAAGCACCATCCAGGGCAGCTCCAAGTCCCAAAGACGCCTCCACATCTCGTCTCTTCCTGCCATTCCCCATACCCATTAGCCACCATGTCCACTTTTCCCACCCCAATGCCACCTTTTCTCTGTGGACCTTGGCTTGGTTGTGTCCATTCCACATCTATGTCAAGAGGGGGCTCAGATTCCACATGGATACTGGATGCAATCCTCCCGCTTTCAGTTGTAGGAACTCTAGGCTCCATGGTGTGGTGGTTGTCCTTCTTCAACTCCATCTTAGCTGAGTGAGATCTTGTAGGACAATGGTGTTCCCATCTTCCTCTCTCATGTGTATCTCTTCCACTCTACTCTGGTTTAGGCTGAACAGCTGGAACACATCGATGTCATCTAAGTGAGAAAATGGTTCATTAAATCATGGAATTTTTGAGGTAAGGTAATGGCATTATAAGTTGCTTTGCAATTTGCCTCAGGCAGGTGGACAACATCTGGCTGGCTGGCTGGGTGAAAAGCCATCTTTATCTTAATGAATGCCTCATTACAGTCTGCAAGGAGATATTTGGCTTTCCTGTGATAGATTGGAACTACTCCCATTAAGAGATGTCCTGATGCTAGTAGTGTCATCTTCACCTTGGGAGAGAAGATACTCTCCATACTGTTCTCTAAGTTACATCCAAACACATGGGCATTGGTGAGCTCCTTACCCCTGATGAGCTGCTAGCCAGGGCCAGGCTGAGGGGCTTTGGGAGGGGAAAGGGTCAGGGGAGCAGGCAGACCCTTGTGCAGTGCAGCTTCAGACATCTCCCTCTGCCCCAGCGCCCCTGCCGCTGCTCATTCTGCTCTCACCTGAAAGGACTTATCACCATATCCACACTTCAAGAAATGTTGAAGGAGTCCTTTAAGGAGAAGCATGATGATAGGTGCTGAAAATATTTGTCTCCACAAAGGACTGAAAAGCATCAGAAATGATAACTAGATGGACAATTATATAAGATTGTTTCCTAATTATTAAAATCTTTGCAAAAGTTAAGCAACTGTTGGCACAGAAATACAACTCTGATTTGTGTTTTTTTAACATACCTATTAATTAAGTAGAAAATGGATACATTACTATTCAAAGTAAACTATTGGAAGATTCTTATACTATAGCTCAAGTTGTATATATCAGGTGAAGTTAATCCATGATGTGTTATACATGCATACTTACAGTAAAATGGCAACCAATATTTGATAAAGAATTTTTTTCCAAATTCTACTCAATTTATTCATTTTTTAAAAGAATATTACATTAAAAAAATATGAGGTCCCCATTCACCCCCACCATCCCCACAGTAACACTCTCCCCCATCATCATGACACATCCATTGCATCTGGTGAGTACATCTCTGGGCATCGCTGCACCCCATGGCCTGTTGTCCACACCATAGCCCACACTCTCCCACGTTCCATCCAGTGGGCCATGGGAGGACATACAATGTCTGGCAATTGTCCCTGCAGCACCACCCAGGACAACTCCAAGTCCTGAAAATGCCTCCACATCTCATCTCTTCCTCCCATTCCCTGCACCCAGCAGCCACCATGTCCACTTTTTCTACACCAATGCCACATTTTCTCGATTATTAACCACAATAGTTCATGAATAGAATATCATTAAGTCCACTCTAATCCTTACTGTATTCCTCCTTCCTGTGGACCTTGGATTGGTTGTGTCCATTCCACATCTATGTCAAGAGGGGGCTTAGATTCCACATGGATACTGGATGCAATCCTCCTGCTTTCAGTTGTAGGCACTCTAGGCTCCATGGTGTGTTGGTTGACATTCTTCAACTCCATGTTAGCTGAGTGGGGTAAGTCCAATAAATCAGAGCGTAGGAGCTGTGATAAAGAATTATAACTAGCAATCCAACAAAGGAGACATACTTAATAAAAAAATGAAGGCCTAATATCAGACCAAAAAAATCCACATTATTCTAAGTGAAGGAGACGAGACACAGAGTACTACATATTGTATGATTCCATTTATATAAAATATACTTATAAATCAATTTATAAAGATGATATTAGATTAGAGGTTACGTAGGGCTTGGGAAGGAATGATAAGAGAGGTGGAGTCTTTTTGGAGTAGTGAAAATTGTTCTAACATTTCTGAGATGATGAATCTACAACATTGTGATTATACTAAAAGCCACTGATGATACATTTTGGATAGATCATATGGTATCTCAATAAACTGCTTATTAAACAAATAAATAATTGTGCAAGAATAGCCAGAAGTAGAGCTATGTACGGTAGGGGAAACAGAGAGAGATTGAGAGGTTAGGAATTTTCTTTTTTGTCTTTTTATTATTATTTTTAAAATAATGAAAATGCTTTAATAATGATTGAAGTGATGAATGCACAACTATGTGATTATACCAAATACCATTGATTGTATACTTTGGATGAAATGTAAGAGTTATTAGTATGTACCAATAAAATTGATTAAAAAATGAAGGCCCAGCAGGGGAAACATGGAACAAGGAACAAATGGGACCAAACAAGTAACAATATAATATAATTAAACCTAAACATATCTATAATTACAATTAACTAAATAGTCAAACAGCACAATTAAAACACAGAGATTTTCTCATGAGATTAAATGCCATACCCAAATTTACCTTGCCTTCAAAAATGCACTTTAAACATAAAGAAAAAAATATGTTAAATATATAAAAGATAAATAAAAATGTACCCATTAACACTAATATAAAGTAGACTTCAGAGCATAGATTCCTTTCAGAGATAAAGAAATTAATTCCACAGTGATTAATGAATCAGTCAAACAAGATAACATCTAAATATGAAACACTTCTCTAGCAAATAACACAGCGTCAAAATATGTAAAGGAAACTGATAGAACTAAAAGGAGAAAGAGACATCTGAACAATTATAACAAGAGATTTTAACCCTTCCCTCTTGCTATTAACCTATTAACTTCTTTTTTAAAAAAGATTTATTTATTTATTTCTCTCCCCTTCCCCCACCACCCCAGTTGTCTGTTCTCTTGTGTCTATGTGCTGTGTGTTCTTCTTTGCCCACTTCTGTGTTGTCAGTGGCACGGGAATCTGTGTTTCTTTTTGTTGCATCATCTTGTTGTGTCAGCTCTCCGTGTGTGCGGCACCATTCCTGGGCAGGCTGCACTTTCTGTCGTGCTGGGCAGCTCTCCTTATGGGCGCACTCCTTGAGTGTGAGGCTCCTCTATGTGGGGACACCCCTGCATGGCACAGCACTCCTTGCGCGCATCAGCACTGCACGTGGGCCAGCTCCACACAGGTCAAGGAGGCCTGGGGTTTGAACCGCAGACCTTCCATGTGGTAGATGGATGCCCCAACCACTGGGCCAAGTCCGCTTCCCTGAGGTCAAAGATCCTATTCTGTGTGGGTTCAGTCTTTTGGATATTGTGGACTTGCAGCCCAATACATGGCCCTTTGATAAATGTTCAATGTGCTTTTGAAAATAATACAGTTTGAAATTTTGTGGTTCAGGGTTCTACAAATATCAACTGGGTCAACTTGGTAAATTGTGTTGTTCAAATATGAAAGGTATTCTTATTTTTATCTGAATTTTATCAGTTTTTGTGTACCATCTATTAAACTGTTTGAATACAGTACACTTGTTCCATTAGTCCTTTTTGTTCTCTTAGTTTTGCTTCATATATTGTCATGTTATTTATATATATAAAGTTTTCATCTAATTTGATGCATATTTCAAATTGATATTTTAAATTATAAAGATAAAAAGCAAATATGTATATTTGCATTATGGCATTGGCCTCCAAATTAGTTTGTGCAAAACCAGGGAATAAATTATTGAGGGTAAAATTGTTTTTATGGAAAATATAAAAAACCTGTATTTAAATTTATTTTGTTGCAATTATTTTGAATATTTATGTTTATATATTACCAGCTACACAATGCATTAATGCAATTACAAATATAGATAATATATAAATGCACATTCATATACATGGGATATAGTAACATTTTACTATAAATGTTCTGCAATAAAGTATCTCACAAAATAGTTTGAAACCACTATATTTCATCTTTTGATTGGTGGCTGGTGGGTGCAAAGCTGGTGGGGTATACCCTCTCAAAGCCACTTTCTTTTCTTTCCTGGAATCTGCCCAGGGAAAGACGTCTGGGTTTCCATTTCAACTTCTCCTCAGGCGCCGATGTTTCCTGGGGTGGTGGGATGTGGCCTGTGGGTATCTAGTGTCTGAGAGGCCTCATTTCCTGTTGTGGCTACCCCAGCACTCGCTCCCTGTCTCTTGTTTGTCCTCTTAACTCAGTATCACCCTCATTTTAGTGGCTGAGTCAGAGACTTGCAGCCTCTGAGATGGAAGGCTTTTGCTGTTGCTGCTGAAACCAAGGCCCACATTGGGGAACAGAGGAGCGGTAGTGTCAGACTGGAATGGGTAGAGACCACTCATCCCTCCAAAGGTCCCTCTCAACCTCCCACCAGCTCCCATCCAACCCCTCAGCCCCTCAACACATTCCCTGAGTGTGCCTTTGCCCCCTCTGTGACATCTTTTTTGGCCCCTCACTTTTCTGCCAGATTCACAGATTCACTTGGCCCAGTATCACCTGCTCCAGGAAGCATTCCTGAATTGCCTTCCCCTTAGGCCCCACTCACTCCCTATGCTGAGAGGTGTTCCCCTCTATTCCCAAATCACTAGACCAGTGTGCCCTCTATTGGAAAACATGTTATTTTCACACCGGATTCAGGCACATGTCCTTGGCCAACCCCAAGCCCCCAGGCTGCCTCTCCCACCCCTACCCCTGCCTGTGCTTCCAGGTGCTGTGGCCCTCATCACTCTGCTGGGGCCTATCTGCTTCTTGGCCTTCCCTGACTTGTGAGTGCCTTAAAGGCTGAGTCTTAAACCTTTAAATTTTTAACGGCCTTATTGAGCTATAATTCACCTACCATACAATTCTCCCATTTAAAGTGTACAATTTAATGGTTTTCATATATTTATCACAATCAGCTTTAGAACATTTTCATTACCTCAGAAAGAAACTCTGTACCTCTTAGCTATCATCCCCTTACCCTTCCAACCTCCCCTAGTTCCTGGCAGCCATGAATCCACTTTTTGTCTCTATAGATTTCCCTATTCTGGATTTTCTTATCAATGGAATTGTACAATATTTGCCTTTTTGTGTCTGGTTTCTTTCACCTTATGTGATGTTTTCCAGATCCACACATGTCATAGCATGTATCAGTTTTTCATTCCTTTTTATGGCTGAATAATATTCCATCATATGTGCATATCACATTTTGTTTATCCATCATCTGTTGATGTACATTTGTGTTGTTTCTACCTCTTGACTATTGTGACTGAGACTACTAGGAACATTAGTTTTGTATAGACAAGTAGTCTATTTCTCTTGGGTAGATACCGAGGAGTGGAATTGCTAGAGCATATGGTAAGACTATGTTGAATTGTTTGAGGAACCACCAAACTGTCTTCCAAAGCAGCTGCACCACTTTACATTCCCACTAGAAGTGGATGAGGCTTCCAGTTTCTCCACTTTCTTGCCAATACTCATCATCAGTTTTCTTTAATGTAGTCATTCTAGTGGGTGGCATGTGGTGAGCCTTAAACTTTCTGTTTACTGGAAAGTGAAACCTGGTGGGGGAAGCTCAATCCCCAAGGCAGACACAGGGCTGAAAGCCAAGTTCTTCCAGCCCTGCTCAGGGGACTTGGGGCAAGGTTTTATCCCATTGCTCAGCCCCATCGTTCTCTCCTGTGGCATGCAGTAAGGGTAGGTGACTTAAGAAAAAACAAAAACAACAAATAAAAACAAGAAAGAGTAGGTGGTTGACAAGTGTCCAACTGATGAATGGATAAACATGTGGTATATACATGCAATGGAATACTATGATGCTGTAAGAAGAAACCAAATTGGGACACATGTGATAACATGGGGGAACCTTGAAGACAATATGCTGAGTGAAATAAGTCAGACACAAAAGGACAAATATTGGGTGGTCCTGCTAATATGAATTAAATATGAAGAATAAATGCATGGAGTTAAAACCTAGAGTATAGGTTATTAGAAGATAAGAGGAAGGCTGAGAAGGTATACCAGTGTTTAATATATGTAGAAATTTTAATAAACTTGACTGTAAAAGTGTGGAAGTGGATAGAGTTGATGATAACACATTATAGTGAGTAGAATTAACACAGCTGGTTTATAAATGGGATTGTGACTGAAAAGGGTAATCTAGAGATGTAAACATCAATTGGAAGAAAGCTAGAGAATAATCTAGGGACTGAATAACATATTGAACACAGAGGTGGATAATTGTGGTTAATAGTACAAATATAAGAATGTCCTTTTATGAAGTAGAACAAATGTACACCACTATTGCAAGATGGTGGGAATGTGGAGAAGCAGTGGGAAAATACAGTTAATGTAACCTATAGACTATCATTAACAGCAATACTTCAACATTCCTGCATCAGTGTCAAAGATGTACTGTTAATAGTAGGAGGGTATGAAAAAATATGGCAAATGTATGCCATAGACCATAGTTGAAGGTAATAGTCTGATGATATTATCTCGTAATCTGTAACAAATGTTCCACAACAATATAGTGTGCTGGTGGAGGGTTGTTGTAAGGGAATTCCACACATGTACATGTGTACAAGTTTACAACTTCTCTAATAAAACTATAGCTTTTAAAAAAGAGTAGGTGGTTGAAATAATGGAGGAGAAAAGGCCCTAAAGGACGTATGAAAATATTGGGGAATATAGACTGGAAGTTTTATATTGATGCTAAAGCTCTTGAGCTTGATAAATCTGTACTTGAAATGGTTATGTAATCCTTCCTGTTAGGAAACATACATGGGAGTGTTACCTGTTCATGGAACATGATGTAACAACCTCTCAAATATTTAGAAAATAAACAGATAGTTGGATTGATGATAGCTAAAAAGACGAATAAAGAGAACGAAACAAAATGTTAAAATTGTGGCTCTGGATATGGGGTGCATGGAAAGTAGTATATTGGAGTTCTCTGGGTTGGTTTTGTATTACTTTTGCAACTGTACTGTTTGAAATTATATCAAAATAAAAAGTTTAAGGGAGAAAAAAGAAAAGAGTGGGTGGTTTTGAGAGGTGGTGAACATGCAGTTCTTAGCACAGACGCTGACATTCAGAGGGTGCTCATAAGCCCAGCTAAAACCTGAGCTCCCACAGTGACCGCAGGCTCCACAGCCCCGCGCAGGATCAGAACTGGGCGGGGGGTGGGGGGGCTGCTCTGCCCCATGGGGGATGCGCCCAGGGCCTGGGCTCAGGAGGCTGGGGAGGGGGCCCCTGACCAGAACCTCTTCCAGGGGGTTCTTGTCTCCTTTTTGAGACTCAGCCTATGGCGCCTCCTCCTGCTGATTTGAATTAGAAGGCGGCTGGTGCCTTCTGGAACACCCAGGGAGAAACGTCATTGTTGGAGGTCAGTCTTCTGCTGGCAGAGCCCCTGCCCTGGCCTGGCAATCCAGAGCACAGCATCCTGCACCCGCACAGTCGGAGCCTTCGCCTTGGGCCTCCCTCTGCCCGCCTCCTCCCCTCCCCACGCTGTCCCCTGGACCTGGTGAACCCTGGATGGGAGCCGAGACAAGGAGCCTCTGGCTGTCTGAGCTCAGCGGGCGGCGGTGCAGTGGTGGACCCAGGTCTGACTCAACTCCGAGCTGGCAAAGGCCCGGGTGCCTGGCGCAGCGCAGAGTTGGTACCCCCTGGAGAAGGGGGTGGGGAGGCACGGGGAAGGAAAGGGCCAGCAGGAAGGTGGCAACAGGTTGGTGGGACACTAGGCTTGGACAAGGATGGGTGCCGTTACTGCTTTTTTTTTTTTTTTTGAGGTACTGGAGTCAGGAATTGAACCTTGGACCTCGAATGTGGGAAGCCTTTGCTTAACCACTGAGCTACACTGGCTCCCCTGAGTTGTTTCTGTTTTTGTTTTTGTTTTTAGGAGGTACCTGAGATAGAACTTGGGACCTCGTATGTGGGAGGCAGGCGCTCAACTGCTTGAGTCACATCCGCTTGCCTGCTTTCATTTTACAGATGAGGAAGCCCAGGCGTGAGCACTGCCAGGAATGAGTGGTCTGGGGACGGGAAGCCCAGGTGGGCTTGCTCCCCACGCTGCGGACGGGAGCGCGAGCGCTTCAGGAGCCGGCAGGCGCGCGCCCACGGGAGAGGTTTAAATACATTGTCGTCGCTGGTTTCCTCGCCAGGCCTTGCCCTTCCCCACCTCCCTAACCGGGTAGCAGGGGAGGGGCTTGGGCTGGGCCACCAGCAGTCAGGGCCTGGTGACCTCCTCGAGGCCGGCAGGCGCGTGCCCGAGGGCCCCCTCAGAGGCGCGGCGGGTGTCAGGGCCTGGGGCGCCCTGGTGAGGCCCGCGCAGCTCGGGGCCCGCCCGCGAGGCGCCCGCCCGCCCCTTCCTCTTCCCTTTCCCCCGCTGTGCGCGGCTTCTAAGCGCCTTCTGCCCCGCGAGGACCCCCGGGTGGGCGCTGGGCGCGGCTGGCACCCCCCACAACCAGCTGGCGTTTCCGGGGACCCACCGTCTCCCCGGCCCCCTCACAGCAGTTCGGTGTGGGTGGGCTCGGGGACCCGTCCTAAATGAGGTCGCTCCGTGTTCCCCCCGGGGTTCGTTGGGGGATGAAGCGCAGGCGCGGGCCGTGGGCGGGAGCAGGGCTGGCCGCGGGGTGCGCTCAGCCACATCCGTTTTAGTGATTCCTCTTCCCAGCCTCCGCTGAGGACCCCCTTAGCCGGGATTCCTTCTCTTTTCCTGTGGTCTTTTCAGCCCCTGCCCCTCCTGTTAAAAAGAAAGCCGCACCTATAGCAAAACAAAAGCTCACCCGAGTGTGGAGGAGAAAAGAACTTTATTAACGATCTTGCAAGAATGGGTGCACGACCTGGATAAAATGGCCTGCGCACCCAACGGCAAGAAATGCTGCCATTTATACCCTCCACCTAGCACGCAGGTCCCTCCCTGGTCCCCACTGACTGGGCCCTTCAGGGGTTCCAGCCTCTCCGAGTCGTCTAACTAAGCTCCGCGTCCCGCCCTCAGTCCCTGATCCGGCCTCTCCACACCCGCGGGCTGGGCGCTCCGCCTTCACTCCTGGAGGTTTTTCCAATTTGGCGCCGTTTTCACTGTTGACCCCACCCCTTCTCACCATTGGCCCTTCTCGCTCTGGCCCCGCCCCCAGCACTCACCATTGGCCCTTCTCGCTCTGGCCCCGCCCCCAGCACGCACCATTGGCCCCCCTCGTTTTGGCGCCATTTTTCAAATTCCTGGCACGCCAAAGCGCCGGAAGCCCCTTCCCTCCTTCCTCAGCGGCAGAGCCGTCTCAGGCTTCTGCTTTGTAGAAATTAAACGTCACCCTTTCCCACACTCTCTGAGGTCCATCCTGAACCCCACTTTCTCTCCAGAAGTCTGCCTGGACCTCCCCAGCCATGGGACGTCCCTGGCAATCATCTCTTAGGCACTTAGAATTTTTTTTGCCCTTTCAGGGGAAGAATTCTTTTCTTTTCAAGACTGGAAGAAGAGACCCCACAGGATGACCAGGCTGCCTGGGGTGGTGAGTTACAGATGATGGGGGCTTTCATTTCCCACCGCGTGTGTACCCACCTTTCCTGCACGGTGCGTCATTAAATTTAGCTGGAAGAGAATTCCAGGTAAATGCTGCTGTAAAGAGGAGTCTGCTGCAGCAAAGGCGGGAAAATGCTAAAAGCGGGTGGGAAGTCTGGGTGGGGGGTAAGTTGGAGTTCTCTGTGTGAGGGGGCTTGTACTGTTTTTGATACAGTTTGGTAAGTTTTAAATTATTTTAAAAATGAAAAGTGTTTAAAAAATTATGTGTATCCACTACATTGAAAAAAAGGTGTTAGAATGGAAAACAATATAGAGTGTGCCTCTTGTGCTGGTGGCGTTTCTCACGTTGGGCCGCCTGGGGCCCCTCTGGACCGCATCCTGGGGGCTCGCCGTCTCCTCCTGCCCTCTGCGCCCAGCACGTCCCTCCGCAGAGCTCCTCACCCCGACCCCGGGCTCACCGCTGCCTGTCGCCAGGGTTCCAGCTGCTGTCCAGGTGCAGCCCCGTCCCCGCTCCCGGGGCCCCCTGCCCGCAGGACGCCCCTCCTGTGCCCGGGCTGCCCTGGGACGCCAGTGAAGCGCCTTCTCTGCGGGGCTGCAGGGTCTCAGGGGAGGGAGGACTCAGAAACACGTTCGGGCTCCGCGGGAAGGCGCTTCGTCGTCGTCACGATGGCAGCCCTGGCCTTGAGCTCAGCGCTTTACCTGGATTGGGTCACGTGACACCCCCAGCCACCCAGAGCCAAGGCGCTAGGAAGTGCATCTTGCACGCGGGTGGGGGAGGCTGCCCGGAAGAGGAGAGGCACACCTACTGTGTGGCCTAGGAAGGCACACCAGGTGGTCTTGTGGAGAGAGCAAAGCAGCTGAACCTGGAGAGAAGCAAGCCTCAGGAAGAGAGGAACCCAGGAATCCTGACCCCTTGCTGGCATCAGCAGCCATCTTGCTCCAACATGTGGCAATAGACTTTGGTGAGGGAGGTAGCTTGCACTTTATGGCCTGGTAACTGTAAGCTTCTACCCCAAATAAATACCCTTTATAAAAAACAACCAATTTCTGCTATTTTGCATCAGCTATTTTCCTTCTGCTAATTGAGCATATATATATTGGGCTAAAATGCATATATACATGTAAAATGCATAAATAGAATGCAACATATTTGTAGCTATATCCAGTCACCTTTATAATTTGTCTAATTCATTCAATGTTAGATTACAAATATTTTCCTCTACTGCTTTACAGTCTTGATAATGACCATTTTTGAAGAGTTAAATGGCACTTTATCTTATTTATTTGTTTGTTTGTTTTTCTGTTTTGTTTTGCTTGGGGCCAGGGATTGAACCTGGGAACATGTAAATAGGAAGATGGTGCTTAACCACTGAACCACAGTGGCTCCCTGAGTTAATTTGTTTTGTTGATTTGCTTGTTGTTTCCTTTTTTTTTTTTTGAGGGCACCAGGGATCAAACCTGCATCCTCCCCTGTGGGAAGAAGTTGCTCAACTGCTTTAGCCACATCAGCTCCCGGTGCTTCATCTTATTTAGGAATCAAGATTTACTAATTCACTTCCCAGTTGTTTAGCATTGAAGTAATTTATATTTTTTAGTGTATAGAACTGCAATACATATCTTTATGCATGTAGTGTTTTCCTTCTTTTGAATTTTTTTAAGGTGTCATGCTTTTTGTTTAAATTACAGATGAGAAAACTGAATCCATTGGTATCTGTAAAGAAGTCTGATTTAGCCCCAGTTATAAGAGAACGCCACTGTTGCATCATAAATATCAAGTAAGTGGTTTTGATTCATTGATACTTTTAGTATCCTAGCCTGTTGTTCAGATGCTCTAGTTGGAATCCTGAATATTTTACTTGAACAATTTATAGAAAACAAATGACTTCTACCATTATTATTCTGTTGATATTCTAAATTGATGCACAAATTCAAGACAGCCTTAAATTGAGGACAGAATAAACTGCTGTGCTCTCCTTCTTTCAACATTGGTGGAGTTTGGCCAGTTCACCAGCAGGGGGCAATGTGGGTCTGGGCCATTCCCTGAAAGGGGACTTGCCTGGGGGATTAAGCCCTATGCTCACTGTTAGGGACTCAGCAGCAGTGTCCCTGTAGCCTAGCACAGTCCCCTGAACAAGTAACTTTGTGTCATTTCAGCAGCTGCTTCCTCCCAGGGGTAAATAAACCTTCAACCCCTGGCTTAGTGGAAACTGATCGCATTTTCCCTAGGGTGTATCCTTTGAGGCATAGGCAACAACAGGTTATTATTATAAATTGTTGAAACCAATGGAACACTTGAAAGTTCCCTTATACATCTGGCCATATCTAGTCATTGCTGGCCACTGCAGGAGTCTAAAACTGCAACATAGTCTCCATCCTCTATCCAGCAATTGCCAGCTGCTGCAGGAGTCTGATCCTGCAACCTGCTGAGGTTTCTCTTAATTTTCATATACTTACTAAATATTTCAAATGCAATGCATAACACATCAAACACACTTACCTTGCTTCTTACTTCTACAACCCCACTATGATGTTGTCAATTACCAGGTATTTATTTCAGCAACACAAAAAACTACTTTCCTATTTTATGATCTTCCACTTTAATATGCAGATTAAGGTGGCCCCTGCACCTTTACAAAACACATTCCTTTAGTATCCTAGGCTGTTGTTCAGATGCACTAGTTGGAGTCCTGAATATTTTATTTGGACAATTTATAGAAAACAAATTATTACTTCTACCATTATTATTATTTTGTTAATACGATTCTGCAGAAGAGAGGAAAAATGTGAACTGAAAGTGTTTGTTTAATTTATGCTTCTTATGTAGTCATAAATTATTGGAGGAGGGGAGAAAGAAAAGACAGAATTTAAGCTGTAATCTGTAAGTGCAGTCAGATGAGATTTTTACATAAAATTATATTAATGTCAGAGCTATAAATACCAAGTTGTAATATTCTGTGGTCAGGTAAAAGCACAGAGTCTGCTGCCAGTGAGGGTGACAAGTTAACTTTAGACCAGTGAACTTGCTGGGGGTGCAGGCTGGAGGGTAGACTGTGTTAGTTCATGATAAGTGATGAAATATCATGACTTGGAATCTGATTCTAACCACTGTCTTAAAGGTAAACTGTCAGAAGGTAAATGCCCTCCAGAAATTCAGATCAGGTGGCCTTTGCCATTTGACATTACCAGTCATTTCATCACTCTCCATGTAGTTATTTTAGTTTTGACTATGAGCAGTACTGCATATACCTGAGGATTTAACTGTAAATCTTTTCATGAATTTGATCCATCAGAGTCAGAGAAGCAAAGTAAAAAACCCAGTGGACTTTGAAACCAGATAGAGAGCATCTCCTCTTTCTAGAAATGCCATGGAGTCTGAGACAGATTTAGTGACTTATCAATGTGTGAGAGAATCAGGATTTGACTCTCTAGCATCTGTATCATCTTATTTCACATTTCTTGCTTGTTACATTATACCCCACTGCCATTTTATGAAGAGAGAAATTCCTTTCTTCTGGAGTTCATATTCTGCTAGGTGAGATGGGACAAACACATAAAGACATTCAAGGAAAACAATTATAACCCAATTTATGATCAAATATAGAAAATACATAATAAAAATTGCATGCATAACTAATAAGGAAAGAGGAAGCAAATGAAATGGTTGTCATGGCAAACACAAAGGTCTCAGAAAGGAGGAGTTTTTGAGTAAAGTTTTAAGTCTCAGGACATCAATAATTATTTTCACAGATGAATTCTAATTTATTGTTTTTTTTCCTTTATGATTTTCCTGAGTAAGCTACCTGGAAACAAAAAGACCCATATCTATGCTTCCAGTGATGATAAAATTTCTCCCTCTTAGTAACCTAATAAAACCTGCATTTGTAACTATATATTTTTTACTAAATACACTTTCATTCTAAATGTTTTCATTACTGAAAAAATAATGTAACTTTAGAGACTTTTTAAAAATTCACCTATCAAAACTATCCATCTATATGTTTTTTTACTGTTTGGGTTACAAGGAACAGAGACTCACTCACTGACTCAAATAAGTGGTTTTGTTGATGGGATACTTAGGCCAGTAAAGGAAATATACTATGTGGAATCCCAAGGATCAGAGTCATTGTTAATCTGGAACAGAGACAGGCACTGTAACCAGAGAGCATTTTGGTTCAGGAAAGCTTCAGGGACTCCAGGTGTGGGAACTGGATAATGATGATGACTGTAATAGTAATAACACTTATTAGGTGCTTTCCATGTGCCAGGCACTATAGTCCTCACTACCACTCAATAATGTAGCTCAACACAAGAACCTGTTAGAGTGGGGGACTGTGCAGGACTGTGTATCAATATGAGGGCCAAGAAAGGTATATGTGGCATAGATTTAGGGTAAGTATTACAACATGCCATGGTTGAAAAACACTTCAGAAGGGGAAAGGCAGATTGTACTCATGGTATCAGGGACACTAATTGTAGGGAGACAGTCTGGGTGGAATGATTGTGAACATACACTGTGTGGCAGGCAGACCCTTGTTAACCTTGGGCAAGCGACTTCATCTCTGTAAGCCTAAGTTTTCTCATTTGTAAAAGAAGTCCCTTCTTACTAGGGTGGTTGTAAAGGTTAAATGAAATAATACATAATTAAGTACTTTACAACAGTGTTTAATACATAGGGCTAAAAATCAAAGTGTTTATCATGATAAATATTTGAAATCATTTTAAATGAAAGAGTATTCTTGCCTTTCAACCAAATTGTTTCCTTCATAAAACCTTAAACCAGATCTTAAATTCTGCAAAGGCACTTATTGCAATAATGTAACCAAAACCTGAAATTCCTTTTCATATGATTTAACTGAAGTTCTCTGTGTGTGCATGGCCTACATCTCCCTTTGCAAAGAGATAGCGCTATCTCCCCATCATTCTTCACCATACAGCTCTTCAATTCTTTCCATACTCATCAAGTCAGAGGGGTGCCTAAGCCATCTAAGCACTTTCACCTGTCTTCTGCTATGTTGAAAAGTCCATTGCTTAATTGATTTTAAGCAGTTCATAAATATAAAATATAAACTGGATTTCTTAATTGCGCTCTATTTTTGATGCTGATTTTAACTTAATTGTATTTAACACTGGAAGCTACTTAAATTCATTATCACATTGTTAAAGGGCAGGAGTACTCAAAAATATACTTATCACACCTATATGCTTCTGTGTACATGTGTATGTTTTCTGGCTTGTGATTTTGTTCTAGTAATTATGATTTTTTTTAAAAAAATATTTATTTTTAAAAATTACATTAAAAAAATATGAGGTCCCATTCAACCCCACTGCCCCCACCCCCCACTCCCCCCACAGCAACACTCTCTCCCATCATCGTGACACATCCATTGCACCTGGTAAGTACATCTCTGAGCATCACTGCACCCCATAGTCAATGGTCCACATCATAGACCACACTCTCCCACGTTCCATCCAGTGGGCAATGGGGGGATTTACAATGTCCTGTAATTGTCTGTGAAGCACCGCCCAGGACATCTCCTCATCCCGAAAACACCTCCACATCTCATCTCTTCCTCCCATTCCCCAAACCCAGCAGCCACCATGGCTACCCTTCCCACACCCATTCCACATTTTCTCTGTGGACATTGGATTGGTTGTGTCCATTGCACATCTATGTCAAGTGGGGGGCTTAGAATCCACATGGATACTGGATGCACTCCTCCTGCTTTCAGTTGTAGACACTCTAGGCTCCCTGGTGTGGTGGTTGACCTTCAACTCCATGTTAGCTGAGTGGGGTAAGTCCAATAAATCAAAGTGTAGGAGCTGAAGTCTGTTGAGGCTCTGGGCCTGGGTGTCATATTATCAGTCCAGAGATTCAAATTCCCTAAATATATCTAAAACCCCAGCACCAACTACAATTCCAATAAAGTAACATGCAAGTCTTGTGAAAAGAGATCCCCTCTGAGTCCAATTCCAACATGCAGAAACACCAGCTCCAAAGAAGGGCCATCTGCCATGGCCGTGAACCCCATCTGCCATGACCATAGAACCCGTGGGTCTCTTTATTCCTCAAAAGAACCAATACCTGGGGTTGTATCTACTTTATCTGTCTCTCAGACTCTGCTCAGTTGTGCATAAGGGCATTCCTTCTGACAACCTCCAGACTCTTTTTTAGAGACTCATAGCCTTATATTCTCATTTCTCCTTTCCATTTCCCCCTTACATTAGGTCAAACAGCATTTTGAAGTCATGTTATTATATGTACACAGGGATATTCTGCTGATCCGTGTTGAACCTTTAATTCAAGGTCCTTTTCTAGTTGCATCTTCAGCTGGTATGTGGTAGTGATCCCTTGGTGCCAGGGAGGCTCATCCCCGGGTATCATGTCCCACACTGGGGGAAATGCACTGCATCTACATGCTGAGTTTGGCTGTGAGAGTGGCCACATTTGAGTAACATGAAGGCTGTCAGGAGGAAACTCCCAGGCACAGTGCTACTCTAGGCCTTATTCTTATTGCAGGTGTATAGGCTCAAAAGCATAGCCATTAGTATCAGGAGCCCACTGTTGGGCCCTCCTTCCTTCCTGGTTCTTGCGATTGCACCTGGGGGACTGCTGCTGCTCCCCCAGGGTCCACGACAGTGACCCCCCGGCCAGGGGCCCAGTATCCCCCCAGCTGTTGTTTTTAATTATTTCCACTATGAGTATATCTAGACATTACTATATACCCTGGGCATATGCCCTGTATAACTCCCTGTCAACCATATATATCCTGTCAATAACATCCTATATCAGTATTCCTCCGCTGCCATTGTTGAACCACTCTGTGATCCAAAACTTCCTGTAAAGTGAATCCCAACATAATGTCAGCTTCACAAGAGTCTTAGATCACCAAAATTCATATATACAATATACAGTACTTCCCCACATTCACCATAAAACCTTTTCCCTTCCACAGCGACAATCTTTTAACTTGTTCATATCATATTTCCTGAAACTGATGTACAGATTCCGAGACAATAGCATTCAAACTAGATGACATCTGTGCTTACTATGTGGTCCATACTTTAGGTTGTACAGTTTTCTAAATTTTTTAGTTATCCTATGTTTTGCCTTATGGTTTACATTATTAGTCTGTCATCCCCTATATGTTTTTGGTGTAATATTACATGTTTTATATTCATCTTCGTGTACTCTCACAAAACTCCTCTCTTGCCCCCATATTTACCTTGGTTCCATCCATTCCACATCCATTTTCCCCTCCCCTTGGGGCCCACAACGCCAGCCAATCTCCATTTCCCAAGAAGCCATGTCCAGAGATACTTGCAGCAGTATTCAGGGCCTGACTTTCTCAACTGCCCTAATGCCCTGGGAGCCATCCTTTCTCACTAGAGATACAGTTCTTTCTATTTGATGGCATTAGTCCTCCCTAGGATGTGGGTCCACCCCAACTCTCACTTCTTGGGTCTCTTCCCAATGGTACAACCCACCTTGGCAAAATGAGCCTTCAGCTATTTGCCCAGAGTCTGTCCCACATCAGACCGTACCCCCTGAGCATCCTAAACAGGTAACCCTCCTACTTACACTTTGATACGATTTTTTCAACATTTTGTTCTCAATGAACACCTGACACTCTCCCATGTTCGGATGTTGCCCCTCCCTCCCCCCAATTTTTGGACAATATTACCCCTCTGCCCATCCCCAGCCCCCCTCAAACCCACAAAGCCCCGCCCAAAGGTAACCCCTTGCCCCCATTTTGTCCCTTCTTTGTGCTCATGCTTACCACCAGCTCATCACAGATTCCACCCCTACAGATGTTAACTCACATCCTTCCTCCACCCCCCGATTTCCTGTAAGCCTCTTTTCCGGAGTCTAGCTCTCTGAGGCAGTTTGCTTATTTCATAACCATCTGTTTCTTTAGTGTTTAATCCTCATTGTGAGCACTGATGAAATTAGTGTATTTTCTCTTCCTTCTCTTTCCCACCCTCTCCTCTAGTACCTGATTTTAGGTGATTATATCATTTGCTAAAAAGTTTGCATTCTGTAAATATGCTTATGCTAATGACTATCTTGAGATGCCAATATGGCACCTTCATTGTCCCCTCTAGCCAAGTGGTGAGTCCCATGGGACCAAATGTCAGACAAGGAAAGGGAATGGGTCTATCACACCAATGACAACATCTGAGTGAGTGATAGGCAGGCAACATCACCCATCACTGCCCCTCTCCTCTAAGATACACCACCTAATTGCTTGACTCAACTCCCTTGCTCACATCAGTTCTCTAATATATTCTCTTTCTCCTCAGAAAAGCCAAGAATTTGATGTCCTTGTCTTTGATTCTGTATTTCCTAGGGGCAATAAAGGCCCTCTGCCATCATTTGGAAAGCAAGTACAGAAAAAGAAGTTAGCTCAATTTTCTTAATTTTTGCTGATTCATGAAGTGATATAGACTTTTTTTTTTTTTACCCATGATCTATGTTTGGTCCAGAGATTTGAAGATTTTCTCACAGTCAGCCATGGAAGCAAGGTAGAGTTGGATTAGAATCCCATTTCTTGCCCAGTATTCATCTGCCATGTCAAACTCTATGTAATCCATAAATTCCATCAAACTTTACTGGAAGATACTGGAACAAGTCACTTGTACAGAGCAGGGGAGGGCAAGTGTAAGAAGGAGTTTAAATGATGTAGTGCTTGTCATTTGTTTAAGAGAGATGCCACAAGAATGTGTTATAGATACAGCTGGGACCAGGGTTCAATGACTTCCACAGATGGCTGTCTACTCAGTGAGCAGCATAATGTCCCCATATACAGGAAGCCTGGAAATGCATTTGTGAAATCTCAGAATGTGAGCCCATTTGTAGGAGTCCAACATTTTTATGGTTTCACTTCACGTGTTGGCAAGATGATGCCTAATAAGATCATGGCATAATGTGGCTGACAGGTTTTTATGTGTGTAGGCATTTTAAAACTCAGTAAACCACATTAAATGATTTTATTTTTAGAGGTTATTTCTAAAATAGTGCTTTTAAATGTAGGATGGCCAAGTGTTCGTGTGTATTTAACAAATTTGAGAAAAAAAAGTCAAAGTTGAAGATAGGCAGACTATGATAGTTATTCTATGAATAACTGGAATACCTGAAGGAGAAAACCAAAGCAAAGACATGAAAAATATTAAAAATTATGATTCCTCATTTTTCTGGAAAGATTCTTTGAAGCTGCATAATATATCTTTACACTGTTAACACAGAATGACTAATAGCAAGACATAGTCTAGCTAAAATTACTAGGAGAGTACAAGGAAAGAATGAAGTCTTTTGTGCATTAGAGAAAAGCAAGTGGCATTATGGAAAGAACATTAGAATTTCATCATCAGTTTTGATAATACTTTGTGCCAGAAGAAAATGGGGTAATATATTTGTGGAAAGAAATGTGAATCATGGTGTTATAAACAGTGAAAGTGACATGCAAGTGAAAACAGCATTGAAATCCAACTTCAAAGGCTTGAAATTGGGTAATATTGTTCCCATGATCCCTTTCCAGGTGAGTGAACAGATTTCAGGAAATCAAATGTCTAGACTTTGGTAGGAGGACAGATGTTAAGTCTTACATTTAGACTTATTTGTCCATTCATTAGCTCTAAGTTTGTTTAGGGTGCTTATCTATATATGTTTATTTTATTGATAAGGATGAGACAAGTAGTTGGAGAGATATTGTTTAATGTATTAACATCTAAAATTAAATGTTTCTATTTCTAAAACTCAGTATAAATCTTTCAAAAGGAAAAATAACTTTTCCCCAATTGGCTGATTAGCAAATTGGGTAAAATAGGATGAGCACTGAGGCATGTCCATTTCTTTGGTATTATATCCCCTTTCAGTTTCCAAATACCATACTAACTCCAGATCCTCTGAGATTCAGACTGAGGCTTCCAGCTCAAGGTCTTTGTGCTGTCAGTAGGACAGATCACTGGGGAGGTATAGAGATGGATGGAAGAGGAGTTCTTCTGGAGTGGGTAACAGGACCCAGAAGATATCTCAGATCCTTAACTTGTCTGCACTTATTTTGACTAGCCAGTTAATGTTTCCACCTCCATCTTCACATAGAATACTGGAAACCCGTTTCTCCTCAGTCTTGCTGATTTTCCTAAAGTGCCAAAAGAAGGTTAGGAAAGTAATGGAATGCACTTGAACTTGTTTCCTTTCCTCTCTTTATCCTATCCACTCCATACTCACATTTTCTCTTCCTCTTCTTCCTGTCTTTTCATTTCTTCAGTGTCTTTAGTGTATTCTAGGAAAAGAGATTTATGAAGAGGGACTCCTCTTCCTTCAACAGTGTAGACAGTTGCAGTGAAAGGAACCCACTTGAAGACCATGTGCACATCTGCAGGAACACACCTGCAAGGGGAAAGCCCACTCCAGAACTAACTTCACAGGTGCTCCTTCCACTGGGTATGGCTTAAAGCTTCTGACAACCAGCCCAACTCCCTGCCTGGACCATTTGAGGTTATGCATGCTGATTCAGTGATACACATATGTTTAGAACCAGGGCAATGCTAAGAAAATAGGTGAGGAGGGTGGAAGAAATTTATAGACATTGTTGGACCCATGACCTTAACTTCTTGGATGAGACCAGTTCCTTCAGGATAAGAATCATAAAATAAGGAACACATAGAATGGAGAAAAGCTATAAAGAGAAGCTTATGAATAAGAAAGGGCGAGATTACAAAAAAGACAGAAAGAGGAAGTAAATTACATGCAAATTGTTGTTCTTTGTATCTGATACTTCAGAAGCTATGAAGTAAGCCTCCTGGTGAACTAGGGCAGTGGTGATCCAGCAATGGTTGTGAAAGAAATGGGAAAGTTAGGGTTAAGGGCAGAATTCAAGTTCCTGTTGTTTATGACAGGATGTGGCCTGATACCAGGACACAATTCTGTCCTCATCACCACACTCCTCTCCTAGGACCTCAGTCACTTCACCTCTGCTGTGATGGAGTGGGTCTAAGATTCCATCATCCTTTTCCCACCTCTCAAATACTGTAACTGGCCAGCAAGGAATGCCTGTATCCTCTTGTTCCTCTAAGAAGGCAGACACACTCCATGTCTTCCTATACATGACATTGTCTTTCTTCCCTTTTTTACCACCCTATCTTCCTGCCTCTTCTCTCTCTCTGTATTATTGCCCATTTGTTTTCTCCTTGTCAGCTTCCACCAATCATATTGTTCTGTAATACAGGAACACTGGAGGAACAGTCATTGTTCCCGTTATTCCCATATTATACTGCCATCCTCTCCAATAAATCAATTGATCAATTAACCAATCCATTTTAAACCAGGGAGCAACTCTCAAAAGGCATGGAGTTGAATCATGTCCTGTGGATGACAGTTACCACCAATTCTACAAATCAAGTGATTGTCCTGTGACTGCTATGACCTTAGGTTCATGGGAGACATTGTCCTCACAACATCCCTTTAGGTTTCTGAACTGAGTAGAGGGGATGAATATAAGATTAGAGGTAAAGTAACTTGTCCGTATTCACTTAGTCTGAAAGTGAATAGGAGATCTACAGGCCACTTAAATAAGTGGAATCTTTTGGAAATTCATCAGGCCATTGAAGTACTAGCATTATTGGGGTGCCTGGATAAGACTGAGGAAAGATACACAGAGGGCATGACTGTTGAGTGGGGACCAGAACAGAGTTGACTGGCAAGAACACTTATTCAATAGTTGAACAAGACTTGATTCAACTCCATGCTTCTGAGAGTTACTCCCTTGTTTGATAGGGTTGCTTAATTGATTGATTGATATTTTGGAGAGGGTGGCAGTATAATATGAGAATAATATGAGAGGAGCATAGAACCCTTGGCACTGCTCCCAGAGACTCTCCAAGACAGCAAGAGTCAGTATGTGAAGCAAGCCTGGCAGGCCATTCATACAAGGCCCCCAGAAACCCAGCCATGCTTTGGAATGTGTTGGACAAGGAGTTGTACATGAACCTCTCAAATGGAAGCAATTTCAGTTTTTAATCTAATCCCAGGATTTTGGATTTGTGTGAGAAGCAGAGAATAGAAGGATGTTCAAGGATAGATTTCCTACAATACCTCTCCAAGACCTAGGTGGATGTGTAATAAACCCAGATCACATGTTCTTTATGTTAGGAATCCACAGAAAGGATAAGACATTAATGAAGTACTACCAGACCTGTAAGTGCAGAGGGAGAAGCCCTAATTCTCAACTACCACCTGGCCCTCAGTAGAACTTACTAAGGGTGATGTTTCTTGCAGATGTTCTTGTTCTTGCAGAATCCCCTTTTAACTATTCACTTCCCCCATTTTGATGGACCATTAAAGCTCTTACCTCTAAATTTTTCACCCTGAATCTTTCCTAGGTGAGAGCCTGGGAGAGCTTGTGTCCTACCAGATCCCCTCCATTGTAGGTCAACACCAGAACGTCATCTACAATCTCTTGTGCTTTTTTCCCAAGAGCTGCTAACCTAGGAAAAGCAAAGGCTTTCATGATTGGTCTTGTGGGAAAGTGAACCTTAAATAGCATATAGCAAGGAAAGATGGCTGCAAACACAGTACACTCAAAACACATGATCATACTTCTTACTATTGTTATTAAATATGAAAAGAATAAAGCAGACCTCCATGTGTATTTCCATTACTTTCTGATTTCATAGTCCCTTCTTCAATTGCTAAAGTAGCAGTGTTATCAGACCGTCCCCGATAACTCACTCTCATTGGACCCTATCTTGAGTGATATTACCTACCTGGATTGTCATTTTCATCACCGCTGGTGGAGTCATACCTCTGATCCACAGGCCAATCTTTAGGAACACAAACATCTGCAAGAAAGTTTTTGGAGAATGTGGCACACCCGTCCCTCCCTTTTCCACTTGCTGGCATGCTGGCTACCCAAGATCACCACAGGTTCTTAGACCATCCCTGGACTCTGTGGAGTCAGAGGCCTTCAAGAAGACCATATAACTGGTTTGAAAATGAGTGAGGTGGAGAAAAAATCCCCTTTTAACTATTCACTTCTCCCATTTTGATGGACCATTAAAACTCTTACCTCCAAACTTATCACCCTGAAATTCTGACTTTTCTGGATATACTCTGTATTAGATGAGTTCAATGAAAAGACCAGTGGCAGGCTCAGAGCAGCTGCCCAGGAAAGTGTAGTGTGATGATGGAAATGTTCTTTCTGCATTGTCCATGCCATAGCTACTAGCACAAATGACTGTTGGGCTTTTGAAAAATGGATAATAACTACATTGTGCTGCAGATACCCTGGAGGTGTGATGCTCAATAATAAGAATTGAAATCATGAATGTTGCCAAACTCATAGAATATTAGAGATCCCATCAGGCCCAAGAAATGCGAACAAAGTATATAGGATTTGGAGTCAAAGCACTTAAAATTTGCAGAATATGGCTCCCTATTCACTAGCTGTGAAACTCTGGAAAATTCATTCACCTTTTCAATCCTTCCATGTCTCGTATGTTTTGAAAAAGACAGATATGGTTGCTTTATTTTATCATGACCAATCAAAAGGCCATGATCAGACTGTAAAGTCTAACTCAGAGGTGAGATTTATTACTAAATGAAGACTTATTATTAAATCCTAGTAAGGAGGAGTTCTCTAATACAATTTTATCCATTTAGAATCCTATGAACATTTTCCTGAAGGGTAATGGGACGTTTTCCTGGTTTATTGAGGTATACTTGACATACAATAAATGGAACATATTTAAAAGATACAATTTGATAAAATTTTTATGTATACTCATGAAAAAATGAAGATGGCATTTTTTTACATAGAAAGCTAACATTAGCAAATTTTTAGTGTTAGAGAAATCTAGGAAAACACAAATGGACATACATTCTCACATATGCACATTAAGAATCACACACACACATCGAGAAGATTCTGTGGAGAGGTTCTCTCTAGACTAAAGCCAACAAGGACGTCCCCATTCACCCCCACCACCCCCACCCCACCACTCCTCCACAGTAACACTCTCCACCATCATCATGACACATCCATTGCGTCTAGTGAGTACATCTCTGGGCATCGCTGCTCCCCATGGCCTGTGGTTCACACCATAGCCCACACTCTCCCACGTTCCATCCAGTGGGCCATGGGAGGACATACAACGTCTGGCAATTGACCCTACAGCACCACCCAGGACAACTCCAAGTCCTGAAAGTGCCTCCACATCTCATCTCTTCCTCCCATTCCCTGCACCCAGCAGCCACCATGTCTTTTTCCACACCAATGCCACATTTTCTCGATTATTAACCACAATAGTTCATGAATAGAATATCATTAAGTCCACTCTAATCCTTACTGTATTCCTCCTTCTGGTGGACCTTGGCTTGGTTGTGTCCATTCCACATCTATGTCAAGAGGGGGCTTAGATTCCACATGGATACTGGATGCAATCCTCCTGCTTTCAGTTGTAGGCACTCTAGGCTCCATGGTGTGGTGGTTGACATTCTTCAACTCCATGTTAGCTGAGTGAGGTAAGTCCAATATACCAGAGTGTAGGAGCTACACTCAGGCTCAGGGCCTGGCTATCACATGGTCAGTCCAGAGATTCAAGTCCCCTGGGTATATATTAAACCCCTGCACCAACTACAGTTCTGGTAAAAGTAACAGGAGAGGCTTGTGAACAAAGATCACATCTGAATCCAGCTCCATCACACATAAATACAAACTCCAAAGTAGGGCCAACTGACATTGAAACCACAATGAGATACCTTTTCACATCCACTAAAATGGTTGCTTTTGAAAACAGAAAATAACATGGAGAGGGGATAAGGATAAATAGGAACACTTTTTCAATGCCAGTGGCAATGTCAAATCATGTGGCTATGGAAGAGAGACTGGGGATTCCTCAGAGACCTAAGTATAGAACTACCATATGACCTGGCAATTTCACCACTAGATATATATACCCTAAAGAAATGAAGGCAGGGTCATGAACAGATATTTGTACACCAGTGTTCTTAAGGCCATCATTCAGAATTGTGAAAAGATGGAAGCAACTCAAACTATCAACCAACTAATGAATACATAAGTAAAACATGGTATACACACATATACACACATACACCCATATATGCAGACATATGATGCAATATTATTTAGTCATAAAAAGGAGTGGTATTATCCCCATTATGCAAGCATGGTTCAACAAAATCTATTAATATAATACACCATATTGACAAAAAGAAGGGAACAAAAATGATCATCTCAATTTATGTGGAAAAGGCATGTGACAAAATCCTGTTTCCTTTCTTCATAAAATCACTTAGAAAAATAAGAATAAAAGGAAATGCCCTTTACATGAGAATGAACACTGTTGTAGTTTAAAGTTATTAATGAATCTCCCAAATGTCATTATGCTTGTAATCCCCCAAAAGACATTATTTTGTAAATGGGTTTGTTCCTCCAGGTGTAACACCACAGAGGTCTTTAACTAAATTACCTGTTAAGATTTGGAATTGTCCTGAATGACACTGCAATGGCAGATACAGACCATTATATATCCTGCCAAAACCTACAGAATTGTGTGGGAGAGAATGTAAACTGCAATGTAAACTATAATCCATGCTTAGTGGCAATGCTCCAAAGTGTGTTCATTAATTGCAAAGAATATACAACACTAATGAAAGAAGTTGTTAATGTGGGGAAAGGCGGGATTTGTGTGGGGTTGGGTATATGGGAATCCCTTATATTTTTTAATGAAACATTTTATGTAATCTGTCTTTTAAAAGTAAATAAAAAAATATTTTTAAAAGTTACCTGTAAAGTGTGGGCTTTGATTCAACCAAGTCAGGAGGGTGTGACTCATGTTTGAGTGCCCTCCATCTTGGTGGGCTGACATAAAGGGACTCTCACTCAAGACAATACACAGGAAGAGAGAAGACAAGGAAGAGAGAACTTTGTCAGTTCTGGAGTCCTGAGGAGAGATGAGTCATTTGCCTGACTGCCCAGAGAGACAAACCCTAGGCCATCATAAAGCTGAGATTGAAAGAAACTGGGTCCACAGCCTTAAGGGGAAGAAAGAAGGAGGCAGAGATGACCCACCACCTTGTTTCAACACATGGCAATTGATTTTGGTGAGAAAGCAGCCATGAGTTGAAATTTGTATGGCCTTAAAAGTGTAAGATTTTACCACAAATCATTACTCTTTATAAAAGCCAAAAGATTCCTGGTACTTTGCATCAGCACCCCTTTGACTGACTAATACAGGCATCCATGAAGCAACCCACTGCAAACATACTGAGTGGTGAAAAATTGAAAGCTTTTCTTCTAAGATCTGGAACAAAACAAGGATGGCTGCTGTCACCACTGCTATTCAACATTGTACTGGACATTCTAGCTAGAGCAAGTAGAGAAGAAAAATAAGTAAAAGCCATCCATATTGGAAATAAGAAGTAAAATCTTCACTATTTGCAAACCACAAGATTCCATATATAGAAAGCCTCATGAATCTACAACAAAAATACTAGAGAAAGAAAGAAATTAAGCAAAGTGATGTCCTATGAGATAAACACAAATTTGTAGTATTTATGAACAACTGTAATGAGCATTTCAAGGAGGAAATGAAGAAAAATATCCATTTCCAATTACAACTAAAATAATCAAATATCTCAGAATAAATATAACCATGTTTGTAAAGAACTTATGCATGGGAACTACAAAACTATGCAAACAGAAGCCAAAGACCTAATAAAGGGAAAGACATTGCATGCTCACAGATTGGAAGGCTAAATATTGCCAAGATATCAACTCTACCAAAAATGAACTATACATTCAATGCAATCCCAATGAAAATTGCAATAATCAGCTTTGCAGAAATGGAAAAAGACAATCATCAAATTTATTTGGAAGACTGTGCTATCCTGAAAAGTCACAACCATCATAAAAGACAAAGTTGGAGTATATACACTTTTTGACTTGAAACTTACTACAAAGCTACAGTGGTCAAAAAAATATGGTCCTGGCATAAGAATAAATATATAGATCAATGGAATTGAAGTGAGTGTTCAGAAATTGACCTTCACTTTTATAACCAATTGATTTTTCCCAAGGGTACTGGGTACCCTCCGTGGGGAAATAATAGTCTCTTTAATAAATAATGCTGGCAGAATTGGGTATCCATATGTAAAAGTATGATGGAGGACAACTATCTCATATACAAAAATTAACTGGAACTGTATAAAGACAAATAGGAACATAAAACTTCTAGAAGAAAACTTAAGAAGATTTAGAACCATGTGTTGAGCGATATTTAGTTTTGTTTCTGAAAAATATTTATTATTATCATTCCTTTTTTCAAAGATACATAGATCACCCAAAATATTGCATTAAAAAATATAAAGGTTTTCATATACTGCACTCCCCACACCCCACACTCCTTCCAATCAACAACTTCTTTCATTAGGGCATACATTCATTGCATTTCATAAATACATTTTGGTGCATTGCTGAACTGCATGGATTATAATTCGTTTTGTAGTTTACACTCTCTCCATTCAGTGGGTTATAGCAGGACAGATATATAATTTCCTGCATCTGTCCCTGCAATATCATTGAGGGGAAATCCAAGACCTGAAAATGCCCCAATATCACTCCTCTTTTTCCCCTGACCCTGCTTTCGGCAACTCCCATGGCCACTGTCTTCACATCAGAAATAATTTAATTCTTCCAATGCTAGACTCATGACAATTCTAGTAGAACACCAGTAAATCCATCCTATTTTATTCCTGCCTCATGAGGACCCTGGGATGGCAATGTCCACTCCAACTTTAAATCAAAAGAGACTTAGATCCCATAGGGCTGATGGGTGGAATTCTCCTTGCCTCTGTAGACTCTCTTGGTTCCGTGGTGTGGTGATAGACTATCCTCACCTCCCTGTTAAGTGACATGGGCAAATCCAATGAACAGGAGAATAGCTAGTGCAACTGTGCTGAGGTTCAGGACCCAGCTGGCTTGTAGACAGTCCAGAGATTCAAGTCTCCTGAGCACACACCAAACCCAGCACCTATCACAATTAAGGGAAAAGTGACAGAAGAAGCATGCATAGAGAGGTCACGTCTAAATCCAACTCCACACTCAGGAGCACAAATTCCACTGACAAGGCAGTGAACTCCAGGGCCATCTGTCATGATCATAGGACCTGGGTGTGTTTGTAGCCCTCAAAAGGACCCCTCCCTGGGGTTATCTACTTTGGTTGTCTCTGAGATCCTACTGAGATGAGGATAAGTGCAACTCCTCTGAAGACCTCCCAACTCATTTTGAAGTCTTTTAGCCATATAAACCCATTTGTCTTTACCGCTTACCCTTTTTATTCAAGGTCTTTTCTAGGTGCATCACCAGCAGGTGTTGATAGTAATACCTCAGTACCAGGGAGTCGGATGCCCAGTCACATCCCATGCTGGGGGGAAGGTAATGTATTTACATGCTGAGCTTTGCTTAGAGAGTGGCAACATGGAGGCTCTCAGGAGGTATCTCTTAGGTACCCTACAGTTTTAGCCCTACTTGAAATTTAAAGCACTCAGGCCCATAAGCATAGTCATCAGAATCAAGGACCCATTCTCCTTCACTTGTCTTTGTCCTTCTAGTTGGGGGATTGTTGCTGCTCCAGTGGGGAGTGGGACAGTTTCCTGGAGTGGGAACCTAGCACTCCCTCAGTTGTTGGAAACTCTGATGTGGGGTATCACTGATGGGGAATGCATGGGTGGGAGGGAGTTCTCCAGGGCAATGTTTTCATAGATTTTATACCCAAAGCAAAAGCAACGAAAGAAAAATAGGTGAGACCTAATCAAAATTATAAACTTTTGTGCCTAAAATACCTTTATAATGAAAGCAAAAGCCATCTAATTCTATGGAAAAAATATATTTGGAAACCATATATCCAAGAAGAGGTTAATATCTAGAAAATATAAAGAATCCTGAAGATCGACAATACAATGAAAGACAACCTAATTAAAAAATGGGCAAAACCCCTGTCAATTGCACAGTGGAGTGGGCATCGCTGTGCCAGGGTCCTCAGGATTGGGAAATGAAATATGGCCTAGAGTGGACTTACTGGATTCTATTGTGACTCTAGCAGTGGAAGAAATTATATTACTGATGTGGAGACAGTGGCCACTGGAGTTGCTGAAGGCAGCGATAGGGAAAAGGAGATGTATTATATGGGGGCATTTTTGGGACTTGCAGTTGACCTGAATGAGCAGATGCAGGACATTATATATCTTGCTATAACCCACTGAATGGACTGGAAGAGAGTGAAAACTACAACATAAACTATAATTCATGCTGTGTAGCAATGCTCCAAACTGTATTCATCAAATACAATGAATGTAGACCACTAATGAAAGGAGTTGTTGATGTGGGAAAATGGAGGTTGTGGGGAGTGGGGCATATGGGAATCTCCTTCATTTTTTAATGTAACATTTTGTGATGTGTGTAACTTTGAAAAATAAACAAAATATTGCTTCTGAGGCTGAATCAAAAAAATGCTTCTAACAGTGAAAAAATTAAACTAAAAATACATTTTGAAACATGAGCAAAAGGCTTGGATATGTCTCTAAATGATATACAACTGGCAAGAAAACACATAAAAAGATGCTCACTGTCATTGCCATGAGGGATATGCAATTCAAAACCAAAATGAGATATCATACCCACTAGAATGGCTCTTATTAAGAAATGGAAAATAACAAGTACTGGAAAGGATGTGGAGAAATGGGAACACCTATTCATTGCTGGTGGCCTTGCAGTATGGAGAAGGCATTCACTCTGAAAATTCTGTGATGACTGGTGGTCATGGTTACTTCATGATGAACATCTGGCTCACAGTTCTGTCATTCTGTGTCCAGAGAGATTTGAAGTTGATGGCATGTGGAAAAGCTCCCAGCTTTGTTTGTATGGCTCATAGAGATGGGAAATCTCAATTGCTGCTTAAGAGGTGTGAACATACTGACCTACTTAAGTTAATACCCCTCAAAATTGGCTATTTATTTTTCAACAAAATATTCTCATTCTTTTTTAGTTTCTCCTCTTTAACTCATCCTACAACATTTCAGATGAGCTTTATACTTGTCTCTTACTATTTAATTCCTATTTTAGATCCTTCCTTCAAGCTGGTTGCCTTAAAATGAATCATTAGAAAAATTTAGTATTTCTTATAATGTTCTGTACCCTTCCATCTTCTTCTCAGGTCCATGTCTATTATGATGCTCTTTTTTACTCAGCAAGGACCAAGTAAATTATTTATTTCAGAAATTGGAGTTAAAATGGATGGCTAGACATCAGAAGTGAGGCATTTCATAAGATGAAGTATACTAAATTTGGTTTTTAACATGCTTTACCATTTCTATGCATCCTGAAATGTGTACATAACTCAGTATGTTTGGGGAATCCACTGCTTCCATTCATATAACTAGTTTTCCAAAACTAGTTATAAGAACTTGAGTTTCTAAGTGTCAGTTTATGAACCAATATGCATCTTTCCTTTTGTCCTTGGAGTTTGTCCAAAATTTTCATTTAACAAACTTCCTTATTGATGCTTTCACTTACCCACTGCCTTCCCTAATGGTAAGAATGGGGAAAATACTGTAATTTTTTCTCGACTGCCCAGTGTGCAGCATATCTTTCAACACAGCAATAGATAGAAACATAGGAAAATGATCTCATAGACATTGATAGATAAGCAAGTGTTTTGACACTTTCCCACACAGAGAAAAAAGATAATGTATGTAGATGAGAAGAGAAATAATTTTTATGTAGTCAATGGCCCAGTAGCAGCCCAATTCAGGTTTGGTAACCAGCATCCATAAAAAGTATCATGAGTCAAACAATATTCACAGAATAATTCATGAGTTGTATTTCTGATATACTGAGAGTTACTTTGTGTCTTCCCATCTCTCACAGGCAACCCATCAGAGGACCTCCCTAATGCCAGGGCAGATGAGGAGAACCCATCTAACACAAAGGTAGGGTTGATTTTCTTTATTTGAAATAGCTGTGTTCTTTCTTGGTTTCTTTCTTTTGCTATCAAATTCAGATTCAAAAACTTCATCATGTAGAGTATAGAATTTAGGTACTGTCTACTTGGGGGTAAGCAGGAATGGGTAGACTCTCTTCCCAACAGACACCTGGTGCCAGAGGGCCCTCAATGTTGGTGGTGTCAGTTGGGAGACACTATGTAGAAGACCTCCTGCCTTAGTGGCAATTTTTTCTCTTTAGATTAAAATTTTGTAATTGTCTGCCAAAAAGGAATAGAAGGAAATACATTCTGGGAGGGTCTGCACCTGTTCTAATGGTGTTCCCTACTTTGCTTTTGTGTTCTTTGACTCAACAGTGGATTCCCATCTGGATTTCTAGAACAACTAATAAAACAAAAGACCCATGTAAACAATACCCAGCATAACCTGATTCTCACATGCTTTCCTTTCCTTTATTACAGGTAGCCTCAAGAACAAGAGAATGAGGTGTGTATTCTGGAATCACTGAATGGCTGAGGATAGAAAATAATAGAAATCTAGATGAATAGGTGGGCTTTCCTTGATGGCTTAGGTGGGGATAATTGGGGTAATTCCCAGTTCCTTGTGGGAGTGAGAATTGAGGATGTTGTGAGAGAAACTGATCTCAAGGGAAGGAACCTTGGTCATGTTTCTTCAACCTTGATCATGTTTCTGGAAGCAGCTGGGTTGCCCTTGGGTAGTGTGGATTAGTATTGATTGTAGCTGAGGCATGTCAGTAAGTTTGTGTTGTATAACTGTGAGCCTGAATGTGAATATGCCTATGTGCTTGTATTTATTCATACTAGACAGTATTCCTGTTTACACAGGTAAATCAACACTGTCAGCTCTACCAAGAAAATAATTCCTTCTGACCAGTGCACAGTTTACAAATACTAACTTATTAAATCCCCATCACAGCCATATGTCATGCATGTATTTAAAATACCCACACCTCAGCTGCAAAACAGAGGCACAAAGACACATGTCAACAATCTCATGAGAACCTAAGACTGAGAGGCAACTTCTGTACCTAGGCATGCAGCTCCAATATTGAAACTCTGAAGCTGCACTTAAAGCTCAGACATGGGGATATTAAACAATGTACATGGGAAATTTGGACAACATTAGCATCTGTGCATGTACTTGAAAGTTTTCAAGCCTACAGAGTTTTCAAACACTGCTCATCATTATAAGATTTTGCCAGTGTCACATAACCCAGATTACTTCTCAAATCATCTTACTGCTAATTTCACATGCTTTTGTCCAGTCACATACCTGAGAGTTCAAAGTCACTATATAGAGAAACAAAGTCAATATCTCTTAGATTTGGGTCACTCATCATTACCTGGCCAGTATCTGATTAAAATTAGGATCTTTTAGTGTATTTGTTAATGTTATTGTCATTAGCCCAAGAAATGTGCCAGTCTCGCAAGCCATGAGTTGTATGTACAGTGGAAGGTAAGAACTCAGAATTTCCCTTGGTTATTAGCTGAGATCACCCTTATTGAACTATCTTGTGCACCTGGTTAAAGGTCCTCTGTGCTCAACCTGTGCCTATCTCCTTAATGAATTTTCCAGTGTGGGCTGCTTAGTGCCATCACAGATCAAGCATCAGCTCACTCATGAATACATACATGGAATAAAAGAGGAAGTTGAATTCCCTACATTAACTTTGTAACATTTATGTAATCTAAAGCTTCTATAAATATAAACAAATTTTTAAAAAGGGTTGAGAAGGAAAACAATAGTAAAAAGAGTAGTTATTTTAAATGTTAGGATTTCAACATTTTAAATCTCAAAATTGGATTTCCTGTATATCAACAGATTACTGAATAAATACACAAAATACTGTGTGCCCAGAATCCAATAATCCAGACCCTAAATAAATTGTAAAATTCCATAAAAGTGATAACAAATGGAGAGGCAGAATAAATGGATCTGTGGAAGGTGAAATGGTTTTAAAGGTAATTAAGCTGTGCTTCAAAAAGACAGATGGTGTTATGAGATGCAGGTTGTATCATAATGAACACATTACTATTTGTGCATTTGTAGATTTACCATTCGTAAGACACTTTAGGAATCCTTAGCTGGAAATGTAAGGAATCTGTTTCTCATTTTCCCCTGAACCTTTATTTCCTTCCTTCCTTCCTTCCTTCCTTCCTTCCTTCCTTCCTTCCTTCCTTCCTTCCTTCCTTCCTTCCTTCCTTCCTTCCTTCCTTCCTCCCTCCCTTCCTTCTTTCCTTCCTTCCTTCCTCCCTCCCTCCCTCCCCCCCTTCAATTCCTCCTGTAATCAACATTACTAATGATCCACTTCTCTCTTTCTGTTTTATATCAAATATTGATTTTTTCCCCCATAACAACTCACTCAAGTCTTTAAAGGTGCTTCATTGGTTATGAAGCATGACTATATAAATAAAATAAATACTTAAATGGAAGGATTCCTTTTAACACCCTTTTGCATTAGTGAACTATCTTTACAGAATTTTTTTCAGAATTTTGCCAGATTTTGAAGTACATCACAGAATTAATTTCTTTCCATGGTTTGTTTGTTACTTATAAGACTATATCCTGTATGACAAAATGTATTCAAAGTACAGATAGGTTTTTTCAATTAATATTATTGCCAGCAAACAAATGCAATGGAAACTTTAACTTGAATATCTCATTCTCCAAGACATTAAAAGGCAAAAAAAAAACAAAACTAAAAAAAAAGGTTTGATATTTGTCTCCTGTCAGATTACCCATAGTATAGGTTCTTTTGCAGAAGGTGTCACCTATACAATGTATGTCAATTGCATTGATGTACAGAAGGGATCAGTGTATCCTAGATGCTCTGGGTGCCTCTTCTATGTGCCAGAATGACCTGGGTATAAGGATGAACAACACCAAGAGTGGGTGCACACATGGAGAAATGCATCCATGATGCTGTGGGGAGGACGCTGTTACATTCACTTGGAAAACAGTTTTATGGTATGGATTGGAGGCATGTGCACCTGTGACCCAGCAGTCCGTCCTTGCTCTATATATCTAAGTGCCATGAATGAGGCATGAATGTGATGTCCACACAAGGGCCTGCAAAGACTCACTTGAAACAGTTTGATCCTGAGTAGTCCTGAGGGAAACAATGTATATTGTGTATAAAATGTAGAAGGAATACACTTATTGTGCTATGTCCTAGTGTTATATAATTACTTGGCATTCCAAATAGCAAACATTGATTCACACAGCAACAACTTAGAATTCCCACAATATTCATATATAACATCCAGCCAGACTCAAAAGAGTTTATATTGTATGCTTCTATTGATAGGGTGTGAAAAAGAGAGAAATCTAAATTCCGGTGATCATGGTCAGAATAGTGGTAATTGCTGGGGGCTACTCATGGGAAGTAGCAAATGATAGACTGCCAGGGGCTGGACATGTTCTGAGTGTAGGTCAGTGTGTTGACAACACATGTGTTTATGTTTATATAAACCACCAAGCTCTGTGAAGTGTGTTTGTGTACCTCACAATCATTAAAATAAGCATTTATGTTTAGAAGAAAGAAATAACAAAAAGTAAATATGCCCACAAAGTAATCTCCAGGTCCCAGTGGCTTCCTATGTTTACTACACAATATTCATAAAGATGTAATGCCAAAGTGGAACACACTTGAAAAGAATAGATATAGAGAGACACTCTTTCATCAAATCAAGTGAATCTCGATACCAAACTCCAGAAAGATGAAGATGGGAAAGGGAAATTACAGAGAACATTTTTCTGAATACACATGTTGAAATGCATGGAAAATGTCTGCATTTTGGACAAGAGATTATAAAGGAAAGTAACTGGGATTTCCTGGTAGGATTTCTGTGGGAAGATTGCAGAGGATGCAGGTTTCTGAATGCAGCCTGGGAGAGAGAGTAGAAGAGGAATCCCTTAATTGATCAGAGTGTGGGGCCCAAAGGAATGTAGGCTTTGTTGCTGAGGAAATCCTTAGATGGGGATTCTAAGCTGTGTAGGGATGGGACTCTCTCCTTTGTCACTGCTTTTTCAGGCTTCATGGGTTGAAAGGAGCTAATTCTTTGCAGAGCTGCCATGGGCAGTTATTTGTGAAAATCCTGGGTTCTGAGCCACCATGGTAGCCAAGCAGATAACCGATCATCAGGAGTGGTTGGCTGACCCCTAGGAAGTCTTGCATGAGGCAGCTGACAGTGTGAATAGTTTGGAGTAGGATGTCCACAAGATTCCCTGGTCCTTCAGAGGAACTCCATTTGGGGAAACCTGAATCATATTTTGCATCAGAGAATTAACTTTAAGGTAGACAATAGGGTGAGGATTTGAGCCACTCTCTTCCCTGGAATCAAGTACTTGGCTGGCCTTTGTCCACAGTTCCTGGGGGGTAACTTGGAACCCTCTGGAATTAGCCAAGTGGGGGTAGTGCTTATGTTTCTTGACCCAATCTTTCACTAAGCAGTATTGTGAACACACAGGACTCATTTGGGGATGACAAGACATTGCACCTATTCTCCCGGAGCTGTAAAACATCACACCCATGTAGGACTGAAAGTCAATGTCCTACCTCCATCAAGGCTCAGGACAAGCCACCCTCTCTGGAGGCAAGCACTAGTAGGATACTTGCTTATTCCTCCCAACTTTTAGCAATTGAACTCTTGTAAGTCTTTTATGACATATTGGGCATTTTTCTTTTTTTTATAAAGTTTTTTTTTAAGATTTATTTATTTATTTAATACCCCCTCCCCCATTGTCTGTTCTCTGTGTCTATTTGCTGCATCTTGTTTCTTTGTCCACTTCTGTTGTCGTCAGTGGCATGGGAAGTGTGGGCGGCGCCATTCCTGGGCAAGCTGCACTTTCGCGCTGGGCGGCTCTCCTTATGGGTGCACTCCTTGCGCATGGGGCTCCCCTATGCGGGTGACACCCCTGCGTGGCACAGCACTCCTTGTGCGCATCAGCACTGCACATGGTGGGCATTTTTGTTAAGAATTTCCTTGCATTTACTCATTTTCAGGTTCATAATATGCACTAATAAGTAGGTCTTATTAAAATTTTCAAATGACAGTGCTGAAAACTGAACCCAGAAAGTTTACAAGATGTTTACTGGCTTGGGTGGCCTCTAAATGGTATTTGAACCCAGTTGATCAGACACTAGCACACATGTTTTGGTCACTGTGTTTTGCTGCTTTTGTATGCTGTCTCATCTACATAAAGTCACCCCACATCTGTCTGTTTATTGAATGTCTAAAGTGAACAACACAAAACTACAACATCTTTTGAAACCCAACTTAGATCCAATGGGTTCTTCTGGGAAGCTTAATAGGAGGATGATAGTTTGAACTATAAATAATTCATTAAAAATTTCCTATGTTCAACTGTCAGTAAGATGTCAACTGGTATTTCTACTGTGAATGCATTTCCCAGGTTCATATCTCAAGGATAAAATAAGAAAATGTGCTACTCAGTCCAAAAATCTACTGCCCACCAATCAGTCTATCAGAAGCCAAAAAATCACCATGTGGCCAAGAAGAGGAAGGGCCATCAAATATCCCCAAGTAACTCTTCTTTAGAAAGTACAGTGGAATTGCAGTCATTGTATTGACTCAGTAATGTTGCGTATAGTTTATTTAGTGTCCCCTATTGAGGAAAAACCTATACAAAGGCTAAGACACCATCTTTTTTTAAATTCATGTTTGAAAATTTTATTAACCATGTTAGTAGGTAGCACCACAAACACATAATGAAAGATGCACTGACAAAAGTTGGTTTGTATTTACCAGTAAACAGCATTTCAAGGTAATGTTTGGTTATTAATCTATTTATGAACTTTAGCTGAAAGGTTGACCTAAAAAAAGTGCTGTGAGATTGTTATAAATTTGATATAAATTGTTAGAGGAGTTTTAGATTCACATAAAAATTGTGCAGAGAGTACAAAAAGTTCCTACATGTTTCCCTGCCAACCTTCCATTGCAGACCCGGCACAGTTTTCCCTGTTTGACAACTCTCACATGGGATGTGTGTACAACTAAAGGAACAGTACCAGTACACTGTTTTGGAGAATCATTCTTCCTATCTACCCCTTTGTGCTTTTTTTTTTATTTTTTTAAATATTTATTTATTTTATTTAATTCCCCCCCCTCCCCCGGTTGTCTGTTCTTGGTGTCGATTTGCTGTGTCTTGTTTCTTTGTCGGCTTCTGTTGTCCGCTTCTGTTGTCGTCAGCAGCATGGGAAGTGTGGGCGGCGCCATTCCTGGGCAGGCTGCTCTTTCTTTTCAAGCTGGGCGGCTTTCCTCACGGGCGCACTCCTTGCGCGTGGGGCTCCCCCACGCGGGGGACACCCTTGCGTGGCACGGCACTCCTTGCGTGCATCAGCACTGCGCATGGGCCAGCTCCACACAGGTCAAGGAGGCCCTGGGTTTGAACCACGGACCTCCCATATGGTAGACGGACGCCCTAACCACTGGGCCAAAGTCCGTTTCCCCTTTGTGCATTTTGACAAAGGCATATTGTCATGTAACTCCCATGATAAAATATTCAGATGTTGTATTGTGTCCCTACAAGTTACATTCAGAAACCCTTGGTACCAGTGTGTGGTGGACTCATTTGGAAATAATGTATTTGCAGCTGTGATTAAGATGAGGTCTATTGAATTAGGGTGGGTGTTAATATTCTATGACTAGAGCACTTATGAGAAGGTAAGAGACAGAGGAGAAAGCTGTGTGAAGATGGACCAACACTGGGAGAAGGTGGCCATGTGAAGGTGGAAGAAGAGACTGGAGTTGTGCTGCCACAAGCCAGGGCATCTGGAGCCACCTGAAGCCAGAAGAGCCAAGGAATGGTTCCTGGCTAGGCTCCTCAGAGAGACAGAGAGTGGTACTATGGACACAATAATTTTGGAGTTTTTGTCCCTAGATTGGTGAGGGAATATGTTTCTGTTCTCAACCCACCCAATTTGTGGCAATTTATTATGGAAACACGAGGAAACAAATCAGATTTGGTACTGGGAAGTGGGGTGTTGCCTTAATAGATGGAGAGGTCTCACAGAGGCTTCACATCAAAATATTGCTTCTGAACATAGGCATGGGTGAAGTTTACCCACATGCTTCCAAGTTGTATGCAGCCAGTGAGACTTTCCATTGAGGCCCCAGACATCAAAGATAACAAATGGAACTCAGCACTCTTCACTCTCTGGATTTGCAATATGGAAGAAAAAAAAAGTGAAATAGTTGTAATCAAGGATTTTGGAGAGTAGGGTTTTTGCATAAGATAACAAAAATAATGCACTTGTAGACAATTAAAAATATATGAAAAAGTGTATATTGAAATCTGATTGACTTTCCCTCCATTTTCTGTACTACTCTAGATTCTGCCATAAATACCAACTTAATTTTTTGCACATCCTTTCAGATTTAAATTAAAATTTCATGTAAAAGTGACACTGTTCCACAACTTTCCTAAGGGCTTTACCTATATACTCACATGTTCTTCATTTTTAAAGAAGTTTTAGAGTACATGAAAGTTATTTGTAAATATAGGGATTCCCATATACCCCACCTGATCCCCCTACATTTTACACATTTAACAACATATTTCATTATTGTGATATATTTTTACAATTGATGAACGAACAATGAAGCATTGCTACAACCATGGTCTCTAGTTTGCATTACAGTTTACATTGAGCATCCCATGATTTTACAGGTTTTGACAAAATGTGTAATGACCTGTATCCATCATTGCAATGCCATGTGGAACAATTCCAAAATGCCAAAGAATACACCTGTTCTTCCCTGTGCTTCCCCATAGAAACTGCGGTGACACTGTCTTTACATCAATGTGGAAAGGACTTCCAGTCCTAGAATAATAAGTCTATTTTGGTCCATATTTACATTTCCCTCTTATGTGTGTTCATTCCTCAATCTTGAGGATTTTGGAATGTTTATGCCCAGTCTACTTCTGATTAAGATGGATCTTAGATCCTATGGAGTACATGGAGGAAACATTGTTGCTTACAGTGCTAGGTACTCTGTCTTTTGGGGTGGGCATTGCCCATCATCCTTCTTTTGTTACTTATCCTGGGTGAATCTGCAGAACTGGAGGGTAGGGGTTGGCTGCAACTCTGCTGAGATTCAGGTCTCCACTGGCATATGAATAGACTGAAGACTTAAGCCTCTGGGACATATATCTAATGGGTAGAGTGATAAGTATAGGTTGAAATAAATGGGCAGAAAAGCCATGTGTAGGAAAATTATAAAGGAGTCTAACTCTGATCTACTGGGGAGATTGGCTATCATATATTCTATGGTAAGGCCCACCTATGTGGTGATTTCCTGAGGTTGGCTGAAAGGCCTAAAGTGTCCAGATGTCTCTAGAGCCCACAGCAGCACCACTGCTTGAAGCATTGTTTTCTATGGAAGTCATTGAGATCATCCTGAGATGTGCATAACACATGTCCTTGCATGTATCCATTATTAGTTGAAAAAATTGGCTGTGATCATCAGTGATGGTCATTTGAATGGAGCCTTCCATATCATGAAGGGTACTATATTCATTTTCTAGGGCTGCTATACAAAGTATCAAAAGTTTGGCCACCTGATAACAAAAAGAAAAACACCTAGAAATGTATTCTACAGCTATGGAGTGCAGAAGTTTGAAATCAGTGTGTCACAGCACCATGCTCCCTCTTCCTAGGGGAAGAGTTCTTCTTTGGCTTTCCCTCTCTTGGTGGAGGATGGCAATCTTTGGTGATCCATGGCATGTAACTGCATGAGTCCAGCCTCTGCCTCCACATTCATATGGCCTTCTCCCTTTACTGTTTCTTTCTGTGTCCCTTCTTATTTTACTAGGACACTAGTCGATTGGGTAAAGAAGCTTGGGAATGGTAATACATACCTATTTCTACATCAATGTGCTCTCTAGCTAGGGAAATGTTTCATGTTTCTGGGGAGGTTTAATTTTGTTTCCTTTCCCCTTTTAAGTTCCTGAAAACTTTATTGCAAATGCTTTGGTATTTACATTTTTTTCTGATCCCTTTTCATTTTTCTTTCTTTGAGAGTTACTCAAAGTGTTGGAACTTTATGATAAATTCTTCGTGTCTTACACATAAAATTCTTTTGTCATTTACTTCAAGTGTCATTTGAAAATTACCCATTTCCTAGATGCCTTAATCATTCTTTCAATCATTGTGTAGGTGCTATACAGGAGCACTCCCTGATAAAATATTGGCCAGTTTCTTATTATATCTCTCCTAAATAGTCCTCTCCCAATCCTTTCTCCAACCCTCCTTTCTCCACTCCACCCCATGCAAACACACATACAGCACAGCAAAAAAAAAATGTATTCCATTTAGGTGCCCCAACACTGGCATCACTACAAAGGCCTCCTGATTTTTCATTCAGAACTTTGTTCAAAGCTAAATTAGGGTTAATTCCATTACTTGGCAAATATGTCGATTGAGACACTTATAATGAAGTTAAAAAATAATCCAAAGTGATGTTTTTATGCATTTTGGGACAGAGGATTTCACAAGTAAGACCACTATCATTTGTAATTGCTGCTTATCTCACTTGACTGGGTCTCTATTAACAGTAGGAAACTCATTCATTCAGAAAACGTCATTACACTTAGGCTATGAACAATATGATCTCTGACAGCTTTCTCAGATTCGTTCAAAAGTGAGATGATAAATAATGTGGCTGTTGTTAAACAAAGCAGGTAAACTTAGAGTGTGGACTCCACTCCACACTGAGTCTTGAATAAATGTATCTTGAAAGAATATATGCAAATTGATAATAAGCACAAGAAATGATACTCAAAATGATTAATCCTCAAAGAAATACGAGTCAAAAGAACAATGAGATGCCCCTTATAAACAGTAGGGTAGTTAATATTTTTAAGAGAAGATAAAATGGAAAATAACAAATATAAGTGAGGCTGTGAATCAACTGGAAAGCCCATACATTGGTGGATGGAATGTGAAATAGATCAGCCATATGGGGAAGTAGTTTGGCAATCCTTCATTGAGATAAATACAGGATTACCATAGGACCAGCAACCTAAAACTAAGTCTATATATAAAAAGAATTTAAATTAAAAGAGGGATACAAAAAAGTATTTGAAAAGTCAGTGTTCATTGCAGCATCATTCAGAATGGCCAAAAGTTTGAAACTACCCAAGTGTCCATCAATATGGGAATCAGTAAAAAAAAAAAAAAAAACACCAAGAAAACAAAAAGCTTATCCATAGAATGTGCCATTACTGAGCCACACAAAGTAAAGACGTTCTGATGCACACTACTATATGCATGATACTTAAAAACATACTGAGGAAATAAGGAAGATACGAAAGAAAAATAGTGTATCATTGTACTTATTTGAAAAGTAAGAAAAAGAAAATTCAGAGAAAGAAAGGAGATTTGAGTTTATTACCAGGGGCTAGGGAGGTGGGAGATTGGGCTTAATCATTAATGGCTATAGAGTTTCTGTTTCAGGTAATGAGAAAATTTTGGAATTGATTGTTTGATGATGGTAACACTTTGGACATGTAATTAATTGATGGCAGTATATTAATTGTATAGATAAAAATGGGCAAACTGGCAAATATTATGTTATGTAGATGTTAACTTGTTTAAAATTTTTAAATATCCTGTAGAACAGATGAGAAATTCAAAGTCAACAAAGACCTGCGAGGGTGAAGCAGTATTTCATGATGTCAATGACATTCTGGATATTTTGCTGGATTTCAGAATGGATTGGATAAGTATTTTAGCCATATCACTGTATCATATTGTACATTTTAGTATCACTTGTTCATGAACTACTTCTCACTGATTTAGACTCTCTTTAGCTACAAAGCCAAGGATCCTATTTCTTTTTTTTAATTGACTTTGTAATAATATTACATTAAAAAAATATATATGAGGTCCCATTCAACCCCACACCCCCTCCCCACCTCTCCCCCCCCCCAACAACACTCGTTCCCATCATCATGACACATCCATTGCATTTGGTAAGTACATCTTTGGGCACCTCTGCACCTCATGGTCAATGGTCCACATCATGGCCCATACTCTCCCCCATTCCATCCAGTGGGCCCTGTGAGGATTTACAATGTCCGGTGATTGCCCCTGAAGCACCATCCAGGGCAGCTCCATGTCCCAAAGACGCCTCCACCTCTCATCTTTTCCTGTATTTCCCCATACCCATCAGCCACCATGTCCACTTTTCCCAATCCAATGCCACCTCTTCTCTGTGGACATTGGATTGGTTGTGTCCATTGCACCTCTATGTCAAGAGGAGGCTCAGATTCCACATGGATGCTGGATGCAATCCTCCCACTTTCAGTTGTAATCACTCTAGGCTCCATGGTGTGGTGGTTGTCCTTCTTCAACTGCATCTTAGCTGAGTGTGGTAAGTCCAATAAATCAGATTGTAGGTGCTGGAGTCTGTTGAGGCTCAGGACCTGGCTATCACATTGTCAGTCCAGAGATTCAAATCCCCTAAATATATCTTAAACCCCAACACTAACTGCACCTCCACCACATTAGCATGAAAGTCTTATGAAGAGAGATCCCATCCGAGTCCAGATTCATCACACATAAACACCATTTCCAAAGAGGGGCCATCTGACCTGGTAGTTAACCCCATCGGCCATGACCATAACTCCCATGGGTCTCTTTAGCCCTCAAAGGAACCAATATCTGGGGGTTGTATCTGCTTTATCTGTCTCTCCGACTCTGCTCAGTTGTGCATAAGGGCAATCCTTCTGCCAGCCTCCAGACTATTTTTTTAGAGACTCGTAGCCATATAAACTCATTTCTCCTTTCCATTTCCCCCTTACATTAGGTCAAACAACATTTTAAAGTCATGTTATTTTATGTAGACAGGGATATTCTGCTGATCCACATTGAACCTTCCGTATAAGGTCATTTTCCAGTTGCATCATCAGTTGGTAGGTGATAGTGGTCCCTCATTGCCAGGGAGGCTCATCCCCGGGTGTCATGTCCCATGCTGGGGGGAAGGCATTGCATTTACATGCTAAGTTTGGCTTCGAGACTTACCACATTTGAGTAACATGAAGGCTGACAGGAGGAAATTCCCAGGCACAATGCTGCTCTATGCCTTGTTCTTATTTTAGGCTTATCAGCTCACAAGCATAGTCATTAGCGTCAGGGGCTCACTGTTGGACCCTCACTCCCTCCCGGTCCCCACCGCTGCACCTGGGAGACTGTTGTTGCTCCCCTAGGGACCATGAGAGAGCACCACTGGCCAGGAACCCAGTATCCCCCCTACTGTGGTTTTTAATTGTTGCCACTATGAGTATATCCAAACATTACCATGCACCCTGGACATATGTTCTGTACAGCTCCCTTTCACCATATATCACCTGTCAATGGTATCCTATACCAGTATCCCTCCATTGCCATTGTTGAAACACTCTGTGATCCAGAAATCCCTGAAATTTGAAGACCAATATAATGTCAGGGTCCCTTACTAGGGAATGGCATATAGCGATGGGTTTAAAGGTTAGATAAAGAATACGTGTTGACTTGGAAAAAATTCTATATCCTATCTTTTTCTTTTTTTTCCCCCTAATTATTGAGCTTCTCTTCACATGAGCCCTAGACCACAGTAATGCATATATATAATATACAGCACTCCCATACATCCACCACAATACCTTTTCCCTTCCAGAGCGATACCCTTACACCCTATTCACATGATATTTACTTAACATGATGTACAGCATCTAAGACAATAGCTTTCTAACAAGGTGACATCTGTGCTTACATTGTGGTGCGTACTTTAGGATACACAGTTTTTTACATTCTTAGTTATCCTATGTTTTACATTATGGTTTACATTATCAGTCTGTCATCTCCTATATGTTATGGTGTAATATTACATGTTTTATATCCATCCTTGTGTACTCTCATGAAACTCCTCTCTTACCCCCCATTTACCTTGGTTCCACACATTTAACGTCCATTTTCCCTTCCACCTTGGTGCCCACAGTGACAGCCAACCTCCGTTTCCCAAGAAGCCACTTCCAGAGATAGATGGAATAGTGTTCAGGACCAAACTTGCTCAACTGCCCCAATGCCCTGGGAGCCACCCTTTCTCTCGAGGGATACAGTTCCCTCTATTTGATGGCATTAGTCCTCCCCAGGATGTGGGTCCACCCCCACTCTCACTACTTGGGTTTCTACCCTATGGTGTCACCCACTCTAGCAGAATGAGCATTTAGACATTGCCCAGGAGCCCGTCCTGCATCAGACCCTCCCCTCCGAGTGTTCTAAACAGGTAACCCTCTTTATTATATTTTGATATGATTTTCTTGGCATTTTACTCTCCACCAACACCTGACCCTCTCCTGTGTTCGTATGCTACCCCTCCCTCCCCCCACTTTTGGGCAATGTTACCCATCCGCCCCTCCCGGGCCACCCTCAAACCCGCAAAGCCCCAACCAAAGGCAACCCCTTGCCCCCATTTTATCTCTTCTTTGTGTTCATACTTACCACCATCTCATCTTAAATTCCACCCCTGCAGACATCGGCTCACATCCTTCCTCCACCTTCCGATTTCTTGTAAGCCTATCGTTCAGTCTCTTGCTATCTAGGGCAGCTTGGTTATTTCATATCATTGAGGTCATGTAGTATTTGTCCTTCAATGTCTGGGTTGCTTCACTCAACATAAGGTTCTCAAGATTCATCCATGTTATCACATGTGTTGTAGTGTGTTTGTTCTTACAGCCGAGTAGTATTCCATTGTGTGTATATACCACATTTTATTGATCCACTCATCTGTTGATGGGCATTTGGGTAGATTCCAACTTTTGGCGATAGTGAACAATGCTGCTATGAACATTGGTGTACATATATCTGTTTGTGTCCTTGTTTTCAGTTCTGCTGGGTATATATCCAGCAATGGTACTGCTGGGTCATATGGCAAATCTATGGCTAGTTTTTTGAGAAACCACCATACTGTCCTCCAGAATGGTTGGATCCTTCTGCATTCCCACCAGCAGTGGATGAGTGTTCCCCTTTCTTCACATCCTCTCCAGCACTTGTATTCTTCTGTTTTTTTCATAGCTGCCAATCTTATGGGTGTAAGATGGTATCTCATTGTGGTTTTGATTTGCATTTCCCTGATAGCTAGAGATTTGGAACATTTTTTCATGTGCTTTTTAGCCATTTGTATTTCTTCTTTGGAGAAGTGTCTGTTTAAGTCTTTTTCCCATTTTTTAAATGGGTTGTTTATCTGTTTATTTTCAAGATATAGGAGTTCTTTATATATGCAAGTTATAAGTCTCTTATCAGATATATGGTTGCCAAATATTTTCTCCCATTGTGTGGGCTCCCTTTTTACTTTCTTGACAAACTCCTTTGAGGTGCAGAAGGCTTTAATTTTGAGGAAGTCCCATTCATCTATTTGTTCTTTTGCTGCTCGTGCTTTTGGTGAGATATTCATAAATCCATTTCCTATTACAAGGTCTTGTCGATGTTTCCCTACACTGCTTTCTAAGGTTTTTATGGTCTTGGCTCTTATATTTAGGTCTTTGATCCATCTTGAGTTGATCTTTGTATAAGGTGTGAGATGGTAATCCTCTTTAATTCTTCTACATATGGCTATCCAGTTCTCCAGACACCATTTGTTGAATAGGCCACTCTCTCCCAGTTGAGAGGGTTTGGTGGCTTTATCGAATATTATGTGGCTGTATATGTGAGGTTCTATATCAGAGCTTTCAATTCGATTCCATTGGTCTGTGTGTCTCTCCTTATGCCAATACCATGCTGTTTTCACCACCATAGCTTTGTAGTATGTTTTGAAGTCAGGTAGTGTGATTCCTCCAATTTCGTTTTTCTTTTTCAGTATGTCTTTGGCTATTCGGGGTCTCTTTCCTTTCCAAATAAATTTCATAGTTAGTTTTTCTAGTTCCTTAAAGAAGGCTGTGTTGATTTTTATTGGGATTGCCTTGAATGTGTAGATCAGTTTTGGTAGGATAGACATCTTAATAATGTTCAGTCTTCCTATCCATGAACAAGGAATAGTCTTCCATTTATTTAGGTCTTCTTTGATTTCCTTGAACAATCTTGTATAGTTCTCGGTGTATAAGTTCTTTATCTCTTTAGTTAAATTTATTCCTAAGTATTTGATTTTTTTATTTACTATTATGAATGGTATTTGTTTCTTGATTTCCTCCTGATCTTGCTCATTATTGGTGTACAGAAATGCTACTGATTTTTGCGCATTGATCTTATAACCTGCGACTTTACTAAACTCATTTATGAGTTCTAGAATCTTTGTTGTAGATCTCTCAGGGTTTTCTATGTATAGGATCATGTCATCTGCAAATAATGAAATTTTGACTTCTTCCTTTCCAATTTGAATGCCTTTTATTTCTGGTTCTTGCCTCAGTGCTCGAGCAAGTACTTCTAAGACAATGTTAAATAGGAGCAGAGACAGTGGGCATCCTTGTCTTGTTCCTGAGTTTAGAGGGAAGGAGTCTAGGACTTCTCCATTGTAAACAATGTTGGCTTTAGGTTTTTCATATATACTCTTTATCATGTTCAAAAAATTTCCTTGTATTCCAATCTTTTGGAGTGTTTTTATCAAGAAAGGATGCTGTATTTTGTCAAATGCTTTTTCTGCATCAATAGATATAATTGTGATTTTTTTCCTTCAATCTGTTTATATGGTGTATTACGTTGATTGATTTTCTTATGTTGAACCATCCTTGCATACCTGGGATGAATCCCACTTGCGCGTGGTGTATAATTCTTTTAATGTGTTATTGAATATGATTAGCAAGTATTTTGTTAAGTATTTTTGCATCTAGGTTCATTAGAGAAATTGGTCTGTAATTTTCCTTTCTTGTGATGTCTTTGTTTGGCTTTGGTACTAGGGTAATGTTGGCATCATAGAAGGAGTTGGGTAATGTTCTTTCTGTTTTGATTTTTTGGAATAGTTTCAGCAGGATTGGTGTCAGTTCTTTCTGGAATGTTTTGTAGAATTCACCTGTGAAGCCATCTGGCCCTGGGCTCTTCTTAGTTGGGAGATTTTTAATAACTGATTCTATCTCTCTGCTGGTGATTGGTTTGTTAAGATCATCAATTTCTTCTTTTGTCAATATGGGCTGCTTATGTGTTTCTAGGAATTTGTCCATTTCCTCTAGATTGTCATTTTTGTTGGAATATAGTTTTTCAAAATATCCTCTTATGATAGTCTTTATTTCTGTGGGGTCAGTGGTGATATTGCCTTTCTCATTTCTTATTTTGTGTATTTGCATCTTCTCTCTTTTTTTCTTTGTTAGTCTCGCTAAAGGTTTGTCAATTTGGTTGATCTTCTCAAAAAACCAGCTCTTGGTCTTGTTTATCTTTTCAAGTGCTTTCTTATTTTCTATTTCATTTAGTTCTGCTCTTATCTTTGTTATTTCCTTCCTTTTTCTTCCTGCTGGGTTACTTTGTTGTTGTTTTTCTAATTCCTTCAAATGTGCAGTTAGTTCTTCAATTTTTGCTCTTTCTTCTTTTTTTGATATATGCATTTATGTCTATAAATTTTCCTCTCCGTACTGCTTTTGCTGCATCCCATAAATTTTGGTATGTTGTGTTATCATTATCATTTGATTCAAGGTAGTCGTTGATTTCTTTTGAGATTTCCTCTTTGACCCACTCTTTTTCTAAGAGTGCGGTGTTTAATTTCCAAATCGTGGTGTGAAATCTGGACTTCTGTCCCTTGCAAATTTCCAGCTTGACTGCACTGTGGTCAGAGATATTGTTTTGTATGATTTCAATCTTTCTGAATTCATTCAGCCTTTCTTTGTGGTCTAGCATATGATCTATCTTGGAGAATGATCCATGTGCGCTTGAGAAAAATGTATATCCTGCTGTGTTTGGGTGTAGCGATCTATATATGTCTATTAGATCCAGCTCCTCTAATATACTGTTCAGATGTTTTGTTTCTTTGGTGATTCTCTTTTGAGATGTTCTGTTCAGAGTTGATAGTGGTGTATTAAAATCCCCCACTATAATTGTAGCTGTATCTATTGTTTCACTTAGTTTTTCCAGCATTTGCCTCACGTATTTAGAGGCACCCTTGTTAGGGGCATAAATATTTATGATTGTTCCATCTTCTTGACAGATTTTCCCTTTCACTAAAATGTAGTATCCTTCTTTGTCTCTCACAATTGTTTCACATTTAAAGTCTATGTTGTCTGATATTAATATAGCTACTCCTGCCCTTTTTGGTTATTGTTAGCTTGTATGATTGTTTTCCAGCCATTTACTTTCAATCTCCATGCGTCTCTGGGTCTAAGATGTGTCTCTTGTAGACAGCATACGGATGGGTCATATTTCCTTATCCAATGTCCCAGTCTGAATCTTTTGAGAGGTGAGTTTATTCCGTTGACATTCAGTGTTATTACTTTCAAGGAATTATTTGTGTTAGCCATATTTTGATTGGATTTGTGTTTGTCATATTTTGTTTGTATTTTTTTTTGTCTTTTTTGTTGTTGTTGTTGGTCTTATACTCTCCTCCAACTCTGCCTTTCCTGTTTTTTCCTTTCTTCCTGCAGAACTCCCTTTAGAATTTCTTGAAGGGGAGGTTTCTTGTTGGTATACTCTTTCAGTTTCTGTTTGTCTGTGAATATTTTGAACTCTCCATCATGTTTGAATGCTAGTTTATCTGGATAGAGTATTCTTGGTTGGAAATTTTTTTCCTTTGGTACCTTGACTATATCATACCACTGCCTTCTTGCCTCCATGGTTTCAGAAGAGAAATCAGCACTTAATCTAATTGAGCTTCCCTTGTATGTGATGGTTTTCTTTTCTCTTGCTGCTTTTAGGATTTTCTCTTTGTCTTGAGCATTGGATAATTTGACAAGTATATGTCTTGGGGTGGGCCTGTTGGGGTTTATGACTAGTGGAGTGTGCTGTGCTTCTTGGATATGCACATCTGTCTCTTTCAGTAGATTTGGGAAGTTTTCAGCCATTATTTCCTGCAACGCTCCTTCTGACCCCTTTCCCTTCTCTTCTCCTTCTGGAATGCGTATAATACATATGTTTGAGCGTTTTGCATTGTCATTGAGGTCCCTAAGTCCTAACTGGATTTTTTCTATCTTCTTATTGACCCCTTCTACTATCTGTTTGATTTCTGATGTACTGTCTTCCACATCACTAATTCTCTGCTCTGTCTCTTCTAGTCTGCTGATATTTGCTGCAAGTGTATTTTTGATTTCTTGAACTGTGGTGTTCATTCCCATCATATCTGTCATGTTTTTGCGTATGTCTGCAATTTCCCCTCCAAGTGATGTCTTCATGTTGTTAACCTCTTTCATTACTTCGTCAAATTTGTCGGTGATAAATGTTCTGAGATCTTTCATTGCTTGTGCAAAGTTTTGCTCCTCTTCGTGATTTTTGGTTTGTTGAATGGATTCAGCCATGTTTTCCTGATTACTGGTATGGTTTGTAGATTTTTGTTGCTTTCTGGTCATCTCTTTATCTTGACGGATTTAATCAGTTCCTTAGCTTCTTTGTCTACTCTTGGAGGTTAATTAGCTGTTATTTTTGCATAGGTGTTATATCTTCTCTTTGTCACATTTTTCCTTCTTATTCTAATTTCTTGTTGTTGGTTAAGTTCACTTTAAAGGAAAGTATATTAGTGTTGGGGAAAGGCTATTGTGTGAGCAAGGGAAAAGTGTATAGTAGTATTGGTAATTTATGTTAACAAAGCAAGAATATGAGATCTGGGAGGATGGAGGTTAGATTCATGTAAATTGTGTAGAGTTATAGCAGTAGGTAGAGTACTTATTATGAGGTAGATAATTGAATATGGGAGGAATGTGGTATGAGCTAAAAAGCTATTGTTTTCGTGAGAGAGGGAAAGAGAAAAGAAAGGTAATAGTTTCAAGTGTGGATAACAGTCAGAAAACAAAACAAAGGTATTAGGAATTAAGACTTAGACCCTTCGTGGATCGAAGAAAGGGAGGTGGGAGGTGGAATATAGGAGAGACAGTAGATGGTGGCGGATATCAAGTGTAGGGGAAAGAGGATAGTGTAGGTAGCCTAAATCAGTTCACACAGAAATGAGGCAGTGGAGGATGAGAAATCCCAGCGAATGTGAGGTGTTTCCTGCCGCACCTATTGCATAATTGAGTTAAAATAAACTAAGTAGAATATGAGGGACAAGAGGGAACGAGACAACAGAAAAAAAGGAGAAAAGGGGGGAAGGGATGAGAGGAAGAAAGGAAAAGAGGGTGGGCAAAGGGTGGGGAACAGGTAGGGGAAAGAAAAAAAAAAAACAGATAAAAAAGAACCAGAATTAAAACACCTACTACACAGCACCTACCACACACAAAAAAAACCTTAAATAACTGAGTAAAAAAAGACTTTGGGGGATACTCTGTGAGAGAAGACTCGGGGATAATGCGGTGTTAGCAATCAGGAAATTGAAAAAAGTAAAGAATAAGTCAAAATGAAAATAAAAACAAAACAAAATGAAACAATAAAGAAAAAATGCCAACGTTGAAGGCTAGGGCATTTAAGGACCTCAGATGGACCTCAGTGCATGATGGATTCAGGGATGGAAAGTCTGAGATATTGAGGACTCAAGAGGTGTGAGTCTCTGTGGTGTGGGCCATCAGAGTTTAGGGAATTCAGACCTGGCAACCTCCAATCTGGTCAACAGGAAGCCTGGGAGCCCTGCAGTGTAACACAGCCCTCAGGGATCCCCACAGCTGGGTGCCAGCCCTATGGGGGAAGTCAGATCTGCAAACTCTATATTGTGACTGAACCCTGAATTCACTTACTTAGCTGGGCTCATTAGTACGTGTATCTTTCACTTCAGCTTTTGGACAGCTCCCATCCTGCGACTCCAAACCACCGCCACTAGATGGCGCCTCCACACCACAGCCACTCCACTAGTACAGATCCGAAGCCACGCCAAAAACAGACTCCAAAACCGGAATTCCCAAGCTTCACAGAACACTCCCCAATCGGCTTCCAGGCGTGTCCCCCTCCCCTGCCGCAGCCCAAAGCAATATTCCAATTACGTCCCTTTTTTGCCCACAGCCTATTTGGGCTGGAGACCGGCCGCCGGGCCTCCAGGGGCGGGGCTTCAGGTGGAAGCTCTACTGTTTTTGCTCGCAATCAAAAGTTTCTCCCGCTTCACAACAAAACACCGTCTATCCTCCCAAATCGATCCGCAAAGGTGACCCGTCGCATCAACCCGCCAACAGCTCACCCAGAACTCGCGAACTCCTTAGCAACTCAGAGCCATCTAAAAGCGGAGCTGCCGGGCAGGACCGCAGTTCCCCCCACCCCCAATAGGGAGGAGCCCGTGCGCGGGTCTCACCTGCGGGCAATAGAACCCAAATTATGTCTACTAGACCAATCCTCTCCATTACCTTTCCACCCAATCGATGTCCAGGCACTTCTGCCCTGCAAAAATCCCAAAAAAGCTGCGCCTTGGAGAACCTGCAGCTGTGCCCAGCTGTCTCTTCCCGGGACAGACCACAAAGGCAAGTTCACTCGGCGACCATCTTGCCTCTAGGATCCTATTTCTGATGCCCATTAACTTCCTCTCTTTGGTCTTCTTCTTCCATGAAGTTTGTTTGGGTAACTCCACAGTCCATGTTTCCTGACCACCCAGATGTGCACATTGTAAGCCCCTGTCTGGGTCAAGCAAAGATCCCTGAATAATATCAGCCATACCCCAGTATACTGACTGTTACTCTGTGTCCCCCTAGCTCCTCTGCAAGACCTGGTGGAGGACCCTTTTCATGACAGGGAGGAAGAAGTGGTTCCACCTAATGTTCAGGTAAGGTCATCTGTTTTGGTCTAAGATAGAAATATTCCTTTCTCTTATTTATCCTTTTTAATTGAATAAGTATTATAATATATGATGGTGTGAATTATAGATATCACCCACTAGTCAGGGGAAAGGATATTTGGAAGGGGTCTTTTACCCAAAGATCCCTGATAAAGAAGGAATTAGAAATGGAAGCACCAGTTTATCTAACATATGGTAGTGGGCTTTTGCCTCAGCACCATTATTCTGCTTGGATTTAAACTTTTGTAACTTCCATCAAAATAGTCTGGAAATTCATTTCCTTCAGGAACCACTTGAGCCATTCCTACATGTATTTTCCATGTTTACTTATGGAGCCTTAGACTTTACTAATGCTTCCTGTCAATTTTCATAAAATCACCAATACCTGTGAAGACACTACTCAACATCATAGGAGCCTCAGTCTTTTCTTTTTTGCAGTTTCAGGGGAACTCCAGAGAAAGTGAAAACGGTAGGTATTCTGTGCTAATTCCACATCTGAGGGTAAAATAGAGGTGAAATAAGGAACTTCCATAAAACTTTCAGCTGGGGACATCCTGATCAAAGCATCATGGTGATGATGAAATGCTTTCTGTGAAGGGAATCTGCCCTTGTTACTATAGTCTGTGGTTTTGTCTGTGATCTCTTTAGGTTGTGCAGGTTTTGTATGCATGGGGTTTTGTGGAGTTTAGTGTGTGTTTCTGTGGTGTAATTTTGAGTATGTGTGTGTGCATATGGGGGCAACCATGAGCAGTTTCCCAGATGTTCTATCCCATTTAGACTGGTCAATTACCAGGGACAACAGGGACAGTTTTCTCAAATATACCCCATCACCACTGCGTGTTCTATGTACATGAACTTCTTCCACACTCACCAAAACTGGATCTGGGGTTTGCTTTCTATGACCACAATGTGCATGGAAAACTGAGGTATAAAGGTGAACATCCCAAGCTCTTGCACTGCTAAAGGGAAGGTCCTAAATGGGAACCTAGTCATATGTCATAATACTTTGAGTTACAGAACTGAATTTACCACTCAGCCATATGCTTACTATAAACCATGCAAGGTAGTTATACCATCTGTATATATGCATACACCAGAATTACATGAGCCTACAAAGAGACCAAAACTGCCCATCATTATAAAGTAGCCTCAGTGGTTACATGGCCTCAGGGAACTAGCTGTGCTGACTACCACAGACTTTGGTATAATTAGTGCCCAAAGGATATAATAATCACACATGCTAATGAGCAGCTCCAAATTCTGAGAGTCATGAGACATCACACAGGATTGCATGATCCATGATAACTTGATTGAGACCACAGCTTAGCAACTTACCTAAAGCAGACAGGTATATGTACAACTTAGTACATATAACAGCATCATTCCAAAGGACCCAATTAGGTACTCAAATCACGACTCACACAATAGGGTCTTTGAAAAATAAGAATGTAGATACATCTTGGTTCTTAACCTGGTGTTCAAAACCCTTGTAGAAACATTCCTAAAGAACTGCATTTGTGGTTGCTGACATTCAATCTATATGTTCCTACATAATAGCTGTCTCATACTTGATGGCCAATGATGCATGGTCAATATTTCAATGACTATATGGACTTGGTTTGGAAAAGAAAGACGAAGTAAAACCATCTGATTAATTAAGTGTTAATCTTTAAATGGTAAGATTTTAGTATTTCCAATCTTCTGTGATATGTTATCTTTATCCTAATGGGTTATGAATAAATACAATAGAATGCATTACATAGAAGGAATCTAGACCACCAAAAACTTTGCTTCTACTCAAGTGTAAATTTCTGTAGAAAAAAAAATGGTAATTACAGTGTCAGTATATGTGGTGGAGATTGAATTTATTTGGAGTTGTCCAGAAGGTACTACACTTAAGTTGAGATATACTCTAAAGAGGAGTGGTGATGGGACTCAGGTATTGAATCATATCACGTTTTTCAGTGTCATTTGTACACTGGGTATGGTCAGATGGTTTAGGCTGATATTACCTTCAGAGTTAGGGATATATATTTTTGTTTCTTTCTGGCTACTTTCTTTGCATTCCATCCTTCACAATGGAAGATGGCCCCACAGCAGTTCTCACCATGCTTGATAAACTACCTCCTCTACACAATTTAGAATCTTGTCCAAGGCTATAAATTTACTTTGAAATTTATGAGAAACACACCAATGTGAAGATTTATTTTGTGTCATTCTAGCAGACCAGGAACAGATGATGGGGGCACTTCCAAATGATTAAGAGGATGAAGAGGTGACATTTAAAGCCAAGGTGAGCATACTAGTTTTTGATCTAAAGTTGATTTCTTTGTCTCTTCCATTGTAATTGATTTCAGATGAGGATGCCTTATTATGAACATATTAGATGAAATATTCAATTTCCTTGGGGTGGGAAGCATCATGTGGGGGCTCTTCTAACTGATCCAACATTGAAGAGATCAACCAGGGGAGCAGAAGTTGACAAAGTAGGCATTTTCTCAGCTACATTTTTTTTTCTTCCTTGGATTAAGAATTTGTAATCACCACCCAAATTGAATTTAACAAATGCATGTCCAGGAAAAGCTCGTGCCTTTCCTGATGTGTCTGCTACACTTGCTCATCAGGTTTTCTTGACCCCTATTTCACATCTGAATTTCTAATGCTGCAAAGAAAGCAAAAGTCCTTTGCAAAAAGCCAAAACATGTTCTGATCCTCATAAGGTTTTTCTCTAATTGCAGGTGGCCCCAGGAGAAAGTCAAATTGGTACATATCTAGAAAATTACTGAACTGAGGTAATTTTGGATTAAACAAGCAGGGCATTGGCCCTAGGTTTGCCTGGAAAGCCAAGGTGGTTCCAGTTACTGGTGGAAGTGGGGATTGGAGATATGGTTGAACATTAATTCCTCCTGATAGGGAATATAGTCATGTTCTATTGTTCTCTGAGAAGATATATTCACTTTATTTGTATGGATTTGTGTCATGGTGTGTAATGAGTGAGCCTATGTGGAGGGACTGAGAAGGTGTGTGTTGGACCATTGCTGTGTGTTTCCCTAAGTGAATGGTCCAACATAGGACACAGGACAACTGTCACTGAAACCTTTCTAAAACATCATCACATCACCACAGCACATATTGCATAAAACAACCTGTAAAGTCTCACCAGAATCATTTCTGGAATTATGTAAACTCACCCTTCCCTTACACCCAGATTCTGAGGGACATAAATTAATGACCCAAGATTTCAAATTCCTAAGTTGTAGAGAGAAGATTTGGACTGAGGCATGTAGCCACTATACTACTACTCTGAACTACTATTACCTAATCACAGGCTTGGGTCATTAGTGACAATGAAGGAATTACCACTATTTATATATATATGTATGTTCCCTAGACAGTTATTAAACATGACACTCATATATTAGACAGTCACAGGGGTCACATAAGACAGATTAGCAGGTGCATTTTACAAGATACTTACTCACATTTATTAGTGTGAAAAACACATAGAAAGCCCCACATGTAGCCCCACATGTTGCTGGCAAACTCACAGATTCTCAGACTTATGAGGTATCAGTAAGACAAGCTTGCCAATCTCTGTCAGTGCTGGGTCACAGCTTGGCACATGGCCCAAGCAGACAGACAAGGACTGGAGAGATATTTTCATCTATTTAATAATGTTATCACCATAGGCCATAAAAAAAGGTCATTCTGTGAGCTACCTATTTGAGGAAGAGTAACAAGTAAGAACTCAAATTCCCTCTAAGTCATTAGATTCATGTTCATCATTCTTATTTCAACTTTCCCCTATAGCCAGTATAAAGATTCATGCTCAATCCCTCAATTGATCCTAACTAACTGTCCCACTGTGGGATGGATCATATAAGCATGAAGAGTGACATCACACAATGAATACAAAAAAGTAATGAAAAGGAAGATGAAGGAAAAATATCATATGGTGAACATTGGGTACTTAAAAAAATTTTTTTTAATTTATTTCTCTCCCCTTCCTCCCCCCATTGAGTATTATGACAATCCCTGTAATTTTTATCTTTATGACACGTTAGTGACTCAATACAAAAGCATTACTTGCCTAGAATTAATTCCAGTCAACCAATAAATGAATAAATAAAACACTGTACAATAGATTAGTATTGTAGTAGCAGCACTTTGTATTAGTGGAGATGGAAATGACCTTGGAAAGTTCCAAAGGACATTGACAACTTGTCTAGATTCAAAACAGGAAGGAAAAGTGATGGAACTCTGTACTTGAATATCGTCTATTTAATACTATTTTTAGATTGAATATATCATGTTGAATTTGGATGTCTTTAGGTATACAGCCAAAAAGTCTTATTTCTCATTAATTTCCTGTTCCTCCTCTCTTTACTATCCTTCCACCATGGAGGATGGCCCAGCAACATATTTTTACAGGCTTATTTTCTCTCAGGTCCCTATTTTCTTGTCCATTGCAGTGTCAGGGCAGGTCCCTGAGTAACCCATGAATACTACCCAAAGTATTGACATTTACTCTGTGTCCTCCTAGGAACCCCTGAGGGCCTGTTGGATGAGTCCCCCAGTGAGAGGCAAGAGGAGGAGGCCCCATCAAATTCCAAGGTATGGTCACCCATTCTTTCTCTGATGTCAAATTGCTGACTTTAAGGGTTTTTTTGTTTTTATTTCTCTTTTCTTTTTTTGCCAATCGAGTTCAGATATGAAAATCAGACCAAATAATTTTAGATGATGTCTCCAATTTCCTTAGTCAGTGGAGTGTTCATTTGGAACCTTTTACTATCATCCCTGCCTCAAGAGGAATAGCAAGGAATCCCCTCTACATTACAGGCCTAGGTTTCCTTCTAGAATTAAGACCTCTGTATTCACAACCTCAATAGATGGGAGAGATGAATCAAACAGGAAAGGCTGTACCTTTCCAAAAGTGTCTGTTACAATTAATTTTTGGGCCTTTATCTCAACCCCTGTTTCCCATCTAGTTTTCTAAAGGCAGCAACAGAGTAAACCAACGGTGCAAACACTACACAGCATGCTCCAATCCTCAGAGTGTTTTGATTTCTCTAACTGTAGGTGGCTTTAGTAGTAAGTGAAAATGGTATGTATTTTTGTGCCACTTCACTTTTTTTTAAAAAAAATCTAGATGATTTAACTACTAGGGGTTTCATGCTTTCTTTACTGTGAAAAGCATCCTGATTTTACCTTCCATGTGGGCATGAGAAATAGAGGTGTCCTTCTGTTTTAGAGGAAGAAAAAAGACCACATTATATAATACTTTTAGCAGTTGTGTTCCCATTAGGTGGATTGGGTTTTTGTTCTTATCCCATGACAGTTGCACATTTTACATGTATTTAAATGTTAAATGTTCAACAATAACATTGGGCATCAAAATGGGTAGGAGGAGTGGTAAGAAACTGTCATTGAACAACATCCTTTTTTAGTACCTTTGCAGGTTTCTTTTATGGTGCTTTGGGATGTCTTTCACTACAATGCCAAGGACTGCTTCCCTTTGTATTGCTGCTCCTCCATGTTGCCATCCTTCCACTCCTTAGCAGCTCACTTAGGCTTGTTGATTACCTGCCTCCTTGTTCTTCTAATCCCTTGTCCAAGTCAAACAGTGCTTCATGACTAACCCCAGAGCAACACCCCAAATGTACTGATGCCAGCTCTTTGTCTTCCTAGTTCCCCTGAGGGCCTGCTGGAGGAACTTCTAAGTGCCAAGCCATAGAGCACACTCCATTTACTCACATCAAGGTAAGACCAACTTTCCTTATCTGAGATAGAACCATTGCATTCTTGGTTTATTTCATTTCTAATTCAATTCAGTTATGAAAATAACAATATACATGAGATGTTCAAATGTTTGATGGGTCAGTGTTCAGTGGGCATCTATTAGGAGCTAATCCCAGTTTGAAGGGGGCAATCATAAATGGCAACATCAGGTTATAAACTATATGGCAGGAGGACATTCTTTAGCAGAAATTTTTTCAACTTGAATTAAGAATTTTGTACTTAGTAATCAAAATGGACTTGAGAGATGCATCATCCAGGACTGCTCATGCCATTCACCTACTTTTGGTTTTCCTTAACTTCATACTTTCCTTCTTGTATTCTAAAGTCACCAAGAGGACACAAGCATCTTGTAGCACTATAGATTAAGTTCTGATCCTTACAATGTTATTTTCTCTGTAATTGCAACCCACCCCAAGACCAAGCAACAATGGTGGGTATTCTGAAGTCATACACTTGCTGAGAAAAAAATCCAGGTATTAAAAAACATGGGTCTTCCTTGTTGATTGAGTTTCAAGCGGTTCCTGATGACAACCTCCTTGTGGGAATGAGGATTTGGTCATGGTGAATGAAATGAATAATCCAGGTAAGAACTAGGGGAGTCTTTCTTAAGAAGGTGAGTACTGATTAGTTGTTATGTGTTTGTGTGCATGGAAGTGGTGTGTGTTTAGATGTGCATGTTTGTGATGTGAGTCTCAGAATACACATGTTTGATTCTCAATGGGCATGTGTACAAATGTGAGTCCTTTAATATGTTTTCTGGATTTTTCACACACCAAACAGCACAATGACTATTGTCAACTTTCTTTGTTAAAAATCCCATCAATATTTCTTCATGGATAAATATGTATGTCAAATATGATCAAATTATGTACTAAATAAGTGTGGCTTGCAATATGCCAAGTATACCCCAACAACTCAAGAATAATCCATCAACACCAAAGAAAATCTTCACAAAGCTCTACAGGGAATAAAATGTGGTACAGAACCCTTCTTACTGGGATGTAATAATATGTCTTAATTTAATAATAAATATCTCCTCTATGTAAGGTTTTGCTTATACCTCATAGCATTTTGAATGGTCAGGATGAAAGAAAAGCAGACATACCTGTCCATTCATTAACGTATGAGACAGGGAAGTTTTGAGAAGGTGAAAAAAGTCTTCAGAGCTTTACATTTGATGAATACAGACCAAAGAACTGGAGATTTTAGGTGCTTTGATTCCTAATCCTGCATTTTCTTCAAGCTTCTTCTGCCTGGCAGAGTCTCTAAAGTTCTACTATGAATTTGCCAACATTTGTAATTTGAGTTCACACAACCAGGGCATCTACTGCAGATTCTAGTTTTTGCAATTTTGCTAAAGCCCAATACCCATTTGTGCTGGTAGCTGTGGTAGGGATGACACAGAGGGAACATGTTCATCCTCACAAAATGCTCCCCAAGGCAGCAGCCCAAAGTTTAGCACTAGGTCTGTTCTTTGAATTCATCTAAGACAGAGCATGTCCAAAGAGTCATAATTTCAGGGTGACCAGATTGGAGGTGAGTGCTCTATTTTCCAGCTAAATAAGGGAGTGAGAAGTTGAGAGCCAATACCTACCCCTCTCCCTCTCTTGCAAGCTCTTTGCAATTTCTTGCCAAAGGCCTCAGACTCCAGAGGGAAGGTCTTAGAACCTAGGGTAGAGAGCTGGGTTTTCCTATGGTAGCCAGCAAGGCCTCAAGGAAGAAGGGAGTGATGGGAGTACCCCAATCTTTAATGTTCCTGTGGATCTTTGTTTTCCTAAAAACTGGCTTGTGGATCAGCAGTATGACTCCACTAGTAGCGATGACGACAATCCAGGTAGGTTACAATTCTCAAGGAAGGATCCAATGGAGAAGATACCAAGCTCAGTAGTTCTAACTGGTGCCTTGGAGTCAATGGAGGGGCTCATGATACTAGAAAATAAAGGAAATATTTATCAGGCCTGCTTTCAACTTTTCATATTTAATAACATAAAAGTAGGAGATATAATGACCATGAGCTTTGTGTGTGTTGTGTTTTAAATGGACTTTCCATGTATTTTTGCTTAAATTAACTTCCCATAGACTAGTTTTTTCACAACTTTTCAACAGTCTGACAACAAAACTTTGGTTTTCTTTGCTTAGTTTCCCATAGTAACTGATACAAGAGATTGTGGTTTGGATTTAGGTGTTGAACTTTGATGGAGCAGGTCTGTTGGGACAGTCTCTCCCAGGCTCTCACCTGGACCTGGGGCAAGTGTTTTTAGTGCCAGATGGTGCTTGAGAAGTAGGGTCTCATCCTGTGCACTTACAGATCTAGTTTTACTTCCTTCATGTTCCATCCTTATGGTGGGTCCTGCTTTAAAGGTTAACCACGGGTTGGAAGCCATGAAGAACATCTTCTCTGGGCTTACTAAACATGTACCTATGTCCTTGAGAGGTGTGGCTGAAGCACATTCTTGAACTTACTTCTATTTTGCACTTCCTACCCAAATCCAAAATGCCAATTTAGTTTGGAAACCTAAATTTAATTACATCTGAGGAAGATTTGATTCCTGTTACCCCAGAAGAGCTTACAAAGCCCAGCAGGCTTTCTGAGGACTTGTGTGAATGGTCTGCTGGCTTGTTTCACACACTGGCTCCCAGGGTCCTACTGAGCTGGTGCTCTGGAAATGAATATGCCCAAATCAGAGCCTCTTGGCAGCAGGGCCACAGGTTTCCTCCTGCTCTTTGAATTCAGTACTATGGTCAGCAATGCCCTGTTTTTTAAACAACATTCATTTCACTCCCTGTGCCTTTCCTCAGGCTTCTCAAAGCACCCAATCTACCTAGGCCCAAGAACGCTTGATGAAACTTAGAAGGCTCAATTCATTTAAATGGCCACACATTCTACACTAGGCTATTATCACACTTGCAAGATAAGGGAATGTAGACAAGTTACTTCACTTCTAATTTCATGTTAATCCTCTCTAAATCGCTTTTCTGGGAAATTATGGAAATTTTGAGAGGAAAGAATGTTTGCTACACACCTAGAGTCATACTAGACACTTCAAAAATCACTTGATTTGTGGGGTTGGTGGTAGCTTTCTTCCACAAGATCTGATTCAACTCCAGATCCTGAGCCTTGCATCTGGAATTGGTTGAATTGGTAATTGGTCAATCTAGTGATTGGAGAGGGTGGTATGATACAGTTGATCATTCCTCTATGTTCTCATAAAGAAGAACAATGTGAATGGAAGACAAGGAAGAATGAAGGATATAAGCAGTATTGGTAGAGAGAAGAGCAGCAGGGAGGTTCTGAGGCAAGATGATGGAAAGGAAACCAATATCATGCCTAGCAAGACATAGAGAATATGACTGCCTCCTTTGAGAACAAGGAGGAAATGGGCATTCCTCCCCCAAATTATCATATGTGAGGTCTGATAAATGGACCCTATTGACCTTAAGCCAACCACCCTGGACACAGGAGACACTATTGAGGCCCAAAGAAAGTTGGGAGTGATAAAGACAGAATTGGGTGCCAAGTTCAGGTCATGTTATGACAAAAACAAGAGGGGCTCTAATTCTTCCCTGAACCCTAACTTTCTCCTTTCCTTTTCCAAGGTCACCCTATCATGGTCACTGCAAAGATCCACTCAGAAGTGTGTTTTTCATACTCAGAAGAGTCAGACATAGAGAATGGCAATATGCATGTAATTTATTTTCTCTTCTTGCCTAATTTTAAAAGCTTCCTATTTGTTATTTGTAAGCATTTCTTTGTAGCTCTTCTCTTTCCCCCACCTTTCACAATTGCCATCTCAAAGGTCCTGGTAGCCTCCAGGAAGGTGAGGTTATACAACTGACAGTGTTTTTAAAATGTTTTTCCACCTTCTTCACCTACTGTATTTTAATATTGCATGGATTTCCAACCTTACTATGCACCATAAATCAGCTGGTGTATCCCTGAATGGCCTAGGCAAGAAGTTGTGTTGAAGTCTGAAGCATTGGCCCATATCATGAGAGGTTGGCCCCTGGGAAGTTTGTTCTGGGATGGACTCTCCCTTCACTGCCATGTTCCTCCACATGTGGCTCTGTAAATGCAAGTGTGTTCTCTACCCTGCAGCTGTCTACACTCTTTGGGGAGGAGGAGTCTGTTTACATCTACCTTATTTTCCAGGAATGCACAGAATGAATCAATGATTTTAAAAGAGAGGAAGAAGAGGAAGAAGAAATGTTAATGTGGAGTGGGTAGGATGAAGAGAAAAGGGAAACAAGTTGACATGCAGTCCAGTGATTCCTTTCTTTGACACTTCAGGAAATTCAGGGTTCATGAGGAGCTTACTGGAGTGCCTGAAACTGTGTGTATATGGAGGTGGAGATAAGAATTGGATGGGGACAATGAACACAGGCAAGTGAAGGGTGCCCTGAGAACCTCTTCTTGTGAGTAGAAATGCTTTCCATGTAAGCTCTAAGGCTGATCAGCAGTGCCTTCCCATGGCTCCATAATTTGTCAGAGAGACCTCTAACCCTGTTCAGGACCAAAGTTTGCCCTCCCAATCCACTTAAGGTCTACCAAGGTTCTCCCCTCATTCTTACTGAGTGTGATGAGTGCTATTGAGTTACCTAGATTGCCACCAATTCTCATGGGGAAAAGGTGAGTTAGCCTGTGTTTGCCAGGGCTGTTTTATCTGATACCAGTGATTGATTAGGGTAAACAAACGAATTGACAGTCTCACAATTTAGGAGATAGAAGCAAAATCTAGGTGTCAGCATGATGATGCTTTCCCTGATGCTGGTGGCAGCATGCCAACAATACTAACTCACCCTCTGCCTCCATCACCTGATCATCTGTCTTCATCTGTCTCCTGGTGCTCCTCCTCTTGAATTTGTCTAGTCTTCCTCTCTTTGGAAGGACTCCAAGCATATAGGATTAAGGTCACCCAGATGCAGGTTGGCCTCCCCTCCACTAGTAAGACTTCTGATGACCCTATTCACAGATGAGTTCACATCCATAGGTGGGCAGGAGAGGATGAAAGCATGACTTTATCGCTGCCCCTTATTCAATCCAGAACCAGAACAGTGGGATCCCTGTCATGCAAACATGGTAGCTATTGAGGCCCTGTTTTCTATCTCAGTGGAACATGAGTCACAGCTGCCCAAGGGTTGGTGCTCTGAGCCTCTGTAGTTTCCTCCCACATCCCACTTTAGCTCACACATATTTTCTCAAGCTGTACTTCTTTAGAATTCATTCATGTATTTAGAATTTAAACAAAAACAAAGGAAATGTCCCTGAAGAGCTTGCATGGGATGAGAAAAGTGGAGAGGATTACATGTTACTAAAGTCCCCTTATTTATTTTGTAGTATTTAAGTAATAAGTCTTATTAGATTACGATGAGTGTCTTGTAATACTTACATGTTGGAATACCTTAATGTAAGAAAATATATGATTTTGGCATCACAGTCACTTTACATTAAAATGGATGGCACAGTAACTTTGGTGTTTGATTTAGAATGAAACTGTTAATTAGGAAAAGAGCTCCAGGAATCTGTCCTTTTTCAATATGAGGCTTTCATCATTGGATGCTGTTGAGGATTAGGGTGGAGGGAGCAGGGTTATCACTTCCATGCCTCTCCCTTCAGATTTCCTGCTCCTCATGTAGCCCAGGGAGATGGAACTCTGCCTTTTCTTTCTAGAGGACTTGAGCCCACCTTTTCCTCTGTATCAGTTTCATTCTTCAGAGGACAATCACCTGAAAGGTGCCCAATCTAGCAATCAGGTCACAGCCCTTTGCTTGGAAATTTAGACACACTCTTAGTCATAGACTGCACCCTATGCAGACAATAGCAATAGGAGATCAGTCCCTCTGGATCTGGCTCCTGGGATATCATGAACCAAAGATCATCCCTCCAGGGTCAGTCTGAGATACCTTTTGAATCCTGCAACCCACCTCAGGGAAACCCAAGCTCCTACCATCTCTGTGCCATGCCAGTGATTCCAGATCCCATATTTGTGTTGCAGAGCCTATGACTGACTGCTACAAAGATATTGAGCTGGAGGCCTCAGACTGAAGCTGAGTAGAACTGGAGATCTTATGGCATTTGGAGACCTTTATGTGCTCACCCTTCTGCTCCATTCTGAATGAACAATTAAATGGCACCTTAGTTTTTAATCCAAATACTTACATTAAGTCTTAGAAATAGGTTTTACTTTTAATTTTATATTAAGCAACATTTGTATCTTTACTAGTTATATTTATATTCCTTATTAAATAAATAAATAAATAAATAAATAAATAAATAAATAAATAAATAAATAAATAACAGACAGACAAGTACCCAAAACAATGATAGAGCTATATGAATTATAATATCTGGTCTCCCTATTGGCTCCCACCAAGGTCAAACACTCGCTCATAGAAACCTCATTGAGTGTTAATTGAATAAATAACTGGAAACCGACATCTTATCTTATGTCCTCCTATCAATAGGTTTTTGAAATTTACTTTCCTGAAATCTGTCTAGTTACCTGGAATGGGTCAGGCCAATAATACTCATCTTGGTCTAGCAGGATAACTTGAATTTCAGAGCCTTTTTCACTTACATTTCAGTGTTGCTGTGTATAAAACCATGATTCACATTTCTTTCCACAAATGTTACCCCATTTGCATCTGGCACAAAATCTTGTTCTCCAAAACACTGATGAGATTCTAATTACTTCACATAATATCAGTATAAGTATTTTCACATTTGTTAACCTAGTTAATTTTCCTAGAATATCCCTTGCTTTTAATCCTTCCGAATCAGTGCTCAGCGTGAACTTCTGACCTGCAGCTTTTCCAGAGAAAAACAAATGACAATTTTTAGCATTTGTTTCCAGTCTTTGCTTTGGTTTTCTGGCTCAGACACTCTAGTATTCAGATATTGGGCCAACTATGCCATTCTTCATTCCTCTACTTTTTTCCCCCCAAATCTTTAACATTCTCCACAAACTTTCTTTTCAATGCCTTCTACTTTTCACTTTTGCTTTCTTCTTAAGTATTTCTGGTCACCCTATTCATTGTGCATTACATTTCAATTTTGAACTGATACTTTCCCATTTTTTAAAATTGTCTGATGTCTTCCCAATCATTTTTTTCTTTTTTAAATTTATGACATCTTATCAAGTATTGTCTCATTTTCTAAATGCCTTTTATCTCCTTTTTTTCTTCTTTTTTCCTTCTTTATTTTCTTTTAAATGTTACATTCAATAGATATGAGGTCCCCATATACCCCACACACCCCCTACCCCACTCCTCCCACATCAACAACCTCTTCCATCATCATGGCACATTCATGTACTTTTGAGAAAGTATATTTCAGGGCATAATGTACACAATGAAGAAGACCTTTCATTCATTCATTGTGGTTACCCTGTATTCCTTTTCTCCCTAAATTACTTTGTTACATGAAAATAACATGATTTTTTTTCTCTTGGTATTCATATGATTAGAAAAAATTATAGACAGAAGTGTGATTCAAATTAGCTTCCCCACTTTCCCAAGAACAGAGATAAGGGTGTCTTTCTAGATTGTTTGTGAAATGTTTTAAATTATAAAATCTTTCTTCCTGGTATTTCCAGATGCTTCAATTCTACCATTCTTAAAAATGAGACTTTACTCTCATCACCTCTATTGCTCCTATCATTTACTTTCTTTGTCTAACTAGTGAATATTCCCTTTCTTTCTTTTTCTTTCTTTTTTCTTTCTTTCTTTCTCTCCCTTTCACCCTGCCCCACCCTGCCCCACCCTGTCCCACCCCAGGTTGTGTTTTCTGTGTCTATTTGCTGTGTCTTCTTTCTTTGTCCCCTTCTGTTGTCAGTGGCACGGGAATCTGTGTTTCTTTTTGTTGTGTCATCTTGTGTCCACTCTCCGTGTGTGCGGCACCATTCTTGGGTAGGCTGTATTTTCTTTCACACTGGGCAGCTCTCCTTACAGGACACACTCCTTGCACATGGGGCTCCCCTATGCGGGGGACACCCCTGCGTGGCACGGCACTCCTTGCGTGCATCAGCACTGAGTGTGGGCCAGCTCCACATGGGTCAAGGAGGCCCGGGGTTTGAACTGCGGACCTCACATGTGGTAGACCGATGCCCTAACGACTGGGCCAAGTCTGCTTTCCCTGTTCCTTTTCATATATACCCTTTACTTGAAGTGAAACATCTTTTACCACATTCCCAAAATCTAGTCATTTTCTATAAATGTCCATATATGTTGAAAATTAATTATCTGTAAGGTATTTTCCATTGGGTGTTTTGCATTGTATTTCATTTCTGAATTATTTTTGAATATTTATCTTTATTTTATTTCTATAATCATTAACTTTTAATTATATTTCTTTTACATGGAAATTTCTTTGTTTTTATACTTCATATTTGAGTCATTTGAATTCAGAATTATTAATTTTCTCTCCGGTTTTAGACCAATATTCATATATATTTTGTGTTAGCAATGGCAGTTCACATTCAGTTAATTTTAAAAATTCTGTTGCTTTAGATTCACAATAACATAGTTTCACTGTCATTCATGTCAGGTCTGCAATATTACCACCATATGGCTTTATACTTATTATCAGACACATACATCAGCATCCCCCAAAATAATAGTTATATATCCCATGGTCTCCAAGGATGTTCTTAATACTTGTCTTTCCTCCATTAAAAGTAATGTTTTATAAATAACTTCTAGAAAGATAAAATTCATTTAGTATGGTTGACTGAATTTTAAAATTTAAGAATACATAAAAAACACTTTAGGCATATTTTACCATGATCTTATTATGAAAGTGGAACACTTGTACATTAGTAAGAATTAAATTCTTCAAAACCATAGAAATGTAGGTCTCCTACAATTAACTCACATTCTAGGATTTCTGAAGTACACTCACAGCCTTCTTATAAACTGGGGACTTTCTGCTGCTTACTGAGTGAAGAGTCATTTGTGGAAGTCATTCCATTCTCTTCACAGCTGCATCTATATAATCCACTGCAAACATTATACTCAATTGTGAAATTATACAATTGATCTCTAATATGCAAAACAGCTGATTTTAAATCATTAACTTGATTATTTAAAGCTACCACAACAGTAGCAGCAGCTGTAATGATTTCACTCAGTCCCAAAATGCTTATAATAAGCAGTCCAATAAAGCATCTAGTCTGTTTCAATAATTCTTGTGCCATATGTAGCAACAATTGACTTTCAGGAGACTGCCAAATCCGCATCATTCTCACAGGTATCCAGACGTTTTTTCATAGATCTGAGGGTGATTTACAACAATCCATTATTTCTGTCTTGCTTTTAGCATTTGCAATCCACCCCTGGATATGTATGGCACTCTTTAGAGTGGCCGGACATATTGGGTTAAATCTTTCACTTTTAGCAGACCTCCTATGATGCACACAATTGCTTTTTTATATTGTACTTTTGGCCTCCTTCTACAATTATGATTAAGACCCAAGGGGTACTTGTTTAGATTTGCTTTTGCCACAAACTCCACCCAAAGCCAATATTGGTGCTTGCCACCTCCAATTTATAGGCTAAGTTAATGTCCACAATTTACTTTTCTTTTATTTTTATTTAAAGCTGCTCACTGGAGGTTTTCCTACTTCTGTGAAGGACCTTTCTCAACACATACAATGGTTTTAATATGTGAGCTAAATGAGGGATGAAAGATTTTTAGTATTTTAACAATATTACAGATTCTATTATCATGAGAAAACATTATACTTTATTAATTACAGCAGAAAGTATTGTTTTATCTTACCCAACTAAACAACATTTAAGAATTTGATAGAGCAGCAGAGACTTTGCGTCTGGTTCCAATTGTTTGCCTAATTTAGGCTCTTAAGATAAGATATTATTGTCTCTGATGTTTCTTTTAATTCTGAAAAAAGGGATTACTGGTTAACATCATCAATAGGGTTCCAGCCACAGATTTTTTTCTATGCAGCCAAATTATTATCACCATGCCAGGAGAGATGCACACAGCCCTGAAAAGCCCTGTAAAAGTCCATTGTTGGGTTTTCCACAGATAGGGAAGTCCAGGCTGGCTTGATCTAAAAAGACACTAAAGAAAATTTTAGCAAGTTTTAAAACAAAGTGATAGCGACACAGCTGGACATTAACTGCTTGCAACAAACTAGCAGTATTTGGGATTGCTGCATACTACAGTGTTATTTTAATTTATGATAAGAGGTTGTTTTTGTGACACATACACTTTTATAATAATTAAAACCATAATTAACCACATTGTCTGAAATACTGGTAACTTTGTACACTCTTAAGCATTTACAGGAACATTTTACTCATATAACTTTAATCAACAGAGGGTTAAAGAAAAAACCTGTTAATTTTATTTTATTTTTTAATTCATTTTTTAAAAAATTACATTAAAAAAATGAGGTCCCATATACCCCCCCTCACCCCACTACTCCCCCCATAGCAACATTCTCCTCCATCATCATGACACACTCATTGCATTTGGTGAATATATCTCTGAGCATTGTTGCACCTCATGGTCAGTGGTCCATATCATAGCCTACACTCTCCCATGTTCCATCCAGTGGGCCATGGGAGGACCTACAATGTCCAGTAATTGTCCCTGCAGCACCCTCCAGGACAACTCCAAGTCCCAAAAATGCCACCACATCTCATCTCTTCCTCCCATTCCCCACACCCAGCAGCCACCATGGCCACTTTCTTCACACCAATGCCACCTTTTCTTCTATTACTAATCATGATAGTTCATGAATAGAATATCAGTAAGTCCACTCTAATTAATATTCTATTCCTCCATCCTGTGGACCTTGGAGTGGTTGTGTCCACTCCACATTTATATCAAGAGGTTGCTTAGATTCCACATGACTGCTGGATACAATCCTCCTGCTTTCAGTTGTAGGTTGACATTCTTCAACTCCATGTTAGCTGAGTGGGGTAAGTCCAATAAACCAGAGTGTAGGAGCTGAAGTCTGTTGAGGCTCAGGGCCTGGCTATCATATCAGCATTAGATAATTTGACAAGTATATGTCTTGAGGTAGGCCTGTTGTGATTTATGGTGTTTGGGGTGTGTTGTGTTTCCTGGACATGTAAATCCATCTCCTTATGTAGATTTGGGAAGTTTTCAGCCATTACTTCCTGCAACACTCCTTCTGTCCCCTTTCCTTTCCCTTCTCTTTCTGGGATGCCTATAATATGTATGTTTATGCGTTTTGCATTGTCATTCAGGTCCCTAAGTCCTAGCTGGGTTTTTTCTATCTTTTTACAGATCAATTCTACTATCTGTTTGATTTCCAATGTACTGTCTTCCATGTCGCTAATTCTCTTCTCTGCCTCTTCTAATCTGCTATTTGCTGAGAGTGTACTTTTGATTTCTTGAACTGTGGTGTTCAGTCCCATCATATGTTATCCTTTTGTGTATGCCTGCAATTTCCTCTCCAAGTGTTTTTTTCATATTGTTAAACTCGTCCTTTACTTCATTTTGTTGGTCTCCAATATATGTTTTGAGATCTTTAATTACTTGTCCGATGTTCTGTTCCCCTTCCTGGTTTTTATTTTGTTCATTGGATTCAGCCTTGTTTTCGTAATTATTGGTTTGGGTTGTTTTTGTTTTTTGCTGTCTGGTCATCATTTTATCTTGAGGGGTTTAATCAGTTCCTTAGCTTCTTTGTCTAGTCTTGGGGATTAATTAGTTGTTGTTCTTGCATAAGTGTTAAGTCTTCTCTTTGTCACTTTGTTCTTCTTATTCTAATTTCTTGTTGCTGGCTAAGTTCACTTTGAAGGAAAATATTAGGGCCAGGGAAAGGAAATTGTGTAAGAAAAGAAAATGTGTAAAGTAGTATTGGTAATAAATGTTAGCAGAGCAACAATGTGAGATCTGGGAGAATGGATATTAGACTCATGTAAGTTGTGAAGAGTTATAGCAGTAAGTAGAGTACCTATAATGACATAGTCAACTGAATATGTGGAGGAATATAGTATGCATTAAAAAGCCAGTGTTTTCATGAGAGAGGAAAAGAGAAAAGAAAGACAATAATATCAAGAGTGGATTAAAGACAGAAAACAGAACAAAGGTTTTAGAAATTAAAAGTTAGACAATTTGAGGACCAAAGAAAGGGAGGTGGAATATAGGAGAGACAATAGATGATGGAGGATATCAAGATGTGGGGGAAAGGGGATAGTGTAGGTGGCCAAAATCAATTCACACAGAAAAGAGGAAATGGAGGGTGAGGAAACACAGCAAATGTGAGGCACTCCCTGCAGCACCTATTGTATAAATAAAGTAAAATAAGAAAAAGAGAGAAAAGAGAAAAAAGAGAAGAAAAAAGGGGGTTGGGCAAAGAAAAGGGAGGGAAACAAGCAAGAAAAAGAAAAGAAGAGAGAGGAAAAAAAAAACCCTAAATATATGAAAAAGGACCTTGGGGCATACAATGGGAGAAAAGACCAGGAGATAATGCAGTATTAGCAACCAAGACAATATAAAAGAGAAAGAAGAGAAAAAGGAAAAAATAAAACACAAACACCAAGGGCTAGTACAATCAAGAACCTCAGATGGACCTCAGGGCATGGTGGAGTCAGGGATGGGAAGTCTGTAATATTGCAGACTCAAGAGGTGTGAGTCTCTGGGGTGTGGGCCACCAGGGTTTAGGGGACACAGACCTGGGAACCACACATCCAGTTAATGGGGAGCCTGGGAGCACTGCAGTGCAACACAGCCTTCAGGGATACCCGCAGCTGGGCACCAGCCCTAGAGGGAGGGGTCACACCTGCAAACTCTGACCTCTGTGTCAGAAACCAAAAATTCCACCTCTCACAAGTGTCTCTTCTGTCACTGTCTCACCAAATTGGCTTCCAGACTCCTTCCACCCTGAAAGCCCCCAAAACAGCCTGCTGGGGTGCTGCTGTACTACAAACAATTCAGGGGCCACCACAGATGGGCCGCCAGCCCTAGGGGGAGGGGCTTTACCTGGAAGCTCTGATCTCCATGTCAGAAACCCAAAATTTCACATCTCACAAGAATATCCTACATTTCTGTCTCACCAAATTGGCTTCCAGACACCTCCTGCCCTGCAAGCCCCTAAAACAGCCTGCTGGGGGTGTCACTGTACTACAAACAATTCAAGGACTTCCAGAGATGGGCCACCAGCCCTAGGGGGAGAGGCTCTACCTGGAAGCTCTGATCTCCGTGTCAGAAACCCAAAATTCCATATCTCACAAGAATCTCCTTCATCTCTGTCTCACCAAATTGACTTCCAGACACCTCCCACCCTGCAAGCCCCCCAATAGCCTGCTCAGGGCTTGGGAGCTCCCCAGTGCAGCAAAGACTTCAGGAATCACTGCCAGCAGGCCACCAGCCCCAGGGGGAAGCGTCCCATGCACAGCCCCGATCTCTGTGAAAGAGACCCAAAATTCTACCTTTTACAAGAATCTTCCCTGTCACCATCCCACTAAATCAATGTCCAGACATCTCCTGCCCTGAAAACACCTGAAACGGCCTGGTCCAGCAAGATTCCAACCCTACTCAGCTGCTTCTTTGCAGGAGAGAATATAAGGTGCACTCACTCAGACACCATCTTGCCCCACCTCTCCCTGTTAATTTTATAACACTTTTAAACACCTTCTATTTGACTTATGTTAAAGGAACTTAACTATTTTATTTGATTTTTTCAAGGCAAAAGAACAAATCTTTTGCAATAGTTTGAAATAAAAAGACAGTTTTCAGGATTTGACTTTAAGAAAGCAGGTTTGAACATTATGTTCCTTAAAAAATGATGAGACTTGCTTCTTAAAACAAAAACAAAAACAAAAAAACACACAAAGAAACCATAATGTTAAAGTACAAGAAGCTATTTTGATAAAAGACTTTCTTTGTATACTGATTATTCAGGAGAAAAACTCTTTATACACTTTTACTAAAACACTGATAACTTGAGAAACTTTGAGAAAGAACAAAATTTTAACTTTGCATCAATATACTACTTGATTCTAAAGCTTTTAAAACTTTATAGATAGGCCCATCAAATCTTACTCAACATTAACTATAAAAATTCCTTTCCCACGAACCTCCTGCACTTTCAGTATTCATTCAGATTTTGTCCCACATTTTACTCTTTCTTAATAACCAATCATTGTATTTTAGGACAAAATTATTTTCTGTTTCTTTAATGATAAAAACACGTTCTATATACCCTACATACATAAGTTACCAAAATGATTTTGGAGACTGTCTCCAAGCAAACTTCTTACAACATACAATTATCCTTAACACTAAACAAACTTTTAAAAATAATGATTTTGATTATATGCAAAAATTATTTTAAATACCTAGTAGCATGCAATACTAGAAACAATTTTTAGAAACAAGTTGGAAGGAGAGGCTGGCTGCCCACAATTTCTCCTGTTATAAAATTATTATTATCAAATCAGTTTCTGTTTAATATGACTTCTTGGAATTAGCCAAACAATTTAATTCAAACAGTGCATCTACAAACTTCTTGTAATTATTTATAACCATAAGATTATAATTATATTATTTTAAGACAAATTTCACCTTCACAGAATATATTCCCTTAAAGTTACCATGATACCTTCTCAACTTGCCATATGCATTCAAGTCCTGTCCTGCATATGTTCATTCTGATTTTATGAAAACCAGCCATCTTATTTTAGGACAAAACACACCTATTTGAACAAACTTAATAAATTTCAGTCAGCACTCCCACAAACTTTTTACATTCTTTAATATTCATTTAAGTTTTACATCCTTCATTTTATCCTGTGAAGAAAAATAAACTATTCATTTTAATTTAGGCAAGAACTACTTTTTAATGAAAAGACACAGTAATTTTGTTAAGACTTACAATTTTTGTCATTGTAGAAATCCCATTAACATTCAAGCTTGTACTTGGAAACATTTTTATTAGTTATCAGCAATCAGTTAAGATAACTTGAGCAGTATAAATGTAGTTAAGCTTTTATTTAGCTGTTTAGACAGTTAACACACATTTTTGGATTATTACTCTGTAAGACTATATTGAGATTTGAAGTTCAGGAGTAAACTATTGATTTAAAACTGAAAATTCCTTCTTAAACCTTGATAAAAATTTTGTACTAATTTTATTATCTTGGTTAAATAGGCCCAATCAGAATTAGCATGTAAACAAAACAGAACACCAATGTTGCTATGTTTACTGAGACTCCAACAGTATTTAAAAGAGTTTTTAGTACCTGTGAATATTCTCCCAGACATCCTGGTTGATTATCCATACCCTGATGCTAGTGGAAAACAAAATTAATTAAGATTCTTACCACTGTATTGTCAGACTTGAGTCACCTTTTGATGGACGCCTCAACCTTTCAGGAAAGTTTTCAGTTTCCATGTTCCTGATACTTCCATGGAAGAATCTCTGCTGCAGTCACTGCTTTGGGCCCCACATTGGGTGCCAGACATCAGAGTTGTGGACCCAAAGGGTATTGGGAAGGAAAGACAAAGAGAGACTGGGATCAGGGGATTTGAGAGCATTGAAGCCTCAAGCTCATCAGACAAGTTTATTAATGTCAGGGGCTTTTTTATATACACCAAGCAATCGTGAGAAACAGGAACTATTCTAGCTAACTATTCCCATTACCTCATTCTTAATAACACAGTGGATAATATAGTAACCAAAACTCACAATGTTCTGTTCTGTTATTGAAACAAATATACTCATAAATCTTGTTGCCCAGGTTGTTCCATTCTATCAAGTACTGGTTCTGCTGGAATGTTATTTCTGGTTCCGCCAGAATGTTACATCTGCCTGAGAGATTAGTGACCTGCGCATATATCTTTAGGGACAGCATGACCCAGTGGTCAGGGAATAATTTGCAATTGTGGAAACAACATGCTTTTGTTTCCCACACAAACTCAATGGCAAATCTATATTCTACTTCTTTAGGAACTGCCAAACAGTCTGCAAAGGGGCTGGGTCACTCTGCATTCCCACCAACAGTGAATAAGTGTCCCTACCTCTCCACATCCTCTCCAACTCATATAGTTCTCTGTCTTTTTAGTACTGGCCAATCCAATAGGTGTGAACTGATATCTCATTATAGTTTTGATTGGCAGTTTCCTAATCATTAATCATGTTGAACTATTTTCTTTTTCTTTGTTTTGCCATTTGTATTTCTTCTTTGGGCAAATGTCTATTCAAATCTTTTGCCCATCTTTTAATCATTTGTCTTTTTATTATTGAGTTGTAACATCACTTTAAATATCATGGCTATTGAACATGTATTAGACATGTAATTTCCAAATATTTTCTCCCACTGAATCAGTTGCCTTTTCACCCTTTTGACAGTCTTGTGAGGTGCAAAAGTATTTAATTTTGAGGAGACCTCATTTATCTGTTTTTTTCTTCTGTTGCTAGCATTTTGGGTGTAAGGTCCAAGAAACAGCGACCTACTGCAAAGTGTTTAAGAGGTTTCCCTGCATTTTCTTCTAGTAGATTTATGGTCCTGGCTTATCTATTTGGGTCTTTGACCAATTTTGAGTTGATTCTTGTATAGTGAGTGAGATAGGGGCCCTTTTTCATTTTTTCAGTTATAGATATCCAGTTCTCTCAGCACCATTTGTTGGAAAAACTGTTTTATCCCTTGAACATGGACTTAGTAGGTTTGTCAAGAATCATTTGACCATGGGAAGAACATGTACCTCAAGTGATAAGGCCTCTCTCTACCATATGGGAGGACCCAGGCTCAATGCCTGGGCCTTCTGGTGAAAAAGAAGAGAAAGGATGCTTATGTGGCAAGCCAGTGCCCACATGGTGAGCTGAGTGCCCACACAGTGAGCCAAGTGCCCACCTAGTGAGCTGAGTGCCTCACAGTGAGCTCAGTGTCAATGTGGGTACCTGCACAGTGAGCCAAATGGCCACATTGTGAGCTGAGTGCCCACACAAGTGCCTGCATGGAGAGCTGAGTGCCTGCATGAGTGCCCATGTAGTGAGCCAGTTCCTGTGATGAACTGAGTGTCCATGTGGTGAACCAGTGCCCACTTAAGTAAGCCATGCAGCAAGATGATGATGCAACAAAAGAGAGGAAGGGGAGAGTCAACCTGAAGTGCAGCAGAACCAGGCACTGAGGTGGCACAATTGACAGGGAACTTCAATCCACATCTGAGGTGCCCAGGATCAAATCACTGTGAATCCTAGAGGGGAAAGATGAGAAGAGAAGACAAAAGGACAAACAGATACAGAAGATCACATGGTGAATGAACACAGACACCAAAAACAGAGAAGTGTGGGAGGGGAAGGGGTGGGTGAGGGGGAGAAAGAGAAAAAAAAGAACCAATTGACCATAGAGGTGAGGGTGTATTTCTGTACCCTCAATTCTTTTCTTTCATAGTTTGTAACAATTGTTTTTTTGCCCCAAATTCTACTCAATTTATTCATTTTTTAAAAAGATATTACATTAAAAAAATATGAGGTCCCCATTCCCCCCACTGTCTGCACCCCACGACTCCCCCCCCCCCTCAATAACACTCTCCCCCATCATCATGTCACATCCATTGCATCTGGTGAGTACATCTCCGGGCATCACTGCACCCCATTTCCTGTGTTCCACACCATAGCCCACACTTTCCCATGTTCCATCCAGTGGACCATGGGAGGACATACAACATCAGGCAATTGTCCCTGGGGAACCACCCAGGACAACTCCAAGTCCCGAGAATGCCTCCACATCTCTTCTCTTCCTCCCCTTCCCTGCACCCAGCAGCCACCATGGCCACATTTGCATCATCAATGCCACATTTTCTCGATTATTAACCACAATAGTTCATGAATAGAATATCATTCAGTCCACTCTGATCCTTACTGTATTCCTCCTTCCTGTGGACCTTGGCTTAGTTGTGTCCATTCCACATCTATGTCAAGAGGGGGTTTGGATTCCACATGGATATTGGATGCAATCCTCCTGCTTTCAGTTGTAGGCACTCTAGGCTCCATGGTGTGATGGTTGACATTCTTCAACTCCATGTTAGCTGAGTGGAGTAAGTCCAATAAAACAGAGTGTAGGAGCTGAAGTCTGTTGAGGTCCAGGGCCTGGCTATCATATTATCAGTCCAGAGATTCAAATCCCCTAGATATATCTTAAGCCCCTAGCACCAACTACAATTCCAGTAAAGTAGCAGGAAAGGCTTGTGAAAAGAGATCCCATCTGAGTCCACCTCCATCACTCAGAAACACCAACTCCAAAGAAGGGCCAACTGACATGGCAGTGAACCCCATCTGCCATGACCATAGAACCTGTGGATCTCTTTAGCCCTCAAAAGGACCAATACCTGGGGTTGTGTCTACTTTATCTGTCTCTGAGACTCTGCTCAGGTGTGCATAAGGGCAATCCTTCTGACAACCTCCAGACTCTTTTTTAGAGACTCATAGCCATATAAACTCATTTGTCCTTTCCATTTTCCCCTTACTTTAGGTCAAACAGCATTTTTAACTCCTGTTATTATATGTAGTCAGGGATATTCTGTTGGTCCGGTTGAACCTTTAATTCAAGGTCATTTTCTAGTTGCATCATCAGCTGGTACTTGGTAGTGATCCCTCAGTGCCAGGGAGGCTCACCCCTGGGTGTCATGTCCCATGCCGGGGGGCAGGCATTACATTCACATGCTGAGTTTGGCTTCGAGACTGGCCACATTTGAATAACACGGAGGCTATCAGGAGGGAACTCCTAGGCACAGTGCTGCTCTAGGCGTTGTCCTTATTTCAGGTGTATAGGCTCACAAGCATAGTCATTAGTATCAGGGGCTCACTGTTGAACCTTCATTCCTTCCCGATCCTTACTGTTGCACCTGGGGGACTGCTGCTGCTCCTCTAGGGACCACGACAGAGCCCCCCCTGGCCAGTAACCCTGTATCCCCCAGCTGTTGTTTTTAATTGTTTCCACTATGAATATATCCAAACATTTCCATGCACCCCGGACACAAGCCCTGTATAACTCCCTGTCAACCATATGTCCCCTGTCAATAACATCCCATACCAGTATTCCTCCACTGCCATTGCTGAAACACTCTGTGATCCAAAACTTCCTGAAAAGTGAAACTCAATATAATGTCAGGTTCCCTTTCTAGTAAAATGGAATATAGCGACGAGTTTAAAGGTTAGATATAGAATACATATTGATTTTGTACCCTCAATTCTATTCCACTCTTGATGTGTCTATCTTTATGCCAGTACCATGGTGTTTAGACCACTGTACCTTTGTAATATGTTTCAGGCTCAGCAGTGAAATGCCTCCCATGTTGCTTTTCTTTTTTGGGATGCTTTTGGCTATCCAGGTGCACTTTCCTTATGAAATGAATTTGAGTAATTGACTTTTCTTTCTGTAACATAGGGTTTTGGAATTTTGATTGGTGCACTGAATCTATAAATCGTTTTGGATAGGATTGACATAGTCATGATATTTTCTTCCTATCCATGATCACAGAATGTCTTTCTATTTCTTTATGTCGTCACTGATTTCTTTTAGCATTGTTATGTAGTTTTCTGTATACAGGCTCTGTACTTCTTTGGAAGTACCCCTTTAGTAGGGGGAAAGCCAGGAGAACATAATTTAAAAAGATGAAATTTTTGACTTGCTCAATCTTTTTAGTCAATAGAGTGGCACCATGGTCCCTGAGGATCAAGATCAAGATAACTTGATCTTTGTTATCTCCCCCCGTGAAGCAAGATGTGTTGGTGATGCCATAGACCCTTCTTTTGGAGTCCAGTAAGTAATCTAGGGCTATGCATCATCTAATACCCTGGCCTCTAAACAGCAATGGGATTCAGACAAGACATCCCATTTTTACTTTTAGTAAAGTTTTGTAGTTTTCTGAATACATGTCCTTTATGTACTTGGTTAAAATTTTCCCTAAATATTTGCCTGTTTTTGTTGCTCTTACAAATGAAATTTTTTTCCTGATTTTCTCCTCAGATTGCACATTGGTAGTGTATAGAAATGCTCTTCACTCTTGCATATTAATATTATCCCACCACTTTGCTGAACTCATCCATTAATTCTAATAGTTTTGTTGTGGATTTTCATCCCTCCCTTTGTGCATACAAGGCACACAAAAATATGTGAATATTTATTTATAAACAATGAAAACACCTATATATACACACCCATAATATGTAATTTCCCCACATAGTTGTTCAGTGCCAGTTCCACCTAATGATCTGTAAAATGGTTTTAAAGTGTAATTATCAAGAACAGTCCTGAGCCTCTGTATTTTGAGGAGGACCACAGGGTTGGCCACTGGGTCAACCTTACAAGTGGCTCAGGACTGAGAGGAGCAGTGGCATGTTAATGTTCATTCATGTACATTCCCTGTATCCTGTACATTATGGTGTAGGCAGCTGCTCCTGTTGTAGAAAACAAGTATTTTTGGAATAACCTGCCCCTCTTTATCGTTGTCTCATTCTAAGCACTCCTGACATTTGTGGGTCTAGAATCCTAGCTGGCATGTGACTCTCTCTTTCCTCTGATCTACGCACCTGCAGACATCATGGTTTTCCACCATCTCTCTGACTTCTGGGGCTTGCAGGCTCCCAGGGATCAGAATACATTCTCCACACCTCTCAAATCCCCACCTCCTTCCTCAGCCTCATATCTCAAAGTCAGAGTGGAAAGACATAGAAGTAAAAGAATATACATACGGAAAATTCATTTGCAGTAGGAAAAAATAAAAGTCATACACAGGGTAAAGTGGAGGCAAGAGAGAAAAGCAGATGCAAAGAAACATAGTGGTAGGACATCTGGGAATATGGTGGACCAGAAAGACATGGGACTCTCTTCTCTCCCAGAAGGATAGCTAGAGGACTGTCTGAAATGGCCTGGAAAAAATCTTCTAGAGTTTAGGACACCAGGCAAAGGCTGGACACCACCCAGAAGAAAGAGGGACAAGGAAAAGAATTGGGACGGCAAAACTGAGAGTTAAAACCAGCAGCTGCTCCTGCTAGCACCCTGCACCCACTAAAGACACTTTAGAATTCTCAGGCCTCTGGGTTGCTCCAAACAAAGGAGGCTCTAGGGGTCCACCTCCCCAGGAAAGGGAAGAGAGAGGGACACAGCCTAAGGCTGACTCAGCTTTTGACCCAAAAATTTGGACTGCTGGGCCCTAAAAAACCTTCCAGACTGAGTGGGGCTGCACCATCCTTTGCCTTGGGAGCCAACTAGGGACTAAAGAGATGTGACCCTCTCAATCTCCCTCTTTACTAAATGGGTCTGACTGTGGAGGACTCACCTCCCCAGGAAGGGGCAGAGAGAGGGCAAAGCCTAAGACTAACAATCTTTGACCCACAAATCTGGTCTGCTCTGTCCCACAAGCCCTTGCAGGGCAGGTGTGGCCATGCCATTGTTTGCCTTGAAAGCAAGCCCAGGACAAAAGAGATCCTGGACTAAAGGAGCTGACCCTCCCAATCTCCTTCTCTACTAACTGGAAATGGTTGTTGAGGACACAGAGGGGAGTGGAAATATTTCCTACTCAGGAAAAGTAAGGGGGCTTCCAGCAAAGGCTGGAGAACTGTCTCTGAGAAAGTTTGAATTACAAGGTTCTTAGGCTCCTGGCAGGAACCTCTAAACACATTGGTACATGTTAACAGCAAACACACTTTAACCTGGCTTTGAACTGAGAGCACTGCAAAGAGTGCCATCTGCTGGTAGATAAAGTAAGTGCATGTGAAAATCATTGTCAAAGTAAATATTCCCGGGAATAAACAGCAGGGCTCCTGCGAGCTCTGGAGACATCCAGACACTGTAGGCAGGGCAGTCAGCTCAGGAGTTTGGTGTCCTGCCAGTGGGCCCTACTTTGGAATTTATGCTCCCCAGTGTGACAGCTAGACTCCACTGTGGTTCCCTACACATGGCTCTTCTGCCCCTTCTATTTGAACCTATAATTTGTACTACAGTTGATAGGTATATGTCCAAATGTTACTGGATTTTATCTAGGTTCTTGGCTATGCTGCAGATATAAATTTCAAGAGCACTCCAGGTGAGTTAGGTCAGTAATTTATTCAGGTAGGGAGGGCAGAAAAATGGAAAAAATAACAGAGCATGGGTCCCAGGTAGAGTGGGAGGGGTGAAAAGGGATAAAGAGGGCTGATTTACAAACTATAATTACCCTTTACAGATTATAATCCCCAGGTTTACTTGCATGGCCACATGGCAGAGGAAAAATGGTGAGAGCGGCTTGCAGAAGGCAGGAACGTGTCCAGAGGTAAGAAAGCAGGGCGAGAGCACTCAGGCCTCATGGTCTGCTTTATGAACTATTAACTAATCCACCCCTTTGCTAATGACAGGGGAGGGGTTCCAGCTGTTTGCTATTTGATTGATCACCCCACCCATCAATCCCTTAGTGAGGACCCAATGATCAAGCCCCAGGGAATATACAGGGATTTTCCTTGCATCCAGAAGAAGTCTTTGTTCTGGATAGCAGAATCCTGGGGCTAGGGGCCTTCCAGCAGCTATCTTGGGGGTTACTCATGTCTACGTGGACTCTCTGCCAGGTTACAGATCTGTCTATTAATTCCCTGTCTTACTAGCCTGCTTCACAAGAGACTTAAGTCTCTGGACTGTCCATTTTCCAGTTGTGCCCTCAAACTCAACAGCATTACAACATCTACTCTCCAGTTCATTGGACTCACCCAGTTCAACTAACAAGATGATGATTGAGGGGAGACAGACTTGGCCCAGTGGTAAGGGCATCCATCTACCACATGGGAGGTCTGCAGTTCAAACCCCGGGCCTCCTGACCCATGTGGAGATGGTCCATGTGCAGTGCTGATGCACACAAGGAGTGCTATGACATGCAGGGGTGTCTCCCGCATAGGAGAGTCCCATGTGCAAGGAGCGCACCCCTTAAGGAGAGCCACCCAGTGCAAAAGAAAGTGCAGCCTGCCCAGGAATGGCACCGCACACATGAGGAATTGACGCAGCGAGATGACACAACAAAAAGAAACACAGATTCTGGTGCCACTGAAAACAGAAGTGGACAAAGAAGATGCAGCAAATAGACACAGAGAACAGACAATTGAGGTGGGGAGGGAAGGGGAGAGAAATAAATAAACATAAATAAATCTTAAAAAAAAAGATGACGATTGACAACAACTATCTCAAGGAACAGAGAGAGTCTGCAACTGCAAGGAAGATAGACCCATGGGATCTAAGCCCCCTCTCAACTAGAGGCAGAGTTGGTATCATCTTCCCAGAATCGTCAGGATTTGGAAATGAATGATGGACTAGAATAGACTTACTTTTATTCTACTGTAGTCTTATTTTTATCCTAATAATGGAAGAACTCTTGTCATAGTCTTATTTTTATCCTAATAATGGAAGAATTCTTGTCATTGACATGGAGGCAGTGATCACTGGAGGTTCTGAAGTGAGGGAAGGAGAAAAATAGGTGCAATACAGGGGCATTATCAGGCCTGGGGAATTGTCCCGAATGACACTGCAATGACAGTTACAGGCCGCGGTATGGCCATTTATAACAATTTCCAAAAATGTGTGGGAGAGAGGGTTAACTACAATGTAAACTATAATCCAAGCTTAATGGCAATGCTCCAAGATGTGTTCATCAGTTGTGGCAAATGTAACACACTAATGAAAAATGGGGTGGGGGGAGGTGGGGGTGAATGGGGACCTCATATTTTTTTAATGTAATATTTTCTTTAAAAAATGAATAAATAAAATAAAATTTAAAAAAAGATTGTTTCTACTATTGCATGGTACTAAGTATTTAAAGTGAAGAGATGTTATATTTGCATATAAAGCAAACTGAATCAATATTTTAACAAGTTTGTTTAGTTTTGAAAGTAATTGTATGTTTTAAAAACTTTGCTTGGAGACAGTTTCCAAAATGATTTTGGTAATTTATGTAAGATGTATAAGACAAAATGATTGGTTTTTAAGAAAGAGTAAAATGTGGGACAAAACATGAGTGAATACAGAAAGTGCAGAAGGTTTGTGGAAAAGGAATTTTTATGGTTAAAGTTGAGTAAGATTTGATGGGTCTATCTATAAAGTTTTAAAAGTTTTAATATACTAATACAAAGTTAAATTTTGTTATTTCTCAAAGTTTCTGAAGTCATTAATCTGTTTTCATAAAAGTTTTTAAAGAGTTTTTCTCCTGAATAATCAGTATACAAAAAGTCTTTTTTAATCAAAATAGCTTCTTGTAATTTAACCTTATCATTTCCTTTGTTTTCTAAGAAAAAGCAAGTGGTCTCACTTTTGGAGGAATGCAGTGTTCAAACCCGCTTTCTTGAAGTCAAATCCTGAAAAGTATCTTTTTATTTCAAACTATTGAAGAAGATTTGTTCTTTTACCTTGAAAAAATAAAATAATAAAATAGTTAAAAAAAAAAAAGAAAAATGTTGATGTGGGAAAATATGGGAGGGCTAGGAGTGGGGGCATATGAGAATCTCTATACTTTTTATGTAAAATTTATGTAATCTAAGTTTCTTTTAAAAAGTAAAAGAGTACATTTTTCTAAAAGTAAATAAATAAGAAAGGCTTTATCTGGATTTTATGTCCTCTCTCCCCAAGTCCCTAGGAAGGGAGTCTCCCACCCATAACTGGGTCCAGCGACCAGTTTTGAGCAGTTAACATTAGGGACAATCCTAATGATCTAGGATGAACTGAGAATCAGAGAGCAGCAGTAACACACAACCTTTAGCCACTAACTCTCTATGAAAGAGAAAGAAATTAAGCATCTGTGTAAACTACCATCAAAATCAGAAGTTGTATTAGTCAGGACTCTCTATGAAAATAGAATAAATAAGAAGTATCTGTCAAAAGTAAGAGATTTTATCAGTCTCTCACACAACTGTGGGGATGCACAAGTCCAGGTTCTGCAGGCAGGCTGCAACCAGGGGCTCCAATGGAAGTCCAATGAAGGTCCGTGATGAGCTCTGGGAGATGCTGCCTGCCCAAAGAGGAGCTGGGAAATTCTCTCTCACTTCCCCTTTTGAGGCATTCAACTGATTGGATAAAGCATCACTCATTGCTGATGACAATCTCCTTGACTGATGTAATTGTAATCAGCTATCTATGATTTACCACTGCAGCAAACTCAGTGGTGACTAAAGTCCATAAATGCCCTTGTATTACAGGTAGCCCAGTGCTTACTTGCCCAAACAACCGAGCACAATTACCTCACCCAGTTAACACATTAGCCTAACCATCACAGATGTCTAGACATAAGCAAAAAATTATGAGCAATGCTAAGAAAATGGAACTCTCATGAAAGAATGAACTTGTATGTCCAAGAAGCACACTGTGCCTCAATCAAAATAAACCTGCATGGACCTGTTCCAAGAAACATACTACTCAGAATGTAAAACATTAAAGATAAAAAGAAAATTCTGAGAGCAGCAAGGGAGAAGCAAACCTTCACAGACAAGGGATGCTCAGTAAGACTTAACTGTGGATATCTCAGCAGAAACCATGGAGGTGAGAAGACAGTGGTATTATACAATTAGGATATTGAAAGAGAATACCTGCCAGCTGAGAATGCTTTATCCAGCAAAATTGTCTGTAGCAGTTTGATACAGATGTGAGTTCGAAAAACAGATATTGGATTATGTTTGTAAACTGGTCTGCACCTGGGCATGATTACATTATGATTAGGGCTTTGATTGGGCCATATCAGTAAGGTATTGAGTCCCTGCCCTTGGTAGGTGTGGACCTACAGATAAAAGGCATGGCAAAGGACAAAGTTGGAGCTTTTTGATGCTGGAGGTTTTTGATGTTGAAGTTCTGACGTTGGAGTTTGATGCTGAAATCTTCAGCTGGAGCCCAGGGAAGTAAACACACAGAGGAAAGGGAAGTAAGCCCCGGGAAGAGAGGAACCCTGAGCCCAAAGAGAAGCAAGCCATGGGAAGAGAAGAGCCCTATGCTTGGAGAGAACCAAGACTCAGGAAGAGAGGAACCCAGGAAGCTTGAACCCTCACAGACATCACCAGCCATCTTGCACCAACACGTGAAAATAGACTTTGGTGAGGGAAGTAACTTACAATTTATGGCCTGGCATCTGCAGGTTCCTACCCCAAATAAATACCCCTTATGAGAGCCAACAGACTTCTGGTATTTTGCATTGGCACCCCTTTTGCTGACTAATACATTGTCCTTCAAATATTGAAGTGAGTATAAAATATTCACAAACAGAAACTAATAGAGTTGGTAAAAGAAAGAATCCACTTTGCAGCAAATATTAAAGGAAGCCTTAAAGATTGAAAGAAAAAGACAGGAGAGAAGGGCATGGAGGAGAGTAAAGAAGAAAGAATAGCAGAAAGGATATCCAAAAGAATAAAAAGATAGATGAAAATATAATGTGACATATGAAAACCAAAGAATAAAATGGTGGAAATAAATAATGCATTTACAGTAATATCATTGAATGTGAATGGATTAAATTCCCCAATCAAAATATACAGGCTGACCAAATGGATAAAAATACATGAGCCATCCATATTCTGCTTACAAGAGACTCACCTTAGACCCAGAAATACAAACTGGCTGAAAGTGAAGGGTTCGAAGAAGATACACCACTCAAATTGTAACCAAAAAAGAGCAGGTGCAGCTACACTAATATCAGATAAAACAGACTTTAAATGCAAAAAAGTTATGAGATACAGAAGTCCACTATATATTACTACAAAGGACAATCCATCAGGAAGATAGAGCAGTCACAAATATCTATGCACCAAACCAGGTTGCCCAAAAATACATCGGAGAATCTGGTAAAGAGAAATGGACATCTTTATAATAATCATTGGAGACTTCAACACACCACTCACATCATTAGATAGAACAATAGACAGAAGATGAGTAAGGAAACAGAGAACTTGAACAATAAGATAAACATGTTAGACCTAACAGACATATACAGAATGTTGCATCCAAACTCCGTGGGTTTTGCATTCTTCTCAAGAGCCCATGGATCATTTTCCAGGATAGACCACATGTTAGGGCCAATGCAGCTCTCAGTAAGTGTAAGAAGATTGAAATTATACAAAGCAACTCTCCTATCATAATGGAATGAAACTAGAAATCAATGATAGGCAGGAAATAGATAAATTCAGAAATGTGTGCAGGCTAAACACCACACCCCCAAATAATCAGTGGGTCAAAAAAGAAATTGCAAGTGAAATCAGTAAATATTTTGAGACAAATGAAAATAAGAACACAAATACAAAACTTATGGGATCCAGCAAAGGGAATCTTGAGAGGGAAATTTATAGCACTGAAACCTATATTTAAAAAGAAGAAAGAACTAAACTCAAAGATTTAACTGAATGACAGATGTGGCTCATGCAGTTGAACTCCAGGTTCCACATGGGAAGTCTTGGATTCAGTTCTCAGTGCCTCCTGAAAAAAACAAAACAAACAGAAAAACAAATAAAAAACCAACTCTGGGAAACTGATGTGGCTCAGTGCTTGTGCACCAGCTTCTGACATACAAGGTCATGGATTCAATCCCTGGCCATCTGTACTTCAAAAAGAAAAAGAGAAGATTTAACTGAAAAACGGGGGAAGCTAGGAAAAGAACAGCAAGCCCATTCCAAAGCAAGCAGAGAGAAAGAAATAATAAAGATTAGAGGAGAAATAAATGAAATTGAGGACAAAACAAAAAACAAAATCAACAAAATCAAAAGCTTAGGGAGCAGATGTGGCTCAAGCAGTTGAGTGCCTGCTTTGCACATGGGTGGTCCAAGTTTCTGTTCCCAGTACCTCCTCAAAATAAACAAAAAACAACAGGCAAACAAACAAAAAAACCAACCCAGGGGAGCTGATGTGGCTCAATGGTTGAGCTCCAGCTTCCCACATATGAGGTACTATGTTCTATCCTTAGTCCCAGTACCTTTTAAAGAAAAAAAACCAAAAAACCAAAAACACAAAACAACAACATAAAAAAAAAAGCCACCAGAAGTTGGTTCTTAGAAAAGATCTATATAATTGACAATACTCCATTTAGACTGACAAAGAAAAAAGACAGAAGATGCAAATAAGTACAATGCAAAATGAAAGGGGATGTTATGACTGACTCCACAGAAATAAAAAGGTTCATAAGAGGCTATAATGAGGAACTGTATGCCAACAAACTAGGCAACTTAGATGAAATGGACACATTCCTAGAAATGCACAAACAACCTACACTGGCACTACAAGAAATAAATGAACTTAAGCCAATCACATTTACATATGTACATATATATGTATTTAAATTTATCCCCTTCCCTGATGTTTCTCTTTGCCTGCTCATTGTTTGCTTGCCTTCTCCAGGAGGCACCAGGAACCAAATCTGGGGTTTCCCACATGGGAGATGAATGCCCAAAGGCCTGAGCTACACCCACTTCCCATGGGCTGTGGTGTCTGCCAACCTGTGGCATCTGCTGGTTTAGAAGTCTGGTCACTGCAGCAAGGTGCCACATCTAGTTCTTGCAGCAGCAGGTGTGGGTCCAGCTCTCATTGCAGCAGGTGTGGGCATCTAGCTCTTGTTCAGTGGGTGCAGGCATCTGCTTGTCTTTTTTAGGAGGCACCAGGACCCAAACCCAGGACCTCCCATGTGGTAGGGGGATGCTCAACTGGTTCAGCCACATCTGCTTCCCACCAATCACATTTAAAGAGATTGAATCAGTCATCAATAATATCCCAACAAGGAAAACTCTAGGGCCAGATGGCTTCATAGGTGAATTCTCCCAAGTAGTTCAAAAAGAATCAACACCAATCCTGTTCAAAGTTTTCCAAAACACTGAAGAGGAGGGAAAACTACCCAACACATCTTATGATGCCATCACCCTAATAGCAAAGCCACATAAACACACTATAAGAAAGGAAAATTACAGAACAATCACTCTAATGATCATAGTTGCAAAAATTATCAAGAAAATAGCTGTAAATCAAATCCAATAGTATATCAAAAGACATACAGCAAGACCAAGTGGTATTTATTCCTGGAATGAGAGACTGGTTCAACATAAAAACAGGCAACATAATATACCACATTAACAAATTGAAGGAAAAAACCCACATGAACATCTCAATCAATGCAGAAAGGGTATTTGACAAAATCCAGCTTCCTTTCTTTATAAAAAGACTTCAAAAGATAGGAATAGGAAGAAAATGCTTCAATATGATAAAAGGCATATATGAAAACACACAGCTTTCATTGTACTCAATGGGAAAAGTTTGAAAGCTTTCACTCTAAAATCAGGAATAAGACAAGGATGCCCACTGTTACCATTGTTATTGGACATTGTATTAGAAGTTCTAGGTAAAGTAGTGAGACAAGAAAAAAATTAAAGGCTTATGGATTATTTTTGGAATTTATAATCATATCAAACTGTTAGACTCCACCCTCTGAATTCCAAAAATATATTACAATATTCAAATAAACCTTAAAACAGTAGCAATGCAAGTAATAAATCATATCACAGTCAATTTTAAGAAATACAATTTGTCTTGGGGCAAAGTCCTGTCTGCAATAGACCTCTGAAACTTACAAAACAATTTATCTGTTTCCAAAATACACATATGGACAGACAATGGATAAACATTTTCATTACAAGAAGGAGAAACTGGGGGTGAAACATGCCTCACGGGTCCTCCACATTTCAATAAACCTGCATGGCATCCTCCATTCCATTTCAGTCTGAGAGTCATTCTTAAGATAATGGTTTCTTCTCCTTGGTGTCTTATGGGAATGCACCCTTTCCACAGGTTTGCCCAAAGGCCATTTTCTTGGTTCCTCCTTCATCAAGTATCTGGGTGTCGACCAAGCTCCAGAACTCTCCCTCCAAGAATGTTGGGGTGATTGTCACATCTTATCCAATCTTTGGGTTAAAGTCTTAACCCCCCTAGTACAGTGATGTGAAGACAACATTCTCCCTAACCTTTGGCACACAGGCTCAACCCTCTCAGAGCAATGAGTCGACCACCTGGTCTTCCCTAAACTTTGGGGGACAGGAACACCCCTTATAGATGTATGGGGTGCTGACCTTAATCACCCTAATCCTTGGGGAATGTGCTCCACCCTAATCATAACTTAATCATGCCCAGGTAGAGATCAAATTACAAACATAATCCAATATGTATTTTTGGAATTCACAACCATATCAAATTGCTACAGCATCCAAATAGGAAAAGAATACGTAAAACTCTCACTCTTTGCAGATTTCATGATCCTATATTTAGAAAATTCTGAAAGGTCTATGAAAAACTACTTGAGCAAATAAATGAGTTCAGCAAAGTAGCAGGATACAAGACATTGCAAAAATTCTGTAAGGTTTTTGTACTCTAGCATTGAAAAATCTGAAGGAAATTAGGGGAAAAAATCCATTTATGAAAGGAACAAAAAGATTCAACTATCTAGGAATCAATTTGTCTAAAGAAGTACAGAACCTATTTGGACAAAATGATAAAACAATGCTAAAAGAAAGCAATGAAGACCTAAACAAATGGCATTTTGTGTTCATGGATTGGAAGACTAAATATCGTGAAGATGTCAACCCTACCCAAACTGATTCATAGATTCAGTGCAATGCAAATCAAAATTTCAACAGCCTATTTTTATAAAATAGAAAGGCAATTGCCAAATTCATTTGGAAAGGAAAGTTTGCCTGGATAGTAAAACCATGCTAAAAAAGAAGAGCAACATGGGAGGAATTTCATTGCCTGACCTTGAAACATATTACAAAGCTACAGTGGTCAAAACAGCACAGTACTTACTATGGACATAAAGATAGACCAATTGATCAGTAGAATAGAATTGAGAGTCCAGAAATAAACCTTCATGTTTACGTCAACTGATTTTTTTCTTAAGATTTATTTTATTTATCTCTCCCATTCCCCACCTCCCCCCACTGTGTGCTCTCTTGTGTCCATTCACTGTATGTTCTTCTATGTCCACTTGCATTCTCAGCATCACCACGAATCTGTCTTTTTATGTTGCGTCATCTTGCTGCATCAGCTCTCTGTGTGCTGCATCACTCCTGGATGGGCTGTGTTCTTTTTCACGAGGGGAGCCCCACACACAAGGAGTGCACCCGGTATGGACAGTCACCCCACGCAAAAAACGTGCAGCCTGCACTCGTACACACGAAGAGCTGACGCAGCAAGATGGTGTAACTAAAAGAGACACTGACAAGAATACAAGCAGACACAGAAGAACACACAGAAAATGGACACGAAGAGCAGACAATGCGGGGGGGGGGGGTGGTGGAGAAAGAAAGAAATATTTTTTTAAAATTTAAATAAATAAGAAAGGCAGGACCATAACATTTCTAGGAGGAAATATACAAAAACATCTTAAAGACCTTGTGGTATGTGGTGGTTTCTTGGACCTTATGCTGAAAACATATACAACAACAAGAACAAAAATAAATAAATGGGACCTCCCATAATTAAACACTTTTGCATCAAATAGGACTTTGTCAAAAGATTGAAATAGCAGCCAACTGAGTGGAAGAAATTATTTTGAAATCACTATCTGAGAAGTGTTTAATATCCATGATATATGAAGTGAAGTTACAACTCAACAATAAAAAGCCAAACGACCCAATTTAAAAATGGGCAAAAGATTTGAATAGACATTGGTGCAAAGAGGAAATACAAATGGCAAAAAAGCACGTAAAAAATATTCAACATAACAAATGAATAGGGAATTGCAAATTAAAACTACAATGAGGGAAGCAGATTTGGACCAATGGATAGGGCATCCACCTACCACATGGGAGATCCAAGATTCAATTCCAGGGCCTCCTGACCCATGTGATGAGCTGGCCCACTAGCAGCACTGATGCAAGCAAGGAGTGCCATGCCATGCAGAGGTGTCCCTGGTGTAGGGGAGCCCCACGTGCAAGGAGGGCACCCATAAGGAGAGCCGCCCAGTGCAAAAAAAGTGCAGCCTGCCCACAAATGGCACCGCACACATGGAGAGCTGATGCATCAAGATAATACAACAAAAAGAGACACAGATTCCGGGTACCACTGACAAGAATCCACATGGACACAGAACACACAGTGAATGGACACAGAGAGCAGACAACTGGGGAGGTGGGTGGGAAGGGGAGAAAAATTTTTTTAAAAACTACAATGAGATATCATTTCAGAATGGCCACTATTAGAAAGACAGAAAATATAAGTGTTGGAGAGGATGTGGAGAGATGGAAACAGTTATTCGCTATTGGTGGGAATGCAGAATGGTGTAGCCACTGTGGAGGACTGTTTGGCAATTCCTAAAAGAATTTGCTTAAAGATTTGCCACGTGACCCTGCAATATCACCACTGGGTATATACCTAGAAGAACTGAAAGTAGTGATGCAAACAAACATCAGCACACCTATGTTCAAAGCAGTGTTATTCAAGATCGTGAAAAGATGGAAATGACCCAGGTGTACATCAACCAATGAATGGATCAACAAACTGTGGTGTATGCACATGACGGAATATTATGCAGCTATAAGAAGAAGAAATGTAGTCAAATAGCATATGACAACATGGGTGAACATCAAGGACATTAGGTTGAGTGAAGCAAGCCAGACACAAAAGGATAAATACTGTATAATTTCATTACTATGAACTACATATATTGTGTAACATATTTTAAGATCCCACATCAAAAGACAAATAGAAAGAAACTCATAGAGATGCAATTAGATTAGTGGTTAATTGGGGTTAGGGAAGACATATTAAGGGGTTGGAGTTTTTTTCCTTGGAGTAATGAAATAAAGCTAAAATTTTTTATGATGATGATTGCACAATATTGTAATTCTACTAAAAGACACTGATTATACACTTTAGATAGATCATATGGTATGTGAATATATCTCATTAAAACTGCTTAATAAATAAATAAATAATTGTTGAAGAACAGCCAGAAATTGCAGCTAGGTACAGGAAGAGAAACAGAGAGAGACTGAGAAGTGAAGAATTTGTTGGTTTGCTTTTTTTTATTATTATTATTAAAATAATGAAAAAGCTCTAATAATGATTGGAGTGGTGAATGCAGAAGGAAAAAAAAAGAATATGGAAGGATTTTTACTTCAACATATGGGTGACTGACCTGCTGAGAACAGGTTTTATGTTGGATAGTCCTAGGAAACTTCTGAGTTCAGAAGGAAGGTAGTAAACCAGGGCAGGCCCCCGCTGGGCTTCTGTGCACCCACATCTCCCTGCACCCTGGGCTGGTGCACTGTTCTGGGCCTGCCAAGCTTCCAGGTGGCAGTGAGCTCCTGGACCAGCAAACTGTGGCTATCTCCTCACTGGACAGACCAGGGGTTGGTGCCGTGGAGGTAGGAGGACTCTGGCTAAGCGGAGTGATGTGGAAAGTCACATGCAGGCTTTGTGCTGCACCAGGAGCTTTCTCCTGAGATCCTCCACGGGGCGGGGATAAAAGCCTGGGTCCAGGACTGCTGTGGCCCCGGGAGTCTGGGCTTGGGCTGGAGGCTCCCGAATCCTGCTCCTTTTGCGGGCCCTTCCCTCTGAAGCTTCAGGGTCACTGCGCTGAGGAGTCCACTTCACCAGGCTCCATAGACTGGCCCTGAACGCTCCCAACACCGTCTTAGAGATGAAGGCGCAGGGCAGGCAGGCGAGGGGCATATTTTCACCACCCAGCTGGACCGGTGCTTCCTGCGCTGTGGCCCGCCTGCCTGCAGGGGGCGCGCACCCGCCTTTTCTGAGGAAACGCCCTGGAAACGCCCCCACATTCCTGCGGGAGCGGAACAGCCGGGGCGGGAGGTGGAAGGACTCGTTCCCCCGGGACCGCTCGGCGGTGGGCGTGAGGAGAGAGCCCCTCTCCCCGCGTGGTGGCGCAGGGCTGCGTGGTGGTGCTTCGAGGGCTTTCTTCCCTAACATGAGCGGAGGACTTCCGGTTCCTGCGCTGCCCGCGTTAGTTCATCGTCTCCTCTCAGGGGACGTTCAGGAGACGTGTTTGCCCAGAGCCCCCGCTCACTGAGGCTGCCAGCGCTGTGGGTTCAGGACTCTTGCTGGAGACAATCCTGACGGAGCTTCAGAGAGGAAAGACGTCTACAGCCCTGAAAGGGTAGGAAAGTATTGCAGCTTCCCGTGGAGAGGTCGGGGCGGCGGGCGTGGCCGAGCCCTGGGCTGAGGGGAAGGGGCGCTCCTCGTGCGCGGCGCCCTCGGTGGTCACAGAGGGGCGCACTGTTCCTGCACCGCTGACAGAGCTGAAGGAAATGTTGACAGACTTACACGTAGGGGCAATGCAGCTCCCAGCATTACTTTTAAGTGTTAGTAACCCAAATTCCAACATTTATAATAATTTTATATTTCTGACTTTAATTAAAGCAAACTTTTGAGTAAATTTTTTATTTAAGGTACCAGGGCCGGGGCGTGCATCCGGGACCTTGTGTGTGGGAAGCTGGCAGTACACCACTGAGCCACTTTGGTTCCCCAGTGGTGGTTTTTTTGTTTGTTTTGTTTTAAGGAGGCACCGGAACCAAACTGGGACCTCACATGTGGGAAGCGGGTGCTCAACCCCTGGGCCCATATAAGTTCCCTAAGTTCATTAAATATTACTTTTAATTTATCTTGTTTTCCAGGACAAAACTGCCATGTTGTACAATTTCTCATGAAAAAGTGAGAGTTTTCTATTACGTTTAAGTTTAGCTTGTTGACATGTCCTTTTTTGCAGTGTGACTGTTATTATTTAAAAAATACATAGAGGTGATACTTGCGCAACATGAGACTGTGGTAAATGTCCCGGGATTGTACACTTTAAATTGGTTCGTTCTTTGTAATGTGGATTTTACAAGATACTTTGCCTTCAAGTTGGAATAAGTTGCACTAAGAAAAATTTATGCATCAAGAGAAATCAGTTTTTGAAGTTCAAAACCCGATTGTGGTTTCAGTACCTACTATTGCATACTGCCAAAAAGCACTTAAACTGAAATATGTCCAGGACTTAAGTTATCAATTTAAGAGCTATGTCAGAAACTGTTGTTTTGTAAGTCATGTATTGAGTGAAGGTAAATTTCTCCTGTAGAAAGTACAAGATCTGACTTTAATTTTGTATATTTCCATGGAAAGGTGAAATCAGTATGTCTACTATCTCATTTTGTACATGCCTATCTTTTGTAGGCGTGTATCTGTAACAATATTTCTGGCTTTTTAATTGCCAAACAGTGTATTCATGTGGTAGAGCAAGATACAGACAACTAATAGAAATTTGAAAATCTCAATATATTCCATTTCCTAAATTAAGAAATTACTGTTGTTGCTTGGAAAATATACTTCACTTTTCATCTCAAATTTACTTGAAATGCACACAGATAATTCTGTTACTTCTTGAATAGACAGGTTTCACACAGTTTTCAATTAATGTTGAAAAAGATACTTGGTAATTTAAATCACAATTAATGACTGACTTTATTTATTCAGTCATTCAGTAATATAGGTGACTTACAGACCTATGCAAGGAATGATCTGATAATAATTTGCTGTGTAATTCTACCCTGTGGTAAAACTTAAGCCAGGAATCTGATATATGTCTTGTTCTGTTGTCGTACATTTCCATGTGATTTGACCAATAATAAAATATTAACACAATGTCAGGATGTTTTCCATTTTCTTTCTTCCTTTTTTTTTTTTAAGAGCAGCTCAGTGATTTCGGGGCTGAGAGCCTTAGGAGAAAAGTACAAATGGCCTTTAACACCAATGCCAGTATATGGTTACAACTAAGGATATTACTAATTCTTGTGCTACTTAATCACTTTTGTTTCAAACATAAATCAAAGCCATTAACTTGAACTTGAGATATATACACAATACATATCCAATCTTATGAAAAATATTTCTCATAAGAATCATTACACTTTTAAAATATTGGAAACTGAGTATTCTGATTTGTATTTTGATGTAGAACAAGAAGAGAACATGCAATTAGGGAGGTTTTACTGATAGTAAAGTTCTTCAAGTTAATGGTCTTCCTTTCTCTTTATACTTAGCACAGACTACCCAGTGTCCTGAGAGGATTTATTGTGAAGGATGTTGAATATATTGGAATTCCCTATGTTCTGTACATGAGCTTACTGTAAACTAAAACTTCTTTGAAGACAAAATGAAAAAAAAAAGACACTGGGTAATAAATAGAAGAAAATGTCACTGTATATACAAGATAACAGACCTTACAGTGATGAAAGACATAATGTCAATAAAAATTTTTTACATTGGAAGAAGCTAAATCATTGATGTGGAGACAATGGCCACTGGAGGTGCTGAAGTCAGGGAGGAGGACAAAGAAGTATAATATGGGGGATTTTCAGGAATTGTCCTGAGTGATATTACAATGACAGATATGAACCAATATATATATGGCCATAATCTACAGAATTGAGTGAGATGGAGAGTAAACTGTAATCCATGCTTAGTGGCAATGCCCCAAAATGTGTTTATCAATTGCAGTGAATGTACCACACTAATGAAAAAAGTTATTGTGGGGAAGCCTGGGAGCTGTGGGGAGTGGTGCATAGGGGAATCCCTTATATTTTTTATCTAACATCATATATAATCTAAGTATCTTTTTAAAATAAATAAAAAGTAGATATTTTTTAAAAAAAGGCAGTGGGGAATAAAATGCACCCCCCAAAAATCACACTAAGTTCATAAAAAAATTTTCTAATTTTTTATGATTTTAATTATTTTTTATTATTCCAAATTTTTTTAAGTTTTTGTATTTTTTATTTTTCAAACCATCATTTCATTTCCTTAGCAACTGTATTTGCTTATTTTCTTAGCTTCATTACTGAAGAAGTTTTGGATCACAGAAGGATTAAAACTGTATCAGGGAGAATCACTGGTATGGGGAGTCAGTGACAGGGGATGTATAGAAGTTGGTTCACTTGGGGCACACCTTCATAAAGGCACATAAATTTGTTCAAGTGTTCATGGGCATTGTCACAGTGGGTGGAGATTTACACAATAACTGAAAGAATATTCCCATCCTGGGAAGCTCTGCCACATTCTCTAATATGATAGCAAGAATCCCCCCAAAACAGGGGCAGTGACTGGTGAAGGAGGAAGGAATATTGATGGGCCCTTTATATTGATGGATAACTTATGAACCTTTAATTTTGAAATTGAAACTTAGCCTAGTATTATACGGTGCCTAAGAGTTACCTCCTGAGAGCCTCCTTGTTGCTTAAATGTGGCCTCTCTCTAAGTGGAACTCAGCATATAAATGTTTTCCCCACAGCATGGGACATGACTCCTGGAGATGAGCTTCCCTGGCACCAAGGGATTACTACCAGGCACCAACTAGCAAGGCAACTGGAAAAAGACATGGACTGAAAGGGCAAAAGTGTAAAGACAAATGAGTTTATATGGCTAAGAGACTTCAATTTGAGTCAGGGTGTCATTCCAGAGGTTGTGCTTATGCACACCTCAGCAGGATCTCATTGACTGCCAAATAGTGGAGGCAACCAGACACTACAGGTAGGGCAGACAGCTCAGGAGTTTGGTGCCCTGCCAGTGGGCCCTACCTGGGAACTTATGCCCTGAAGTGTGACAGAGTTGGGCTCAGTTTTGGTTTCCTTACCCATGGCCCTTCTGCCCCTTCTATTTGACCCTATATTTAGTGCTAGAGTTGATGGTATATGTCGAAGAGCCTTAAATCTTTGGCAATGGAAGTACTTTTATCATTGGTGTGGAGGCAGTGGCCACTGGAGGTTCTGAGGGGAGTGAGAGGGAAAACTAGGTGTAATATGGGGACATTTAAAGACCTTGGGAATTGTCCTTAATGATACTGCAATGACAGATATAAGCCATAATATATATCTTGTCAAACTTACAAAATTGTGCAGGAGTGTAAGCTACAATGTAAACTATAATCCATTCTTAGTGACAATGCTCCAAAATGTGTTCATCAGTTATATCAGATGTACCACACTAATGAAGGATGTCAATGTGGACAAATGTGGGAGGGGTTGGGAGAAGGGCATATGGGAATCCCTTATATTTTATATGTAACATTTATGTAATCCAAGTACCTTTTTAAAAAATTAAAAACTGTATTTTAAAAAACCCAAAGGGTATTTGTTTAGAAAGATGTCTTTGCCACAAATGTCACCCAAAGTCAGTGTTGGTGCTAGCCACATCCAATTCATGGGGTAAGTAAGTCAAGGCCCACACCCTTTACTTCTTGAGACTGTATTACTGCCCCCTTCTTAAAAAGCAGCCCACTTGGGAGATTTTCTCATTTCCATATACAACCCTTCCTGATTAGCACATACATTGGTTTTTAATATCTGAGCTAAATGAGGAATGAAGGTTTCCATTACCTCAACAACCATGAAAAGGCCATTAATTGTTTTGGTTTGTGGTGTGGGAAAACATTGTACTTTAACAACACTTAAGAGTTTACTTGCAGCAGGGACCATGCAAATTTGTCCCAATTGTTTGCCCATTCCAGGCTCTTAAGATAAGATACCATTGTTTCTGAGGCTTCTTTTAATTCTGGAAAAGAATTACTAGTTAAAATAATATCATCAGTATAATGAAATAGGGTTACAGCCACAACTTTCTTCTGCACAGCTGGATCCTTTGCCACCAGGCCAGGACAGATGGTGTGGGCTATGCACATGGCCTTGGCGATGTAGTGCAAGATCCACCACTGGTCCCCCACACGAAGATGAATGCAAGCTGGCTTGACTTGCCTAAGGAGATAGTAAAGAAAGCCTTAGATCTAAAGCAAAGTGATAGTGACATAACTGATATTTTCCAGCAAAGCAACAATATTTGGAGCTTCTGTATACAGCAGTGATGTTACTTTAATTTATGATAACCTAGTGTTATGTGTCATTCTTGGCAACCCCCAATGTCCATTCTCTACAGCCAAAGAACTGCTTCTTCAGTGGAGGTGGGGCAAATCAGATGAATACAAGCCCAAGCGTCTGACTTTGATGACAAAGTGGAGAGGTGGATTCTGTGACACAAACCATTTTTTAAAATAATTAAAACCATGATTAACAACATTATGCCTTTATTTAGTATTTTGCAGAATGCATTGTTTAATTTGGGGAAATTTTATACAATCTTTAAATATTCATATGAACATTTTATCAAACAACTTTGGTTAACAGAATAACAATTTCTAAACACTTTTCATTCAGCCATTTAAAGTCACTGTATCTTCTAACAGTAGATTCCTTTAGCTTGAAAATAGGAAGATTTGTCTTGACTCTGATTTCGTAGGTGGTGAAGCGGCCCCGGCCGACCCCCACCGACTGCTGGTCGTTCACATGGATCTCTACGAAGTTGCTCGGTCGGCGGCCCGTAGGCATCATTCAGGTTCTGTGGCTTGGTGATCAGCCGCCGCGTCTCGTCTCCGCCATTTCGCTGTTGCAGCTGCCGTGGCCTCCGCGGACTCTCTCCACCTGTGACAATTTCTAAACACTTTTCATTCAACTTGTAGCATATCAAATGGTCTTAACTATTTTATTACTTTACTTTTTGCTTTTACACCTTTACCATGATTACATTAATTAACTGACTGGTATTTTATTTTAGCAGTACAGGAAAAACGACTTTCTTCATTATTTTATGAAAACCTAAAATTCCCAGTGGAATCAACATTATCTTCTTCCTACCACCACTTTCACATGCAGATTGAAATGGTCTCTGACAGGTTTTCCTGTTATGAAGTTACTTTTTTAATAAATACCAATTCACTTTCTATTTAATAACAGCTTCCTGGATATTTCCATTTAAACAATGCTTTTATAAATGTCTTATAACAATTCATAATCACATAGACTGGTTACTTCATCTCAAGACAAATTTCACCTTCACAGAACACATTCCCTTAGTCCTGCCTCCTACATTGTCTTCTACAATTTGTCATATGCATTCAAAATTTGTCTTACATACTTCCATCCTGATTTTATGAAAATCAGCCATCTTATGTTAGGACAAAACACACTCCCTTAAGTAAACATCAAATTTTAGTCAGCACTTCCACAAACCTTTACTTCTTTCTGTATCCATTTAAGTCATATCCCTCATTCTGTTCTGTGAAGCAAACATATCCATTTCAATTTAGGCAAAACCAATTTTTTAAAAAGAGAGTTACAATAATTTTATTAGTCAAAACTTAAAATTTTCATCATTTCAAAATTTAACATATATAATGTTCATTTATCTTATTAGTATCCATACTTAATTTTCAATATAAGCACTTAGTAATTTTTTGGTCATTTGAATAGCACTCTTTTTAAGAATCGTCATTTGTTAATTGAATATTACCATCTTGATGAATCAAAATATGCACTGAACAGAGAAATGAAAAAGATTTAAAACACACCAGCAAAAACATAAAGCTCACTAATTTGACTCATTATTCTTACCCCTTTGCTATGTCTGTTACCAAGCTCTCTGTGATTTCACATAGTTGCTTTTAAGATCTCTTCTGGAATGCATGTTGCCTCTAGCATGCAAGCTCATTGGAAATACTTTTATTAGTAATGAGCAACCAGTTAGGAATACTCATGCAGTATAACTATACTTAAGCACTAATACAGCAGTTTAGACTGACAGATATTTAACACATATATCCTGGGTTACTCTTCAGTAGTACAGTTTTGACAGATCTGTAATTCAGGAGTAAGCTATTGATTTAAAACTGAAAGCTCTTTTTAACACCTTGATAAAAATTCTGATCAAAATAAAATGTGACTAAAATTAAAATATTGTTAACATTTTAACTTTCTTTCAGTTTGTAATATATTTTAGTTGCAGGCTTACAAAGCTGCTAACATTTTTTATTTACCTATTTCTTTAGGGTTTCCCAGTTCAAAAGTTACTAAACTTTGATGGCACTCATTTTGTCAAAGTGGCTCTCCTGGCCCAGTTAGAATTATCGTGGAAACAAAACAGAGAACATTAATGTTGCTATTTTTTCCTACTTTTCAAGCAGTTTAATTCTGTCAGCCCTCACTAACCCACAGACACAACATTCAGGTGGCAGGGAGTTTGCAGAGTTGCTGCAGGAATGTTTTCCTTTTGTTAGTTAACTCGTTAGCAGAACATTTTCTTACAAGCATGTTTCAGTGAAAAGCGCTTTCTTTTGCACTTCTACTTGTGCGATATTTTGTATCTGTGATTTAGCCTTCCCTTGCACAAGTGGTTTAGCATGATTTAAAGGTTCTTCTATAGTTTCTACATATGAATCAATATCTCCTTCTTACCTGGTTGCTCAGAGAGACCTGTCACTAAGGCAGAGGTGAAAGTCTGCAAATTCCTTTCTAGTTGTAATTCTTCTTTCCTCTAGCCTGAGCATAGATTGACCGTTGTTTGCACCTCTTCTTGTGATTCCTCTGATTTCTTAAATTCTCCTTTTGATTGTATTATCAGTTGGAGATTTCATTCCAACTTTTAAGTCCTCCTCCAGTCACCTTGCCTTTGCTTCAGCTGCTGCTTGTTAGTAGTATCACACCAGGCAAGGAGGAATGGCCATGCAGTGGCTGCAGCCACTGCACATTGCTCATTTTTCTTAATAAAAGTTCCCTCTACTCTCTTCTCTAACTGCACTAACCCAGCAGGAGTGTATGGGGCATCCCCCAGCTCCCTCCTAGGTCCTCAAGTGTTTATCAGCTGGGCAAGCTCATAACACATAGATGTGTATGGCTAACCCAGGATTTCCCCCACAAATTCCCTGTGTACTTCAGGGTCTACTCTACAGTATCTGGTATGGCTGGCATGCTTTCACCTGCCTTATCCCCGATGAGTTTCTCTGGAATATCCTGCCAACTATGCCAATTGTAATGCAGGAAGTTTGAGCCCAGGAAGGCTGACAGAATCCTTTGATATTCCAAAGAAACCACATGGGGAGTTCAGCAGCACTCACACCATTTATTTACTCACATGTCCCAATATTGGTGATCAGGCAGCAACCATGCTGTACAGTACAGAAACAAAGATTATATAGGGCTAGACAGCACAAAGAGGGCCTCTAGCTAATGCACAGAGTAGCTCAAGGGTGCAGGTAGCTTAGTAAGTAATTAACAGTGAGTGCATACATATGAGGGTAATTGTGTGGGTTCCCAGAACAGTGAGGGTCAGCACATAGGAAGGTTAATGATTACAAGGACTAGGATCCTGTATGTGCTGTAGCAAAAAATTCCAGGATGGATTGCTGGTGAGTTCCACCCCCATACTTTCTAACAATCTACAGAAATAACTAGTGGGAGGGAAAGGTGGGTATTTCATGTCCCTACATTGAGATTAGTGCATAGCCATATTTGAGGGCTGTTATTTCGGTCTACTACCCACCAAACTAAAAGCTCATACACATATTCTATTATTTTTAAAATGGAATATTCTTTGAACTCTAGACATATGGAAGTGAAAATAGATATATTGATCAGAATCATTCTGAATGGAAAACTTAATGCCTCAAATGAGCTTAAGTGACATATTTCTAGTTTTTATAATACTTTATGTCTGTTTTCTAAATTTTTGGCTAAATTTTTTATAATCTTTTAACACTAACTGCTAGAGTTGGTCAAGTATCACTTCATATGCAATCTTAATGACAAATAGCTTACTAAATTTTAATATAGTTTTTTTCCAAAGATTTATTTACCCCCTTCTTCTCCTCCGGACCTTGTGTTTTTGCTGTCTGTGTTGTCTTCTCTTCTCATTTTCTGTCCTCTAGGATTCACCAGGATTTGATCCTGGAGACTGCCAATGGGGAGAGAGTTTCCCTGTCAATTGCACCACCTCAGTTCCTGGTCTCCGCTGCACTTCACCTTGAGTCTCCCCTTTGTCTCTCTTTTGATGCATCATCATTTTGCTGTGTGACTCACTTGCGCAGGCACTGACTCACCACATGGGCACTCATGTGGTCATGGGCTCACCACAGGGGCACACTTTCTCTTCTTTTTCACCAGGAGGCTCCAGAGATCCTCCAATATGGTAGGTGGATGTTCTATTACTTGAGGCACATCTACTTCCCAAATCTTAATACATTGTTGGGAAGTATAATGACATTTTATGAATCTTTTTTATGGCAAAATAAGGTTCAATGAAAGCAATGACAATACTTACATGCAGATGTACTAAAAATGAATGTCAACTCTTATCCAATGAGGAGATGCATATTAAAGAATATAAGTGGAAACATCATTTGATTTTATGCTATATGTGCAAATATCTCTTCATCAATACAAAGAGAATTATATCCTATAATTTCTGAATGTTCCATTTATATTTAGTTGGTTTCTCTTCTCTGTCCTGGACTCAGCTCCCCTATCTTGTCCTCCTCCTATCATGAACCTTGCCTCGGTTCTTGTGCACTGTGTGCCCCAGTCAGTCATGGCCCCTCACAGCTCCCACCATAGTGGCCCTGTCAGCTCTTCCCTAAAACTTACATCAGTTCACTCTGGGCACCTTGCTTTGTCCCATCAGTCACCAGTTTCTCTCATTTTCTACTCCTTCCCAGGCAGGCTTACCCCAATCCCTCTCTTTATGAAATCCCTCTTTCCGGCCTCTCACCTTAGACCTCAGACCCATCCCGCAAGGATCCCTCAGCCTGGCCTGCATTCCTTAGTTTATGTCCTTTATTCAGCACCCACCTCCCTTCCCTGATCCTGGCCAGGATGCTGCCCCTCCCCTGCCTTGGTTTACCCTTGTAGGCTCCCTCCTCTGTGGATTAACCCCACCACTAGAGCACCATTCACTACTCTTCAGCTCCCCATGGCTCTTTTAATTGCCCCATCCTCCTAGGCCCTCTCACTTTTCTGATTCTGCCTCACCCAGTTCATCTGCCCCTCAGCCACTGACCTCTCCCAGCTCCACCTTTGAACCCTGCCCACCACAAATATGCAGAGAGGCCTCATATCCTCACCAGAATTCTCTTCTCCTTCTCTCTTGCCCCAAACTGGCCCCAAGTCCCATGCTTCAGGTCACCACAGCTCTCCCCTCTCACGGGTCATGCCACTTTCTATGAAGACCCTTAGACCTCTCGCCTTCCTGAAATGCTGTGGCCTGCCCCCAGCTCCATGCCTCCATGTTCCACACACTGCTGTTCCCCTCATTTACCCTGAAATCCATATTCTTCCCATCAGCTGTGTCAGTTTACCCGATGGTCTACATGGGTCTAATCACATAGCCTGATGCCTCATCTCTCAGGACATGCCTTTGCCTTTTCCCACCCTTCAGTTCTCCATCATTTTCCCAGTGCTCCCTTCCCTAGCTATGTGCCTTCTAGTCACTACCTGTCCCCAATCCCCAGGGAAGCCACTCCCAGACCCTCTTCTCACTGTCTCCCCTGCCTTCTCCCCTGGCTCCTTTCAGTTCCAAAGGTACTCAAACCCCTGCCCTCTGTTCACTGTTTCTTCCGTCTTCTTTCTCCTCCCTCATCTTGGATCAGTTTCCCTCTGCTAGGTGCCCCAGTGTATCTGCTTGGCCTAGTTATCCTTATCTCATCCATCTCTTTCTACCTGCCTACCTACCCTTTCCTCAAGGGGCCTATACCCCATTATAGAGATACTTAGTCTCAGGGTTCCCTGCCCTTTCTCCACATTCTGCCTCTAAGATGGGTCTAGAGAGGGCAGAAGTTCACCCTGTGACCTCCACACACCCTATTCTAAGCTGGTCATGAAGGATGCTCCAAACAAGTTCCTTGCAGAGGCCCATGTTAGGTCCCATGTTAGGCCTTTGGGGATAACCAGAGATGTAGAGGAAAAAAATTAACAAGAGAGTTGGGCAGAACTTACATTTGTTATGACTGCAGACAGGATTCAAGGTTAGTGTAAAGCAACTCAGACCTGACTCCCCATGTGGTAGTTTTATTCTTCTTTAAATACCTGTTACTACTTAACATTTGCTTTGATTATGCATTAGCTTTTATGCATCTGGATGAACATACATAGCTAGTTATATAATTGTATGATTAGTATGGTCAGGAAATCATGCTTGCATGATCAAAAATGGGGCAGATAACTCCACCCCCAGGTGGGAATTTTATTATGTTAATTAAGCAAGTTGGAGTAAGGACAGCCAGGGGTTTCTTCTGTGCAGGTCTAACCAACTGGTTGAAGCTGGTTTTCATACTGCATTGCTTCAACAGTATATTCTGGACCACAAGAAATGGAATTTGGGACCAAGAGAGGGTTGCATCTCATTACCTTCTAATTTACATATAATTCTTTCCTTTCTCTCCTAGCAACAGGGAGAGAAACAAGTTACTTTCAGATATTTGGTCATCCTACATCCATCAACATCAAACCACTGCCCTCATTATCATAACCAGGCCTCTACCAAAATGTTATAAGACCCTCAGAATCTCTTCAGTTTAAGCAAAGGCTTTGAATCTCCTGTTTCCTGCTCCAGCTGTTCTGTAATAAAGCTCTTTCTTTGAAATCTGGTGTCACAGGATACATTTTTTTGTGCACCTTGGGCTGTGAGCCCATTTTGGCAACAGCAATAGGACAAAGAGCTCTCAGGCAATCCCAATCCTGTGGACAGGGAAGAAACAAATCCTGGGCACTGTGCCTGAGAACTGCTGAGCCTGATGTTCCCAAAGCACAAAGAGGCCATGGCTCCCATGACCTCCAGGTGGAACAGTTAGTTGTGTGTTCAAATCCTGTGTGGTGGAAGTCGTTCTTATCTCTGATTTCTAGGTTTGGATTTTTTCCTGATTTCAATTTAGCTCAAGTCAACAATAGTCTTTAAACTGGAAGCCTTTTAGGGCAAGTGCAACCTTGACAAGTATATGGACAGAAAGGAAAGGTACAATTTTAGGATATAATGCAACCATAAAATTTTCTTCAATCTAAGATTTTTAAGAATCTGAGAAGATTTGCATTCTACCTGTGTTCAAAACTGAAGGAAATTCACAGGCAGTAGATTTTCTGTTTCATATACAGGGTTTGGGGATTCTAGACACAATAGGCACAAAGATGTCAAGATTGTAAGATAATTTGGCAACTGCATCCATCAGTGTTACTCTGATATCACATCTAGAGAGTGCGTGCCCCACCTACCTGCTTACAGTAGGATCATTTTCCTTCCAAAGTAAATAAATGACAATGTCTCTTTCTGACCTGAATGATTGTTTTGCTTTGAGGACTATGTTGGCACATCAGCCAATAAAATATTTCATATTATGTGATAAAATCTGCATTCCTTAAAAAGATTAAAGGTAAAAGTAGTATAATATGGTATGCATCATTAAGTAGTGTAATTTTTTTAAGATTTTTTATTTATTTCTCTCCCCTTCCCCACCACCTGAAGTGTCTGCTTTCTGTGTCCACTCACTGTGTGTTCTGCTGTGTCCACTTGTATTTTTGTCAGTGGCACCAGGAGTCTGTGTCTGTGTTTTTGGTTGCATTATCTTTCTGCATCAGCTCTCTGGTTGTGTCGTGCCACTGCTGGGCAGGTTGCACATTTTTCATGCAGGGGAGCTCTCCTTACAGGGTGCACTCTTTGCACATGTGGCTCCCCTACATGGGAGAAACCCCTGCTTCACACAGCACTCCTTGTGTGCATTAGAACTGTGTGTGGGCCAGCTCACCACATGGGTCAGGAGGCCCTGGCTTTGAACCATGGACCTCCCATGTGGTAGGCAGATGCTATATCCATTGAACCAAATCCACTTCCCAAAATAATATAATCTTGATTGAAATTATTTTCAAAATCAACAGAAAACCTCATTACAGTTCACCTCATAGGTCATCTATATTTTATTTAAGAGAAATGAGCACTAGGATATGCCCAGAAAGATACATTTATCTGACTTCCATTTATCCCCTAAATTCGAATCTCAGAGTTTGTTTCTCCCATACTATTGATTTCTCAAAATTGCAGTGTTTTGTTCCTTACTACAAATTCCTATCAGCTTCACATTAGACATGGTGACTAAAAGATAATAAAGAGGAAGGAAAAACAGTGGGAGAACTATATTTGCTTCTGGGATACATGTAACAATGATAAGAAATGCTCAGGTAGAAATAAATGTTGGAAATCTTGATTTTTATGTGCTTCATAGGGACATACATTTACTTTAAACTCTTATTAAGCAATTTCTCTCTTTCAGCAACTAGACAGATGAGGCAATATAGACATTATTCTTAGATTCTTATTCTTAGATTCTCTATTCTTAATTTATAGAGAAGTGGACAAAACAGTCTTCACCCTGCTATTATAAAGCTTAAAATTTAGTGCAAGAAAATTACATCAAATATGTACACTGAAAAATTCAAATATGTGATATTAAGGAAAATCATTGTGTGGAAGTGTTTTTTTGAAGTTTTAATATTTATGCCTTAAAGCCTTAAAGAATGAGAACCAGATAGCAGTCAGAAGAAGGGAGATGAAAAATGTTCTGGTCAAAGTTGATTAAACATGGGAAGAGGCCTTGGGAACATGGCTGACGGATTAGACAGATAAGGTTCACCTCTCACTAAAACAAAGGAGAAAGAGCCAGAGCCTAACTTGGGGGCCTGCTTTGGGGTATAGACTAGGAAACTGCTTCACAACTGCCAGGAGAGTGAGGGACAGAGATGAAGAAGCTCAAACAACCAGCTGCAAGTTATTGAACCACCTGGCTGCTGAGAAGGGCTTCCCTCCCCAACCCCAGAGATATTAAGTGAGGATAAAACTCCTAGAGAACTTTATATAACTGACCAGAGAGCAGACATGTTCCAACCTACCAGCACCATTGGATGTATGGAGAAGAGGAAGGTGCTCTGAGTCATCTAGGAGGGAACTGGACAGGAAGGGAAGCCAGGGGGAGATGGTGGGTTGCTTGCCCCAGTGGCTGGAAGCAGCACATGTATCCTGCCCTCAGGGAGGAAAGACTATTGGAGCTCTGGGCTCCCTACTCCAAATGTAATGTAGTAGCAGATTCCCTGGAAGGAAGAGGAATCTGGGAGGGTGGAGAATGTTTTTTTTTTTTTTTTTTTTGTGGTAAATTTAGCCAGCTGGGCCCCTCTAGAACATGGGAAGGGACCATGACCCAACAGGGAGAGGGGAGGATCTCCTCAGGCAGGTTCTCATGCCCAGCTGCCCAGGTAAAGAGAGGAATTACTTCAGAGAGGAGGCAGAGACAGGCAGCTGATCAGCAGGGGGATTGCAGGGAATCTGACCTGCTCAAGGGAAGATGGGTGGACAGCCTTCTGAAAGGCTAACTAACCTAAGGATACAGATTACCTCGGTGGAAGAATTCCTGCCTAGCATATAAGAGGTCCCTGGTTAGAGCCCCAGTCTTTAAGAAGTGATCCACTGAGTTATCAAGCATCCAGCTGCAATTTTTTGACAGGGAACATATAGATATTCTCTTTGTATTAGCTGTTCTTGGATCTCTCTCTTTATTGAAGGTTCCTTTTAAAATTCTTTCCTTATTTTACTCCGTAAAAGCCTGTTCAAAACCTGCAGAGGGCAGCCTGCAGGGTGATTGAACATCAGCAGCATGAGAAGATCCTTAAGGGCCTAAGACACAAGGCTGCTTTTCAATGTTTATTTTTTTCTATCTTTTCCTTCTTCCTCCTCTCTAAAAATGAATCACTTCTCTCTTTTTCTTGTTGTGTTTCCTTTCCTTCATCTCTGTTTTTTCTTCATTTATCATTTTTTCTCTACCTACCCTATTTCCTTACTCTCCATCTTTATTCCACCTTTTTTCTTTGGTCTCTAATTTTTCTTGTTTACATTTCTATCTCCTTTTCTGCTTTCTTTCTTTTTTACATATTTCTTTCTTTTCTTTCCCCCTCTTCTCACCATTCCAGCCTTTTAATTTATTCTATATTTTTTTCTCTATTCTGTTTCTTGTTTCAGTGCTTCTATTCTACTACTTCATATTATTCCTCTGTCCTTCTTACTCAAGTTAATCTTTCAATTTCCTAGGTCTGGTACAGTTCCTCTCCCACATTTTACTATTATTATTATTTTTTTAAAGATTTATTTATTTAATTCCCCCCCCCCCGGTTATCTGTTCTCTGTGTCTATTTGCTGCATCTTGTTTCTTTGTCCACTTCTGTTGTCGTCAGTGGCACGGGAAGTGTGTGTGGCACCATTCCTGGGCAGGCTGCACTTTCTTTCACACTGGGCGGCTCTCCTTATGGGGTGCACTCCTTGCATGTGGGCCTCCCCTACATGGGGACACCCCTGTGTGGCAAGGCACTCCTTGTGTGCATCAGCACTGTGCATGGGCCAGCTCCACATGGGTCAAGGAGGCCTGGGGTTTGAACAGCAGACCTCCCATGTGGTAGACGGATACCCTAATCACTGGGCCAAGTCCATTTCCCACTATTATTATTACTATTATTCTTTTTATATTCCTATCTCTTTCCTTTTCTCTGGTCCAATTTTTTTTTTCAAAGGAACACAGACAATAATAAGGAACTAGAATAAAAGGATTGTAGTGTCAAAGTGAAATCTCACCATGAACAGAAAAGCAATAATAAAATAAAACCATAGACTAGAGAAGCTAATCAACTGAATAAACCCATGAAGACAAACAGATACCTAAACACCAACAAAAAGTTAGAGGCCATATTAAGAAACATGAAGACATGGTTCAGTTCAATGAAGAAACTGAAAACTAGGAGGAGATGCAGAACATGGAACAACTAATCAGAGATGTCCAAACACCTAACATGAATCAACTTAATGAACTGAAGGAAGAGATTAAGGGTATTAAGAAGATGCTGGGAGAACATACTGAAGAAATTGTAAACATACAAAAAATGATATACAGATATGATGGTGATGGATGGCACAGTCCAAGAAATAAAAAATACATGGGAAGCATACAACAGCAGATTTGAACAGACAGAGGAATCAGTGATGTGGAAGCCAGTACATCACAAATCAATCAGATAGTAGGACAGATGGATAAAAAGAATAGAAAAAAATCCAGCAGGGATGTATAAATTTGAATGAAAATATGGAATGCACAAACATACACATAATAATCATTCCAGGGGGAAAAGAAAAGGGAAAGGGAGCAGAAGGAGTGTTGAAAGAAATAATGGCTGAAAACTTCCCTACCATACTGAGGGAAATGGGGGTACCTGTCCAGGAAGTGCAACACACCTCAAAAAGAATAAATCCTAACAGAACAACTCAAAGACATATACTAGTCAAACTGTTCAATGCTCAAGACAAAGAAAGAATACTGAAAGCAGCAACGGAAAGAGAACCATCACATAAAAGGGAAGCTTGATAGGATTAAGGGATGATTTCACATCTGAAAGTGTAGAGGCAAGAAGGCCATGGTATGACAGGGTTACAGTGCTAAAAGACAGAAAACTTCCAGCCAAGACTTCTCTATCCAGCAAAGCTGGAATTCAAAAATTAGGGAGACTCAACATTGTTGCAAGTATCCGCAAGTATCTGTGAATCTGGTCCTTCAAGCAGTGAAGCTTGGTTGTCACTGTGGGCTCTGAGGGGAGGAGGAGAGAGGAACAGTATAGATAGAAACAGGGTAACTGTGGGTAATGTAAGTGTTCCACAAGATCATGCAATGATGGATATAGGATATGTTAAATTTCACCAAAAATATATAAAAGCCTATAGGCTAAAATGTAAACCATAAGGTAAATAAAAATTTAGAAAATTGTATAGTCTAAAATACACACCATAATATAAACCAAAATGGAACCATGTTTGATAGATATGTTTCAATATCTGTATCTCAGATGCAGCAAATATTGCTAGGGGAGGGGGAAAGTGTTTGATGATGGATATATTGGAGCCACCAATATTGTATATGTGACTTTCCTGTGATCTAAAACTTTTTTGAAGACAAAATTAAAAATTCAAAAAAAGAAAGGATATAGACACTGAGGAAGAAATGAAAGAAATTGCCTTGGCACTGTATATATAAGACAGCACTGAGGTTGGGGCAAGATGGTCATTGAGTGAATGCACCTGATACCCTCTCTTGCAAAAAAGCAGCTGGGCAACATTAGAAATTCTTCAGGACAAGGCTGTTTCAGGATTTTGCAGGGCAGGAGGTGTCTGGACATCAATTTTGTGGGAAGGTAACAGAGAAAATTCGCATTAAAGATAAAATTGAGGCTATCTTACACAGAGTTAGGGGCTGCACGTGGGACACTCCCCCCTGGGGCATGTGGAATCGCAGCAGCAGCACCGCAGCAGTGATTCCTGGAGGCTCTGTGATACTGGGGAATTCATAAACCATGAGTGGGCTATTAAGGGGCTAACAGGGCAGGAGGCCTTCATAAACCAATTTGGTGAGACAGATGGGAGTTATTTGTGAGGTGGGGAATTTTTTATTTCTGACCCGAATAATAGCGCTTCTGGCTAGAGCCCTGCCCCAAAGGCCGGCTGCTGATATGCCTTAAATTGCTTGCAGTAAAGAGACGTCACCAGGAAGCTATTTCAGGGGATTGCAGGGTGGGAGGTGGCTGGAAGCCAATTAGGGGAATCTTTTGCAAGGTGTGGGATTTTTGGTTTCGGACACTGATACAGCACTTCTGGCTGGAGCCCTGCCCCCTAGGCCTGGCTGTGGATCTGCAGTGTCCTTAAATTGGCTGCAATATAGAGGCATCCCCAACTGGCAGTTTCAGGGGCTTGCAGGGCGGGATGTCTTCTGAAGTCAAATTGGTGATACAGCCACAGAAGAGACCCTAGAGAAAGGGGGAATTGAAGGTTTTGGACACATAGGTCAGAGTGTGTGGATGTGACCTCTCCCATAGGGCTGGCACCCAGCTGCATGGATCCCTGAAGGCTATGTTGCACTGTGGTGCTCCCAGGCTCCCTGTTAAATGGATTTGAAGTTGCCAGGTCTGTGTCCCCTAAACCCTGGTGGCTCACACCCCAGAGATCACCTCTTGAGTCTGCAATATCACCGACTTTCCATCCCTGAATCCACCATGCCCTGAGGCCAATCTGAGGTCCTTGATAGTCCTAGCTTTTTTTTAAATTTTAATTTTAATTTTTAATTTTTTATTGTCCTGGTTGCAAACATTGCATTATTTCCTAGTCTTTTCTCCAATTGTATCCCCCAAGGTCTTTTTTAATTTTCATTTATTCAGGGGTTTTTTGTTGTTGCTTTTGTTGGTGTTCTCTATCTTCTTTTCTTTTCCTTAATTCTTGCCTCCCTTTTCTTTACCCATCCCCCTTTTCCTTTCTTTCTTCTCTCTCTTTTTTTCCTCTCTTTTCTCTTGTCCCTCATTTTCTCCTTATTTTATTTTATCTTAATTATACAATAGGTGCTGCAGGGAACACCGCATATTTGCTGGGTTTCCTCATCTTCCATTGCCTCATTTCTGTGTGAATTGATTTTGGCTACCTACACTATCCCCTTTCCCCTACATCTTGATATCCTCCATCACCTACTGCCTCTCCTATATTCCACCTCCCTTTCTTTGATCCACAAAGTGTCTAACTCTTAATTTCTAATACCTTTGTTTTGTTTTCTGTCTTTTATCCACTCTTGAAACTATTGTCTTTCCTTTCTCTTTCCCTCTCTCACAAAAACACTAGCATTTTAATTCATACTATATTCCTCCCACATTCAGTCAACGACCTCATTATAGGTTCTCTACCTACTGCTATAACTCTACACAACTTATATGAATCTAATATCCATCCTCCCAGATCTCATATTGTTGCTCTGTTAACATTTATTACAAATACTACTTTACACATTTTCCTTTCTTACAAAATCACCTTTCCCTGGCCCTAATACTTTCCTTCAAAGTAAACTCAGCCAGCCATAAGAAATTAGAATAAGAAGAACAAAGCAACAAAGAGAAGATATAACACCTACGCAAAAACAGCTAATTAATCCCCAAGACTAGACAAAGAAGCTAAGGCACTGATTAAACCCGTCAAGATAAAATGATGACCAGAGAGCAACAAAAATTTACAAACCAAACCAGTAATCAGGAAAACATGGCTGAATCCAATGAACAAACTAAAAGCCAGAAAGGGGAGCAGAACTTTGAACAAGTAATTAAAGATCTCAGAACATATATCAGACACAAATTTAATGAAGTAAAGGAAGATGTTACAATATGAAGACAACACTAGGAGGGGAAATTGCAGACATACGCAAAAGGTAACAGATATGATGGGAATGAACAACACAGTTTAAGAAATCAAAAATACACTTGCAGCAGATAACAGCAGATTAGAAGAGGCAGAGGAGAAAAGTAGCAATGTGGAAGACAGTACATCAGAAATCAAACAGATAGTAGAATTGATTGATAAAAAGAGAGAAAAAATCCAGCTAGGACTTAGGGACTTGAATGACAATGGAAAATGCACAAACGTATGTATTATAGGCATCCCAGGAGAATAAGCGAAGGGAAAGGAATAAGAAGGAGTGTTGCAGGAAATAATGGCTGAAAATTTCCCAAATCTACTGAAAGAGACATTTGTACATATCCAAGAAACTCAGTGCACCCCAAACATCATAAACCCCAACAGGCCCACCACAAGACATATACTTGTCAAATTATCCAATGCTCAAGACAAAGAGAAAATTCTAAAAGCAGCAAGAGAAAAGAAAACCATCACATACAAGGGAAGCTCCATAAGATTAAGAGTTGATTTCTCATCTGACACCATGGAGGCAAGAAGGCAATAGTATGATATAGTCAAGGTACTAAAAGAAAAAATTTCCAACCAAGGATATTCTATCCAGCTAAACTAGCATTCAAAAATGAGGGAGAGTTCAAAATATTCACAGATAAACAGAAATTGAAAGAGTATGCCAACAAGAAACCTCCCCTTCAAGAAATTCTAAAGGTAGTTCTGCAGGAAGAAAGGAAAAAAACAGGACAGGCAGAGTTGGAGGAGAGTGTAAGAGCAACAAAAAGACAAAAATAGAAGAAAAAACAAACAAACAAAATATGACAAACACAAATCCAATCAAAATATGGCTAACATAAATAATTCCTTGAGAGTAATAACACTGAGTGTCAATGGATTAAACTCACCTATCAAAAGATTCAGACTCAGACATTGGATAAGGAAATATGACCCATCTATATGCTGCCTAGAAGAGACACATCTTAGATGCAGAGATTCATGGAGGCTGAAAGTGAATGGTTGGAAAACAATCTTACAAGCAAACAATAACCAAAAAAAGGAAGGAGTAGCTATATTAATATCAGACAAAATAGAATTTAAATGTGAAACAACAGTGAGAGACAAAGAAGGATACTACATATTAGTGAGAGGGACACTGTCTCAAGAAAAATGAACAATCATAAATATTTATGCTCCTAACAAGGGTGTCTCCAGATATGTGAGGCAAACACTGGAAAAACTAAGTGAAAGAATAGATGCATCTACATTTATGGTGGGGGATTTTAATACACCACTATCAACTCTGGACAGAACATCTCAAAAGAGAATCACTAAAGAAACAAAATATTTGAACAGTGTTTTAGAGGAGCTGGATCTAATAGACATATACAGATCATTACACCCAAACACAGCAGGATATACATTTTTCTCAGGTGCACATGGATCATTCTCCAAGTTAGACCATATGCTAGGCCACAAAGAAAGGCTTAATGAATTCAGAAAGATCAAAATCATACACAATATCTCTGACCACAGTGGAGTGAAGCTGGAAATCTGCAAAGGCCAGAGGCCCAGATTTCACACCAAGATATGGAAATTAAACAGCACACTCTTAGAAAAACAGTGGGTCAAAGAGGAAATCTCAAAAGAAATCAATATCTACCTTGAAACTAATGATAATGATAACACAACATACCAAAACATACAGGATTCAGCAAAAGCATTATTGAGAGGGAAATAAATAGCCATAAATGCATACACCAAAAAAGAAGACAGAGCAAAAATTGAAGAACTAACTGCACATTTGGAGGAATTAGGAAAAACAACAACAAAGTAATCCCACAGGAAGAAGGAAGGACATAAAAAAAAATAAGTGCAGAACTAAATGAAATAGAAAATAAGAAAGCACTTGAAAAGATAAACACGACCAAGAGCTGGTTTTTTGAGGAGATCAATAAAATTGGCAAACCTTTAGCGAGACTAACAAAGAAAAAAAGAGAGAAGATGCAAATACACAAAATAAGAAATGAGAAAGGAGATATCACCACTGACCCCACAGAAATAAAGACTATCATAAGAGGATACTTTGAAAAACTATATTCCAACAAAAACGAAAATTCAGAGGAAATGGACAAATTCCTAGAAACATAGAAGCAACCTATATTGACGAAAGAAGAAATTGAAGATCTCAACAAAACAATCACAAGTAAAGAAACAGAATTAGTCATTAAAAACCTCCCAACTAAGCAGAGCCCAGGGCCAGATGGCTTCACAGGTGAATTCTACAAAACATTCTGGAAAGAACTAACACCAATCCTGCTGAAACTCTTCCAAAACATTGAAACAGAAGGAACAGTGCCTAACTCCTTCTATGATGCCAACATTACCCTAGTACCAAAGCCAAACAAAGACACCACAAGAAAGGAAAATTACAGACCAATTACTCTAATGAACCTAGACGCAAAAATACTTAACAAAATACTTGCTAATCGTATTCAACAACACATTAAATGAATTACACACCACAACCAAGGGGGATTCATTCCAGGTATGCAAGGATGGTTCAACATAAGAAAATCAATCAATGTAATACATCATATAAACAGATTGAAGGGAAAAAATGACATGATTATATCTTTAGATGCAAAAAAAGCATTTGACAAGATACAGCACCCTTTCTTGATAAAAACACTCCAAAAGATTGGAATACAAGGAAATTTTTTGCACATGATAATGAGTATATATGAAAAACCCACAGCCAACATCATTTATGATGGAGAAATCCTAAAATCCTTCCTTCTAAAGTCAGGAACAAGACAAGGATACCCACTCTCTCCCCTTCTATTTAACATTGTCTTACAAGTACTTGCTCAAGCACTGAGGCAAGAACCAGATATAAAAGGCATTCAAATTGGAAAGGAAGAAGTCAAAATTTAATGATTTTCAGATGACATGATCTTATACATAGACTACCCTGAGAGGTCTACAACAAAGCTTCTAGAACTCATAAATGAGTTTAGTAAAGTCACAGGTTATAAGATCAATGCAAAAAAATAAGTAGCATTTCTGTACACCAATAATGACCAAGATCAGGAGGAAATCAAGAAACAAATACCATTCAAAATAGTAAATAAAAAGATCAAATATTTAGGAATAAATTTAACTAAAGATGTAAAAAACTTATACACTGAAAACTATACAAGACTGTTCAAGGAAATCAAAGAAGACCTGAATAAATGGAAGAATATTCCCTGTTCATGCATAGGAAGACTAAATAGTATTAAGATGTCTATCCTACCAAAACTGATCTACACATTCAATGCAATCCCAATAAAAATCAATACAGCCTTCTTTAAAGAACTAGAAAAACTATGAAATTTATTTGGAAAGGAAAGTGGCCCTGAATAGCCAAAGAAATATTGAAAAAGAAAAACGAAATTGGAGGATTCCCACTACCTGACTTCAAAACATACTACAAAGCTACAGTAGTGAAAACAGTATGGTATTGGCATAAGGAGAGACATACAGACCAATGGAATTGAATTGAAAGTTCTGATATAGAACCTCATATAGATAGCCATATAATATTTGATAAAGCCACCAAACCCTCTCAACTGGGAGAGAATGGCCTATTCAACAAATGGTGCCTGGAACTGGATAACCATAAGTAGAAGAATGAAAGAGGATTGCCATCTCACACCTTATACAAAGATCATCTCAAAATGGATCAAAGACCTACATATAAGAGCCAAGACCAAAAAGACCTTGGAAAGCAGTGTAGGGAAAGATCCACAAGACCTTGTAATAGGAAATGGCTTCATGAACATCACACCAAAACACAAACAGCAAAAGAACAAATAGATAAATGGGACTTCTTCAAAATTAAAGCCTCCTACACCTCAAAGGAGTTTCTCAAGAAAGTAAAAAAGGAACATACACAATGGGAGAAAATATTTGGCAACCATATATCCGATAAGAGACTTATAACTTGCATATATAAAGAACTTCTATATCTTGAAAATAAAAACATAAACAACCCACTTAAAAAATGGGAAAAAGATTTAAACAGACACTTCTCCAAAGAAGAAATACAAATGGCTAAAAGGAACATGAGGAAATGCTCCAAATCTTTAGCTATCAGGGAAATGCAAATCAAAACTACAATGAGATACCATCTTACTCCCATAAGATTGGCAGCTATGGAAAAAGAAACAGAAGAATACAAATGCTGGAGAGGATGTGAAGAAATGGGAAAACTCATCCACTGCTTGTGGGAATGCGGAAGGATCCAACCATTCTGAAAGACACTTTGGTGGTTTCTCAAAAAACTAAACATAGATTTGCCATATGACCCAGCAATTCCACTACTGGGTATATACCCAGCAGAACTGAAGGCAGGGACACAATATATGCACACCAATGTTCATAGCAGCATTGTTCACTACCACCAAAAGTTGGAATCGACCCAAATGCCCATCAACAGATGAGTGGATCAATAAAATGTGGTATATACATACAATGGAATACTACTCGGCTTTAAGAACAAATACACTACAAACACACGTGATAACATGGATGAATCTTGAGAACCTTATGTTGAGTGAAGCAACCCAGGCATTGAAGGACAAATACTACATGACCTCAATGATATGAAATAAGCAAGTTGCCTCAGAGAGCTAGAGACTGGAAGATAGGCTTACAGGAAATTTGGGGTAGAGGAAGGATGTAAGCTGACATCTACATGGGTGAAATCTATGATAAGCTGGAGGTAAGTATGTGCACAAGGAAGAGATAAAATGGGGGCATAGGATTACCTTTGGGTGGGGCTTTGGAGGGTTGAAGGGGGGGCTAGGGATGGGCAGATGGGTAATATTGCCCAAGAAATTGAGGGGAGGGTGGGGCAACATGTGAACATAGGAGATTGTCAGGTATTGGTTGAGAGTATAATGCTGAGAAAACTTTTTCAAAATATAATTACGAAAGTTACCTGTTTAAGATACTCAAAGGGGATAATCTGATGCAGGACAGACTCCTAGGGAATATCTGAATGCTCATTTTGCCAGACTGGGTTATACCATTGGGTAGAGACCCATATAATGAGAGTGAAGGTAGACCCACAACCTGGGGAGGGCTAATGCCATTAAATAGAGGGAACTGTATCTCTCAAGAGAAATGGTGGCTCCCAGGGCATTAGGGCAGTTGAGCTTGTCAAGCCCTCAACACTGTTGCAAGTATCTCTGAACATGGCTCCTCAAGAAATGTAGATTGACTGTCACTGTGGGCCCCAAGGGGAGGGGGAAATAGATATTGAATAGAAGGAACCAAAGTAACTGTGAGGGCAAAAGAAGTGTTTCACAGGAGTACACAACGATGGATATGAAACATGTAATATTACACCAAAAACATATAGGGGATGACAGACTAATAATGTAAACCATAATATAAAACATAGGATAACTAAAAAATTTATAAAACTGTTTAGCCTAAAGTATAAACCACAAGGTAAACACAAATGTTATCTTATTTGAAAGCTATTGTCTCAATATCTGTACATCAGTTTCAGTAAGTATGATATGAATAAGTGAAAAGATTATCACTGTGGAAGGGAAAAGGTTTTATAATGGATATGTGGGAGTACTGTATATTGCATATATGAATTATTGTGATCTATGGCTCTTGTGAAGAGGAGCACAATAATTAGGAAAAAAGAAAAGAAAAAGATAGGATGTAGAATTTTTCCAAATCAATATGTATCCTATATCTAACCTTTAAACTCATCGCTATATTCAATTTTACTATTAAGGGAACCTGGCATTATATTGGGCTTCACTTTTCAGGAAGTTCTGGATCACAGAGTGGTTCAATAATGGCAGTGGAGGAATACTGGTATGGGATGTTATTGAGAGGGGACATAAATGTTTGAATATACTCATAGTGGAAAAAATTAAAAACAACAGCTGGGGGGGGGGTACTGTGTTCCTGGCCAGGGGTGGTGGGTCTGCCACAGTCCCTAGGGGAGCAGCGGCAGTCCCCTGGGTGCAAAGACAAGGACCAGGAAGGAATGAGGGTCCAACAGTGAGCCCCTGATACTAATGACTATGCTTGTGAGTCTATACACCAGAAATAAGAACAAAACCTAGAGCAGCACTGTGCCTAGGAGTTCCCTCCTGACAGCCTCTGTGTTACTCAAATGTGGTCAGTCTCAAAGTCAAACTCAGCATATAAATGCAATGCCTTCCCCCCAGTGTGGCACATGACACCAAGGGATGAGCCTCCCTAGCTCCGAGGGATCACTACCAAGTACCAGCTGTTGAAGCAACTAGAAAATGATCTTGAATTAAAGGTTTAACATGGAGCAGCAGAATATCTCTGTCTACATATAATAATAGGAGTTAAAAATGCTGTTTGACCTAAAGTAAGGGGGAAATGGAAAGGACAAATGAGTTTATATGGCTATGAGTCTCTAAAAAAGAGTCTGGAGGTTGTCAGAAGGATTGCCCTTATGCACACCTGAGCAGAGTCTCAGAGACAGATAAAGTAGACACAACCCCAGGTATTGGTCCTTTTGAGGGCTAAAGAGATCCACAGGTTCTATGGTCATGGCAGATGGGGTTCACTGCCATGTCAGTTGGCCCTTCTTTGGAGCTGGTGTTTCTGTGTGATGGAGGTGGACTCAGATGGGATCTCTTTTCACAAGCCTTTCCTGCTACTTTACTGGAATTGTAGTTGGTGCTGGGGTTTAAGATATAACTAGGGGATTTGAATCTCTGGACTGAAAATATGATAGCCAGGCCCTGAGCCTCAATAAACTTCAGCTCCTACACTCTGATTTATTGGACTTACCCCACTCAGCTAACATGGAGTTGAAGAATGTCAACCACCACACCATGGAGCCTAGAGTGCCTGCAACTGAAAGCAGGAGGATTTCATCCAGTATCCATGTGGAATCTAAGCCCCCTCTTGCCATAGATGTGGAATAGACACATCCAAACCAAGGTCCACAGGAAGGAGGAATACAGTAAAGATTAGAGTGGACTTAATGATATTCTATCCATGAACTATTGTGGTTAATAATTGAGAAAATGAGGTATTGGTGTGGAAAAAGTGGCCATGGTGGCTGCTGGGTGCAGGGAATGGGAGCAAGAGATGAGATGTGGAGGCATTTTTGGGACTTGGAGTTGTCCTGAGTGGTGCTGCACGGGCAATTTTTGGACACTGTATTTCCTCCCATGGCCCACTGGATGGAACGTGGGAGAGTGTAGGCTATGGTGTGAGTCACAGGCCATGGGGTGCAGCGATGCCCAGAGATGTACTCACCAGATGCAATGGATGTGTCACAATGATGGGGGAGAGTGTTACTGTGGGGGGAGTGGTGGGGTGGGGGCGAATGGGGACCTCATATTTTTTGAATGTAATATTTTTTTAAATGAATAAATAAAATTTTTTAAAAAAGGGCACCTATTATAGTGATGAAAGGCAAAATGTCAAAAAATTTTTATGATGTTTCTCATTTATAGTACCCCAATTTATTTTTACTTTGTTTCCACTTTTCTAAATTAGTCTATATTCTGTTTCTCATCTTTAAGCCTATCATTACTATTTCATTTTTCTATTATTTTAATATGACAATGTAATAGGCTTCAGTTTTGAAGACGTTTTGGACCACAAATGGTTTCAGCTATGGAAGGGTGCGGTCACCCCTTGGGCTGAAGTGTGGTTTGCTGGCCTGGCGGGGGAGCAGCCGCGGCAGGCCAAGCCACTGCCCCCATAATAGGGTGGCTCGTTGGACTCACTGCCACCCCTGAAGGGAGCTCGGCATGGGCGCAGAGTGCCCTCGGGTCTCCCCTTCTCAGCAGCCATGCTTCCATGGCCGCCCCTCCTCCCAGATAGCGCCACACGATGCCTTCTTTCTCCCTGCGCAGGCGCAGGGCGGAAAATTCCAGTCTGCCCTTTTCCCCTCCCCTGACAGCAGCAACAGCCAGGCGTGGGCGGAGAAATCCAGTCTGCCCTTTTCCCCTCCCCCGACAGCAGCAACAGCCAGGCGTGGGTGGAAAAATCCAGTCTGCCCTCCACCCCAGCAACAGCAGCCACCAATCCCTAAACCCTGCCCCTTCCCCCAGCAACAGCGACAGCCAATCCCTAACCACCACCCCTCCCCCATCCAGTACCACCCACTGACCTTTCACCAGCAACCAATCAGAACAGGGCGTGGCTTCGACGAATCAGCCTTCCCCAGCCCCAATAAAACTGTTGCCTCTCCCTCAATAAAGTGGACTTGTGTGTTTACCTTGTCTCCGTGGTAGTTCTTCTGCCGTGCGCCCTCCAGTCCTGAGAGCCCCCGACAAGGGCCTGGCCTCCCTTGTCCCCAGTTCGTTGCCTGCTTCTCTGGGCGACCCCTTCATCGCCTGCTTCTCCGGGCGACCCCTTCGTCGCCGGCTTCGCCGGGCGACCCCGTCAGCCGAACCGCGCAACCCCTTGTGAGACCGATCCCTCGTCTGCTGCCGGACCGACCCCTCGTCCCAGGTGGGACCGACCCCTCGTCCCAAGCGGGACCGACCCCTCGTCCAGAGCTGGACCGACCCCTCGTCCGCAGCCAGACCCCACCTCTACCGACCGAGCAAGCCATCGCAGCTGGCGCCCAACGTGGGGCAAGGCAACCCCACCACAGCCTCACTCCATAACCTGGTGGCCCCCCCTCCTCTCTTCTCACCGTGGGACTTCTCTCGTGCAACATTTCTGCTACCTGAGCCTTGGCTACCTCATATGATCCACGGCGGTCTGGGAGAATCACTGGATGGCTTTCTCCTTCCATGTTGGGGGCTTATACCGACCCACTATGATTAAGAGGAGCCTTGGATTTCTTGGGAGCACGCGCTTGCACGTCTGAAGTAATCCTACCACAGCCCTACGCCCTCCTCTCTTCTCACCTTGGGACTTCTCTCGTGCAACATTGCTGCTACCTGAGCCTTGGCTACCTCATACGATCCACGGCGGTCTGGGAGAATCACTGGATGGCTTTCTCCTTCCATGTCGGGGGCTTATACCAACCCACTATGATTAAGAGGAGCCTTGGATTTCTCGGGAGCATGCACTTGCACGTCTGAAGCAACCCTACCACAGCCCTACACCCTCCTCTCTTCTCACCCCTATCTTTTTGCGCTGCATTGCTGCTCCTGAACCTTGGTGACCTCATATGATCCATGGCCGTCTGGGAGAATTGCTGGATGGCTTTCTCCTTCCATGTCGGGGGCTTATACTGACCTGCTGTGATTAAGAGGTGCCAATAAAACTCTCAGGAGTGCGTGCCTGAGCACCTCCACCTCTGTCTTCACCTCTGCCTCCTCCCCTCCGCGCTTGCTACCCTTTGCCTTGCTCCACTGTTCATCGTCCCGCCCTCCCCTCGTCGGGGCCTTCTCTTGGCCCACGACCACCGTCGGAGCCCCACCGGCTCCGACCCCTCATCTCACCGCACACCTTGGCTCCCATCGCCGCGCTCTCAAGGTAAGGGCCCCTTTTCTTATTGGCTCCAAAAGGCCATTAGCAATGGGTAACATCCTATCTGCTAAGCAAGCCCCGCAAGTTCGGGCTCTTGCCGGTCTCCTAGACACTCACCGGTATAAGATCTCTTTAAAACAGCTCCAAGTATATTGGGACCTTCTTCTCCCCTTTAATCCGTGGCTTACCACATGTCAGCTTTGGGACCCAGACACCTATACTCACCTTATAGATAGGGTCACTTCTGCTGTGGAGCAGGAAGGTAAAAGATTCCCTCCTGGCTTATTACAGGGAACATAAAGTCCAGAAAAAATCTTGAAGGGTATAATCTATGATATGCTATATAAAAAAGGATTTAAAAGCAGCTAGACCAGAAAGTAAGAATTATGAGTCAACTGTAAATAAATTATATATTTCTGTTAATGTGTTGTAATTGTTCTGTGTTTGTCTGTCTGTTCGTTCAATGTCAACATATATTGTGATACCTCCGGATGGTAAATATAAATTACTAGAAATCTTTAAAAGAGCTCTATTCAAAATGGCCAAAAATTAAATAAGCGCTTATATTAATACTTAAGTTTATTATATTAATACATAAGTTTAAATGTTAATAAGATATCTACAATTTTTAAAAAATTGTAAGTCTTAATTAACAAAATTAACTACGTCTTCATAAAAAGTTTTTCTTGCCTAGATTAAAATTTCTTCCTTATAACCTTTGCTTTCTTGATAATATTTTCCACCATCTGTCTAGCTGCTACTGCCCCAGAAGACTGGAACCTCGGCCAACGAATTCTACTCTCCATCGCCTTTCTGTTTATTATCCTCTTTTATGCTTTACTCCTTATCTTCCTCCCATAATGACTTCACCAAGCCTCCTCTTGTCCAAAACCGTCACCCTTCTTTTCCTCACACTCCCCATTGCACTCACCAACCCCAGCCATCAGCCTTTTAATTGGACAGTAAGCCTCTGGCAGGAAAAAGTAATCCTCTCCTACAATGTCTTCGCTGCCAAGGAGAGATCAACTACCTGCAACGCGCTATCATCCTGGACTTTTAACAGTACATGGACCTTATAGCCACCAAGATAAATGAGAATTGGACATTGGCCACCCTTGCTTGCAACGGCAAGATACCGCCCCCCAAATTGTACATTTATATCCACGGCATACTCACCTCCCTCTTCAGCCCCGCTTCCCTCATTGCTTACTGCCTCTTGGGCCTCAGCTACTTGTTGCTGCTGCCATCCTGGCCCTTATTTGAAAAGAAGGGGGAAATGCAGTCACCCCTCGGGCAGAAGTGTGGTTTGCTGGCCTGGCGGGGGAGCAGCCACGGCAGGCCAAGCTGCTGCCCCCATAATAGGGTGGCTGGTTGGACTCACTGCCACCCATGAAGGGAGCTCGGCATGGGCGCAGAGTGCCCTCGGGTCTCCCCTTCTTGGCAGCCATGCTTCCGCGGCCGCCCCTCCTCCCAGATAGCGCCACACGATGCCTTCTTTCTCCCTGCGCAGGTGCAGGGTGGAAAATTCCAGTCTGCCCTTTTCCCCTCCCCCGACAGCAGCAACAGCCAGGCGTGGGCGGAGAAATCCAGTCTGCCCTTTTCCCCTCCCCCGACAGCAGCAACAGCCAGGCGTGGGTGGAAAAATCCAGTCTGCCCTCCACCCCAGCAACAGCAGCCACCAATCCCTAAACCCTGCCCCTTCCCCCAGCAACAGCGACAGCTAATCCCTAACCACCACCCCTCCCCCATCCAGTACCACCCACTGACCTTTCGCCAGCAACCAATCAGAACAGGGCATGGCTTTGACCTATCAGCCTTCCCCAGCCCCAATAAAACTGTTGCCTCTCCCTCAATAAAGTGGACTTGTGTGTTTACCTTGTCTCCGTGGTAGTTCTTCTGCCGTGCGCCCTCCAGTCCTGAGAGCCCCCGGCAAGGGCCTGGCCTCCCTTGTCCCCAGTTCGTCGCCCGCTTCTCCGGGCGACCCCTTCATCACCTGCTTCTTCGGGCGACCCCTTCGTCGCCGGCTTCGCCGGGCGACCCCGTCAGCCAAACCGCGCAACCCCTTGTGAGACCGATCCCTCGTCTGCTGCCGGACCGACCCCTCGTCCCAGGTGGGACCGACCCCTCGTCCCAAGCGGGACCGACCCCTTGTCCAGAGCTGGACCGACCCCTCGTCCACAGCCAGACCCCACCTCTACCAACCAAGCAAGCCGTCGCAGCTGGCACCCAACATGGGGCAGTGCAACCCCACCTCTACTGACCGAGCAAGCTGCCGCAGAAGGGGATCAATGCTGATGTGGTGTGTTATTGAAGGGGGACTCATGGTTTGGAGGGAGTTCTCCAGAATACATATATAGGGTATATAAAAATATTCAGATATTCATTGTGTATTATCATAGTAGCTACATTTGCAAATGAGAACTGATGGAGTGCTGAGTTCCTAAGCAGGGGAGCTCTATCAAACTGCCTAATGGAACAGCAATGATCCCCTATGTGCAACAGCAAAGACATGGGAAGAAGGATGGTCCGAAAATGAGCCCTTGATACTGATGGCTTTACTTATGAGCCTTGTGCACTTGAAATTTCAACTTGACCTAGAGCTGCAGTGTGCATAAGTTACGTCCTGAGAGCCTCCATGTTGCTCAAATTGGCCACTCTCTAAGCCAAACTCAGCATGTAAATGTATTTCCATCCCTCCAGCTTGGGATATGACTCCCAGTGATGAGCCTCCCTGATACTGATGAATTACTACCAAGTACCAGGTGGTGATGCAACTAGAAAAAGACCTTGAATAAAAAGGGGAAATGGTAAACAGAAATGAGTTTATATGGCTAAGAGACTTCAAAATGAGCAAGGAGGTCATCAGATGGGTCATGCTTATGCACATTTCGGCATGATATCAGACACAGTCAAGTAGATACCCTAGGTATGGGTGCGCCTGAGGGCTACGGAGATGAGATACCCAGGGCCTACAGTCATAACAGATGGCAATGGAGTTCAGTGCCTTGCCAGTGGGACAGGCTTTAGAATTTGTGCTCATGAATGTGATGAAGTTGGACTCAGATATGACCTCTACAGATGCCTCTTCTGTCACTTTTATTGAACCTATGGTTGGCACTGGGGTTGGTGTATACTTGAGACTTAGATCTCTAGACTATGTGCCAACTGTTCTCTGAGGCTCAACAGAGATGCAACACCTACTCTCTGGTTACTTGGGCTTACTCAGGTCAGCTACCAGGGAAGTGAGGATGGTCAACAACCACACCAAGGAACCAAAAGTCTACAAGTGCAAGCAGGAGAATTCCATCCCTCAGCCATGTGGGAACTAAACCCCCTCTTGATTTAGAGGTGGAGTGTACATCACCATTCCAGGGTCCTCAGGATGGAGCAATAGAATATGGATTAGAATGGACTTACTCTATTCTATTATTCAATTATTGTGACTCGAGCAATGGACTAAATTATAAACTTAATTTTGAGACAGTGGCAATGGGAGTTGCTGAAGGCAGGGAGAGGGAAAAGGTGTGATATGGCATTTTCAGGACTTGGAATTGCCTTGAATGACATTGCAGGGACACATGCAGAACATTATATAATCTGCCATAATCCAGTGAATGGATCAGGAGAGAGTGTAAACTGCAATCTAAACTATAATCCATGCTGTGTAGCAGTCCTCCAAAATGTATTCATCAAATGCAATGAATGTACAACATTAATGAAAGAAGTTGCTTTGGGCAAAGTGGGAGATGTGGACAGAGGAGTATAGGGGAATCTCCTATATTTTTTAATGTAACATTTTGTGTGATCTATGTATCTTTAAAAAATAAAATCATTTAAAAAACACATTAGAGGCATATAGCAGTAGACTCAAAATGATAGAAGGATAAGTGATACAGAAGACACAAGAACTGAAAGTGAAGAGAGAAATGCTGTGTATTTTTACATGTATGGAGCAGGACAACTAACAGAAGGATGGAGGCAAACCCATGTCACTCACTCTGGCAGGCTGAAACACGGGAGTGATGTTCCCAACTGTGGTGGACTTCTCAAAAAAGTAAAATCCCCTGCAAGACTGTGCATGGGGTCACGAATGCACTTTAGATAAAGGAAAGACAACTGGCTACAACCTACCACTCTTTCACAGGATGTGGAGGACATGGTCTTGTGTTGGACAGCATAAGAGGCATTAATGAAACAAAGGCTTGTCCAGGGGAAGACCCATATCCTTTCTGTTGACCATGGTGATAGTAGTGGTTGAAGTGGTAGAAAGATCAACAATGTTCTGCTTTGGGTTGGAATCAGAAGTACAGAATCAGCCATTTTCACTGAGGTGGCCCAGAAGAAGAAAGTCCAGCAATGGGAGGCCATGCCAATAGGGACATAAAGGAAGCATAAAGAACTACCACACGGCGGCGGACTTGGCCCAGTGATTAGGGCATCCGTCTACCACATGGGAGGTCTGTGTTTCAAATCCTGGGCCTCACTGACCCGTGTGGAGCTGTCCCATGCATGCAAGGAGTGCCCTGCCACACAGGGGTGTCCTCCATGTAGGGTTGCCCCATTCGCAAAGAGAGTGCCCTGTAAGGAGAGCTGCCCAGCATGAAAGAAAGTGCAGCCTGCCCAGGAATGGTGCTGCACATGTGGAGAGCTGACACAACAAGATGACACAACAAAAAGAAACACAAATTCTGGTGCCACTGACAACAACATAAGCAGACAAATAAGATGCAGCAAATAGACACAGAGAACAGACAACTGGGATGGGAAGGGATGGGGTGGGGAGGAGAGAAAAGTAAATAAATTAAAAAAAATAAAAGAACTACCACAGGAAGAAAGAGGAGGAGGCAGGGCTGGCCCACCAAGAAAGGCAAGGTGGCTTTACTTATCAAAGCAAGGGAGAGACAATGCAGAAATGGATGTGATTCCTACAGACAGAAAATCTGCCAAAGTTATGTTGCAGAAGATGGTCCCTTTAATTAAGATATTACAGCCATATTACAAACCATAAAAGAGGAGGAGAAAGGGGCTCTCAGAACTGAAAAGCCTTAAAATTCTGCAGAGCTACCCAATAAGCCCCAGGTGTACCCCAGAAAAGAGGAACATACTGGATGCTGTTTTCCATGTCCACAGACTAGGGCAGTGAGGAAGACACTTCTGACTGTGACTCATGAGTCAGAGAGGAAGGATGCTCCCATCATCTGTATTCTGATCTTACTTCCTTTAAAAATAATAATGTTGGAGAAGAGATGCAGCTAAGTGTTTGAGTGCCTGCTTCCCATTTTTGAAGTCCCAAGTTCTATCCCTAGCACCTCCTAAAAACAATACAGCAACAGACAGGTGAAAAAATCAAGTCAGAAGAGACAGTGCAGCTCAAGCAAGTGAACACCATCTTCCCACATACATTTTCCTGGGTTCTATCACTGACCCTAGTAGCTCAAAGAACACACAAAAAAGAATGCGTAGGGATAGAGCTAAGGATCCCAGGTCCCCACTGTGGGTCATATGCCCTGTATCTCCATTAGAGTTGATGGGGAATGACAGGGGTGCACACTTTCAACAGTCTTTTAGATACAGGTGCCAAAGTGCCACACAAAAAAAAAACAAAAAACAAAAAAAAAACAAAAAACAAATCCACACCTCTGCAGAGTAGTTAATATAGTGAATGACAAAATCATTGCTAATGATGGTATGTCTTGGCTTAAGGAGGAAACTACAAATTAAAAGGAGATGAGTTTTATTGTAGAAAAAAAACCATGGTAGACCTATACTCTGTATATGGTACAGCAATTCTCATGCAAAATGTGACTGTGGAGAAACACTTTTGCAACGTGCTCAGATACCTGAATGGACTTCAGGCAGATGTAGGTACCTCATGACAACACAAATGCCCTACCCATAAGCACATTCCTAAACAATAGCAATGGGGTGAGAAGACACTGGAATGGAGAACTTATCTACATAAATTCCATCTGGAAGAACTAACGGGATGGTGACCCCATCTAAATGTACTTGGGAACTGAACACTGCAGGGAACTGAACACTGAACAAGGCAGTGGAGTATACGTTGGGCAACAATCAGCTTTGAGGGAGTGGAGGACCAGCATGTATCCTGTTTAGGCTACAAATGCAAAATCTCAGCCTCAGCATGCCTGATTGCTTTCTATTTCCCCACTGGAGTGCACTACACAAGGCACTTCCCAGGGGTAGTTTGTGGTCTGGACTGCAGTTTTAACATAAAGGACCCATATTTCCAAACTGGAGATGAAGAGGGTTCCTTCCTTCTGAAAATTGGACATTTTGAAAATTGGACACTGCCTAGGCCTTCAATGTACTTTAATGTCCTTGCTTGATGTTATCATTATGTCCTTGATTGCAAAAAACTTCCCGTAATAATACTAATGCATGGCATGACACACTGGCAGATTCTGGATTCTGGGGAATCCTCTATCCAATGAACCCACAATTGTTAATGACTAATGTGCTTTATTCAAGTACTGATTTTTTTTTAAGATTTTTTGTTTCCCTCCCCTATCCCCTACCCCTATTGTCTGCTCTCTTTTTCCATTCACTGTGTTCTTCTGTGTCTGCTTGCATTATCCAGTGGCACTGGGAAACATTTCTTTTTTGCTCCATCATCTTGCTGTGTCAGCTCTCCATGTCTGCACTGCCACCCCTGGGTGGGCTGTGCTTTTTTCACATGCGGTGGTCTCCCTGTGGGATGCACTCCTTGCATGCATCCCCTGTGGTGATACCCCTGCATGGCATGGCACTCCTTGCATGCTGCAGCCCTTTGCATAGGCCAGGTTACCACATGGGTCAGGAGGCCCTGGGGATTGAACCCTGGACCCCCCATATGGTAGATGGATGCCCTATCAGTTGAGCTATGTCTGCTTCTCGATCTCTTAAGTTAGTTTCACTTCATATTAGTTCTTAGTAAATCCAATATTTAGTATACCAGTGTCAGTTCGCAACTCTATATTGTTATCCCACATAGTTTCAAAAATTAGACTTGTTCACAGCCAAAGGATCCATAAAAAGAACTTTATTTTCAATTAAATTTTCTAAGTGAATACAGGTGAAGATTTCCCTAAATAGACTTTATGATTGTTTCCATAGCCTAAGAATATCAGTGCTGAGGAATGAGAGACCACTGAACACATGCTTTCATTCATGACACCAATAAGCAATATATACAGTGTTAAATCTCAGTTTTCCTACAAATGATGCTGTTTATATTCTTTCATATAATGTATGGTCAGAACATTAACCAAAGCCTTTCACATATAACAGGGTTCTTAACCAGAGGTCAATGGACCCCTTGATTTCATGGGATCTGTGAATTTGAATTGGAAAAAAAAAAAAACAAAACAAAACAAAAAAAAACCATTATCTTTATTTTCTCTGACCTCTAACTTAAATCCAGAATTTCTCTCCCTTCTGAATGTAGGCAAAAATGTAGTATTCATCTCACCTGACTGGTAAAGGGGCCCACAGAATAAAAAAGATTAAATCCAGGCATATATGGCATTCATAGTGCTTCCCTCCAGGATCAGTTTTCTAATGTTGTCGAAGGTTACAAAAATAAACTAAGGTTTCCCAAGAGATGCTATTCATACAGTATCTCTCCAGTGTGAGATTTCTCATGTTTTCTCAACACAGACCAGGGAAGGCTCTGTCACCTAGATGACATTCAAAGGGTTTTTCTCCAGTGTGAGTTCTCTCATGATTTCTCAGGGAAGAACACCAAGTGAAAGGTTTTCCACATAGATAACATTCAATAGGGCTTCTCTCCAGTGTGAGTCCTCTCATGTTGCCTAAGTGCAGAATATTGAGTGAATGCTTTCCCACACAGATGACATTCATAAGGTTTCTCTCCAGTGTGAGTTCTCTCATGTTTTCTGATGGGAGAACAGTGAGTGAAGGCTTTCCCACACAGTTGACATTTATAAGGATCATCTCTAGTATGAGTTGTTACATGCTTTCCTAGGGCAGAAAAATGAGTGAAGGCTTTCCTACATATATGGCATTCATAGGGTGTCTCTCCAGTGTGAGTTCTCTCAGGTAGACTAAGGCTATAGATTCTACAGTAGGCTTTCCCAGTAGATGACTTGCATATGGTTTCTCTCCAGTGTGAGTTCTCTCATGTTGTCTCAGGGCAGAACAGTGAGTGAAGACTTTTCAACATTGAAAAGCTTCATATGCTTTCTCTTCTGTATGAGTTACATTGTAATCTGTAAGGCCAGAGCTTTGAATAACCAATTTACCAATCAGAAGACACTCATATAATTTACTTCCATGGTGAATTTGTTTTTGTTGATTAAAAGGTGACTGGCCACTGAGAGCTTTTTGAAATAGATTGCTGAAGTAGGGTTTCTTTCCCTTTTAAGTTAACATATGTTCAATTATTCTGGATATGTAGGTAAAATCTGGCAGTTCACTATATTTAATGCCATTCTTTTCAGTATCAGAGTTCTCCTTCTTTGAAGTACATGAGAAACCATTCATTTCATAAAAATCCACTCATCTACAAAGGAACTCTACACTAATCATTCACTGACAGTCCCCAAGTAAAATCTTTACCATACCATGGTGCTCTTCTTCATGTACAGAGATCTTTTCTTTTGCACTATCTCAACTGCAGAATGCTCTAATCAATTCTGGAAGACTTCATACACTTTCAAATATTGGGCATATGAGCCCAATTATATTTTTATAAAAACTCAGGTTTTTTGTGTATCTTCAAGTTAATTTTCCCCTAAATTCAGACTATCACTAACTTGTTCTGCATTAGCACTTAAAAACCAACTTACATACTTGAGTGCCTATACTGAATTCCTAATTCATTGCACTCCCAAGTATCTATTTGGAAGACAAGAGTTCACACCAATGACAGTTACCAATGACAAGAGCATAGATGTGTTTTTCCTGCAGATATGTTGCATGGAGAGCATCTGTTTTCTAAAATCACTTTCCCTCCCTGAAATAATTGAAGAAAAATAAACAATTGGTGGTCTAGCATTAGGGAAATTAAAATGTTGAAAACCATCATGTGGCCCTATATTTGTTTCAAATATGACACTTATCTGGGAAAGAGTATCAAATTAAGGAATACTCTAGGAAGTAGAAAATATTTTATAATACTGACAATTAGAAAATACTATCAAAATTAAAATATAAGAAAAATTATAAAAAGCTAGTATTTTGGGGAGGTAAAGAGAGGAAAAACCATCCAAGAGGAAGACAAGGAAAAGACCCATTAAGTGAATGTTAAATCCAATCTTATACAAATACATGTTTCCCCAAAGTCTCAGACCCTTGAAGAGATAATAATGTGGCAAATGGAATAATGACCACATCCAATAAAATTTTCCCAATATTGACAACTACATTAGAAAATATAACCCACTTAAGGAAATCTGCAATAGACATTTTTAGGAATCTACTTACTCAATGACCAGGACCCTCCTATTATGAAGCATTTTTCTAGAATTTACCTGAATTCTGCCTTTGGAAAATTCCTATTCCTTCTCTCCTAAGTTCCTCTCCTTGCTTCAACTGGGAAAGTACATCTGATTTATAAACCTGATATCCTGGTGGTGGTTGAAAAAAAAATGAAGAAAACAAAAGAAACAAATTTTGAGATCTCTGCAGTTAGTGGATTGCCATCAAATCTAGGGAAGGTAATTGTTTCATTTTCCCAGTCTTCTTAGAAACATACCATGAGTGGGTCGGCTTAAACAAAGGCAACCTACAGTTTTGAGGCCAGGAAAAAGTCCAAATCAAGTCACCATTGAAACAATGCTTTCTCCCCAAGACCAAGAATCTGGGAATAGCTGCTGGTGCCATTCAGTCCATAGCTTGTCATATGGCAATGCACAAAGCATCTCCTGGCCACTTCATTATCTTCTGGTTTCACTGATTTCAACTTAACATTTCTGTTGTCTTTTGGTTTTTCTTTTGTTGTTTTTTTATGAGACACCGGGGATTGAAACCAGGACCTCATTCAGGAAGCAGATGCTTAATCACTTTAGCTACATCCACTCCTCTGTGTTGACTTTTTGTCTGAAATTTATTATTTCATGAATGACTCTAGTATTAAAATTTGGTACCTTCCTGAATTATGTGGGACACACTTTAAATGAAGTTACCTCATCAAAAGGCCCTACTAACAATTGGTATAGGGATGGCTTATATTTAAGTATGTTTTTCTGGGGTACATAAAGCTTCAAACTACCATATATCACTCTCAAAACCTAAAAAATACATATTCTTTATTTATGTAAAATACTTTCCATCACAATATCCCAAAGGCTTCAAGTCACATGAGAAACAATGTGAAGTAGAAAGTCTAATCAACATTAATTATGAGTGTCATCTGTCCTGGGGCACAATTTGTATCTGTGGATCTGTTCAGTCTATAGAACAGGTTATGTGCTTCTAGTTTACAATGGAGGGACAGGCAAAAGATAAACATTTTAAATCCCACAGGGAAAAACTAAGAGGAAAACAGGAGTCACGGATCCCAAACAATTCAGAAACCATGCAAGGCATGCTCCATTAGATTTCAAGGCCTGAGATTCAGCTGTGGAACAATGTTTTAGTCTCTAGGATTGTTGAAGCAGCAGCCTCATGCCTTCCAATATCTTGTGCAGCAGGCTTGTTCTCTTCAAACCTTGGGGTGAAGGCCCCTACCTCTGATAACACTGGGCTGGTGGCCAGACTCACTAAATAATGGGGAAATAGGCTCAAGCCTCTAACAACAGTGGGGTGGTAGCCCAACTCCACAATCCTAAGGATACAGCTTCCAGCCACTCAGAACCCTGGGATAGTAGCACTCTTACTGAACAATAGGGCAGAAAGCCACCCTACTTTTACCATTGTGTGAGATTCACCCTTTTCACATAAATGGGTAGCCTACTCTGTTGGCCTGATAACCTGTCTTCAGTCCAATCTCAGCTTCCACAGTTCTCATCTTAAAGTGACTTTTCCTTCAGTCAGTCCCTTTCCTGTCCATTTAAATTTTAGCTCATTTCCCAGAAGCTCAGACTTTTCCAAACCATCAGTTTCTGCTGTTGTTATACTCAGAAGTTCAGTACTCAGCTTATTCCATTCCTCTTACATTTTATCATAAGGTGCCAGCAGAAGTCAGGTTGCTCTTTCCACACTCAGTTTGGAAATTACCTTAGCAAAATGTTCAAGTTCACAACTCTCAAAAAAGTCTACTCTACCTTCCATTTCACATTCAGAACACAAATTTCCCTTGTTCTCTGCCAATGTAATACAAAGATCCATATCCTAAAGCTTCCAATAATACCTTCATCATTTCCATCTAAGGATTTATTGGAAGTATCTTTAGAATCCATATTTCTACCAAAATTCTCTTCTAACCCTTTTCTATGAGGGCACTTACAAGCCTTCCAGCATCTACCTACTTCTAAAACCATTTTCACACTTTTGCTATTTGCAAAGGCAGAAACCCCTCTCCTGGTTCCAAAATTTGCTTTAGTTTCCTTGGCTGCTTAAGCAAATACCATGAAATAGGGTGGCTGAAACAATGGAAGTTTATCAGTTTATGCTTTTGAGTCTTAGAAAATGGTAAAATCCAGGTGTCATCAAGGCAAAGCTTTTCCCCCAAGACTGTGGTGTTCTGGGGCTGGCTACTGGCAAACCTTGGTCCTTAGGTTGTCATATGACAAGGCACATGGTTGCATCTCCTTTTGGAGATTTGTACCCGAAGGGTACTGGGAAAGAAAGAAAGAGAAAAGGGAGAAGGAAACAAAGAGAAAGAAACTGAAAGATAAAGAAAGGAAGAACGAGAGAGCTGGGATCAGGGGGTCTGCGAGTAGAGGCTCATCAGACAACTTTATTGTTCAGAAGGGGCTCTATATATACCCCAGTTCACATGGGTAGAAGCTGCAACGTGCAGTTAACCATCAACATTATTCATACTCTTAGGAATTTTAAAAATCTTATCTCAAAGTACAAAGTTTAAGTGTTCTATTTACTACAAAAATGTTATCTGCTCTTCTTTTCTTTCATCCTTTCACAGCTTCAGCCAGTTTGCCTGGAACTCTTAATCACCACATTCCATAGGTTGCAAGTGTAGCCATGGAAACAGCAAATCTCTCCTTACAAGACCACTGTGCCTCAGTTTCCAACAATCTCCTAGTCTCTTTCTTCTCTTCTGGGTTTTGTTGATTCCAACTTGTTACTTCCTATAGTTTTCTCACTCTCTGCCTGAGTTTCATTCTATTCTAAAGAACACAGGATTAAGACATCTTGATAGAGATGGGGCACACCTTAACTGAAATAACTTTATCAAGGGGTCATATGTACAATGGTTTCACATGCACAGGAATCCATTGAATTTAAGAACATGTTTTCTGTGGTACAAACAGCTTGAAACCACTTTAATGACCAAAGAAGAATAAGGTAAACATTGAAGATCAGCCAAGGGAAAAGTACCTGCAATACAGAATATTGATAAGTCTTCACCATTAAAGGATTATCTCTTAACATTGTGCCCAAATACAGTGAGGACCTCTGGCTGTTGATGCCCAAGTGCAAAGAGAGCCTGCAGAACCCTCTGTATTTTCAAGTGAGGAGAAATTCTAGGTTTCCACAGTGTTTTCACTATTATGTTCTAAAAGAAGCCAATAGCATAAGTTCCCTGGAATAGTTCATGTGTAAAAGGATATGGCTGTTGTTTTTAGGACTATAGTCTGAATCCATACCAAATACCTAGAGAAGAATAATTATTAAGGACATTTTAAAATCACATTTTCTCTAAGAAAACATCCATTGAATTTCAAGGACTGTTCTGACTGTTGCACACTGAGTAGAAGAAAAACATGAAATTTGTGTTCAAGATGATTACAATCTACTGGGGTGAAAAACTATATGCAAAAATTAAAGAAACTATCTTTTTTAGGTAGATGTGCATGGTACAAAATAACAAAATATAATATGTATATAAAGTTTAAAATAAAATATAAAACAATATGAACAAGTTGTTCTAGACACTTCATGAGAAAATAGGAGAAATTTATATAGATATGGAAATTTCAGAGACTCACCCAGTGAGACCAGATGACTCATATTCTCCAGCATCACATCTCTGAAGAGCTTTCTCTGGGATGTGTCCAACAAGGCCCATTGTTTCTGAGTGAAGTCTATAAGTATATTTTCCAAGTTTACTAACTCCTAAAAACATCATGGATATTGGGGTTCAGAGAGGGCCATCTCAGCCAATGTCCAGAGTGGATGTTCGAGGGGATAGCACTGAGAAAGCAGTGGCTTTACAAAAGCTCAAACTGGGTTTGAGCTTCTAGTCAGATCATTCTCAGGGCTGAATGGTCATCTGCTCTTCACAATCAGACAGACATAAACACACTGAATATTTAAAACCCCATTATAAAAGAATATCAGAAGATATGTTTTACAGTATGAACTGGAAATTTTCTAATAGACTGGTCATTATAACTTCCAGGTGGCAGTATACAATTTTCACTTCAGCATTCATAACTAAAACAACCTTTCCCACCAATTTCAAATAAATCTACAAACTCATCATAAGGCAAGCAATATCCATGATTTGCCACTTTCATATCACAACTATGATTAGATTATTCCCTCAGATGACCTCAGTTTCTTCTCAACTAGGAAATAATTTTGAAATGTATAAGAAATTTTAAAAGATACAATGAGCTAATGTGTAAAGGGCTTCCAATATACATATTATTCAAATATGTATATTACTCATTACTATTTATATATTTATTTATATTATTTAAATATTTATATTACTTATTAAAATGGCAGAGAATCTTACAATAAGTCCACCATTCTGCTGAACTTAACAGCCACACAAAACTTTGGCCCAGTAGATTTTGCCTCACTCAAAACTCTACATAACTCGGTTGTTCACCATAACATGTAAGTATGGAGAGTTCAGCAGCACACAATACAGACTTCTGAGACACTATACTGAAGGATGGTCCTAGCCTGACCATTGCAAGGAACGACACCTTCCAATCTCCACTTTTCTTGGGTCCTCCAAATATCCATGTTCATTGTGTCTCTTGTATATTCACCTCCTCTGTATGTTGAAGAGTACAAGAAGCCTCTTGATACATTCTGGTCTCACCAGTTTTCAGCAATTTCCAAAGGACAAAACATTTTACTTGACATACTATACCACTCCTGAATCCATGCCAAAATTAAGGAACAATACTTCTTATAATTACTTCAATTTATAATGTCTGAGTAAAGGTTATCAACAAAATTGGAAATTGGACAACTGGGGACAAGAGGGTAATGAGAATTTTAGTTATCTTTCTTTAAAAGTTTTCAAAATGTGCAAGTAATTACTAATACTTCACAAAATTAAAAATTGGGCAAAATAAATGATTCCTCTTTTCCTTCTATTATCTAACCCTCAATTTTACTCTTCTCCACAATGCATAACCCTCTACCCCACCATCTGTAGCAATGAACTGCTTGAACTCACCTGCTAAAACATCAGTCTCCCTACTGACTGTAAACTTCTGCTCCTACTCATCTCTATCACCTATTTTCAACTGCATGCTGAAACCAACTGCAGGCATTAAAATGATCAATGGGTGCACTATTTTTCCAATAAGGAGATGTGCTAAATGAGAAAAAACCTCTCATCTCTCCAGGGAAAACAGACTTAATGGAGTCTGGAGCAAATTTGTGTGATGTTGGAAAGGGGATTACTTATTGATGAATCCCTAACCTATCGTAACTGTCCCAGAGGCCTGGATAAACTTAACTGCAGCTAAGATCCTTCAATATCTCCTAAATGAGCTTAGAATAGCCAAACCAATAGGAGAGACATACCCATCTGCTGACCATACATGGGTCATTTCAGCAGAAGAATATCCTACTCACTGATGGTTGCACTGTAAATAGTTCAGTTGACAACTGACTTCCTCTGGGTTTTCACTCACCACCAGGTAAGCACTAGGTGAAAAAAGTTGAGACTGGAAAAAGAAGTTATGAAACTCTCTAGTCTTTTCCCCAATTTCCAGATCCACCTGTCATGAAACCCAAGCCTTCACCTGAAAGTCACCCACCCCCATCAACAAAACATGGAGTGTGTTCCAAGAGAAATAAGGGGAGGACCATCCTTTCCACAAGACAAGAGTAGGAAGGTCTTGGAGACTGGATAAGAAGGATAAGAATGACTTCATTTTACAGAAAAGAACATGAAAATCATTGAGTTTTGTATATCATTAGCCCTATTTTCAATTCCCTCCTAGAGTCCAAAACATTGGGTCTCCACCACCAAAGAAACCACTCAGGAATATCTCAGATGTGAGTATTCCTTGCCTATGAAACATCCATCCCAGTCTTCTGTACTTTTGTTCCTTCTGCTTTACACCTTGTATCTGCCATTTTGTGTACACTTGCCTTAAATCATCTTGGTTCTTCCACAGCCGTATCTAATAACATCACTCTCTCAGCACTGAGTTCTAGATCCCATCCTGCTGGACTAAGATATCACCCAAGATCTCAAACTCACCAAAACATGGCACTGAACCATTTACCACTCAATCCCCAGAATAATGTAGGTCTGGAGCTTTGTTTTATTTTTTGTTTCTATTCCCACCAATATAGGAAACTTCCAGTTGCTTCACATCCTCCCCGACCTTTGGTATTGCCAGTCTTTTATTTTATTTTTAAGGATTCATTTATTATTTAATTTCTCTCCTCTTCCCACCCCCCACCCCCTACCCCAGTTGTCTATTCTTTATGTCTATCTGCTGCATGTTCCTCTTCGTCCGCTTCTGTTATTGTCAGTGGCACAAAATCTGTGTTTCTTTTTGTTGCATCATCTTGTTGTATCAGCTCTCCATGTGTGCGGCACCATTCCTGGGCAGGCTGCACTTTCTATCATGCTGGGTGACTCTCCTTACAGGGTGCAGTCCTTGCACATGAGGCTCCCCTATGCAGGGACACCCCTGTATGGCATGGCATTCCTTGCGTGCATCAGCACTGCTCATGGGCCAGCTCCACACAGGTCAAGGAGGCCCAGGGTTTGCACCATGGACCTTCCATGTGGTAGACAGACACCCCAACCACTGGGCCAAGTCTGCTTCCCAGGTCTGGAGCTTTGTAACCCTAAATAAAGGTTTGTTAATACATTAAATGTTTGAAATGTGTGTCAACAGGGTGATTGAGAGTGATGATAATTCTCCTTCCAGAGAGATTTATGTCAAATTTGCCTAAATATTTTAGTTTCATTTCACATAAGGATAAGATTGGCCTTATGGCCCCTTTCCCCAGCTGATTAGATAGTCACACAAAGGAAAATATGTGACATCTGACATCTGGTGCTTTAGACACACCTTGGATCCCAGGCAACAACCCAATGGTTTGGTTTGTAGAAAGAGTTCCTTGGAATAGGGGCCATGGCTAATTGTGCAGCTCTTCCCTATCTGCATACAGCTCTCATGCAGGTTTACCTTACAAAATGAAATTCTGTATGGTCATCTCTTTCTTCTTCCGATCTATTATATTTTAGTGGCTGTAATCTAAACGAAATGTTTAATGTACAAATGAAGTGTGTGATTTTCCAAAGCGATCTCTGGGAAGCAAATGTACCTCAAGTGGTTGAACACCTATGTCCCCTTTATGAGGTCCTGGTTTGAACTTGCAGTACCTCCAAAAAAAAGATCTCCATGGGTGAGCATTTTGGGGTTACATTAGCATAATAAGCATATAGGGTATTCTGAAAATGGGACCCTCTCCACATCTGCAGTATTTTCTCATTTCCTAAAACCTATCATCATTAAAAAAAACTTTAAATATTAAATCACACTTTAAAAGCATAATTAATGCACCATTAGATTTAGTTGTATTTATTCTTCCATGAGTCTATTCGTCTTTGCCTTTTGTATGCATTTATACTGTGTAATAATTGAGATACCATTTTGCATTCTACATTTCTGAGTGGCGGTCAAAGTGATTTTCTGATTCACCAAAGAAAAAAGCAAAAGGAAAAGAAAAGAAAGAAAATAACCTAGGGTATAATGGACTTCTCAGTAACAGCTTTTAGTGTTTATATATTTGTACATATGTGTGTATTAAAAAGAGCAGAATCTCATTCACTCTTACTTGTAACAAAATGCTGCATGAAGCATGCCCAGATCACTGCACATTCTAACAATTTTCAAAAAACTATTGGGCCAAATTCTGGATAATTACATGAATTGAGGGTGAAAGTATACTGGAAAGGTTTTTTTCCAGTCTGATTTTTCTGATGAGAAATCCACCAAGTATTTCCACTTTGATATTATGATTGGTTCTTCTCAATGTGAGTACTTTTATGTTAACTAAGGAATGAATGACTACTGAGAATTTTCCTTCAGTTATACTGTGTGAATTCTCATATATTCTATGACAGTTGCTCTTTGAGCAAAGGAATTCCTCATACATATTTCACTAAGTGGCTTTTCCAGGTTGAATTATTTGGAACTCCTCAAGAGGCATCAAACTTCTGGTAAAGACATCCTGTCTTATTTCCCATTTGGGGATTATTCCTATTGAGAGCTTCCTTGCATACACAAAAGCTGGAGGGTACTGATTGCTAATGTCCAGTGATTCCAGACCTAGAGTTTCTCTCCAGTGCAGTGCAGTCATCTTATTTAAGGATATTTTATAAACAAAAATATTTCCATATGGATTACATTGATACAGAATTTCTCCCCTTCTCTGGCTGGTTTTAAAGTTAGTGTTGTGGCAGTAAATTCTTCTACACTTGACACATTAATATATATGAATTCTAAAAAATGTCACATTAGGACACAGGCCCTTCCGCACTGATTAAGGACATAGTGTCTCTCTCCCATGTGAGTTCTTTTATAGAAATACAAATTAGCAATCTGGCTAAGTGCTTCCCATGCTCACAAGATTTATATCATCTGCCACTAATGTGAACATTGGCATCTGTAAAGAGCAATGCTCTCCTATTCTTTCCCATATTCATTATATTCATAGGATTTCTCTCCTATGAATTTTCCCATGTAGTCTAAGTTTAGAGGAATAATGAAAGGCTACCTGCCAGGATAAATGTCTTCTCAAATTGTAACTCCAATATGTAAATGTTCATTCTTTTTCTGAGGCCAAGGTATTTGCAGAATAACATAAGAATAAGAATATAGGAGATAAGAACAGGGAAAAAGACTTGGCCCAATGGATGGGGCATCCATCTACCACATGGGAGGTCCACAGTTCAAACCCCAGGCCTCCTTGACCTGTGTGGAGCTGGCCCCTGCACAGTGCTGATGCACGCAAGGAGTGCTGTGCCACACAGGGATGTCCCCCACATAGGGGAGTCCCACACACAAGTAGTGCATCCCACAAGGAGAACCACACAGCTCAAAAGAAAGTGCAGCCTGCTCAAGAAGGGCACTGCATACATGTATAGCTGACACCGCAAGAAGATGCAACAAAAAGAAACACAGATTCCCAGTGCTGCTGATAAGGATAGAGTGGTCACAGAAGAACACACAGCAAATGGACACAGACAGCAGACAACTGGGGGGGAGGGGAGAGAAATAAAATAAAAAATAAATCTTGGAAAAAAGGAACAGAATAAGAACATTAGAATAAGAACATAAAACATAAGAACAGAGATTGATAAAGCAAAATATAATGACGTTTTTAGAATGTTCTCCCATTGTCCTTGGTGTCATTTCAGAAAATATCTTTCACTTAAAAAAATCTGAGGTTGACACTACCAAGTTCCTGTACTCCCACTTTCCATGCTCCTCCTTATATTGAAGCACAGTTTCCTCAAACTTAAGTGGATTTTGCCTTGGAAAAATCCTCTCCTTCCACACACAGATCTTATTACTCCAATGATGAAATCACATGTGATTTGCAGACAGATAACTTATACACAGATTGTGAATTCAGAGGTATCTATTATTTAAACTGGCAAAAAAAATTTTGAACCAATATTGCACATTCTTTGAAATGAAAACATTTCCTAGAGAACTTGATGTTTTAGTTTTCTAGGATGTTCCTATAAATATCATGAAACTGAGTTGGCTTAAATAATGGGAGTTTTTAGCTTAAAGTTTTGAGGCCATGAAAATATCTACCAAACCAAAGTAAATCAACCAAATCAAGGGATCATCAAGGTGATGCAATGTTTTCTTCCCAAAGACTGGCCACCATCAAACCTTAGTTCCTATGCCATGTGGAAAGGCACATGGTGGCATTTGCCATCTTTCCTTTCTATTCCAGGTTTTGTTGATTTCTGCTTTTTGCTTTCCTGGTTTTCTCTCTGTGTCTGAATTTCATTCTCCTACAAACAACTTTAGTAAGATGATAAGACCCATTCAGATTGTGTGGGTCACACCTTAACTGTAGAAGACTCAACAAAAGTTCCAACTTACAGTGGATCCACAACCACAGGAATGGATTAAATTTAAGAGCATGTTTTTCTGGAGTATATATAGCTTCCAAACACCACACTTGTGGCCAACAGGTACTGCCTCTCACATCTCTACATATCTGAGATGTTTGTTTTATGGTGAAAGGACAGAGAGTCTAGAAATACAAAGCCAGGGGTTCTCCAGACTGTTATGTTGAAAGACAGTGATCTGCAATGGAATGATGTCTGCCTTTCTCAATTTTCTTGGGGCCTAAAATGATCATCACTTTTTTTCTGGTATTTTCCTCCCTCTTCTATGATTAAGAGTAATATAAGAGTCTTGATTGCTTCTCACTTTTACTCCTTTATTTACTTTCAAAATGTTTCAATGTCACTTGGTTAAGAGGGAAATAAGTATTGTTTCACAGTGACCCATGATTCTATTTTTAAAATGTTCAATCTGACAACTTATTGATGCTTTGCCTTCACAAAATGTAATCCTAAATGACATCTTACTGATCTCAAAGGAATTGTTCTTTCACTTTGAAAAGGAGAGGTACTAGGTAGAGGCTTCTTTGATATGTTATGAGTTCCAAGGACAGTGTTGCTAAATTTAAAAGATTTTCAAACTTTGTTCTGTTTACATTTTTATGGGTAAAATGTTATTAATATACACATTTCAGAAATTATATAAAGTTCCTAGAGATTAGTCAATGTCTTCACTATCCATGAGACGTCCTACTACTGAGCTGTCTGATTTAGACAAAAGTACTGTATAGTCTAATTAGTCATAATTTCACAGAAGGAACCTAATTTCCTTCTCAATTGCATTACATTTTTAATGAACTTTCCCAAGAACTTTCACTTAAATTTGCAGGAGAGAAGCAATGTGACATGTACAAAGGAGCCCCAATAACATTAAGTGCCAATTTCTCATAAAAAATGTTGGAGGTAAGAAGGCAATGGGAAGAAATATTTATAAAGTGCTCAAAGAAAAGAATTAGAATCAAGAATTTTATATCCAGAGAAGTTCTCTTTCAAAACTGAGCAGATTAAGACATTCTCAGATAAACAAAAGCTGCATATTCATTACCACTTAACCTGCCCTACAAGCCAAACTAATGGGAATTCTTCAGACTGACAGGAGAGGACACTAGGCAGATGATTAAAGTAGTAAGAAAAAAAAAATAAAGATCTCCAGTACAGGTACTTACCTAGGTAATCATAAATGACAGTACTACTTAACCGAATGAGAGGGGATTCTAATTGGTTAACTACAAACCAGCAACTAGTACAAAAGGAGGCAGTAAAAGGTATAAGAAAGACTTAAAAAACCAAATAGCAAAATGACAGAGTTCTGCATTACCAGTAGTTATTTTTATATTAAATGACATAAATATCCCATACAAAAGGCAGAAATTGGGAACCGGACTTGGCCCAGTGGTTAGGGTATCGGTCTACCACATGGGAGGTCCGTGGTTCAAACCGTGGGCCTCCTTGACCTGTGTGGAGCTGGCCCATGCACAGTTCTGATGCACACAAGGAGTGCCCTGCCACACAGGGGTGTCCCCGCGTAGCGAAGTCCCATGTGCAAGGAGTGCGCCCATAAGGAGAGCTGCCCAGCACGAAAGAAAGTGCAGCATGCCTAGGAATGGTGCCGCCCACACTTCTCGTGCAGCTGACGACAACAGAAGCGGACAAAGAGACAAGACACAGCAATAGACACAGAGAATAGACAACCGGGGGGATTAAATAAATAAATAAATCTTAAAAAAAAAAGGCAGAAATTAGAAAAAAAATAAATGCATGACTCAACTACATTCTGCTTACAAGAGCCACATCTTAAATCCAAAGACACAAAGTGGTCAAAAGTGAAAGTATGAAAAATATGTCACAAATATAGTAACCAGAACAGAGTGGGGATGGCTAAATTATCATTAGACAAATTAGACAAAGTCAAATACTCTTAGAAGGAACAAGGAAAGACAGAACATATTGATAAAAGGGTCAATTTTTAAAATATATGTACATAATTCTGAGGCCCAAAATATATGAAGCAAACATTTTCAGATTTGATGGGAGAAATAGGTGGGTCTATATAAATAGAAGATTTCAATAAACTATTTTCAATATCAGCTAGCACTTTCTAACTGAAAGCCAAAATGGAAATATAAGACCAGAATAATACTATGTACCAACTAGACCCAGCAGACCCATATAGAAGTACATAATATAGAGAGAGTGTGTGCAAAATACATAACAAAAATCTGTTTGAAAACAACAGAGTACATATTCTTCTCAAGTGCATAGGATCATATCTTAGGATAGACTATATGTTATATTGCAAAACAAGTCTCAATAAATTTTAAAAGACTAGAATCATATAAAGAATCTTATCTGACCAAAGTGAAATGCCACTAAAAATCAGTAACATAATAAGAAAATTCACAAATATGTGTAAGTTAAGCAATATACTCTTAAGGAACCAATGGATAAAAGAAATCACAGGAAATTTGGAAATATCAATAGATAAAAGAAAATGAAAACATAAAATACCCAAACTTATGACAAACTGATCAAAAAAGGGGAGGATGTAAGTAATAAAAATCATTGGCATTGAAAGGAGGAATATTGCTGCTGAACTTACAAAAATAAAAAGGATTATAAGAGGATATTAAGATTCACTGTATGCTAACTAATGAAATAACTGACATGAAATGGACAAATTCCCATAAACACACAAATTGACTACACTGACTCAAGAAGAAAGAGACGGTCTCAAAAGATCAAGAACAGGTATTATGTTATCAAAAACCTCCCAACGCAAAGGGTTTAATATCCATGACATAGAAAGAGATCCTAGAACTCAGTTGTAAAAAGACAAATGATCCAAGTAAAAATTGACAGGAGACTTGAATAGACATTTTTTGAAAGAGGACATAAAAATGGCAAAAACATGAAAAAAATGTTCAACATCACTAGCTGTAAGGAAAATGCAAATCAAAACTACAATGAGATACTGTCTCATGTATTTTTGAGTGAACACTAAAAAACAAAACTCCAAGTGTTGTAGAGGATGTGGAAAAAGAGGAACACTTATTCACTGCCAGTGGGATTATAGAAGGGTGCAACTGCTGGGGAAGACTGATGGTTCCTAAGTTAAATATCGATCTGCCATATGACCTGTCAATCCCACCACTAGATATGTACTCATAAGAACTGAAGGCAGGCCCTCAAAAAGACATTTGCATGCCAATGTTCATATGACCATTATTCGCAATTGCCAAAAGATGAAAAGAAGCCAGTTATCCATCAGCAGATGAATGGATAAACAAAATGTGGTATATGCATGCAAAGGAATATTATTCAACTGTAAGAATAAATAAATTCTTTTTTTATTCATTTTTTAAAAAATATTACATTCAAAAAATATGAAGTCCCATTCAACACTACCGCCCCCAAAAAATAAATTCTTGATGCATGTGTAAACATGGATGAATCTTGAGGACATTATGTTGAGTGAAACAAGCCAGATACAAAAGGACAAATGATATATTATTTCACTAATATGAATTAAATATAATCAGTATACTCATGGGATGGCTAGAATATAGATCACCAGAAGAAAGATTGAGGCTAAAGAATGGGAAGCTGAGGCTTAACTTGTGCAGGATTTGTAATACATTTGATTGTTAAGGTTTGGAAATAGGTAGAGGTGATGACAGCACATTACAGTGATTGTAATTCACAGAACTAATATGTGAGTGGGGTTGTGGTTGAAAGGGAAAGTCTTGATTCATGTATATCACTAGAAGGAAACCTAGGGGATGAAACATAAGACTATATAACCTAGTGAATAAGTGTAGTCAATAGTACAAATATTCTAAGATTGGTTGTCTTATATGTACAGTGACATTATCTTACATTTTTTCACCCTGTTATTTTTTCATTTTGTCTTCAAAGCAGCTTTAGGTTACAGAAAAGCAGATGTGGCTCAAGTGATAGGGCCTCCATCTACAATATGGGAGGACCTGAGTTTGATCACTGGGGCCTCCTGGTGAAAAAGAAGAGAAGTGAGCCTCTGTGGTGAGCCAGTGCCCACACAGTGAGCCAAGTGCCCACATAGTGAGCAGTGCATCCATGCAATGAGCTATACACCCATGCAGTGAACTGAGTGACTGGATGGCAAGGCAAGTGGCCAAATGGGTGCCTGCACAGTGAGCTGAATGCCCACATGAGTGTCTGTATGGCAAGCTGAATGTCCACATCGTGAGCCAAGTGCCTGTGCAAGAGCTCATGGGACAAGCTGAGAGCATGTACAGCAAGTCAAGAGTGCATGAAGTGAGCAGATGCCCATGCAAGTGAGTCACACAGCAAGGTATGATACAACAAAAGAGAGATGAAGGGGAGCATCAAGGTGAAGCACAGCAGAGACCAGGAAATGAGGTGGTGCAACTGACAGGGAACCTCTCTCCACATCAGAAGTCCCCAGGATTGAATCCTGGTGAATCCTAGAGAAGAAAGACAAGAAGAGAAATAGATACAGAAGATCACAAAGCAAATGGACACAAACATTTAAAAAAAAACAAAAAAAAAAACAAAAAAATAACACAACACCAAGAAACAACAGCAGGGTGGGGGAAAGGGAAGGGAAATAAAAAAAGAGAAGTCAGGTACAGAATATAGGTGATTCCCATAGACCCAACATCCTCCCCATTTCCCCTTTCCCTTACTAATAACATTTTATGTGTGAAGCTACATTTGTTAACATTGATGTACAAATATTGAAACACTGTTAGTAACTGTGTTCAGTGATTCACAGTATGGTTTACATTTTGTACCATATACTTTTATAGATTTTGATGAAGTTTGACATGGTCTGTATCCATCATTCAAGGATCATGTAGAACATTCCATCTCTCCAAAATGAACCATGTTTCATTTATTTTATTCCTCCCTCCCTCTCCCCTCCAGACCCATGGTAACCATCAAGATGAATTCATTGAAGGACAAGATTCATAGTTACTTGTAAACAGCATTGAGGGTTTGACATTCTGGCTTGTCCTCCCCTACCAGGCACTGCCTATGCTCTGAAAAGACTCCTGCCCTTCTATTTGAGATCATACCAGGACAACCCAGGATGGGAATCCAACACATTCCCACTCATTATATGAGTCTCGAGCCACTGATACAACACACTATGACCAGAGGAACACTACATATTCCCTAGAACCCTGCCCCACGTGTGCCCTGTCCCACATGCCCCGCACATCCAACACCTAAAACCAGTAACCCACCCCAGCCATATTTGCCAAAAGAACATTCCCAATGTTGTCCCTTAACCATATACCTGCATATCCCTATAGTTCACTTGCTTACTCCCTCAACCTTACCCCCAGTTCCACACAGTCAGACCCACCCTCCCCACCCTCCCCCATCAGAGACCAGTACCACTCAGCCCAGTAGCATCACTTCACTGTATTATACCCAGCCACTGCACAACTACAGCCTTCCACCTTATCACAGCTTTGTCACAACCTTCTTCCTGTCTCCTGTAAACCTATCTTTCAGACTTTAACCCTCTAAGTCTGTTGAATGTACTTAATTTATATCAATGAGATCATGTAATATTTGTCCTTCATTTCCTGACTTGCTTTCCTCAATGTAAGGTCTTCAAGATTCATCCATGTTATCCTATTCTTTCTTACATCTAAGTAATACTCCATTGGATGTATATACCACAATTTATCCATTCATCTCTTGATGGATATTTGTGTTGTTTCTAACTTTTGTCAATAGTGGATACTGCCACTATGAACATTGGTGTACATATATCTGTTTGTGGCCCTGCTTCCAATTCTTCTGTGTATATTTCCAGAAGAAGGATTACGGGATCATATGGCAGTTCTATAGTTAGCTTCCTGAGGAACCATCAAATTGTCCACAATGGCTGCAACAATTCTATATTTCCACAAGCAGTGGATAAGGATTCCCATTTCTCCACATCTTCTCCAAATCTTGTAGTCCTCTTTTTTAAATAGCTGCCAGTCTAATGGGTGTCAGATGATACCTCTTGTAGTTTTGATTTGCATTTCCCTAATAGCTAGTGATGTTCAGTATGTTTTTGTGTACTTTTCAGACATTTGTAATTCTTCCTTAGAGAAATGTGCATCCAAATCTCTTGCCCATTTTTTAAAAATGGGTTGTCTGTTATTTTTATTTTTGAGGTATAGGATTTCTTTATAAATGTTAGATATTAGTCCCTATCAGATATATGGTTATCAAGTAATTCCTCCCACTGAGTTGGTGTTCTTTTCTCTTTCTTGTCAAATGGACGATATAGGCAGGGCAGACAGCTCAAGAATATGGCACTCTGCCAGCAGGCCCTACACTGAATTTACACTCCATGTGACAGAGTTGGGCTCACTGGTGGTTTTCCTAACATGGCTCTTTTGCCCCTTCCAGTTAGTTAGTACTAGAGACTCAAATCTCTGGGCTCTTCATGTACGAGGAGAGTCCTGAATCTCAACAGGTCTGCAACAGCTACTCTCCGGTTCATTGGACTCACCTAGGACACCTAACCAGATGATAATTGACAACTACCATCTGAAGAAACAGAAAAAGTCTGCAACTACACTCAAGATAGGCCCATCCATTGGCACATGGGATTTAAGCCTCCTCTCAAATAGAGGCAGAGTGGGCATCACCATCCCAGAATCCTCAGGATTGGGGAATGAATGATGGATTAGAGTAGGCTTACTGTTCTTCTACTACAGATTTATTGTGATCCTAGCAATGGAAGAACTCTTATTGTGGAGGCAGTGGCCACTGGAGGTTCTGACAAGAAGGCAGAAGGAAAAAGAGGTATAATTTGGGGATATTGTTGGGACTTGGGAATTGTCATGAATGACATTGCAATGACAGGTATAGGCCATCATATATCTTGCAATAACTTACAAAAATGTGTGGAAGTGTAAACTACAATGTAAACTAAAATCAACACTTAGTGGCATGCTCTACAATGTGTTCATCAATTGTGACAAATGTACCACAATAATTAAGGATATTGTTGATGTGGGAAAATGAGGGCTAGGGATTGGGATATATGGGAGTTCCCCTAATTTTTTATGTAAAATTTATGTAATCTATGTTTCTTTTTTTAAAAAATTTAAAAAGTATATTTAAAAAATAGTACAAATTCAAGCATATTCTTCCCTGAATCAGAACAAATGTATGTTAATATCACATGATATTAAAAAATAGGGTGATATTTGGGTGAAAAAACACCTAAAGCTGTAGAGAATATTAAAATATTAATATTTTTCATCAATGGTTAAAAAAAAATTTTGAGTGAAATAAACCAGACACAAAGAATTACATATTGTTAGACTCCATTTATATAAAATGTATATATAAATAAATATGTAGAGATGGAATTAGATTAGTGGTTATGAATGGCAGGGGAAGGACAGAGGAATTGAGTGTTGACTGCTAATGAGTAAGGTTTTTCTTTCTGGAGTAATGAAAATGCTTTAAAATAGAGTGTAGAGATGAATGCGCAAGGCATTCATTTTTACAAAAGCCATTTAATGCATATGTTAGTTGGATTGTATAGTATGTGAGTATATCTTAATAAAATTGCTTGAAGAAAAAACAAGCAAATCTTGCAATGTAGTGAAGTCAAGGACAATAAGGCTTCACTAGTGATTTAAGTAGAATTTTTCCAAAGAAGATATACAAATAGTCAATGGCACATGAAAAGATACTCAAAATCATTGGTTATCAGAGAAATGCAGATCCAAACCACAATGAGATACCAATTCACATCCACTAGATGGTGATCACTAACAAAACAAAAAACAGTAAATGTTGGTGAAGCTACAAAGAAATAGAAATCCTAATACATTGATAGCAGCATTGTAAAATGGTATGGACTCTTCAGAAACCAGCTTGGACGTGCCACTGAAAGTTAAAAACAGAATTACCATAAAACCAACAATCCCACTTCTTGGAATATACTCAAAAGAACTCAGGTAGATATTGGTACAACAATGCTTACCACAGCATTGTTCAAAGTAGACACAAGGTGGAGGCAACCTAAGTGTCCATTAACAAATGAATGAATAAACAAAAAGTGGTATGTGCACAATGGAATATTATTCAGCCATAAAGGGAATGATGTTTTTGACTAAGTCCTTCGAGGTGCAAAAGAGTTTAATTTTGAGGAGGTCCCATTTATGTATTTTTTCTTTTGTTGCTCATGCTTTGGGTTTAAGGTTTAAGAATCTACCACCTATTACAAGATCTTGAAGATGTTTTCCTACATTTTCTTTGAGGGGTTTTATGGTAGTTACTTTTATATTCAGGTCCTTGGTGCATTTTGAGTTAATTTTTGAAATTTGATCAGCGGTTATATAGGGCTACAGAACATGTGTTAAGGGGTGTGGAGTTTCTCTTTCTGGAGTAATGAAATAGTTCTATATTTTTGGTGACAATGAAAGCACAGCATTGTGATTTTACTAAGCCACTGATTCCATGGTTTAGCTAGATCATATGGCATGTGACGATATCTCAGTAAAACTGCTAGATAAAAAAATAATTGTGCAAGAAAAGACAGAAATAGCAGCTATATACAGCAGGGGAAATAGAAAGAGATTAAGAGGTGATGAATTTTCTAGGTTTGTGTGTGTGTATTATTATTATTTAAATGAAAGAGCTCTAGTATTGATTGAAGTGATAAGTGCACAACCATGTGATTATACCATATACCACTGAATATACACTTGGGATGAATTGTATGCTTTTATAAACATGTCAAAATAATATTGATTTCTTGAAAAAAAGCATTGAAGAACGTGAAATCATGGTAACAGTTATTATTTTTAACAAATAGCTATAATTTTGTCAAGTAATGATATTATAACACAAGGGGTTACTGATAAAATGGTCACAGCAGAAAATGGATATACCATTAACTATAATGAGATTTAACTATCACTGTGAGAGAAATGAGATGTAATTAGAAAAATGATCATAATGTAAAAAGAGCAGCATTTTTATACATGGTTCCACAATGCTAAAAGTCTAGTGATAAAAGAGAAAAAAAAGAATATTGGTGAACAGGCAGAAAATCAGATACCTTCTACACTTTTGGTGGGAAATAAAAAACAATGCAACCATGTGGAAAATATTTTGGAGGACACACAACTCTCATATGACCTGGCAGTCTCTTTCTAGGTATAGAGCCAAAGAATGGAAGAGGAATAATTCAAACAATAGTTTTGTAATTCACAATTAAATGAATAAAAAATGCGGTATGTATATGTACAAGAGAATATTATTCAGTTGTAAAAGGAATGAAATCGTGATACATGCTACACTATGTGGATGACCTAGAAAAAATGACATTGAGTGAAATGTCAGACACAGAGACATATTGCATGACCTCACTCCTTTGAAATAACTGGAATAGGCAAGTTCAGACACAGAAAGTAGATTACAGCTACCGGGTGCAGGTGAGAGGGTCAAGGAGAAGTGAATGCATAATGGAATCAGGTTTTCTGTTTAGGGTGATAGGAAAGTTTGTGTAATGAATGGTGGTGACCTTAATACAGTAATGTAATTCATCCTACTGAATGGTATGGTTGGGAGTGATTGAGATGGTAAAGCATATGTTGTATATATGTTTCTACAATATAAAAAAGTAGCAAGTAAAGTCAATGATGATTAAATGCAACACAAAATACTAGGTGGGATCTAATAATGGAGGAGAAAAGACTGAAAGAGACTTTATTGGGGACATATTAAAAAACTGGAATATAGACTATGCTTTATAGCAATATTAAATATTTTTAACTGTACACAAGTCAGTTACATTAGTGAAGATCTTGGTTCTTAGGAAATGTACATGGGAAGTATTGTGTTCAAGGAGCATGGTGTATCCACTGACTCAATGTTTAGGAGAGAGGAAGGGAGAAGGAAGAATGGAAGAGGAAAAGAACTGCAAATGTGGTAAAATATTAAAAGTAGTGGATCTGGGTATGAGAAGCACGGATGTATGTAAGTATTTTTATATTTGCAGTTGTCCTGTAAGTTAAAATTATTTTGATAATGTTAAAAAATAGCAAAAAAAAAAGGAATTGAGAAGAGAATTTAAATCATACACTAAAAAGTTTCAATTAAAACTATTAAACAAAAAAATATAAAAAACAAGTAAAGTAGAAATTCTAATTCTTTAGTTGTAAGTAATTTTATACATGATGCCAGTATCTGCTCTAATTATTTAGTTTAATACTTTTTCATTTAAAGTAATCACTTCATTAAAAAAGACTTTAGCATAAATGGTAATGCAACAAATTATAGCCTGTAAGGGATGTACTTTTATATATATATATTTTTAGGAGGTACCAGGGCATGAACTGAGGACCTTGTACACAGGATGCAGGTGCTCAACCACTGAAGTATCCTGGCCCCAGACCCACTTTAGATCCAAATGCCCAGAAAGATTGAAAGTAAAAGAATGGACAATACTGAGAGACACTGCACCCAAATAATAACAAAGAGAGTTAGACTCACTTGAGTTATCAGAAAAAAATTAAATAAACATGGTTACAAAGACAAATAAGTATTTATATATCCATAAAAGGGTCCATACATCAAGAACATATAATAATTATAAACATATATGCAAGAAACAACACAGCACTTAAATATATAGAGGGAAAAAATGACAGATTTAAAGGGACAAATAGTTCTACCATAATATTTGGAAAATTAATTTCCCACTTTCATAAATGGATAAAAAACCATACAGATGGTTAATAAGGCTATTGAGAACTTGAACAACACTCTAAGCCAACAGGACCCAGTAGAATATATTCTTCTCAAGTGCACATGGGACATTCCTAGAATAGACTCTATGTTATTCCACAACATACACAGAAACCCTGAAATTATGAGAAACTTCTTTGACCAAAGTGGCATGAAACTGGAAATTAATAAGAGAAGGGCATGAAACTGGAAATTAATAGCAGAAGGGAAATTAGAAAGTTCCACAAATATGTGAAAATTGAATCACACACTCAAATCAACCTACGGGTCACAGATGAAATCTTGAGGGGAATTAGAAGACACTTTGTGATCAACAAAAATGAATACAGAACATATCAAAACTTAAAGGATGCAAAGAAAACATTACTAAGAGAGAAACTTGTAGCCAAAAATACCTTAATTTAACAAATAACCATCTCAAATTAATAACATAATTTTACACCTCAAGGAAATATGAAAAGAAAGGCAAACTAAACCCAAAACTGGCAAAACGAAGGAAATGAAGATTAGAGCAGAGATAAATGAGACAATAGAAAATTAATAGACTCAACACAGCTATTAATAAAATGTGTTTATTTGAAAAGATCAACAGAACTGAAAATCCTATAGGTAGACTGATTAAGAATAAAGGAAAGGGAAGCAGATGTGGCTGAACTGATAGAGCATCTGCCTACCATATGGGAGGGCCAGGGTCCTGACCCGTGTGGTGAGCTGGCCCATGTGCACAGCTGCCACATGCAAAGTGTGCTGTGTCATGCAGGGGTGTCCCCCATGTGGGTGTGCCCATGTACAAGGAGTACACCCTGCACGGAGAGCCACCCCACACAAAAAAAATCACAGCCAACCCAGGAGTGGCACCACACATGGAGAGCTGATGCAGCAAGATGATGCAACAAAAAAGAGATGCAGTTTCCTGGTGCCTCTGAGGGTGCGAGCAGACATAGAAGAACACACAGGGAGTGGACACAGAGAGTAGACAACTGTGGGGGTGAGGGAGAAGAGGAGAGAAATAATAAAATAAATCTTTAAAAAAAGAATAAAGGAAAGAATCAATTCACTAAACTTAGTAATGAAAGTGGTGACACTGCTAAAATGGGATTTAAAAGTAAACTTTAAGCAATTGTGCCACAACAGATTAGATATCTTTGACGACATGGACCAATTCCTAGAAAAATACCTTGCCGTCTTGATAATATTTACTCTTAAAAATTCACTGCTCTGAAAAACAAAAAGCAAAAACTTAGTGCAGATTTTTATAAAAATAATTTAGGTAATCATGTATTCTATTTTTTAGCTGACTCATACTTTTAGGTCATGCTTTGTCTTGCCAGTCTGGCCATTTTCCAAGGGAAGTAAAGATTTGTTAGAGTCAGTGGAATTATACAGGCAAATCAGTCAACCATCCACCCCTGTGGTGTTTCAGTTTGATTTAGAAGTGAATTTAAAGTTAAAATGACCATATTAAATTGTTCCCTTAGTATCAAAGGACTTCCTTAGTTCAGGTGGGACAAACCTTGGAAAAAATCATCTATAGCTGAATCCTTAAACATTTAACTGGGCAAAGTCTTAGAAAATGTGCTTGGGATAGGAACTGGTTTACTGGAAAAATGTACAAAACCCAAGCAATATCAGACTGTTCTTTGCAGAAACTAAGAGCAGAAGGAACTGAAGGAAATGGATGTATTCAGGACCTGAAGGCCATTGTAAGCTCTATGGTCTTTGTCCTAAAGACAGTGGGAAGCCATCAACAAACTTAAAGAATGACAGGGGGAGATAGTTTTGTCTAAGAGAGTGTTTTAGGTTTTGGATGCATTGACATATGGACAAGAGAGTACACCAAAAGAAAATTTAGGAGGGTAAGGGTGAATTTTAAATATACAATAATGGATGCCCATAAGACTTGATGAAATAAACAGAACCTGTGACATTTCATGCAATTTGGACAATGAAGTCAGGAACAATTTAACCCCTTTTCTGTGAATTCCTCCTAGACTAAGTACAGATGAGCTACCTAGGCCTCACTGAATCAACTTGAAGGGTATCCCACTAGTGCAATCTGGGGAAATTTGTGCATTAAAATAACCTGATAACAGATGAGAAAAACTGAACACATCAATCGGTAGTGCTATAAAAAATAAACAGGAAACAAGCAAGCCTTTGTAAGGTAGAAAGCTATGTAAGATATATAGCAGCAGTGCTGGAAATGGAAAAATATTACCATCTGACAACCTTCAGAGTGGTAATTAATTTAGATGAGAAGATGGTGGGTGAAGGATGGTTGGGGACTACAGTATTGCATTCAGAATATGTCCTCAGAATATGTCACTCACTGTAAAGTGAAAACATGTTTTTGCATGAGAAGGAACCTGAGAGAAACTTCATGGGGTTATCAAGTTCACATTGCCAGAGGTTGAAGCAAAAGGGAATCTCATACCTCTACTGATGGGCTGCACTCCTAAGTCTCCTGATGGTCTGAATATAGGGACTCAATCTCAAAAAGAAACACTGGGCAAAGACTGGGGTCATTTGTGTTCCTTAAATTTCTCAAAAATGTGAACATGAAAGAACTTCTCAGGAGGAGCTCCATATTGAAGTTGACTGGATAAAGCTGACTGGAAAAATGTATTTTTGAGAGAGTTTGAGAAGGAGGAGGCAGTAGATAAAAGTTAAAGGCGTTCATGAAAGGGATTACAGCATTGAAGCAAAGCTGATTTTATTTGCAGTGTTCTAGTAGAGTGTCCTTGCTTTGCAGATACATATATTTTTGTGAAATGTTTATTAGTGGGCAAATGGGATAAAATTAAGATAACTGGGGAAACAACTGGTGAATCTAAGGAAGGGACTGGGAGTTCTTTGTACCTACTCCTGCAATTTTTTTAAGAGGTACTGGGGATTGAACTCAGGACCTTGTGCATAGGAAGCATGAACTCAAGCACTGAGCTACACCCACTCCTACTGAAGTTTTTCATATCTTTAATATTATTTCAAAATAAATGACTTTGAAAAACACCCATTTGCTACCATGCTACTAAAGTATTGAGGCCAAATCTACTTCAATGCTATGCAACCAAAGTTGAGAAAGCAATTGACTTTTAAGCATCTGGATTTTATTAAAGAGAAAACAGGCAATTATTATATTAATAACACTATGCCTTTGATGTCCTGAGGGATTTGAGGTGTTTGTGGAAACAGCAAGATATCTGTATTTCAGTTTCTCACAGGAACTCCTTCCATTGCTGCATGTTGTGGACACTGACTACCCTTTGACCCAGGTTCAAAGACATGGAGTAGGACATTACATAAATTCCCTATCCCAGGTCAAGGGTATGCTACTCCAGAATTACTTAGGATCACTCTTTATGGCTTCCAGAGGTGGCTCAGACCTCAGTTCAGATTTTTTATTTTTGGTTTTGCTAGTCTGCACATACGTGTTTCAGGAGCTCTTGCCCCTTGAAGAGTATCTTGGAAGATATTAGGGACTATGGAGGCATGAGGTAATGACTTGATCACAGCAGGGATTTGCAAGGTGGGAAAATTGCTGGGGGTTATGAAATGCTGGAATTTTCTTTATGGGTCAAGCAGGGATGGGAGTAAATGTAATCAGGGCACTGCACACACAAGTTAACCTTAATGGATTGTTTATATAATATCAAAATGCTTAATGTATACATGGTATCAACTGAAGAAATACACTATAGTGAGATCAAAAGTTTCTCATTGGTGACCTCCTGAGAGCCTCCCTGTTGCTCAAATGTGGCCAGTCTCGAAGCCAAACTCAGCATGTAAATGCATTGCCTTCCCCCAGCGTGGGACATGACTCCTACGCTGAACACATCAATCAGTAGTGCTATTAATTCCTTCCCTGGTGCCAAGGAATTAATACCAAGTAATTACTACCAAACTGATAATGTAACTAGAAAATGTCCTTGAATAAAAGGGTCAACTTGGACCAGCAGAATATCTCAGTCCACATATACCAGGAGTTAAAAATGCTTTTTGACCTGAATCAAGGGGGAAATGGAAATGACGAATAAGTTTATATGGCTATGAGTCTCCAAAAAGAGCCGGGAGGTCATCAGACGAGTTGCCCTTATGCACACCTCAGTAGAGTCCCAGAAACAGATAAAGTAGATACAATCCCAGGTATTGGTTCTTCTGGGGCTACAGAGACCCACAGGTTCTATGGTCATGGCAGATGGAGTTCAGTGCCATGTCAGATGGCCCTTCTTTGGAGTTTGCGTTTCTTTGTGATGGAGCTGGACTCAGATGTGATCTTTTTTCACAAGCCTCTCCTGTTACTTTTACCAGAACTATAGTTTGTGCTGGTGTTTAATATATACCCAGGGGACCTGAATCTCTGGACTGACCATTATAGTCAGGCCCTGAGCCTCAACAATCTTCAAATTCTACAACTCTGGTTTACTGGACTTACCCCACTCAGCTTACATGGAGTTGAAGAAGGTCAACCACCACACCATGGAGCCAAGAGGGCCTACAACTGAAAGCAGGAGGATTGCATCCAGCATCCATGTGGAATCTAAGCTCCCTCTTGATATAGATGTGGAGTGGACACAACCATTCCAAGGTCCACAGGATGAAGGAATAGAATATGGATTAGAGTGGACTTACTGATATTCTATTCATGAACTATCATGATTAGTAATTGAAGAAAATGTGGCATTGGTGTGGAGAAAGTGGCCATGGTGGTTGCTGGGTGTGGGGAATGGGAGGAAGAGATGAGATCTGTAGGCGTTTTCGGGACTTGGAGTTGTCCTGAGTGATGCTGCAGGGACAGTTACCAGAGATTGTATATCCTCCCATGGCCCACTGGCTGGAACGTGGGAGAGTGTGGGCTATGATGTGGACTACTGACCATTAGGTGTAGTGGTGCTCAGAGACGTGTTCACCAAGTGCAATGAATGACTCGTGATGATGGATGAGATTGTTGCTATGTGGGGAGGAGTGGGGTGAGGGGGGTGGGGAGTATATGAGGAACTCATATTTTTTAATGTAATATTAAAAAATAAGGATAAAAAAAGTTTTTCATTGAAAATAGATTACAAATATTTATGCCAATTATTGGTGTGACAGGACATACTGAACCAAGAAAAATTAATAAATCTCAACAAAAAATCATTACAATTCATAAGGGTGGATGGTAATTAGGCCTATCGATGCCAGTTTACTTAATATAAAATTTAGACATCTGAATAATTTTCAAATTGAAAGTAGAGAAAGAAAAAAGGAATTTGAAAAAGGTTCATTACAATTCAAATATTATTACAGAAAATAAGCATACACAAATGATGAGACTAAACATACTGATTTCACCTTTTCAAGGAAATATACAAAATGAAGTCAATTTTGAAATTTTCACAGAAGTTTATTTTCAATGAATACATACGATTTACCAAAAACCGCTGACACAGCTCTTAAGTGAACATAATTTAAGTCCTGGAGAAATTGCAACTTTTGTACTTTTCAGCAGTATGGAGGTAGCTACTGAAAATTATATTCATATTTTAAACTTCAAAATCTGATATTTGTTGATGCATATATTTTACTTCGTACAAATTCATCTCAACCTGAAGAAATATCTTGTAAAATTCATATAACAAACAACTAACCAATTTAAATTGTAAATTCAAGAGCATTTAGTACATTCTCAGGTTGTGCGAGTACCACATCCATGTTTCTATATCTTTTTTATACATAATAGTCAAACTGAAACAAAAGACAAGTCAGCAAGTTAAAAGGAACGGATGATCCTCACTTGGTCAGAAGAAACTGTACAACGTGGCAGTTTTGTCATTTGAAAAGTTAAAAAAAATATTTCAAAAAAAATTTACATTTGGTTAATTAAACCCAGGAAAATAAAATTATTATAAATTTTGGAATTTGGAGTTACTAACACTTAAAAGTAATGCTGGGAGCTGCACTGCCCCTACTTGTAAGTCTGTCAACATTTCCTTCAACTCTGTCAGCGGTGCAGGAACAGTGCGCCCCTCTGTGACCACCAAGGGCGCCGCGCACGAGGAGCGCCCCTTCCCCTCAGCCCAGGGCTCGGCCACGCCCGCCGCCCCAACCTCTCCACGGGAAGCTGCAATACTTTCCTACCCCTTTCAGGGCTGTAGACGTCTTTCCTCTCTGAAGCTCCGTCAGGATTGTCTCCAGCAAGAGTCCTGAACCCACAGCGCTGGCAGCCTCAGTGAGCGGGGGCTCTGGGCAAACACGTCTCCTGAACGTCCCCTGAGAGGAGACGATGAACTAACGGGGGCAGCGCAGGAACCCGAAGTCCTCCGCTCACGTTAGGGAAGAAAGCCCTCGAAGCACCGCCACGCAGCCGCAGCCCTGCGCCACCACGCGGGAAGAGGGGCTCTCTCCTCACGCCCACCGCCGAGCGGCCCCGCGGGAACGAGGCCTTCCACCTCCTGCCGAGGCTGTTCCGCTCCCGCAGGAAAGTGAAGGCGTTTCCGGGCGTTTCCTCAGAAAAGGCGGCTGCGCGCCCCCTGCAGGCGGGCGGGCCACAGCGCAGGAAGCGCCGGCCCAGCTGGGTGGTGGAAATGTGCCCCTCGCCTGCCTGCCCTGCGTCTTCATCTCTAAGACGGTGTTGGGAGCGTTCAGGGCCAGTCTATGAGCCTGGTGAAGTGGACTCCTCAGCGCAGTGACCCTGAAGCTTCAGGGGAAAGGGCCAGCAGAAGGAGCAGGATTCGGGAGCCTCCAGCCCAAGCCCAGACTCCCGGGGCCACAGCAGTCCTGGACCCAGGCTTTTATCCCCGACCCTTGGAGGATCGCAGGGGAAAACTCCTGGTGCAGCACAAAGCCTGCATGTGACTTTCCACATCACTCCGCTTAGCCAGAGTCCTCCTGCCTCCACGGCACCAACCCCTGGTCTGTCCAGTGAAGAGATAGCCACAGTTTGCTGGTCCAGGAGCTCACTGCCACCTGGAGGCTTGGCAGACCCAGAACAGTGCACCAGCCCAGAGTGCAGGGAGATGTGGGTGCACAGAAGCCCAGCGGGGGCCTGCCCTGGTTTACTACCTTCCTTCTGAACTCAGAAGGTTCCTAGGGAATATCCAACATAAAACCTGGTCTCAGGAGGTAAGTCACCCATATGTTGAAGTAAAAATCCTTCCATATTATTTCTTTCTTCTGCATTCATCACTCCAGTCATTATTAGAGCTTTTCCATTATTTCAATCATAATAATAAAAATCAAACCAGAAAAATTTTCAACTTTCAATCTGTTTCCCCTCCTTTCCTAGCTGCAATTTCTCGCTATTCTTCAACAATTATTTATTTATTAAGCAGTTTCATTGAGATATATTCACATACCATATGATCTATCTAAAATGTATAATCAATGGCTTTTAGTACGATCACAATATTATGCAATCATCATCATAAAAAATTTTAGATTTATTTCATTACTCCAAAGAGCAAAACTCCACCCAGCTTAGTATGCCTTCCCTAGCCCCAATTAACCACTAATCTAATTGATCTTTATGAGTGTCTTTGTATTACAGTCTATTTAAGAGAAATCTTAAAATATGCTACACAATATATCTAGTTCATAGTAATGAAATTATACAGTATTTGTCCTTTTGTGTCTGGCTTGCTTCACTCAACATAATGTTCTCCAGATTCATCCATGTTGTCATATGCTAGACAACTTAATTATTTTCTTACAGCCACATAATAGTCCATCATGTGACTACATCACAGTTTGCTTATCCATTCATTGGTTGATGGACACCTAGATTGTTTCCAACTGTGGGTGATCGTGAATACCACCGCTGTGAACATAGGTGTGCAGAGGTCTGTTTGTACCACTGCTCACAGATCTGAGTATATATTCAGTTCTGGTATTGAAGGGTCACATGGCAAATCTATCAAAAGCTTCTTTAGGAACTGCCAAACAGTCCTCCACAGTGGCTGTACCAGTCTACCTTCCCACCAACAGTGAATAAGTGTTCCTGTCTCTCCACATTCTCTCCAGCATTTGTAGTTCTGTCTCTTTAATACTGGCCATTCTGATAAGTGTGAAATGAGATCTCATTGCAGTTTGATTGGCAATACCCTAATCATTGGTGATGTTCAATATTTTTTCTTTTTTCTTTTTTTGCCATTTATATTTCATCTTTGGAAAAATATCTATTCAAGTCTTTTGCCCATTTTTTAAATTGTGCCATTTGTCTTTTTATAGTTGAGTTGTAACATCTCTTTATATATAATGAATATTAAACAATTATCAGATAATGATTTCCAAATATTTTCTCCCATTCAGTTAGCTGCCTGTTCACCCTTTTGACAAAGTCCTGCAAAAGTGTTTAATTATGGGGAGGTCCCATTTGTCTATTTTTTGTTGTTGTTGCTTATGCTTTGGGTGTAAGATCCAAGAAACCACCACCTATCAGAAGATCTTGAAGATGTTTCCATACATTTTCTTCTAGTGCTTTAATCATCCTGGCTTTTCTGTTTAGGTCTTTGATCCATTTTGAGTTTATTCTTGTGTAGGGAGTGAGATAGGGGTCCTCTTTCATTCTTTTGGTTATGGATATCCAGTCCTCCCAGCACCATTTGCTGAAGAGACTGTTTTGTCCCATTCACACGGACTTGGTAAGTTCGTGAAAAAAACAGTTATCCATAGAAGTGAGGGCTTATTTCTGGATTCTCCATTCTATTCTGCATGTTTTAAGGTCAGGCAGTGAAATTCCTCCCATGTCGCTCCTCTTTTTTAGCATGCTTTTGCTATCCATATGCTCTTGTCTTCCTAAATGTACTTGGTAATTTTCTTTTCTATTTCTGAAAAGAAGCCTTTTAGAATTTTGATTGATAATTGCATTGAATCTATTAATCAGTTTGAGTAGGATTGACAACTTCCCAATATTTAGTCTTCCAACCCATGAACATGGAATGTTTTTCCATTTGGTTAGGTCTTTATTGATTTCTTTTAGCATTCTTTTGTAGTTTTCTGCATATACATCCTGTTCTTTGGATAAATTAATAACCTAGGTATTTGAGTGTTTTTGTTTCTATTGTAAATGGAAGTTTTCCCTATTTTCCTTCTCAGATTTTTCAACAATAGAGAACAAAAGCATTACAGATTGTTGCATGCTGATATTGTACCCTGCCACTTTGTTGAACTGATTTATTAGCTCAAGTAGCTTTTCATAGATATTTCAGAATTTTCTAAATGTAGGATCATGTCATCTGCAAATAGAGAGAGTTTTACTTCTTCTTTTCCTGTTTGGATGCCTTTAGTTTTTTTCTTGTCTAATTGCTCTACCTAGAAACGCTAATATAATGTTGAATAACAGTGGTGACAGTGGACATCCTTATCTATTCCCCGATCTTAGAGGGAAAGCTTTCAAGCTTTCCTCATTGAGTACAATGATGGCTGTGGGTTTTTCAAATATATCTTTATACTGAGGAATCTCCCTTCTGTGCCTATCTTTTGAAGTGTTTTTATCAAGAAACAATGCTGGATGTTGTTGAGTGCCTTTTCTGCATCAATTGAGAAGATTGTGTGCTTTTTTCTCCTTCAGTTTGTTAATGTGGTATATGACATTGATTGATTTTCTTGTGTTGAACCAGCCTTGCATACCAAGAATAAATCCCATTTGGTCATGATGTATAAGTCTTTTGACATGCTACTGGAATCTATTTGCAACTATTTTCTTGAAAATTTTTTCATCTATGTTCATTAAACAGACTGTTCTGTATTTTCTCTTCTTGTAGTGTTTTTAGATGGCTTTGCTACTAGGGTGATGTCCTCATGAATTGTGTTGGGTCATTTCCCTTTCTCTTCAATTTTTTGGAATTGCTATTCCAAAATGCTATTAATTCTTTTTGAATTATGAAGCCATCTGGTCTTGAACTTTTCTTTGTTGGGAGATTATTGATGACTAATTCAGTCTCTTTACATGTGATTGGTTTGTTAAGTTCTTGTATTTCATGTACTGTCAGTGTAAGTTGCTTGTGAATTTCTAGGAATTGTCCCCACTTTATCTAGGTTGTCTAGTTAAAGTTTCTCATATCCTCTTATGATCCTTTTTATTTTTGTGGAGTGAGTCATAACTTCCTCCCTTTCACTTCTCATCATATTTATTTGTATCATCTGTATTTTTTCATTAGTCTAGATAGGCTTTTGTCAATTTTATTGATCAAAGAACCAGATTTAGTTTTTTTTCATTTTTTTTATTTTTTGAAGTACCGGTACCAGGAATTGAACCATTGAGCTCATATGTGGGAAGCTGAAGCTCAACCATTGAGCCACATTAACTCCCTTGAGCTGTTTTTTCCATGTGTTTGCTTGCTGTTTTTTTATTGTTTCTTTGTTTTCAGGAGACAGTGGGAAACAAACCTGGGACCTCCAATGTGGGTAGCAGGTATTCAAATGCTTCAGTGACATCTGCTCCCACAAGCTTCATTTTCTTGATTTTTCTCTATTTTTTTTTTGTTCTCAATTTTATTAAATTTCCACCTAATCTTTATTATTTCTTTCCTTTTTCCTTGCTTTGGGATTGATTTGTTGTTCAGTTCCTAGTTTCCCCAGTTGTTCAGTTAAATCTTTTTTTGTTTCCTTTTTGAGATACAGAGGGCCAGGACCTTGAATGTAGGAAGTCAGGATTCAATCACTGAACCACATCGGCTTCCCAGAGTTGTTTTTTCATTTGTTTGCTTGTTTTGTTTTGTTTTGTTTTCAGGAGTCACTGGGAACTGAACCCGGGCCTCCCATGTGGGATGTGGGAGCTGAACGGCTTGAGCCACATCCACTTCCTAAGTTAAGTCTTTGAGTTTAACTTTCTTCTTTTTTTTAATATAGTTAGTTAGGACTATAAATTTCCCTCTCAAGACCACCTTTGCTGCATCCCATAAGGTTTTTAAGTTGTGTTCTCATTTTCATTTGTCTCAATATGTTTATTGATTTTCCTTGGAATACCTTCTTTAACACACTGATTATTTAGGAGCATGGTATTTAGTCTCCACATGTTTGAGAATTTACCTCATTTCCTATCTTTGATTTCTAGTTTCATTCCATTATGATATGGGAAGTTGTTTTGTATAATTTCAATATTTTTATATTTATTTAGAGCTGCATTGGGCCCTAACATATGGTCTACACTGGAAAGTAATCCATGGTCCCTTGAGAAGAATGTATAACCCACTGAGCTTGGATGCAACATTCTGTATATGTCTGTTAGGCCTAACTCGATAATCTTACTGTTGAAGTTTTCTGTTTCCTTGTTGATCCTCTGTCTAGTTGTTCTATCTAATGATATGAGTGATGTGTTAAGTCTGCAATGATTATTGTAAAGATATCTATTTCTCCCCCGGGTTGCCAGAGTTTCTCTCATGTATTTTTGGACAACCTGATTAGGTGCATAGATATTTATGAAGGCATATATTTTAGTAATATTTAATGGACCTCTGTATCTCTTATAACTCTTTTGCATTTAAAGTCTGTTTTGTCTGATCTTAGTATAGCCAGCCCTGCTCTTTTTTGGTTACAATTTGCATGGAGTATCTTCTTGCAACCTTTCAATTTCAGCCAGTTTGTGTCTCAGGGTTTAAGGTGAGTCTCTTGTAAGCAGGACATGGATGGCTCATGCATTTTTATCCATTCTGTCAACTAATACATTCTAATTGGGGAGTTTAATCCATTCACATTCAATGATATAAATGTAAATACATTATTTATTTCCACCATTTTGCTCTCTGGTTTTCATATATCATACCACATTTTCATCTATTTTTTAACTCTTTTGGTTATCCTTTCTGCTACTCTTTCTTCTATACTCTGCTCCATGCCACTTTCTGGTCTTTGTCTTTCATGCATTTAGATTCCTTTAATATTTGCTGCAAAGTGGATTCTTTTTTTATACCATTTTATTTATTTATTTTTAAAGATACATAGACCACACAAAATGTTACATTAAAAATTATGAGAGGTTGCCATATACCTCATTCCCCCTACTCTTCACACATCAACAATTTCTTTCATTAGTGTCACACATTCATTACATTTGAAGAATACATTTGGGAGCACTGCTGCAAAGCATGGATTATAGTTTGCATTGTAGATTACCCTATCTCCCAGTCCATTCAGTGATTTATGGCATTATATATAATGTCCTGCATCTATGCCTGCAGTATATTCAGGACAACTCCAAGTCCCAAAAATGCCCCCATAACACATCTCTTCTTCCCTCTCCCTCCCCTCAGCAACTCCCATGGCCACTGTTTCCACTCAATGATACAGTTTCTCCCATTGCTAGAGTTACAATAATTCGATAGTAGAATACCAGTAATTCCACTCTAATCCCTATTTTATTCTTCCATCCTCAGGACCCTGGGGTGGAGATGCCCACTCCACATGCAAACTGAAAGGGGACTTAGATCCCACATGGCTGATCAATGGGATTCTCCTGATTGCAGTTAGAGACGCTCTCACATCTTGGTGTGGTGGTTGACCATCCTCACCTCCTTGTTAGCTGACCTAGGTAAGTCCAACAAATTGGAGAGTATGTTTTACAACTCTGCTGATGCTCAGGGCCCAACTGGTACATAAAAAGTCCAGGGATTCAAGTCTCCTGGGCATGCACCAACCCCATTGCCAAGCACAGATTCAGTAAAAGTAACAGAAGAGGCATGTGTAGAGAAGTCACATCTGAGTCCAACTCCATTACACTCAGGAGCACAAATTCTGAAGTAGGTCCACTGGCAAGGCACTGAACTACTCTAGAGCCATCAGTCATGACAGTAAGACCTGGTGTCTCCATAACCCTCAGGAGCACCACTACCTGGGGCTTTATCTACTTTGGCTTTCTCTGAGATCCTGCTGAGATGTGCATAAGCACAATGCCTCTGATGACCTCCTGACTAATTTTGAAGTCTTTCTCTGAGATCCTGCTGAGATGGGCATAAGCACAATGCCTCTGATGACCTCCTGACTAATTTTGAAGTCTCTTAGCCATATAAAGTCATGTGTCTTTACAATTTTCCCCTTTTAGTCAAGTTCTTTTTCTAGTTGCATCACCAGCTGGTGCTTGGTAGTAATCCCTCCATGCCAGGGAGGCTCCTCCCTGGGAGTCATGACCACAATAGGGAGAAGGTAATGTATTTAAATGCTGAATTTGGCTTAGAATGTGGCCACATATGAGCAGCATGAAGGCTCTCAAGAGGTAACTCTTAGGCACCATGCAGCTCTAGGCCAAACAGAAATTACAGGTGCACAGGCTCATAAGCATAGTTGTCAGTATCAAGGACCCATCACTGCACTATCCTTCTTCACTGGTTTTTGCCCTTGCACTTGGTGGATTGTTGCCGTTCCATTGGGAATGCAACAGAGCTCCCCAGGATGGAAACTCAGCATTCCCTCAAATTGTTGTATGAAACTCTACCCCACTATTTTAACACCCAAAAAAATTCTGAACATATCTATATACCCTATATGCATTCCCAGGTGAACTCCCTCCTACCCATGCATCCCCTTCAATGACACCCCATACCAATGCTCCTCCCTTCCATAGTTTACCTCCACTGTGATCCAAAACTTCTTCAGAAATGAAGCCTAATATATTACCAAATTGTGCTAATAGGAAAATGAAATAGTAATGATAGGTTTAAAGATTAGAAGTAAAATATATAATACTTGAGAAAAATTAAAACAAAGAAAAAATAAATTGGGGTATTAAAAAATGAAAAATGTCATAAAATTTTTTTGAGGTTGTGCCTTTCATTACTGTAATAGGTGTTGTCTTATATGTATAGAGGCAAGGAACTCTCATCCATTTCTTCCTCAGTGTCTTACATCTTTTCATTTTTTAACTTAGTTTTATATAATATCTTCAGAAAAGTTTTTTAAAGATTTATTTATTTTATTTCTATCTCACCCATTCCCCCTGCCCCTTTTTTCTGTTCTCTGTGTCCATCCATTTGCTGTGTTCTTCTGCAGCCGCTTGTGTTATCTGGCAACACTAGGAAACTGCATCTCTTTTTTGTTGCATCATCTTTCTGTGTTGGTTCTCCATGTTTGTGGCACCACTCCAGGGATGGCTATGCTTTTTTCATGCATGGAAGCTCTCCTTTGCACCCCTGTGAAGGGGTGCCCCTGTGTGGCATGGCACTCTTTGTGTACAGCAGCACTGCGCATGGGCCAGCTTACCACACAGGTCAGGTGGCCCTGGGAATCAAATATTGGACCCTCCGTAGGGTAGATGGACACTCTATCAGTTGAGCCACATCCATTTCTCTCAAAAAAAGTTTTAAGTCACAGTAAAGCACATATAGAATATAGGGGACTCCCCTATACCCAACATCCTCTCCATTTTCCCAGTTCCCCAGCAATGATCTTCTTACATGTGGATGTTACATTTGCTACAACGATGTGCAAATAAGAAAACATAGCTACTAACAATGGTTATGTTATGGTTTACATTATGGTTTACATTTTAGACTATACATTTTTATAAATTTTTGTTGAATTTTGTATCCATCATTGCACATTCATGCAGAACACTTCCATTTCTCCCAGTTACACCCTCTTCCATCTATTCTATTCCAATCTCTACCTCCCTTCAGAGCCCACAGTGACACCCAAGTTGCACTGCTTAAAGAACAACTTTCATAGACACTTGCAACAATGCTGAGGGCTTGACACACTAGTCTCTCCTACCACATTGGCAGTCACCCATACTCACTCTTCCCTCGGTTTGAGAACATCAGGCCTCCCCAGGATGGTGGCACAACTCCTTCCCACTCATTGTATGTGTCTCCATCCACTGATATAACACACTATGACAAATGAACACTCACACACTTCCTAGAAGTCTGCCCTAGGAGCACCCTGTGCCAGATGCCCACCATCAAATATCTTAAACCAACAACACTTCCTTATTAAATTTTCTAAAGAGTTTTCTCAACATTATAGTTTCAACCATGTACCTGACAATCTCTCATGTTCACCTGCTCCTCGCAACCTTTTCCCCAATTCAATGGACCATCTGACCCATCATCCCAACCCTAGCCTCCTTCAAGCTTGTGAATCCCAACCCAATGCTATCCCTATACCCCATCTTATTCCTTCACTGCACAAGTACTTACCTCCACCTTATCATAGATTTTGCCCAAGTGGGTGTTGGCTCACAACCTTCCTCTCTCCCCTATTTCATGTAAGCCTATATCCAGTCTCTAGTTCTCTGAGACAGCTTGATTTGCTCAGTGCATACCAGAGAGGTCACATAGTATTTGTCCTTGAATCCTAACTTGTTTCACTCAACATACGGTCCTCAAGATTTAACCATGTTATCCCATGTGTTAGTATTGGATTCCTTCTTACAACTGAGTAGTATTCCATAGTGTGTGTATACCACATTTTGTTTATTCACTCTTCTGTTGTTAGGCATTTGGGCTGATTACAAGTTTTGTCAGTAGCGAATAATGCTGCTATGAACATTGTTGTGCCTATATCAGTTGGTGTCCTTGTTTTCAGTTCTTCTGGGTATATACCCAGCAGTGGAATTGCTGGGTCATAATATAGCTAGTTTTTGGAGGAAGCATCAAACCATCCTCCACAATGGTTGGATCCTTCTACATTCCCACCAGCAGTGAATGAGGGTTCCCATTCCTCCACATCCTCTCCAACACTTGTAGACCTCTGTTTTTTTAATAGCCCCCTGTCCAGTGGTTGTAAGATGGTATCTCATTGTAGTTTTCATCTGCATTTCCCTAACAGATAATAATGTTGAGCATCTTTTCGTGTGCTTTTTAACCATTTGTATTTCTTCTTTGGAGAAGCATCTGTTCAAATCTTTTGCCCATTTTTTCAATGGTTTGTCTTTTTATTTTTGAGATCTAGGATTTCTTTATATATGCTGGATATTAGGCTCCTATCAGATATATGGTTACAAAATATTTTCTCCCTTTGGGTAGCCTGCTTTTCACTTTCTTGATAAACTGCTTTGAGGTACAAAAGATTTTAATTTTCAGGGGGTCTCATTTATCTATTTTTCCTTTTCACTGCTCATGCTTTGGGTATGAAATTCCTGAAGTAATTTCCTATTACAAGGTCCTGTAAATGCTTCCCTACATTGTCTTCCCAGGTCTTTATGGTCTTGGCTCTTATATTAAGATCTTTGATCCATCTTGAGTTGATTTTTATATAAGGTATGAGATAGGAATCCTTTTTCATTGTTTTACACAGGCATATCCAGTTCTCCAAGCACCATTTGTTGAAGAGGCCATTCTCTCACCTCTCTCCCTTCCAAAGAAATTTCATAGTTGCTTTTTCCATTTCATTTTAAAATGTTGTGTTAATTTTCTGGCCCAGGGCTCTTCTTGTTTGGGAGGTTTTAATGACTGATTCTATCTCTTTACTTGTGATTGGTGAGTTGAGATCATCAATTTCTTCATACATGAGTGTAGGCTGCTTATGTGTTTCTAGGAATTTCTTCATTTCCTCTAAATAGTCCTTCTTATTGGCATATAGTTTTTCAAAGTATCCTTTTATAATAGTCTTTAATTCTCTATGCTCAATGGTGATATCCCCTTTCTCATTTCCTATTTTGTGTATTTCTATCTTCTTTTTTTACTTTGTTAGTCTAGCTAAGGGTTTTTCAATTTTATTGATTGTCTCAACTACCTGTTTGTTTTCTTTATTTTTTCTAGTGCTTTCTTATTATCTACTTCATTTAGGTCTGCTCTGATCTTTGTTGTTTCTTTCTTTCTTCTTTCTGTGGAATTAGTTTGTTGTTTTTTTAAATAATTCCTCCAAATGTGCAGTTAGGTCTTCAATTTTAGCTCTTTCCTCTTTTCTGATATATGAATTTATGGCTATGAATTTACCTCTCATTTCAGCTCTTGCTACATCCCATAAGTTTTGATATGTTGTGTTGTCATTTTCATTAGTTTTGAGGTAGTTACTGATTTCTTTTGAGATTTCCTTCTTGACCCACTGTTTGTCTAATAGTATGTTGCTTAAATTTCATGTCTTTGTGCCCTAGCTTGTTCTCTTGCCCTTGCACATTTCTAGCCTCATTCCATTGTGGTTAGAGAAATTATTTTGTATGATTTCAATCTTTCTGAATTCATTGAGACTTTGCCTGTGACCTAATATGTGGCCTATCTTGTAGAATGATCCATGTGTGCTTGAGAAGAATGTATATCCTGCTGTATTTGGGTGTAGCGTTCTGTCTGTGTCTTTAGGTCTAGATCCTCTAATACATTATTCAAAGTCTTTGTTTCTTCACTGATTCTCTGTTGAGATGTCTAAGGGTGATAATGGTGTATTAAAATCCCCCACTATAATTGTACAGGCATCTATTCCTCCCCTTAGTTTTTGCAGTGTTCGCCTCATGTATCTTGAGGTGCCCTGGTTAGGGACATAAATATTTATTATTATTTTTTATTCTTCAAACATCACCCCTTTTACTAATATCTAGTGTCCATCTTTGTCTCTCACAATCGTTTTTCACTTCAAATCTATTTTGTCCAATATTAGTATCGCTACTCCTTCCCTTTTTTGGTTATTTTTGCTTGTAAGATTATTTTCCAGCCATTCAATTTCAACCTCCTTGAATCCCTGGGTATAAGTTGGGTTTCTTGTAGACAGTATATAGATGGGCCATATTTCCTTATTCATTTTGCCAATCTGTCTCTCTTGATTGGTGAATGTAATCTATTAACATTCAGTGTTATTACTCTCAAGGAATTACTTACATCAGCCATATTTTCTTTGGATTTATGTATATTATATGTTGTTTTTATTTCTTTTTGTCTTTTTAGTTGTTCTTATACTCTCCTCCACCTCTGTCTCTTCTATTTTTTCTTTCAACCTGAAAAACTCCCTTTTGTATTTCTTTTTTTTAATTAATTTATTTATTTCTCCCTCTTTCCCCACCCCTCCTGCTATCAGTGTCCATTCACTGTGTATTCTTCTGTGTCCATTTGTATTCTCATTAGGTCACTCTGGGAATTGATCCTGGGACTTTCTGGAGTCGGATAGTGGCAATCATTCTCTTGCACCACCTGAGGTCCCTGATTGCTTCATCTCTTATTATGTCTCATCAGTTTTCTTGCATCATCTTGCTGAACCAGCTCTCTGCGTGGATTAGCACTCCTGCACTGTGCCACATTCCTGTGTGGGGCAGCACTCCTCCTGCACAGGGTAGTACTCTGTGCAGGCCAGCAGTCCAAGGCTCCATGTGGGCCTGCACTCAACATGGGTCCGCACTCTGCATGGGCCACCTTGTCACATGGGCCAGCCTGCCTTCACCAGGAGGACCTGGGCATCTAACTCCAGACCTCCTATACAGTAGATGGAAGCCCAATTGCTTGAGCCATGTCTGCTTCCCCCTTTAATATTTCTTGAAGGGCAAGTTGCGTATTAGTGTCCTCTCTTAGTTTCTGTTTATCTGTGAATATTTCAAAATCTCCATCATATTTGAATGCCAGCTTTTCTTGATAGAGTATTCTTGGCTGGAAATTTTTTTCTGTTCATACCTTGACTATGTCATACCACTGCCTTTTTGCCTCCATGGTTTCAGATGAGAAATCAGCACTTAATCTTATTGAATTTCCCTTGTATGTGATGGTTTTCTTTTCTCTTGCTGCATTCTGTACTTTCTCTTTGTCTTGAGCATTGGATAATTTGACAAGTGTATGTCTTGAAGTAGGCCTGTTGGGGTTTATAATATTTGGGGTGTACTGTACTTCCTGGACATATACATTCAACTCCCTCAATAGGCTTGGGAAGTTTTCAGCCATTATTTCCTACAACACCCACTTTTCCCCTGTCCCATCTCTTATCTTTCTGGGATGCCTATAATGTGTATGTGTGCACATTTTGCATTGTCATTCTAAACCTTAAAACTCTGCTGCACTTTTTCTATCTTCTTATCTCTTAATTTTACTGGCTGTTTGATTTTAAATGTACCATCTTCCACATCACTAATTCTTTCCTCTGCCTATTCAAATCTCTTGTTATTGGCTGAGAGTGTATTTTTGGTTTCTTGGATTGTGCCATTCATCACCATCATATCTGTTATATTTAGTGTGTGTTTACAATTTCTTCAGTATGCTCTCCAAGTGTTTTCCTAATATCTTTAATCTCTTCCTTCACTTCATTGAGTTGGTCCATGGTATTAGTGTGGACAGCATTGATTCATTCTTTGATGTTCTGCTCCTCTTCCCTGTTTTTAGTTTGTTTATTGGACTGGGCCATGTCTTCATAATTATTGGTATGGTCTGTAATTTTTGTTGTTGTCTGGTCATTATTTTATATTGATGGGTTTGTTCAGTTGATTAGCTTCTCTGTGTAGCCTCTGGTATTATTTAGTTGCTGTTTTTTGTGTGTGTATGTTAATTTTTCTCTTTAACACTTTGTTCTTCTTATTATATTTCCTTGATGTTGTCTAAGTTCCCTTGAAGGAAACAGATTAGAGCCAGGGAAATTAAAAGATGTAAGAAACAAAAAAGTATAATAGTCATATTGATAGTAAAGGTTGGCAGAAGAACCATATAGGACCTAGGAGAATACATATTAAATTGTGTAAGCAGTGTAGAGGTATAGGAATAAAAAACTGGAGCACCTATAAAGAAATGGGAAACAATATGGAGAAGAACATAGTATGAATTAAAAGGCCAGTGTGATGAGGAGAGAGAGAAAGAGAAAAGAATGGAAATAAACAAAGTATTAATAAAAGATTTAAAAAAAAACAGAAGTGTTAGAAATAAACAGCCAGAAAAATTGGGAGCTAAAGAAGGTGAGGTGGAATGTAAGAGCAACAGAAGGCAGAAGATAGAAAGATGTAGGAAGGAAAAGAGATAGTGTTGGTAGCCAAAATAAGTACAGATAGAAAGGAGGAAATGGAGGAAGAGGAAACACAGCAAACAAGAAACAAGGCAGCAGCACCTAATTAAAAAGGGCAGGTGGGGGAGGAGGGATGAAGAGGAAAGGACAAGAAAAGAAAAGCAACAGACAAACGCACAAGCCAGGAGTCAACCAAACACTAAGAAAAAACAGACTTCTCTCTTAAGCCCATGTGGAGCTTGTCAGGCTGCCGGTGTTAATAAATTACCTTGTAGCCTTCTCACAGCAGATTTTGCAGTTGGTTTTAGTGAGAAAACTAAGTTAAATTATATAACAAAAAATAATCTTTTTTTCAATGAAAAAATAAGAGACCCAAGGGAAGCTTATACAAGGATGATGTCTATGTTTTCCCTGTCCTAAAGTATCAGCTAGGTGTTTAATATCCCAGTGGGTCACTACTCCAAGAGGAGCCAAGAATCAAACTAGAGACCTTGTATACCCAAGGCTGAAACTCCTCCACTGAGCTAAACTTTCCTTTTGGGTTCTTTAGCTCTTCAGAAAGAGTCCCTTTCCTTGGGGCAGGATTGACTCTTTGCAATTGTATAAACTGCTGACTAGGAATTCTCCCCCCCACCCCCCACCCCATTTGTCTAACTGCTTTTTCTCCCAGGGCAGCAGGAAGCAATAGCCTGTGAGAGTTCTCTTTTGAAATTCAAATGTGGCCCTGGTGAATTAACTCACCACAGAAAAAAATTACTCTCTGTCTCTTTGAGAGAGAGCACCCACACCTCTAAATATGTCTTGGAAGCCTTTTAAGCACTTCCTACTGTCCCTCTGCCTTAGGTGAGTTGCACAGGGCTAGTTAATTGCCTGATTCCACCTTCACCCAGACCAATTTCCCTATCCCAGGGAGGTTAGGTAAATCAGACTGCCTGATCAGATTTGCCTCCCCCCTCTTCCTGGTTTCTCCTCAAGCCAGCTGGTATGGTCCTCAAAGCTCAAAACAGAGGGTCCAGACAATTGAACCTGCACTTGGGGGACCCCTCTCCACCCTTCACCAGAACCCTCCCACTTTTGGAGTTTGTGTCCTCCAGCTGGGTGACTGGCAAGGGTGAGGGAATGCTTCGGTTTCCTGCCCTGAGGGAGGGGCTTAGCAGTCCCACAGCTCCAGCCTCCAGCATAAGAAAGGCAGGATCTTATCTTGAACAAACACTCTTTTTTTGTCTGACTCTCTCCAGTTTGAAGTCCTGAAGCCTATGCATTGTGAATTCCCAAATAACTCACTCAGGCAGGATTTTGTCCCCACTCAGCCATTTATTTTGTAGGAGAGATGATGTGGGTACATTTAGTCTGATGCCATCTTGCCCTACTCCTCCATTTTACTCTTTTTTTTTTTTAACACTTTTTAAAATTAAAGTTAATAGATCACATAGAACTTTAAATTAAAAAAAAATAAGAGGTTCCCATATAACCCACCCACCATTTTTGTAAATTGTATTTTTTGAAGATACATACATCACAGAAAAGGTTATATTATAAAAAACATAAGAGGTTCCCATTGTAAGAAACAAAGATTAGTTTAGTTTTCACATAAAGGAATGTAATCTGGCAACTTACTGCCTCAGTCTCCCACTCCTGGCTTAAACAGCAACAAAGGAAACCAGCTTAAGCCAGTCCTACAGGGAGTAAAAAAAAAAAAAAAAAAAAAAGGAAGATGCCCCAGAACGAGCTAAACCAATTCCAATTCTGCACCACATTCCATTCCTTATTTCGCAGAGGGGAGCAGGTAAAAACAAAAATGGTTGGAATGTGATGAGGGAAGCAGTTAATCACAAACTTTTGCGGTTAATCACAAACTTTTGCACAGCAAAGTTAGTTCTTCTCAGTTAGGTTGTAACTTCTGAAGTATCCAATCTATGGAGAAACAGAGGAAGGGCTTGTGTGCTAGGCTTAGGGGTATAAATTGTGTCATTTTTCTTTGTTCAGGGCGCTGGCCATGTTTTCTGGTTGTGTGCGCCTTCTTGCAAGATTTAAAATAAATTCTTTTCTTCTCCACAATCAGGTGAGCCTTATTTTCTTCCAGAAGAAGAAGATTTATTTCTAACAGCCATGGGGGCTCATCCGGGATTCTGAGGCTTCAGAGAGCAGACCCCTGGGGTGGATGACAGGGAGGTGTGTCCCGCTGTTTAAGCAGTCTTGGACTCTGCCGGCAGGGGCCTCACCTCTGGCAGCCAGGAGGCTCGAGAACAAACACTTAGATCTGCTGATTGTGGATGAGAAAAAGGGAAGGGAAAATCTGCCTCTTGTTGACCAGGTGACTCCATGCATGGACCAAGGTAAGAACAAAGGCTGTTAAGTATTACCTTGGTGGTTGGGAATTCTGATGAGTCTGAGGTTCACTGTGTGTGCATGAAATGTGTGACATACAGTGGGAAGTGAGTGTGGAGTCCCAATTCGCATTTCCCTTCTCCTGTGAGGGAAAGGTCTGGAAACCGACAAAGCAAAAGATTCAAAAGAAAGAGACCCAGACAAGATTCAGAATGGGAAATAGAGGCAGTGAGTCAACTGGGAAAAAGGGGAAAGGGGTATCTGTAGGATCCCCCAGAGACATTCCCCCAGATAGTCCACTAGGGAGATGTTAAAGCATTGGTCCAATAGTAATCGAACCAAGGGAAAAGACAAGCAGAAAATAGTTAAATACTGCTGCTGTATCTGGACCAAGGAAAATATTTTACTGCCTGACATATTCTGGCCAAAATACAGGGCAGATGAGGATTGGCTTTGTGCTGAGCTTGTACTGTATGTTAATGGAAAAACCCCCCTCTCCAAGGAAGAGTCTGACTATGCCATGTGCTGGTTAAAGGGAAAGGAAGCCACTCTCTATCCTATGAAAGCTGAAAATCCAGGCCCCAAAACTAAGCTTGCAGAAACTGAGGCTGCAGAAACAAAAGCTGCAGAAACTAAACCCTGGGACCCCTGTCTATAATCTCCCTCCTCCTTATGTTCCCCCTCCCCTCCCAGGAGAAGGGCCATTAGATTTGGAGGACCTGGTAGAACCCATTGTAAGCCCTGGGGAACCAGAGAATAAAGTGGGGCCAACAGCCCCACCAGTCACAACCCACCAACAGCTGAGGAAAGAATTGGAACAATATAAGAAAGATATACAAAATTTTCCATTCACCAGAGCATCTGAGAAAAGGGAGTGAAAGAACAAAACTCCATTAAGCCTTTGTATCCACTGAGAGAAGTACCAATGGGGCCAGGGGAGATTGGCTATGTAAATGCCGCACTGACAAGTACTGAAGTAAGAAACTTCAAAAAGAAGATGAAATCTCTAATGGAAGATCCAGTGGGGCTGGCTGAACAAGTAGATCAATTTCTAGGTCCTAGTTTATACACCTGGCCTGAACTTATGTCCATACTGAATATCCTCTTCATGGGAGAAGAAAGAGGAATGGTGCAGAGGGCAGCTATGAAGGAGTGGGAAAGGCAGCATCCACCTGGACAGGGGATAATGGCAGCAGAACAAAAGTTCCCAAACACAGACCCTAATTGGGATAATAATGACCTGGGGAACAAAACACAGATAAAAGATCTTAGAGACCTCATTATACAGGGGATCAAATTGGCTGTACCCAAATCTCAAAACTTGAGTAAGGCCTTTGAAGTAGCCCAGGAGAAAGATGAAACTCACTCTGCTTACCTGCAAAGATTGAGAAACCAAGTGAGGAAATACTCAGGAATGGACCCTAATAATCCTGTGGCTCAGGGAATGTTAAAAGTCAGCTATGTGAAGGGGTCTTGGCCTGACATTCAGAAAAAGATTTAAAAAAATAGAAGGATGGATGGATAAGCCATTAGAAGAGTTATTGAGAGAGTCCCAGAAAGTGTTTGTAAGGAAAGAGGAGAAAAAGCAGAAACAGAAAGCAAAGGTTATGATTAGCACAGTCGATCAAGTGGTTAGGAAAAGACTGGAAATGAGTCAGAGAGGGGACAGGCAGAGGCAAGATAAATAAGCAAAATGGGCCTATTTAGATAACAGGACAAGAAAAAGGCAAGGCTCTGCAGGGTGCTATCATGGTGAAGGCCTAGTCATTTCAAAAAGGAATGCCTGATTTTAAAGAAAGAGAGTCAGGTAATTCCCCTCATGAATTTTGAGGATTAGGGGGGTCTGAGGCTCCTTAGTTCTAATGTTGTGGAATTTAAGAGAAGTTCAATTATTTGAGTATAGAGAGGCCAGGACTCAGCAATGATTTTGAGAAGGAAAAATGGTTTATTGATGGCTGGCCGGACTCGGGGGCTTTCAGTTTGAATCCGGAGCCCTGAACAAGATTTTCAAATGTCTTTTATACAGAGAGGAAAGGCCAAACGGCCCCTTTGTTTCAGTTCTTAATAGGCTTCAATTAGCATATATCTCTTCCACATCTTAGGTAAGCTTTTAGCATGGACTCCAGACATTCTAGATAAGCCTTTAGCTTATTTGGTTTTTGCATTTCCCCTAAATACTTGAAGTTTATAGCTCTTGCATTGTTAAACATTTCCTGGGACTAGAGCCTGTTTGCCATTTTCCCTAAGGGCAGGACTGCAGCCTCTTATCTTTCCACACTCACAAGTCAAACAACTTAGTTATCTCTGAAGAGACAAAGAGCCTTCCACCCATAGCCCACATCATTCCCCCCTTTGTCAAAGTTTACTTGCTAAGCTTTGGCATAATTATTGTTGGAGCTATGAGGTGGATGGCTGTTTGTTGTCTTGACTGATTATTTATCAGTCTTTAGTACAGCATCCAGGACTGTTTTTAGAAGTTTAGAGCTTTTCATTCTGGACAGCAGAATCTTGGGCAGGGGCCTCCCGCAGTTATTCTGCTGCCACTGGCACTCACATGGATTTCCAGTCAGGTTCCAGATCCATCTATTACTTTTATTTTACTCTTAAAGAGTTTACACCTTTAATTTAAAAGGGGTGCTGAAGGGAGACGATCTCTTTTCTGTAACTGCTTCCTGCTGGCCATGGGCTGTAGTCATTGCCTAATAAGGTGTAAAACTCTTAATTTATTCTAACTGGAGGAAGATGGATCTGGCATTCTGTACGAAGTTGGATGAAGTTTTCATATGGTTAATAAGATGTTCACTCTGAAAGAAACAAACTTAATTAAAAATTTGGAATACCCGTTTTTAAAAGAGGACACATTGGATTACAGAGGTAGACAAGGTTAGGTGCCTATAAAGATGGCACTCCTTAAAAGCTGGTGGGAACAGCATATATATATTCTTTTTTAAGTTATCCATCTTTATAGAGAAATTGCAACAGACACTTAGCTTTTTCTGAAGACACATTCCAAGCTGTTCAATGATTGACACTCATTCGCTCTGTCAGATGCTCCTGGTGAACTGGTACTCCTTGGGCAACTGGCTTCACTCAGGATTAGAACACTAATTTGGAAATACTCTTAGTTTTCACCTGTGGGAGTGATCAGAACTACAGAATAAAGATTTTTACACCTTGGTTTTCATTGTACAATTTCTAGCAATTTTGACTTGTTCAATAGGTGACTCACCATCAGCAAGCAAGCCTCACTTTTGCTAACTGAGACTGGCTGAGACTGCCACCTTATTCTATAGACATGTTATTAACTGTTTAGAAAATGATTTTACCAGGAATTTAACATGTCTAATATACTTCTGCACTTGATCCAAAATAGAAAAGATAACATTACAATTATTAGGCATATATTTAGTACAGGATAAAAGTACAGCACTTAATATTAACTAATGTATTACTTAATGCATAAGGACTCAGAGTTGCCATTATTAGTTTTGAGTTTCAGGTTTGTAATACTTTACATGTTATCTCTCCATGAGAGCAGGCCATAATGCCAATTGTGTTTAAGTTTTACTTACAGTCTCCTGGTATCATGGCTCCACTTAGCATGTTCTTCAACGCAGTGAGCAAGTTGCAGCATCCTTCCAGTATTCCAGAGATTTTCCAGTATTCTACTAGCCTGGTGCATAGTGCTCTCTGGCACCATGGAACAGTGCCAGTCTGGAGGTGATATCCATTGTACACTTGGCTGTACCGAGTCATTATTGGCTGCAGGAGCTTGAAACTGCAATATAGTTTCCATCGACTTCAGGAGCAGAACCAGAGACTGATATAGCACATATTTTTAATTGAGGGGTCAGTGACCAGCCTAGCCAATAACTCACATGGAGAGGCCACCTGTAATGTATACAAGGCCTGGTTCGAATGCACAAGAGTTTGACAATGTTAAAGTTTATTCCTTGTTTTATATATATTTTAAACAACTTAACGCAATACATATATCAAATAACTATTTACTTACACAATTTTACTATGAAGATAACAGTAGGTACTTTACTTTAGTAATAGAGGAAAAATATTATTTTTCATTGTTAGAATGAAAACAGAATATTTCCAATAGAATCAAGACAACTTTTTATTACCATTTACTTAAATGTGTATTTTGCAGTGGCCTTCAGACAGGTTTATTATCATGAAGTTATTTCTGCTACCAATACCAATCTAAGTTTCTTTAGTTAACAATGACTTCTACAACTAGAACTATTTAAACATTTTCAGTTTGGAAGATGTTTTTCAAACTCTTTATAATTGACTATAACCGCATTGACTAGACACCTCATGTTTAAATAAACTTACTAAATTACAATTACCAATGAAAGAAATTTACTCTTTATTTAAGAGAGCATATCTACAATCTTTTTCCTTCAGCCTAATTTCACTCACTAAAGATTTCGTACATAATGTTAATTTAGTTTATAAATTAACTATGGGAGATTACACTCAAGTTAAATAAAATTGAAACCATAATAGTTTATGCAAGGAATGTTCCCTTTTTCCCTTACAGGAAGCTAAAAACTTCTTTTCTTTAAGTTATGAAAATTATTAATTTAAAAGCATAACTGACTACCAGGTTTTAAAACACATTACACAATTACTTAATTTTTTAAAATCATAACCCAGGAAAGATCTCTCCATAGTTTTTATGGACTTTCCTTTACTTACTGAAATTTGTTAATAGAGCCACTAATTACCTTATTTTGTTGGAAAGAAATCTTCTGGAAGAAAATAAGGCTCACCAGATTGTGGAGAAGAAAATAATTTATTCTCAATCTTGCAAGAAGGGGCGCAGAGCCAGATATGGCTGGTGCCCCGAACAAAGAAAAATGACACAATTTATACCCCTAAGCCTAGCATGCAAGCTCTTCCTCTGTTTTTCCATAGATTGGATACTTCAGAAGTTACAGCTTATCTGAGATTTAACTTTCCCACACAAAAGTTTGATTTAACTGCTTCCTCTATCACATTCCAACCATTTTAGTTTTTACCTGCTCCCCCCTTTTTCAAATAAGGAATAGAATTTAGTGCTGAAATGGCACCGACTTAGTTAGCTCCTTCTTGGGCATCCTTCCACTGCCCATAGGACTGGCCTAAACTGGTCTCCACTGCTGTCCAACCCGGGAGTGGGAGACTGAGGCAGCAGGCTGCCAGGTTACATCAACATTTTTCTTATGTGAAAATTAACCTAATCTTTGTGTGTTTTGTTTTTTTTTTTGCAATTTATGGCTGACAAAGGTTTTAAACTGGGAAATTACCAGGCAAACTGATTCTTAATTCCCTAGCCTATTAGATAGGTTTAATCTACCACATCTAGTCTTGCCTTAAAAGCTCTTGCAAAGAGGAGGCCCTTTCCCAATTGTTTCCATAATCAGATTTCTATGACTTTTTCATCCTGCTTAGTTCAATTTGGGCTTTAAGAATATTTATAAATATAACTGCATATTTAATTTTTAACAATTTGAATAGACCTCTTTTAAGAATTTTTATTTGTTAATTTGATATTATCCTGATGTATGAAGACATACATTGAGCTTTTTTTTTTTAAAATGGGCAGACACAAAGAGTTAGACACAAACACAACTCATTGATATTACTTGTAATTTGCATTATTTTATATACAGTTTAGCTTAATTAATTAGGGGTCCAGAAATACATATTACTTATATAACTGCATATTTAACCTCAACAATTTGAGCAAATAGGCAGACATGAATAGTTTGACACAACAACATGACTTTAGTTATTTTAAACTTTTCAAAGACTTTTGAAACTCTTCTTAATTTGCACTATGACCATGCAGTTTACCACAAGAATTTTCTTTCTTACTTAATGGATTCTAATAACCAAAATGTTCTCAATGCCTTAGCACCATTTTGTTTTAGAACTTTATATTTTACTTTGAAATTAGCAGAATTTTGGATAAGCAACAAGATTAATTTTATATATATTTACTGAGGCTATTTGAAGCCTCAGGGAGACAGACTGCTTTCTCTCATGAATTGCCACTCTTAGGAACACTGACTGTCAAGGCAGGAGACTTCTCCCCCTCCACCCCCCTTTTGGTTTTGGAGATAATAAAACTCCAGTGGCCATTTAACCTTATTCTATCAGGCAGCAATTTATTTAGTTTACACTTGAATTCATGAGAGAAAGGGTTACTAATACCAGAAGAGGAGACAGTGATGTCCCAGCTCTTCTCAATTATGAAATAACCATAGGCAAAGGCAAAGGGTGAGGTTAGGCTTGAAGTAACCATAAACAAAGGAAAGGTTAGTGTAGAATTTACACTTAAATAATAGTTTCAGGCCAAATTCACCCAGCTATAATCTCAGTTATTGTCTTTCCACTGTTTTATAATATAAATGCATTTATAAATGATTTTAACTCTTAGTTACAGTTTTTATTAATTTTTTTAAAACCTATTAATTTTATAACACCTTTAAATACCTTTCATTCAACTTATAACATATTAAATGAACTTAACCATTACTTTAATTTTTCCTTTAAAGTAAAAGAATAAATCTCTTGCAGTTAGTTTGAAATAAAAGGCTACTTTTCAGGATTTGATTTCTAGAACATAAAATGTTCTTTTAAAAGAGGTAAGACTCTTCTTCAAACATTGAGGATATGATGAGGTTAAAGCACAAGAAGCTATTGATAAAATATTTTCTTTGTATATTGATCTTACTCAATTTAATCATAAAAATTTCCCTTCCACAAACCTTCTACACTTTCAGTATTCATTCAGGTTCTGTCCCACACTCTACTCTTTCCAATAATCAATCATTTTATCTTAGGACAAAATCATTTTCTGTTGCCTTAACAATAAAAACACACTCCATATATCCCACATACTAAGTTACCAGGCAAACTTCTTACAACATATAATTGCCATTAATACTAAACAAGTTTGTTAAAATAATGAACTTTTCTTCACTTTAAATACTTAGTAGCATGTAATACCAGAAACAGTTTTTTTGGAAGCAAGTTGGCAGGGGAGATTGGCTGCCGAAAAAGTTTGTTATAAAATTGCCTTTTATTATTATTATTATCAATTCAGTTTTGTTAAATAATGACTTTCTGCAATTACCACTTAAATACCTTAAACAATGCTTTGTAAAACTTTTATAATTATTTATACCCTTAAGACAGATTTTACCTTCACAGAACACATTCTCTCACTTAAGGTTACTATAATACCTTCTAAGAACCTGAGCAGAATGCAAACGTATTTTGGCTTTGACACCCTGAGGGAACTTTACTGCATTTATTCTGATTCTGCTTTTCACCTCCTTCACTTCCCCCCCTTCCAGGCAGTCAGGCGCACAACAAACAGGAATGCGGCTTATGAATAGAAGGGTGGACTCACTGGAAAGGGGCAAGCCACTCCCCCCTTTCCAGCTTTCAGCCAAAATGGGCAGACAGAACCTACTCAAATTTGGCAACTCTCCCAGGAACCCAGCCGCCCCGACTGGGACATTCCCAACAAACTTGGGTGCTTGGCGCGGACACAGATGGCCTCCAAGCCCCGGCAAAGGGCCAGACCAGAGACAAGACAGCAGAGCATGCACAAACATCTAGACTCCTCAGCTTTTGCCCCAGAATCATTTCACCCCCTTGCCAATGGCAAGGGAGGGCTCCAGCTCAGCTGTAATTCTACTTTATGTAAGGACACAACTCCAACACTAACATTGAGCTGACACAGACAGAAGCACAAAGGTCACTAATCTGACTCACAAGTTTATATATTTATTTTCACCATGGCTGCCCCCACAGCCATCACAAACCTCAGAACACTTAACATTTGGTATAAAGCGAATTCATTCACAAATTAGTACCATAACAAAAGATTTCAGCTAGACTTTTCCACTGTTTAAACTTTACACCCAGACCAAGCTCCACCAGAAAAGCCGATCCATTTTCCTGTAACCAAGTTTTGTTTTCCTTAATCTAGACCAATTTCCAGGACATTAGGACTTGAACCTATAAATACCCTTCCTATTAAAATCGAGACTCCACTCCTTTAGTGGATATAAGACCAGTACCAGATTCTAACATGCAGTTAGACAAACCCAAAACACCAGGGCTTTTCCCCGGTTTTCCTCCTTTTCCCAAGCCTAGAGAGAACGGCTTCCCCCCAGCCTTCTGGGGCTACTAGGGTTCTCTCGGGAGGTGATCAGCCTCCCCTTCCTAGCAATTAAAGCTAGGGCCTTCCAGACTGTGCTCACCCGGGGAGTCTTACCTTCTTCCATGTTCGGAGTTCTTTTTCGTTCCCAGAATCTTTCTCTTCAGACCTTCCATTGCCCCTCGATTTTGTCGGGAAGATTCTGGTGGAGCCCACATCTTTTCTGGATTAAATTTAATCCAGGGGTGCCCAGATTTGGGGTTCACCTGAGTCCTCCCGGCTTCCTCGGGGATTTGGAAGGGGCAGCAAAATGCTATCATCTCTGGCCTTCATTTATTATCCCACCAGAGTCACCAAAAATGTTGTGGAATTTAAGAGAAGTTCAATTATTTGAGTATAGAGAGGCCAGGACTCAGCAATGATTTTGAGAAGGAAAAATGGTTTATTGACGGCCGGCCGGACTCGGGGGCTTTCACTTTGAATCCCGAGCCCTGAACAAGATTTTCAAACGTCTTTTTTTTTTTTTTTTTTTTAAGATTTATTTATTTATTTAATTTCCCCCCCTCCCCTGGTTGTCTGTTCTTGGTGTCTATTTGCTGCGTCTTGTTTCTTTGTCTGCTTCTATTGTCATCAGCGGCACGGGAAGTGTGGGCGGCGCCATTCCTGGGCAGGCTGCTCTTTCTTTTCACACTGGGCGGCTTTCCTCACGGGCGCACTCCTTGCGCATGGGGGCTCTCCCACGCGGGGGACACCCTTGCATGGCACGGCACTCCTTGCGCGCATCAGCGCTGCGCATGGCCAGCTCCACACGGGTCAAGGAGGCCCAGGGTCTGAACCGCGGACCTCCCATATGGTAGACGGACGCCCTAACCACTGGGCCAAAGTCCGTTTCCCCAAACGTCTTTTATACAGAGAGGAAAGGCCAAATGGTCCCTTTGTTTCAGTTCTCAATAGGCTTCAATTAGCATATATCTCTTCCACATCTTAGGTAAGCTTTTAGCATGGACTCCAGACATTCTAGATAAGCCTTTAGCTTATTTGGTTTTTGCATTTCCCCTAAATACTTGAAGTTTATAGCTCTTGCATTGTTAAACATTTCCTGGGACTAGAGCCTGTTTGCCATTTTCCCTAAGGGCAGGACTGCAGCCTCTTATCTTTCCACACTCACAAGTCAAACAACTTAGTTATCTCTGAAGAGACAAAGAGCCTTCCACCCATAGCCCACATCACTAAAGCCCACCGAAAGCCTTTAGTAAATCTAAGGGTGGGCCCATACCAGGAGGAAATTACATTTCTAGTGAACACTGGCACAGCCCAATCCTCTGTAATTCATCTCCCCAGAGGGACCAAATTCTCGGGCAGTTCCCCTACAGTCTCAGGGGTAAAAGGAGAAAGATTTGAAGTCCCCATTCTTTCTCCCACTGATATTTGTTAGGCAAACAATCAAATTGTAAGCCCTTTCTTGTACATACCAGAAGCTGGAACTAACTTGTTGGGAAGGGACTTAATAGTATTCATGGATTTGGATTTGGAAGTAAGGGATGGGCAGATAGAAGTAATCTTAGCCATGCTCACTAGAGAAGATGAAAGATATCAGAGAGGAAGTGTGGGTAAAAGAAGTGAATAGAGGGGGTTTGCAGGTATGCCCTATTAAAATCAAATTGAAAAAGGAAGGGGAAATTATTTGTCAAAGGCAATATCCCATTCCCCTTAAGGGGAGGCAGGGACTTCAACCCATCATCGAAGGCCTCCTTTGGGATGGACTCTTGGAGCCCTGCATGTCTCCCTTCAATTCTCCTATCTTGCCTGTTCAGAAATCAGATGGTAGTTGGAGGCTGGTACAGGATCTAAGGGCCATTAATCAAATCATTCAGGTTCAAAATCCAGTAGTCCCAAATCCATACACTCTCCTTAGTAAGATCCCCTGCCATCATAAATGGTTTAGTGTAATAGATCTAAAAGATGCCTTTTGGACCTGTCCCTTTAACCCAGAGAGTAGAGACTTGTTTTCCTTTGAGTGGGAGGATCCCTTTACAGGAAGAAAACAGTATAGGTGGACAGTTTTACCCCAAGGCTTCACAGAATCCCCCAACCTCTTTGGGCAGGAACTGGAAAAAGTATTGGAGAAATTTGCAGTCCCACCTGAAGTTTCCCTTTTACAATATGTAGATAATATGCTATTATCAGGTGAAGAAAGGCAGATAGTGGTCCAAACCACAAAGAGCTTATTGAATTTCCTGGGGGATCAAGGGCTAAGAGTATCAAAAGGTAAGCTACAATTTGTAGAAAAGGAAGTCAAATACCTGGATCATCTCATTAGTAAGGGAAGGAGGAAGATCAATCGAGAAAGAATTCAGGCCATTACTGAATTACCTCTTTCCTGGACAAAAAGAGAACTAAGAAGATTTTTTGGATTGGTGGGATATTGTAGATTATGGGTAGATTCTTATGCATCCCAAACCAAAGGGTTATACCAAAAACTGTTGGAGGAGGAGCCTGACAAGTTAGAATGTAAGGAGGAGGAAGTAAAGGCCTTAGAAGGGCTCAAGCAGGCATTAGTGCAAGCCCCTGTTCTAGCCCTTCCCTCCCTTGTGAAGCCTTTCCATCTGTCTGTGACAGTAGATAAGGGGACAACCTTGGGAGTCCTAACCCAGATCTGGGGAGGCCAAAGGAAGCCTGTGGCCTTCCTTTCCAGAATCCTGAATCCTCTCTCCAGGGGATGGCCAAGGTGTGTTTAGGCCATGGCAGCAACTGCTCTCTTAGTAGAAGAAAGCAGGAAGCTGACCTTTGGAGGGGCCTTAGTTGTTAGCACACCTCATCAGGTCAGGACTGTTTTGTCTCAAAAAGCAGGAAGATGGTTAACAGATTCCCCAATTCTGAAATATGAGGTTATTCTAATGGGAAGAAATGATTTAATACTGACAATTGATCATAGTCTGAACCCAGCTTCTTTCCTTTGGAAAAGTCCCAATCAAGTAAAAACTCCTGAACATGATTGTCTCGACTTAATTGAATACCAAACCCGAGTCCTGCCTGACCTAGAGGATCTTCCCTTACATTTGGGGAAAAATTGTTTATAGATGGGTCTTCTAGGGTCCTGGAAGGAAAAAGGCATAATGGCTATGCTGTTGTTGATGGACTAACTTGTGAAGTGAAAGAAGCTGGCCAACTGCCCAATGATTGGTCAGCTCAAACTTGTGAGCTGTATGCATTAAATCAAGCCCTTAAATTGTTAGAAGAAAAAGATGGTACAGTCTACACAGATTCTAAATATGCCTTTGGCGTAGTCCACATCTTTGGAAAAATTTGGGAAGAAAAGGGATTGATCAATAGCAGAGTCCATGTGGAACTAGTAAAACAAGTGTTAGCCAGTCTGCTTTTACCAAGGAAAATATCTGTGGTACATGTAAATGGGCATCAGAAGTGTCACACTTTTAAAGCAAAAGGCAATAGATTGGCAGATGAAAAGGCCAATGAGGCTTCCCTCTGTTCCCCTCTAGAACTAATGGTCCTGATACCCTCAATCCCCAAAGAAATTGGAATCTCTGTATTCTCTGAAAAGGAAGTAAAAGAACTAAAACAACTGGGGGCAACCTTAGATAGCCAAGGGAAGTGGCTCCTCCCAAATGGCCAGCAAATGTTGAATAAGCAAATAATGAGGGAAGTACTAGCGGTTTTGCACCAAGGGAGTCACTGGGGAGTACAGGCCATGTGTGACCTAGTTCTCAAGCATTTTGGGTGTATAGTCCTTTATACTATAGCCAAGCAAATAAGTGAACGATGCATAATCTGTCAGAAAGTTAATAAGAAAGTTTTAAGGAAGCAAGTGCCAGCAGGGCGGGATCCTGGCCTCAGACCATTCCAAAGGATTCAGGCTGATTATACTGAAATGTCCCCTGTAGGTCGATTAAAGTATATTCTGGTTATTGTGGATCACCTGACAGGGTGGGTAAAAGCATACCCTCTTGCTTCAGCTACAGCATCAGGGACTTCAAAAATAATCCTTGAAAAACTCATTCCCCAATATGGATTAGTAGAAAACATAGATTCAAACAATGGTAGTCACTTTACATCTAGAGTATTGCAAAATATTATGCAGGGTCTAGATATCACATGGAACTTCCATACACCCTGGCACCCACCATCCTCAGGGAAAGTGGAAAGAATGAATCAAACCTTAAAAAAAACTCTCGAAGTTAGTCTTAGAAACCAAATTACCATGGGTTAAATGTTTACCTATAGCTCTGTTAAGGATCCAAACTATCCCTAGGAGGGAACTGGGAATTTCTCCCTATAAAATGCTTTTTGGCCTGCCCTTCCCTGGAAAGTCTGGAGAACTCCCCTCCTTTGAGTTGAAAGATCTCTTTCTTCAAAATTATATACTGGCCCTGTCTTCTACTTTGTCATCCCTCAGATATCGGGGTTTGCTGGCTCAGACTCCACCTCTTAAATTTGCAATCCACCAACACCAACCTGGCAGCTGGGTCCTAATCAAGTCATGAAAAGAGTACAAACTCCAACCAACCTGGGAAGGGCCTTATCAAGTCTTGATGACAACTGAAACAGCAGTCTGAACAGCAGAAAAAGGCTGGACTTATTACACCCGAGTAAAGGGACCAGTACCTGAACCGGACAATAAGTACTCAACAACTTCATCTGAGTCTTGGAAAATAATTTCAGCCCCAGATCCCTTAAAAATTACACTGAGAAAACAATAACTGGGGGTGGGGGGGAGAGGGGGAGGAGGCTGAGCTGTGTATTGTCCTGGTCAACAATGGCCCTAGTCCTATCAGAACACCAAAGGAAAAATTCAGATTTTAAGTTACAGGTGAAAATAATCTTACTAGCCATGATGTTTCAAACCCTAGAAGGAACTAGCCCCATCAAATTAATTGTAAATGTAACTGAAGGTCTGGAGTCCCAAACAGTGCAGTTTGATGCCTGCCAAGTAATAGACTGTGGAAATTTAAAGCACCAGAGATGGCTGAGTGGGGAAAACAAATACCTATGCCCAGAGCCAGTGGGGAATGGTTACAGTTGAGCCCCCTCTTGCCCCTCCTAGAATAATGTATGATGTACTACCCAGAATAAGGGATGAACCATAAATATGGGTTAGTTTTCACCAAGTTCAAGGCCATTAAAGAGTAAGATAACATTTTATAAAGGTAATACGCCACCAGACTGCAAGGGTCTTCAGTGCAATCCAGTAGTACTAACTATTAAGAAAGCAGACAATGTAAAAACTAGGAGTAGTGGCAAGAACCAAGTGGTGGATAGAGTCTATGGAATGGGAACAGATGTTACAGGTAAAGGTCCTCTGGGGAGGTTCCATATCCGAGTCCTTCCTCCCCCTGTAGATATGACATCGACAACACCCTCTCCAGCCAACCCTTCAGAAATACCACAGGAAAACCCACCAAAGGCCGGTTCCCCAATTCAAAATAATCCCAAAGCAGTTAGAATACTTAAGGCAAAAGATTTAAAGCAAACTATAGAAATAGAAACAGGATATGGGTACACAAATGCCTGGGTAGAATGGATCAAATATACAGTCCAGAGTCTAAACAAAAGCAACTGTTAGGCTTGTGCAACAGGCCACCCCACAGCTCATATTGTACCCTTTCTGCTCGGTATGGAAAAGCATGAAAAGGAGTTTAAGTGTATGATACTCCTCTTTCAAAATGCTACTCCTGGTGAAAATTATAGTACGTTGTCCTCTTTCTTCCCACCAGTCAAAAACAGAAACATCAAGGCCATACCTGCCTCGCGTCTGGGCCCAGGGAATCACTCTGCTTGTCTCTCTAGACAGGAGAAAGGATTCCAAGACCTTAAAACTATGGCCTCGTGTACATAAGTGTAATATGTAAGCAGCGATTGTACTAACAATTTCTCCAGTTTAGTCAGACCTCGAGCAAACCTGTAGTAGTACCATGGAAAGGGTGTTCTCCAACCAATACTGCCTGAGAGGTGCAGAATCTGTGCTCTAGTCCAATTGGCTATCCCATTCACCCTGGCATTTAAAAAAGAAGCAAAAATATCATCCCAGGGATGGAGAGAGAAAAGAAGTTTACTTGGTTCTTTTAATAACTGGATCTATTTAAACAATATAGGAATTCCCCGAGGAGTCCCAAATGAGTTTAAGGCTAGAAATCAGGTAGCAGCTGGGTTTAAATCATTCTTGTTCTGGTGGGTCACCATTAATAAAAATGTAGACTGGATTAATTATATCTATTATAACTAACAGAAATTTATTAGTTACACCAGGAAGGCAGTTAAAAAAATCACAAAACAATTAAATGCTACTAGCAGAATGGCATAGGAAAATAAAATGGCCTTAGATATGATGCTAGCTAAGAAAGGGGGAGTCTGTGTTATAATTGGAGGTATTTGCTGTACATTCATCCCCAATAACACTGCCCCTGATAAAACTATCACTAAAGCTTTACAAAGTCTAAGAGCCTTATATGAGGAATTAGCAGAGAATTCTAGCATTAGCAATTCACTCACAAAATGGCTTAAAAATTGGTTTGGAAAATGGAAAGGGGTTGCACTGTCCATCTTAACTTCCCTCATTATCTCAGCTGGGGTGCTTAGCAGAGTCAGATGCTGTATCATTCCATGTGCCCGAGGGCTAGTTCAAAGACTCATTAAAACTGCCCTAACCAAACAAATACCCATACAGTGTAGGCAAAACAATCTGTACCCCCTTCAAGAAAGAGATTCTTATGATAAAGAGTGTGAAATAGCTCTTAAAGAATTTAAAGAACAGAAATGTGAAAACTAAAAAAAAAAAAAAAAAGGAATTTAAAAAGAAAGAGGGGCAATTGTAAGAAACAAATATTAGTTTAGTTTTCACATAAAGGAATGTAACCTGGCAGCCTACTACCTCAGTCTCCCACTCCTGGGTTAAACAGCAACAAAGGAAACCAGCTTAAGCCAGTCCTATAGGGAGTAAAAAAAAGGAAGATACCCCAGAAAGAGCTAAGCCAATACCATTTCAGCACCACATTCCATTCCTTATTTGGCAGAGGGGAGCAGATAAAAACAAAAATGGTTGGAATGTGATGAGGGAAGCAGTTAATCACAAATTTTTGCATGGGAAATTTAGATCTTCTCAGATAGGTTGTAACTTCTGAAGTATCCAATCTATGGAGAAACAGAGGAAGGGCTTGTGTGCTAGGCTTAGGGGTACAATTGTGTCATTTTTCTTTGTTCGGGGCACCGGCCATGTTTTCTGGTTGTGCGTGCCTTCTTGCAAGATTGAAAATAAATTCTTTTCTTCTCCACAATCGGGTGAGCCTTATTTTCTTCCAGAAGAAGAAGATTTATTTCTAACACCATATACCCCCTACTCCCCCACCCCACTCCTCCCACACCAAAATTTCCCCCATCATTATGGCACACTCATCGCACTCAGCAAATATATTTTGGAGCACAGCTGCACCACATGGATAATAAATAGTTTATCCTGTCATTCACACTCTCCCCCAGTGCATTTAGTCAGTTATGGAAGGATATATAATGTCCAGCATCTGTCCCTGCAATATCATTTAGGACAACTCCAAGTCCCCAAAATGCACCCTCATCATGTCTCTTCTTTCCTCTCACTGTCACAGTAATACTGTGGCCACTTTCTCCACATCAATGATACAATTTCTTATGTTACTATTCACAGTAGTTTCATAGTAGAATATCAATAAGTCCACTCTAATCCATATTTTATTCCTCCATTCTGTGGACCCTGGGATGGCGATGTCCACTCCACCTCTAGATCAAGAGGGGCTTAGATTCCACATGGATGATGGCTGCAATTCTCCTGCTTCCAGTTGTAGGCACTCTTGGTTCTTATGAGCAGTCTTCTCTCTTCCTCTGTTTGTTTAAAATTGACGTAAAATTTAAATACAGTTAAATATATTGATCTTAACTGAGTGATGTCAAATTTTTCAAACCTTTTATCACCTTTCTCTACAGTATCTAATTAGCCTATGAAGATATGAATCTTTTCAAATAATCTGTAAAAATAATCACTATTCATTTCAATCAATAACCACCTCCCAACATATTTTCCCTCATTCTCATTTTCTTTCCTCATACATTCATTTTGCCACATCTTGAAATTCATAAAAATGAAATACATTGGAATCAATATTTCGGTGCCTGCATCCTTTGCTCACAATATTGTTTTGTGATTCATTCTTGTTGTTTGGTGTATCGGCAGTTCCCTCATTTTTTATCATTTACTGCGGTCACCCCTCGGGCTGAAGTGTGGTTTGCTGGCCTGGCAGGGGAGCGGCCGCGGTAGGCCTAATTCCGCTGCCCCCATAATAGGGTGGTTGGTCGGGCCCACCGCCACCCCTGAAGGAAGCTCGGCATGGGCACAGAGTGCCCTCAGGTCTCCCCTTCTCGGCAGCCATGCTTCCGCAGCCGCCCCTCCTCCCAGATGGCGCCACCCGATGCCTTGTGGGGTGGCACCCTTCTTCCTTCTCCCTGCGCAGGCGCAGGGCAGAAAATTCCAGTCTGCCCTTTTCCCCTCCCCCGACAGCAGCAACAGCCAGGTGTGGATGGAAAAATCAGGCCCGCCCTTTTCCCCTCCCCCGACAGCAACAGCCAGGTGTGGGCGGAAAAATCCAGCCCGCCCTTTTCCCTTCCCCCGACAGCAGCAACAGCCAGGCGTGGGTGGAAACTCAAGTCTGCCCTCCACCCCAGCAACAGCAGCCACCAATCCCTAAACCCTGCCCCTTCCCCCAGCAACAGCGACAGCCAATCCCTAACCACCACACCCTCCCCCGTCCAGTACTGCCCACTGACCTTTTGCCGGCAACCAATCAGAACAGGGCGTGGCTTCGACCAATCAGCCTTCCCCAGCCCCTATAAAACTGTTGCCTCTCCCTCAGTAAAGGGAACTTGCGTGTTTACCTTGTCTCCGCGGTAGTTCTTCTGCCGTGCGCCCTCCAGTCCTGAGAGCCCCTGACAAGGGCCTGGCCTCCCTTGTCCCCAGTTCGTCGCCTGCTTCTCCGGGCGACCCCTTCATCGCCGGCTTCTCCAGGCGACCCCTTCGTCGCCGGCTTCACCGGGCGACCCCTTCGTCGCCAGCTTCGCCGGGCGACCCCGTCAGCCGAACCGCGCAACCCCTTGTGAGACCGATCCCTCGTCTGCTGCCGGACCAACCCCTCATCCCAGGTGGGACCGACCCTTCGTCCCAAGCGGGACCGACCCCTCGTCCAGAGCTGACTGACCCCTCGTCCGCAGCCAGACCCCACCTCTACCGACCGAGCAAGCCGCCGCAATTTACTCCTTTGAAACTGAATGACCATATTACAAAATATTTATGCACGTTCCTCTTGGTGGATGTTTGGGTCCTTCAAGTTTGGGTTATGAGCTAAAGATATTAAGAGTATCCATTATAGAAAGACATGTTTTCCTTTCCTCTGAGTGATAGAAAAGGAAAGCTCAATCCCATAATATCCTTCACAGCCCACTAATTGCTTCATCAGCTGCTTTTGGCACACATGGTTCCTTTGGACTTCTTGAAGTGTTCCCATCCCTTATTCCTGGTTCATCACATTCTCCTTTTTTGTTTTATCATCTGGACTCTCTTAGCTTTGCATGTCTATTACTTAGAAGATATACATTATTTTTCTATTCTTTTAGTAGTTATATATGAAAAGACAACATTTTTCATTGCCTTTATCAAATCTAACATAATCTACTTTGCATTTCCAGAATGATAATCATTTTACTTAGAGAACTTGTAAGGTTTACTGAAAAATCATGCATGATTTTTCCAATATAATCACCCATATACACACTGCTTCCTTACTATCAGCACTGTGCATGTTTGTGGGAACTTGATGATTTGTTCAATAAATTTTGCCCATTTTTAATTGGGTCATTTGTTGATTTAATTGGGTTATTTGTTGTTGAGTTGTAGAATCTATTTATAAATCATGGATAGTAAACCCTATCAGATTTGTGACACCCAAATACTTTCTCCCTTTAAGCCACCTGCCTTTTCACCCTTTCAGACCTTACCCCTACCTCATACCTTAAAAAAAAATTAACTGAAAATGATCAAAGACCTAAAGAAAAGTGCCAGGACCATTAAACTCACAGAAGACAATGTCAGGAAGTATCTTTAGACCTTGGGCAGAGCAAATGTTTCTTATTTACAATGGAAGCACTTACAATGGAAGAAAAATAAATGGAAAGTCCTCACAATCAAATCATTTGTGCTTGAAAAGATTGGTCAAGAAAGCAGCCTACAAAGTGGAAGAAAATACTTGGAAACCATATACCTCGTAAGGGTTTACTCTCCAAAATATATAAAGCAAAACCACAACTCAAGAATGAAGATGAACAAAATGGCAAAATGGGCAAAAGACTTAAGACATTTTTCCAAAGAGCAAGCACAAATGGCTTAAAAGCACATGAAAAGATGCTTTCCACAAGTAGCTATTAGGGAAATGCAAGTCAAACCACAATGAGATATTATAACACACCTACTAGAATGACCACTGTAAAAAATACAAGAACCAGAAAACTGCAATTGCAGGAAAGGATGTGGAGAAGGAGGAAAAGTCATTCACTGCTGGTGGCAATGGAAAATGGGGTAGCCACTGTGGAAAACAGTTTAGCATTTCCTAGGAAGCTAAGCATGAAATTGGTATATGATCTGGCAATCACGGTACTAGGTTCATACTCAGGGGAACTGAAAGATGTAATGTGACTAGACCTTTGCTCACCAATACTCCTAAGTGTCCATCCACCAATGAATGAAAGAGTGAAATGTGATATATACATACAAAGGAAATCAATGGAAGATCTTATTCATGTAACATTATGGACTTTTCAAAATAATCCATGCAGAGAAAGACAAATATATTATGATTTCACTAATATCCACTAATAAGCTAACTCATAGGGTTATAATCTATAATATAGGTTACCCAGAGATGGAAGGAGTGTAAAAATGGGGAGCTAACACTTACTTTGTGAAGAATTTTTCATTATTTTGATTACAAATGTTTGGAAATGGGTAGAGGTGATGTAGCATATTATTGAGAGTATAATTTAATTGACAGCGGTCAATTATGTGAGTAAATGTGTTTAAAGGGGAAGTTTGGGGTCATGTATGGTAATAGAAGGAAAGCTACAGGATAGAACATGTGTATAGCACAATGAACCATCTAGTGGATGGTGACTATGGTTAATAGTAGAAATACAAGAAATGCACATTATTACAAGTACTAACAATAGGGCAGAATATGGAGAAAAGATAAGTGTGCAAACTAGGGGTACAACTGTCAGCACTGTTTCTCCTGGCACTCTGGCTCTATGATGAACACAGGCTTCCTTATCCCACTGAGCTATTACTTCTGAGGAGACACTGAGGATTGAACCTTTCATTCAAAAGTGGTGAACCTGGAATAACATTTACAACCTTGAAACCTCGTCATGAGTGATGAATGACTTAATACTAATAATAAGTCTAGCTTTGAATTTCTTCTCAGGATTCCCTTAATCCTCTCAGGCTAAGTTCCAGGTTGGCCCTACAAATTTATTTTGATTGGATGAGCTGGGAAATTCTAGCTTAAATATTTTGGACCCCTGGCTTGGAGACTCGGGTGGAATAATAAGGTATTCAATGTGAAATAGGGTAAAAATTCTCAGAATGACTTTCAGAAGCATGAGGATTTGGCAGGTTACCCCAATAGTGAGGACCACATGGTGCTGAAGTCAGATCTCCAGAAATAAAAGCCCAATCCAGGCAGAGAGAGTATCCCAGGTAATACCGTGGTTGGCATGAACTTTTATTAGCCAAAGGGCAAGCACAGCCCTTGCTTCCTATGCCATGAATATGTGCAATCAATCAGGCCAATTCCTGAGCTCTCTTCAGGGCTTCATGACTAGCATTATTATATATGGCTAGAATTATTATCTTAGTGATGTCAGCTGTTTCCCTGGGAAAGGAGCTCCTTGCTCCTCCCTCAGCTTTCCTTGGAGGTGTGTCATTTAAATAGAAAGCAGAAGTGCTAGATTGGTATGGGATGGGGAGTGTAGATTTTCTGATCTTGTCCAAGAGGGATTTCTTCCTGATACAGAACTCATACTGCAGCACTCTTGCATGGGAATAAAAACTGTTCCATGTAAAGATATGATATATCTTTTAAATTTGTATTTTTTATTATTTTCAAATAGACCATTGAATTTGTAAAATTATTTGTAAGTATACTGTTTACCTTCTTCCCAAGAAAGATGAAAATCTCATTTTATTTTCATTTTACATCTATTAAAAGTTTAAGTAAAATATACTTTTACTTATAACATAAGTTTCTTGGCAATATACTATTGCAAGTTCTAATGCTTTTGTCTTAAAAAAAACTGACTGAACTGCATATTGCGATGGTTTTCTCGGTCAGTAGAGGTGGGGTCTGGCTGCGGACGAGGGGTTGGTCCAGCTCTGGATGAGGGGTCGGTCCCGCTTGGGACGAAGGGTCAGTCCCACTTGGGACGAGGGGTCGGTCTGGCAGCAGACGAGGGATCGGTCTCACAAGGGGTTGCGTGGTTCGGCTGACGGGGTCGCCCAACGAAGCCGGCGATGAAGGGGTCACCCGGAGAAGCAGGCGATGAAGGGGTCACCCAGAGAAGCAGGTGACAAACTGGGGACAAGGGAGGCCAGGCCCTTGTCGGTGGCTCTCAGGACTGGAGGGCGCACGGCAGAAGAACTACCACGGAGACAAGGTAAACACGCAAGTCCACTTTACTGAGGGAGAGGCAGCAGTTTTATAGGGGCTGGGGAAGGCTGATTGGTCCAAGCCATGCCCTGTTCTGATTGGTTGCCGGCGAAAGGTCAGTGGGTGGTACCGGATGGGGGAGGGGTGGTGGTTAGGGATTGGCTGTCGCTGTTGCTGGGGGAAGGGGCAGGGTTTAGGGATTGGTGGCTGCTGTTGCTGGGGTGGAGGACAGACTTGAGCTTCCCGCCCACGCCTGGCTGTTGCTGCTGTCGGGGGAGGGGAAAAGGGTAGACTGGATTTCTCCACCCACACCTGGCTGTTGCTGCTGTCGGGGGAGGAGAAAAGGGGAGACTGGATTTCTCCGCCCACGCCTGGCTGTTGCTGCTGGTGGGGGAGGGGAAAAGGGCAGACTGGAATTTTCTGCCCTGTGCCTGCGCAGGGAGAAGGAAGAAGAAGGGTGCCGCCCCACAAGGCATCGGGTGGTGCCATCTGGGAGGAGGGGCAGCTGCAGAAGCATGGCTGCCGAGAAGGGGAGACCCGAGGGCACTCTGCACCCATGCCGAGCTTCCTTCAGGGGTGGTGGTGGGCCTGACCAACCACCCTATTATGGGGGCAGTGGAATTAGGCCTACTGCAGCTGCTCCCCTCGCCAGGCCAGCAAACCACACTTCAGCCCGAGGGGTGACCGCATTTCCCCCTTCTTTTCAAATAAGGGCCAGGATGGCAGCAGCAACAAGTAACCGAGGCCCAAGAGGCAGTAAGCAATGAGGGAAGCGGGGCTGAAGAGGGAGGTGAGTATGACGGGGATACAAATGTACAATTTGGTGGGCGGTATCTTGCCGTTGCAAGCAAGGGTGGCCAATGTCCAATTCTCATTGATCTCGGTGGCTATAAGGTCTATCTGTTGTTAAAAGTCCCAAATGACAGCGCGTTACAGGTAGTTGATCTCTTCTTGGCGGCGAAGAGTGGTAGAGGCAGACTGTGTGATGGTCTGGAGGATCGCAGTGGTGAGGACAAGTCATGTCAGGGCACCAGCGATGGTGGTGGCGGCAGCGTCGGGAGTGGTGGAGACGTAGGCGAGGACAATAAGAAGGCCAAAGTCTTCACGGGTGTGAGAGAGGCCGATGTTAATGGGGCGGGCCGACATGGGGCGGCCCAATCTGCAACGCAGTGGGGGTTCAAGCAAAAAAAGGAGGGGGGCGGGGGACGAGAAAGGACACTTTGGATGGCTGAGAAGAGGAGTGAGGTCGAGACAGGAGGAAGCTCCACAAGCCACAGGCCGGGGAAATCGGGTTGCGGGCTGTTTAGCGGGGCTGGCGAGAGGGGTTAGTTTGGCCAGAGGTGGCGAGGGAGAGCATAAGGAGAAGGAGAGAGACTATGTTAATTGGCTCGGCAGCATGGCGAGGGTTGCGGCATCTGCACTGACGGTAGAGTGCGAGCAGTGAACGGACTTCAGGGTTGGATGGTTGCCTCTCGGGGTGGAGGGTGAGCTGGCTCAGTTGGTGCTGGATCACTCGCATCTGGCGCCGTGTCCTGTGGGACATCCGCTGCTGAGGTGGCGGGTTTGACGTATCTCCTGGGGACCCAGATTGGCTGAGCGGCATCCTTGAGAGCGCGGCGATGGGAGCCGAGGTGCGCGGTGAGACGAGGGGTCGGAGCCGGTGGGGCTCCGACGGTGGTCGCGGGCCAAGAGAAGGCCCCGACGAGGGGAGGGTGGAACGATGAGCAGTGGAGCAAGGCAAAGGGGAGCAAGCACGGAGGGGAGGAAGCAGAGGTGAAGGCAGGGGTGGGGGTGCTCAGGCACGCGCTCCTGAGAGTTTTATTGGTGCCTCTTAATCATAGCGGGTCGGTATAAGTCCCTGACATGGAAGGAGAAAGCCATCCAGCGATTCTCCCAGACCGCCGTGGATCATATGAGGTCACCAAGGTTCAGGAGCAGCAATGCAGAGCGAAAAGATAGGGGTGAGAAGAGAGGAGAGTGTAGGGCTATGGTAGGGTTACTTCAGACATGCAAGTGCGTGCTCCCGAGAAATCCAAGGTTCCTCTTAATCATAGTGGGTCGGTATAAGCCCCCGACATGGAAGGAGAAAGCCATCCAGCGATTCTCCCAGACTGCCATGGATCGTATGAGGTAGCCAAGGCTCAGGTAGCAGCAATGTTGCACGAGAGAAGTCCCAAGGTGAGAAGAGAGGAGGGCATAGGGCTGTGGTAGGATTACTTCAGACGTGCAAGCGTGCGCTCCCGAGAAATCCAAGGCTCCTCTTAATCATAGCGGGTCAGTATAAGCCCCCGACATGGAAGGAGAAAGCCATCCAGCGATTCTCCCAGACCGCCGTGGATTATATGAGGTAGCCAAGGCTCAGGTAGCAGCAATGTTGCATGAGAGAAGTCCCAAGGTGAGAAGAGAGGAGGGGGGTGCTGCCAGGTTATGGAGTGAGGCTGTGGTGGAGTTGCCTTGCCCCACGTTGTGCTGTGGTGGGGTTGCCTTGCCCCATGTTGGGCGCCAACTGCGACGGTTTGCTCGGTCGGTAGAGGTGGGGTCTGCCTGCGGACGAGGGGTTGGTCCAGCTCTGGACGAGGGGTCGGTCCTGCTTGGGACGAAGGGTCGGTCCCACTTGGGACGAGGGGTCGGTCTGGCAGCAGACAAGGGATCGGTCTCACAAGGGGTTGCGCGGTTCGGCTGACGGGGTCGCCCGGCGAAGCCAGCGATGAAGGGGTCGCCCGGAGAAGCAGGTGACGAAGGGGTCACCCGGAGAAGCAGGCAACGAACTGGGGCAAGGGAGGCCAGGCCCTTGTCGGGGGCTCTCAGGACTGGAGGGCGCATGGCAGAACTACCGCGGAGACAAGGTAAACACGCAAGTCCACTTTACTGAGGGAGAGGCAACAGTTTTATAGGGGCTGGGGAAGGCTGATTGGTCGAAGCCACGCCCTGTTCTGATTGGTTGCTGGTGAAAGGTCAGTGGGTGGTACCGGATGGGGGAGGGGTGGTGGTTATGGATTGGCTGTCGCTGTTGCTGGGGGAAGGGGCAGGGTTTAGGGATTGGTGGCTGCTGTTGCAGGGGTGAAGGGCAGACTTGAGTTTCCCGCCCACGCCTGGCTGTTGCTGCTGTTGGGGGAGGGGAAAAGGGCAGACTGGAATTTTCTGCCCTGCGCCTGCGCAGGGAGAAGGAAGAAGAAGGGTACCGCCCCACAAGGCATCGGGTGGTGCCATCTGGGAGGAGGGGCGGCTGTGGAAGCATGGCTGCCGAGAAGGGGAGACCCGAGGGCACTCTGCGCCCATGCCAAGCTTCCTTCAGGGGTGGCGGTGGGCCCGACCAACCACCCTATTATGGGGGCAGTGGAATTAGGCCTACCGCGGCCACTCCCCTCGCCAGGCCAGCAAACCACACTTCAGCCCGAGGGGTGACCGCAGCATATATGTTCAACCTACAATTTCATATGTAATACATATTATACAGATAAGAACAATAAAAGAAAGTTTATACTTATAAGATCAACACAAAAATTGTAACATAAATATATGAACAGATTAAGAAATAAAGAACATATATGAACATATACGTAAGTCTCTTAAGTATATGAACAATCTTGTCAGTAATAGTATTTTCTTTCATGCTGAGTTTCTTTAAAGAGAAAGTTCGATAGTTCTGGTGTGTTCCTCAAGTTGAAACTCTGTGTGTTGAAGGAGGAATTGACTATGGAAGAAATCACTTGTCTGTGCAGGAGGTGAAAAGAGAAACTCCAGGCCATTGAGGAAGTTCTGTTGAACCACTGCTCTAAAAAACTCTCCAATGGACAAATTGGAGAGGGTCATTCCTGCCTGATGGCTCTGCAGGCCTGAGGGGAGCAGAAGCTCAGTGCTGCTTTAAGACCGACCCAGGCCCACTGCTGCAGGATGGACCATCAGGGAGGGGAAGGGATCGCAAACACACTGAGTATGGAAAAGCGCCTGGTGCTGCAGTGGTCCTCAGGACCTCTTCTTGTGCCTTCAGTGTTTTCAGCAACTTCTTCATCTCTTCTTCTTGTCTGGAACATCTGGATCTCTGTTCCTGTAGTTCTAGGACCACTGATGTTAATTCCTCCTTCAACACTGCTGTTGTTCCCTTAGCCTTTCTGTAGGTGTCGATTAGGCTGGACATTTTTAAACTCACTTTCTGTAGCCAAGCTTCCTCTAAAGATGACTTAGTCTCTGCATACCTCCTGTTCACAGCACTCATCTTATCAAGAAGTTGACACTTTTTGACCATCAGTGTAGCTAGTGTGTTCGCAGGCTGTTTTTCATGTTTTATATAAATTTGGCTTCTAACAAACTGCTCAAGTCTGAACAAGAAGAGACACACCAGAATGCCGAAGAAGGATTTAAATGCCCCCGGGTCCCCCAGGAGGCTGTGGAATGTGAGGTATGGAGTAGTGCCACTATGCTTCATCGCCACCTCTCAAAGCTTCCCTAGGATCGTCCAAAAGACAAGCTCCACAGAGCACTACAAGCCCTCTGTGCCACTGATACCATCACAGGACTCTGCAAAGTAACCCTGGATCCACAACAAACCCCAGAGAACTCCCCAACATTCTGCGTGGAATCCACAAGCAACTGACAGCCCAACTGCTCATCACTGAGGTGGTCAGTGGGGTAATGATACTGAAAATAAAATGTGCTTATCTCCACTGTACTCTTATGAGCAGTCTTCTCTCTCTCTCTCATTGCTTGTTTAAAAGTGATGTAAAATTTAAATATAGTTAAATGTTTTTTTCTTAACTGAATTTTCCAACCTTTCATCTCCTTCACCTACAGTATCCACTTTCCCTATCAAGAGAGGAATCATTTCCAAGAATCTGGAAAATAATCCCTATACACATCAATCTATAACCACCTCTCAACATTTTCACTCTCATTATTTTCTATCCGCATACATTCATTTTGCTACATCTTGAAATTCATAAAAATGTGAAATAAATTGGCATATTTTGGTGCCCACATCATTTGCTGAAAATAACTGTTTTGAGATTCATTTTTGTTGTTTGGTGGATCAATACTTCCCTGTTTGTTTGTTTTTTATCATTGAATCCTTTTAAATTAAATGACTATTACAAAATTCTTGTTCTTTTTGGTGTGGATATTTGGACCCTTCAAATTTAGAGTATTATGACCTAAAGGTATTACAGGTATCCTTCATTTAAGGACATGTTTTCCTTTCTGCTGAGTGATAGAAAAGGAGAGCTCACTCCCAAAAGATCCTTGACATCACACTAATTGCTGCGTCAGCTGCATTTGGCACAGTTGTTCCTCTAAAATTCCCCAAGTCCTCCCATCACTTATTTTTGTTTCACCACATTCTCCTTTCTCTTCTTATCATCTGGACCCTCTAGTCTTTCCATGTCTGTCTCCCCCTGCTGGTTTGTGTTTTCTTCCAAAAATTCCTGAGCTTTAGTTTTGTTTTCCCCCAGGGCTCCATACTTGGACCTCTTTCCTTCTTCAGAAATGGGTTCACTTGCTGGTCATCTGATTTTGGCTTTAAGTTCCATCTATCCTGGCATGAGCATTAACCCTTTTTATCTAACCCAATTTTTCCATACAGTCCAGATTTACACAGAGTTGTATCCAGGACATCCCACTTCTGTGTGTAATGTGCCAATGCCAAACTCTAGACTCCTCCCCCAAACTTCTCCTTCTTGGTCTTTCCCTTTTCCATAGTCAGCATTTCCCTCTTGATAAGTGTTCAGGCCAAAGCTTTGTGGCCTTTCTTGACTTCTGTCTTTCCATATCACATCCATCCTTCACTTCTTATATTTATCTGGTCCCTTCTACTTTGCCTTCTCTTACTCTTGTTAGAGCTTGCTTCATTGCTGACAGGATGACCGTGGTTGATTCGTACATATCCTCCTTCTCCTGCCTCAGCCCTTCAGTTCCGTAAGTTCATGAAAAAGAAGTGTATTTTTCTCTTTGCCATGTTTTACATAGATGGCTGAAGGAAAAGTGTGCATTAAGTAAAATATTATTCATGATACTGAAGTAGTCTCTCCTTCTTGTTGGTAATTTTTCTTCTATTCCATCCCTTGCTTAGAGAGTCATCCCAGAATCTCCTATTGGGATTTGGGTTTGGCTCTTACTTGGCTTTTACTTGTTGTACTTCTGTCAATTTGCAAAAGCTTGCAAATAGGTGTACTTCAATTTTTGGTATTTTTTTCTGGAATTTGAACCTTGTAATGATATGTTAAGACCCTACAATTCTGGTACTTTTCCTTAATGATTGTGTACTTGTTATTGCCATACTGACACAAGATTTACTTATATTTGTGTTTATCTGTGATTATGTAAAATCTGTATTTTCCTGCCAAACATGCTGTTTACCTTTGATTTTTTTCAGAAGGTACCTGGGATTGAACATGGGAAGCAGGTGCTCCACAACTTGCATTACATCTGCTCCCCCTTAGATGGGTTTTGTTTTTTTAAATATAGAATTATTTTTTTCATTTATTTCTCTCCCCTTCCTGTCCCTCTATCCCCTAGTTGATGATAAGAGTCAGGAAAAATTGTGGGGATGAATCTTCAGACATTGCACTGGGCAACGATTTCTAGACTTTACACTCAAACACATACAATGAAAGAGAAAGAGATAAATGGAACCTCCTCACAATCAAATCATTTCTGCCAAAAGGACCTGGTCAAGAAAGCAGCCTATAAAATGGCACACGTGCTTTCCACCCCCACCCTATTAAAGAAATGCAAATCAAAACCACAATGAGATTTCCTATCACAAGTACTAGAATGGGCAGTATAAAAAACAACTAGAAAATTTGCAATTGTTGGAAAAGATGTCGAGGAAGACAAACAGTCATGAACTGCTTGTGCAATGTAAAATGGGGCAGCCACTATGGAAGACACTTCAGGAGTTCCTCAGGAAGCTGAGGATAGACTTCTTACATGATCGAGCAACCATGCTACTGGGTTCATAATCAGAGGAACTGTAAGATGGGATGTGAACAGATGTTTGCTCACTGATGTTCATAGTGGCTTTATTCACAGTTACCAAAGAATGGAGAGAAGTGTCCAGTGAATGGATAAACAAAAGATGATATATATAGGAATGCAATTTGGATGTAAGAAAGAATAAAGACCATATTCATGTCACATTATGGAGTTTCTTTTGTGTAAGCCAGGCACAAAAAATATGATTGCACTCATATCAACTACTTACAAACACTAGCTCATAGGGTTATAATCTACACTTATATATAGACTACTCAGAGATGGGAGGAGTGTAAAAATGGGGAACTAACACTTAATTGTGCACAATTTTTCATCAAGTTGATTGGAAATCTTTGGAAATGGACAGAGGTGATGGGGAGCACATGATCATGAGTATTGACAGCACTGAATTACACGTGTACATGTGTTTAAAGGGGAAGTTTTTGGTCATCACTGGAAGGAAAGCTAGAGGGTAGAACATGGGTATAACACAGTGAACTATGTGTGTGGGATGACTGTGGTTAAAAGTACAAATATAAGAGTGTTCTTTCAGGAGATATAGCAAATGCACATCACTATTACAGGTACTAACAATAGGGTGGAGTAGGGGGAAATATAACTAATGAAAACTACAGGGTTTACTTAGCAGTAATATTTTAATACTGTTCCTCCATTGCACTAGAGATAGCACACCAATGCAAAGTGTCAACAAGAGGGGGCGATATGGGAATATTGTATTTTTCATGAGTTTCTATAAACCTATAACACCTCTAATTAGAAAATCACCACAATAAAAACCGTTTTCCTATATGAAGAAAACCAGACACAAAGGACTGCAAATGGTAGAGGTCTTTTTTGTTTAAAGTGTAATTATAAGTAAACCTATAGACACAGAATGGTTATTAGTGGTTATGTAGGGTGGGAGAAGGACAGAGGAATTGAGAGGTAGCTGCTGTTGGTTATGGGGTTTTCCATTTGGAATGATGAAAATGTCCTAAAATTGCTTGTGGTGATGGTTCCACAACCCTAATTAAATTGAGAATCATTTGGTTGCACACTTTGGATGAACTCTATGTGTGATAATATCTCAATAAAATTGCTATAAAAGACTACTCCATCAACCCACAGAAACACACTAAGACACAGGCCCCACCTAAACACACAGAGTTTCTTGGACAGGTGTATACCCCTAATAGCTAAGTGTGAGTAAGCAACCAGGAACACTAGATATTTGAGGAGATTTGTAGTAGGAAACATAGAGATCAAACATGCACACTAAAAAAGGGAGTGATGAAAAGAGAAAAAATTATAAAGGACTTTGGGAAAAAATATTATTGCCATCAGTGAGATAAGGGGACACAGGTTATAATGAAAGGATATGCATATATAACTTCATACATGTGTATTTGTATGTACATATATATGTCTGTGTCATATGCACGTAGTGGTTACTGCAATCACCATTGCAGAGACAAACTCACAGACTTTGCCACTCATGACATGGCTCTCCTGAAAACTAGTAGATGGGGGAGCCCCTATACCCACCTCTGCAGTACTCGGCACAGGAACAGTATATTTTCTGATCCCTAGAAAGGGCAGCATGAACCCAATTGTTACAGTTTGAAGCTATCTGTGGATCTCAGAACAGGTCATATCCACGGAGGCAATTCCTAAATATAATGTAAATGAGAACAAATAAAAGAAAATTTACACTTAAAAGATACAAAATGTTAAATTATAAATATAAGGTTAATAAATATGCAAGTGATCAAATATAAACAAAGAGCTAAGTCTTGAATAGTTTCTTAATTATATTAACCATCTCATCAGTCATACTAGGTCCTTTCATGTTGAGACTCTATAATGAGAAAGCCACATATTTTTGGTGTGTTCCTCAAGTTCAAACTGTGTGTGCTTGAAGGGGGAATTGACCAAGGAGGAAATCAGTGTGTGTCCAGGAGGTGAAGATAGAGGATCTCCAGCCCATGGAAGAAGTTCTGTTGATCCACTGGCCTCAAAGACTCTCAGTGGAATTGGAGAGGGTCGTTCCTGCCTTTTGGCTCTGCAGGCCTGAATGGAGCAGAAGCTCAGTGCTGCTTTAAGAACAACCCAGGCCCACTGCTGGAGGAGGGAACATCAGGGAGTGGGAGGGATTCCAAACAAATTTAATTTGGAAAAGTGCCTGCTGCTCTGGTGGTTCTCATGACCTCTTCTTGAGACTCCAGTGTTTTCAGCATCTTCTTCGTCTCTTCTTGTCTGGAACATCTGGATCTCTCTTCCTGAAGTTCTAGGACCACCGAAGTTAATTCCTCCATCAACATTGATGTTGTTCCCTTAGCCTTTCTGTAGGTGTCAATAAGGCTGGGCATTTTAAAAGTCACTTTCTCTGGAAGGAGACATGGCTCAATTGATAGAGCATCCACCTACCATATGGAAGATCCAGGGTTCAATACCCAGCACCTCCTGGCCCGTGTGATGTGTTGGCCCATGAGCAGGACTGCCGTGCACAAGAAATGCCCTGCCACACAGGGGTTCCCCACATAGTGGTGCCCCACATGCAAGGAGTGTGCACCGCAAGGAGAGCTGCCCCACGTGAAAAAAGCACAGACCACCCAGGAGAGGCACCACACACATGGAGGGCTGACATAGCAAGATGATACAAAAAAAAAAAAAAAAGAGACACAGTTTCCAGGTGTTGCCTGTCAAGAATGTATGTGGACACAGAAGAACGTGCAGCACACAATGGGGGAGAGGAATGGGAGAGAAATAAATAAAATAAATCTTTTAAGAAATAAATAAATACAGTTGCTTAGTCTAGCCTAGCATCCCCTAAAGATCACTTACTCTCTGCTTACCTCTTGTGAGCAGCACTCATCTTATCAAGAAGTTGACATTGCTTGTCAGTCAGTGTAGCTATTGTGTCTTTCTGCAAGCTGCTTTTCATGTCTTATAAAAAGTTGGCTTATAACAGACTGCACAAGTCTGAACAAAAATATGAAACACAACAGAATGCTGGTGAATATTGACACATGCCCCAGTTCCCCTGGAGGCTATGGAATGTGAGGTCTGGACTAGTGTCATTGGGCTCCTTCCCTACCTCTCACAGTTTCCCAAGGACCATTCAGAAGACACTTTCTGTTTATGGGGATGGACATTATCCATCATCATCTCCTGGTTAGTTTTCCTGGGTGAGTCCAATGAATTGGAGAGTAGGTGTTGCAACACTTCTGTAATTCAGGGCTCAACCGACACATGGATGGACCAAAGGTTGAAGTCTTGGACATACATTTATCAAGTATAGTGCTAAATATAGGTTCAAATAAAGGGGCTGAAGAGCCATGTGTAGAGATCCTATAAATGAGTGTGACTCTGTATATTCTTATGAATATTTTTCTCTCCATCTCTGTTTTTTAAAAATTGATGTAAAAATTTTAAATAGTGAAATGCACTGATCTTAACTGCATGCCTTGTCATAATTTTAAAACTGTCATCCCCTGTCCCTACAGTACTAATGACCCTATCAAGGTATGAATCATTTCCATTAATCTGGAAAATAATCCCTATATCCTTCACTCGTTACATACCCCCCAACATATTCAGCCATGTTCTGATTTTCTATGATCACAAATCAGTTTTGCCACATGAAATAAATTGGAATTTACATTTTGGTGCATGCATCTTTTGCCCAAACATTGTTTCAGAATCATTCATATTTGGTAGATCAGCAGTTCTCTCATTTTTTATGATTGTGTTCTTTGACTTTGAATGACTATATTACAAAAGGTTTATTCATGTTCCTCTTGGTGGATATTTTGGTCCTTCAAGTTTGGGATATTTTGACCATCCATGAATATGTCCTTTATATCAGGACATGTTTTTCTTTCTTCTGGGTGATAGAAAGGAAAGCTTAATCCCAAAAGATCCTTCACATCTTAACTAATTGCTTCCGTATTATCAACAGTTTGTGTAGGATCTTTATTAAGTTGGTTAAATTAAGTCTTCTACCCATTTTTAACTTGAGAGATTTGTCATTTTAGTGTGGAGCTGTAGAATCTCTATATATCATGGATATTGAACCTTTATTGGATATGTGATTTCCAAAATCTTTTTCCATTAAGTTGGTCTCTTTTCCACCTTCTCACACCTTACCCCTAACTAACACCTTAAATAAAAATTAATTGAAAATGAACAAAGACCTGAAGATATGATCCAGGACCATAAAACAGAAGAAAATGTGGGGAAGAACCTTCAGATATTTTGCTGGGCAACTGTTTCTTAGACTTACACTCAAAGCACATGCAATGAAAGCAAAAATAGATAAAGGGAACCTCCTCATAATCAAGTCATTTGTGCTTAAGAGGACCTGGTCAATAAAGCAGCCTGCACAATAGAAGAAAATATTTGGAAGTTGAATGAAAATGAGAACAAAACATATCAAAACCTGTGGGACAACACAAAGACACTGCTAAGAGAGAAATTTATAGCCCACAATGCTTATATTAAAAAAGAAGAAATAAGGAAGCAGTTGTAGCTCAAGTGGTTGTGCACCTGCTTCCCACATGTAAGGTACAGGGGTCAATCTCCAGCTCTGGCACCTAAAAACAAACAAACAAAAAATCACAGCTAAAATTGAACTAACTGCACATCTGGAGTTACTAGAAAAAGAACAACAAACTAATCCTAAACCAAGCTGAAGAAAAGAAATAGTAAAGATCAGAGCAGAAATAAATGAAATCAAGAACAAAAAACCCTTGGGAAACGGACTTTGGCCCAGTGGTTAGGGTGTCCGTCTACCATATGGGAGGTCCACGGTTCAAACCCCGGGCCTCCTTGAGCCGTGTGGAGCTGGCCATGCGCAGTGCTGATGCGCGCAAGGAGTGCCGTGCCACGCAAGGGTGTCCCCCGCGTGGGGGAGCCCCCACGCGCAAGGAGTGCGCCCATGAGGAAAGCCGCCCAGCGTGAAAAGAAAGTGCAGCCTGCCCAGGAATGGCGCCGCCCACACTTCCTAAGCCGCTGACGACAACAGAAGCGGACAAAGAAACAAAAAAGCAGACAAAGAAACAAGACGCAGCAAATAGACACCAAGAACAGACAACCAGGGGAGGGGGGGGGAATTAAATAAATAAATAAATCTTAAAAAAAAAAAATAAGAACAAAAAACCCATACGGAATGGGAAGCAGCTGTGGTTCAATCAGTTGGGCTTCCACCTACCATATGGGGGGCTCTGGGTTCGCATTCTGGGGCCTCCATATGAAGGCAGGCTCCCCTGTACTCTGTGGTGAGCAGCCGGCCCTGGCACCACAGAGGGCTGCCCAGCCTGCAAGCACTGTGGAGTGCTGCTGCCCACAAGTGCCTCGGAGACCTGACTCAGCCAGGTGATGCAACATAAAAGGGAGACAAGAAACAAACAAACACAGGAGAGCACGCAGTGAATGCACACAGATACCAGAAAATGAACAAGCCACAAAGAGGGAGGGGGAATAAATAAAAAATAAATACAGACACAGAAGACCACACAGTGAATGGACACAGAGAGCAGACAGCAAGCAAATTGCAAGGGGTGGGGGATATGAAATGAATGAATAAATGAATGAGTGAATGAATGAATGAAAATTAAATAAATGAATGTATGCAATAGGGAGAATCAACAAAATGAAAAATGAAAAGTTGGTTCTTTGAGAATTTCAACAAATTTGACAAAGCCTTATGGAGAGTAGTAATCAAAAAAGATGCAAATATATAAAATCAGAAATGAGAGGGACACATTACCACTGGCCCTGCAGAAATGAGAGCTCAAAAAGGGATGCTATGAACTACCGTGTGCAAAAATCTAGACAATGTAGTTGACATGGACAAATTCCTAGAAAATGCACAAACTTATACTAGGGGTTCTGAACAAGGGTTCAACACACCCCCCCCAAAGGTCTGTGGGAAGATTACAGGGGGTCTATAAGCTTGAAGGAATTTTGAATAATCCTAAATTTTAATTTAAAGACATGCCAATGTTAAGTGTCAAAAACTCTGCTGCTACATTCTGAGAAAACACTCGTGGTTTTCACCTGACTAGCAAAGGGGTCTGTGGACCAAAAAAGGATAAGAACCCCTGACCTTCACTCACTGTAGAGGAAATAGGAGATCTCAACAAACCAACCACAGGTAAAAACATTGAAATAGTCATTAAAAACCTCCCAAAGGGAAGCAAATTTGGCTCAACTGATACAGGGTCTGCCTACCATATGGGAGGCCCAGGGTTCAAACCCAGGGCCTCCTGACCTATGTGGTGAGCTGGCTCACATGCAGTGCTGATGTGCACAAGGAGTGCCATGCCACACACAGGTGTCCCCAGCATAGGGGAGCTCCATGCACAAGGAGTGCACCCCATAAGGAGAGCTACCTGTACAGAAAAATACAGCCTGCCCAGAAGTGGTGTCGCACACACAGAGAGGTAATGCAACGAGATGATGCAACAAAAAGAGACTCAGATTCCCAGTGCCACTGACAAGAATACAAGCAGACCCAGAAGAATACACAGTAAATGGACACAGAGAGCAGACAACTGGGGGGGAGGGAAGGGTGGAAATAAATAATAAATCTTAAAAAAAATACCAAACTTACCAAAGATGAAAAGTTCAGGAACAGATGGCTTCACAGGTGAATTCTTCGTCATTCAAAGATGATCTAATACCAAACTTGCTCAAGCTTTTTCCAAAAAAATTGAACAGGAAAGAACGCTACTAAACTGATTCTATGAAGCCAACATCACCTGAATATCAAAACCAGATAAAGATACGACAGAAAAGAAAATTACATTCCAATATCTCTAATGAATGTAAATGCAAAAAAGTCTTCAAAAAAATACTTGCAAACCAAATAAAAAATCACATTAAGAGAATTATCTCCACAGTCAAGTCGGTTTTATCCCAGGTATGCAAGGGTGGTTCAACACAAGAAAATCAATTAGTGTAATAAACCACATCGATAAATTGAAGAGGAAAAACCACATGATCTTCTTGACTGATGCAGAAAAGGCATTTGTCAAAATACAGCACCTTTTCTTGATAAAAATACCCAAAAGATAAGAATAGAAGGAAGCTTTCCCAGTATGGTAAAATGTATATAGGAAAACCCTACAGCTAGCATGGTACTCAATGGTGAAAGGTAAAATGTTGTGGGCAACTGGCTTACCTATTTGTTACTTCCTGTTATTATACATGATGTTGCAATTTCTTCCTGTTATTGTGAATGTTACCTTATTGTAGATGTTACAGATGCTTCCTATTGTGAGCTGATTGCAGCAATAGAAAGCTTTCCTGCTGAGATCAGGACCAAGACAAGGATGCCCACTCTCACGACTGTTATTCAATATTGTACTAGAAATTCAAGCTAGAACAATTAGGCTAGATAAAGAAATAAAAGGCATCCATATAAGAAAGGAAGAGGTAAAACTTCCACTCTTCACTGAGGATATGACTCTATACCTAGAATCTCCTGAAAAATTCATAACAAAACTATTAGACCTAATAGACAAGTTTGGCAAAGTGGTAGGATACAAGGTTAATAAGCAAAAATGAAGAGCGCTACTATACATTACTGGTTGCGACGGTTTGCTCGGTCGGTAGAGGTGGGGTCTGGCTGCAGATGAGGGGTTGGTCCAGCTCTGGACGAGGGGTCGGTCCCGCTTGGGACGAGGGGTCGGTCCCACCTGGGATGAGGGGTCGGTCCGGCAGCAGACGAGGGATCGGTCTCACAAGGGGTTGTGCAGTTCGGCTGATGGGGTCGCCCGGCGAAGCCGGCAATGAAGGGGTTGCCTGGAGAAGCAGGCTACGAACTGGGGACAAGGGAGGCCAGACCCTTGTTGGGGACTCTCAGGACTGGAGGGCGCACGGCAGAAGAACTACCGCGGAGACAAGGTAAACACGCAAGTCCACTTTATTGAGGGAGAGGCAACAGTTTTATAGGGGCTGGGGAAGGCTGATTGGTCAAAGCCACGCCCTGTTCTGATTGGTTGCCAGCAAAAGGTCAGTGGGCGGTACTGGATGGGGGAGGGATGGTGGTTAGGGATTGGCTGTCGCTGTTGCTGGGGGAAGGGGCAGGGTTTAGGGATTGGTGGCTGCTGTTGCTGGGGTGGAGGGCAGACTTGAGTTTCCCGCCCACGCCTGGCTGTTGCTGCTGTCGGGGGAGGGGGAAAGGGCAGACTGGATTTTTCCACCCATGCCTGGCTGTTGCTGCTGTCGGGGGAGGGGAAAAGGGCAGACTGGAATTTTCCGCCCTGCGCCTGCGCAGGGAGAAAGAAGAAGAAGGGTGCCGCCCCACAGGCATCGGGTGGCACCATCCGGGAGGAGGGGCGGCCGCGGAAGCATGGCTGCCGAGAAGGGGAGACCCAAGGGCACTCTGCGCCCATGCCGAGCTTCCTTCAGGGGTGGCGGTGAGTCCGACCAGCCAACCTATTATGGGGGCAGCGGCTTGGCCTGCCGCGGCTGCTCCCCCGCCAGGCCAGCAAACCACTCTTCAGCCCGAGGGGTGACAGCAACTGGTGTGCAATCTGAGAAGGATATCAGAAAAAAAGTTCATTTATAATAGTAACTAAAATAAAATATTTAGGAATAAAATTAAGCAAAGATATAAAGGGCCCATATTCAGAAAACTCCAACACATTGCTAAAAGAAACCAAAGAAGGCTTAAATAAATGGACAGCCTTTGTTCCTGGACTGGAAGAGTAAATATCATTAAGATGTCAATTCTACCCAAACAGATTTACATATTCAATGCCATTCCAATAAAAGTCCTGTCACCCTTTTTTTGTAGAGATGGAAAAACCAATTATCACATTTGTTGGAAGGGAAAGTGTCCCTGAATAATTAAAAATGCCTTTAAAAAGAACAAGGTTGGAGGACTCTCACTTCTGGACTTTAAAGGATATTATCAAGGGAAGCGGATTTGGCTCAACTGATGGAGTGTTCACCTACCATATGGGTGGTCCTGTGTTTAAATCCAGTGCCTCCTGACCCATGAAGTGAGCTGGCCCACACGCAGTGCTGCTGTGCACAAGGAGCACCATGCCATGCAGGGGTGTGCCCCATGTAGGGAAGTGCCACATGCAAGGAGTGCATCCTCTAAGGAAAGTTGCCCCCACATGTAAAAAAACCACAGTCCACCTAGGACTGACACCACACATGCGGAGAGCTGATGCAGCAAGATGACACAATGAAAAGAGACACAGATTCCCAGTGTCGCTCACAAGAATGCAAGTGAATACAGAAGAACACACAGCAAATGACACAGAGAGCAGGAAGGGGAGAGAAATAAATAAATAAATAGATCATTTTAAAAAATAGAAAAGTGAAGGATATTACCAAGCTAGTGGTAAAAACAGCATGGTGCTGGCATAAAGACAAATTAACTGAAGGAAACAAATTAAGAATTTGGGAAACGGACTTTGGCCCAGTGGTTAGGGCGTCCGTCTACCATATGGGAGGTCCGTGGTTCAAACCCGGGGCCTCCTTGACCCGTGTGGAGCTGGCCATGTGCAGTGCTGATGCACACAACGAGTGCCGTGCAATGCATGGGTGTCCCCCGCGTGGGGGAGCCCCACGCACAAGGAGTGCACCAGTGAGGAAAGTCGCCCAGCGTGAAAAGAAAGTGCAGCCTGCCCAGGAATGGCGCCGCCCACACTTCCCGTGCTGCTGACAACAACAGAAGTGGACAAAGAAACAAGACGCAGCAAATAGACACCAAGAACAGACAACCAGGGGAGGGGGGGAAATTAAATAAATAAATAAATCTTTTAAAAAAAAAAAAGAATTGAGAAGTAGACCCTCACATCTATGGTCAAGTATTTTTGATAAGCCTGTCAAGTCTTCTGAGCTGGACTAGAACAGTCTACTCCCTTGGTGCAGGGAGAAATTGATATCCATAGCCAAAAGAAGAGGACACCTATCTCAAACCTTACACAAAAATTCAAAATGGGTCAAGACCTAAATATAAAAGAGACAACCATAAAAGTGCTAATAGAAAATGCAGGAAAACATCTTTGACATCTTGTGACAAGTTGTAGTTTCTTAAACTTTACACCCAAAGCATGAGCAACAAAAGATAAAATAAATAAATGGGACTGCCTCAAAATTAAACACTTTTGCACCTCAAAGGATCTTGTCAATTCAATGGGAGAAATCTTTGTCAATCACTTATCCAGGCTAGTGGAAGTGTTTTGGGCCTGGAATCCCTACACTACCCAGTGGCTTTAACACAATGAGCTCTCTCGGCACTGGGTATGACCCGTCAGCCACTACATTCCCTCCTGATGGGAGAGTTTTTCAAGTTGAATATGCTGTGAAGGCTGTGGAAGATAGTAGTACAGCTATTGGAATCAGATGTAAAGATGGTGTTGTCTTCGGAGTAGAAAAATTAGTCCTTTCTGAACTTTATGAAGAAGGTTCCAACAAACAGCTTTTTAATGTTGATCGGCATATGGGAATGGTGGGAGCAGGTTTGTTGGCAGATGCTCATTCTTTAGCAGACATAGCAAGAGAAGAAGCTTCCAACTTTAGATCTAGCTTTGGCTGTAACATTCCACTCAAACATCTTGCAGACAGAGTGGCCATGTATGTTCATGCCTATACACTTTACAGTGCTGTTAGACCTTTTGGATGTAGTTTCATGTTAGGGTCTTACATTGTGAAGGATGGTGCACAACCCCATATGATTGATCCATCGGGTGTTTCATATGGTAATGGGGCTGTGGCATTGGTAAAGCCAGGCAAGCTGCAAAGACAGAAATTGAAAAGCTTCAGATGAAAGAAATGACCTGCCGTGACGTTGTTAAAGAAATTGCAAAAATAATTTACATAGTACATGATGAAGTTAAAGATAAAGCATTTGAACTAGAGCTCAGCTGGTTTGGTGAATTAGTTAAAGGAAGACATGAAATTGTTCCAAAAGATATAAAGGAAGAAGCAGAGAAATATGCTAAGGAATCTTTGAAGGAGGAAGATGAATCTGATGATAATATGTAACATTTACATCTGCTTCTGTTTTAAATTTCTATATAGTTCCATGTAAGCTATTTAGCCCAATGGATTATTATATACCCAGTAACAAGTTTTCATTAAAATTTGTCTTATAATCATTGATGTTTGCTTTATATCTGCTTAACAAAATATTTGCTTAACAAAATTGGTGTGGGCAATTGAAAACCCAGTACTCAGATTTAAAATGCCTGCTTAAACATTCCTTAGAGGCTTTTGGATCATATGAATTTAAAATTCCAGTCCACTAATGTAGAAGCTAAAAATAACCTTCTGGGCAGTTGTTGCCCAGTTTTGTATTTAAATGATGTTGGTTATCCTCCTCTCTTAAACTCTAGGTATAATTTAGAAAAACAGATCCTACAACATGTGAGTCAAAAATGTTTCTCTTTTCCTTTATTGACATAAGGAGGAATGGATTTAAGAATTAAAGATCTGAATCTGTCACTTTAAAAAAAAAATCACATATCCATTACGGGTTTAATATCCAAGATATACGAAGAAATTATACAACTCAAGAGTAAAAAGACAAACTTCCCAATTAAAAAATGGGCCAAAAACTTGAAAAGAAAATTGTCCAAAGAAGAAATACAAATGGTGAAGAAACCCATGAAAAAATGTTTTTCATTGGCAGTTAGGGAAATGCAAATCAGAACTACATGAGATATCATTTCACACCTATTACACTGGCTACTCTTAAAGTTGGAAAACTGAATGTTGGAGAGGATATGGAAAGATGGAGACACTTATTCACTCTTAGTGGGAATACAGAATGGTACAGTCTATTGTGGAGGAATTACTGGCAGCTCCTAAGAAGGTGAATATGGACCTAGCATGTTACCTGGCAATATCATTACTATGTATGTGCTTGGAATAACTGAGAGCAGAGACACCAACAGACATCTGGACATTGAAATTCACAGTGGTTTTATTCATGATTGTCAAAAGTTATAAGCAACCTGGGTGTCCATCAACTGATGAATGGATAAACAAACTGTCGTGTATACACATAATGGAATATTATGCAGCTGTAAGAAGAAATGAAGTTGTGAAGCATATGACAACATGGATGAACCTAGAGGACATTATGTTGAATGAAGCCAGACACAAAAAGAAAATTACTGTATGATTGCACTATTATGATCTAAATATAAAATATAAACTCATGAAGTTAATAATTAGAATATAGGTCACCATAAAAGAAAATGATGGTAGAGAATGGAAAGCTGAGGATTAATGTGCACATAACTGTTAAAAAGGTTATTTGTAAATCTTTGAAAATGAATAGAAGCACATCATGGTGTTTGTAATTAGCTGAGCTATATATGGGTATGACAGTGGTTGAAAGAGCAAGTCTAAGGTCATGTATATTACTAGAAGGAAAGTTAAAAACTGTACCATGGGACTTCATAAGACAGTGAAACCTAACGTAAAGCATGAATGTGGGTGATATTGCATATATAAGACAGTTTTTGCAAAATAAAAATACAAATATACAGAAAGAAAGATAAAGAATAACAGCTTTGTACAGCAGGGGAAACAGAGAGATTTCAAGGGGATGAGTTTTTTGGGGGGTTTGTTTATTATTATTATTATTGGAATAATGAAAGTGCTCTAAAATGATTGAAGTAATGAATGCACAAATATGTGATTAAATGGAATACCATCTATCAGTTTGTAACAATTTACACCTTATTAATATGTGTCAATAAAATGGATTTGATTAAAACAATGCTAAAATAAAAGAAAAAATAAAGAATTTTAGTCTTCAAAAGACAACATGGAGAAAGTGCAGGTCAAGCCAACTAGTGGACAAATACTTTTGTAATCCATATATCCAAGAAAGGACTCATAGTCTTAATATAGAAATAACCTTTACAAATTAATAAGAAAGGCAAAGACTCCAGTAGAAAGATGGAGAAAACACTTGAAAAGGCCCTTCATAAAAGTGTTTTAACAAGTGACCAATTAAAGTATGAAATAAAGAATCTTCTTCAGTCACAAGGCTTGTTTTTTGTCTTTGTTTTTCGGAGGCACCAGGAACCGAACCTGGGATCTCCCTTGTGGGGAGCAGGTGCTCAATCACTTGAGCCACATACACTCCCTCCTCACTTTTTAAAAATTATATATTTCCTCCAGAGTATTCTTGCTTTTAGTCCATAGATATCCAGTGCATCTGGGTTCCTACTTAATCTCAAGGATCCAGAAATTTCCTGGGACAAAGAATTCAGTCAAAAAGTATTTATTGAATTAATAAAGGATACAAAATGTTTGCAAAATTTTATGAGATTTTAATTGTATGATAAACTCAATCAAAGTGAACAGGGCACATCCCGCAGAATGAAGTCTGGCCAGCTTTAGCAGCTGTGTAATCAGGGTGTGTCCCTTGAGATATAATTCTGATTAGGTTTATGAACTGTTTCTCCCTGTATAAAGGGAAGACAAATAGAGGAGATATTTAACCAAAAAGAACAAATAAAGAGCACAGAACTTTAGTAGAAAAGCCAAGTGCTGCTTTCCTGTGGAACCTACCTTGGAATCTAGTTGGCTTCACTCCTATGGTTTCAGTTCTGGTTATTTTTCCATCTAATTATTATGAGTCAGCTCAACTCCATTCCCACTTTATAAGTCCTGTCAATTTCCAGACTTTTCAAAAAATCAAAACAATATTTCAAAGTCTTTAAATTTATTATTGTCTACTTTTATTATACATTACTTTATCTCTCTTATGCATTCCTGCCAACCTTCTGCATAGAACAGCATTTACACTTTCTATCTCTTGCTGCACAAAAGTGAGTCCTTGTCTGGTGTGAACGAGAGTCATGTTAAATGACACTGGGATTTCTGAGAAGAGAAAAAGATTCCTTAACAAACACAGGAGGCTAGTCCCCAGATCTACCTCTCTGAACTGGGGAAAACTTCAGTGTTTTATAACATTAAAACAAAGGCAGATTTAGATAATGGGGTTAGAGATAGTTTAATCTCTAGTAGGTGCAGATTGGTTGCATACTTAGCTCATTTGAAGTTTAAGGTTTAGGCTATTGCACATATTAGACACAGGCCAAGTTTGATCAGCACTCACTTGGTCAGCTCTGGGCTGAATTGTATTCCTTCATTAATAAATATTGAAGTCTGAGTCAGGAGTATCAGACTCCAGGGTTGCAGAAAAAGATAAGGGCATACATTGTGGGCCAGTCACAAGTTATCCTGTTACTTGCTAATTAAAGGGAAAAGATTATGCAGTTATAAAACATAGAATCATCATCAAAGAAACAAGTCATAGGGGTAAAGTTCAGTGAGTTACAACAATTCCAAATCATTTCTTCTGCCTACATTACAATATGTCAGAAGGTTAAAAAGCTTTTAAAGAATGATTCAGCAACTATAATAATATTTGTTAGCTCATGATTACAATTCCCCCTTTCCTTTGTCCATTCTTCAGTCTTGAGGAATATCTGGGCAATGAATGCTTGAACTTCTTCATGCTGAAAGGGGCATTGACATTATGGGCTAGAGAGATGAAACTGCTTTGCTAATAGATGGGTGTCTTCCTGAGTTGCAGGTTGTCTTCTTGGAGGGACTGGAACGCCTGGGTTTCAGGACTCAGCTGGAACAAGAACAATCCAAGGCTTTAAGTCTCTGAGAAGTAATAAGTAAATTGAAAAATACAGGTTTAAATAAAAAAGTAGGATTATGATCAGGGAATTTATAAATTAATATAATCAGGTCTGAGGGGGTGTTGATTTCATATGCTTTTGTAGCTTGATTATGGTGTTTGGGTGTCCCAAGGGCCCTTAGGAGCACTTCTGTTTGAGGCTTTGCATACTGTGGCAGTTTATGATATTTATATCTGACTGAGACCTCCAGAATGACCTCTTGACACTACTTGAAATCTCTTAGCTATAGAAACTTTTCTTTTATTTCTTTTCTCCATTATGATCAAGATCATTCTCTGAAAGCATTTCTGATCCCAAGGTGCCAGGGAGGCTTATTCCTGGGAGTCATGTCCCACATAGGAGAGAAGGTAGTGATGTTATCTGCAGAGTTTGGCTTAAGGTTAAGCCATATTGAGTAACAAGGAGGTTTCCTGGCTGTGTCTGTTAGGCATCAATTAAAATTAAGCCTAGTTTCTTGGTTTTTTTTTAAGGCAGTACTAGGGATTGAACCCAGGATTTGTACCTGGGTAGCAGATGCTCAGCCATTGAATTACACCTGCTCCCTAAATTTAGTTTTGTCTTTCCAAAAATAAGGTTTATAATTGCAAGCTTCTAGACAGAAGTCATGGCTCATTAGCATATTTTCTTTTATGAGGCAATGTTCATCACTGTTAGACATTCTTCACATAGGTTTTCCTGTTATAAATTTAAATGAGGACAATCTTCTTACAAACAGGAGTGGATGTTAGATTTGGATCTTGTAAAGGTTTTTTTTAAAAACTTAGAGTTTCAGTAAGATTGAGAGAATAGCAGGAATTCCTCAGATGGGGACGTTTACAGTTCTATGCTTTCCCTAAAGTCCCATAAGGGATTTCACAAATACTTTTTCATTTTATGCCTAAAACACTTTGAAATGCATCATGGTATTACTGATACCTGTACAGAATATTAAGATCTCATCTGTTATTTTATATTCTATGTCAAATAAAACTGAGTTAGATTGTCTAAATAAACAGACCTGATGGATTAAATCAGATATCGTGCAATAGAAAGTTTAGATTTTTTATAAAATAGCCTTTCCATCCTTGGTCTCATATAGAAATTAGAGTTCCAATATATAGATAATATCACCTTTTATACTGAATTTTTACTCACTTTATCTTTAACCATATCAGCCCCATTCACCTCTTTAATTGAACTTGGATCCTTTCTGTAGCTTCTTGAAGAGTTGTATGGAGTTGACTTTTGAGAATTAATGCTGCTTTTTCAGCACCTTCAGAGCTAGATAATTTTAACACTGAGTCTCAGGAGTCACACAGACACCTAAGGTTTTAGGGAACTACAAATTATGCACAAAGAACAAAGCATCTCAGAATATGAAAATAACAAAGTCTAGAAACAAATATGATCACTGCAAGAGAATACAATCTAGGCTTTAATTTACTTATTTTTAAAACATAATAAACTTTATTTTAAAAGAGGCTTTAGATTACAGAAAAGTTACATCAGAAGTATAAGGGATTCCTAAATATCCTACCCTGTCCCCTTCCCCATCTTCCCCTATTTAAAATATCTTACAATTTGGTGGTAGTTTTGTTAAAATTAATGAATAAATATTGAAGCATTGTATATTAGTCAGGATTCTCTAGGGAAACAAAACTGACAGGAGATATCTGTAAATAGTATGAAATTTTATAATGTTGTTTCACATGACTGTGGAAATGCACAAGTCCTAATTCCCTAAGGCAGGCTGCAAACCAGGGCCTCCAGGGGAAGTCCTTGATGAGTTCCCAGGAGACACTGACTGACTGAAGTAGAGATGGTATTTCTGTCTCTAAATCCTGAAATCACTTCCCCTTTCAAGGTCTTCAACTGATTGGACAACACATCACTCACTGCTGATGGCAGTCTACTCATTGATGGTAGATATAACCAGCCATCTGTGCAATCAACTCACTGATGATTAAAGTCTGTGAAATGTTCTTCTCTTACAATTAGCCCGGTGCTTCCTTGACCAAACAGCTTGGCACCATTACCTGGCTGACTTGATACATTAGCCTATCACACATGGCTACTTACCAAAGTCTATAGTTTACATTGTGGTTTTCAGTTAATTCCAATGTCCCCAAAATGCTCTATGTACCACCTATTATTCCCTCTCCCTCCCTTCAGAACCTCTGGTAACCATTATCTTTATATCAATGTTACATGTTCCTCCATTACTACAATATTAATAGTTTACTTTTTTATGGTTGCATTCCTTCCTAATGTTTGTTCATTCCTTAACATTGTTATGATGCCGGGTCAGCTGCAGATTGAGAGGAGGCTTAGATCTTATGAGTCAGATGGAAGGAACTGTTTTGTTTTCAGTTCTAGATAGTCACTGTTTTTCTCAGATGGGGGTTATCATTATCATTTTGTGGGTTTTCTCAGGTGAATCTGATGGACTGGAGAGTAGGTGTTGGCTGCAGTTCTGCTGAATTTAAGGTCTCAACCGGAATATGAACAGACCAAACATTTAAGTCTCTGAAACATATATTTAATGGGTATAGTGCTAATTACAGGTTCAAATAAAAGGGATAGAATAATCTTGTGTAGGACATTTATAAATGAGTCTAACTCTGTTACATTGGGAAAATAGGTTCTCATATTCCAAGATAAGGCAAAAGAACATGAAAATGACTTCAAGAGATTCTGTCCTTGCCTATACTATCCAGAGGGCTCTAGAGCCCTCAGCAGCACCCCTATTTGAGGCTCTGCTTATGGTGGCAGTTAGTGCAGTCTGCCTGAGACATGCATGAGTTTAACCACTGGCATTACACACCCAACTTAATATAAAAGCTCTTAGGCAAAAAAACTCTTGTGTATTTGAAGTTTCTCCCTTGTTGTCAAAGTCTTTTTCCAAATGCATCACTGGTTGGTGCTTGGTATTAATCCCTTGGGGCCACGGATGCTCATCCATAGAAGTCATGTCTCATTCTAGGGTGGAGAAGGTAGTGTCTTTGCTCAGATTGGTTTATAGAAAAGCTGCATTTAAGTAAGAAAGAGGTTTTCAAGAGGTAACTCTTAAGCAATAATTAAATAGAAAGAGGAACAGAACATTCCTACAATTGTATTTTCAACCAGAGACCTCCACCTCCCCAGCATTCAACTGTTCCTTCCTAAGCCCTCCCCCAAGTTCCATTATAGCCCAACCCCCTCCTCCAACCATGTTCACTCTCTCAAATTCCTGTACCACCATCACCCCCATCCACTGCCAAACCACCACCTTCACCTTATCATAGGTTCTTCCCAGATTGAGGATTAGCTCATCACTCTCTACTCCCTTTATGTCTCCTGGTAACCTGTCTTCCAGACTATCTCTGTGAGTCTGTTCAATATGTTTGGTCATATCAATGAGGTGATGGAATATTTGTTCTTTAGTGACTAGTTTACTTCACTCAACATAATGTCTTCAACATTCTTCTTGTTGTGTATGTCAATACTTCTTTTCTTCTTACAGCTGGTGACTATTCCATTGTATGTATATACCACATTTTTCTCATCCCCCCATCTGCTTAGGAACACTTAGGCTGCTTCCAACTGCTGGCAATAGTGAATAGTGCTGCTATAAACATTACTGTACATATATCTGTTCATGTCCCTGCTTTCAGTTCTTCTGGGTATAAACCTAGTACTTCGACTGCTGGATCATATAGCAAATCTATAGTTAGCTTCCTAAGAAACTGCCAAATTGTCTTCCACAAAGCCTGCACTACTCTACATTCCTACAGCAGTGGATGGGTGTTCCCATTCCTCCACATTCTCTCCAACATTGTAGTTTTCTGTATTTTTGTTTTTTTTTTTAATAGCCTCAAGTCTAATAGGTTTAAGATCATATCTCATTGTAGTTTTGATTTGCATTTCCATAATAGCTAGTGAATCTGAGCATCTTTTCATGTGCCTTTTAACTAATTGTATTTTCTCTTTGGTAAAGTGTCTATTCAAGTCTCTTGCCCATATTTTAAATGGGTTGTCTTTCTATTTTCAAGATGTAGGATTTGTTTATATATGCTGGATTTTAGCTCATTATCAGCTAAGTGGTTCCCAAATATTTTTTCCATTGAGTAGGCTGCCTTTTCACTTTCTTCACAAACTCTTCTGAAGGACAGACCTTTTTAATTTTGAGGAGTTCCTATTTTTCTTTCATTGCTTGGTTTTGGGTGTGAAGTTTGTGAAACCATTTTCTACTGCAAGATCTTGTAGATGCTTCCCTACATTATCTTCTGGGTGCTTTGCATTCTTGGTTCTTATATTTAGGTCTTTCATCCATCTTGAGTTAATTTTTGTATAGGGCATGACATAGTGATCCTCTCTCATTCTTTTGGGTGTGGATATCCATTTCTCCCAGCATCATATTTTACCAGTAGGGTGGCCTTGGTGGCCTTCCTGAATATCAGTTGGGCACACATTTGTGGGTCTGTATCAGAACTCTCATTTCAGTTCCAGTGGTCAGTATGTCTATCCTTGTGCCAATACCATGCAGTTTTGACCGCTGTAGATTTATAGTATGCTTTAAAGTCATGTAGTGTGATCCTTCCAATTTTGCTTCATTCTTTTTCTATAAGTTATTGGCTTTTGGGGGCCACTTGACTATCCAAACAAATTTCATCCTTGGCTTTTCCAGTTCAATAAAAAATGCTGTTGTAATTTTTATTGGTATTGTGTTAAATCTGTAAATCAATTTGTGTGAAATAGATACCATAATGATATTTAGTCTTCTAATCCATGAACACGGAATATTCCTCCATTTATTTAGGTCTTCTTTGACTTCCTTTTAAAAAAAAAATGTGTACAAGTCATTTACATCCTTAAATTTATGGCTAGATATTTGTTTATTTTAATTATTATTATAAATGGAATATTTTCATTCACAGACTGCTCAGTGTTAGTGTAGAGAAATTCTGATTTTTGCATATTGATCTTATATCCTTCCACTTTGCTGAACTCATCTATCAACTCTATAAGCTTTGTTGTGTATTTTGGGGCACTTTATACATATAAGATTGTATCATCTGCAAATAGTGAAAGTTTTACTGCTTCCTTTTCAATTTGGATTCTATTTCCTTTTCTTCTGGCTCTAATCTCTTATGAGAATTTTCTAAATGAAGCTATTTTTAGAAATAAAAATATTTGACAGTTAATTTGTATTGAGGACATCAACTGCAGACCATAACAGAAGTTTTGTTCTGTTTCACCTTTACACTTTGTGTTGATGATGAACCTTTGACTTGTACCTGACTGCTTGTGCTGTCAGAGAAACATCAGAGTAAAACAATGTAACTGACAAGAAAATTTGTTTTCTTTTTCTGTGACATATAATATCTTTAAAATAACTAAAACCATGACCAACAATACCATTCTCTTGTCTTATATCATGAAGATTATTATCATAACATAACATGAACAGTGAGAACATTGTTAGCTCTCTAGGAATTTTATACAAACTTTATTTATATTAACATTTTACCCTAACAAATTTAACCAACCAAGAGTTACAAATCTCCTTTAAAACTTTCAATACTTCCTAAGCACCTCCCATGTAATTCATAACCTATTAAATGAACTTTATTATTAGCAGCTCACTTTTTGGAAGGTGAAAAAAAATTAGTTATAATGTTTTGAAATAAAAAGATATTCCATAGGGTTTGACATTGAAAAAGCAAAATGTCAAAAGTTGTCAGGTTTCAACATTATGTTAAAGAGGAAAATGGGCTATTGTGAAGAAATGTTTGGTTTTTTTTTTCTTAACTAAAGTTAAGAAAAGCCTTAGTTCTTTAAAATGTGAGACTATTTTTCTTAAATACAACCATAGGCATGAAAAAGTTAACATAAAGTATTTTGGTAAGACAGACTTCCTGCCTTTTACACTGATTATTGAGGAAAAAACTCTTTATAGTGTCTTCCTAAAACAGACCAAGAGTGGAACTGATGTAGCTCAAGTGGTTGAGTACCTGCTTCCCATATATGGGTTCCCAGGTTAGATCTCTGGTAACCTCCAAAAACTGAACCATAACAAACAAGCAAACAAATGAAAAAAAAAAAACAACTCAGGGGAGCTGGTGTGGCTCAGTCGTTGAGCACCAGCTTCCCACATAGGAGACCTGGGTGTCAGTTCTGAACCTGAGTACTCAAACAAACAGACAAAAACAGAACAATAAACCAAGAAATAATGACACCTTAATAGAGAGAAAACCAAGTTTCCGTTTTTCATCAGTATATTATTTGAAAGTAAGGTTTTAAAAATGTTTATAGACCCATTAAATCTTTCCCAACTTTGACCATAATTTCCTATTCCATGAACCTTCTGTCACTTTCTGTATCTATTGAGGTTTTGTCCTACATTTTCTTCTTTCTCATTCCATAACAACCAGTCATTTTGCTTTAGGAAAAACTACTTTCTTTTCCTTAATAAAAATACATATTTAAGTTACCAAATTGATTTTTGAAACTGTCTACAAGTAAACATATTACAATGAAAAATTACCATCAAAATTGAACTTGACAGAATAATATTAAATACTTAAAACACCTTAAAGCACTTTGAAACAGTAATATACAATCATTTAGCAAAGATTAATAGGTATTACACTGTTTCACCCAAAGTGTATCATATATGATTTACTTTTATATGAATTTTGAAATCTATGAGGATATTTTGCCTCTACAGTTTTGTTAAATGCTTGGAATTAGTTATAAATATAATATAATTCATTGGAAGCTTGGAGAGAAATTTTCTCTTAAATGAATGATTTCTATTTACTTAAAATGTAGTGTAATGAAAGACACTGCTTTCTTAGAGGTGAAGGGTGTGGGTGGAGTGCTGTGATTTTTGGGATTGTCCAGGTTGTTTACAGTAGCACAAGCATTAGTGCCCTGAAATCTTGTGCTCTAGGGTATGTTGGGGCTTATTTAGCTGCTGTTTTAGCTTGAGAGGATTTTTTTCTCCATTGTTTTTCTTTTAAAATAACTTTGTCTATCTAGATCTACTTTCAACAGCAGTTCTGTAAATCAGTTGGCAAAAATCTTAGTAATCAGGCTTATAAATCTAAATAAGACTGAAATATTTGCAAGACCCACTGGGTCTTCAATAAGATTTAGGAAATATTATTATTACAAAAGGGGATTTAGGCTATGTCAGGACATACAGAGGTAAGACAGGAGGATTTCAAAGAGTATCAATAGCTTGACTTCCCCAATTTCTAGGATTCCAGGAGTTTTTTTTTTCTTTTTGGAACTATAAAAATGTTCTAAAATTGATTGTGGTGATGAAATCACAACTCTGTGTTTGTACTGAGAACCACTGATTATACACTTTAGATGGATTTGGATGGTGTGTGAATAAAACCAATTAGAAGAAAAAAAAGGAAGAAATATCCATGCAAAATACCTCCAGGAAGGATTCATCTACCATCCTGTGAAAGGTAGGCCTCAGCTGTATGAACCTGCTCATTCAATATCAAATCTAGGTTAGGTTAAGTTAGGAGGTCAACACAATCACCCGAGTATAATTAAAGTTGAGGTTAAGTACTCCCCAGTGAAAATTTATGTGAAATTTTCAATTTAGGGAAAAACTAACCAGACCTCAAAACCATACCGTGAGGTCTTATAAAAGGATAACTTCAGGGAGCAGATGTGGCCCCAGAGGTTTGATGACTGCTTCCCACATGGGAGGTCCCAGGTTAAGGGACCTCATGGCCTCCTAAAAATAAAACAAAACAAAATAAAAAAACAAACAAATGAAAAGACCAACTCAGGGGAGCTATGTGGCTCAGTGGTTGAGGGCTGGCTTCCCATATATGGGGAATCCTCCACGCCAGTACCTGAAAAAAAGGAATCATTTCATAAAGATGGATCATAGTCATAATCTTTGAAACATAATGAAGTTTTCAAAATCAATTCAGTAGTTAGAGATAAGATGCTACAAAAGACAAAATCTTTTTATGCAGAGAGTAACATCGTGTGCATATAACATAAAAGAATCTCTCTGGAGTCCCACTGAATGATTAGTCTAGAATTCTATATAGAGAATTGAATTAATTAATATATTCAAGGAAATATTTTATCATGTCTCTTCTCCTTCCCAACAACAGATTTTTCATATTGGAGAGAATCCATTTTAATCAATGATTTGGAGAAGGTTTCCATCACAACTTCAAATTGACTCAATATGTGCCAATGCACATATTGTCAGCACAGTTGTTTTTTTCAAAGTCCCAGACAGTGAAGTTAAATTTTTTTAAAAATTTTAACTGTATTTTTTCGATGATACATGGATCACAAATAATGTTAAATTGAAAAATATAAGAGGTTACCATAACCCATAACCCCCTTCCTCCCCCCACTCCTCAATCAACCTCTTTCATCAGTGTGGCACATTCATTGCATTTGGTGAATACATTTTGGAGCACTGCCACACAGCATGGATTACAGTTTACAACATAGTTTACACTCTGCCCCAATCCATTCAGTGGGTTATGGCAGGATATATAATGTCCAGCATCTGTCCCTGCAATATCATTTAGCACAACTCCAAGTTAAAAAACCCTCAGTGACCAGTGATCCTGCAATGAACATAAGCAAAGTCAAACGATAGTTCAATTTTATGACTATTGTCTTTATGAGGAAGCCTTCAGAAGAACTTGTGCCCTAGATAAAATTAGAGAATTCACATTGGAGAGAAATTATATGCCTGCCACCTATGTGGGAAAGCATTCAGCCAAGCTTCCAATCTACTAAGAAACCTGAGGGAACTCACAATTGAGAGAAACCCCATGAATATCATCTATGTGGGGAACTTTCACTCATCCTTCCATATTAGATAACATGAGAGAACTCACATTGGAAAGAAACAATATGAATGCCAGATATGAGAAAACACTCCAATAATTGTTCTAACCTTAGATAAGAATAGAGAGAAACCATATGAATGTCATGTATATGTGAAAGTATTCAGTCAATAAATAGCCCTTAGATTACAAGATAAAATTCACACTAAAAATGTTACAAATATGGAAGATTCTCCAGCCTCAACCCTAACCTTCAAACAAATGAATCCTCAGATGAGTGTAATCCAATGTCAGTGTAATCAGTGTGATACAGAATTCCCAACAGTGTGTTGCCCATTCTATGAGTAGAATCCAGTACCCCATTTATGCCAATGCTCATGTCATAGGTATTGGGGCTCTACTTTCATCCTCTATCACCAGATAAGTAGACCTTCCAGATAGATGTCATAGGGGAGCAAAACCAAAGGGGTGGGCAAGGAATCCTGATTCTTCCTAGGCCATCGCTGGTGCAGAAGCCAGGTCTGAGGAGACATACAGGGCCACCTTGTATAGCAACGTGCTTCCAGCTCCTTACACTCAGCAGCAAACCCTGCGATATAAGCTTTGAGCTGGGAGTCATCCATGATTTGTGCTCTTAGAGGGAGAGCTTTGTCTTGACTCCTTCCCTGAGACTGAGGTCATCTTACAGTTATGGTGACATGCAAGTTGAATATGAGGGGAGGAGAGAAAGGGGCTGGGCCTGATACTCTTCTGAGGGCAAATGGCTTTCCTCTGACATTTGGTAGGCACCTATCCCACAGACATGGCTCATGGGGAAAGAGCTACATTTGGGTGGGATGGCTGGCAGGGTACAGCACCTTTGTCTGACATGAAGCTGTGCTTACAGAGCAGGCCCAAAAAGCACTGCTCCCTCTCAGACTCTGTGTTTACAGGAGCATCAGATATATTGATGGGTATGAATGCCTTCTCCCAACCACCCCTCCAGTGTGGCTAATTAAGAGGCAGGACGTGCTCCTGTGACCAGTTTCCTGACTGAAGGGAAACATGTTTTATCTCAGAAAATATTGGAGAATGTGATAAGGAGAGAGTGGGCACTGTCTGAACTTTAATCCATCCCAGATTCCCATAAAATCTTGTGGTGATTAATGGCTGGTATCAGAACTATGAGGATGCAGGTCTGGATTTAAACCATCTAGGATTCTAGTAAGATTGGTGGGTGGCTGGGAGGTGGGATGCTTTGGCCCTGGGAATAGACTGAAAAGGAGGGGGATTCCTGCAGGTGCAGATTGAGATGCCTGGATGTGCAGTACCCACAAAACACTTTTTCTCCTCTTCCCCTATACAAGCTTTCATACTGGCATTGCGTGGACACTGGGGACACCAGTGAATTAAGCACTGGGGTAATCTTCCCAAATACTTTGCTCTAACAAAGGGATGTGTGTTGGGCTTGGGCAGAAAGCAAGAGCTTGAAAGCTGGCCAAAACATTGTGAAGCAGCAAAGAACAATGTAAATTATAATCCATGCAGTGCGGCAGTACTCCAAAATGTATTCACCAAATGCAATGAATGTGCCACACTGATGAAAGAGGTTGCTGATGATGAAAGAGGTTGTTGATGTGGGAGGAGTGTGGGGGTGGGGGGTGGGGAATATTGGAACTGCTTATATATATATTTTTTAAGATTTGTAAAAAATTTCTCTCCCCCCTCCCCCACTTTTCTGCTCTCTGTGTCCATTTGCTTTGTGTTCCACTGTGACCACTTCTATCCTTATCACCAGCACTGGGAATTTGTGTTTCTTTTTGTTGCATCATTTTGTTGTGTCAGCTCTCCCAGTGTGATGTGCCATTCTTGGGCAGGCTGCACTTTCTTTCGCGCTGGACGGCTATCCTTACGGGGCACACTACTTGCGCATGGGGCTACCCTATGTTGGGGACACCCCTGTCTGGCTCAGCACTCCTTGTGCATATCACCACTGTGCATGGGTCAGCTCCACACAGGTCAAGGAAGCCCAGGGTTTGAAACACAGACCTCCCATGTGGTAGACAGATGCCCTAACCACTGGGCCAAGTTCACTTCCCAAGTTCTAATTTTTAAATTTACTAATAGTCTTTTTAATTTCTTTATTACCTTCTGTAGCAAAAGGTTCTCCATACACATGCACACACATATCTAATCAGATCGCGCCATCACTTTAATACTTCAGTATTTTCCAATAATCAGCTCCCCTACGTGGGGGACACCCCTGCATGGCACGGCACTCCTTGCACGCATCAGCACAGTGCATGGGCCAGCTCCACACAGGTCAAGGAGGCCCAGGGTTTGAACCGTGGACCTCCCATGTGGTAGGCAGATGCCCTATCCATTGGGCCAAGTCCGAGTCCCTGCTTGTATTTTTTAATGTTAAATTTTTGTAATCTATATATCTTTTAAAAAAGACAATTAAAATTTTAAATAAATAAATAGAAGAAACAGCAGGGACTGGAGGAAGGAGCTCTATGCTCTGGTTACCATATGGGGTTGTGGACCCAGCCTCACCACCTGGAGAAGGAACAGGGGCAGTCAGGCTGTGCCAGACTGGAAAGTGGGGAATGGGTTGGAGGAGGAGGACGAGGAAGGACAGTTCTGTTTGCACAATGGTCTTGGACCTGGAATCCCTCCTCAGAGATCTGGGACCTCTACTTTCATTTATCTGTGTGTCTCACACTCTGTCACTCATCTTCTTATTTTCCCTGTCCCCTTCCAGCACTACACTCAGCCTTTCATGTGCATCTTTTCTTTTTAACCAGGCAACACTTCTGGAAGGAAGCATACGTAAACAAGGATCTTTTCAGAGTAAGGACTGCAGACAGTGGTCATGACCTGGAGTTGGGAATAGGAGTCAAGATCACATGAGCATTTGGCTCATCATTATCACCCTTTCCAGCTTACCTTGAGCAAAATCAAAGTATCAAAGCCACGTTCTCAGAGGATATATCCTCTAATCTCATAGAAACAACAAACACACCAGGGTGACAATTGAATGGCCCCTGATTAACAACTAAAAAATTATACTGAAGGAAAAACAGAAAACAAAGTTCTGAGTCCAGCAGAAGATAATTTAACATTTGACAAAGAGAGGAATTGAGTCATGAAACCATTTAATTTGCAATTTTTTCAACAATGTAACTACTGACAGTCTATACCAGATAAAGATCTAATTTTTATTTTTAATTATTATTATTTTTTAAGATTTATTTCTCTCCCCTCCCCCCACCCCAGTTGTCTGATCTCTGTGTCTATTTGCTGCGTCTTTGTCCACTTCTGTTGTTGTGAGTGGCACGGGAATCTGTGTTTCTTTTTGTTGCATCATCTTGTTGTGTCAGCTCTCCATGTGGGTGGTACCATTCTTAGGTAGGCTGCACTTTCTTTTGCACTGGGTGGCTCTTTTACAGGGTGCACTCCTTGCACGTGGGTCTCCCATACATGGGGGACACCCCTGAGGGGCATGGCACTACTTGCGCACATCAGCACAGTGCATGGGCCAGCTCCACACAGGTCAAGGAAGCCCGGGGTTTGAACCATGGACCTCCCATGTGGTAGATGGACGCCCTAACCACTGGGCCAAGTTCGCTTCACAAGTTCTAATTTTTAAATTTACTAATAGTCTTTTTAATTTCTCTATTACCTTCTGCAGCAAAAGGCTCTCCACACACATGCACACACGTATCTAATCAGATCACTCCATCACTTTAATACTTCAATATTTTCCAATAATCAGACTAGGACCATTGGACTTACCATGGTCTTCAGGCTTGTAGCCAACTAGCCTGCCCTCCTCTCCAGGCCAGGCTATGACACTCAGCTGCCATCCAGGTGCTCTCAATTCCTAGGGCACAGCAGGTTCTCAGTTGTTTCAGGATTTCACAGTGTACCCATTAGAATGAAAAAAAAAAAACAACAACCTCTAAAAGTATTATTACTTCCACCAAAAATTTTAGAATTTTCCCCTGTGAAAGTTTTATGGACAAATTTTCTTTAATTTCCAAGAAAAGTTGATCACCACAAATTAAGTATATGTGGCTATGTATCGAAAGTATAGCACTCATTTTTCTTTAAATTTCTCTTTCAAACTAAACATCATGTGTCACATGGGCAGCTGATCTGTTTTGCCAGTGTAATTCCCCTCCCTGGCCCAGGTCTGAATCCTAGGACACAGGCATCCAACATTCACTTCTGACAAAAAGAGTACCACACTTGCCTTAAGGTTGTTGCAGTGTAACTAGACTGTAAAAGTATAGAAACATATAAAGAAACATAAAATTGAATATTTGGTTATTAAAAATGTTTGCTTCAAAAATAACAAAGAGTACATATTTTTAATTTCAGAAGTAGGTATTAAGTAAATCAAAACATTCCATTTGGAAATAATTACTTTACAGAAAATCAAAATATTTTGCTTGAGTTTTCTTCACAAATAATTTTTCTTTCTCTCAGGAGATATCCAAAGAAATTCAAATGTTTGATTTTATGTAAAAATAGTTGAAACATACTCTATGTATAATCAAATCAATAATGGAGATGAACAATTCCAGGGACCTCTAATATTTTAGGCTTGCTGAAAAAAAATCTTTTCTTGAAAGTTAGGGTCTTACACTGTACTTGGCAGGGCTCTCTAGGGAACAGAATCAACAAGAGATATCTGTCAATAGTAAGAGATTTTATCAGAGTCCCTCACATGACTGTGGGGTTGCACAAGTCCAGGTTCTACAGGCCTGCTACAACCAGGGGCTCCAGTGAAAGTCCACTGAAGGTTCTTTTTATTTTTTTATGCTAAATTTTTTGAAAAAATTATTAATGTTATGAGATCACATGGAATGTTACATTAAAAAAAAATAAGAGGTTCCCATATAACCCCCACCCCCCCCAGTCCCATCATTTTGTAAATTGTATTTTTTGAAGATACATACATCACAAAAAAGGTTACATTATAACAAACATAAGAGGTTCTTCTATGCCCCCATCCCCCACACCACTCTTCCCACACTAACAACCTCCCCCATCATTGTGGCACACTCATCCCACTCAGCAAACACATTTTGGAGTACTGCTGCACCACGTGGATAAGGGTTTACTCTGTAGTTCACACTCTTTTGCAGTACATTCAGTGGGTTATGGCAGGATATATAATGCCCAGCAGCTGACCCTGCAATATCATTTAGTACAACTCCAAAGACCCAAAAAAATGTCCCCTCATCACATTTCTTCTTCCCACTAGGGAGTGGGAAGTTGCCCTCAGCAACTACTGTGGTCACATTGTCCCCATCAATGACACAATTTCTTCTATTAGTAGTCACAAAAGTTTTATAATAGAATATCAGTAAGTCCATTCTAATCCATTTACTCCTCCATTCTGTGGGCCCTGGAATAGTGATGTCCACTCCACCTCTATAACAAGAGGGGGCTTAGATTCCACATGGATAATGGATGCAATTCTCCTTCTTGCAGGTGTAGGCACTCTCAGCTCCCTGGTGTGGTGATTGACCATCTTCACCTCCCTGTTAGCTGACCTGCATTAGTCCAATGAATGAGAGAGTAGGAATTACAACTCTGCTGAGGCTCAGGGCCCAGCTGGCACATGGACAGTCCAGTGATTCAAGTTCCCTGAGCATACACCAATATTAGCACCAACCAAAGGTTCAGTAAAAGTGACGGAAGAGGCATGTGTAGAAAGGCCACATCTGAGTCCAACTCCATCACACTGAGGAACACAAATTCCAAAGTAGGACTCACTGACATGGTACTGAGCTCCACAGCTATCTGCCATGACCATATCCCTGTGGGCCTCTCTAGCCCTCAGGAGAAACAGTACCTGGGGTTGTATCTGCTTTGGCTTTTTCTGGGGTCCTCCTGAGGAGTGTGTAATCGTAACCCCTCTGATGACCTCCTGACTCTTTTTTGAAGATCTTAGCCATATAAACTCATTTATCTTTGCCATTTCCCCCTTTGATTCAAGGTCAAAAAGCAGTTTTTAACACATGATCCTACATGTGGGCTGAGATATTCTCCTGGTCTGAGTTGACCCTTTCATTCAAGGTCTTTTTCTATGTACATCACCAGCTGGTGCCTGGTAGTAATCCCTCAGCACCAGGGAGGTTCATCTCCGGGAATCATGTCTCACCCTGGGGGGAATATCCAATGCATTTACATGCTGAGTTTGGCTTAGAGAGTGGCCACATTTGAGTAACATGGAGGCTCTCAGGAGGTAGCTCTTAGGCACCCTAGGTAGCTCTAGGCCTAGTTCCTATTTCAGGCACACAGACTCATAAGCATAGTCATCAGTATCAGGGGCTCATTGTTGGAAAATCCATCTTTGTTGGTCTTTGCTGTTGCACTTGGGGGATTGTTGCTGTTCCATTGGGGAATGTGATAGAGCTCCCCTGGCTAAGAACTCAGTACTCCCTCAGTTGTCATTTGTAACTGCTATCCAAACATTTTTATGTCCCCTATGACATGCACTGGAGATCCACCTCCCAATCATGTGCCCCCCATTAATAACATCCCACACGAGTGTTCCTCCCCTGCCATAGTTGAACCTCTCTTCCCCTGAAGGTTCTTGATGAGTTCTGGGAGTCGTTAGCTGTCCATAGATGAGTTGGGAAATTCTCACTCAATGCTGGATTCACTTCCCCTTTTAAGGTATTCAACTGATTGGATAAAGTGCCACTAATTGCTGATGGCAATCTCCCAACTGATGTAATTGTAATCAGCTATCTATGATTTACCAGTGCAGTAAAGTCAATGGTGACTAAAGTTCATAAATGCCCTTGCATTACAGTTAACCCAGTGCTTGCTTGACCAAACAACTGGGCACAATTACCTGGCTGAGTTGACACATTAGCCTAAGCATCACACATACTTTATTATGTGGTTCATGAATCAGAAAACATTCAATTCAGAAAATAGAAGGGTGCTCTGGAGAGGAAGTGGAAAAGGGAAAATCATACAAAGATAAGGTGGAAGCAAATGAAGAAATGTTGTTTTTGCTGATGTTGCTTCAGTTTTACATAGGGGGTGCCTTACAACATGGGGAACAGATATATATTGAATAGTATGGTTTGCCTGTCTATTCTGCTAAGCTATCTCTACAGGACCAAAGGAATTTTTATCACCAGGTATTGCTTATCTGCAGCTCTGTAGGATGTGTTCCATTTTCTCAGAAAGTCCCTGGAGGACAATTGTTTTCAACTTCTAGAAAACCCTTCTGGGAAAGGCAGTCTGTTCCCAGCAATGCCCAGTGAAGACAGCCATTTTATTTTACTCAACCAGCTTATGGGATTTTACATCCTTTAGGACATCAGGGTAAGTCTGAATTGAAGAGACATGTATTGTGTGGTATTTTTCTTGTTTAGTAAACCATGACATACAAAAGCATGAAAAAATATATTTGCAATGACTAGGAATTGGCCGCATAACTATTATACTTATAAAGAGCCACACTGACACTCCAGCATGAGAGACTTGATTGTTTTACATGTCTCCCTGGAAATAAAAAACAGCACTGATTTTCTTTCTGAAAGCACTGCACATCACTGCCCCAAACTCTGAATCCACAAGACTGAGACCTCTGGATAGAGACGTGAATATTGCTTTGGTCATACATGAATTACAGAATGAAAAGATATAACCTAATTTCATTAACTGTATCTACCTCTTTTATATAATTAGAGGGAAATATTTGGGTTTTTTTTTTGGTGTAATTTGATTACATTTTTCTTCACTGTCACTGACACAGGATACGTCCTGCCTCACATGTTTAATGAGGTTATTAGCAGCATAAATAGTAACCATCCCAACAGATTTTTCTAGAGCAAGAAAGCAGCTTTGAGCCCTGGAATGTACTGACAGCATCTTCAATAAGGACCCAGTGTCCCTCGATTCTCCTTATATTTTGGCTCTGGTGAGTACCTGAAAGAAGTTTCCTCAGGAGTGATGGACCTCCTTTACTGTGTAAATAATGATCTGAACACAGATATTTGGGATCAGGCTATCAGGGAGCCAGTGAGGTTATTGTAGAACAGGAATTACTCTGGAATTTAATCCATATGTAATGGTTGGATGGGAATCCACCTTATATTAGGATTCTGAGGTCTATTTTGCTATAATGAGTCCCAAGAGGGAGAGAGAAAACATTGGGAAAAATATAAATAGAGATGAGAAATGGAATCACCAGATGAATGGACATGGAAAGACTAACATAGTGCCAGGGGAGAGCCAGAGAAGAGAGGAATTCTGAATATTTGACATTTAAACTGATACTGCAGGAAATGAGTTAAGCAGTGCATGGGATTGGGAGGTGGTGAGTGAGGATAATAGTGTTCAGTTGCAGAGAGAATAACAGTGCTCAGTTGTGTTTGTGTGGTGTTGAAGCTATTGCTTTACCAAGTCCTGACAGAAGGAACCTTTCCTAATGATTTCCTGTGGAAGTTTCTATTTTCTTGGATTAAAAACACCGTCACCTTTATATATATTGGTAGGAAACTTTTCTCATCTTATATATAGTAAGGAGATGATCAGATGATCTAATCCAAGATCCAGAATATAGCTTGAGTTTGTCTTGCACTTTATAACTGGAATAAAGTGGTTCTGTCAGCAGGAACATGTGCACTTAAGAGAAGCTTGACCTAAAAGTTAACTTTCCTTCATTAAAATAATAAGAAACACTTACAGCCACCATTGCACCTCCATTTTCTTACATGCAACGTATGACCAAGTATGTTCTTTTTTTATATAATTTCACATAATTCCATAACATATATTTTGAGAATATAAATATATTCCCAATGCAAACACAGAATATTGAGAAAATTAAACTTAGAGGGAAAAAACATCAGCAGAATGAAAGGCTTTCACACTCTCTTCTTAATTTAATACAATGAATGACTTTAACAGATTTTTCCAATTCAGTATGTTTTAAACAGCACATGCTCAGCTAAGACCTCCTCCTACTTCACCCAATCTCACTTAATCAGCCTCAATATACTAAACCAGCCCCACAAAATCATATAATGCTCAGTCCAGCTTTCATCTTGGGGAGATTGATTTGAGGAAATTAATGTCCTTAGGTCTGCAATGGGCTGGCCTTTGCTAATAAACTATTTTCTTGACATCCTCGTGTCACTGAATTGGTATTATGCAGATGTGGCAAAAGGACTCTCAAGCAATTTCAGTGCTGACAGGGAATTTCAAGCATTAATTCCTGGATACCTGAAAGAGCCATTAATTAAGATTGTAATGAGAAAACAGGTCATTTTCATTTGTTATATTTTAATTTAGGTGCCTGTAACTGTTGGGGAAAAGAAATAAAAATAAAATAATCTCTTAACCCAGAAAACCTGTCCACAAAGTAGAAGAGAAAGAAAAACAATTTTATTATTGAATAAAGCATTTATTGAATAAAATATTAAATCAGAACAGGATGCACCACAGGCAATTCACAAGAGTTTGCAAAGACAGAAAGAAACCTCATGGTTTGTGTGTAGCTAAGCAGATACAACCCTTTACATGCATATTCTCAAGATATTTCTTTATCTTCAGATGAGAGGTAGATTCACAATTTGGAGAAAGGAACAGTCCCCACCACTACCTCCAGGATTTATATTCCTCCTTTACCATAAAAATGGGGGATATTTTGATTGCACTTTATTCAAATGGCTTCCTTCCTTGAGGAGACTCTGTGTTGTGGGGAAATTTGCTATATATACATTTCTAAAGGACAAAGAAGAAGCCATTGCTTACAAGTGTTGGTTTTCTAAAGTAAATAATAAGATGGGAGTCTGAAGGTAGTTTCTTCCCTTATGTTCAATGGAGGAGAGTTTATGTTTAAATTTTGTGTTTTATAACATATAGGCACACAGAGATAAAATTTCAGAAACAAACTCCAGATGATAGTTGTAGAGATTGAAGTGATGGAAGTGTCATCAATAGAGAAAGAGTCAGAGAGTAGTAAAGTGTATCAAAAGAAAAGATAGGAAGTGTTTTAGTTTGCTAATGGGTGCCAATGCAAAAAATACCAGAAATGATTTGGCATTTGTAATGGGAATTTATTAGGGTAAAATTGTACAGTTCCAATGCTGTGTAAATGTCCACATCAAGTCATCATCAGAGATGGCATCTCTCAAAAAGTTGGCTACTAGGAGATCCAGAACTCCTGCCACATCTAAGGGCTAAGTAGCCACTGGCCTCTGCTTTCTCCTCCAGGCTCAGGTTCTCCCCAGCTCATCTGGGAGCAACCAGGCATATGGGTCATCTCTGCTGGGCTACGGCTCTTCACTCTGGGCTGCTCTACTGAGTTCAGCCTCAGCCACTCTCTCAGACTACTGTGGTTCCCTGTCTTTCTGGGCTGTAGGCAATCCTGGAGTCCTCTCTCACATGACAGAGAAAATAGAAGATGTTTTCTCTGTGTGCCTCTGCATGTTTCTCCCATTTATGAAAGACTCCATCAAGAGGGCCCAGATGCACCCTGTTTAAGCCTCACTGAAGAACTTCAGGCAAAGACCCTCCAGTAGGAGGCAGATTTACCTCAACAGATAGAGCGTCCACATACCACATGGGAGGTCCAGGGTTGAAACCCAGGGCCTCCTCACCCATGTGGCAAGCTGGCCCACGCACAGTGCTTATGTATGCAAGGAGTGCCATGCAACACAGGAGTGTCCCCCACGTAGTAGGAGCCCCACTCCCACAAGGAGTGTGCCCTGCATGGGGAGCTGCCCCATGCAGAAAAAAAGTGCAACGTGCCCACGAGTGTCACCACACATACAGAAAGCCAATGCAGCAAGATGACACAACAAAAAAAGAGACACAGATCCCCAGTGTGCTGATGAGAATACCAGCAAACACAGAAGAACACACAGCAAATGGACACAGAAAGCAGACAACTGTGGGGGGAGGTGAGGGGAAATAAATAAATAAGTCTTAAAAAACAACAACAACAAAGATCCCCCAGTAAATCCAGTCCAATCACAGGGTTCTGCACCCACAGGAATGGATTAGTTCCAAGAACATAATCTTTCATGTGACTCACAAAAAACCTTCAAACTGTCACAAACTTAAACAGATTATTGAGATGTTTCAAAAATATATTTAAGAAGTACCTTTATGAGAATTTGTGAAAAAGTGATCAGAATAACTTGGATACTGAGATGTCAGAGAATTCTTGGAAAAATTTCCTCAAAGGAAGTCAAGGTCCAATTCTTTTAGTTCCATATAAAAGCAAACACACTCACTGAATATATTTATGGGGAGCTCATTAATGATGTTAAAAGATTTATTTATGGGTAAAAGTGTTGAATTTTGTACAAGACAGACAGGGGGAAATGAAGAAGGGAAACTGGACTTCAGTTTGATTGTGAAGGGAGGAACAGCAGGGCAGAAAGTAGAATGAAGAGAGGATCAGAAGAGGTTTCATGGCTTAGTTTTTCTTCTTCATATTTTGCTGCCTAGTGGATTAACAAACTGAGTGAAACCCAAGTAAGATAGCTCGCACTTGACTTCTTGACAATGCAGTCACAGACCAGTAGGGAAATGCACTTTCTTCTGAAATGACAATTCTATTGTCTCTGGCAGGGAAGGTTTCTCATATTGTTCTGGCTCTTTGTGCTAATGGTCCTTCTGTGCTGTGAAAAAGTAAAACCACAGGATCCACAGGTGACCTGTCCATTTCTACAACTGTGTATCCCTTGGTTCCCTGTTGAATTATGATCAAGGTTGTACTTATTTTCTAATTTCTGAGTTTGGAGCTAGTGAAGCGTAAAGCATTCTAACAACCAAGAATCCAGTATAAAACTAGGATTTTGGGGGGCACGGATGGAAAAAATAAAACTAGGATTCCCAATCCTATTCACAGCCAGTCTGCCTCTTTAGGAAGGGAAAAGCCAGGAAAATAACATTTACAAAGCTGAGAACTTTGATTTGCTCTATCTGTTTAGTCAGTAGAATGGCACCATGGTCCCTGCTGATCCGGACCAAGATGAACTTGATCAGTGCTATCTCCCCACATGAAGCAGGATGTGTTAGTGAAGTCACAGACCCTTCTTCAGAGTCCAGTAATAATCTAGGGCTATGCATCATCTAACACCCTGGCCTCTAAACAGCAATGGGATTCAGGCAAGACATCCAGTCCCTGGGTATTCTGTTTAATTTATTGGGATAATTCTTAGACATGGCCACCTGTTTTTCTTTTAATTTCTATGTAATATTCCATACATCTATTACTCATCTTCTCCCCAGATCAGTGATGCTAGGGTCTTAGTTTCAGAGGGACTATTAGGACAGCTCATTTGTGGCACTGGAGAGATTTGACTTGTGTGGATTTTGGGTTAAGTGCTTGAGGGAAATACATTTTAGTATATATCTATTGTTTTGCAATTTTCACCAAACCCAAGTATAGGAAATATTGTCCAGGGTAGAACCTGAGTAAGAGTTTTGTGGGGGAAGCCTTTTTATTTCCTTACAAACCAGCCTGGCTCCCTCTGCTGCCAATAATCTCTGTGTACCTATAAAATTCAGTTTGACTGGTTTAATGAAAATCCAAGTAGTGTTAAAGCAATGATATAAATTTATAATTGTGAAATTGGAATGATAAAAGATTTTACTAACCATCTCGATTTATTGAACTTTCATGTTATCCACGGAGTTATAAAGAAGAAATGGAGGTTAACTGCAGCGAGCTGGCATACCAGTAATCCTTTGCAGTACTGATAAAATCCCCAGCCCTAGCCTGAGGAGAAGAACTGTAACAGTCAAGGTGACACCAGCAAGGCCTGCTGATCTTCACCAGAGGGCCACAATCATACATTGGTATCCTGCTTGCTGATTATCACATGGCCCCAAGGACACCCTGTTCAAAGAGCCCCACAGTCTTGTAATGTACAGGAAGCATGGAAAGCATGGACAGCACATACAAGAGTAAATCATGTCCCCTTATCTCTCCCCATTCCTCCATACCTTCCCTCTTTCTCAATCAGACATATAAGCTGCTCCCACAACTCAAACTTTTGAGCAGAAACCTCTTGGTGCTGCTCCTGCATTAATACAATAACTAGCTTTGCATTCCCTTTATAAACCTGTTTTATTTTCAGCACAACATAATCAAGTAAGCTTACATATCATGTCTTATATCTGGCACCTTGGTCAAATAAATTTCTTATGGAGTAATTCCACAAAATGCCTAAAGCCATGGTCTTTTTCCAGGAAGTTACTAAGGAGTAAGGTGGAACATTGCAATAATGGGAAAAGGATATTCTTGGGAGGAACAACCAGGAGAAAAAGATCAATAAAAATTGGTCCATTGTAAGACATTTTTGGCTATTCTGGACCCCTTGCCCTTCCAAATAAATTTGCTTATTGGCTTTTTGATTTCCTCCAAAAAGGAGTGTTGGGATTCTTATTGGGATTGTGTTGAATCTGTAAATCAGTTTGGGTAGAATTGACACACTAATAATATTTAGTCTTCCAAGTCATGAATACAGAATGCCCTGTGATTTATTTAATTCTTCTTCAGGTTCTTTTAGTAATGTTTTGTAGTTTTCTGAGTACTTGGTTAAGTTTATTCCTAAATATTTGATTGTTTTAGTTGCTATAATAAATGAAATTTTTTTCTGGTTTTCTCCTCAGATAGTACATAAGTAGTGTATTAAAATACTATTGATTTTCACATATTAATCTTGTATACTACCACTTTGATAACTTGTCTATTAATTATAGTACCTTTTTTTCCTCTCCCCTTCCCCACTCCCCCCGTTGCCTGCTCTCTCTGTCCATTACCTGTGTGTTCTGTGTCTACTTGCATTCTTGTCAGTGGCACTTGGAAACTGTGTCTCTTTTTGTTACATCATCTTGCTGCATCAGCTCTCCGTGTCTGCAGCGCCTTCCTGGGCAGGCTGCATTTTTTCTCCTTACAGGGTGCACTCCTTCTGCATGGGGCTACCCTACATGGGGGACAGCCCTGAGTGGCACAGCACTCCTTACACACATCAGCACTGCACATGCATCAGTTCCTCAGGTCAGGAGGCCTTGGATTTGCACCCTGGACCTCCATGTGGTAGGCGGATGCACTATCAGTTGAGTCAAATCTACTTCCCAATTGTAGTAGCTTTTTTGTGAATTTTTATCCCTCTCTTTGTGCATACAAGGCACACATATATATGTATATACTTTATATACAATACAAACACCTATATACATTCACATATACATATAGATATATATATACTTTCCCCACATAGTTGCTTAGTGTCATTTCTACCTAATACTCTGTAAAATGGGTTTTAAAGTGTAATTATCAAGAAAAGTCCTGAGCCTTCATACTTTGAGGAGGACCACAGAGTTGGTAACTGGGTCAACCTCACAAGTGGCTCAGCTCTAAGAGGAGCAGTTTCATTTTAATGCTCATTCATGTACATTCTTGTACCCTGTATATTATGGTGTAGGCAGATGCTCCTGTTGTGGAACACACAAGTATATTTGGAATAATGGCTCTTCTTTATCTCTGTCCTGTGGTTGGTACATCCTGTCCAGTGGACGATGGGGCAGGAGAGGCCTAGGCTCCTGCGGGGGCTCGCAGGCATGGAGGGTGTGTGGCAGAGAAACCACCACGGAGACGAGGTGAGCACGCAGGTCTAATTTATTAAGGGAAGTACATGTGTTTATATAGGGTTACGGGGGAGTGTGCAGGGGACTGATTGGCTGTGGCCAAAGGGGTATTGGATTGGCGGTGGTGAGCAGTTGGTGGGGGGAAGAGGCAGATTCTAGGTTGGTGAAGGGGCGGCACTGGCGGGAAAGGGGAACAGGGCTGGGAGTGATTGGTAGGGACTAGTTCCTTGCCTTTTATGGTGCGGCTTGTGCTGTGGCTTGACAGTGCGGGAGGGGGGATGTGAGCATAGGCAGCTCCTGCTGGCTATCAGCAAGCCGGTGTCGGTTGCCTGGGCGGGGCCGAGGGCAGTGTGCCCGTTCCATGGCTGAGGGCAGTTCACCCGTTCCAGCTGCCCTACACCCGAGTGGTGGGCTGTGCATATCCCCCACTGGGCGAGGCTATGCTTGCCAGCCAGACTTCAGCCTGCCTCACCTCACTGTCCCATTCTTTAAAAACTCCAGACATTTGTGGATCTAGAATCCTAGCTGGCATCCTACTCTCCCTTTCCTCTGGTTTGGGGACCTGCAGACACCATGGTTTTCCACCATTTCTCTGGCTTCTTTTACGGGGCTTGCAGGTTCCCAGGGTTCAAAGAAAGGAGTTTCTGTTTTTGCCCTTTCTTTTCTTTTTCCCTCTCTCCTCATCATGGTGGTTTTGTAAGTCATACTATATTCTTCTCCATATTCACATTCCCATTACATTATAGGTACCCCACTTTTAATTCCTATAACTCTACATGCTTACATGAGTTTACTACTAAGTCTTCTAGGTTTTATATGGTTATTCTGCTAAATTTTACTATCAATATTACTATTATACATTTTCCTTTCTTACGTCTTTTACTTTTCCTGGCCCTAATCTGTTTCCTTTGAGAGAACTTAGACAACAACAAAGGAAACAGAAAAAGAACAACAAAGTGTCAAAGAGAAACTTAACAAAGACATAAAAATAGCAATTAAATAAAACCAAAGACTAGAGTGAAAAGCTAATCAACTGAACAACCCCTTCAAGATAAAATGATGACCAGACAGCAGCAAAAAATTACAAAACATAACCAATAGTTAGGAAGACAGGGCCCAGTCCAATGAGCAAACTAAAAACCAGGAAGAGGAGCAGAACATTGAACAACTAATCAAAGCTGACCAAACAAATATCATGGACCAAATTAATGAAGTGAAGGAAGAGATTAAGGATATTAAGAAATCACTTGGAGAGCCTACTGAAGAAACTGTAAACATACACAAAAGATAACAGATATGATGGTGATGAATGGCACAATCCAAGAAATCAAAAATACACTCTCAGCAGACAATAGATTTGAAGAAGCAGAGGAAAGAATTAGTGATGTGGAAGGCAGTAAATCTGAAATCAAACAGATACCAGAATTGATAGATAAAAAGATAGAAAAAAATCCAGCAGGGACTTAGGGATTTGAATGACAACACATAACCCTCAAATATATGCATTATAGACATCCCAGAAGAAGAAAAGGAAATGGGACATAAGAGGAGACAATGGGTGAGAACCTCCCAAACCTATTGAGGAAGATGGATGTACATGTCCAGGAAGTGCAGCACACCCCAAACATTATAAATCCCAACAGGCCTACTCCAAAACATATACTTGTCAAATTATCCAATACTCAAGACAAAGAGAAAATACTCATGTCCACAAGAGAAAAGAGAACCATCACATACAAGGTTAGCTCAATAAGATTAAGTGCTGATTTCTCATCTGACACCGTGAAGGCAAGAAGGCAGTGGTATGACATAGTCAAGGTACAAACAGAAAAAAGATTTCCAGCCAAGAATACTCTATCCAGCAAAGCCAGCATTCAAAAATGATGGAGAGTTCAAAGTGTTCACAGATAAACACAAGCTAAGAGAGTATGCCAATAAGAAGCCTACCCTTCAAGAAATATTAAAAGGAGATCTACAGGTTAAAAGAAAAAAAAATAGTAGAGACAGGGTTGGAAGAAGGTGTAGGAACAACTAAAAAGACAAAAAGAAATAAAAACAACATATGACATAAATCCAAAGAAAATATGGCTAGTGTAAGTAATTCCTTGAGAGTAATAACACTAAATGTTACTGGGTTAAACTCACACATCAATAGAAACAGATTTTCAAAATGGATAAGGAAATATGACCCATCCATATGCTGTCTACAAGAATCCCTCCCTAGACCAAAGGATTCAAGGAGATTGAAAGTGAATGGCTGGAAAACAATCTCACAAACAAACAATAATAAAAAAAAAAAAGGGCAGGAGTAGCTATACTAATATTGGACAAAATAGACTTCAAAGGCAAAATGATTCTGAGAGACACTAGATATTAGTAAAAGGGGTAATCATTCAAGAAGAAAGAACAACCATAAACATTTATGCACCTAACCAGAGCACCTCAAAATACATGAGGCAAACACTGGAAAAACTATGGGGAGGAATAGATGCCTGTACAATTATAATGGGGGACTTTTATACAAAATTATCACCATTAGACAGAACATCTCAACAGAGAATCAATGAAGAAACAAAGACTTTGAATAATATATTAGAGGATCTGGACCTAATAGGCATATACAGAACACTATACCCAAATACAGCAGGATATACATTTTTCTCAAGCACACATAGATCATTCTCCAAGTCAGACAACTTGTTGGCCACAGAGAATGTCTCAATGAATTCAGAAAGGCTGAAATCATACAAAACAACTTCTCTGACCACAATGGAATGAACCTGGAAATCTGCAAAGACCAGAGAACCAGATCATACACAAAGATATGGAAGTTAAGCAACACACTCTTAGATATACAGTGAGCCAAGGAGGAAATATCTGAAGAAATCAGTAACTACCTTACAACTAATGAAATTGACAACATAGCATATCAAAATTTATGGAATGTAGCAAAAGATATACCAAGTGGGAAATTCTAGCCATAAGTTCATATATCAAAAAAGGAGTTAAAAGAAAGACCTAAATTCATAGTTGGAGGAAATAGTAAAAAACAAAAAACAGAAAACAAAACAAAACAAAACTAACCCCAAAGGAAGAAGAAAGAAAGAACAAAGATCAGAGCAGAACTAAATGAACTAGATAATAAGAAAGCTCTAGAAAAAATAAAACAAAGAGATGTTCTTTGGGAAGATCAATAAATTTGACAAATCCTTAGCTAGACTAACAAAGGAAAAAAGAAAGAAGATGTAAACACACAAAATAAGAAATGAGAAAGGGGATATCACCATTGAGCTCACAGAAATAAAGAGTATCCTAAGAGGATACTTTGAAAAACTATATGCCAACAAAAAGTACAACTTGGAGGAAATGGACAAATTCCTAGAAACATATAAGCAGCCTATATTGACCAAAGTAGAAATTGATGATCTCAACTAATCAGTCACAAATAAAGAGATAGAATCAGTCATTAAAAACCTCCCACCTAAGAAGACCCCAGGGCCAGATGACTTCACAGATGAATTCTACCAAACATTCCAGGAGGAATTAACCCAAACTTGCTTAAACTCTTCCAAAAAATTGAAGTAGAAGGAACATTGCCTAATATTCTGATTCTATAATGCCAACATTACACTGACACCAAAACCAAAGACACCACAGGAAAAGAACGTTACAGACCAATCTCTCTAATGAATGTAGATGCTAAATCCTCAACAAAATACTTGCTAATTGTATTCAACAACACATCAAATGAAGTATATATACACCATGAAAAAGGGGGTTTCATCCCTGGTATGCAAGGATGGTTCAACATGAGAAAATCAATCAATGTAATACACCACATAAACAGATCGAAAGTAAAAAATCACATGATCATATCCATAGATGCAGAAAAAGCATTTGAGAAAATACAGCACTGTGGTCACCCCTTGGGCTGAAGTGTGGTTTGCTGGCCTGGCGGGGGAGCAGCCGCGGTAGGCCTAATTCCAAGCCGCTGCCCCCATAATAGGGTGGCTGGTCAGACTCACCACCACCCCTGAAGGGAGCTCGGCATGGGCGCAGAGTGCCCTCGGGTCTCCCCTTCTTGGCAGCCATGCTTCCGTGGCTGCCCCTCCTCCCGGATAGCGCCACATGATGCCTTATGAGGCAACACCCTTCTTCTTCTTTCTCCCTGCGCAGGTGCAGGGCAGAAAATTCCAGTCTGCCTTCCCCCCCCCCCCCCCGACAACAGCAACAGCCAGGCGTGGGCAGGAAACTCAAGTCTGCCCTCTACCCCAGCAACAGCAGCCACCAATCACTAAACCCTGCCACTTCCCCCAGCAACAGCAACAGCCAATCCCTAACCACCACCCCTCCCCCATCCAGTACTGCCCACTGACCTTTCACCGGCAACCAATCAGAACAGGGCGTGGCTTCGACCAATCAGCCTTCCCCAGCCCCTATAAAACTGTTGCCTCTCCCTCAATAAAGTTGGACTTGTGTGTTTACCTTGTCTCCGCGGTAGTTTTTCTGCCATGCGCCCTCCAGTCCTGAGAGCCCCTGACAAGGGTCTGGCCTCCCTTGTCCCCAGTTCATCACCAGCTTCACCGGGCAACCCTGTCAGCCAAACCGTGCAACCCCTATGAGACCGACCCCTCGTCTGCTGCCGGACTGACCCCTCGTCCCAAGTGGGACCGACCCCTCATCCTAAGCTGGACCGACCCCTTGTCTGCAGCCAGACCCCACCTCTACTGACCAAGCAAGCCACCACACAGCACCCTTTCCTGATAAAAACTCCTCAAAAGATAGTAATACAAGGAAACTTTCTGAACATGATAAAGGGCATATATGAAAAACCCACTACTAGCATCATATCCAATGGTGAAATCCTAAAACTTTCCAAGTTCAGGAACAAGACAAGGATGCCCACTATTACCCCTTCTGTTTAACTTGTAACACAATGTTACTGAGCACTCAGGTAAGAAACAGATATAAAAGGCATCCAAATTGGAAAGGAAGAAGTCAAAATTTCATTATTTGCAGACGACATGATCCTATACATAGAAAGCCCTGAGAAATTTACAACAAAGATTTTAGAACTTATAAATGTTTTCAGTAAAGTTGCAGGTTATAAGATCAATGCACAAAAATTGGGAACATTTCTGTATACCAATAATGTCCACAATCTGAGGAGGAAATCAAGGGGAAAAAAACATTTACAATAGTAAATAAAAAACCAGATACCTAGGAATAAATTTAACTAAAGATGTAAAAGACTTATACACAGAAAACTACACCAAACTGTTAAAGGAAATCAATGAAGACAAATAAATGGAAGAATACTCCCTATTCATGAATAGGAAGACTAAATATCATTAAGATGTCTATCCTACCCAAACTGACCTACAGTTTTAATGCAATCCCAATAAAATCAAAGCATTTTTAAAATGAACTGGAAAGAGTAAGTATGAAATTTCTTTGGAAGGGAAAGGTTCCCCAAATAGCCAAAGATATATTGAAAGGGAAAATGAAACCATAGGAATCACACTACCTGATGTTAAAACATACTGCATGGTTGATGAGTGTGATTCTCCTGTTTGGAGTTGTAGGCACTCTTGGTTCCCTGTGGTGGTGGTTGAGCATCTTCACCTCCCTGTTAGCTGACCTGGGTAAGTCCAATGAACCAAAGAGTAGGGGTTTCAACACTGCTGAGCCTCAGAGCCCAGATGGAACATGTCCAGTCCACAGATTCAAGTCTCCTGGGTATACACCAACCCCAGTGCCAACCACAGCTTTAATAAAAATGACAGAAGAGGCATATGTAGAAAGGTCACATCTGAGGAAACCAGACTTGGCCCAATGGATAGGGCACCTGTCTACCACATGGGAGGTCTTCAGTTCAAACCCAGGGCCTCCTTGACCCGTGTGGAGCTGGCCCATGTGCAGTGCTGATGCATGTAAGTAGTGCCGTGCCATGCAGGGGTGTCCCCCGCATAAGAAAATCCCCCATGCAAGGAGTGTGCCCTGTAAGGAGAGCTGCTCAGTGTGAAAGAAAATGCAGCCTGCTCAGGAGTGGCACCACACACACAGAGAGCTGACACAAGATGACACAACAAAAAGAAACGCAGATTCCTGGTGTCATTGATAAGGATAGAAGTGGTCACAGAAGAACACACAGTGAATGGACACAGAGAGCAGATAATTGGGGGGTGTGGGGGGAAGGGGAGAGAAATAAAAAATAAATCTTAAAAAAAAAAAGGCCACATCTGAGTCCAGCTCCATCACATTCAGGAACACAAATTCCAAAGTAAGGCCCACTGACAAGGCATTGAACTGCAAAGCCAACTGCCATGACCATAGAACCTCTGTGTCTCCATAGCCTTCAAGAGCACTAGTACCTGGAGTTTTATCTACTTTGGCTGTCTCTGAGATCCTGCTGAGGTATGCATAAGTGTCACCACTCTGATGACCTCCCCGTTCTTTTTCAAAGATGCTTAGCCATATAAACTCATTTGTCTTTACCATTTCCCCCTTTTATTCAAGGTCTTTTTCTCATTGCATCACCAGTTAATGATTGGTAGTAATCCTTCAGTGCCAAGGAGGCTCATCCCTGGGAGTCATATTCCATGGGGGCGGGGGGGGTGGGGGGAGTTGATGCATTTATATGCCGAGTTTGGCTTAGAGAGGGGTCACATTTGAGCAATACAGAGGCTCTCAGGAGGTACCTCTTAGGCACCTCTGGGCCTAGTTGAAATTTCAGGCACACAGGCTCACAAGCATAATCTTCAATACCAAGAGCTCATCATTGGACCATCCTTCTTCACTGGTCTTTGCCCTTGAACTTGTGGGATTGTTGCTGTTCCATTGGGGAATGTGACAGAGCTTCCCTGGCTAGGAACTCAGCATTCCGTCAGTTGTCATTTGTAACTGTAACTACTTTGAAGATACCCAATGAATATCCAAACATTTTGATATACCTTATATACATGCCCTAGAGAACTCCCGCCCAATCATGTGTCCCACATCAATAACTCCCCACACCAGCCTTCCTCCCCTGCCATAATTGAACCCCTCTATGGTCCAAAATGTTCTCAAAAATGAAGGCTGTTATATTGCTAAATTCAATTAATAGAAAAATATAATAGTAATGATAGGTTTAAAGATTAGAAATAGAATGCACACTAATTTAGAAAAATTAAAGTAAAAATAAATCAGGGTATTAAAAAATGAAAAATATCAAAGACTTTGTTTTTGACATTTTGCCTTTCATCACTGTAATAGGTGCTGCCTGTATGTACAGAGGCAAGTCTGTTTCTTTCATTTCTTCCTCAGTGTCTACGTTTTTTTTTCTAATTTTTTATTTAGCTTCAAAAAGTTTTAGATCACATTGAAGTCATACATGCAATATAGGGGACTCTCATATATCCAACATCAGACCATTTTCCCCATCCCCAGGAATGATCTTTTTACATGTTAATGTTATATTTGCTGCAGCTTATGTACGGATATTGAAACATAGGTATCAAACAAGGTTTCCTTTTGGTTTACATTATGATTTATATTTTAAACTGTACATTTTTTAAAATTTTTAGTTACATTGTGGTTTACATTATAGCCTAGATAAACTTTTATACATTTTTAGTGAAATTTAACATGTCCTATATCCATCATGCATTGTCTGTGGAGCACTTCCACTGCCCCCCCAGCTACCCTGCTTCCATCTATTCTATTCCTCTCTTCCCCTCCACTCAGGGCCCACAGTGACAACCAAGCTTCACTATTTGAAGGACCAGATTCACAGATGCTCATCAATGTGGGATCTAAGTCCCCTCTGGACATAGAGGTGAAGTGGACATCACCATCCCAGGGTCCACAGGACAGAGGAATAAAAAATTAGAGTGGACTTATTGTTTTTCTTCTACAGAACTATTGTGACTAGTAATGGAAGAGACTGTAGCATTGATGTGGAGAAAGTGGCCACAGTAGTTGCTAAGAGCAGTGAGAAGGAAGAAGAGATGTGATGTGGGGCATTTTCAGGACTTGGAGTTGTCCTAAATGATATTGCAGGGGCAGATGCTGGACATTATATATCCTGCTATAACCCACTGAATGTACTGGGGTAGAGCGTAAACTACAATATGAACTATAATCCATGCGGAGCAGCAGTGATCAAAGACCAAATGCAATGGATGTGCCACAATGATGAAGGAGTTTGTTGATGTGGGAGGAGTGGGGTGGGGTGGGGGGTGGGGTATGTGGGAACCTCTTATATTTTTTGTGATCTATGTATCTTCAAAAAAAATACAATACAAAACAAATGCTCATTTGAAAAAATGTATTCACCAAATGCAATGAATGTGCCTCAATGATGAAAGAGGATGTTGATGTGGGAGGAGTGGAGTAGTGGGAAATGGGATATATGGGAACCTCTTTATTTTTTAATGCAAACATTTTTTGTGGTCTATGTATCTTTTTAAAAAACTAAAGTTTTTTTTTTAACTACAAAGCTATAATTGTCAATACAGCATGGTATTGGCACAAGGATAGACATACTGACCAATGGAACCTAACTGAGAGCTCTGATATTGATCCTCACATACACAGAAATCTGATATTCAACAAGGCCATGAAGCCCACTCAGCTAGGAGAGAATGGCCTCATCAACAAATGGTGCTGGGAGAACTGGATATCCATATGCAAAAGAATAAGGGAGTAATACTATCTCACACGTTGTACAAAAATCAACTCAAGATGGATCTAAGATCTAAATATAAGAGCCATGACCATAAGGACTTTGGAAGACAATGTAGGGAAGCATCTATAGGACCTCATAATAGGAAATGGCTTCAGGAAATTCATACCGAAAGCATGAACAGTGAAAGAAAAGGTAGGTAAATCAGACCTGTTCAAAATTAAAACCTTTTGTACCTCAAGGGAGTTTATCAGGAAAGTGAAAAGACAGCCTACCCAATGGGAGAAAATATTTGGTAACCATCTATCTGATAGGAGCCCAATATCCAGTATATATAAAGAAATCCTACATCTCAAAAATAAAGAGGCAAACAACTCATTTAAAAAATCAGAAAGAGATTTGACCAGATCCTTCTCCAAAAAGAAGTACAAATAGCTAGAAATCACATGAACAGATGTTCAACATCACTAGCTATTAGGGAAATGCAAACCAAAACAACAATGAGATACCATCTTTCACCCATTAGACTGGCAGCTATTAAAAAAAAAACAAACCAGAAGACTACAAGTGTTGGAGAGGATATGGAGGAATGGGAACTCTAATACATTGCTGGTGGGAATGTAGAAGGATCCAGCCCTTGTGGAGGATGGTTTGGTGGTTCCTCAACAAACTACCTATAGATTTCCCATATGACCCAGCAATATCACTGCTGGATCTATACCCAGAAGATCTGTAAACAAGGACACAAACAGATATACACACACCAATGTTCATAGCAGCATGATTCACTATTGCCACAAGTTGGAATCAACCCAAATGCCTATCAGCAGATCAATGGATAAACAAAATGTGGTATATACACACCATGGAATACTACTCATCTGTAAGAAGGAATATAGTACTAACACATGGGATCACATGGATGAATCTTGAGGCCCTTATGTTGAGTGAAGCAAGCCAGGCATTAAAGGACAAATACTACATGACCTCTCTGATATGACTTAAGCAAACCAAGCTATCTCAGAGAGCTAGAGACTGGAACATAGGCTTACAGAAAATAAGGGGGAGAAGAAGGTAGTGAGCTGTCACCTACATGGGTGAAATCTATGATAAAGTGGAGGTAAGTAGTTGTGCAGTGAAGGGATAAGACAGGGGCATAGGGATGCTATTGTTTGGACTTTGCAGGCTTGAGCGGGGCTAGGGTTGGGATGATGGGTCAGATGGTCCATAGAATTGCGTGGCAGGTTTGGGGGGGAGCAGATGAACACGGGAGATTGTCAGGTACATGGCTGAAGCTATAATGATGAGAAAACTCTTTAGAAATTATAATAAAGGTTATTGGTTTAAGGTGATTGATGGGGGGCATCTGGCACAGGGTGCACCTGGGGCAGGCTTCTAGGGAGGGTGTGAGTGCTCATCTTGTCATAGTATGTTATATCAGTGGATGGAGACCCATACAATGAGCAGGAATGTGTTGTACCCCCATCTTGGGGAGGTCTGATGTTCTCAAACAGAGGGGAGGGTGTGTCTTGAGAGCATGGGTGGCTCTCAGTGGGGGAGGACAGAAGTGTGTCAAACCCTCAGCATTGTTGTAAGTATCTATGAATCTTGTCCTTCAAGCAGTGAAGCTTGGTTGTCACTGTGAGCCCTGAGGGGAGGAGGAGAGAGGAATAGAATAGATGGAAGTGGGGTAATAGGAGGGAGGGGCAGTGGAAGTGTTCCACAGGACTGTGCAATGATGGATATAGGTCATGTTAAATTTCACCAAAATTTATAAAAGTATATAGTCTAAAATGTAAAACACAATGTAAACCATAATGGAACCGTGGTTCATAGCTATGTTTCAATATCTGTACATCAGCTGTAGCAAATATAACATCCACATGTAAGAAGATATTTGCTGGGGGAGGGGGAAATGAGTTTAATGTTAGGTGTATGGGAGTCCCCTATATTGTATTTATGACTTTACTGTGATCAAAAACTGTTTTGAAGACATTATACAAAAATAAAATAAAAAATAAGTAGGTGAAAGGCAGTGAGGAAGGAATGGAAGAGATTGCCCTGACACTGTACATATAGGAGAACACCTATTACAGTGATGAAAAGCAAAATGTCAAAAAAAGTTTATGACATTTTTCATTTTTTTAATACACAAATTTATTTTTTACTTTAATTTTTCTAAATTATTATGTTTTTGCTTCTAATCTTTAAACATATCATTACTATTTCATTTTCCTATGAATTGAATTTGCAATATATTAGACTTCATTTCTGAAGATGTTTTAGATCACAGAGGGGTTTCAGCTATGGCAGGGGAGGAGCACTGATGTGGGGTATCATTGATGGGAGATGCATGGGTGGGAGGTAGTTCTCCAGGACATGCATATAGGGTATATAGACATGTTTGGATGTTCGCTGGGTATTGATGTAATGGGTAGTTTCACACAACAACTGAGGGAGTGCTGAGTTTCCATCCTGGGGAGCTCTGTTGCATTCCCCAATGGCACAAGAACAATCCTCCAAGTGGAAGGGCAAAGATCAGTGAAGAAGGATGATCCAAAGATGGGCTCTTGATACTAATAAGTATGCTTATGTGTCTGTGCACTCGAAATTTCAACTTGGCCTAGAGCTGCAGGGTGCCTAAGAGTTACCTCCTGAGAGCCTCTGTGCTGCTCAAATGTGGCCACTCTCTAAGCCAAATTCAGCATACAAATGCATTACCTTCCCCCCAGCATGGGACATGACTCCAGGAGATGAGCCTCCCTAGGGATTACTACCAAGCACCAGCTGATGATGCAACTAGAAAAAAGACCTTGAATAATAGGGGGAATGGTAAAGACAGATGAATTTATATGGCTGAGTCAGGAGGTCATCAGAGGGCTCACCCTTATGCACATATCACAGGATCTCAGAGAAAGCCAAAGTAGATACAACTCCAAATAGTGGTGCTCCTATAGGCTTTGGAGACACCCACATCCTACAGTCATGGCTGATGGCTCTGGAGTTCAGTGCCTTGCCAGTGGGTCTGACTTTGGAATTTGTGCTCCTTCGTGTGATGGAGTTGGACTCAGACGTGACTTCTCTATACATGCCTCTTCTGTTACTTTTACTGAACTTGTGGTTGGCACTGGAGTTGGTATATGCCCAGGAGACTTGAATCTCTGGAATTTCCATGTGCCAGCTGGGCCTTGAGCCTCAGCAGAGTTGCAAAACATACTCTCCAGTTTGTTGGATATACCCAGGTCAGCTAACAAGGAAGTGAGGATGGTCAACCACCATACCAAGGATCCGAGAGAGTCTACAAGTGCAAGCAGGAAAATCCCATCTACCAGCCATGTGGGATTAAGTCCCCTCTCAATTTAGAGATGGAGTGGGCATTGCCATCCCTAGGTCCTCAGGATGGAAGAATTAAATTTGGATTAGAGTGGACTTACTGGTATTCAACTATAGAATTATTGTGACTCTAGCAATGCAAGAAATTATATCATAGATGTGGAGACAGTGGCCATGGGAGTTGCTGAAGGCAGGGAGAGGGAAAAAGAGTTTGGTATGGGAGCAGTTTTGGGACTTGGAGTTGTTCTGAATGATATTGCAGGAACAGATGCAGGACATTACTTATTGCCTGAATGGACTGGGCAAGACAGTACACTACAATGTAAACTATAATCTCTGCTGTGTAGCAGTGCTCCAAAATGTATTCATCAAATGCAATCAATGTACCACACTAATGAAAGAAGTTGCTTTTGTGGGAGGAGTGGGGGATGTGGGGATTGGGATATAAGGAAACCTCATATTTTTTATGGTAACATATTTTGTGATTTATGTATCTTTAAAAAAAGATAATTTTTAAAAATGATCCTCTTAAGAAAAGGAAAAAGCAAAAGCCAAAGATAACATATTTAAACTGGTACAGAAATTTGATTTTAATTAGCCATGTTCTGAATTTTAGATTGTAGATGTTTTGTAGACATTTTCCTTCACTTTGCAATTGAGATCAGAAACACTTGCAGATCTGGGCCTGCAGAGGCAGTGGGAAACTTACTCCTTGATCAGAAGTGCTTGCCTCTGAGTAAAAGTCTTTCTTTGAGATGAGTCACAGAGGGGCAATGTTTTACTCAAAATTTCCACTATAGGGAAGCAGCATGTCTTTGTTTTTAAACTTTGTTTCCCTATTGTTTTCAATATTTTCTTTATAACTTAGAAATTGTGAGAAGCTGTATTTGATTTTTAAAAAGAAGTGAAGATAAATCTGATTTAACGTGTATGTAATGTCATTTCTCTAAGAGAAAAAGTGTCATCCTCTTCTATTTTTTCAATGTAACATTGTGTGAGATCTATGTATCTTTTTAAAAAAGAAAGATAATAGAAAATATACTTAAAAAATAATATGATAGAGATAAGCACATTTTATTTTCAGTATCTTTCCCCCATGGACCACCTCACTGATGAGGAGCTGGGCTGACAGTTGCTTGTGCATTCCAGGCAGAATGTTGGGGAGTTCTCTGGGGTTTGTTGTGGATAGAGGATTACTGGGCAGAGTCCTGTGGTGACATCAGTGCCACGGAGGGCCTGTAGCACCTGTGGAGCTTGTCTTTTGGATGATCCTTTGGAAGCTTTGAGAGGTGGTGATGGAGCACAGTGGCACTACTACCTACCTCACATTCCACAGCCTCCTGGGGGACTTTGGGGGCATTTCAATCCTTCAGCCTTCTGGTATGTCTCCTCTTGTTCAGACTTGAGCGTTCTGTTAGAAGCTGACTTTATATAAAACATGAAAAACAGCTTGATGTTTTTCTACACTGATGGTCAAGAAATGTCAACTTCTTGATAAGATGAGTGCTGCAGACAGGAGGTATGCAGAGACTAAGTCATCGTTAGGGGAAGCTACGCTAGAGAAAGCAACTTTAAAAATGCCCAGCCTTATTGACAGCTACAGAAAGGCTAAGGGAATGACAGCAATGTTGATGGAAGAATTAACTTCAGTGGTCCTAGAACTACAGGAAGAGAGATCCAGATATTCCAGACAAGAAGATGAGATGAAGAAGATGCTGAAAACAATGAAGGCACAAGAAGAGGTCCTGAGGACCACCGCAGCACCAAGCACTTTTCCATACTCAGTGTGTTTGCGATCCCTTCCCCACCCTGATGGCCCCTTCTCCAGCAGTGGGCCTGGGTCGGTCTTAAAGCAGCACTAAGCTTCTGCTCCACTCAGGCCTGCAGGGCCACCAGGCAGGAATGACCCTCTCCAATTCTTCCATCAGAGAGTTTTTGAGGGTAGTGGATCAATGAAACTTCCTCCATGGACTGGAGTTTCTCTATTTACCACCTAGATAGACAAGTGATTTCTTCCAAAGTTAATTCCTCCTTCAGTCACACAGAGTTTGGACTTGTGGGGTACAGGAAATATGGGACTTTCTCTTAACAGAAACTCAACATGAGAGAAGCTACTCTACTGTTGAGATTTTTAATATACAAGAGACTGCTTAAAAGACTTTTGTATATGTTTATGTATGTTCATTTATTTCCTTATTAATCTGTTCATATATTTACATTATAATTTTTGTGTTGATCTTATGAGTATAAACTTTATTTCTCATCTACATAATATCTACTATATACATAAGTTGAACATACATGTAGTTCAGTAATGACTCTTTTAACAATATAAACTTACAGGAGTATTTAACAAGAAACGTACGTTATAAGTAAATGTAAATTTTACTTAAATTTTTAATAGATGTAAAATAAAAATAAAAGAATTTTCTTCTTTGGGAGGAGATATACAGTTTACTTACAAAGAATGTTATATAATTCAATAGTATATTTGAAAAGAATAAAGAATAAAAATTTAAAAGTGATATCTTCATTGGAGAGGTTTTTATTCCCTTCTGAGAGTGCTGCAGTATGAGTCTCTAAGCAGGAAGAAATCCCACTTGGACAACATCAGAAAATCTCCACTTCCCATCCCACACCCATCTCTCACTCCTGCTTTCCATTTAAATGGCACATCTCAAAGGAATGCTGAGGAAGCAGCATGGCTCTCCTTTCCCAGATAAACAGCTGGCATCCCTAAGGTAATAATTCTAGTCATGTATAGTCATGCTGTGCGGTCACCCCTCGGGCTGAAGTGTGGTTTGCTGGCCTGACAGGGGAGCAGCTGCGGCAGGCCAAGCCACTGCCCCCATAATAGGGTGGCTGGTCGGACTCACCACCACCCCTGAAGGGAGCTCGGCATGGGCGTGGAGTACCCTCGGGTCTCCCCTTCTCGGCGGCCATGCTTCTGTGGCCACCCCTCCTCCCGGATGGCGCCGCACGGTGCCTGTGGGGCGGCACCCTTCTTCTCCTTTCTCCCTGTGCAGGCGCAGGGCGGAAAATTCCAGTCTGCCCTTTTCCCCTCCCACGACAGCAGCAACAGCCAGGCGTGGGAGGAAAAATCCAGTCTGCCCTTTTCCCTCCCCCCAACAGCAGCAACAGCCAGGTGTGGGCGGGAAACTCCAGTCTGCCCTCTACCCCAGCAACAGCAGCCACCAAACACTAAACCCTGCCACTTCCCCCAGCAACAGTGACAGCCAATCCCTAACCACCACCCCTCCCCCATCCAGTACCGCCCACTGACCTTTCACCGGCAACCAATCAGAACAGGGCGTGGCTTCGACCAATCAGCCTTCCCCAGACCCTATAAAACTGTTGCCTCTCCCTCAATAAAGTGGACTTGCATGTTTACCTTGTCTCCACGGTAGTTCTTCTGCCGTGTGCCCTCCAGTCCTGAGATTCCCCGACAAGGGCCTGGCCTCCCCTGTCCCCAGTTCATCACCTGCTTCTCCAGGTGACCCCTTCATCGCCGGCTTCGCCGGGCGACCCCGTCAGCCGAACCGTGCAACCCCTTGTGAGACCGATCCCTTGTCTGCTGCCAGACTGACCCCTCATCCCAAGTGGGACCGACCCCTCGTCCAGAGCAGGACTGACCCCTTGTCTGCAGCCAGACCCCACCTCTACCAACCGAGCAAGCCATCGCAGTTGGCGCCCAACGTGGGGCAAAGCAACCCCACCACAGCACAACGTGGGGCAAGGCAACTCCACCACAGCCTCACTCCATAACCTGGCGACCCCCCCCTCCTCTCTTCTCACCGTGGGACTTCTCTCATGCAACATTGCTGCTACCTGAGCCTTGGCTACCTCATACGATCCACGGTGGTCTGGGAGAATCGCTGGATGGCTTTCTCCTTCCATGTTGGGGGCTTATACTGACCCGCTATGATTAAGAGGAGCCTTGGATTTCTCGGGAGCGTGTGCTTGCATGTCTGAAGTAACCCTACCACAGCCCTACGCCCTCCTCTCTTCTCACCCCTATCTTTTCACTCTGCATTGCTGCTCCTGAACCTTGGTGACCTCATATGATCCACGGCGGTCTGGGAGAATCGCTGGATGGCTTTCTCCTTCCATGTCGGGGGCTTATACCGACCCGCTATGATTAAGAGGTGCCAATAAAACTCTCAGGAGCATGTGCCTGAGCACCTCCATCCCTGCCTTCACCTCTGCCTCTTCCCCTCTGCGCTTGCTCCCCTTTGCCTTGCTCCACTGCTTGTCGTTCCCCCTCCCCTCGTCAGGGCCTTCTCTTGGCCTGCGACCACCGTCAGAGTCCCATCGGCTCCGACCCCTCATCTCACCGCGCACCTCGGCTCCCATCGCCGCGCTCTCAAGGTAAGGGCCCCTTTTCTTATAGGCTCCAAAAGGCCATTAGCAATGGGTAACATCCTATCTGCTAAGCAAGCCCCGCAAGTTCGGCCCTCACCGGTCTCCTAGACACTCACCGGTGTAAGATCTCTTTGAAACAGCTCCAAGTATATTGGGACCTTCTTCTCCCCTTTAATCCGTGGCTTACCACATGTCAGCTTTGGGACCCAGACACCTATACTCGCCTTATAGATAGGGTCACTTTTGCTGTGGAGCAGGAAGGTAAAAGATTCCCTCCTGGCTTATTACAGGCAACAAGAAGTCCAGAAGAAATCTTGAAGGGTATAATCTATGATATGCTATATAAAAAAGGATTTAAAAACAGCTATACCAAGAAAGTAAGAGTTATGAGTCAACTGTAAATAAATTATATATTTCTGTTAATGTGTTGTAATTGTTCTGTGTTTGTCTGTCTGTTCGTTCAATGTCAACATATATTGTGATACCTCCGGATGGTAAATATAAATTACTAGAAATCTTTAAAAGAGCATTATTCAAATGGCCAAAAATTAAATAAGTGCTTATATTAATACTTAAGTTTATTATATTAATATGTAAGTTTAAATGTTAATAAGATATCTACAATTAAAAAAAATTGTAAGTCTTAATTAACAAAATTAACTGTACGTCTTCATAAAAAGTTGTTCTTGCCTAGATTAAAATGAATAACTTATTTTTCTTCACAGGATAATATAAAGAATGTAAAACTTATATGAATATTAAAAAGGTTAAAAGTTTGTAAAAATGCTAACGGAAATGTAATAAGTTTTGCAAAAAGACGTATTTTGTCCTAAAGTAGGATGGCTAATTTTTCATAAACTCTTGAAATTTAATTTGCATGCGGCAAGTGTAAAAGGTATTGTGATAACTTTACGTAAGGGAATGTGTTCTGTAAAGATAACATTTATCTTCAATAGTCTATATGGTTATAAATAATAATAAAAGGTTTAATAAAGCATTGTTTACATTAAGGTATTAAATGGCTTGCGGCTGGGGCGGCTTGCACCCCGACGCTGACGGGGGGGTTTGGAGGGGTCAGCTGGCTGCAAAGGCGTCTGAGGCTGCGGCAGACAGCCTCAGAGGGGCTCTCAGGCGTGGAGGACGCGCGGCGAGGGGAGAAAGAATGCCGCGGAGACCAGGTCTGGTACGCAAGTCCGGTTTATTGCGGAAGGGGACATAGCTTTATAGGGTTAGGGACTGCGTGGAGGGATTTGATACGTGCGGGCGGGTACTGCTTCCTGATAGGTGATTGTAAGCGGTTGCTAGGCAGAGGGCTGGCGGAGAGGTTTGGAATAGGGGAGGGGAAAGGGGGAGTGAGAGCTGGCCGGATGTTGGGCTAGGCGGGAGATAAAAAGGGGGAGGGCAGCACCAGCCAGCCATTAGCAGCAAAGGCCTAGTCAGGCGTGGTCACCTTATCTAGGCCCAGTGGGCAGAGGCGGTATCACTTCTTGCCGCACCGTTTGCTACTGTGGCAAGCCGGGCGCCCTTCCTCCCACAATGGCTAATTCCAAAAGGTCATTCTTAAATATATATATATAAAACTGAATTGATGATAATAATAATAAAAGGTAATTTTATAACAGGAAATATTAACAGCAACCAAGCTCCCCTGTCAACTTGATTTTAGGAAACGGTTTCTAATATTGCATGCTACTAAGTATTTAAAGAAAAGTTATTCTTAAGGAAACAGAAGATGATTTTGTCTTTGCAGCCATTGTCTATTTAGCAACACCCCCCGCTATCGGCCTAGCCACTGTTGCGCCAGACGATTGGAACCTTAAACAAAGTCTCCTCCTCACTGTCATCTTCCTATCTATCGTTACTATATTTACTGCCCTCATTCTCCTTCGTTTATAAAGCAGTCTCCTACAAACCACAAAGCTTCTGTCTTAAACATACCATTCTCAACCCTATCCTCTAAATGATCTTCTCACTTCCCCCACAGCCTTTAATACTTTATTTCTTCCTCATAACCTTTGCTTTCTTGATAATATTTTCCACCATCTGTCTAGCGCTACCGCCCCAGGAGATTGGAACCTCGGCCAACGAATTCTACTCTCCATTGCCTTTCTGTTTATTATCCTCTTTTATGCTTTACTCCTTATCTTCCTCCCATAATGACTTCACCAAGCCTCCTCTTGTCCAAAACCGTCACCCTTCTTTTCCTCACACTCCCCATTGCACTCACCAACCCCAGCCATCAGCCTTTTAATTGGACAGTAAGCCTCTGGCAGGAAAAAGTAATCCTCTCCTACAATGTCTTCGCTGCCAAGGAGAGATCAACTACCTGCAACGTGCTGTCATCCTGGACTTTTAACAGCAGATGGATCTTATAGCCGCTGAGATCAACAAGAATTGGACATTGGCCACCCTTGCTTGCAATGGCAAGATACCGCCCCCTAAATTGTACATTTATATCCCTGGCATACTCACCTCCCTCTTCAGCCCCGCTTCCCTCATTGCTTACTGCCTCTTGGGCCTCGGCTACTTGTTGCTGCTGCCATCCTGACCCTTATTTGAAAAGAAGGGGGAAATGCGGTCACCCCTCGGGCTGAAGTGTGGTTTGCTGGCCTGGCAGGGGAGCAGCTGCAGCAGGCCAAGCCACTGCCCCCATAATAGGGTGGCTGGTCGGACTCACCGCCACCCCTGAAGGGAGCTCAGCATGGGCGTGGAGTGCCCTCGGGTCTCCCCTTCTCAGCGGCCATGCTTCCATGGCCGCTCGTCCTCCCGGATGGCGCCGCACAGTGCCTGTGGGGCGGCACCCTTCTTCTTCTTTCTCCCTGTGCAGGCGCAGGGTGGAAAATTCCAGTCTGCCCTTTTCCCCTCCCCCGACAGCAGCAACAGCCAGGCGTGGGAGGAAAAATCCAGTCTGCCCTTTTCCCTCCCCCCGACAGCAGCAACAGCCAGGCATGGGCGGGAAACTCCAGTCTGCCCTCTACCCCCGCAACAGCAGCCACCAATCACTAAACCCTGCCACTTCCCCCAGCAACAGCGACAGCCAATCCCTAACCACCACCCCTCCCCCATCCAGTACCACCCACTGACCTTTCACTGGCAACCAATCAGAACAGGGCGTGGCTTTGACCAATCAGCCTTCCCCAGCCCCTATAAAACTGTTGCCTCTCCCTCAATAAAGTGGACTTGCGTGTTTACCTTGTCTCCGCGGTAGTTCTTCTGCCGTGCGCCCTCCAGTCCTGAGAGTCCCCGACAAGGGCCTGGCCTCCCTTGTCCCCAGTTCGTCGCGTGCTTCTCCGGGCGACCCCTTCATTGCCGGCTTTGCCGGGCAACCCCGTCAGCCGAACCGCGCAACCCCTTGTGAGACCGATCCCTCATCTGCTGCCGGACCGACCCCTCGTCCCAAGTGGGACTGACCCCTCATCCCAAGCGGGACCGACCCCTCATCCAGAGCTGGACCGACCCCTCATCCACAGCCAGAGCCCACCTCTACCGACTGAGCAAGCCGTCACAATGCTGTGGGAGACAGTGAGCAAAAACTGGAGGTTTATAATGACTACTGAGGAAAGCAGCAAGTGACACTCAGCATTTGAGGCATCCACATGACATAAATGAACCAATAGTTTTCTCTATTTCTCTCCAAAATAGGGAAACCTGGCATTGTTTCAGGGATAGATCAGTGATGACAGGAAAATCCTTGTCACGGTGGAGCTGGTAATTTAGGAAAGAATGGAAGATTCAACAGGAAACTAAAGAGAATACATGGCATGTCAGGAAATGTTAAGGGTGATGAAGAAGTATAAGTAGGAAAGCTGGGGAGTGAATTTTTGGGAGAAAAGGGGGCTCATGGAGGTGGATGACAGGCAGGCTCTGAGGAGCGGGTATCTGCGTAGTGAGGGAAACTGGCAGAAGCATTGAAGGTTGAGGAGCATAATGAATAATTCTGCTATGAACATTGATGTGTCTCTCTGTGTCACTGCTCTCAGGGCTTTTCAGCATATACTCAGTAGTTGTATTGCAGGCTCACATGGCAAATCTATGTCCTCCTTCTTTAGGAACTGCCAAACAGTCCACCACAGGGGCTGGGTCATTCTGCATTCCCACCAACAGTGAATAAGTGTCCCTATCTCTCACATCCCCTCCAACTCATGTAGTTCTCTGTCTTTTTAGTACTAGCCAATCCAATAGGTGTGAACTGATATCTCATTATAGTTTTGATTTGCAGCTTCCTAATCATTAATAATGTTGAACTTTTTTCTTTTTCTTTGTTTTGCCATTTGTATTTCTTCTTTGGGCATATGTCTATTCAGATCTTTTGCCCATCTTTTAATCATTTGTCTTTTTATTGTTGAGTTGTAACATCACTTTAAATATCAAGGCTATTGAACCCCGTATTAGACATGTAATTTCCAAATATTTCCTCCCACTCAGTCAGCTGCCTTTTCACCCTTTTGACAAAGTCTTGTGAGGAGCAAAAGTGTTTAATTTTGAGGAGGCCCCATTCATCTGTTTTTCTTCTGTGGCTTGCGTTTCAGGTGTAAGGTCCAAGAAACCATGACCTATTACAAGGTCTTTAAGATGTTTCCCTGCATTTTCTTCTAGTAGTTTTATGGTCCTGGCTTATCTATTTGGGTCTTTGACCAATTTTGAGTTGATTCTTGTATAGTGAGTGAGATAGGGGCCCTTTTTCATTTTTTTGGTTATGTATATCCAGTTCTCTCAGCACCATTTGTTGGAAAAACTGTTTTATCCCATGAACATGGACTTATTAGGTTTGTCAAGAATCATTTGACCATGGGAAGAGCATGTGGCTCAAGTGATAAGGCCTCTGCCTACCATATGGGAGGACCCGGGTTTGATGCCTGGGCCTTCTGGTGAAAAAGAAGAGAAGGCATGCATTCACGGCAACCAGTGCCCACGTGGTGAGCTGAGTGCCCACACGGTGAGCCAAGTGCCCACGTGGTGAGCTGAGTGCCTCACAGTGAGCTGAGTGTCCATGTGGGTGCCTGCACAGTGAGCTGAGTGCCCACATTGTAAGCTGAGTGCCCACACAAGTGCCTGCATGATGAGCCAAGTGCCCACGTGGTCAGCTGAGTGCCCCCATGGTGAGCCGAGTGCCCGTGTGAGTGCCCACATGGTGAGCCAATGCCCACACAATGAGCTGAGTGCCTGTGTGAGTGCCTGCATGATGACTGAAGTGCCCACATGAGTGCCCATGTACTGAGCCAGTCCCTGTGTGGTGAGCTGACTGCCCATGTGGTGAACCAGTACCCACACAAATGAGCCATGCAGCAAGGTGATGATGCAACAAAAGAGAGGAAGGGGAGAGTCAACATGAAGTGCAGCAGAGACCAGGAACTGAAGTGGCACAACTGACAGGGAACCTCTCTCCACATCAGGGGTCCCCAGAATCGAATCCTGGTGAATCTTAGAGGAGAAAGATGAGAAGAGAAGACAAAAGGAGTCATAGATACAGAAGATCACACAGGAAATGGACACAGCAAAAACAGCAGGGGGGGAGGGGAGGAGAAGAGGAAAAAAAAGAACCAGTTGACCATAGAGGTGAGGGTTTATTTCTGTACCCTCAATTCTATTCCACTGATTGATGTGTCTATCTTTATGCCAGTACCATAGTGTCTTGACCACTGTACCTTTGTAATAAGGCTCAGTGGTGAAATGCCACCCGTGTCACTCTTCTTTTTTCAGGATGCTTTTCGCTATCTGGGTGCACTTTCCCTAAGAATTTGAGTAATTGACTTTCCTTTCTGTAACATAGGCTGTTGGAATTTTGATTGGTGTTGCACTGAATCTATAAATCATTTTGGGTAGGATTGACATCTTCATGATATTTTCTTCCTATCCATGATCACAGAATATCTTTCCATTTGTTTAGGTCTTCACTGATTTCTTTTAACATTGTTTTGTAGTTTCCTGTATACAGGCCCTGTACTTCTTTGGAAGTACCCCTTTAGGGAGAAAGCCAGGAGAACATAATTTAAAAAGATGAAAATTTTGACTTGCTCAATCTTTTTAGTCAATACAGACACCATGGTCCCTATGGATCAAGATCAAGATAACTTGATCACTGTTATCTCCCCACGTGAAGCAAGATGTGTTAGTGATGCCATAGACCCTTTTTTTGAAGTCCAATAAGCAATCTAGGACTATGCGTCATCTAACACTCTGGCCTCTAAACATCAATGGGATTCAGGCAAGACATCCAGTCCCTGGGCCATCTGTTTAATCTATTGGGATAATTCTTAGACATGACCACCTGTTTTTCTTTAAATTTCAATGTAATATTTTGTACATCTATTACTCATCCTGTCCCAAAATCAGTGATGCTAGGACCTTAGTATCAGAGGGACTATTCTGACAGCTCATTTGTGGCACTGGAGAGCTGTGGCCAGTGTGAATTGTGGGAGCAAGTGCTTGAGGGTTCTGCATCTGAGTAAATACCTATTGTAATTTTCACCAAACCCAAGTATAGGAAATATTGTCCAGAGTAGGGTTTGGGTAAGACATTCATGGGGGAGCCTTTTCATTCCCTTATAAGCCAGCCTGGCTCTCTCTGCTGCCCATATTCTCTCTGTACCTATAAAATTTAATTTGGATGGTTTAGTGTTAAAGGGATGACATAAACTTATAATTGTGAAAGTGGAAAGATAAATGATTTTACTAACCATCTTGATTTGCTTGAGCTTCCATTTTATCCAAGGAGTTATAAAGAAAAAACAGAGACTAACTCAAGTGAGCAGACCTACCAATAATCCTTTCAGTGCTGACAAAACCTGCAGCCCTAGCATGTGGAGAAGAAATGTAACAGTCGAGCTGACACCAGCAAGGCCTGCAGATCTTCACCAGAGAGCCTCGACCTTACTTCAGCATCCTGCTGGGTGATTATCAAACTGGGCCCCAAGGACACCTGTTCAAAGAGCCCCACAGCCTTGTAATGTACAGGAAGCATGGAACACATGGACAGCACATAGCAAGGATAAATCATATCCCCCTTACTTCTCCCCATTCCCCCCACACTTTCTCTTTTTCTTGAGCAGCAATGTAAGCTGCTCCCACAATTCAAACTTTTGAGCAGAGAGTTTAATGCTTTTTTGCATTTAATACTTTAGCTCAGTAACTAGCTCTGCACTCCCTGTATAGATCTGTTTCATTTTTAGCACAACATAAGCAGCAAGCTTATACATCATGTCTTATATTTGGCATCATAAATTTCTTAAGGGATAATCCCACAAACTGCCTAAAAGCCATGGTCTTTTTTCATGAAATTACTGCTGAATGAGATGGAACATTGCAATAATGGGTGTGAAACTGGAATGGTAAATGATTTTACTAACTATCTTGATTTGCTTGAGCTTTCATTTTATCCCAGGACATATAAAGAAGAAATGGAGGCTAACTGAGGTAAACTGACATACCAACAATCCTTTGCAAGGGTGATAAAGCCCCTTGGCACAGCCTGAGAGGAGAAATCATGACAAATATTTCAAGCTGACACCTGCAAGGCTGACTTCACCAGATGGCTACAATCCTACATACACATCCTGCTTGCTGATGAACAAACTGGCCTCGAGGACACCCTGCCCAAACAGCCCCCATGTCCACGTATCTCACAGAACACAGGTACTAACCACAAATAGTGTCCCCTTTATCTCTTACCATTCCCCTACAACTCTCCTTTGTCTCAGGCAGCCATACAAACTGCTCCCCCTGCTCAACCCTTTCAGCAGAAACCTTTTTTTTGTGTGCTGCCCCTGAATTAATGCAACTTTAGCTCAATAAACTTCCCCTGCACTCCCTTTAGAATCTCTGTTTTATTTTACCATAACATGGGAAAAAGATACTCTGGGGAGGAACAACCAAGAAAGAAACAACTTTCACAATAATTGTTTCACTGTAAGACAGTTTTGGCTATTCTGGGCCTCCTCCCCTACACTTCCAAATAAATTTGATTATGGATTTTTTTATTTCTGCAAAAAATGCTGTTGGGATTTTGATTGGGATTGTGTTGAATCTGTAAATCAGTTTGGGTAGAATTGATATGTTAATGATATTCTTCCAATCATGAACATGGAATGCCCTGTCATTTATTTACATCCTCTTGGTTTCTTTTAGTAATGTTTTGTAGTTTTCTGAGTACATGTCCTTTATGTACTTGGTTAATTTTTTCCCTAAATATCAGGCTGTTTTAGTTGCTATTATAAATGAAATTTTTTCCCTGATTTTCTCCTCAGATTGCACATTGGTAGTGTATAGAAATGCTCTTGACTCTTGCATATTAATATTGTATCCCACCACTTTGCTGAACTCATCCATTAATTCTAGTAGTGTTGTGGATTTTCATCCCTCTCTTTGTGCATACATAGCATGCAAAAATATGTAAATATTTATTTATATAGAACACACTTATATATACACACCCATAATACAAATATATATGTAATTTCCCCACTTAGTTATTCAGTGCCAGTTCCACCTAATGCTCTGTAAAATGGGTTTTAAAGTGTAATTATCAAGAACAGACCTGAGCCTTCAAACTTTGAGGAGGACCACAGAGTTGGTCACTGGGTCAACCTTACAAGTGGCTCAGCTTTGAGAGGAGCAGTGGCATTTTAATGTTCATTCATGTACTTTCACTGTACCCTGTACATTATGGTGTAGGCAGGTGCTCCTGTTGTGGAAAACACAAGTGTTTTTGGCACAACCTGCCCCTCTGTATCATTGTCCCATTCTAAGTATTGCTGATATTTGTGGGTCTAGAATCCTAGCTGGCATCCTGCTCTCCCTTTCCTCTGACCTAGGGACCTGCAGACACCATGGTTTGCCACCATCTCTCTGGCTTCTTTCTGGGGCCTGCAGGCTTCCAGGGATCAGAATACATTCTCCACACTTCTCAAATCCCCACCTCCTTCCTCAGCCTCATATCTCAAAGTCAGAGTGGAAAGATACAGAGTAAAAGAATATACATGCAGAAAATGCATTTGCAGTAGGAAAAAGTAAAGTCTACACACAAAGTAAAGTGGAGGCAAGAGAGAAAAGCAGACAGAAAGAAACATAGTCATAGGACATCTGGGAATATGGTGGACCAGAAAGACATGGAACTCTCTTCTCTCCCAGAAGGATAGCTAGAGGACTGTCTGAAATGGCCTAGAAAAAATCTTCTAGAGTTTAGGATACCAGGCAAAGGCTGGACACCAGCCAGAAGAGAGAGGGACAAGGAAAACAATTGGGATGGCAAAACCGAGAGTTAAAATCAGCAGCGGCTCCTGCAGGCACCTGGCCCCCATTAAAGACACTTTAGAATTCTCAGGCCTCTGGGCTGCTCCAGACAAAGGAGGTTCCAGGGGTCCACCTCCCCAGGAAAGGGAAGAGAGAGGGACACAGCCTAAGGCTGACTCAGCTTTTGACCCTCAAATTTGGACTATTGGCCCCTAAAAACACCTTCCAGACTGGGTGGGGATGCACCATCCTTTGCCTTGGGAGCCAACTAGGGACTAAAGATATCTGGGACTAAAGAGATGTGACCCTCTCAATTTCCCTCTGTACTACATGGGTCTGACTGTGGAGGACTCACCTCCCCAGGAAGGGGCAGAAAGAAGAACACAGCCTAAGACAAACAATCTTTGACACACAAATCTGGTCTGCTCTGTCCCACAAGCCCTTGCAGGTGAGGTGTGGCTGTGCCATTGTTTGCCTTGAGAGCAAACTCAGGACAAAAGAGATTCTGGACTAAAGGAGCCCACCCTCCCAATCTCCTTCTCTACTAACTGGGAATGGTGGTTGAGTGCACAGAGGGGAGTGAAAATATTTCCTACCCGGGAAAAGTAAGGGGGCTTCCAGCAAAGGCTGTAGAGCTGTCTCTGAGAAAGTTTGAATTACAAGGCTCTTAGCCTCCAGGCAGGATCCTCTAAACACATAGTTCCAAGTTAATAGCAAACACTCTTTGACCTGGCTTTGAACTGCCAGGACTGTAGTGAGTGCCATCTGCTGGTAGGTAAAGTAAGTGCATGTGAAAATCATTGCCAAAGTCAATATTCCCGCAAATAAATAGCAGGGCTCTTGAGAGCTCTGGAGACGTCCAGACACTGTAGCCAGGGCAGACAGCTCAGGAGTTTGGTGTCCTGCCACTGGGCGCTACTTTGCAATTTATGTTTCCCAGTGCGACAGTTGGACTCCATTGTGGTTTCCTTACACATGGCTCTTCTGCCTCTTCTATTTGAACCTATAATTAGTAGTAGAGTTGATAGGTGTATGTCCAAGTGTTACTGGATTTTATCTAGCTTCTTGGCTATGCTGCAGAATAAATTTCAAGAGGACGCAAGATGAGTTAGGTCAGTAATTTATCCAGGTAGGGAGGGAAGAAAAACAGGAGAAAATAACAGAGCAGGGGTCCCCGGTAGAGAGGAAGGGGGTGAAAAAGGATAAAGGGGGCTGATTTACAAGCTACAATTACCCATTACAGATTATAACCCCCAGGTTTACTTGCATGGCCACATGGCAGAGGAAAAATGGCAAGAGTGGCATGCAGAGGGCAAGAATGGGTCCAGAGGCAAGAGAGCAGGATGGGAGCACTCAGGCCTCGTGGTCTGCTTTATGAACTATTAACTAATCCACCCCTTTGATAATGGCAGGGGAAGGGTGCCAGCTGTTTGCTGTTTGATTAATCACCCCACCCATCAACCCCTTAGTGAGGACCCAATGATAAAGTCCCTAGGGAACATCCGGGGCTTTTCCTTTCATCCAGAAGATGTCTTTGTTCGGGATGGCAGAATCCTGTGGGTGGGGGCCTTCCAGCAGCCACGGTGGGGGTTATTATGTCCATGTGGACTCTCTGCAAGATTCCAGATCTGTCTATTAATTCCCTATCTTACTAGCCTGCTTCACAAGAGACTTAAATCTCTGGGCTCTCCATTTTCCAATTGTGCCCTGAAACTCAACAGCATTGCAACACCTACTCTCCAGTTCATTGGATTCACCCAGGACAACTAACAAGATGATGACTGACAACAACTATCTCAAGGAATAGAGAAACTCTGCAACTGCAAGCAAGATAGCCCCACGGGATCTAAGCCCCCTCTCAACTAGAGGCAGAGTGGGCATAATCTTCCCAGAATCATCAGGATTTGGAAATGAACGATGGACTAGAGTAGACTTACTTTTATTCTACTGTAGTCTTATTTTTATCCTAATAATGGAAGAATTCTTATCATTGACGTGGAGGCAATGATCACTGGAGGTTCTGAGGGGAGGGAAAAGGAAATACAGGTGTAATATGGGGGCATTATCAGGCCTGGGGAATTGTCGTGAATGACACTGCAATGACAGTTACAGGCCATGGTATGGCCATTTGGAACAACTTCCAAAACTGTGTGGGAGAGAGGGTTAACTACAATGTAAACTATAATCCATGCTTACTGGCAATGCTCCAAGATGTGTTCACCAATTGTGGCAAATGTACCACACTAATGAAAAATGCTGATGTAGGAAAACATGGGTGGCTAGGGAGTGGGGCATATGAGAATCCCCTATATTTTTTTTTGAAAAATTTATGTAATACAAGTTTCTTTTAAAAAAGTAAAAAAGTACATTTTTTAAAAAGTAAATAAATAAGAAAGGCTTTTTCTGGTTTTTATATCCTCTCTCCCCAAGTCCCTAGGAAGGGAGTCTGCAACCCATTACTGGGTCCAGACACCAGTTTTGAGCAGACAATATTAGGGACAATCCTAATGATCCAGGTTGAACTGAGAATCAGAGAGCAGCAGTAACACACAACCTCTAGCCACTAAATCTCTATGAAAGAGAAATAAAGCATCTGTGTAAACTATCATCAAAACCACAAGTTGTATAAGTCAGGATTCTCTATGAAAATAGAATAAATAAGAGGTATCAGTCAATAGTAAGAGATTTTATCAGTCTCTCATGCAACTGTGGGGATGCACAAGTCCAGGTTCTGCAGGCAGGCTGCAACCAGGGGCTCCAATGAAAGTCCAGTGAAGGTCCTTGATGAGTTCTGGGAGATGCTGCCAGCCCAAATATGAGCTGGGAAATTCTCTCGCAATGCTGGAATCACTTCCCCTTTTGAGGCATTCAACCGACTGGATAAAGCATCACTCATTGCTGATGGCAATCTCCCTGATTGATGTAATTGTAATCAGCTATCTACGATTTACCACCGTAGTAAAGTCAGTGGTAACTAAAGTCCATAAATGCCCTTGTATTACAGTTAGCCCAGTGCTTACTTTACCAAACAATCGGGCACAATTACCTGGCCCAGGTAACAAATTAGCCTAACCATCACAGATGTCTAGACATCAACAAAAAATTATGAGCAATACTAAGAAAATGGAACTCTCAAGAAAGGATGAACTTGTATGTCCAAGAAGCACACTGTGCCTCAATCAAAATAAACTTGCATAGACCTGCTCCAAGAAACATAGTACTCAGAATGTAAAACATTAAAGATAAAAAGAAAATTCTGAGAGCAGCAAGGGAGAAGCAAACCTTCACAGACAAGGGATGCCCGATAAAACTTAACTGTGGATATCTCAGCAGAAACCATGGAGGTGAGAAGACAGTGGTATGATACACTTAGGATATTGAAAGAGAATACCTGCCAGCTGAGAATGCTTTATCCAGCAAAACTGTCTGTAGCAGTTTGATACAGATTTGAATTCGAAAAACAGATATTGGATATTGTAAACAGATATTGTAAACTGGTCTGCACCTAGGCATGATTATATTATGATTAGGGCTTTGATTGGGCCATATCAGTAGGGTGGTGAATCCATGCCCTTGGTAGCTGTGGACCTACAGATAAAAGGCATGGCAAAGGACAGAGTTGGAGTTTTTGATGCTGGAGGTTTTTGATGTTGGAGTTTGCTGCTGAAGTCTTAAGCTGGAGCCCAGGGAAATAAGCACACAGAGGAAAGAGAAGCAAGCCCTGGTGCGACGGTTTGCTCGGTCGGTAGAGGTGGGGTCTGGCTGCAGACGAGGGGTCGGTCCAGCTCTGGACGAGGGGTCGGTCCCGCTTGGGACGAGGGGTCGGTCCCACTTGGGACGAGGGGTCGGTCTGGCAGCAGACGAGGGATCGGTCTCACAAGGGGTTGCGCGGTTCGGCTGACGGGGTCGCCCGGCAAAGCCGGCGACGAAGGGGTCGCCCGGAGAAGCAGGCGACGAAGGGGTCACCCAGAGAAGCAGACGACGAACTGGGGACAAGGGAGGCCAGGCCCTTGTCGGTGGCTCTCAGGACTGGAGGGCGAACGGCAGAGAAACTACTGCGGAGACAAGGTAAACATGCAAGTCCACTGTATTGAGGGAGAGGCAACAGTTTTATAGGGGCTGGGGAAGGCTGATTGGTCAAAGCCATGCCCTGTTCTGATTGATTGCCAGCAAAAGGTCAGTGGACGGTACTGGATGGGGGAGGGGTGGTGGTTAGGGATTGGCTGTCGCTGTTGCTGGGGGAAGGGGCAGGGTTTAGGGATTGGTGGCTGCTGTTGCTGGGGTGGAGGGCAGACTTGAGTTTCCCACCCACGCCTGGCCGTTGCTGCTGTCAGGGGAGGGGAAAAGGGCAGACTGGATTTTTCCACCCACGCCTGGCTGTTGCTGCTGTCGGAAGAGGGGAAAAGGGCAGACTGGAATTTTCCACCCACGCCTGGCTGTTGCTGCTGTTGGGGGAGGGGAAAAGGGCAGACTGGAATTTACCACCCTGCGCCTGCGCAGGGAGAAAGAAGAAGAAGGGTGCCCCCCACAGGCATCGTGTGGCACCATCCGGGAGGAGGGGCGGCTGCGGAAGCATGGCTGCCGAGAAGGGGAGACCCGAGGGCACTCTGCGCCCATGCCGAGCTCCCTTCAAGGGTGGCGGTGAGTCCGACCAGCCACCCTATTATGGGGCAGTGGCTTGGCCTGCCACGGCTGCTCCCCCGCCAGGCCAGCAAACCACACTTCAGCCCGAGGGGTGACCGCATTTCCCCCTTCTTTTCAAATAAGGGCCAGGATGGCAGCAGCAACAAGTAGCCGAGGCCCAAGAGGCAGTAAGCAATGAGGGAAGCGGGGCTGAAGAGGGAGGTGAGTATGACGGGGATATAAATGTACAATTTAGGGGGCGGTATCTTGCCGTTGCAAGCAAGGGTGGCCAATGTCCAATTCTTGTTGATCTTGGCAGCTATAAGGTCTATCTGCTGTTAAAAGTCCCGAATGACAGCGTGTTACAGGTAGTTGATCTCTTGGCGGCGAAGAGCGGTAGAGGCAGACTGTGTGATGGTTTGGAGGATCGCAGCGGTGAGGACAAGTCGCGTCAGGGCACCAGCGACGGGGGTGGCGGCAGCGTTGGGAGTGGTGGAGACGTAGGCGAGGACAACAAGAAGGCCAAAGTCTCCACGGGCATGAGAAGAGGCCAATGTTAACAGGGCGGGTTGACATGGGGCGGCCCAATCTGCAACGCAATGGGGGTTCAAGCAAAAAAAAGGGAGGGGGGCAGGGGACGAGAAAGGACGCTTTGGATGGCTGAGAAGAGGAGTGAGGTCGAGACAGGAGGAAACTCCGCAGAAGTATGGGGAGCTGTTAAAAGCAGAAACATTATTAGATGCTAGAAAGCAGGTCGCGGGCCAGGGAAAGCAGGTTGCGGGCCGTTTAGCGGGGCTGGAGCTGCTTGAGAGCAATGGCGGCATGGGGGGCCGCGGTTACAGAAGACTTGGGGCTGTTTCAAAGAGATCTTACACCGGTGAGTGTCTAGGAGACCGGCAAGGGCCCGAACTTGTGGGGTTTGCTTAGCAGATAGGATGTTACCTATTGCTAATGGCCTTTTGGAGCCGATAAGAAAAGGGGCCCTTACCTTGAGAGCGCGGCGATGGGAGCTGAGGTGTGCGGTGAGACAAGGGGTCGGAGCCGATGGGGCTCCAACGGTGGTTGCGGGCCAAGAGAAGGCCCCGACGAGGGGAGGGCGGAACGATGAGCAGTGGAGCAAGGCAAAGGGGAGCAAGCGTGGAGGGGAGGAGGCAGAGGTGAAGGCAGGGGTGGAGGTGCTCAGGCACGTGCTCCTGAGAGTTTTATTGGCACCTCTTAATCATAGCGGGTCGGTATAAACCCCCGACATGGAAGGAGAAAGCCATCCAGCGATTCTCTCAGACCGCCGTGGATCATATGAGGTCACCAATGTTCAGGAGCAGCAATGCAGAGCAAAAAGATAGGGGTGAGAAGAGAGGAGGGTGTAGGGCTGTGGTAGGGTTACTTCAGACGTGCAAGCGCACGCTCCCGAGAAATCCAAGGCTCCTCTTAATCATAGCAGGTCAGTATAAGCCCCCGACATGGAAGGAGAAAGCCATCCAGTGATTCTCCCAGACCGCCGTGGATAGTATGAGGTAGCCAAGGCTCAGGTAGCAGCAATGTTGCACGAGAGAAGTCCCAAGGTGAGAAGAGAGGAGGGCATAGGGCTGTGGTAGGATTACTTCAGACGTGCAAGCGCGCGCTCCCGAGAAATCCAAGGCTCCTCTTAATCATAGCGGGTCGGTATAAGCCCCCGACATGGAAGGAGAAAGCCATCCAGCAATTCTCCCAGACCGCCGTGGATCGTATGAGGTAGCCAAGGCTCAGGTAGCAGCAATGTTGCACGAGAGAAGCCCCATGGTGAGAAAAGAGGAGGGGGGGCCGCCAGGTTATGGAGTGAGGCTGTGGTGGAGTTGCCTTGCCCCACGTTGGGCGCCAACTGTGGCGGTTTGCTCAGTCGGTAGAGGTGGGGTCTGGCTGCGGACGAGGGGTCAGTCCAGCTCTGGACGAGGGGTCGGTCCCGCTTGGGACGAGGGGTCAGTCCCACTTGGGACGAGGGGTCGGTCCGGCAGCAGACGAGGGATCGATCTCAGAAGGGGTTGCGCGGTTTGGCTAACGGGGTCGCCCGGCAAAGCCGGCGACGAAGGGGTCGCCCAGAGAAGCAGGCAACGAAGGGGTCGCCCGGAGAAGCAGACGACGAACTGGGGACAAGGGAGGCCAGGCCCTTGTCGGGGGCTCTCAGGACTGGAGGGCGCATGGCAGAAGAACTACCGCGGAGACAAGGTAAACACGCAAGTCCACTTTATTGAGGGAGAGGCAACAGTTTTATAGGGGCTGGGGAAGGCTGATTGGTCAAAGCCATGCCCTGTTCTGATTGGTTGCCGGAGAAAGGTCAGTGGGAGGTACTGGATGGGGGAGGGGTGGTGGTTAGGGATTGGCTGTCGCTGTTGCTGGGGGAAGGGGCAGGGTTTAGGGATTGGTGGCTGCTGTTGCTGCGGTGGAGGGCAGACTTGAGTTTCCCACCCACGCCTGGCTGTTGCTGCTGTCGGGGGAGGGGAAAAGGGCAGACTGGATTTTTCCACCCACGCCTGCCTGTTGCTGCTGTTGGGGGAGGGGAAAAGGGCAGACTGGAATTTTTCGCCCACGCCTGGCTGTTGCTGCTGTCGGGGGAGGGGAAAAGGGCAGATTGGAATTTTCCGCCCTGCGCCTGCGCAGGGAGAAAGAAGAAGAAGGGTGCCGCCCCACAGGCATCGTGTGGCACCATCCGGGAGAAGGGGCGTCCGCGGAAGCTTGGCTGCCGAGAAGGGGAGACCCGAGGGCACTCTGCGCCCATGCCGAGCTCCCTTCAGGGGTGGCGGTGAGTCCGACCAGCCACCTTATTATGGGGGCAGTGGCTTGGCCTGCCGCGGCTGCTCCCCTGCCAGGCCAGCAAACCACACTTCAGCCCAAGGGGTGACCGCACCCTGGGAAGAGAGGAACCCTATGCCTGGAGAGAAGCAAGACCCAAGAACAGAGGAACCCAGGAAGCCTGAACTCTCACAGACATCACCATTCATCTTGCACCAACAATTGAAAATAGACTTTAGTAAAGGAATTAACTTACGCTTTATGACCTGGCATCTGTAAGTTCCTATCCCAAATAAATACCCCTTAGGAGAACCAAAAGGCTTCTGGTATTTTGCATCAGCACCCCTTTTGCTGACTAACACATTCTCCTTCAAATATTGAAGTGAGTATAAAATATTCACAAACAGACTAAGGAAGTTGGTAAAAAAGAATCCACTTTGCAGCAAATATTAAAGGAAGCCTTAGAGACTGAAAGAAAAAGAGAGGAGAGAGGGGCATAGAGGAGGGTACAGAAGAAAGAATAGCAGAAAGGATATCCAAAAGATTTAAAAGTTAGATGAAAATATAATGTGACATATGGAAACCTAAGGAAACAGAAGATGATTTTGTCTTTGCAGCCATTGTCTATTTAGCAACACCCCTCGCTATTGGCCTAGCCACTGTTGCACCAGATGATTGGAACCTTAAACAAAGACTCCTCCTCACTGTCATCTTCCTATCTATCATTACTATATTTACTGCCCTCATTCTCCTTCGTTTATAAAGCAGTCTCCTACAAACCACAAAGCTTCTGTCTTAAACATACCATTCTCAACCCTATCCTCTAAATGATCTTCTCATTTCCCCCACAGCCTTTAATACTTTATTTCTTCCTCATAACCTTTGCTTTCTTGATAATATTTTCCACCATCTGTCTAGCCGCTACCGCCCCAGAAGATTGGAACCTCGGCCAATGAATTCTACTCTCCATTGCCTTTCTGTTTATTATCCTCTTTTATGCTTTACTCCTTATCTTCCTCCCATAATGACTTCACCAAGCCTCCTCTTGTCCAAAACCGTCACCCTTCTTTTCCTCACACTCCCCATTGCACTCACCAACCCCAGCCATCAGCCTTTTAATTGGACAGTAAGCCTCTGGCAGGAAAAAGTAATCCTCTCCTACAATGTCTTCGCTGCCAAGGAGAGATCAACTACCTGCAACGCGCTGTCATCCTGGACTTTTAACAGCAGATGGATCTTATAGCCACCGAGATCAACAAGAATTGGACATTGGCCACCCTTGCTTGCAACGGCAAGATACCGCCCCCTAAATTGTACATTTATATCCCCGTCATACACACCTCCCTCTTCAGCCCTGCTTCCCTCATTGCTTACTGCCTCTTGGGCCTTGGCTACTTGTTGCTGCTGCCATCCTGGCCCTTATTTGAAAAGAAGGGGGAAATGCGGTCACCCCTCGGGCTGAAGTGTGGTTTGCTGGCCTGGCGGGGGAGCAGCCGCGGCAGGCCAAGCCACTGCCCCCATAATAGGGTGGCTGGTCGGACTCACCGCCACCCCTGAAGGGAGCTCGGCATGGGCGCAGAGTGCCCTCGGGTCTCCCCTTCTCGGCAGCCAAGCTTCCTCGGACGCCCCTCCTCCCAGATGGCGCCACACGATGCCTGTGGGGCGGCACCCTTCTTCTTCTTTCTCCCTGTGCAGGCACAGGGTGGAAAATTCCAGTCTGCCCTTTTCCCCTCCCCCGACAGAAGCAACAGCCAGGCATGGGTGGAAAAATCCAGTCTGCCCTTTTCCCTTCCCCCGACAGCAGCAACAGCCAGGCGTGGGCGGGAAACTCAAGTCTGCCCTTCACCCCAGCAACAGCAGCCACCAATCCCTAAACCCTGCCCCTTCCCCCAGCAACAGCGACAGCCAATCCCTAACCACCACCCCTCCCCCGTCCAGTACCGCCCACTGACCTTTCACCGGCAACCAATCAGAACAGGGCGTGGCTTCGACCAATCAGCCTTCCCCAGCCCCTATAAAACTGTTGCCTCTCCCTCAATAAAGTGGACTTGCGTGTTTACTTTGTCTCCGCGGTAGTTTTTCTGCCATGTACCCTCCAGTCCTGAGAGCCCCCGACAAGGGCCTGGCCTCCCTTGTCCCCAGTTCATCGCCTGCTTCTCTGGGCGACCCCTTCATCGCTGGCTTTGCCGGGCGACCCCGTCAGCCAAACCGCGCAAGCCCTGTGAGACCGACCCCTCGTCTGCTGCCGGACCGACCCCTCGTCCCAAGCGGGACCAACCCCTTGTCCCAAGCGGGACTGACCCCTCGTCCAAAGCTGGACCAACCCCTCGTCCACAGCCAGACCCCACCTCTACCAACCGAGCAAGCTGCTGCAGAAACCAAAGAATAAAATGGTGGAAATAAATAATACATTTACAGTAATATCACCGAATGTGAATGGATTAAATTCTCCAATGAAAATATACAGGCTGACTGAATAAATAAAAATACATGAGCCATCCATAGTCTGCTTGCAAGAGACTCACCTTAGACCCAGGGATACAAACTGAGTGAAAGTAAAAGGTTGGAAGAAGATAGGCCATGTAAACTGTAACCAAAAAAGAGCAGGTACAGGTACACTAATATCAGATAAAACAGATTATAAATGCAAAAATGTTGTGAGATACAGAAGTCCAGTATATATTACTAAAAGGGACAATCCATCAGGAAGATAGAGCAGTCACAAATAGCTATGCACCAAACCAGGGTGACCAAAAATACACGAGAGAATCTGGTAAGAGAAATAGAAATCTATAATATCTTTGGAGACTTCAACACACCACTCACATCATTAGATAGAACAGCTAGACAGAAGATGAGTAAGGAAACAGAGAACTTGAACAATAAGATAAACATGTTAGACCTAACAGACATATACAGAATGTTGCATCCTAACTCTGCGGGTTTTGCATTCTTCTCAAGGGCCCATGGATCATTTTCCAGGATAGACCACATGTTAGAGCTCTCAGTAAGTGTAAAAAGATTGAATTTATACAAAGCAATTTCCCCTATCATAATGGAATGAAACTAGAAATCAATGATAGGCAGGAAATAGATAAATTCAGAAATGTGTGGAGGTTAAACACCACACCACCAAATAATCAGTGGGTCAAAGAAGAAATGGCAAGTGAAATCAGTAAATATTTTGAGACAAATGAAAACAAGAACACAGATACAACACTTATGGAATGCAGCAAAGGGAATCTTGAGAGGGAAATTTATAGCACTGACACCTATAGTAAAAAAGAAGAAAGAGCTAAACTCAAAGATTTAGCTGAATGACCAGATGTGGCTCAAGAGGTTGAGCTCCAGGCTCCCACATGGCAAGTCTTGGATTCAGCTCTCAGTGCCTCCTGAAAAAACAAGATGAAACAAAACAAAACAACAAGCAAAACAAATAAAAAACCACTCTAGGAAACTGATGTGGCTCAGTGATTGTGCATCAGCTTCCCGCATACAAGGTCATGGATTCACTCCCTGGCCCTCTGTAGTTCAAAAAGAAAAAAAGATTTAACTGAAAAACTGGGAAGCTAGGAAAAGAACAGCAAACCCATCCCAAAGCAAGCAGAGGGAAAGAAATAATAAAGATTAGAGGAGAAATAAATGAAATTGAGGACAAAAAAACACAAATAAAATCAAAATCAAAAGGTTGGGGGAGCAGATGTGGCTCAAGCAGTTGATCACCTGCTTTGCACATGGGTGGTCCATTTTCGGTTCCCAGTATCTCCTAAAAACAAAATACAACAAGCAAACAAACAAAAAAACCAACCCAGGGGAGCTGATGTGGCTCAATGGTTGAGTTCCAGCTTCCCACATATGAGGTACTGTGTTCAATCCTCGGTCCCAGTACCTTAAAACACACACACACACACAAACAAAACAACAACATAAAAAAAAACACCCACCAAAAGGTGGTTCTTAGAGAAAATCAATATAATTGAGAAAACCCCATTTAGAAAAAAAGACAGAAGATGCAAATAAATACAATGCGAAATGAAAGGGGGAGGTTATGACTGCCCCACAGAAATATAAAGGATCATAAGAGGCTATTATGAGGAACCATATGCCAACAGACTAGGCAACTTAGATGAAATGGACACATTCCAGGAAATGCACAACCTACAATGATGCTACAAGAAATACAAGAAATTAAACCAATCACCGTTATGTATGTATGTATGTACATATGTATTTAAATTTATTCCCCTTCCCTGATGTTTCTCTTTGTTTGCTCATTGTTTGCTCACCTTCTCCAGGAGGCACCAGGAACCAAACCAGGGATTTCCCATATGGAAGATGAATGCCCACCCATTTTCCATGGGCTGTGGTATCTGCTGAACTGTGTCATCTGCTGGTTTAGAAGTCTGCTCATTGTAGTGAGGTGCAACATCTAGTTCTTGTAGCTGCTGGTGTGGGGTCCAGCTCTCATTGCAGCAGGTGTGGGCATCTAGGTCTTGTTCAGTGGGTGCAGGCATATGCTTGTCTTTTTTAGGAGGTACCAGGACCCAAACCCAGGCCCTCCCAAGTGGTAGGGGGATGCTCAACTGGTTCAGCCACACCTGCTTCCCACCAATCACATTTAAAGAGATTGAATCAGTCATCAATAATACCCCAACAAGGAAAACTCTAGGGCCAGATGGCTTCATAGGTGAATTCTACCATGTAGTTCAAAAAGAATCAACACCAATCCTGTTTAAAGTTTTCCAAAACACTGAAGAGGAGGGAAATTTACCCAACACATCTTATGATGCCATCACCCTAATAGCAAAGCCACATAAACACTATAAGAAAGGAAAATTACAGAACAATCACTCTAATGATCATAGTTGCAAAAATTATCAAGAAAATAGCTGTAAATCAAATCCAATAGTATACGAAAAGACATACAGCATGACCAAGTGGGATTTATTCCTGGAATGAGAGACTGGTTCAACATAAGAAAATCAATCAGCATAATATACCATGTTAATGAATTAAAGGAAAACCCCACAAGAACATCTCAATCAATGCAGATAGGGCATTTGACAAAATCCAGCATCTTTTCTTGATAAAAAGACTTCAAAAGATAGGAATAGGAGGAAAATGCCTCAATATGGTAAAAGACATATATGACAACCCACAGCCATCATTGTATTCAGTGGGAAACGTTTGAAAGCTTTCCCGCTGAGATCAGGAACAAGACAAGGATGCCCACTGTGGCCATTGTTATTGAACTTTGTATTAGAAGATCTAGGTAAAGCAATGACATAAAAAAAAAAAAAAGAAAGGCATCTGTTGTATTTTTGGAATTCATAACCATATCAAACCAGTACACTCCACACTCTGAATTCCAAAAACACATTACAATATTCAAATAAGCCTTAAATCAGTAACAATGCAAGTACTAAATCATATCACAATCAATTTTAAGAAATACAGTTTGTCTTGGGGCAAAAAGTCCTGTCTGCTATAGACCTCTGAAACTTACAAAACAATTTATCTATTTCCAATACACAAATGGACAGACAATGGATAAACATTTTCATTAGAAGAAGGAGAAATTGGGGGTGAAACATGCCTCACAGGTCCTCTACAGTTCAGTAAACCTGCAAGACATCCTCCATTCCATTTCAGTCTGAGAGTCATTCTTAAGATGATGGTCTCTACTCCTTGATGCCTTATGGGAACCCACCCTTTCCACAGGCTTGCCCAAAGGCCATTTTCTTGGTTCCACCCTCATCAAGCATCTGGGTGTCGACCAAGCTCCAGAGATCTCCCTCCCAGAGTGTTGGGGTGATTGCCACACCTTATCCAATCTTTGGGTTACAGTCTTAACCCCCCTAGTACAGTGATGTGAAGACAACATTCCCCCTAACATTTGACATACAGGCTCAACCCTCTGAGAGCAAAGAGTTGACCACTTGGTCTTCCCTAACCTTTGGGGACAGGTACACTCCACATAGACCTATGGGGTGCCGACCTTAGCCACCCTAATTCTTGGGGAATGTGCTCCACCCTCTCTGTACCCTGGGGCAGCAAAACTCTCTCACAATATCAGGCAGAAACATCCACCCTCTTCAAAGCTGGGGCAAACTCACCCTCTGTATACACAGGTGGGATTCCTCTCTTGACCCAAGGTGATGTCTTAATTCCAGATCTCAGCTTCCACGGTTTTCCTCTTAAAGCTGTTTCTCCTTCATTCTCTCCTTTCTATGTCCCTTTTAGTCCAAACTGACAGTAGTTTTGCTCATATAGTTCTCTCAAAAAACTTGTTGCTTTAGCATGCAAGAAGCAGGGGTCCAAGCCATCAGACAATAAGACTTTCCACAAGTCTTTTTGAGATGACTGCATCTTCAATCCTGATTTACTAGTTCCAAGTTTAGTTAAGTCCTCCAGTGGGGCACTTTCATCTGGAAGCTTGTTTTTCAGAGGCTTGGAATTTCCAGTATCAGTTTCTGTTTTCTTTGTGCCCGAAAGTTTGGTCCTCAGTATATCTCTGTCATCTAGCATTTTGCTATAAGCTCCAAGCAGAAGCCAAGATGCATTCTTTGGGTTTGCTTTGGAAATTTCTTCAGCTAAATGCCCAGGCTCACCATTTTCAAATCCTTTCTTCCATAAAACACAAGGAGTTAATTTTGCTAAGTTCTCTGCAACTTTAAAACATGGATTGCCTTTCCTCCAGTTTCCAGTAATAGTTTCATTATTTACTTTGAAGGCATCATAAAAAGTTTCTTTAGCAGCCACATTCCTATCAGCAGTCTCTTCAAAGCACTGTAGACCCTTTCTTCCAAGCCATCTCACAATTCCTAAAAGAAATGCCCCTTACCTATTTATAAAACTGTTCCAGCATTTCAGTAATTACAAAATCACTTCCTTACTCCTTGGTACAAATTATATTTAGTCAGCCAAAGGGATGCTGAAGCAAAATACCAGAAATTGGTTGGCTTTCATAAAGGACATTTATTTGGGGTAGGAGCTTACAGGTACCAGGCCATAAAGCATAAGTTACTTCCCTCACCAAAGTCTATTTCCACACGTTGGAGCAAGATGGCTGCAGATGCCTGCAAGGGTTCAGGCTTCCTGGGTTCCTCTGGGCTCCCTTCCCCTGTTTTCTGCAAAAGGTCAGTTGTAGCTATCAGTGAATGGCTCTCTCTCTCTCCCTGGGGTTTCAGCCATGACTAAGGAGCCATCCCTATTGCTTTGTGTTCTTCTCCTGGGTCAAGGTTCCTCTCTTCCTGGGGCTTGCTTCTCTTTCCTGTGTGCTTACTTCTGTGTGTTTGACTTCAGCATCAAACCCCAACATCAAAATTCCAACATCAGAAACTCCCAACTCTGTCCTTTGCCATGCCTTCTATCTTTCAGTCCCCACCCACCAAGGGGTTGGGACTAATGCTCTAATGATGTGGCCCAATCAAAGCCTCTATCATAACTTAATCATGCCCAGGTATAGATCAAATTACAAACATAATCTAATATCAATTTTTGGGATTCATAACCATATCAAACTGCTACAGCACCCAAATAGGAAAAGAGCAAGTAAAACTCTCACTCTTTGCAGATTTCATGATCCTATATTTAGAAAATTCTGAAAGGTCTAGGAAAAGATACTTGAGCAAATAAATGAGTTCAATGAAGTGGTAGGATACAAGATCACTGTAAAAATTCTGTAAGGTTTTTGTACTCTAGCATTGAAAGATCTGAAGGAAATTAGGGGAAAAATTCCATTTATGAAAGTAACAAAATGACTCAAATATCTAGGAATCAATTTGCCCAAAGAAGTACAGAACCTATTTGGACAAAACTACTAAACAATGCTAAAAGAAATCAATGAAGATCTAAACAAACGGAAAGACATTCTGTGTTCATGGATTGGAGAGCTAAATATCTGAAGATGTCAACCCTACCAAAACAGATTTAGAGATTCAGTGCAATGCCAAGCAAAATTCCAACAGCCTAATTTTCTAAAATAGAAAAGGCAATTGCCAAACTCATTTGGAAAGGAAAGTGCACCTGGATAGCAAAACCATGCTAAAAAAGAATAGCAACATGTGAGGAATTTCACTGCCCGACCTTGAAACATATTACAAAGCTACAGTGGTCAAAACAGCACAGTACTGGCTACGGACATAGAGACAGACCAATTGATCAGTAGAATAGAATTGAGAGTCCCAAAATAAACCTTCACCTCTACAGTCAACTGCTTTTTTCCTTAAGATTTATTTTATTTATTTCTCTCCCATTCCCTCTCCCTCCTCCCCCCAATTGTGTGTTCTCTTGTGTCCATTCACTGTGTGTTCTTCTGTGTCCACTTGCATTCTCGGCATCACCACCAATCTGTGTCTTTTCCTGTTGCCTCATCTTGCTGCACCAGCTCTCCGTGTGTGCAGCACCACTACTGGGTGGGCTGCACCTTTTTTGCAAGGGGAGCCCCACACACAAGGAGTACACTCCACATGGACAGCTGCTCCATGCAAAAAAAAAGTGCAGCCTACCCAGGAGTGGGATCACACACACAAAGAGCTGACACAGCAAGATGGTGCAACAAAAAGAGACACAGACTCCCAGTGCTGCTGACAAGAATACAAGGAGACACAGAAGAACACACAGCACATGGATACGAAGAGCAGACAATGGGATGGGGAAGGAGAGAGGAATAAATTTTTTTAAAAACCTTTAAATAAATAAATATATATATAAATAGGAAAGGCAGGGCCATAAAATTTCTGGGAGGAAATATATAAAAACATCTTAAAGACATTGTGGTATGTGGTGGTTTCTTGGCCCTTATGCTGAAAACATACACAACAACAAGAACAAACAATAAATAAATGGGACCACCCCATAACTAAACACTTTTACATCAAATAGGACTTTGTCAAAAGATTGAAATAGTAGCTATCTCAATGGGAGAAATTATTTTTAAATCACTATCTGAGAATTTTTTAATATCCATGATATATGAATAGAAGTTACAACTCAACAATAAAAAGCCAAACGACCCAATTTAAAAATAGGCAAAAGATTTGAATAGACATTTGTGCAAAGAAGAAATACAAATGGCAAAAAAATAAAAAAGTAAAAATTATTCAATATAACAAATGATTAAGGAATTGCAAATTAAAACTACAATAAGGGAAGCGGATTTGGCCCAACGGATAGGGCATCCATCTACCACATGGGAGGTCCAAGTTCAAACCTAGGGCCTCCTGACCCATGTGCTGAGCTGGCACAGTAGCAGCACTGATGCACACAAGGAGTGCCGTGCCATGCAGGGGTGTTCCCCATGTAGGGAAGTCCCATGCGCAAGGAGTGCACCCATAAGGAGAGCCGCCCAGTGCATAAAAAGTGCAGCCTGCCTAGGAATGGCAACACATACATGGAGAGCTGATGCAGCAGATGCAACAAAAAGAGACACAGATTCTGGGTGCCACTGACAAGAATCCATGCAGACACAGAAGAACTCACAGTGAATGGACACAAGAGCAGACAGTTGGGGGGTGGGGGAGTGGTTGGGGATGGGAAGAGAAATTTTAAAAAAACTACAGTGAGATATCATTTCACACTTATCAGAATGGCCACTATTCAAAAGACAGACAAATATAAGTGTTGGTGAGGATGTGGAGAGATGGAAACAGTTATTCACTGTTGGTGGGAATGCAGAATGAACAGCCACTGTGGAGGACTGTTTAGCAATTCCTAAAAGAATTTGCATAAAGATTTGCCACATGACCCTGCAATATCACCACTGGGTATATACCTAGAAGAACTGAAAGTTGTGATGCAAAAAAACATCTGCACACCTTTGTCATAGCAGCATTATTCAGGATTGTGAAAAGATGGAAATGACCCAGGTGTACATCAACCAATGAATGGATCAACAAACTGTGGTGTATGCACATGACGGAATATTATGCAGCTGTAAGAAGAAGAAATGTAGTCAAATAGCCTATGACAACATGGGTGAATATCAAGGACATTATGTTGAGTGAAGCAAGCCAGACACAAAAGGACAAATACTGTACAATTTCATTACAATGAACTACATATATTCTGTAACATATTTTAAGATTCCACATAAATAGACTAATAGAAAGGAACTCATAAAGATGCAATTAGATTAGTGGTTAATTGGGGCTAGGGAAGTCATACTAAGGTGTGTGGAGTTTTTCTCCTTGGAGTAATGAAATAAATCTAAATTTTTTTATGATGAGGATTGCACAATATTGTGATTCTACCAAAAGTCATTGATTATACACTTTAAATAGATCATATGGTACGTGAATATATCTCAATAAAACTGCTTAATAAATAAATAATTGTTGAAGAACAGGCATAAATTGAAGCTAGGTACAGAGAGGGAAAAAGAGACTAAGAAGTGAAGAATTTTCTTGTTTGCTTTTTTATTATTATTGAAATAATGAAAAAGCTCTAATAATGATTGGCGTGATGAATGCAGAACAAAAAAATAATATGGAAGGATTTTTACTTCAATATATGGGTGACTTACCTGCTGAGAACAGGTTTTATGTTGGATATTCCCTAGGAAACTTCTGAGTTCCGAAGGAAGGTAGTAACCCAGGGGCAGCCCCCGCTGGGCTTCTGTGCACCCACATCGCCCTGCATCCTGGGCTGGTGCACTGTTCTGGGCCTGCCAAGCTTCCAGGTGGCAGTGAGCTCCTGGACCAGCAAACTGTGGCTATCTCCTCACTGGACAGGCCAGGGGTTGGTACCACGGAGGCAGGAGGACTCTGGCTAAGCGGAGTGATGAGGGGAGTCACATGCAGGCTTTGTGCTGCACCAGGAGCTTTCTCCTGAGATCCTCCACGGGGCGGGGATAAAAGCCTGGGTCCAGGACTGCTGTGGCCCCGGGAGTCTGGGCTTGGGCTGGAGGCTCCCGAATCCTGCTCCTTCTGCGGGCCCTTCCCTCTGAAGCTTCAGGGTCACTGCGCTGAGGAGTCCACTTCACTAGGTTCCATAGACTGGCACTGAACGCTCCCAACACCGTCTTAGAGATGAAGGCGCAGGGCAGGCAGGTGAGGGGCACATTTTCACCACCCAGCTGGGCCGGCGCTTCCTGCGCTGTGGCCCGCCCGCCTGCAGGGGGCGCGCACCCGCCTTTTCTGAGGAAACCCCGGAAATGCCCCCACGTTCCTGCGGGAGCGGAACAGCCTCGGCAGGAGGTGGAAGGCCTCGTTCCGCGGGGCCGCTCGGCGGTGGGCGTGAGGAGAGAGCCCCTCTCCCCGCGTGGTGGCGCAGGGCTGCGTGGCGGTGCTTCCAGGGCTTTCTTCTCTAACGTGAGCGGAGGACTTCGGGTTCCTGCGCCGCCCCCGTTAGTTCATCGTCTCCTCTCAGGGGACGTTCAGGAGACGTGTTTGCCCAGAGCCCCCGCTCACTGAGGCTGCCAGCGCTGTGGGTTCAGGACTCTTGCTGGAGACAATCCTGACGGAGCTTCAGAGAGGAAAGACGTCTACAGCCCTGAAAGGGTAGGAAAGTATTGCAGCTTCCCGTGGAGAGGTCGGGGCGGCGGGCGTGGCCGAGCCCTGGGCTGAGGGGAAGGGGCGCTCCTCGTGCGCGGCGCCCTCGGTGGTCACAGAGGGGCGCACTGTTCCTGCACCGCTGACAGAGCTGAAAGAAATGTTGACAGACTTACAAGTAGGGGCAGTGCAGCTCCCAGCATTACTTTTAAGTGTTAGTAACCCAAATTCCAACATTTATAATAATTTTATATTTCCTGGCTTAAAGCAAATGTAAATTTAAAAAAAAAAATATTCTTTTTAATTTAACTTGTTTTCTAATGGCAAAACTGCCACATTGTACAATTTATTATAACCAAGTGAGGATCTTCCATTCATTTTAAGTTTAATTTGCTGACTTGTCTTTTGTTTCAGTGTGACTGTTACTGTTTAAAAAAGATATAGAAGCATAGATGCGGTACTTGCGCAACGTGAGAATGTGCTAAATGTCCTTGAATTGTACAATTTTGATTGGTTAGTTGCTTGTTATATGAATTTTACAAGATATTTCCCCTTCAGGTTGAGAAAAGTTTGTACGAAGTAAAATTTATGCATCAACAAATATCAGATTTTGAAGTTCAAAACATGAATGTAATTTTCAGTAGCTACCTTGCATACTGCTGAAAAGTACTTCAGTTGCAATTTCTCCAGGACTTGAATTATGTTTTCTTAAGAGTTGTGTCAGCGGTTTTTTGGTAAATCATATGTATTCATTGAAAGTAAACTTCTCCTGTGAAAATTTCAAAATTGGCGGCGGACTTGGCCCACTGGTTAGGGCATCCGTCTACCACATGGGAGGTCCATGGTTCAAACCCGTGGCCTCCTTGAACCGTTTGGAGCTGGCCCATGCACAGTGCTGATGCGTGCAAGGAGTGCCCTGCCACTCAGGGGTGTCCCCGTGTAGGGGGGACGCCCCCTCGCGCAAAGAGTGTGCCTGGTAAGGAGAGCCACCCAGCGCAAAAGAAAGCGCAGCCTGCCTAAGAATGGCACCGCCCACTCAGAGCTGACACAACCAGATGACACAACAAAAAGAAACACAGAATCCCATGCCGCTGACAACAACAGAGGTGGGCAAAGAACACATAGCAAATAGACACAGAGAACAGATGGGTGGGGTGGGGTGGGGTGGGGTGGGTGGGAGATAAATAAATCTTTTTTAAAAATTTCAAAATTGACTTCATTTTGTATATTTCCTTGGTAAGGTGAAATCCATATATCTACAGTCTCATCATTTGTATGTGCCTGTTTTCTGTAATAATATTTGAAATTGTAATGAACCTTTTTCAAATTCCTTACTTTCTCTACTTTCAATTTGAAAATTATGCATATGTCTAGTTAAATTTTATATTAATTAAATAAACTGGTATTGATAGACCTAATTACCATCCACCCTTATGAATTGTAAGGATTTTTTCTTGACATTTATTAACTAATTTTTCTTGCTTTGGTATGTTCTGTCACACTAATAAGTGGCATAAATATTTGTAATCTATTTTCAGTGAGAAACTTTTGATGTCACTATAGTTATTCCTTCAGTTGATACCATGTATACATGAAGCATTTTGATACAACATAAACAGTCCATCAATGTTAACTTGTGCATGCAGTGCCCTGGTTATATTTACTCCCCTCCCTGCTTGACCCATAAAGAAAATTCCAGCATTTCATAACCCCCAGCAATTCTCCCACCTTGCAAATCCCTGCTGTGATCAAGTCATTACCTCATGCCTCCATAATCCCTAGTATCTCCCAAGATACTCCTCAAGGTGCAAGAGCTCCTGAAACACATATGTGCAGACTAGCAATAGCCAAGTATAGAAAATCTGAACTGAGGTCTGAGCCACCTCTGAAAGCCATAGAGAGTGATCCTAAGTAATTCTGGAGTAGCATACCTTTGACTAGGGAAAGGGAATTTATATAATGTCCTACTCCATGGCTTTCATCCTGGGACAAAGGGTAGTCGGTGTCCACACCGTGCAGCAATGAAAGGAGGTCCTGTGGGAAACTGAAGCAGAGTTATCTTGCTGTTTCCACAAACACCTCAAATCACTCAGGACATCAAAGACATAGTGCTATTAATATAATAATTGCCCATCTTCTCTTTAATAACATCCAGGTACTTAAAAGGTCAATTGCTTTCTCAACTTTGGTTGAATAGCATTAAAGTAGATTTGGCCTCAATACTTTAGTTAGTAGGATGGTGGCAACATGGGTGTTTTTCAAAGTCTTTTATTTTCAAATAATATTAAAGATAGGAAAAACTGTAGTAGGAGTGGGTGTAGCTCAGTGCTTGAGCTCCTGCTTCCTAGGTACAAGGTCCTGAGTTCAATCCCCAGTACCTCTTTTAAAAAATTGCTAGAGTAGGTACAAAGAACTCCCAATCCCTTCCTTAGATTCACCAGTTGTTTTGCCAGTTATTTTAATTTTATCCCATTTGCCCACTAATAAACATTTCACAAAAATATATCTATCCGCAAAACAAGGACACTCTACTAGAACACCCCAAGTGAGGAAATCAGCTTTGCTTCAATGCTGTAATCCCATTCACAAACCCCTTCAACTTTTATCTACTGTCTCATCCTTTTAAAACTCTCAGAAATGTTTTTCTAGTCAGCTTTATCCAGTCAACTTCAATATGGAGCTCCCCCTGAGAAGTTCTTTCATTTTCTCATCTTTGAGAAATTTAAGGAGCACAAATGGCCCCAACCTTTGCCCAGTGTTTCCTCTTGAGATTTAGGCCCTACATTCAGACCATCAGGAGAGTTAGGAGTCCAGCCCATCAGTAGAGATAGGAGATCCCCTTTTTTGTCAGCCACTGGCGATGTGAACTTGATAACCCCATGGAGTTTCTGTCAGGTTCCTTCTCATGCAAAAACATGTTTTCACTTTACAATGAGTGACATATTATGAGGACATATTCTGATATCAATACTGTAATCCCCACATCCTCCACCCACCATCCTCTCATCTGAATCAATTACCTCTGTGATGGTTGTCAGATGGTAATATTTTTCCATTTCCAGCACTGCTTCTACATTTCTTTCATAGCTTTCTACCTTAAAACGGCTTGCTTGCTTCCTGTTTATTTGTTATAGCACTACAGATTGATGTATTCAATTTTATTCAATATGTTCTCATCTGTTATCAGTTTATTTTAATGAACAATTTTTCCCAGATCCACTAGTGAGATACCCTTCAAGTTGATTCAGTGAGACCCCAAGTATGTCATCTGTACTTAATCTAGGAAGGATTCAAGAAAAGGGGTTAAATTGTTCCTGACTTCATTGTCCAAATTGCATGCAATATCATAGGTCCTATTTCTTTCATCAGGTCTAATGGGAATCCACCATCAAATATTTAAAATTCACCCTTACCCTTCTAAATTTTCTGCTGGTGCACTCTCTTGTCCATATGTCAATGCATCCGAAACCTAAAACGCTCTCTTGGACATAACTATCTCATCCTGTCATTCTTTAAGTTTGTTGATGGCTTCCCACTGTCCTTAGGACAAGGACCATAGAGCTTACAGTGGCCTTCAGATCCTGAATACTTCAATTTCCTTCAGTTCCTTCTGCTCTTAGTTTCTGCAAAGAACAGTCTGATGTTGCTTGGGTTTTGTACATTTTTCCAGTAAACCAGTTGCCCAGTTAAATCTTAAGGTTTCAGCTATACATGATGTTTTCCAAGGTTTGTCCCACCTGAACTAAGGGAAGTCCTCTGATACTAAGTACGCAATTTAATATGGTCATTTTCACTTTAAATTCACCTCTAAATCAAACTGAAACACCAGAGAGGCAGGGAGTTGATTGATTTTCCTGTATAATTCCATTCACTGACTCTAACAAATCTTTACTTCCCTTGCAAAATGGCCAGACTGGAAAAGAAAAAGGGTAACCTAAAAGTATGAGTTACTTAAAAAATAGAATATACGATTACCTAAATTATTTTTACAAAAATCTGCACTGTTTTTGCTTTTTGTTTTTCAGAGCAGTGAATTTTTATGAATAAATATTATAAATAAGGGAAGGTATATTTCTAGGAATTGGTCCATGTTGTCAAAGGTATCTAATCCGTTGTGGCGCAATTGCTTGAAGTTCACTTTTATATCCCATTTTAGCAGTGCCGCCACTTTCATTACTAACTTTAGTGAATTGATTCTTTCCTTCATTCTTTTTTTAAAAAGATTTATTATTTCTCTCCTCTTCCTCTCCCCCCCTGGTTGTCTGCTCTGTGTCCACTCCCTGTGCATTCTTCTATGTCTGCTTGCACCCTCAGAGGCACCAGAAAACTGCATCTCTTTTTTTCTGGCATCACCTTTTTTTTTTTCTTTATTTTTTTTTAATGTTACATTAAAAAAATATGAGGTCCCATATACCTCCTCCCACCCCCCACACCCACTCCTCCCATAATAACAACCTCCACCATCATCATGGGACATTCATTGCACGGTGAATACATCTCTGAGCACTGCTGTACCACATGGTCAATGGTCCACATTATAGTTTACACTCTCCCCTAGTCCACCCAGTGGGCCATGGCAGGACATACAATGTCCACTAACTGTCCCTGCAGTACCACCCCGGACAACTCAAGTCCTGAAAATGCCCCCACATCACATCTCTTCTTCCCATTCCCCATTGTTGCATCATCATGCTGCATCAGCTCTCCATGTGTGCCACTCCTGGGTGGGCTGTGCTTTTGTTGTGTGGGGTGGCTCTCCTTGCAACCCGCATTCCTTGCACATGGGCACCCCCTTGTGGGGGACACCCCTGCATGGCAAAGCACTCTTTGCAGGTGGCAGCAGTGTGCATGGTCCAGCTTACCACACGGGCCAGGAGGCCCTGGCTATCGAAACCTGGACCCTCCCATATGGTAGGCAGATGCTCTATCAGTTCAACCGTGTCTGCTTCCCATTCCTTTATTCTTAATCAGTCTACCTATAGGATTTTCAGTTCTATTGACCTTTTCAAATAACCAGGTTTTAATCATAATAGCTGTGTTGATTCTATTGATTTTCTGTTGTCTCATTCATTTCTGCTCTAGTCTTTATTTCCTTCCTTCTGACAGTTTTGGGTTTAGTTTGCTCTTCTTTTTGTATTTCCTTAAGGTGTAAAATTATGTTATTAACTTGAGATGGTTATTTTTTAAATTAAGGTATTTTGGGCAACAAGTTTCTCTCTTAGTAATGTTTTCTGTGCATCCTATAATCCTATAAGTTTTGATATGTTCTGCATTCATTTCTGTTGATCACAAAGTGTCTTCTAATTCCCCTCAAGATTTCATCTGTGATCCGTAGGTTGAATTGCATGTGTAATTCACTTTTCACATATTTGTGGAACTTTCTAATTTCCCTTCTGTTATTAATTTCCAGTTCCATGCCCTTCTCTTATTAATTTCCAGTTTCATGCCACTTTGGTTAAAGAAGTTCCTCATAATCTCAGGGTTTCTATGTATGTCGTGGGGAACATATGGTCAATTTTAGGAATGTTCCATGTGCACTTGAGAAGAATATATTCTACTGGGTCCTGTTGGCTTATAGTGTTCAAGTTCTCAATATTCTTTTTAGCCATCTGTATAGTTTTTCTATCCATTTGTGAAAGTGTGAAATTAAGTTTTCCAAATATTATGGTAGAACTATTTCTCCCTTTAAATCTCTCATTTTTTCCCTCTATATATTTAAGTGCTCTGTTGTTTCTTGCATATATGTTTATAGTTATTATATGTTCTTGATATATGGACCCTTTTATGGATATATAAATACTTTTTTTGTCTTTGTAACCACGTTTGTTTAAATTTTTTTCTGATAACATCTCAAGTGAGACTAACTCTCTTTTCATTATTATTTGGATGCAGTGTCTCTCAGTATTGTCCATTCTTTTATTTTCAACCTCTCTGGGCATTTGGATCCAAAGTAGGTCTGGGGCCAGGATACTTCAGTGGTTGAGCACCTGCATCCCATGTACAAGGTCCTGGCTTCATTCCCTGGTACCTCCTAAAAAGAAAAAAATATAAAAAAGTACATCTCTTACAGGCTATAATTTGTTGCATTATCATTTATTTATGCTAAAGTCTTTTTAATGAAGTGATTACTTTAAATTAAAAAGTATTAAACTAGATAATTAGAGCAGATACTGGTATAATGTATAAAATTACTTACAAATAAAGAATTAAAATTTCCACTTTACTTGTTTTTTATATGTACTTTTGGTTAATATTTTTAATTGAAACTTTACAGTGTATGATTTAAATTCTCTTCTCAATTCCTTTTTTGGCTATTTTTTAACGTTATCAAAATAATTTTTAGCTTACAGGACAATTGCAAATATAAAAATACCTACGTACATCCCTGCTTCTCATACCCAGATCCACCATTTTTAACATTTTTCCACATTTGCAGTTCTTTTCTTCTCCCATTCTTCCTTCTCCCTTCCTCTCTCCTAAACATTGAAGTCGGTGGATACACCATGCTCCTTGAACACAGTACTTTCCACATACATTTCCTCAGAACCAAGATCTTCACTAATGTAACTGCCTTGTGTACAGTTAAAAATATTTAATATTACTATAAAGCAGAGTCTATATTCCAATTTTTAAATATGTCCCCAATAAAGTCTCTTTGAGTCTTTTCTCCTCCATTATTAGATCCCACCTAGTATTTTCTATTGTATTTTTTTTTTGGTGTTGTTTTTTTTAGTTGTATTGATAAGGAAACATTCATAAACAATACAATCCATCTAAATTGTACAATCAGTGACAATTAGTGTAACCTCAGACTTGTGCATGCATCACTTTTATCCTGATTAGAGCATTTACATTACAGCACAAATAAACAGAAAGAAGAAAAATAACAGAACAAAAACAAATGGAAAGCCTAAGTCGATACACCTGAGTAGTCATCTCTCAATCTCTCTCTCCTTCTCCTGCCATATGTCACTTCTAATCTATTCCTTTGGTTTTACATTTTATATAAATAGAGGCAAACAGCATGTAGTATTTTTAACCAGTATCTTTCACTTAGCATAATTCCTTTTCTGTCTGTCTTGCTTCACTCAACATAATATCTTCAAGTTCATGCATGGAGTCTTATGATTGACTTCATTTCTATTAAATCAAAGCTGTAGTAAAACATATTTTCACACCTACTAGAATGACCACTATTACAAGCAAACAAACAAACAACCCCCCCCAAAAAAAAAAAAAAAACTACAAGTGTTGGAGAGGATATGGAGAGAGGAATTTTTAGTCAATGTTGAGAATGGAGACTTGCACATATACAGTAGAAAGCTGTTTGATGGTTCTTAAGGAAGATAAATTTAGATCTGCAATTTGAACGAACATCACCACTGCTAGATACATATACAGAATAATTGAAAGAAGGACACAGACATCGCCACACCAATGTTCATAGCAACCTTATGCATAATTTCCAAAAGATGGGAAAAACTCAGTGTCCATCAATACATGAAGGGATGAACAAATTGTGTTGTATTGCATTTAATTGTCATTGACTTCACTTGCTCCTTTTCTATTTTGCAGAAACATATATAACACATATGCTTTACCATCTCCATCCCTCCCAACCATACCATTCAGTAGGATTAATTACATTACTGAATTAAGGTCACCACCATTCATTACACAAACTTTCCTATCACCCTAAACAGAAACCCTGATTCCGTTATGCTTTCACTTCTCCTTGACCCTCTCACCTGCACCCGATAGCTGTAATCTACTTTCTGTGTCTGGACTTGCCTATTCCAATTATTTCAAAGGAGTAAGGTCATGCAATATGTCTCTGTGTCTGACATTTCACTCAATGTCATTTTTTCTAGGTCATCCATACAGTGTTGCATGTATCAGGATTTCCTTCCTTTCACAACTGAATAATATTCTCTTGTATATATATGTAGCACATTGTTTATTGACTTAATTGTGAATGGATACTTGGGTTGCTTCCATCTTTTGTCTATTATGAAAAGGCTGCTGTGAGCAGTGGTTTACAAAACTATTGTTCGAGTTCTTGCTCTTCCATTCTTTGGCTCTATACCTAGAAAGAGAATGGCAGGTCATATGAAAATTGTGTGTCCTCCAAAATATTTTCCACGTCGTTGCATCATTTTTTATTTCCCACCAAAAATGCAATAGGGTATCTGATTTTCTGCCCGTTTGCCAATATTCTTTTTTTTTCTCTTTTATCAGTAGGCTTTTAGCATTGTGGAACCATATATAAAAATATTGCTCTCTTTTTACATTATGATCTTTTTTCTGATTACATCTCATTTCCCTCACAGTGATAGTTAAATCTCATTACAGTTAATGGTATATCCATTTTCTGCTGTGACCATTTCATCAGTAACGCCTTGTTTTATAATCTCATTGCTTGGCAAAATTATATCTATTTGTTAAGAATAGTAACTGTTACCATGATTTCATGTTCCTCAGTGCTTTTTTTCAACAAATCAGTATTATTTTGACATATTAATAAAAGCATACACTTCATCCAACGTGTATATTCAATGGTATATGGTGTAATCACATGCTTGTGCATTTACCACTTCAATCAATATTAGAGCTTTTTCATTTAAATAATAATAATACACACACACAAACCTAGAAAATTCTTCACCTCTTAATCTCTTTCTGTTTCCCCTGCTGTATATAGCTGCTATTTCTGGCTTTTCTTGCACAATTATTTTTTTATCAAACAGTTTTATTGAGATATCATCTCATGCCATATGATCTAACTAAACTGTGGAATCAGTGGCTTAATACAATCACAATGCTGTGCTTTCATTGTCACCAAAAAATGTAGAACTATTTCATTACTCGAGAAAGAGAAACTCCACACCGCTTAACACATGTTCCATAGCCCTATATAACTACTGATCAAATTTGAAAAATTAACTCAAAATGGATCAAGGACCTAAATATAAAAGTGACTACCATAAAACCCCTCAAAGAAAATGTAGAAAAACATCTTCAAGATCTTGTAGTAGGTGGTAGATTCTTAAACCTTAAACCCAAAGCATGAGCAACAAAAGAAAAAATACATAAATGGTACCTCCTCGAAGTTAAACTCTTGCACCTCGAAGGCCTTAGTCAAAAACATCATTCTCTTTTATGGGTGAATAATATTCCATTGTGTGCATAACACTTTTTGTTTATTCATTCATTTGTTAATGGACACTTAGGTTGCTTCCGCCTTTTGTCTACTTTGAACAATGCTGCGGTAAGCATTGTTGTTCCAATATCTGAGTTCCTTGCCTTCAGTTCTTTTGAGTATATTCCAAGAAGTGGGATTGCTGGTTTAATGATAATTCTGTTTTTAACTCTCTGTGGCACTTCCTAGCTGGTTTCTGAAGAGTCCGCACTATTTTACAATGCTGCTAGCAATGTATTAGGATTTCTATTTCTTTGTAGCTTCACCAACATTTTTTAATTTTTGTTTTGTTAGTGATCGCCATCTAGTGGATGTGAATTGGTATCTCATTGTGGTTTGGATCTGCATTTCTCTGATAACCAATGATTTTGAGTATCTTTTCATGTACCATTGACTATTTGTATATCTTCTTTGGAGAAATTCTACTTAAATCACTAGTGAAGCCTTATTGTCCTTGACTTCACTACATTGGGAGGTTTTTGTTTTTCTTTAAGCAATTTTATTAAGATATGCTCACATACTACACAACTGAATAATATTCTCTTGTATATATATGTACCACAGTTTTTATTCACTTAATTGTGAATTACAAAACTATTGTTTGACTTGTTGCTCTTCCATTCTTTGGCTTTATACCTAGAAAGAGAATGCCAGGTCATATGAGAGGTGTGTGTCCTCCAAAATATTTTCCATGTGGTTGCATCATTTTTATTTCCCACCAAAATATGTAGAAGGGTATCTGATTTTCTGCCCATTCACCAATATTCTTTCTTCTCTCTTTTATCACTAGATTTTTAGCATTGTGGAACCATGTATAAACATATTGCTCTTTTTACATTATGACCGTTTTTCTAATTACATCTCATTTCTCTCACAGTGATAGTGATAGCTATTTGTTAAGAATAATTACTGTTACCATGATTTCATGTTCCTGAGTGCTTTTCTCAACAAATCAATATTATTTTGACATATTAATAAAAGCATACAGTTCATCCAAAGTGTATATTCAGTGGTGTATGGTATAATCACATGGTGTAATCACATGGTTGTGCACTTATCACTTCAATCAATACTAGAGCTTTTTCATTTAAATAATAATAATAACACACACACACACAAACCTAGAAAACTCTTCACCTCTTAATCTCTGATTTTGAGTATCTTTTCCTGTACCAATGACTATTTGTATATCTTCTTTGGAGAAATTCTACTTAAATCACTAGTGAAGCCTTGTTGTCCTTGACTTCACTGCATTGGGAGGTTTTTGTTTTTCTTTAGGCAATTTTATTTTTTTATTTTTTATTTTTTGTCTTTATTCATTTTTTAAATATTACATTAAAAAAATATGAGGTCCCCATATACCCTCCACCCCCCTCACCCCACTACTCCCCCCATAGCAACATTCTTCTCCATCGTCATGACACGTTCATTGCATTTGGTGAATACACCTCTGAGCATCGCTGCACCTCATGGTCAATGGTCCACATCATAGCCCACACTCTCCCATGTTCCATCCAGTGGGCCATGGGAGGACCTACAATGTCTGGTAATTATCCCAGGACAACTCCAAGTCCTGAAAAGGCCTCCACATCTCATCTCTTCTTCCCATTCCCTACACCCAGCAGCCACCATGGCCACTTTCCCCACATCAATGCCTCATTGTCTTCAATTACTAACCACAATAGTTCATGGATAGAATGTCAGTAAGTCCACTCTAATCCATATTCTATTCCTCCATCCTGTGGACCTTGGATTGGTTGTGTCCATTCCACATCAATGTCAGGAGGGAGCTTAGATTCCACATGGATGCTGGATGCAATCCTCTTGCTTTCAGTTGTAGGCACTCTTGGCTCCATGGTGTGGTGGTTGACATTCTTCAACTCCATGTTAGCTGAGTGGGGTAAGTCCAATAAACCAGAGTGTAGGAGCTGTAGTCTGTCGAGGCTCAGGGCCTGGCTATCACATGGTCAGTCCAGAGATTCAGATCCCCTGGGTATATATTAAACCCCAGCACCAGCTACAATTCTGGTAAAGTAACAGGAAAGGCTTGTGAAAAGAGATCACATCTGAGTCCAGCTCCATCACACAGAAACACCAACTCCAAAGAAGTGCCAACCGACATGGCACTGAACTCCATCTGCCATGACCATAAAAGCTGTGGGTCTCTGTAGCCCTCAGAAGAACCATTACCTGGGGTTGTATCTACTTTATCTGTCTCTGGGACTCTGCTCAGGTGTGCATAAGAGCAACTCCTCTGATAACCTCAAGCAATTTTATTAAGATATACTCATATACTATACAATCCAACTAAAGTATACATTAAATGGCTTTTGTAAAAATGAATGCCTAGCACGTTCATCTCTGCACTCAATTTTAGAGCAATTTCATTACTCCAAAAAGAAAAACCTTATCGATTAGCAGTCAACACTCCCTCTGTCCTTCCTCTGCCATTCATAACCACTAACGTAATCCCATCTGTACAAATGTATTTATATTTACATTTTATATAAATGGAGTCTAACAATATGTCAGCTCCATCACACAGAAACACCAACTCCAAAGAAGTGCCAACCGACATGGCACTGAACTCCATCTGCCATGACCATAAAAGCTGTGGGTCTCTGTAGCCCTCAGAAGAACCATTACCTGGGGTTGTATCTACTTTATCTGTCTCTGGGACTCTGCTCAGGTGTGCATAAGAGCAACTCCTCTGATAACCTCAAGCAATTTTATTAAGATATACTCATATACTATACAATCCAACTAAAGTATACATTAAATGGCTTTTGTAAAAATGAATGCCTAGCACGTTCATCTCTGCACTCAATTTTAGAGCAATTTCATTACTCCAAAAAGAAAAACCTTATCGATTAGCAGTCAACACTCCCTCTGTCCTTCCTCTGCCATTCATAACCACTAACGTAATCCCATCTGTACAAATGTATTTATATTTACATTTTATATAAATGGAGTCTAACAATATGTCAAATTTTTTTTACCATTGATGTAAAAATGTTAATATTTTACTATTCTGTAGAGTCCATTGATTGCTTTAGGTGCATTTTCACCCAAATGCCACCCTATTTTTTAATATCATGTGATATTAACATACATTTGTTCTGATTCAGGGAAGAATATGCTTAAATTTCTACTGTTTTTTAAATTTTCTTAAAAAAGAAAAGTAGATTGCATAAATGTTACATAAAAAATTTAGGGGACTCCCATATGTCCCGATCCCTAGCCCTCATTTTCCTGCATCAACAATACCCTTAGTGTGGTACATTTGCCACAAATGATGAACACATCTTAGAGCATGCCACTAAGGGTTGATTATAGTTTACATTGTAGTTTACACTCCCACACATTTTTGTGAGTTATTACAAGATATATGATGGCCTATACCTGTCATTGCAATGTCATTCATGACAATTCCCAAGTCCAAAAATATCTCCAAATTATACCTATTTTTCTTTCTGCTTCCCCTCAGAACCTCCAGTGGCCACTGCCTCCACATCGATGAGAGTTCTTCCATTGCTAGGATCACAATAAGTCTATAGTAGAATAACAGTAGGCCTACTCTAGTCCATCACTCATTCCCCAATCCTGAGGATTCTAGGATGGTGATGCCCACTCTGCCTCTAGTTGAGAGGAAGTTTAGATCCCACAGTGCTGATGAATGGGACTGTGTTACATGTAGTTGCACACTCTCTCTGTTTCTTGAGCTGGTAGTTGTCAATTATCATCTGGTTAGTTGTCCTAAGTAAGTCCAATGAACTGGAGAGTAGCTGTTGCAGATCTGTTGTGATTCAGGACTCTCCTGGTACATGGACAGCCCAGAGACTTGAGTCTCTAGTACCAACTACAGGTTCAAATGGGAGGGGCAAAAGAGCCATATTAGGCAAACCACCACTGAACCCAACTCTGTTGCATGGAGCATATATTCTAAGTAAGGCCTGCTGGCAGGGTCCCATACTCCTGAGCTGTCTGCCCTGCCTATAGTGTCCATTTGGCAAGAAACGGAAAAGACAGCCTATTCAATGGAAGGAAATATTTGATAACCATATATCTGATAGGGACCTAATATCTAGATATATAAAGAAATCCTACACCTCAAAAATTAAAAAAAAACATAACAACCCATTTTTTTAAAATGGGCAAGAGATCTGAGTAGACACTTCTCTAAATAAGAAATACAGGAAAGTGGACTTGGCCCAGTGGTTAGGGAGTCTGTCTACCACAGGCGAGGTCCACGGTTCAAACCCTGGGCCTCCTTGACCTGTGTGCAGCTGGCCCATGTGCAGTGCTGATGCACTCAAGTAGTGCCCTGCCACACAGGGGTGTCCCCCACATAGGGGAACCCCATGTGCAAGGAGTGTACCCATGAGGAGAGCTGCCCAGTGTGAAAGAAAGTTCAGCCTGCCTAGGAATGGTGCCACACACGGAGAGGTGACACAACAAATTGATGCAACAAAAAGAAACACAGATTCCTGTGCTGCTGACAACAGAAGTGGACAAAGAAAAACACGCAGCAAATAGACACAGAGAACAGAAAACTGAGGAGGGGGATGGAGGAAAAGGGGAGAGAAACAAATAAATGAATAAATCTTTAAAAAAAAAAAGAAATACAAATGTCTGAAAAGTACATGAAAACATACTGAACATCACTAGCTATTAGGGAAATGCAAATCAAAACTACAAGAGGTATCATATTACACCCATTAGGCTGGCAGCTATTTGAAAAAGAGGACTACAAGATTTGGAGAGGATGTGAAGAAATGGGAACCCTTACCCACTGCTTGTGGAAATATAGAATTGTGCAGCCATTGTGGACAGTTTGATGGTTCCTCAGGAAGCTAATTATAGAACTACCATATGACCCAGTAATTCTTCTGCTGGGAATATACACAGAATTGGAAGCAGGGCCACAGACAGATACATGCACACCAGTGTTCATAGTGGCATTATTCACTATTGCCAAAAGTTAGAAACAACCCAAATGTCCATCAAGGGGTCAATGGGAGAGAGAGGGGCCAAGATGGTGGCTGAGTGAACTTGCCTTGTGGTCTCTCCTGGGAAAAGGAGGCTGGGCGCCGCTGGAGATTCTCTGAGACCAGGCTTTTTCAGGATTTTTGCAGGGCAGGAAGTGTCTGGACATCGATTTGGTGGAAAGGTAATGGAGAGGATTGGTCTATAAGATATAATTTGGCTTCTATTGCCCAGAGGTGAGAAAGGCAGATGGGTTGCTCACTCCTTGGGGGCGTGGGGGAACCGCGGTATTGGCACTCCGGCTGTGCTTTTGGCAGCTCTGTGGTGCTAGGAAATTCGCAAATCCTGGGCGGACTGTTGGGAGGTTGAGGGAACGGACGCCTTTGCGAATCGATTTGGGGAGACAGACGGTGTTTGTGAAGTGGGGGAATTTTTGATTGCGGACACAAATAATAGCGCTTCCACCTGGAGCCCCACCCCCCAGGCCTGGCTGCCGATATGCAAAGAAATTAGATTCTTAGTAATAAAGGGACGTAATTGGGAAGTAGTTTCAGGGTGCGGTGAGGGAGGGGGACACATCAGGAAGCCGATTGGGGAATATTTCTTGAAGCTTGGGAATTCCGGTTTTGGAATCCGTTTTTGGCATTTCCAACCGGAACCTAACCCACGGTGGGCTTCGGATCTGCTTCAGTAAATTGACTGCAGTGTAGAGGTGCCCTCAGCTGGCCGTTTTTTGGAATCACAGTGTGGGAGCTGTCCAAAAGCTGAATTGTCAATTTACCTACTTAAAAAAACCCTACTGAGTAAGTGAATTGCAGGGTTCAGACATAATATAGAGTTTGTGGATCTGACTTCCCCTATAGGGCTGACACCCAGCTGCAGGGATCCCCGAGGGCTGTGTTACACTGCGGGGCTCCTAGGCTTCCTGTTGACCAGATTTGACGTTGCCAGGTCTGAATCCCCTAAACTCTGGTGGCTCATACCCGAGACACACCTCTTGAGTTTTCAATAACTCAGACTTTCCACCCCTGAATCCATCATGCCCTGAGGTCCATCTGAGATCCTTGAATGCCCTAGCCTTAAACGTTTGCATTTTTTCTTTATCGTTTCATTTTGTTTTGTTTTTATTTTCATTTTACCTTATTTTTTTAATTTTTTTAAATGTCCTGATTGCTACTATTGCATTATCCCCTAGTCTTTTCTCCCAGTGTATCCCCTAAAGTCTTTTTTTAATTCAGTTATTTAGGGTTTTTTTAAAAACTTTTTTTCTACTTATTTCATTTTAACTCAATTATACAATAAGTGCAGCAGGGAACACCTCACATTTGCTGGGTTTTCGCATCCTCCGCTGCCTAATTTCTGTGTGAACTGACTTAGGCTACCAACACTATCCCCTTTCCCCTACATCTTGATATCCACCATCATCTACTGTCTCTCCTATATTCCACCTCCCACCTCCCTTTCTTTGATCCACAAAGTGTCTAACTCTTCATTTCTAATACCTCTGTTTTGTGTTCTGTCTGTTATCCACTCTTGAAACTATTACCTTTCTTTTCTCTTTCCCTCTCTCACGAAAACAATAGCTTTTTAGCGCATACCATATTCCTCCCATATTCAGTCATCTACCTCATAATAGGTACTCTACCTACTGCTATAACTCTACACAATTTACATGAATCTAACCTCCACCCTCCCAGATCTCATATTCTTGCTTTGTTAACATACATCACCAATACTACTTTACAGGTTTTCATTGCTTACACAATTGCCTTTCCCCGGCACTAACACTTTCCTCTAAAGTGAACCTAACCAGCAACAAGAAATTAGAATAAGAAGAACAAAGTGACAAAGAGAAGATATAACACTTATGCAAAAACAACAGCTAACTAATCTCCAAGAGTAGACAAAGAAGCTAAGGTACTGAATAAACCTGTCAAGATAAAATGATGATGAGACAGCAACAGAAAACTACAAATCAAACCAGTAATCAGGAAAACATGGCTGAATCCAATCAACAAACTAAAAATCAGGAAGGGGAGCAGAACTTCATACAAGCAATGAAAGATCTCAGAACATTTATGACCAACAAATTTGATGAACTAATGAAAGAGGTTAACAACATGAAGACAACACTTGGAGGGGAAATTGCAGACATACGCAAAAACATAACAGATATGATGGGAATGAACACCACAGTTCAAGAAATAAAAAATACACTTGCAGCAAATATCAGCAGACTAGAAGAGGCAGAGCAGAGAATAAGTGACGTGGAAGACAGTACATCAGAAATCAAACAGATAGTGGAAGGGGTCGATAAAAAGATAGAAAAAATCCAACTAGGACTCAGGGACCTGAATGACCATGCAAACGCTCAAACGTACGTATTATAGGCATTCCAGAAGGAGAAGAGAAGGGAAAGGGGTCAGAAGGAGTGTTGCAGGAAATAATGGCTGAAAACTTCCCAAATCTACTGAAAGAGACAGATGTACATATCCAAGAAGCACAGCGCACTCCACTAGTCATAAACCCCAACAGGCCCACCCCAAGACATATACTTGTCAAATTATCCAATGCTCAAGACAAAGAGAAAAATCTAAAAGCAGCAAGAGAAAAGAAAACCATCACATACAAGGGAAGCTCCATAAGATTAAGTGCTGATTTCTCATCTGAAAGCATGGAGGCAAGAAGGCAGTGGTATGATATAGTCAAGGTACTAAAGGAAAAAAATTTCCAACCAAGAATACTCTATCCAGCTAAACTAGCATTCAAACATGATGGAGAGTTCAAAATATTCACAGATAAACAGAAACTGAAAGAATATACGAACAAGAATCCTCCCCTTCAAGAAATTCTAAAGGGAGTTCTGCAGGAAGAAGGGAAAAAACAGGACAGGCAAAGTTGGAGGAGAGTATAAGAGCAACAAAAAAAGACAAAAATAGAAGGGAAAAAAATACAAATATGACAAACACAAATACAATCAAAATATGGCTAACACAAACAATTCCTTGAAAGTAATAACACTAAATGCCAATGGATTAAACTCACCTATCAAAAGATTCAGACTGGGACATTGGATAAGGAAATATGACCCATCTGTATGCTGTCTACAAGAGACACATCTTAGACCGAGAGACTCATGGAGATTGAAAGTGAATGGCTGGAAAACAATCATACAAGCAAACAATAACCAAAAAAAGGCAGGAGTAGCTATATTAATATCAGGGAAAATAGAACTTTAAATGTAAAACAATTGTGAGAGACAAAGAAGGATACTACATTTTAGTGAAAGGGACAATCTGTCAAGAAGATCGAACAATCATAAATATTTATGCTCCTAACAAGGGTGCCTCCAAATATGTGAGGCAAACACTGGAAAAACTAAGTGAAACAATAGATGCATCTACAATTATAGTGGGGGATTTTAATACACCACTATCAACTCTGGACAGAACATCTCAAAAGAGAATCACTAAAGAAACAAAACATTTGAACAGTATATTAGAGGAGCTGGATCTAATAGACATATATAGATCATTACACCCAAACACAGCAGGATATACATTTTTCTCAAGCGCACATGGATCATTCTTCAAGATAGGCCATATGCTAGGCCACAAAGAAAGGCTGAATGAATTCAGAAAGATTGAACTCATACAAAACAATATCTCTGACCACAGTGGAGTCAAGTTGGAAATTTGCAAGGGACAGAGGCCCAGATTTCACACCACAATTTTAAAATTCAACAGCACACTCTTAGAAAAACAGTGGGTCAAAGAGGAAATCTCAAAAGAAATCAATGACTACCTTGAAACAAATGATAATGATAACACAACATACCAAAATTTATGGGATGCAGCAAAGGCAGCACTGAGAGGGAAATTTATAGCCATAAACTCATATATCAAAAAAGAAGAGCTTAATTTAAGTACTAACTGCACATTTGAAGGAATTAGAAAAACAACAACAAAGTAACCAAACAGGAAGAAGAAGGAAGGAATTAACAAAGATAAGAGCAGAACTAAATGAAATAGAAAATAAGAAAGCACTTGAAAAGATAAACAAGACAAAGAGCTGTTTTTTTTTGAGAAGATCAAAAAAATTGACAAACCTTTAGTGAGACTAACAAAGAAAAAAAGAGAGAAGATGCAAATACACAAAATAAGAAATGAAAAAGACGATATCACCACTGTCCCCACAGAAATAAAGACTATCCTAAGAGGATACTTTGAAAAACTATATTCCAACAAAAATGACAATTTAGAGGAAATGCACAAATTCCTAGAAACACATAAGCAACCCATATTGACGAAAGAAGAAATTGATGATCTTAACAAACCAATCACAAGCAGAGAGATAGAATCAGTCATTAAAAATCTCCCAACTAAGAATAGCCCGTGGCCAGACGGCTTCACAGGTGAATTCTACAAAACATTCCGGAAAGAACTAACACCAATCCTGCTGAAACTATTCCAAAAAATCAAAACAGAGGGAACATTGCCGAACTCCTTCCATGATGCCAACATTACCCTAGTAACAAAGCCAAACAAAGACACCACAAGAAAGGAAAATTAGAGACAAATTTCTCTAATGAACCTAGATGCAAAAATACTTAACAAAGTACTTGCTAATCATATTCAACAACACTTTAAACAAATTACACACCACAACCAAGTGGGATTTATTCCAGGTATTCAAGGATGGTTCAACATAAGAAAATCAATCAATGTAATACACCATATAAACAGACTGAAGGAAAAAAATCACATGATTATATCTATAGATGCAGAAAAAGCATTTGACAAAATATAGCACCCTTTCTTGATAAAAACACTTCAAACGATTGGAATACAAGGAAATTTTTTGAACATGATAAAGAGTATATATGAAAAACCTACAGCCAACATTGTTTACAATGGAGAAATCCTAAAATCCTTCCCTCTAAACTCAGGAACAAGACAAGGATGCCCATTGTCTCCGCTCATTGTCTTAGAAGTTCTTGCTTGAGCACTGAGGAAAGAACCAGATATAAAATGGATTCAGATTGGAAAGGAAGAAGTCAAAATTTCATTATTTGCAGATGACATGATCCTATACATAGAAAACCCTGAGAGATCTACAAGAAAGCTTCTAGAACTCATAAATGAGTTCATTAAAGTCGCAGGTTATAAGATCAATGCGCAAAAATCAGTAACATTTCTGTACACTAATAATGAGCAAGATCAGGAGGAAATCAAGAAACAAATACCATTCACAATAGTAAGTAAAAAAATCAAATACTTAGGAATAAATTTAACTAAAGAGGTAAAAAACTTATACACCGAGAACTATACAAGATTATTCAAGGAAATAAAAGAAGACCTAAATAAATGGAAGAATATTCCTTGTTCATGGATAGGAAGACTGAATATTATTAAGATGTCTATCCTACCAAAACTGATCTACACATTCAATGCAATCCCAATAAAAATCAACACAGCCTTCTTTATGGAGCTAGAGAAACTAACTATGAAATTTATTTGGAAAGGAAGGAGACCCCAAATAGCCAAAGACATACTGAAAAAGAAAAACGAAATTGGAGGAATCACACTACCTGACTTCAAAACATACTACAAAGCTACGGTGGTGAAAACAGCATGGTATTAGCATGAGGACAGACACACAGACCAATGGAATCGAATTGAAAGCACTGATATAGAACCTCACATATATAGCCACATAATATTCAATAAAGCCACCAAACCCTCTCAACTGGGAGAGAGTGGCCTATTCAACAAATGGTGTCTGGAGAACTGGATAGCCATATGTCGAAGAATGAAAGAGGATTACCATCTCACACCTTATACAAGATGGATCAAAGACCTAAATATGAGAGCCAAGACCATAAAAACCTTAGAAAGCAGTGTAGGGAAACATCTACAGGACTTTGTAATAGGAAATGGATTGATGAATATCACACCAAAAGCACGAGCAGCAAAAGAACTAATAGATAAATGGGACTTCCTCAAAATTAAAGCCTTCTGCACCTCAAAGGAGTTTGTCAAGAAAGTGAAAAGGGAGCCCACACAGTGGGAGAAAATATTTGGCAACCCTATATCTGATAAGAAACTTATAACTTGCATATATAAAGAACTCATATATCTTGAAAATAAAAAGATAAACAACCCATTTAAAAAATGGGAAAAAGATTTAAACAGACATTTCTCCAAAGAAGAAATACAAATGGCTAAAAAGCACATGAAAAAATGCTCCAAATCTCTAGCTATCAGGGAAATGCAAATCAAAACTACAATGAGATACCTTCTTACACCCCTAAGATTGGCAGCTATGAAAAAAAAAAACAGAAGAATACAAATGCTGGAGAGGATGTGAAGAAAGGGGAACACTCATCCACTGCTGGTGGGAATGCAGAAGGATCCAACCATTCTGGAGGACAGTATGGCGGTTTCTAAAAAAACTAGCCATAGATTTGCCATATGACCCAGCAATACCACTGCTGGGTATATACCCAGCAGAACTGAAAACAAGGACACAAACCAATATATGTACACCAATGTTCATAGCAGCATTGTTCACTATCGCCAAAAGTTGGAATCAACCCAAATGCCCATCAACAGATGAGTGGATCAATAAAATGTGGTATATACACACAATGGAATACTACTCGGCTGTAAGAACAAATACACTACAAACACACGTGATAACATGGATGAATCTTGAGAACCTTATGTTGAGTGAAGCAACCCAGGCATTGAAGGACAAATACTACATGACCCTCAATGATATGAAATAAGCAAGCTGCCTCAGAGAGCAAGAGACTGAATGATAGGCTTACAGGAAATCAGGGGGTGGAGGAAGGAAGTGAGCCAAGGTCTGCAGGGGTGGAATTTATGATGAGCTGGTGGTAAGTATGAACACAAAGAAGAGATAAAATGGGGACAAGGGGTTGCCTTTGGGAGGGGCTTTGTGGGTTTGAGGGTGCCTGGGGATGGGCGGATGGGTAATATTGCCCAAAAGTGGGGGGAGGGTGGGGTAGCATACGAACATAGTAGAGTGTCAGGTGTTGGTGGAGAGTAAAATGCTGAGAAAATCATATCAAAATATAATTAAGAAGGTTACCTGTTTAGAATGTTTGGAGGGGATGGTCCAATGCGGGACGGGCTCCTGGGGAATGTCTGAGTGCTCATTTTGCCAGAGTGGGTGCACCATTGTGTAGAGACCCAAGTAGTGAGAGTGGGGGTGGACCCACATCCTGGGGAGGACTAATGCCATCAAATAGAGGGAACTGTATCTCTCGAGAGAAAGGGCATTGGGGCAGTTGAGCAAGTTAGGCCCTGAACACTATTCCAACTATCTCTGGACATGGCTCCTTGGGAAACGGAGGTTGGCTGTCACTGTGGGCACCAAGGTGGATGGGAAAATGGATGTCAAATGTGTGGAACCAAGGTAAGTGGGGGTTAAGAGAGGAGTTTCACGAGAGTACACAAGGATGGATATAAAACATGTAATATTACACCCATATAGGAGATGACAGACTGATAATGTAAACCATAATGTAAAACATAGGATAACTAAAAAATTAGAAAACTGTATCCTAAAGTATGCACCACAATGTATGTACAGATGTCACCTTGTTTGAAAGCTATTGTCTCAGACTCTGTACATCACTTTAAGTAAATATGATGTGAATAGGGTGTAAGAGTATCGCTGTGGAAGGGAAAAGGTTTTGTGATGGATGTGTGGGAGTGCTGTATATTATATATATGAATTGCTGTGGTCTAGGGCTCTTGTGAAGAGAAGTTCAATAATTAGGGGGAAAAAAAAGAAAAGAAAAAGATAGGATGTAGAATTTTTTCCAAGTGAACACGTATTCTATATCTAACCTTTAAACCCATCGCTATATGCCATTTTGCTAGTAAGGGATCCTGACATTATATTGGGCTTCAATTTTCAGGAAGTTCTGGATCACAGAGTGGTTCAACAATGGCAATGGAGGAGTACTGGTATAGGATACTATTGACAGGTGATATATGGCTCACAGGGAGCTATACAGGACATATGTCCAGGGTGCATGGTAACGTTTGGATATACTCATAGTGGCAACAATTAAAAACTACAGCTGGGGGTGTACTGGATTCCTGGCTGATGGTGCTCTGTCATGGTCCCTAGGGGAGCAGCGACAGTCTCCCAGGTGCAGCGGCAAGGACCGGGAAGGAATGAGGGTCCAACAGTGAGCCTCTGACGCTAATGACTATGCTTGTGAGCTGATATGCCTGAAATAAGAACAGGACATAGAGCAGCATTGTGCCTGGGAAGTTCCTCCTGACAGCCTTCATGTTACTCAAATGTGGCCAGTCTCAAAGCCAAACTCCGCATGTAAATGCAATGCCTTCCCCCCAGCGTGGGACATGACACCCAGGGATGAGCCTCCCTGGCACTGAGGGATCACTATCAACTACCAACTGATAATGCAACTGGAAAATGACCTTGAATGGAAGGTTCAATGCAGATCAGCAGAATATCCCTGTCTACATAAAATAACATGACTTTAAAATGCTGTTTGACCTAATGTAAGGGGAAAATGGAAAGGAGAAATGAGTTTAAAGGCTACGAGTCTCTAAAAAAGAGTCTGGAGGCTGTCAGAAGGATTGCCCTTATGCACAACTGAGCAGAGTCTAAGAGACAGATAAAGTAGATACAACCCCCAGGTATTGGTTCCTTTGAGGGCTAAAGAGATCCATGGGTGCTATGGTCATGGCAGATGGGGTTAACTGCCATGTCAGATGGCCCTTCTTTGGAGCTGGTGTTTATGCGTGATGAATCTGGACTCAGATGGGATCTCTCTTCATAAGACTTTCATGCTACTGTGCTGGAGTTGTAGTTGGTGTTGGGGTTTAAGATATATTTAGGGGATCTGAATCTCTGGACTGACAATGTGATAGCCAGGCCCTGAGCCTCAACAGACTCCAGCACCTACAATCTGATTTATTGGACTCATCTTACTCAGCTAAGATGGAGTTGAAGAAGGACAACTACCACACCATGGAGCCTAGAGTGTCTACAACTGAAAGTGGGAGGATTGCATCAGTATCCATGTGGAATCTGAGTCTCCTTTTGACATAGAGGTGCAATGGACACAACCAATCCAGTGTCCACAGAGAAAAGTGGGAAAAGTGGACATGGTGGCTAATGGGTATGGGCAATGGCAGGAAGAGACGAGATGTGGAGGCGTCTTAGGGACTTGGAGCTGCCCTGGATGGTGCTTCAGGGGCAATCACCAGACATTGTAAATTCTCACAGGGCCTACTGGATGGAATGGGGGAGAGTATGGGCCATGATGTGGACCATTGACCATGAGGTGCAGGGGTGCCCAGAGATGTACTTACCAAATGCAATGGATGTGTCATGATGATGGGAATGAGTGTTGCTTGGGGGGGGGGGGGAGTGCTGGGGGGAGGTTAAATGGGTTCTCATATATATTTTTTAATGTAATATTTTTACAGAATCAATTAAAAAATGAAAAAAACAAAACCAAAAAAAAGGTGAATGGATAAATTGTGGTATATACATACAGTAGCATATTACTTAGGTGTAAGAAAGAATGCAGTATTAACACACAGGATAACATGGGTGAATCTTGAAGACCTTAAGTTACATAAAGCAAGCCAGGCAATGAAGGACAAATGTTACATGACCTCATTGATATAAATTAAGTACATTGAGTGGACTTAGAGGGTTAAAGTCTGAAAGATAGGTTTACAGGAGACAGGAAGAAGGTTGTGACAAAAGCTGTGATAAGGTGGAAGGCTGTACTTGTGCAGTGGATGGGTATAATAGACTGCAGTGATGCTACTGGGCTGAGTGGTACTGGTCTCTGATGGGGGGAGAGTGGGGAAGGTGGGTTTGACTGTGGAACTGGGGGCAAGGTTGAGGGAGCAAGCAGACAAACCATGGGAATGTGCAGGTATGTGGTTAAAGTACATTGGGAATGTTCTTTTGGCAAATATGGCTTGGTGGGTTACTGGCTTAAGGTGTTGGATGTGGGGGCATGTGGGACAAGGCACACATGGGGCAGTGTTCTAGGGAATATGTAGTGTTCATCTGGTCATAGTGTGTTAGATTAATGGCTTGAGACTCATATAATGAGAGAGAATGTGTTGGATTCCCACCCTGGGGAGTCTTGGTGTGATCTCAAATAGAAGGGCAGGAGTCTTTTCAGATCATAGGCAGTGCCTGATAGGGGAGGACAAGCCAGAAGGTCAAACGCTCAATGTTGTTTACAAGTAACTACGAATCTTTTCCTTCAATGAATTAATCTTGATGGTTATCATGAGATTGGAGGGGAGAGAGAGGGAGGAATAGAATAAATGAAACATGGGACATTTGTGGAGAGATGGAATGGTTCTACAAGATCCTTGAATGATGGATACAGACCATGTCAAACTTCATCAAAATCTATGAAAGTATACAGTCTGAAATGTAAATCATACTGTGAATCATTGACCATGGTTACTAACAGTGTTTCAATATTTGTACATCAATTGTAACAAATGTACCTTCACATGTAAAATGTTATTAGTAAGGGAAAGGGGAAAAGGGGGAGGATGTTGGGTCCATGGGAATCACCTATATTCTGTACCTGACTTCTCTTTTTTTGTTTCCCCTCCCCTTGCCCCACCCTGCTGTTGTTTCTTGGGGTTTTTTGCTGTCTGTGTCCATTCGCGGTGTGATCTTCTGTATCTATTTCTCTTCTTGTCTTTCTCCTCTAGGATTCACCGGGATTGAATCCTGGGGACTTCTGATGTGGAGAGATTCCCTGTCGGTTGCACCACCTCAGTTCCTGGTCTCTGCTGTGCTTCACCTTGACTCTCCCCTTCATCTCTCTTTTATTGTATCATCATCTTGCTGTGTGACTCACTTGCACAGGCACTGGCTCACTGCTTGGGCTCTTGGCTTGCTGCATGGGCACTGGGCTTGTCCCATGAGCTCTTACACAGGCACTCGGCTCACCATATGGACACTCATCTTGCCATACAGATACTCACGTGGGCACTCAGCTCACTGTGCAGGCACCCATATGGACACTTGCCTTGCCACCCAGTCACTTGGCTCACTGCATGTGAGCACAGCTCACTGCATGGATGCACAGTTCACTACATGGGCACTTGGCTCACCACCTGGACACTGGCTCATCACGCAGGCAGACTTCTCTTTTTTTTCACCAGGAGGCCCCAGTGATCAAACCCAGGTCCTTCCATATGATAGATGGAGACCCTATCACTTGAGCCCCATCTACTTTTCTGTAATGTAAAGCTGCTTTGATGACAAAATGAAAAAATAACAGGGTGAAGAAATGTAAGATAATGTCACTGTACATACAAGACAACAGACCTTACAATATTTGTACTATTGACCACATTTATTGTCACTCACTATGCTATATAGTCTTATGTTTCATCCCCTAGATGTCCTTCTAGTGATATACATGAACCAAAACTTTCCCTTTCAACCACAACCCCACCCACATATTAGTTCTGTGAATTACAATCACTGTAATGTGCTGTCATCACCTCTACCTAGTTCCAAACCTTAACAATCAAATGTATTACAAATCCTGCACAAGTTAAGCCTCAGCTTCCAATTCTTTAGGCTCAATCTATCTTCTGGTGACCTATATTCTAGCCATTCTGTGAGTATATTGACTATATTTAATTCATATTAGTGAAATCATATATCGTTTGTCCTTTTGTATCTGGCTTGTTTCACTCAACATATTGTCCTCAAGGTTCATCCATGTTTACACATGTATCAAGAATTTATTTCTTCTTACAGTTGAATAATATTCCTTTGCATGCATATACCACATTTTGTTTATCCATTCATCCGCTGATGGATAACTGGCTTGTTTTCATCTTTTGGCAATTGTGAATAATGGTCATATGAATATTGGCGTGCAAATGTCTGTTTGAATCCCTACTTTCAGTTCTTCTGAGTATATATCTAGTGGCGGGATTGACAGGTCATATGGCAGATCTATTTTTAACTTCCTTAGGAACCACCAGTCTTCCCCAGGAGTTGCACCCTTCCACAATCCCACCGGCAGTGAATAAGTGTTCTTCTTTCTCCATATCCTCTACAACACTTGTAGTTTTTTCTCTTAATAGTGTTCATTCAAAAATACATGAAACAGTGTCTCATTGTAGTTTTGATTTACATTTTCCTTACAGCTAGTGATGTTGAACATTTTTTCATGTTTTTTTTCCATTTTTATGTCCTTTTTCAAAAAAATGTCTATTCAAGTCTTTTGTCAATTTTTAATTGGATCATTTGTCTTTTTACAATTGAGTTGCAGGATCTTTTTCTACATCATGGATATTAAATCCTTTGCATTGGGAGGTTTTTGATAACATATTACCTGTCCTTGGTGTTTTGAGACTGTCTCTTTCTTGAGTCAGTTTAGTCAGTTTCTGTGTTTCTGGTAATTTGTCCATCTCATGTAAGTTATTTCATTTGTTAGCATACAGTGACTCTTAATATCTTCTTATAATCCTTTTTATTTCTGTAAGTTCAGCAGTAATATTCCCCCTTTTAATGCCAATGATTTTTATTATTTACATCCTCTCATTTTTTGATCAATCTGTTTGTCGTAAGTTTGGGTATTTTATGTTTTCATTTTATCTCTTGATATTTCCAAATTTCCTGTGATTTCTTTGACCCATTGGTTCCTTAAAAGTGTGTTGGTTAACTTCCACATATTTGTGAATTTTCTTATTCTGTTACTGATTTTTAGTGGCATTTCACTTTGGTCAGATAAGATACTTTATATGATTCTAGTCTTTTAAAATTTATTGAGGCTTTTTTTGTGATGTAACATATAGTCTATCCTAGGATATGATCCTCTGTACTTGAGAAGTATATGTACTCTTGTTTTCAAACAGATTTTTGTTACATATTTTGCATACTCTCTCTGTATATTATGTACATCTATATAGGTCTGCTAGGTCTAGTTGGTACACAGTATTATTCTGGTCTTCTATTTCCTTTTTGGCCTTCAGTTAGAAAGTGCTAGCCAATATTGAAAGTGGTTTATCAAAATCTTCTATTTATATAGACCCACCTACTTCTCCCATCAAATCTGCAAATGTTTGCTTCATATACTTTGGGCCTCAGGATTATGTACATACATTTTAAAAATTGACCCTTTTATCAATATGTTGTGTCTTGTTCCTTCTAACAGTATTTGACTTTGTCTATTTTGTCTCATGATAATTTAGCCATCCTTACTCTGTTCTGGTTACTATATTTGTGGCATGTTTTTCATACTTTCACTTTTGACCATTCTGTGTCTTTGGATTTAAGATGTGGCTCTTGTAAGCAGAATATAGTTGAGTCATGCATTTTTATACATTTGTCTAATTTCTGCCTTTTGTATGGGATATTTATGTCATTTAATTTAAAAATAACTACTGGCAATGAAGAATTTCTGCCATTTTGCTATTTGGTTTTTGCAAGTCTTTCTTATACCTTTTTTGTATCTCAGGTCATTCTTAACTGCCTCCTTTTGTATTTAGTTGATATTTTGTAGTTAACCAATTAGAATCCCTTCTCATTCAGTAAAGTAGTGCTGGCATTTATGATTACCCAGATAAATACCTCTACTGGAGATCTTTATTTTTTTCATACTGCATTGATCATCTGCCTAGTGTCCTTTCCTCTCAGTCTGAAGAACTCCCATTAGTTTGACTTGTAGGTCAGGTCAAGTGGTAATGAATACTCAGCTTTTGTTTATCTGAGAATGTCTTAATCTCTCAGTTTTCAAAGAGAACTTCTCTGGATATAAATTTCTTGGTTCCAACTATTTTCTTTCAGCACTTTATAACTACTTCTTCCCACTGCGTTCTTACCTCCAACATTTTTTTATGAGAAATTGGCACTTAATGTTATTGGGGCTCCTTAGTACATGTCACATTGCTTCTCTCTTGCAAATTTAAGTGAAAGGCCTGGGGGAAGTTCATTAAAAATGTAATGCAATTGAGAAGGAAATTTGGTTGCTTCTGTGAAATTATGAATAATAACATTACAGTACTTTTATCTAAATCAGGCAGCTCAGTAGTAGGACATCTCATGGATAGTGAAGACATTGACTAATCTCTAGGAACTTTATATAATTTCTGAAATGTGTACACTAATAACATTTTACCCATAAAATGTAAATAGAACAAAGTTTGGAAATCTTTTAAATTTAGCAACACTTTTCCTGGAACTCATAATGTATCAAAGAAGCCTCTATCAAGTACCTTTTAAGGTGAAAGAACAATTCCTTTGACATCAGTAAGGTGTCATTTAGGATTACATTTTGTGGAGGCAAAAGTCAATAAATTGTCAGGATTGAACATCTTAAAAATAGAATCATGGGTCACTGTGAAACAATATTTATTTTCCTCTTAACTAAGAGACATTAAAAGATTTTGAAAGTAAATAGAGGAGGAAAAGTGAGAAGCAATCAAGAATCTTATATTAGTCTTAATCACAGAAGAGGGAGGAAAATACCATGAAAAAAGTGATAATGGATCCTGTTAGGCCCCAAGTAAATTGAGAAAGGCAGACATCATTCCATAGCAAACTATCACGGTCTTTCAATATAACAGAGCCCCTGGCTTGTACTTCTAGACTCTCTGCCTTTTCACCATAAAACAAACATCTCAGATATGTAGAGATGTGAGAGACAGCACCTATTGGCCCCAAGTGTGGTGTTTGGAAGCTATATATACTCCAGAAAAACATGTTCTTAATTTAATCCATTCCTGTGGTTGTGGACCCACTGTAAGTAGGACCTTTTGTTGAGGTTTCTATAGTTACGATGTGACCCACCACAATCTGAATGGGTCTTATCCTCTTACTAGAATCGTTTATAGCAGAATGAAATTCAGACACAGAGAGAAAACCAGGAAAGCAAGAAGCTGAAATCAACAAAACCTGGATTAGAAAGGAAAGATGGCAAATGTGACCATGTGGCTTTCTACATGGCATAGGAACTAAGGATTGATGGTGGCCAGTCTTTGGGAAGAAAACATTGCATCACCTTGATGATACCTTGATTGGTTGATTTACTTTGGTTTGGTAGACATTTTCGTGGCCTCAAAACTGTAAGCCAATAAACTCCCATTGTTTAAGCCAGCTCAGGTTCATGATATTTACAGGAACAGCCTAGAAAATGAAAACCTCATGTTCTCTAGGAAATCTTTTCATTTCATGGAATGCTCAATATTGGTTCAATATTTTTCACCAGTTTTGATAATGAGACACCTCTGAATGCACAATCTGTGTATAAGTTATCTGTCTGCAAATCTCATGAGGTTTCACCATTGGAGTAAGGAGAAGACCTGTGTGTGGAAGGTAGAGGCTTTCTTCAAGGCAAAAGTCCACTTGAGCTTGAAGAACCTGTGCTTCATTATAAGGAGGAGCATGGAAAGTGGGAGTACAGGAACTTGGTAGTGTCAACCCAGATTTTTTTAAGGGAAAATATTTTTTGAAATGACATCAAGGACAATGGGAGAATTTTCTAAAAATGTCATTATATTTTGCCATATCAATCTCTGTTCTTATGTCTTATGTTCTTATTCTGCTCTTATGTCTTATACTCTTATTCTTCTGTTATTCTGCAGGTAACTTGGCCTCAGAAAAAGAATGTACATTTACATATTGGAGTTACAATTTGATAAGATTTTTATCCTGATGGGAAGCCTTTCATTATTCCTCTAAACTTAGACGCATGAGAAAATTCATACTGGAGAGAAATCCTATGAATATAATGAATATGGGAAAGAATAGGAGAGCATTGATCTTTATAGATGCCAATGTTGACATCAGTGGTAGACGGTATAAATCTTGTGAGCATGGGAAGCACTTGGCCAGATTGCTAATTTGTATGTCTATAAAAGAACTCACATGGGAGAGAGACCCTATGTCTTTAATCAGTGTGGAAGGGCGTCTGTCCTAATAGGACATTTTTGAGAATTCATATATATTAATGTATCGAGTGTAGAAGAATTTACTGCCACAGCTTTTAAATCAGCCAGAGAAGGGGAGAAATTCTATATCAATGTAATCCATATGGAAATACTTTTGTTTATAAAATATCCTTAAATAAGATGACTGAACTGCACTGGAGAGAAACTCTAGGTCTGGAATCACTGGATATAAGCAATCAGTAGCCCCCAGCTTTTGTGTACACAAGGAAGCTCTCAATAGGAATAATTCCCAAATAGGAAATAAGACAGGATGTCTTTGCCAGAAGTTTGATGCCTCTTGAGGACTTCCAGATTATTCAGCCTGGACAAGCCACTCAGTGAAATACATGTGAAGAATTCCTTTGCTCAAAGAGCAACTCTTGTAGAATATATGAGGAGTCACTCTCTATAACTGAAGGAAAATTCTCAGTAGTCATTCTTTCCTTAGTTAACATAAAAGTACTCACATTGAGAAGAACCAATCCTAATATCAAAATGGAATCACTTGGTGGATTTCTCATCAGAAAAATCAGACTGGAAAAAAACCTTTCCTGTATGCTTTCACCCCCAATTCATGTAATTATCCAGAATTTGGCCTAATAGTTTTTTGAAAATTGTTAGAATATGTAGTGATCTGGGCATGCTTCATGCAGGATTTTGTTACAAGTAACAGTAACTAGATTCTGCTCTTTTTAATACACACATAGGTACAAATATATAAACACTAAAGGCTGTTACTGAGAAGTCCATTATTCCTTAGGTTTTTTTTTTTTTGTTTTCTGTTCCTTTTTTCTTTTGCTGTAAATATAATGACAAAGACTTTGGTGAGTCAGAGAATCACTTTGACCACCACTCAAAAAGGTAGGATGCAAAGTGGTATCTCTATTATTACACAGTATTGATGTAAATAAAAGGCAAAGATGAATAGGCTCATGGAAGAATAAATACAACTAATGGTGCATTAATTATACTTTTAAAGTGATTTAATATTTAAAGGTTTTTTTAAAAATGATAGGTTGCAGAAAATGACAAAATGTTGCAGATTTGGAGAGGGTCCCAATTCAGAAAACCCTACATGCTTATTACACTAATGTAACCCCAAAATGCTCACCCACGGAGATCTCTCTTTTTTCCTTCCTCTTTTGGAGGTACTGCAAGTTCAAGTGAGGACCTAATAAAGGGGAAGCAGGTGTTCAACCACTGGAGGTACATCTGTTCCCCAGAGATTGCTTTGGGAAATCACACACTTCATTTTTAAATTACACATTTCATTTAGATTACAGCCACTAAAAAGTAATAGGTAGGAAGAAGAAAGAGATGTCCATACAGAATTTTATTTTGTAAGGTAAACCTGCATGAGCACTGTCTGCAGACAGGGCAAGAGATGCACAGTTAACCATGGCCCCTATTGCAAGGAACTCTTTCTACAAACCAGGCCATTGGGTTGTTGCCTGGGATCCAAGGTGTGTCTAAAGCACCAAATGTCAGCTGCCACATAATTTCCTTTGTGTGAATATCTGATCAGCTGGGGAAAGGGGCCATAAGGCCAATCTTATCCTTATGTGAAATGAAACTAAAATATTTAGGCAAATTTGACATAAATCTCTCTGCATGAAGAATGATCATCACTCTCAATCACCCTGTTTACTCACATTTCAAACATTTACTTTATTAACAAACATTTATTTAGGGTTGCAAAGCTCCAGACCTACATTGTTCTGGGGATTGAGTGGTAAATGGTTCATTGTTATGTTTTGGTGAGTTTGAGATCTTGGGTGATAATAGGATGGAATCTAGAACTCAGTGTTGAGAGAGTGATATCATTAGATGCCGCTGTGGAAGAACCAAGGTGATTTAGGTCAAGTGTACACAAATGGCAGATGCAAGGTAAAGCAAAAAGAGAATGAAAGTTCAGAAGACTGGGATGGACGATTCATAGGCTAGGATTACTCGCATCTGAGATATTCTTGAGTGGTTTCTTTGGTGGTGGAGACCCAATGTTTTGGACTCAAGGAGGGAATTGAAAATCTTTGAACACCATGGGCTAATGATATACAAAACACAATGATTTTCATGTTCTTATGGGTAAAATGAAGGTATTCCTATCTTTCATATCCAGAGTTGCCAAGACCTTCTTACTCTTGTCTTGGGGAGTGGAGGGTCCTCCCCCTATTTCTCTTGGAACACACTCCATGTTCTGTTGATGGGGGTGGGTTACTTTCAGGTGAAGTCTTGGGTTTCATGACAGGTGGATCTGGAAATTGGGGACAAGACTAGAGAGTTTCATACCTCTTTTTCCATTCTCAACTTTGTTCACCTAATGATTACCTGGTGGTGAGTGGAAACCCAGAGGAAGTCAGTTGTCAACTGAGCTTTTTACAATGCAACCATCAGTGAGTAGGATATTCTTCAACTGAAATGACCCATGTATGGTCAGCAGATGGGTATGTGTCTCCTACTGATGTGGCTATTCTAAGCCCATTTAGGAGATATTCAAGGATCTTAGCTGCAGTTAAGTTTATCCAGGCCTCTAGGACAGTTACAATATGTTAGGGATTCATCAATAAGTAATCCCCTTTCCAACATCATACAAATTTGCTCCAGACTCCATTAAGTCTGCTTTCACTGGAGAGATGAAAGAGATTTTTTCTCATTCAGCACATCTCCTCATTGGAAAAATCGTGCATGCATTGATCATTTTAATGCCTACAGTTGGTTTCAGCATGCAGTTGAAAACAGGTGATAGAGATGAGTGGGAGCAGAAGTTTACAGTCAGTAGGGAGACTGATGTTTCAGCATGTGAGTTCGAGCAGTACATTGCTACAGATGGTGGGGTAAAGGGTTATGCATTGTTGAAGGAGTAAAATTGAGGGTTAGATAATAGAAGAAAGAGTGGAACCATTTATTTTGCCCAATTTTTAATTTTGTAAAGTATTAGCATTTACTTGGACATTTTGAAAACATTTAAAGAAAGATAACTAAAATTCTCATTACCCACTTGTCCCCAGTTGACCAATTTCCAATTTTGTTGATAACCTTTACTCAGACATTATAAATGGAAGTCACTATAAGAAGTATTGTTTCTTTAATTTTGGCATGGATTCAGGAGTGGTGTAGTATGTAGAGTAAAATATATGATCCTTTAGAAATTGCTGAAAAACTGGCAAGACCTGATGTATCAAGAGGCTTCTTGTACTCTTCAACACACAGAGGAGGTGAATATACAAAAGGCACAATGAACATGGATATTTGGAGGCCCCAATAAAAGTGGAGATTGTAAGGTGTCATTCCTTGCAATGGTCAGGCTAGGACCATCCTTCAGTATAGTGTCCCAGGGGTCTCTATCGTGTGCTGCTGAACTCTCCGTACTTAAATGTTATGGTGAACACCTGAGTTATGTAGAGTTGAGTGAGGCAACATCTACTGGGCCAAAATTTTGTGTGACTGCTTAGTTCAGCAGAATGTTGGACTTATTGTAAGGTTTTCTGCCATTTTAATGAGTAATAGACCTTTGAATAATATTTATATTGGAAGTCCTTTACACATTAGCTCATTACATCTTTTAAAACTTCTTTTACATTTCAAAGTCATTTCATAGTTGAGAAGAAACTGAGGTCATCTGAGGGAATAATCTAATCATAGTTGTGCTATGAAAGTGGTAAATCATGGATATTGCTTGCCTTATGATGAGTTTTTAGATTTATTTGAAATTAGTGGGAAAGTTTGTTTTAGTTATGAATGCTGAAGTGAAAATTGTATAGTGCCACCTGGAAGTTATGATGACCAGTCTATTAGAAAATTTCCAGTTCATACCATACCACATGTCTTCTGATATTCTTTTATAATGGTGTTTTAAATATTCAGTGTGCTTATGTCTGTCTGATTGTGAAGAGCAGATGACCATTCTGCACTGAGAATGATCTGACTAGAAGCTCAAACCCAGTTTGAGCTTTTGTAAAGCCACTGCTTTCTCAGTGCTGTCTATCCCCTCAAACATCCACTCTGGACATTGGTAGAGATGGCCCTCTCTGAACCCCAATGTCCATGATGTTTTCAGGAGTTAGTAAACTTGGAAGATATACTTATAGACTTCACTCAGAAAGAATGGGCCTTGTTGGACACATCCCAGACAAAGCTCTTCAGAGGTGTGATGGAGAATATGAATCATCTGGTCTCACTGGGTGAGACCATATCTATATAAATTTCTCTTATTTTCTCTTGAAGTGTCTAGAACAACTTGTTCCTATTGTTTTTATTTTTATATTTTATTTTAAACTTTATATATATATAATATATTTTATTTTGTAACATGCGCGACTACCTAAAAAAGATTGTTTTTTTAATTTTTGCATATAGTTTTTCACCCCTGTAGATTGTAATCTTCTTGAACACAAATTTCATGTTTTTCTTCTACTCAGTGTGCAACAATCAGAACAGTGCTTGGAATTCAAGGTATGTTTTCTGAAAGAAAACTTGAGTTTAAAATGTCCTTAATAATTATTCTTCTCTAGGTATTTGGTGCAGATTCAAACTATAGTCCTAAAAACAACAGGGATATCCTTTAACACATGAACTATTCCAATAGCTTATGCTATTGGTTACTTTTTGAAAATAATAGTGAAACACAGTGGAAAGTTAGAATTTTTCCTCACTTGAAAATATAGTGGGTTTTGCAGGCTCTCTTTGCACTTGGACATCAACAGCCAGAGGTCCTCTCTGAATTTGGGCACAATATTAAGAGATAATCCTTTAATGGTGAAGACTTATCAATATTCTGTATGGCAGGTACTTTTCCCTTGGCTGACCTTCAATGTTTACCTTATTCTTCTTTGGTCCTTAAAGTGGTTTGAAGCTGTTTGTACCACAGAAAACATGTTCTTAAATCAAATGGATTCCTGTGCATGTGAAACCATTGTACATATGACCCCTTGGTAAAGTTATTTCAGTTAAGTTGTGCCACACCAAGTTTTTTAGAATAGAATGCAATTCAGGGGGAGAGTGAGAAAGCCATAGGGAGTAACAAGTTAGAATCAACAAAACCCAGAGGAGAAGAAAGAGACTAGGAGATGCGACCATGTGCCTTGCCATATGACATGCTAAGGACCAACGTTTGCCAGCAGCCAGCCCCAGAACACCAAAGTCTTGGGGAAAAAGCTTTGCCTTGATGACACCTGGATCGGACCATTTTCCAAGACTCAAAAGCATATACTGATAAAGTTCCATTGTTTCAGCCACCCAATTTCATGCTATTTGCTTAAGCAGCCAAGGAAACTAAAATAAATTTTGGGACCAGGAGAGGGGTTTCTGCCTTTGCAAATAACAAAAAAATGTGAAAATGATTTTAGAATTAGGTAGATGCTGGAAGGATTATAAGTGCCTTTGATAGAAAAGGGTTTGAAGAGAATTTTGGTAGAAATATGGATTCTAAAGATACTTCCAATAAGTCCTTAGATGGAAATGATGAAGGTATTATTGGAAGCTTTCGGATATGGATCTTTGTTTAACAGTGGCAGAAAGCTTGGCATATTTGAGTTCTGATGTGAAATGAAAGGTAAAATTTTGAGAGTGGTGAACTTGGACATTTTGCTAAGGTAATTTCCAAACTGAGTGTGGAAAGAGCAACCTCATTTCTGCTGGCAGCTTATAATAAAATGGAAGGGGAATGGTATAAGCTGAGCCCTGAACTTCTGGGTATAACAAAAGCAGAAATTGATGGCTTGGAACACTCTGAATTTCTGGGGAAATGAGCTAAAATTTAAATGGACAGAAAAGCGTCTGACTGAAGGAAAAATCATGTCAAGATGAGAACTGTGGAAGCTGAGATTTGGACTGAAGATGGGTTATCAGGCCAAGAGAGCAGGCCTACCCATTTAGGTGAAAAGGGTGAATCTGCCACAATGCTCAAAGTCGGGTGTCTTTCTGCACTATGTTCAGTAAGAGTGCTACTATCCCAGTGATCTGAATGGCTGGAAGCTGTACCCTTAGGATGTGGAGTTAGGCTACCACTCCACTCTTGTTAGAGGGTTGAGCCTATTCCCTCATGATTTAGTGAGTCTGGCCACCAGCTCAGTGTTATGAGAGGTTGGGGCCTTCACCCGACAGTTTGAAGAGAACAAGTTTGCTGCACAAGCTATTGGAAGGCATGAGGCTGCTGCTTCAACAATCCCAGAGATTAAAACATTGTTCCACAGCTGAATCTCAGGCCTTGAAATCTAATGGAGCATGCCTTACACAGTTTCTGAATTGTTTGGGATCCGAGACTCATGTTTTCCTTTTAGTTTCTCTTTATGGGATTTAAAATGTTTATCTTTTGCCTGTCCCTCCATTGTAAATTAGAAGCACATAATCTGTATCTGTGAACAGATCCACAGATACAAATTGTGCCCCGGGACAGATGACACCCATAATTAATTTTGATTAGACTTTCTACTTCACATTGTTTCTGATGTGACTTGAAGCCTTTGGTATATTGTGATGGAAAGTATTTTGCATGTAGAAAGAACATGTATTTTTTAGGTTTCCAGGGTGATATATGGTTGTTTGAAGCTTTATGTTCCCCAGAAAAACATACTTAAATATAATCCATCCCTGTAGGTATATACCAATTGTTAGTAGGGCCTTTTGATGAGGTAACTTCAGTTAAAGTGTGTCCCACCTAATTCAGGAGGGAACCAAATCTTAATACTAGAGGAGGAGAGTATGGGCCATGATGTGGACCATTGTCTATGAGGTGCAGAGGTGCCCAAAGATGTACTTACCAAATCCAATGGATGTGTCATGATGATGGGAACGAGTGTTGTTGGGGGGGGAGAGGGGGGGTGGGGGGGTGGAGTTGAATGGGACCTCACATATATATTTTTAATGTAATATTATTACAAAGTCAATAAAAAAAAATAAGTTTCAGACAAAAAGCCAACACAGAGGAGTGGATGTAGCTAAAGTTACTGAGCACCTGCTTCCCATGTATGAAGTCCCAGGGTCTATCCCCAGCATCTCCAAAAAAAGAAAAACCAAAAAGGCAACAGAAATATTAGGTTGAAATCAGTGAAACCAGAAGAGAATAAAGTGGCCAGAAGATGTTGCCACATGCATTGCCACATGAGAAATTATGGGGAAAAAATTAACCAGCAGCTATTCCCAGAATCTCAATCTTGGGGAGAGGGCACTGTTTTGATGTTGGCTTGATTTGGAATTTTCCTAGCCTCAAAACTGTAGGTTACCTTTGTTTAAGCCAACCCATTCATGGTATGTGTCTAAGAAGAATGAGAAAATAAAACAATCACCTTCCCTAGATTTGATGGCAATCCACTACCTGCAGAGAACTCAAAATTTCTGTTTTTTTTTTTTCCATTTTATTTTTTTACCACCACCAGAGTATCAGGTTTATAAATCAGATGTACTTTCCCAGTTGAAGCAAGGAGAGGAAATTTGGAGAGAAGGAATTGGAATTTTCCAAAGTCATACTTCAGGTATGCTCTGGGAAACTGCTTCATGATAGGAGGGTCCTGGTCATTGGGTAAGCAGATTGCTAAAATTATCTACTGCAGATTTCCTTACATGGGTTATATTTTCTAATGTAGTTGTCAATATTGGGAAAATTTAATTGGATGTGGTCATTATTCCATTTACCACATTATTATCTCATCAAGTGTCTGAGACTTTGGGGAAATGTATATTTGTATACTATTGGATTTAACGTTCACTTAATGGATCTTTTCCTTGTCTTCCTCTTGGATGGTTTTTCCTCTTTACCTTCCCAACATACTAGCTTTTTATAATTTTTCTTATATTTTAATTTTGAAAGTATTTTCTAATTCTCATTATTATATAATATTTTCTACTTCCTAGAGTATTCCTTAATTTGATACTCTTTCCCAGATAAGTGTCATATTTGAAACAAATGGAGGGCAACATGATACTTTTCAACATTTTTATTTCCCTAATGCTAGTCTAACAATTATTTCTTTTTCTTCAGTTATTTCAGGGAGGGAAAGTGATCTCAGAAAACAGATGCTCTCCATGCAACATATCTGCAGGAAAGACACATCTATGCTCTTGTCATGGGTAACCATCATAAGTGGAACTCTTGTCTTCCAAATACATACTTGGGAGTGCAATGAATTAGGAATTCAGTATAGGCACTTAAGTGTAAGTAAATTGGTTTTTAAGTACTAATCTGGAACAAGTCAGTGATAGTTTGAATTTAGGGAAAAATTAACTTGAAGACACACAAAAATCCTGAGTTTTTATAAAAACATAATTGCATAAATATGGCTCATATGTCCAATCTTTGAAAGTGTATGAAGTCTTCCAGAACTGATAACTCTGCAGTTGAGCTAGTACAAAAGAAAATATCTCTGTACATGAAGAAGAGTAACATGGTATGGTAAAGATTTTACTTGGAGACTATCACTGAATGATTAGTGTAGAGTTCACTTGTATATGAGTGGATTTTTATGAAATGAATGGTTTTTCATCTATTTCCCAGAAGGAGAACTCTCATCCTGAAAAGAATGGCATTAAATATAGTGAACTGCCAGAAAATTTTACCTACATATCCAGAAAAACTATAACATATGTTAACTTCAAGGGAAAGAAACCCTACTTCAGCAATCTATTTGGAAAAGCTCTCAGTGACCAGTCATCTCTTAATCAACAAAAACAAATTCACCATGGAAGTAAATCATATGAGTGTCATCTGATTGGTAAATTGGTTATTCAAAACTCTGGCCTTACAGATTGCAATGTAATTCATGCAGAAGAGAAAGCATATGAGTACCATCAATGTTGGAAAGTCTTCACTCACTATTCTGCCCCGAGACAACATGAGAGAACTCACACTGGAGAGAAACTACATGCATGTCGTATAGTGGGAAAGCCTTCAGTAGAATCTATAGCCTTAGTCTACATGAGAGAACTCACACTGGAGAGAAACCCTATGAATGCCATATAGGTAGAAAAGCCTTCACTCATTCTTCTGCCCTAGGAAAGCATGTGAGAACTCATACTGGAGAGGAAACTTATAAATGTCAACTGTGTGAGACAGCCTTCACTCACTGTTCTTTCCTCAGAAAACATGAGAGAATTCACACTGGAGAGAAACCTTATGATCATCATCTGTGTGGGAAAGCCTTCACTCAATATTCTACACTTAGACAACATGGGAGGACTCACACTGGAGAGAAGCCCTATGAATGTTATCTAGGTGGAAAGCCTTCCACTTGGTGATCTTCCCTGAGAGAACATGATAGAACTCACACTGGAGAAAACTCTTTGGATGTCATCAATGTGACAAAGCCTTCAATAGCATCTCTAGCCTTAATCTGCATGAGAGAATTCCCACTGGAGAGAAACCTTATGAATGTCATCTCTATGGAAAAGCCTTCACCCATTATCATAGCCTTAGACACCATGAGACACATAGCCTTAGACTGGAGAGGAACCCTATGAATGTCATCTAGGTGACAAAGCCTTCCCTGGTCTGTTCTGAGATGACATGAGAAATCTCACACTAGAGAGATACTGTATGAATAGCATCTCTGGGGAAACCTTAGTTTATTTTTGTAACCTTAGACAACACGAGAAAACTGATACTGGAAGGAAGCACTATGAATGCCATATATGCCTGGATTTAATCTTTTTTATTCTATGGACCGCTTTACCATTCAGGTGAGATGAACACTACACTTATTGCCTATATTCAGAAGGGGGTGGGGGAATTCTAAATTTCAGTCAGAGGTCAGAGAAAATAAAGATAACATTGATTTTTTTTTTCAATTCACACTCACAGACCCCATGAAATCAAGGGGTCCATAAACCCCTGGTTAAGAACCCTGATATGTGTGAAAGGCTTTGGTTAATGTCCTGGCCATACATTATATAAAAGAACATAAACAGCAACATTTGTAGGACAACTGAGATTTCACACATATGTATTGCTTATTGGTGTTGAGAATGAAAGCATGCGTTCAGTGGTCTCTCATTCCTTAGCATTATATTCTCATGCTGTGGAAATAATCATCAAGGCTCTTTAGGAAAAACTTCAGCTGGATTTCACTTTAGAAAATTTAATGGAAAATACAGTTCTTTTTATGGATCCTTTGGCCTGTAAACAAGTCTTATTTTTGAAATGATGTGGGATATCAATATAGAATTGTGAACTGACACTGGTATACTAAATATTGGATTTACTAAAAATTAGTATGAAGTGAAATTAATTTAGATCAAGCAGCATATACACCTCAACTGATAGAGCATCCATCTGACATATGGAGGGTGCAGGGTTCAATCCCCAGGGCCTTCTGTACCATGTGGTAAGGTGGCCCACGCACAGTGCTGTCACATGCATGAAAGGAGTGCCATGCCATGCAGGGGCATCCCCTTGTAGGGATGCCCCACACACAACGAGTGCATCCCACAAGGAGACCAACACATGTGAAAAAAGCACAGCCCATCCAGGAGTGGCACTGCAGACATGGAGAGCTGACACAGCAAGAAGATGGAACAAAAAAGAAATGTGTTTTCCCAGTGCCACTGGATAATGCAAGCAGACACAGAGGAACACACAGTGAATGGACACAGAGAGCAGACAATGGGGGGAGGGGTAAGGGGAGGGAAATAAAAAATCTTTAAGGAAAAAAGATCAGTACTTGAATAAAACTCTTCAGTCATGGACAATGAGGGTTCAATGGCTAGAGGATCCCCAGAATCCAGTATTTGTCAGTGTGTCATGCCATGCATTAGTATTATTACAAGAAGATTTTTGCAATTGAGGACATAACAGTAACATCAAGAAAGGATGTTAAAGTGCATTGAAGGTGTAGGCAGTGTCCAATTTTCAGGATGTCCAATTTTCAGATGGAAGGAACCCTCTTCATGTCCAATTTGTAATTATGGGTCCTTTATGTTACTACCACTGCAGTCCAGACCACAAACCACCGCTGGGAAGTGCTTTGTGGAGTGCATTCTAGTGGGGAAATAGAAAGCAATTGGGCATACTGAGATTGGGATTTTGCATTTGTAGCCTAAATAGGATATGCACTGGTCCTCCACTCCCTCAAAGCTGAATGTTCCCCAACATACATTCCACTGCTTTGTTTTCTTTACCCTGCAGTGTTCAGTTCCCAAATACATTTAGATGGAGTCACCACCCAGTTGGTTCTTCCAGATGGTCTTTATGTAGTTGAGTTCTCCATTCCAGTGTCTTCTTACCCCATTGCTGGTGTTTGGGAATGTGCTTTTTGGTAGGGCATTTGTGTTGTCCTGACGTACCTACATCTGCCTGTAGTCCATTCAGGTCTGAGCACTTTGCAAAAGTGTTTCTCCACGGTCATGTTTTGCATGAAAATTGCTGTGCCATATCCTGAGTATGTCTACCGTGTTTTTTTTCTATGATAAAACTCATATCCTTTTAGCTTTGCAGTTCTTTCATAAGCTAGGCCATACCATCATTAGCAATGATTTTGTCATTCACTGTATTCACTACTTTGCAGAGGTATGGATATTTTTTTCCACTTTGGCACCTGTATCTAAAGGTGTTGAAAGTGTGCACCCCTCTCATTCCCCATCAACTCTAATGGAGATACAGGGCATCTGACCCATAGTGGGGACCTGGAATCCTTAGCTCTATCCCTAGGCATTCTGTGTGTGTGTTTTTTTGAGCTACTAGGACCAGGGATAGAACCCAGGAAAATGTATGTGGGAAGCTGGTGTTCACCTGTGATCTACACTGGCTCTCCTGACTTGGTTTCACCTGCCTGTTGCTGTATTGTTTTTAGGAGGTTCTAGGGATAGATCCTGGGACTTCAAAAATGGGAAGCAGGCACCCAAACACTTGAGCTGCATCTGCTTTCCAGTAAGCATTATTTTTAAAGGAAATAAGACCAGAATACAGATGATGGGAGCATCCTTCCTCTCTGACTCATCAGTCACATCAGAAGTCTCTTCCTCACTGCCCTAGTCTGTGGACAAGGAAACCTTAGCAACCTGTATATCCTCTTTTCTGGGGTACATCTGGGGCTTATTGAGCAGCTCTGCAGAATTTCAAGCCTTTTCAGTTCTGAGAGCCCCCTTCCTCCTGCTCTATTATGGTTTGTAATATGGCCTTAATATTTTATTTAAAGGGACCATCCTCTGCCCCATAACTTTGGCAGTTTTTCTGTAGGAATCACGTCCATTTCTGCCTTGTCTCTCCCCTACTTTGGTAAGTAAACCCACCATGCCTTCCTTGGTGGGCCAGCTCTGCCTCCTCCTCTTTCTTCCTGTGGTAGTTCTTTATGCTTCCTTTATGTCCCTCTTGGCATGGCCTCCCATTGCTGGACTCTTTTCCTTCTGGGCCTCCTCAGTGAAAATGGCTGATTCTGTACTTCTGATTCCAACCCATACCAGAGCATTGTTGATCCTTACCACTTCACCCACTGCTGTCACCAAGGTCAACAGAAAGGATATGGGAGTCTTCCCCTGGGCAAGCCCTTGTTTCATTAATGCCTCTTATGCTGTCCAAGGCAAGACCATGTCCTCCACATCCCATCAAAGAGTGGGATGATATAGCCAATTGTTTTTCCTTTACCTATAGGGCATTTTGTGATCCCATGCACAGTCTTGCATGGGATTTTACTTTTTGGGGGGAGTCCATCATAGTTGGGAACATCACTTCTGTGTTCCGGCCTACCAGAGTGAGTGACTTGAGTTTGTCTCCATCCTTCTGTTGGTTGTCCTGCTCTGTACATGCAAAAATACAGAACATTTCTCTCTTCAATTTCAGTTGTTGTGTCTTCTGTATCACTTATCCTTCTATCATTTTGAGTCTACTGCTATATGCCTCTAATGTGTTTTTAAAATATATTTTTGATTTATTTTTTAAAGATACATAGATCACACAAAATGTTACAGTAAAAAGTATAGGAGGTTCTCATATACCCTGCTCTCCACATCCCCCACTTTTCCCAAAGCAACAACTTCTTTCTTTCATTAGTGTGGTACATTCATTGCATTTGATGAATACATTTTGGAGCACTGCTACACAGCATGGATTATAGTTTACATTGTAGTTTACAGTCTCTCTTGGTTCATTCAGTGGATTATGGCAGGTTATATAATGTCCTGCATCTTTCCCTGCAATATCATTCAAGGCAATTCCAAGTCCTGAAAATGCCCCATGTCACACCTCCATTTCCCTCTCCTTGCCTCCAGCAAATCTCATTGCCACTTTCTCAACATCAATGTTATAATTTAGTCCATTGTTAGAGTCACAATAATTCAAAAGTAGAATACAGTAAGTCCATTCTAATCCAAATTCTATTTCTCCATCCTGAGGACCCTGGAACGGTGATGTCCACTCCACCTCTAAATCAAGAAGGGGTTTAGATCCCACATGGCTGATGGATACAATTCTCCTGCTTGCACTTGTAGACTCTTGGTTCCTTGCTGTGGTTGTTGAACATCCTCACCTCTCTGTTAGCGACCTGGGTAAGCCCAAGTAACCAGAGAGTAGGTGCTGCAATTCTGCTGATCCTGAGGACACAGTAGTCTAGATATTCAGGTCTCTTGAGTATACACCAACCCCAGTGCCAACTACAGGTTCAATAAAAGTGACAGAAGAGGCATCTGTAGAGGCCACATCTGAGTCCAACTCCATCACATTCATGAGCACAAATTCTTAAGTCTGTCCCACTGGCAAAGCACTCAACCCCATAGCCATCTGTTATGACTGTAGTACCTGGATGTCACCATAGCCCTGAGGAGGACCCATACCTGGGATTGTATCAACTTTGGCTGTGTCTGAGATCCTGCTGAAATGTGTGCATAAGCACGACCCCTCTAATGACCTGCTGGCTCATTTTGAAATCTCTTAGCCATATAAACTCATTTCTGTTTACCATTTTTCCTTTTTATTCAAGGTCTTTTTCTAGTTGCATCACCACCTGGTACTTGGTAGTAATCCCTCAGCACTAGGGAGGCTCATCCCTGGGAGTCATGTCCCAAGCTGGGGGGATGGGAATACCTTTACATGCTGAGTTTGGCTTAGAGGGTGGCTACATTTGAGCAACATGGAGTCTCTCAGGAGGTAACTCTTAGGCACACTGCAGCTCTAGGACAAGTTGAAATTTCAAGTGCACAGACTCATAAGTAAAGTCATCAGTATCAAGGGCTTGGTGTTGGACAATCCTTCTTCCCTGGTCTTTGCTGTTGTACTTGGGGGATTGTTGCTGTTCCATTAGGCATTTTGACAGAGCTTCCCTGCCTTGGAACTCAGCACTCCATCAGTTGTCATTTGTAACTGTAGCTACTATGGTAATACCCAATGAATATCTGAATATTTTTATATACCCTATATACATGCTCTGGAGAACTCCCTCCAAGCCATGTGCCCCCATCAGTAACACCTCACATCAGCATTTCTCCCCAGCCAGAGTTGAACCCACCTGTGGTCCAAAACATCTTAAGAAAATGAAGCCTGGGAAGCAGACTTGGCCCAGTGGTTAGGACATCTGTCTACCACATGGGAGGTCCACGGTTCAAACCCTAGGCCTCATCGACCCAAGTGGAGCTGGCCCATGTGCAGTGCTGATGCATGCAAGGAGTGAAAGGAGTGCCATGCCATGCAGGGATGTCCCCCATGTAGGGGAGCCCCACGGGCAAGGAGTGCACCCAGTAAGGAGAGCCACCCAGCATGAAGGAAGGATCAGCCTGCCCAGGCATGGTGCCACACACACGGAGAACTGACACAACAAGATGATGCAACAAAAAGAGACAGATTCCTGTGCCACTGACAACAGAAGTGGAAAAAGAACACACAGCAAAATGGACACAGAGAACAGACAATGGGGGGGAGAAGGGGAGAGAAATAAATAAATAAATAAATAACATCTTTAAAAAATGAAGCCTATTATATTTCCACATTCAAATAATAGGAAAATGAAATGATAATGATAGATTTAAGATTAGAAATAGAATACAGACTAATTTAGAAAAATGGAAATAAAGTAAAAATAAATTGGGGTAACATAAAATGAAAATCTTTGTAAAACTTTTTAATTTTTTTGACATTTTGCCCTTCATCACTTTCATAGGTCTTTCCTTACAATGACAAGGCAATTTCTTTTTTTTTTTTTTCTTCCTCAGTGTCTATATCCTTCTGTTTTTATAATTTTTAATTTTGTCTTCAAAAACATTTTAGATCATAGGAAATTCACATATACAATATTGGTGACTCCCATATATCCATCATCAAACACTTTCCCCCTTCTCCAGCAATGATCCCTTTACATGTTCATGTTTTATTTGCTGCAGCTGATGTACAGATATTGAAACTTATCTATCAAACATGGTTCCATTTTTGGTTTATATTATGGTTTGTATTTTAGACTATATGATTTTCTAAATTTTTAGTTACTTTATGGTTTACATTATGGTGTACATTTTAGCCTATAGGCTTTTATACAATTTTGGTGAAATTTATCATATCCTATGTCCATCATTGCATGATCTTGTTGAACATTTACATTGCCCCCAGTTAACCCTGTTTCTATCTATACTATTCCTCTCTCCTCCTCCCCTCAGAGCCCACAGTGATGACAATTCTTCACTGCTTGAAGGACCAGATTCACAGATACTTGCAACAATGTTGAGTCTCCCTCATTTTTGAATGCCAGCTTTGCTGGATAGAGAAGTCTTGGCTGGAAGTTTTCTGTCTTTTAGCACCATAACTATGTCATACCACTGCCTTCATGCCTCCAAACTTTCAGATGAGAAATCATCCCTTAATTCTATCAAGCTTCCCTTTTAAGTGATTGTTCTCTTTCTCTTGCTGCTTTCAGTATTCTTTCTTTGTCTTGAGCATTGGACAAATTGTCATGTATATGTCTTTGAGTTGTTCTGTTAGGATTTATTGTTTTTGAGGTGTGCTGCAATTCCTGGTACTCTAATTTCCTTCAGTAGGATAGGGAAATTTTCAGTCTTATTTCCTCCAACACTCCTTCTGTCCCCTTTGCCTTCTCTTTTCCCTCTAGAATGACTCTTATGTGTATGTTTGTGCATTCCATATTGTCATCCAAATTTCTAAATCCCTGCTGGATTTTTTTCTATCTGTCCTACTCTCTGATTGATTTGAGATCTGGTTTCCACATCACTGATTCCTCTGCCTGTTCAAATCTGCTGTTGTATGCTTCCTATGTATTTTTTATTTCTTGGATTGTGCCATTCATCACCATCATATCTGTTATCTCTTTATGTATGTTTACAATTTCTTCAGTATATTCTCCCAGTGTCTTCTTAATACCCTTAATCTCTTCCTTCATTTCATTAAGCTGATTCATGTTAGGCATTTGGACATCTCTTATTAGTTGTTCTATGTTCTCCATCTCATCCTGGTTTTTAATTTCTTCATTGAACTGAGCCAAGTCTTCATGTTTCTTAGTATGGCTTGTAATTTTTTGTTGGTGTGTAGGCATCTGTTTGTCTTGCTGGGTTTATTCAGTGCATTAGCTTCTCTATTCTATGGTTTTACTTTATTACTGCTTTTCTGTTCATGGTAAGATTTCACTTTGACACTACATTCCTTTTGTTCTACTTCTTGTCTGTGTTCCCTTGGGAAAAAAAAATTGGACCATAGAAAAGGAAAGATATAGGAAGAGAAAAAAAATAGTAGTTATAATAATAGTAAAATGTAGGAGAGGAACTGTACCAGACCTAGGAAACTGAAAGATTAACTTCAGTAAGAAGTACAGAGGTATAATATGAGATAGTAGAATAGAAGTCATGAAACAAGAAACAGAATAGAAAAAATATATAAAATGAATTAAAAGGCTGCAATGGTGAGAAGAGGGAGAAAGAAAAAACAAAAGAAAGAAAAAAGTAAAAAAAGAAAGAAAACAGAAAAGGAGACAGAAATGTAAACAAGAAAAATTGGAGACCAAAGGATAAAAGGTGGAATATAGATGGAGAGAAAGGACTTAGGGTAGGTAGAGAAAAAATGGTAAATGAAAGGAAAAAACAGAGATGAAGGACAGGAAATGCAACAAACAGAAAAATGAGAGAAGTGACTCATTTTTGTAAAGAGGAAGAAGGAAACAATAGAAAAACAAAAATAAACATAAAAGCCTTCTGTCTTAGGCCCTTAAGGGTCATGTCACGCTGCTGGTGTTCAATCACCCTGCAGTCTGCCCTCTGCAGGTTTTGAACAGGGTTTAGTGAGTAAAATAAGGAAAGAATTTAAAAAGAAACCTTTAAAAAAAGAGAGAAACCCAAGAAGAGCTAATACAACAAGAATATCTATATGTTCCCCATCAAAAAGTTGCAGCTGGATGCTTGATAACCTGGTGGATCACTTCTTAAAGACTGGGCCTCAAATCAGGGACCTCGAGTATGCTAGGCAGGAATTCGTCCACTGAGATAAATCTGTATCCTTTTAGGTTAGTTAGCCTTTCAGAAGGCTGTCCCCCTCTTTTCCCTTGAGCAGGTTAGATTCCCTGCAATCCCCCTGCTGATCAGCTGTCTGTCTCTGCCTCCTCTCTGAGGTAATTCCTCTCTTTACCTGGGCAGCTGGGATGGAGAACCTGCCTGAGGAGATCCTCCCCTCTCCCTGTTGAGTCATGGTTCCTTTCGATGTTCAAGAGGGGCCCAGCTGGCTACATTTACCACAAAAAATCATTCTCCACCCTCCCAGATTCCTCTTCCTTCCAGGGAATCTGCCACCACACTCCATTTGGAGTAGGGAGCCCATAGCTCCACCCAGGCTATCCTCCCTGAGGGCAGGATACATGTGCTGCTTGCAGCCACTGGGGCAAGCAACCCACCATTTCCCCCTGGCTTCCCTTCCTGTCCAGTTCCCTCCTAGCAGACTCAGAGCATTAGCATGTTCCTCCTCTCCATACATCCAAAGGAGTTGGCAGGGTGGAACATGTCTGCTCTCTGCTCATATAAAGTTCTCTAGGAGTTTTGCTCTCACTTAATATCTCTAGGGTTGGGGAGGAGAGCCCTCCCAACAGCCAGGAGGATTAATAACTCACAGCTTGTTGTTTGAGCTTCTTCATCTCTCTCCCTCACTCTCCTGGCAGTTGTGAAGTAGTTTCCTCATCTGCTGTACACCAATGCAGATCCTCAAGGTAGCCTCTGGCTCTTTCTCCTTTGTTTTAGTGAGAGGTGAGGCTTATCTACCTAACCCTACAGCCATGTTCCCAAGTCTTCTTACCATATTTAATCAACTTTGACTAGAACATTTTTCATCTCCTTTCTTCTAACTGCTATCTGGTTCACATTATTTAAGGCTAATCATAAATATTAAAAGTTCAAAATAACACTTCCCTGCAATTATTTTCCTTAATATCACATATCTCAATTTTTCAGTGTACATATATGTTTGTGTTTAGCTGTTTGATATAATTCTCTTGCACTAAGTTTTAAACTTTATAATAGCAGGGATGAAGTCTGTTTTGTCCACTTCTCTATAAATTAAGAATAGAGAATATAAGAATAAGAATCTAAGAATAATGTCCATGTTGCCTCATTTGTCTAGTTGCTGAAAGAGAGAAATTGCTTAATAAGAGTTCAAAGTGAGTGTTTGTCACTATGAAGCATATAAATTCAAGATTTCCAACATTTATTTCTACTTGAATATTTCTTACCATTGTTACATGTATCCCAGAACCAAATAAAAATACAGGTCTTCCACTGTTTTTCCCTCCTCTTTATTGTCTTTTAGTCACCATGTCTTATTTGAAGCTGATAGAAATTTGTAGTAAGGAATAAAACACTGCAATTTTGAGAAATAAATGCTCAATTGTATGGGATAGTCAAACAGATTCTAGTTTAGGGGATAAATGGAAGTCAGAAATGGTATCTTTCTGGGCACTTCCTAGTGCTCATTTCTCTTAAATAAAATGCAGATGACCTATGAGGTGAATTGTGGTGAGGTTTTCTGTTGATTTTGAAAATTATTTCAATCAAGATTATACTACTTTGGGAAGTGGATTTGGCTCAACAGACGTAGCATATGCCTACCACATGGGTGGTCCAGGGTTCAAACCCAGGACCTCCTGACCCATGTGGTGAGCTGGTTAACACACAGTGCTAATGCATGCAAGGAGTACCATGCCACCCAGGGGTTTCCCCCATGTAGGGGAGCCACATGCAAAGAGAGTGCACCTTGTAAGGAGAGCTGCCCTGCATGAAAAAAATGCAGGCTGCCCAGCAGTGGCATGACAAACCCGAGAGCTCACACAGCAAGATGATGCAACAAAAAAACCACACAGATTCCCAGTGCCACTGACAAAAATACAAGCGGGCACAGAAGAACACACAGTGAATGGACACAGAGCAGACACCTGGGGTGGGGGTGGGGGGAAGGGGAGAGAAATAAATAAAAAATAAATCTTAAAAAAATTATACTACTTAACTATGCATGCCATATCATACTACTTTTACCTTTAATCTTTTTAAAGAATGCAGATTTTATCACATAATATGAAATGTTTCATTAGCTGATGTGCCACCCTAGTCCTCAGAGCAAAGCAACCATTCAGGTCAGAAAGAGACATTGTCATTCATTTACTTTGAAGGGAAAATGATCCTACTGTAAGCAGGCAGGTAGGGCTTGCACTCTCTAGATGTGATATCAGAGCAATACTGATGGATGTACTTGCCAAATTATCTCACAATCTTGACATTCATTGTGCCTATTGTGTCTAGAATCCCCAAACCCTGTATAGAAAACAGAAAATCTACTATCTGAATTTCCTTCACTTTTGAACACATGTAGAACGCAAATCTTATTGGATCTTTTAAAATCTAAGATTGAAGAAAATTGTACGGGTGCATTGTATACAGAAATTGTACCTTTTTCTTTCTGTCCATATACTTGTCAAGGTTGCACTTGCCCTCCAAGGCTCCCAGTTTAAAGACTATTGTTGACTTGAGCTAAATTGAAATCAGGAAAAATCCAAACCTGGAAATCAGAGATAAGAATGACTTCCACCACACAGGATTTGAACACACAACTAACTGTTCCACCTGGAGAACGTGGGAGCCATGGCTTCTTTGTGCTTTGGGAACATCAGGCTCAGCAGCTCTCAAGCACAGTGCCCAGGATTTGTTTCTTCCCTGTCCACAGGTTTGGGATTGCCTGTGAGCTCTTTGTCCTATTGCTGTTGCCAAAATAGGCTCACTCCCTGATGCACACAAAAAATGTATCCTGTGACACCAGGTTTCAAATAAAGAAAGAGCTTTATTAGAGAACTGCTGGGGCAGGAAGCAGGGATTCAAAGCCTTTGGTTAAACTGAAGAGATTCTGAGGGGCTTATAACATTCTGGTAGAGGCCTGATTATGATAATGAGGATGGTGGTCTGATGTTGATGGATGTAGGATGACCAAATATCTGAAAGTAACTTGTTTCTCTCCCTGTTACTAGGCTACAAAGGGAAGAATTATATGTAAATTAGAAGGAAATGAGATGCAACCCTCTCCTGGTCCCAAATTCCATTTCTTGTGGTCCAGAATATCCTGTTGAAGCAATGCAGTATGAAAGTCAGCTTCAACCAGTTGGTTAGACCTACACAGAAGAAACCCCTGGCTGTCCTCACTCCAACTTGCTTAATTAACATAATAAAATTCCCACATGGGGGTGGAGTTATCTGCTCCATTTTTGATCATGCAAGCATGATTTCCTGAACATACTAATCATACAATTATATAACTAGCTATGTATGTTCATCCAGATGCATAAAAGCTAATGCATAATCAAAGCAAAAGTTAACTAGTAAAAGGTATGTAAAGAAGAGTAAAACTACCACATGGGGAGTCAGGTCTGAGTTGCTTTACACCAACCTTGGCTCCTGTCTAGCAGTCATAACAAATGTAAGTTCTGCCCAACTCTCTTGGTCAAGTTTTTTTTCCCTCTACATCTCTGGTTATCCCCAAAGGTCTAACATGGGACCTAACATGTGGGCCTCTGCAAGGAATTTGTTTGGAGCATCCTTCATGAACAGCTTAGAATAGGGTGTGTAGAGGTCACAGGGTGAACTTGTGCCCTCTCTAGACCCGTCTTAGAGGTAGAATGTGGAGAAGGGACAGGGAGCCCTGAGACTCAGTGTCTCTATAATGGGGCTTATGGCCCTTGAGGGAAGGAAAGGCAGGCAGCTAGAAGGGGATGGATGAGATAAGGATAACTAGGCCAAGCAGACACACTGGGGCAGCTAGCAGAAGGAAACTGATCCAAGATGAGGGAGCAGAAAGAAGGGGGAAGAAACAGTGAACAGAGGGCAGGGTCTTGAGTGCCTTGGAACTGAAAGGAGCCAGGGAGAAGGCAGGGGAGACAGTGAGAAGAGGGTCTGGGAGTGGTTTCCCTGGGGACAGGTAGTCACTAGAAGGCACATAGCTAGGGAAGGAAACACTGGGACAAGGATGGAGAACTGAAGGGTGGGAAAGGGCAGAGGCATCTCCTGAGAGATGAGGCATCAGGCTGTATGATGAGACCCATGTAGGCCATGAAACAGGGGAGTTGGGGCCAATTTGGGGAGAGGGGCAAGAGAGAAGGAGAAGAGAACCCTGATGAGGATATGAGGCCTCTCTGCATGTTTGTGGTGGGCAGGGATCAAAGGTGGAGCTGGGAGAGGTCAGTGGCTGAGGGGCAGATGAACTGGGTGAGGAAGGGTCAGAAAGGTGAGAGGGCCTAGGAGGATGGGGCAATTAAAAGGGCCATGGGGAGCTGAATGAACAGTAGAGTATGGGGTTCTAGAGGTGGAGTCAATCCACAGATGGGGGAACCTACAGAGGGTAAACCGAGGCAGGGGAGGAGGAGGGTGCTGGGCAGGAGCAGGGAAGGGAGGTGGGTGCTGAATAAAGGACAGAAACTAAGGGATGCAGGCCAGGCTGAGGGGTCCCTGTGGGATGGGTCTGAAGTCTAAGGTGAGAGGCAGGAAAGAGGGATTTCATAAGGAGAGGGACTGAGGTAAGCCTGCCTGGGAAGGAAAATGAGAGAACCTGGTGACTGATGGAGCAAAGCAAGGTGCCCAGAGTGAACTGGTATAAGTTTTGGGGGAGTTGCAAGGAGAGGTGGCAGGCCAGTGTGGTGGGAACTGTGAGGGGCCGTGACTAATGGGGGCACACAGTGCACAAAAACCGAGGCAAGGCTCATGATAGGAAGAGGACAAGATAGGGGAGCTGAGTCCAGGACAGAGAAGAGAAACCAACCAAATATAAGTGGGACATTTTAATTTTAGTCACATTTTATTTTGATCAGAATTTTTATCAAGATGTTAAAAAGAGCTTTCTGTTTTAAATCAATAGCTTTCTCCTGAATTACAAATCTGTCAAAACTGTACTACTGAAGAGTAACCCAGAATATATGTGTTAAATGTCTGTTGATCTAAACTGCTATATTAGTGATAAACTACAGTTATACTGCATGAGTATTCCTAACTGGTTGCTCATTACTAATAAATTTCCAGGAATGTGCTTGCATACTACAGGCAACATGCATTCCAGAAGAGATCTTAAAAGCAGCTATGTGAACGGACAGAGAGCTTGGTAACAGCCATAGCAAAGGAGTAAGAATATTGAGTCAAATTAGTGAGCTTTATGTTTCTGTTGGTGTGTTTTAAATCTTTTTGCATTTCTCTGTTTGTTCAGTGTATATTCTGATAACTCTAGATGGCAATATTCAATAAACAATGACAATTCTTAAAAGAGCTCTATTCAAATGACCAAAAAATTACTAAGTGCTTATATTGATAACTAAGTATGGATAGTAATAAGATAAATTAACATTATATATGTTAAATTCTTGAAATGATGAAAATTGTAAGTTTTGACTAATAAAATTATAACAACCCTCTTTTTAAACAATTGTTTTTGCCTAAATTGAAATGGATATTTTGTTTTACAGAACAGAATGAGGGATATGACTTAAATGGATATAGAAAGAAGTAAAGGTTTGTGGAAATGCCGACTAAAATTTGATAAGTTTACATAAGGGAGTGTGTTTTGTCCTAACATAAGGGGCTGGTTTTCATAAAATCAGGGTGGAAGTATGTAAGAGAAATTTTGAATGCATATGGCAAGTTGTACAAGACAATACAGGAGGTATGATTAAGGGAATGTGTTCTGTGAAGGTGAAATTTGTCTTGAGATGAGGTAACAAGTCTATGTGGTTATGGATTGTTATATTTATAAAAGCATTGTTTAAATGGAAATATCCAGGAAGTCATTATTAAATAGAAAGTGAATTGGTATTGATTAAAAAAAAAAGTAGCTTCATAACAGGAAAACCTGCCAGAGGCCATTTCAATCTGCATATGAAAGTGGTGGTAGGAAGAAGATAATCTTGATTCCACTGGGAATTTTAGATTTTCATAAATAATCAAGAAAGTAGTTTTTCCTGTACCGATAAAATAAAATACCAGTCAATTAATGTAATTATGAGAAAGGTGTAAAAGCAAAAAGTAAAATAATAAAATACTTGAGACCATTTGACATGTTACAAGTTGAATGAAAAGTGTTTAGAAATTGTTACAAAATTAAAGGGCTTTTATAACTTTCTGTTAACCAAAGTTCTTTGATAAAATGTTCGTATGAATATTTAAAGATTGTATAAAATTCCCCCAAATTAAACAATGCATTCTGCAAAATATTAAATAAGCATGGTTTTAATTATTTTAAAAAATGGGTTGTGTCACAGAATCCACCTCTCCACCTTGTCATCAAAGGCAGATGCTTGGGCTTGTATTCATCTGATTTGCCCCACCTCCACTGAAGAATCAGTTCTTTGGCTGTAGAGAGTGGCCATTGGGGGTTGCCAAGAATGACACATAACACTTGGCTATCACTGCTGTATACAAAAGTTCCAAATATTGTTGCTTTGCTGCAAAATATCAGTTATGTCACTCTCACTTTGCTTTAGATCTCTCTAAGGCTTTCTTATCTATCTCCTTAAGCAAGTCAAGCCAGCTTGCATTCATCTTCGTGTGGGAGACCAACAGTGGATCTTGCGGTACATCGCCAAGGCCATGTGTATAACCCAAACCATCTGTACTGGCCTGGTGGCAAAGGATCCAGCTGTGCAGAAGAAAGCAGTGGTTGTAACCCTATTTCATTATACTGATGATATTATTTTAACTACTAATTCTTTTTCAGAAATAAAAGAAGCATCAGAAACAATGGTATCTTATCTTAAGAGCCTGGAATGGGCAAACAATTGGAACAAACTTGCAAGGTCCCTGCTGTGAGTAAACTCTTAAATGTTAAAGTACGATGTTTTCCCATATCACAATCCAAAACAATTAATGGCCTTTTCATGGTTGTTGAGGTACTGGAAACCCTTCATTCCTCATTTAGCTCAGACATTAAAAACCAATGTGTGTGCTAATCAGGAAGGGTTGTACATAGAAATGAGACAATCTCCCAAGTGGGCTGCTTTTTAAGAAGTAAAGAGGGCAATAATACAGTCTCAAGCAGTAAAGGGGGTGGGCCTTGACTTACCCCATGAATTGGATATGGCTAGCACCAACATTGACTTTGGGTGAGATTTGTGGCAAAGACACCCTTTCTAAACAAATACCCCTTTGGGTTTTTTAAAACACAGTTTTTAATTTTGTAAAAAGATACTTGGATTACATAAATGATTCATATAAAATATAAGGGATTCCCATATGCCCTTCTCCCAACCCCTCCCATATTTGTCCACATTAACATGCTTCATTAGTGTCGTACATCTGACACAATTGATGAACACATTTTGGAGCATTGTCACTAAGAATGGATTGCAGTTTAAATTGTGGCTTACACTCTCTCCTGCACAATGTTGTAAGTTTGACAAGACATATTATGGTTTATATCTGTCATTGAAGTGTCATTCAGGACAATTCCCAAGGCCTGAAAATGTCCCCATATTACACCTGGTTTCCCCTGTACCTCCCCTCAAAAGCTCCAGTGGCCACTGCCTCTACATCAATGATAAAAGTACTTCCATTGTTAGAATCACACTAAGTGTAAACTAGAATACCAAGAAGTCTACTTAGTCCATCATTCATTCCCCAATCCTAAGGAACCTGGTATGGTGATGAATTCTCCACCTCTATTTGAGAGGGGGCTTAGATCCTATGGTGCAGATGGATAGGACTATCTTGCTTGCAGTTGCAGATTCTATGTTCTTTGGGATGCTTATTGTCCATTATCATCTCCTTGTTAGTTGTCCTGGGGGACCCTAATGAACTAGAGACTAGGGGTTGCAACACCGTTGAGATTCAGGGCTGAGCTGGCACATGGACAGACCAAAGATTTAAGTCTCTTGGAATACACCAACAACTCTAGTCCTAAATATAGGGTCAAGTAGAAGGGGCAGAAGAGCCATATGTGAGGAAACCAAAACTGAGTCCAACTTTGTCACATTCAGGAGCATAAGTTCCCAGGTAGGGCCCACTGGCAGGGCACCAAACTCCTGAGCTGTCTACCCTACCTGTAGTTCTGAATGCCTCCACTATTTGAGGCTATATATAATTTGACAGTCAATGAGATCCTGTTGAGGTGTGCATAATCATAACCTCTGGAATGACCCCCTTTACTTTGAAGTCTTTTAGTCATATAAACTCACTTGTCTTTACCCTTTCCTCCTTTTGGCCAATGTCTTTTTCCAGTTGCATTGCTAGTTGGTGCCTGGTAGTAATCCCTCAGTGCCAGGGAGGCTCATCTCCTGGAGTCAGGTCTCATCCTGTGGGAAAAACATTTATATGCTGAGTTCCACTTAGAAAGAGGCCACATTTAAGTAACAAGGAGGCTCTCAGGAGGTAACTCTTAGGCACCCTATAATACTAGGCTAAGTTTCAATTTCAAAATTAAATGTTCATAAGGTAGCCATCAATATAAAGGGCTCATCAATATTCCTTCCTCCTTCACTAATTGCTGCCTCTGTATTTGGGGGATTCTTGCTATCAATTAGAGAATGTGGCAGAGTTTCCCAGGATGGGAATTTGATATTCTTTCAGTTATTGTGTGAATCTCCACCCACCGTACAATGCCCCATGAACACTTGAACAAATTTATGTGCCTTTTATGAAGGTTTGCCCCAGGTGAACCACCTTCCATACATCCCCGGTCACTGACTCCCCTCACCAGTGATCCTACCTGCCACAGTTCTAACCCTTCTGTGATCCAAAACTTCTTCAGAAATGAAGCTAAGAAAATAAGCAAATACTATTGCTAAGAAAATGAAATGATGGTTTGAAAAATAAGAAATACAAAAATTACCAAAAAATTGGAGTAATAAAAAATAATCAAACATATAAAATTAGAAAAAAAATTTTGGGAACTTTGTGTGATTTTTTTGGGGGGTGCATTTTATTCCCCACTGCTTTTTTTTTTAATATCTGCTTTTTATTTATTTCTAAAAGATACATAGATTATATAAACTGTTACATGTAAAATATAAGGGATTCCCCTATGCACCACTCCCCATACCTCCCATGCTTCCCCACAATAACAACTTCTTTCATTAGTGTGGTACATTCATTGCAATTGATAAACACATTTTAGAGCATTGCCACTAAGCATGGATTACAGTTTACATTGTAATATACTCTCCATCTCACTCAATTCTGTAGATTATGGCCCATATCTGTCATTGTAATATCACTCAGGACAATTCCAAGTCCTGAAAATGCCCCCATATTACACTTCTTTTCCTCCACCCTGACTTCAGTGCCTCCAGTGGCCAAGTCTCCACATCAATGATTTAGCTTCGTCCATTGTAAAAAAAATTTATTGACATTATGTCTTTCATCACTGTAAGATCAGTTATCTTGTATATACAGTGACATTTTCTTCTGTTTATTACCCAGTGTTTTTTTTTTTTTCAAAGAAGTTTTAGTTTACAGTAAAGTCATCTACAGAATTTAGGGGATTCTGATATATCCAACATCCTTCATCTTTTCCTCTTTCTGCTATTAATAAAACTTTATAAATGTATGGTACATTTGTTTCAAAAGATATATAAATATGGAAATATTGCTACTAACCATGGTCAATGATTTACATTGTGGTTTACATTTTGGACCATTCCCTTTGTAAATTTTGATGAAATTTAACATGGCCTGTATTTTAAGATCATGTAGAACACTTCCATCACTCCCCAAATGCCCAATGTTCCATCTATTCTGTTCCTCCCTCCCCTTCCCCTTGGGAGCTGGGAAACAACCAAGCTTCACTCCTTGAAGAACAAGATTCATAGTTACTTGCAAGAACTTTGAGGGCTTAATATACTGGCCTGTCCCCCCCTATTAGTCACTGCCTATGCTCTCGACAGACTCTTGCCCCTCAATTTGAGAACACAGCAGGGTTACCCAGGATGGGAGCCCAACACCTGCCCACTTATTATGTGGACCTCCAACCACTGATAAAACACACTATGACAAGATGAACACACACACTCCCTAGAAGCCTGCCCTAGGTGTGCCCTGTCCTGAATGCCCCAGAAACACAACACTCTAAACCAGTAATTCTCCCCTGCCACACTCCCAAAAAACATTCCCAACATTATAGTTTCAACCACATACTGCAAAGCCTCAGTGTTCACTTGGTCTCTCCCAAATTTCCATGGACAGTCCGCCACCATCCTCCCTCACAAACCAGCACTACCCAACCCAATAGCATCATGCACCACTGTCATGCCCATCCACTGCACAACTACATATTTCCACCTTATGATAGATTTTGCTAATATGGGCATTGGCTCACAATCTTCTCATTTCTGTCTCCTGTAAACCTACATCCCAGAATCTAGCTCTGTAATTCTTCTAAATTTGCTTAATTCCTATCAGTGAAGTAATGTAATATTTGTCCTTTAGTGACAGGCTTGCTTCACTCAACATAAGGTCTTCAAGATTTATCCTTGTCATCCCATGTATTAATGATGCTTTCTTTCTTATAGCTGAGTAATGTTCCATTGTATGTATATACCACCATTTATTTATCCACGTATCTTTTGTTGGACATTTGGGTTCTTTCCAACTTTGAGCAGTACTAAATAATGCTGCTATGAACATTGGTGTGCATATATCTGTTCATGTCCCTGCTTTCAATTCTTCTTGTATATACCTAGCAGTGGGAGTGCTGGACTATATGGCAGTTCTATAGTTAGCTTCCTGAGGAACCACCAAACTGTCCTCCACAATGGCTGCAGCATTCTGTCTTCCCACCAATAGTGGATGAAGGTTCCCATTTCTCCATGTATCCTCTCCAACATTTTTATTCTCTGAATTTTTAATAGCAGCCAGTGTAATGGTTTAAGATGTTATCTCATTGTAGTTTTCATTTTCATTTCCCTAGTTGCTAATGATGTTGATCATCTTTTCATGTGCTTTTTATTTTTCATTTTTAAAATTATTTCTATCCCCTTCCCCACCCCCACCCCCAGTTGTCTGCTCTGTGTCCATTCACTGTGTGTGTGTTCTTCTGTGTCTGCTTGTATTCTTGTCAGTGGCACCTAGAATCTGTGTCTTATTTTGTTGCATCATTTTGCTGTGTCAGCTCTCCATGTGTGTGGCACCATTCCTCAGCAGGCTGCACTTTTTCTTGTGCTGGGTCGCTCTCTTTATGGAGCACACTCCTTGCACTTTGGTCTCCCCTACATGGTGGACACCCCTGCATGGTATGACACTTCTTGCATCAGCACTGTGCATGGGCAAGCTCATCACATGGGTCAGGAGGCCCTGGGTTTGAACCTTGGACTTCCCATGTGGTAGGCAGACACCCTACCCATTGGGCCAAATTTGCTTTCCTGCATATGCTTTTTAGATATTTGTATTTCTTCTTTGGAGAAGTGTCTATTCAAATCTCTTGCCCATTATTTAAATGGGTTGGCTTTTTATTTTTTAAGGGGTAGTTTTTCTCAATATATGCTGAATATTATGCCCACCAGATATGTGTTTACTAAATATTTTCTCTCATTGAGAATGCTGCCTTTTTTCTTTATCAATGAACTCCTTTGAGGGGCAAAGTTTTTTAATTTTGAGGAGGCTCCATTTATCTATTTTTTTTCTTTCATTGCTCGTGCTGTGGGTGTAAAGCTCATGAAACCATCTCCTAATACAAAATCCTGTAGGTGCTTCTGTACATTATCTTCTAAGATCTTTATGGTCTTGGCTCTTATATTTAGAACTTTCATCCTTCTTGAGTTAATTTTTGTATAAGGTGTGAGATGGTATTCCTCTCTCATTCTTTTGGATATGGATATCAGTTCTCCAATCCCTATTTTTTTTTGAAGAAGCCATTTTCAACGAGTTGAATGGGCTTGGTGATATTGTCAAATATTAGTTGACTGTATAAGGATCTATATCAGAACTCTCTATTCAGTTCCATTGGTCAGTATGCCTATCCTTGGGCCAGCATCATACAGTTTTGACCACTGTAGCTTTGTAGTATGTTTTAAAGTCAGGTTGTGTGATTCCTCTGATTTGGTTTTTCTTTTTCAATATACCTTTGGCTATTTGGGGCCCCTTGCCCTTCCAAATAAATTTCATAGTTAGCTTTCCCAATTCAGTAAAAAATTCTCTGGTAATTTTTACTGGGATTGCATTAAATCTGTAAATCAGTTTGTGTTGCATAAACATGTGAATGAAGATTAGTCTTCCTGCCCATGGATAGGAAATATTCTTCCATTTGTTTAGGTTTTCTTAGATTTTCTTTAATAGTGTTGTGTAATTTTCCTGGTTTCTGTCATTTACATCTTCAGATAAGTTTATTCCAGGTATTTTATTCTTTTAGTTGCTATTGTAAATGGGATTTTTTTCTTGATTTCCTCCTCAGAGTGCTCATTGTCGGTGTACAGAAATGTTTCTGATATTTGCACATTTTTTTTCACTTTTACCTTATAACCTGCCACTTTTTGGAACCCTTTATATACACTCTAGAAGCATAGATTCTCAGGGCTTTTGAGGTATAGGAACATGTTATCTGCAAATAGTGAAATTTTTATTTCTTCCTTTCCAATTTTGACACTTTTCTTTTTCTTCTAAATGCTCAAGCAAGTACTTCTAACACAAAGTTAAATAAGAATGGTGAGTGTGAGCATCCTCATCATGTTCCAGATCTTATTGGGAAAACTTCTAGGACTTCAACAATGAATATGATGCTAGCTGTGGGTTTTTCATGTTGAGGAAATTTCCTTCTATTCCTATCATTTGCAGTGTTTTTATCAGGAAAGGGTGCTGTATTTTGTCAAGTGCTTTTTCTGCAAATATACAGATTTATTGTGTGGACTTTTCTTGTGATCTGTTTATGTGGTGTATTATATTGACTGATTTTCTTATGTTGAACCATCCTTGTGTTCTAGGGATGAAGCTCACCTGGTCATGGTATGTAATTCTTCTGATGTGTTGTTGAGTACAATTAGCAAGTTTTTTTTTATTTTATTTTAGCATTTAGGTTCATTAGAGACATTGTTCTATAATTTTCTTTTCTAATGGCATCATTGGCTTTGTTGGCTTTGGTATTAAGGTGAGGTTGGCATCACACAATCTATTAGACAATGTTTCCTCAACTTCTATTTTGAAAGATTTTAAGTAAGTTTGGTGTTTGTTGTTTCCAGAATGTTTGGTAGAATTCACCTATGAAGCCATCTGGTCCTGGACTCTTCTTAGTTGAGAGGTTTTTTATTAATTCAAGGTCATAATTGAGATAGTCTTTGAGTTAATCAATTACTTCTTTTGACAATGTAGGGTGCTTGTGTGTTTTTGTCAGAATTTTTCCATTTCTTCTAGATTATACATCTGGTTGGCATACAATGTTTCAGAGTATCCTATATTGATACTCTTTATTTCTATGAGGTCAACAGTGATATCCCCTTCCTCCTTTCTTATTTTATGTCTTTCCTCTTCTCTAGTTCTTTGTTAGTCTAGCAAAGAGTTTAATTTAATTAATCCTGTCAAAGAGCCAGCTTTGGGTTTTATTTTTCCTACTGCCTTCTTATTTTTCTTTTCATTTGGTTATGCTCTAATCTTTGTTATTTCCTTCTATTTTCTTTGGGGTTAGTTTGTCGTTCTTTTTCTAGTTCCTCCAGGTGTACACATAGGTCTTTGATTTTAGCTCTTCTTTTTAAATGTAAACATTTATGGCTATGAATTTCCCTCTCAGTAAAGTTTTCAGTGCACCATCTTTGTATTGTCATTTTCTTTCCTTTCAAGGTAGTAACTGATATTTTCTGCATTTTCTTCCTTGACCCACTGATTGTCTAAGAGTGTGCTATTTCAGTTCCATAGCTTTTTGCCTAATATGATTTTCTGCCCCTTACTACTTCCAGCTTTCTTCCATTGTGATCAGAGGAATTACTTTGTATAATTTCAATCTTTCTGAATTCATTGAGAGATGCTCTGTGTACTAGCATGTTGTCTATACAGGAGAATGTTTCATGTGCACTCGAGAAGAATGTATATCCTGCTGTATTTGGTTGTCATGCTGTGTGTTTGTGTGTTTCTCTCCCCTTCCTCCCCCCAGTTGTCTTCTCTCTGTGTTCATTCGCTGTGTGTTCTTCTGTGTTTGCTTGTATTCTTGTGAGTGGCACTAGGAATCTGTGTCTCTTTTTGTTGCATCATCTTGCTGCATCAGTTCTCAATGTGTGTGGAACCACTCCTGGCCAGGCTTCACTTTTTCACATGTGGCAGCTCTCTTTACAGGTGCACTCCTTATGTATGGGGCTTCTCTACATGGGGGACACCCCTGTGTGGCATGACGCTCCTTGCTTGCATCAGCACTGCATGTGGGCCAGCTCACCACACCAGTCCTGAGGTCTTGGGTTTGAACTCTGGACCTCCCATGTGGTAAGTGAACGCACTATCAGTTGAGCCAAATTCACTTCCCTTTGTATATATTAGGTCCAGCTCCTCTAATGATTACTTAAAGTCTTCCTTTTTGATTTCCTGTCAAGAATTTCAAATGTTGAGAATGGTGTATTAAAATCCCCGACAATAATTGTAGAGGCATCTAGTTTTCTAGTTTTTCCAAATTTGCCTTGTGTCTTTTGAGGCACTCTGATTAGCTGCATAAATGTTTATTATTATTTCTTCCTGATAGTATTCTTTTTTACTATCTAGTGCCCTTCTTTTTCTCTTAAAATAGTTTTGCATTCAAAGCCTATTTTGTTCAACATAAGTGTAGCTACTTCTGCCCATTTTTGGTTATTGTTTGCATGTAAATTTGCTTTCCAACCATTCAATTATAGTCTCCTTGTATTCCTAGATTTAAGGTTTTTTTGTAGTCAGCATAAAGATGAGTCATATATCATTATCCATTCTGCCTAACTGTTTCTCTTGATTGGAGAGTTTAAGCCATCAATATTCAGTGTTTTTATTGTCAAGGAATTACTTATATTAGCCATATTTTCTTTAAATTTATGTATGTCATTTTTTAGTTCTCTTTTTTTACCTTTTTAGTTTTTCTTACACTCTCGTCCAACAGTCTCTCCTATTTTTTTCCTTTCAACCTGTAGAATGCCTTTTAGTATTTCCTGAAGGGTGGGTTTCTTATTGACAAACTCTGTTAATTTATCTGTATTTTGAACTGTCCTTCATTTTTGAATGCCAGATAAGAAATGAGTGCTTCATCTTATCAAGTTTCCTTTGAATGTGATAGATCTTTTTTCTCTTTCTGTTTCCTCCATTCTCTGTCCTGAGCATTGGACAATTTGACAAGTACAAGTCTTGGGGTAGGTATGTTAGGATTTTTATGGTTTTTGGAGCAATGCACTTCCTGGAAATATACATCCGTGTTCCTCAATAGAGTTGGGAAATTTTCAGCCATTATTTCCTCCAAAATTCCTTTTGTCCCCTTCCCCTTCTCTCCTCTCTTTGGGATGCCTATAGTGCATATGCATTTTCTCTAGTCATTTAAGTTCCTAAGTCCCTGTTGGACTTTTTCTATCTTTTTATCTGTCTGTTCCATGTGTCTGATTTTAGCTGTACTGTCTTTCACATTGCTGATTCCTCTGCCTGTTCAAATCTGTTATGCATTTCCAGTGTATCTTTTATTTCTTGGATTATGTCACTCATCACTATCATATCTTTTAATGTATGTTTATAGTTTCATCAGTATTTTTTCCCAGTGTCTTCTTAATATCCATAATCTCTTCCTTCACTTAGGTTGATACATGATATTTGTTTGGACAGCTTTTATTAGTTTTTCCATGTTCTGCATCTCCTTAATTTGTTCATTAGACTGGGCCATGTCTGTTTCTTAGTATAGCTTGTAATTTTTTTTGCATCTAGGCATCTGTTTATCTTGATGGGTTTGATTGGTTAGCTTTTCTTTCTACTCTAGGGTTTTATTTGTTGTTTTTTTGTGTTGTAAGGTTTCACTTGATACTATGTGTTAAGTAAGATTCTAAAACCTAGTTTTGTAAGGTTCTTGTAGAAATAAAAACCTAGGGTGTTAGTAGCCCAAGGTCACATAACCAATTACAGCAGACAGAAATGGACTCTAGGTTATTGATCTAGTGATATTTCAATTACACCATGTTACATTAAACTAAGCTTTAACCTTGGGGTGTTTGTAATGACTTCAAGTTTCTTATTCCATTTTTATCCTTTTCTATGCACATCCTACATCAGGAATTTGACTTTTAGGATACAAATCGTAACTAAATAATACTTGGGGCTTTTTTATTTTTTCCCCCGTTCTGGGTTTTACCTCTTTATATTTGATCAGAAGTTGTGGATCAAATAGAAAGGATTTATTACCACTACTCTAAAATCCTTTTTTGAACAATATTATATATTTTGATGAGTTTGCTGGCTGATGGCCACATCCCACTGGCAGTCTATCCAGTAAACAAATTATGCTTTGGAAAAAATATATATATGTATGTAATGTGGGATGGGACAGTTTGAGTGAGGATTGTCATCTATCCCTGAGACCCAACAATAAACCCTGTGCTTAAGAGATGTAGTAGCCTGGCTCCTGGGATTGGGTTATAAATATGGACTTGTGAGGAGTTCCTGGATTTAAAAGAGATTCCCTAGCAAATGGTGGCATGATGAAACATTCATTCCCTATTTGCATAGAGCATTCTGTTAACATTCACTGGAGACTGCTTGGCCGAGTATATGCATTATTTTATAGCACCTACTGTACCCTTGTGGTTACATCTGTTCCTGGTGGGGAGGGAGCAAGGTCCATTGCCTACTATACACACTATACACAAGCGGGGTGTCCATAGATGATTTCCCTGCATCAGCTTTGGAGTGGGACTCACTGGCCATAGATGACCAATACCCACTAAGCTGAACCTGCTTTGTTTCTTCACATTGGGAGAAACTGGTGTTCCATCCAATGCCTGTGTAAGTCATGTGTTTTCTTGGTGACCCCATCCCAATAACTGCATGGACTCTTGTTATCTTACATGTGGTGAGTCTCCTTCCATATAGGTGCTGTATTTGTCAGCCAAAGGGGTGCTGATGGAAAATATCAGAAACTGGTTGGTTTTTATAAAGAGCATTTATTTGGGGTAGGAGCTTACAGATACCAGGCCATAAAGCATAGTTACTCCTCTCACCAAAATCTATTTGGAGCAAGATGGTAGCTGACATCTGCAAGGGTTGAGGCTTCCTGGGTTCCTAGATTCCTGGGCCTTGCTTTTCTCTGAGTTCAAGGTTTCTTTCTTCCTGGGTCTGGCTTCTCTTGCCTCTGTGAGTTTACTTCCTGGGGCTCCAGCTTAGACTTCAGCATCAAACTCCAACCTCAAAAACCTTCAACTCTGTCCTTTGCCATGCCTTTAACCTGTGAGCCCCACCCACCAAGGGGTGGAGACTCAACACCCTAATCATAACTCAATCATGCTCAGGTACAGATAGATTACAAGCATAATCCAATATCTATTTTTGGAATTACTAACTATACCAAACTGCTACAGGTGGTAATAGGTATCTTGTCACAACAGTTTGTGTACCAACACAGCACTCTGCAGCATGGTAGAGGCATAGTGATTTATCAGTAGTCATCCCTGGGAGTTGCTAACTCCCTAGGGTATAATGGACTAAGATGCTGGCCTCCCTCTAGATGCAAGAGTACAACTGAGATGCAAGCAATCTCTATGTCAACAGTGAGAAAATGGTGTGGGGGAAGGGACAGAGATGAGAAGCTGGATCCTAGGAAGAGTTAAGAAACTACCCTGGCTGCTGGCCACCTGTTCACACCCTTGCCACCTGCTCCACCATGTCTCAAGGGTTTGAAATGACTGCTCAGGGGAGCTTCAGACCCTTTGTGGGGAGCTGCACCAATTCCAGGCTGTTTACAGATCAAAAGTTAGGTTTAACATTGAATCACCCTGTCATTGGTTAAAATGAAACTTTCAAAATGAGGTATTTTCTGAAAGTGAAATACATTAATTAAAAGACAAGAATGGGCAAAAGACAGGGGGGCTTCACATGGCTTGGTTAATATATCTATTCAAAGAAGTGGGCATTATACACTCAGTTATCTCCTGTGGAATGTAACCACTGAGCTCCTGGCTGCAAACTATCTTTTTATACAAGTCAGTTTTATTGATACATATTAATAAAGCATTCAGTTTATCCAAAGTACACAATCAATGTTGTTTGATACAATCACACAGTTGCACATTCATCACTTCAATCATTATTAGAGCATTTTCATTTCAATTATAATAAACAAACAAACAAAAAGAATAAAGCAGAAAATTCTTTACCTCTCAATCTGTTTCACCAGCTGTACATAGCTGCTACTTATGGTTATTCATGCAAAATTATTACACAGTTTTCTTGACATATTTAAATACCATATGATCTATTCAAATGGATTTTAGTATAATCAAAATTTTGTGCATTCATCACCAAAAAAAATTTTAGAGCGATTTCATTACTCCAGGAAGAAAAACCCCTCCCATTTAGCAGTTCTTCCCCAGGCCTGTGGAAACACTAATCTAATTTCAGCCCTACAAATTGATTTATATTTATGTTTTATAGAAATAGAACCATACAATATGTAATACTTTGTGTCAGGTTTCTTTCACTTAGCATATATTTTTTCCCCTGATATTAAAATCTTGCAGTATTAACAAACAAGTGTAAAAGAAAGAAATAAAAACAAACAAAAATAGCATACATTTGTTCAGTTTCAGAGAAGTACGGCCCCATATATGTAATTTTACCCATATCCTATTTCACATGTGGTTTTACCATGCTATATGGTCCCATGTTCTATATTTTTTAGCTTTCCTTTTAGTAATACATACGACATTAAGTGTTCCTTTAAGCCACTTTCATACCTCATGTAATAGTACTGCTAGTTACAAACATTATATTGGGCATCAAACTTTTCTATTCATCTCCAATGAACATACATCCTTCTTAACAATTTGATACAAGTTAATCTTCATCTTTTCATTCTCTAAACTCCTATTTCCTGGTGACCCATATTCAAGCTACTAAATCCACAAGATTACATGATATATATGGTCTATCATAGTACATTCATATAGTATTTGGTCTTTTGTATCTTGACTTGCATTACTAACATAATTTACTGCAAGTTCCTCTATGTTGTTACATGCTTTGTGACTTTGTTTTTACAGCTACATAATATTCCACCATGTGTACACAGCACAGCTAATGGACATCTGGGTTGTTTCCAAATTTTAGCAATCACTAATGCCACTATGATGAGCAGTGTGCTGATGTCTGTTCATGTCACTGTTCTCAATTCTTTGGGTATATGTAGTAATGACACTGTTGGGTAACATGGCCAAGTCTAATCCAAATTTGTTATGAAATGCCATTCCTCCACAGTGGCTATACCATTCTACAATCCCACCAACAGTGAATAAGCATTCCTTTCTCCACATCCTCTCCAACATTCACAGTTTTTCAATTTTTAAAAGAGTGGCCAAACTAATAATAAATGATAATAATAAATGATATTTCATTGTACTTTTTCATTTGAATTTTTGTAATTGCTTGTGAGGTTGAAAACTTTTTCATGTTTTTTTTCACCATTTGAATATCTTTGGACAGTTGCCTTTTCAAATGTTAAACACATTTTTTAATTGGGTAGTTTGTCTTTTTATTGTTGAGTTGTATGAGCTCTTTACATATCATGGATATGAAACCCTTACTGGATATGTGATTATCAAATGTTTTCATGGAATATAGTCAGTTGACTTTTCAACCATTTGACAAAGTCCCTTCACATGCCAGTGTTTAATTTTGAGGAAGTCCTATTTATTTATTGAAACACGAATCAAAGAATGGCAAGATGAAAGTCTCCTTCTAATCTCTACAAAAAGAGAAATTGAGCATACAAGTAAACTCACCATCCTAATCAGATGCCTAGACACCAGGAAAAAATTACAAAGCATACAAAGAAAATGGAAAATATGGCCCAAGAAAAGGAATATATCAAAGGCTCAGAGGAGATGCAGGAATTCAGACAACTAACCATTGAGATGCACACAAATTTCCAAAATCAAATTAATAAGATGAAAGCCAATATGATAAAGAGATAAAAGACATCAAGAAGAAAGTGAGAACAAAGAATGTGAAAACCTGAAAAGTAACAGAGCTCATGGAAAAGACTAAGTGGTATCAAAGCCACATTAGAGGCATACAACAGCCATCTCGAAATGATAGAATAAGTGATAGAACAGACAGAACAGCTAAAATGGAAGAGAGAAATGCTTATAGAAGGGCCATCAAAAAAAGAGATGAAGACAAATGCATCTACTCAGTCTCAGAGGCTGAGAGCATGAAAATGATAATCCTAACTGTAGCAAATATCCAAAAAAAATCCCCTGAAAGACTGTTCAGGAGGTAATAAATTCACTTTAGGTAAAGGAAAAACAACTGGCTACACCATCCCACTCATGGTCAGGATATGGATGAGGTGGTCCTGCCTTGGAGGGCATTGGAGGCATCAATGAAACAAGGCCTGCCCTGAGACATAGCCCTGTACCTAAATTTCAGTGAAAGTAATGGGCAAAATGGTAGTAAATATCCACAACAATGTTCTGTTTTGGCCTGGAATCAGAAGCCCAACTTCTGAAGTGGCCTGGAAGGAGAGAATGGGAAACTGTGCCAGAAGGGCCAAAGAGGGAGCACAAAGAATTACCAAGAGAAGAAAACTGAGGGGGCAGGGTTGGCCCAAGGAGAGCAATATGCCTTTATCAAAGCAAAGCAGGGTGAAGACAAATCAGAAGATGTGATCCCTACAGAAAAACTGCTGTTATGGGGCAGAAGGTGGCCCCCTTAATTAAGAGAGTAAGGTCCTAAAAGCCAAAAAAGAAAAGGAAAAAAGAGGCCTCTCAGGTGGGAAAAAGTTTCACCTGTTCTACTGTAGAGTTTGCCATATTGCAGATGTTGCAGTTTTCCCTCTTGTAGATGATGTTGCAGTTCTAATAGCAAACAGTTGCTTGGTAGTTTCCAAACAATACGATGTGGAAACTAGGGCCGAGGCTCTCAGTTCCAGAAGCTGTGTATCCCCTCGTTCCATCTTTATCTCCTCTCTTGTCTTTCTCTTTTATTTTTTTAAAATTTTATGGACCTTCCCTTTGAACCAACCTATCACTGAGCTAATCTCAGCAACTGGCACCCAACATGGGGCATGAAGGGAAGGCTCACAGCAACTGGTGCCAAACAGGGACCTGAAGGGAAGAGGGATCGCCTCAAGTGAAATGAAAGTTAGTATAATGGCACAGAGCCCCGACTGATCTGGAAAGGCTTTGAAGTCCTCAAGCGTTTGCTGATATTTCCCCAAGAGACAGAGACGGCCTGTGTGGGTGCCAGATTCACAGATGGAGCCATGCCATGAATGCCAAGAAACAATGAAAATTCCTGTGGAATCCAGAACCTTCAGTCATTCAGATGGAGAGATGGACACTGGAAACTGCATGGCTGGGTCTCATTCTGAAGACTAGAATGGCATTACATCACAGTATTTAAACTATAGAACTTATTCAAGCATGGCATAATAAAGCAAGTATAGTTTGGGAATAGAAAGAGATTAAGAAGAAAATTAAGAGGAGAAAAACTGGAAAAGAAATGTTGAATTATAAAAGGGCACAATATAGAAATTCTAGATTAATAGATTTGGAACTGCTTTTTTTTGTTCAATGTCTGTGTGTGTTGTAATTCTTTCAGTGTGTGTAATTGTTCAAAAAAGAAAAAAGGAAAAATGAGAAAAGAAAAAGGAAGGCAAAGAGGGAAAGAGAAAAAGGAAGAAAGAACAAGAAAGGAAAAGAAAAAAGAAAAAGGAAAAGAAAAAGAGTAAAAGAGAAAGAAAGGATAAAATGAAAGATGTAGAAGTTAAGTGAGTATTAAAAAAGGTAAGGTTTGTGGGAATGCTAACTGAAATGTTATAAGGTGTATTTTGTCCTAAAATAAAATGGTTAATATGGAGATATGTGGGACAGAACTAATATGCATAGAGGAAGTTGTAAAACTATCGTGGTAGCATTCAGTGAGATAATGTGTTTGGCAAAATTAAAACAAGCCTGAATGAATACAAAAAGTGCAAAAACTGTGCAAAAAGATCAGCAAAGGACTTTTGCAGTTTTTCAAGGCTTTTTGCCCTGGCCTGATGGCAGTGAATCTGGCTGCATAGAAGAAATCTGTGAGAGTGACCCTACTAACATCAGAGACAATGGTATCTTAAGGGTCTGGAATAGGCAAAAAAATTGGGACAAGCTGTAGGGTCCCTGCTATTCTATCAAATTCTTAAATGTTGGGTAAGATGAAACTATACTCTCTGCTGTAATTGATAAAGTACAATGTTTTCTTATGTTAATAGAATTTGTAATATTATTGGAATACTAATCCCTAAGATGTGTTATCCCTAAGATGTGTTAATTAGGAAAGGTCCTTCATGGGAGTAGGAGGACCTCCACAGGCCACTTTAAAAAATAGAGGGAGAAAGTGGATATTGACTTAGCCTGTGAATTGGGTGAGGCCACAGGTCCAGTGAAGATGCCAGCAGCAGTATACAAACTGGGGAAAATGAGATGCTTTTGATATAGTACTGGCCTATATAACTTTGCTGGTTGGGAATATTAAGCCCATGAGAAATGAAAGTCTAGTCATTAAATGTCCACTGGGTGGAAGTCTTATTGTTTGTTGTTGCAGTTATGGATTATGTATGAAACGCTTGAATAGTAATCAGAAATTTAATAATGAACATATTTTGTACTTAGTTGATTTGATGAACTGTAAGTGATATATAAATGTACCTTGTTGAATGTATTGAGAATAAATTTAATGACTATTGTTTAAATGTAAAAGTGAAAATATCATGCAGGAAGCTCAGGTAATCAGTAAAACATCATTTGCATAGACTTAGCAAAAACAAAAATGGGGAAATGTGGGGAAATTTTCACCTTTTCTATGGTAGATGTTGCCTTATTGCAAATGTTGCAGTTATTCCCTATTGTACATGATGTTGCAGTTCTGATAGCAAACAGCTGCTCCATAGTTTCCAAACAATATGATGTGGAAACTAGGGTCAAGGTTCTCAGTTCCAGAAGCTGTTGAGTCCCCTGGTTCCATCTTTATCTCCTATCTTGTGTCTTTCTCTTTTATTTCTTTCAATTTTACGCCACCTTCCCTTCGAACCAACCTATTGCTGAGCTGGTCTCAGCACTCTCAGAACTGGAAAAGCATAGAATTCTGCAGAGTTGACCAATGAGTTCTTGATGCATCCCAGAAAAGAGGAACATACAGGTTGCTAAGGCTTCCTTGTACATGGTACAGGTCAGTGAGGAAGACACTTCTGACTCTAATGAGTCAGATAGGAAGGATGCTCACATCACTCATACCCTGCTCTTACTTTTAAAAGAATGCTTAGGGATGGAGATAAGGATTTGAGAATCCCACTAGGGATCATAAGTCCTTTATTGGCATTAGGATGGATGGGGAAAGGAGGGGTGCACACCTTCATCAGTCTCTTAAGATACAGGTACTCAAATGGCAAAGAAAAAAAAAAATCCAGGTGTCTCCAGACAAGTAAATATAGTGGATGAAAAAGTCATTACTAGTGATGGTATGGCTTGGTTCATGGAGGAAACTTGTAAAACTAAAATGAGATGAGTTTTGTCATAGAGAAAACCATTGTAGATAATCTGGATATGGCACAGCAATTCTCATGCATAATGTAGATTGTAGAGAAACACTTCTGCAAAGTGTTCAGATATCTGAATGGATTCTGGGCAGACCTAGGTACCTCAGTATATATAAAAAAATGACCCAATAGGAACATTTCACCCCCAACAAAAATAGGGTGAAAGGACGATGAAATGGAGAACTCAAAGAATAACACCATGAAGGCCATCTGGAAGAATAACTGGGTGGTGACCCCATCTAAAGGTATCGGGGTACTGAGCTGTGCAGTATAATGAAAACAAGGCTTTGGAAAGTATATTGGGGAATGCACAGCTTTGAGGGAATGGAGAACTAGGAAGTTCTCTCTTGAAGCTACAAAGACAAAACCCAATCACAATATATCCAACTGCTTTCTACTTCTCAAATGGAATGCACTCCCCACAGCACTCTCCAGGGGTGGTTTCTGGTCTGGGCCAAAGTGGTATTAATAGGCCACCTAATTTAAACCAGAGATGATTCAGATGCCATCCTCCTGAAAACTGTACATTCTGAAAATCAGGCACTCCCTATGTCTTCAATGTAATTTCATGTGCTTGTTTGATGTTATTTCTATGTTCTTGTTGGAAAAGCCTTTTTATAATAAAATAGTAATGATGGAATGATGCACTAGAAGATTCTGGTTTTTGGGGAATTCTCGAGCCAATGAACCCACAATTCACATGACTGACATGCTTCATTATATTTAGTTTCATTTATAATTCCTTTTTAAAGTGTGATGGCAATATTAAATGATACTTCAAAAGGAGTATGTACCATAGACACTACTTCTAAAGTGTTTATCCATGGCTGTTTTTAACCTTGCCAAAAGCATATCTTAGAATACTAAGGTAATAGATAAAAGCCATAAATTTGTGTTCTAAATGATTAACACTCAAAGTGATTTTCTGCTTGATTCAAGTCTTTTGTGTTTAGAACTGCAGAAAAGCAAAAGTAAAAGGTACCCTAACATAAAAGATTTTCAGTAATAAGATCTCTTGCTTGGATATATGCATATACTGATCCCTTGAATCAATTGCACTTTATATTACTTCTGGAAAAATCTATCATTCACTATACCGTTGTCACTTCACAGTTCTATATTGTTATCCCACTTAATTTAAATATTAAGACTTGTTCAAACTCTTGACTATTTTCTGAATTGTATGGTAAATGGTCTATATAAAGCCCTTTACTTTCCACTGAACGTTCTGACAGGAAATCCAGCTGAAGATTTTCCTAAATGACTTCAGGATGGTTACCTCAGCATAAGAATATTAATGTTCAGGAATGACTAATCATTGAAGGCATGTCTTCACTCATGGCACTGGTAAGAGTTGTATACAGTGTGAATTCTCACTTGCTCTCAAATGTTAGTGTATGAATAAATGATTTTGTGTGGTTTTTCATGAATAACATCTTCAGCATGAATTATCTGGCACTCCATCAAGTGGTTTCATCTTCTTGTAAACAATATGCTTCTCTATGAGTTGGAGCAGTGGATGAAGCCTTCTCCAATTTCATTACATTTATGAGTTCTCTAGTGTTGAATGTCTGCACAATATCTTCTACAAGCTTTCAAACAAATGTGGCATTTCTATCAATTTGCTCAAGGATGAACTGGCTTAAATTGATGGAGTAGGCAGAATGACTAAAGTCTCTGACAGATTGATCATAAACACAGTTTCTTCAATAGTTGGGTTCTTTAGTATGTTTAAAGGTTAAGTTGAAGACTGCACTACCTTCCATAATCAAAACATCTAAAATATGAGTTCTCTCTTGTAGTGTAACATTAGAACACTGACCAAAGCCTTTCACGTGTATGGCAGTCATAGGGTTCCTCTCTAGTTTTCCCCTCATGTTGTCTAAGGTTACAAAATTACCCTAAAGTTTCCCCAAACAGATGCTATTCCTACAGTATTTCTCCAGTGTGATATTTCTCATGTTGTCTAAGGGCAGAAGAATGAGTAAAGGCTTTCATACATACAAGACATTCATAGGGTTTCTCTCCAGTGTGAGTTCTTTCATGTCTTCTCAAGACAGAAGACCAAGTGAAAGCTTTCCCACATATAAGACATTCGTATGGTTTTTCTCCGGTGTGAGATCTCTCATGTTCTTTCAGGGAAAAACAATGATGGAAAGCTTTCCCACATAGGTGACATTCATATGGTATCTCTCCAGAGTCTTCTCATGTTTTCTCAGGTCAGAAGGAAAGGTGAAGGCTTTTCCATATACATGACATTCATTGGGTTTCTCTCCAGTATGAGTTCTCTCATGTTCTTTCAGGCCAGAACCAGAACTCAAAGCTTTTGCACATAGCTGACATTCATAGGGTTTCTCTGCAGTGTGAGTCCTTGCATGTTTTCTCTGGGCAGAAAAAGAGGTGAAGGCTTTCCCACATACATGACATTCACTGGGTTTCTCTGTGTGTGACCTCTCATGTTTTCTCAGGAAAGTAAATATGAAGGCTTTCCCAAATGTATGCCATGCATAGTATTTCTCTCTAGCATGAGTTCTCCTGTGTTCTTTTAGGCCAGAATGATAACAGAAGGCTTTCCCACATAAAAGACACTCATGTGGTTTGTCTCTAGTGTGAGTCCTCTCATATCTTCTGAGGACATAAGAAGAGGTGAAAGCTTTTCCACATATATGACATTCATAGGGTTTCTCACCAGTATGAGTCCTCTTATGTTTTCTCAGGTCAGAAGAGATGGTGAAGGCTTTTCCACATAAATGACATTCATAGGGTTTCTCTCCAGTGTGAGTCCTCTCATGTTGTCTCAGACCAGATAAGCATAGGACTTTCCACATACATGGCATTTTATAGGGCTTCTCTCTAGTGTGAGCCCTCTCATGCTGCCTCAGGCCAAAACATCTATGGAAGGCTTTCCCACATACATGACATTAGTATGATTTTCTTCTTCAGTGATTTTGCTTTTGTTGATTAGAAGATGATTTGTCACTGAGAGATTTTCCAAATAGATTCCTGCGGTACAGTTTCTTGACCTTTTGAGTAAAAGACTTATGTTTTTTCACTCTGGATTTGTGAGTAAAATCTTCTGGCAATTCACTACATGTAATGCCATTCTATTGAGTATGAGATTTCTGCTTCAGGGAAGTAGATAAGAGACCACAGAATTTACAAAAATCCATTCAAATACATATGAATCCAAGACTAATCACTCAGTGACAGTCTCCAAATAAAATCTTCATAATGTTAGTTGGAATACCAAGTTATTCCCTGCATGCACAGAGATCTTCTCTTCTTTTGCATCCCAACTGCAGAACTATCTAATCAACTTTGGAAGACTTTATAATGTTCTAAAGATTAATCATAAGAGGAGTGCTTAAGCAATTATATTTATATAAAAACCCAGGTTATACATTTGTGTGTGAGTTAATTTTTCCCTAACTGAAAACTGTCACCCACTCATTCTGGATTAACACTTAAGATCAACATACCTACAGTTAAGTGGCTGTCCTGAATTCCTAATTCATTCTACTCCCAGTATCTATTTGGAAGACAATGATTCACAAAAGTGCAGCTTACCAATGACATGACAGTAGATGTGTCTTTTCTGCAGGTACGCTGCATGGAGAGCATTAGCTTTCTAAGACAACTTTCTCTGCCTGAAAGAACTGGAAAAAAAACAACAGTAAAAGAAATGTTGGATTAGGGAAATTAAAATGTTGAAGTCCCACATTATTCTATTTTGTTTCAAATATGACACTTATGTGGCAAATATTATCAAATTAAGCAATATTCTATGCAGGAGAAAACTTTATACCACATTGACAAACAGAAAATATTTTCAAAATGAAAATATAAGAAAAATTATTAAAAAGCTGGTATGTTGGGGAGGTAAAAAGAATAACTATCCAAGAGGAAGATAGAGAAAAAGTCCATTAAGTCAATGTTCAATCTTTAAAGTATAAACATATCCATTATGTACAATGTACTATGTACTATTAAACTTCAGTAGAGATTGATAATCAATGGAATCATGACAACATCCAAGGAAAATTTTCCCAATATTGACAACTGCATTTCAGAAAATAGAACTCACTTAAGGAAATCTACAGTTGCTATTTTCAGTAACCGACTTACCAGTCAACAGACTCCTCATTAACAAGAAGCACAGCATCCGAGAGCTTACCTGAATTCTCACTTTGGAGAAATCCATTGCCTTCTCCCCACAGTTCCTCTCCTTGCTCTAACTGGGAAAGTACATCTGATTTGCAGACCTGATGTCCTGGTGGTGGTAAAAAATAAATGACATTTTGAGTTCTGTGCCATTAACAGTGCATTACCATCAAATCCAGAAGGTTGACTTTTTTACTTTCCTAGACTTCTTAAGCAAATACCATGAATGGCTTGTGTTAAACAAAGACAATTTATTATGGTTTTGAGGTGAGGAAAATGTTAAAATAAGGTACATCAAGGCAATGCATTCTCTCCAAGACTGTGAGATTCTTGGAATCATTCCTGGTGACCCTCAGGCCTTGTCACATGGCAAGGCACATGAAAACATCTCCTGATCACTTTATTCTCTTCTGGTGTCACTCATTTCAGATTACTTCTAATGGCTTTTTGTCTGTCTGAATTTTATTCTCTTATAAAGGACTCTTGGATTAGGATTCAGTCCCTTCATGAATGAGATGAGACACATTGTAACTGAAGTAATCTCATCAAAGGCCCCTACTAATAATGGGGATATGCCTAAAAGAATTGATTATATTTAAGTACATTTTTAAGGAGTTCATAAAACATCAAACCACCACATATCACCCTCAAACCATAAAAATGACAGGTTCTTTCTAGAGGCAAAATACTTTCAACCTATCAGAATATACAAAAAGGCTCAAGTCATTTCAGAAACAATGTAAAGTACAAAGTACAATAAAATTGATGATGGGTGTGGTCTATCCTGGAGCACACTTCCCATCTGTCGACATGTGCAGTCTACAGAACAAGTTATCTTCTTCCAACATACAATGGAGGGATAAGCCAAGGACAAATATTTCCACTCCAACAGGGAGAAATTGAACAAAAACAGGAATCCCAGGTCCCAAAGAATTCTGAAACCCTGCAAGGAATGTTTCATTAGATTTCAAAGTGTGAGGTTCAGCTCTGGACAATATTTTAATCTCCAGGACTGCTGAAAATGCAGCGGCACCCCTTCAAAGAGCTTGTGTAGCAGCCATGTTCTCTCCAAACCATGGGATGAAGACCCCACTCTCTGTTAACACTGGCATGGTGGCCAGACTCTGAATTCCTAGGGAAAAGGCACAACCCTCTCAGAACAGTGGGGAATGGCCAAACTCCACAAATACACAAGCACAGCTTCCAGCCATCCAGAATATTAAGGTGGCAGCAGTCTTCATGAACAATAGGGCAGAGAGCTGGCCAACTCTGAGCCTGCGGCAGACTCACCCTTCCCACATAAATGGGTGGGCCTGCTGTCTTGTCTTTATAACATGTCTACAGTCCAGACTGTAGCTTCTGTGCTTCTGACCTTGAAGTGATTTTTCCTTTAACAGGTCCCTTTTCTGTCCATTTTAATATCAGCTCACAGTGGTTCCATTCATCCACATCGCACAAAAAAACTTGTCTGTTTTGTAAATGGTACACAGAGATCCAAACCATCTTAGAGGAAACTTCTCACAGATCTTTCCTAGATGGCTGCTCTTCTAATACTGACTTACACAGAAATTGATGATTTATTCTATGTTCAGTTAAACCCTCACATAGAGCACCCTTCTTTGAGGACTCAAGTCCCAGAATCTCAGAATTTTCCAAACCATATCCCATTCCTCTGACATTTTCCTCTAAGCTACAAAGAGAAAGCAGCCTACTGTTTTCACATTTAGTTTGGAAATAGCCTCAGGAATATGTAAAACTTCACCACGCTAAAGGTCTGCCTTCCATCTGACTTCAAAACTCAATTGTGCCCACTTCTCTGCCCCTTTAAAAGAAATATCTCATTTCCTAATGCTTCCAATAATACAGTCATTATTTCCTTCAAAGTATTCATTGGGAGAATATTTAGCATCCATACTTCTACCACTGATGTCTTCAAAGCAATCTAGGACTTTTCTAAAAAAGCACTTGTACTTCAAGCCTCTACCCATTAACTAATTCAAAAGCTGTTTCCACATTTTTGATATTTGCAACAGTAGCATCTCACACTTGTGGTTCAAAATTTGGTTTTAGATTCCTAGGCTGCTTAAGCAAATAACCTGAGATGGGTTGGCTGACAAAATGGAAATGTATCACATTATGGTTCTGACAGTGGGAAGATGACCAAATCCAGGTATCATCAAGGCAAGAATCTTTCTCCAAGACTGTGGCATTCTCAGTTGGCTGCTGGCAACAACTGGTCCTGAGGTTGTCATTTGGCAAAGCACATGGCATCTCTTGGTCTACTTCTTCTCCTCTGGGTTTTGTTGATTTCAGCCTGTTACTTCCCTCAGCTTTCTCTCTCTCTGCCTGAATGTCATTCTCTTATAAAGAACTCAGGACTAATACTCATCTTGATAGAGTTGGGACACACCTTACCTGAAATAACCTCATCAGAAGGTCCTATGTACAATGTTCACATGAAGAGGAATGCATTCAATTTAAGAACATGTTTTTGGTAGTATGAACAGCTTTCAATCACTTTAATGACTGAAGGAAAATAAGGTAAACATTGAAGGTCAGTCAAGGGAAAAGTACCTGCAATAGAGAACATCGACAATTTTCACCATTAAAGGATTAACTCTTAATCTTAACCTACTATCCAAATACAGTGAGGAGTTTTGGTTATTGATGCCCAAGTTCAAAGAATACCTGGAGAACTCTTTATATTTTCAAGAAAGGAGAAATTCTAGGTTTCTACAATGGTTCATTATTATTTTCAAAAAGAACATTATAACATAAGCTCCCTAGAATAATGTGTAAAAGGAATTGTCTGTTGTTTTTATGACTATAATCTGAATCCACGCTAAATCCCTTGAGTAGAATATTAAGATACACATATTTAACACACATATTCTGTAAGAAAATTATCATTGAATTCCCAGCACTGCTCTGAGCATTGGACATTGAGTAGAAGAAAAACATGATATTTGTGTTGAAAATGATTACAACCTAGTCGTGTGAAAAACTAGATGTAACAAGAAACAAATTTCTTTTAAGTATTTGTGCATGTTATGAAAGAGTAAAACATATTATGTATATAAATTTTAAAATTAAAATATAAAATAATATACAAAACAATATGGAGAAGCAGTTCTAGACACTTCTTGAGAAAATAAGAGAAACTGATATAGATAGTTACATTTGAGAGATTCACCCATTGAGATCAGATGACTCATACTCTCCAGCATCACATCTCTGAACAGCTTTCTCTGGGATGTGTCCAGAAAGGCCCATTCTTCTTGAGTGAAGTCTATAATGACATCTTTCAAGTTCACTAACTCCTAAAAACATCATGGACATAAGGATTCAGAGAGGGCAGAGTAGGATGTTTGAGAGGATGCAATGAGAAAGTGGCGACTTTTCAGAAATCTCATACTGACTTTGAGTTTCAAGTCAGATCATTCTCATTGCTGAATGGTCACCTGCTTTTCACACCCACAGACACACAGACACATTGAATTAAAACTCCATTATAAAAGAATATCACATTTATGTAAGGTTTATGTAACCCAATATTAAAAAATAGGTGTAATGTGGTGGCATTTTCTAGACACTGGAATCATCCTAAAAGATGCTGCAGTGAAGGAAACAGGCCATTACATATCTTGTCATAAATTACAAAAATGTGTGGGAGGACTCAGCTAACATGGAGTTGAAGAAGGTCAACCACCACACCATGGAGCCTACAGTGCCTACAACTGAAAGCAGGAGGATTGCATCCAGTATCCATGTGGAATCTAAGCCCCCATTTGACATAGATGTGCAATGGACACAACCAATCCAATGTCCACAGAGAAAATGTGGCATTGGTGTGGGAAGGGTGGCCATGGTGGATGCTGGGTGTGGGGAATGGGAGGAAGAGATGAGATGGGGAGGCATTTTTGGGACTTGGAGTTATCCTGGGTGGTGCTTCATGGACAACTGCAGGACATTGTAGATCCCCCCAGAGCCCACTGGATGGGACGTGGGAGAGTGTGGGCTATGATGTGGACCATTGACTATGGAGTGCAGCGATGCCCAGGGATGTACTTACCAGGAGCAATGGATGTGTCATAATGATGGGAGAGAGTGTTGCTGTGGGGGAAGTGGGGGGTGGAGGTGGTGGGGTTGAATGGGACCTCATGTTCTTTAATGTAATATTTTTTAAAAAATGAATTAAATAGAAAAATTAAAAAAATGTGTGAGAGGGAGCTTAAACTATAATGAAAACTAGAATTCATACTCAGTGGCAATGCTCCAATATGTGTTTTTCAATTGTAACAAATGTACTACACTAATTAAGGATGTTGTTGGAAAGCAAACTTGGCCCAGTGGATGGGCCTTCCGTCCATCACATGGGAGGTCCGTGGTTCAATCCCCGGGCCTCCTTGACCTGTGTGGGGCTGGCCCACATGCCGTGCTGATGTGCACAGGGGGTGCCATGCAACACAGGGGTGTCCCCCACATAGGGGAGCACCGTGCACAAGGAGTGCGCCCCGTAAGGAGAGCTGCCCAGTGTGAAAGAAAATGCAGCCTGCCTAAAAATGGTGTCATGGAGAGCTGACACAGCAAGATGATGCAACAACAAAGAGACATGGATTCCTGTGTCGCTAACAACAGAAGTGGAGAAGAACAGACACAGAGAGCAGACAGCTGGGGGGAAGGGGAAGGGGAGAGAAATAAAAATAAATCTTTAAAAAGAAAAGGATGCTGTTAATGTGGGAAATTTTGGAAGGGGTAGGAAGCAGGGCATTTAGAAATTCTCTACATTTTTATATAACAGTTATATAATCTAAGTATCTTTTTATAAAGTTAAAAAATAGAATATCACAAAACATGTGGCATGATATAAACTGTAAATTTTCTAATAAACTGGTAATTATAACTTCCAGGTGGTACTATAAAATTTCTGCCTCAGCATTCATAACCACAACACCTTTTCCACCAATTTCAAGTAAATCCACAGACTCATCATAAAGCAATATCCACGATTCACCAGTTTTCTACCACAACCATGATTACAGTATTCCCTCAAATGACCAAGTTCCACTCATCTATGTAATCATTTCACAACCCAAAACAAGTTTTGAAAGATCCAGTGAGGGAAGCAGACTTGGCCCAAAGGATAGGGAATCTGCCTACAACATGGGAGGTCCAAGGTTCAAATCCTGGGCCACCTAGACCCGTGTGGAGATGGTCCATGTGCAGTGCTGATGCACACAAGGAGTGCTGTGCCACACAGGGGTATCCCCTTTGTAGGGAAGCCCCACGCGCAAGTAGTGCACCTCATAAGGAGAGCTGCCCAGGGTGAAAGAAAGTGCAGCCTGCCCAAAAATGGCACTGCATGCATGGAATGCTGACACAAGATGATGCAACAAAAAGTAACAGATTCCTGGTGCTGCTGATAAGGATGGAAGCAGTCACAAAAGAATACACAGTGAATGGACAGAGAGAGCAGATGACTGCCGGGGTGGGGGGGACAGGGAAAGAAATAAATAAAACATAAACCTTAAAAAAAAAAAAGATCCAATAAGCTAAACAGAAATCAGAAATCTATTATTCATTATAATGGCAGAGAACCTTACACCCAAGTCCAACATTCTGCTCAACTAAACAGGGACCATACAAAACTCTAGATCAACAGATGCTGACTCACTCAACTCTACATAACCCAGGTGTTCACCATACAGACAGTTCAGCAGCACAGATCACAGACTCCTGAGATGATGAACCCAGGGGAATAGGACCTTCTGACCTGCACTCTCTTTGGGACCTCTAAATACCCCTGGTCATTGTCTCTCTCGCTTCTTTACTCCCTCTATATAGTCAATAGTACAGGAAGTATCTTGATGCACTATGGTCTACCATGTTATTCAACAATTCTAAAGGGCCATAAGCTTTACTCTAAATACTAGAGTACTTCTAAATGCATGCCAAATTAAAAGACCAGGGAAGTGGACATGGCTCAACTGATAGATTATCTGTCTACCATATGCAGGGTCCTGGGTTCAATCCCCAGGGCCTCCTGAACCATGTGGAGCTGATCCATGCACAGTGCTTCCCCACAGGCAAGATGTGCACCCCACAGGGAGAACCATCCTGTGTGAAAAAAGCACAGCCCACCCAGGAGTGGCACAGCACACATGGAGAGCTGACACAGCAAGATGAAGCAACAAAAAAGAGATGCAGTTTCCCAGTGCTGCCATGCAAGCAGATGCAGAAGAACACATAGTGAATGGACACAGAGTGCAGACAATAGGTGGGAAAGGGATAAAAATAAATAAAATAAATCTTTAAAAAATAAAAATAAAAAACAAAATTAAAGAAAATTAATACAAGACAATATGTCTTATAATTACTTCAATCAATAATGTTTGAAGAATGATTATCTCCAAAAGTGGAATTTGGGCATTTTGGGACAAGTGGGTAGGGAGAATTTTAATGATCTTATTTAAGTTTTCAAAATGTGGAAATAAATACCAATACATTAAGAAATTAGAAACTAGGAGAAGTGAATTATTCCTCTTATGTTATCTAACCCTAACCTTTACTCTTCTCAACAATGTACAGCCCTTCACCTGAGCACCTTTAGTATTGTGCTGTTTGAAGTCACCTGCTGAAATATCAGTCATCCTATTGACTGCAAACTTCTGGTCCTACACATCTCTATCACCTATATTCAACTACTAATACATGCAAGAGCCAAATGCAGGGATTAAAATGATCAATGAGTGCACTACTTCTCCTATGAAGAAATCGCTGGCAGACAAAAAAGCTCTCCCATCTCTCCAGTGAATACAGAGACTTAATGGAGCCTGGAACAAATCTGTGTAATGTTGGAAAGGAAATTACCTATTGATGAATCTGTAACCTATCACTACTGTCAGACCTAGGTAAAGTCAACTGCAGCTCAGATCCTTAAATATCTCCTAAGTGAGCTTATAATATCCATGCTAATAGGAGAAACCAATACATCTGCTGACAACACAGGGGTAATATTGGTAGAATATCTACTCACCAGTGGTTGCATTGTAAATACTTCAACTGATAACTGACTTCCTCTGGGTTTTCATTCACAACCAAATAAGCCCTAGGTAAACAAAGTTGACAATGGAAAAAGAAGCTATGTAACTCTGGTCTTGCCCCCAATTTCCAGTCTCACCTGTCATGAATCCCAACCCTTCACTTGGAAATAACCCCGTCCCTATCAATGGGAAAATGAAGTGTGCTCCAAGAGAAATAAGAGGACTGTCCTCTCCCCAAGACAAGAGTAAGAAGGCCTTGGCTACTCTGGAGAACAAAGTGTGAATATCTAGCCTCACTGTACAGAAAAGAACATGAAAATAATTGAGTTTTATATATTCATTAGCCAATGGTGTTCAGAGATTTCCAATTCCCTCCCTGAGTCTTAAAACGTTGGGTGTCCACTGTCAGAGAAATCAAACTAGAATTTCTCAAATAGGAGAATTCCTGGCTTATGAAACATCCATCCCAGATTCCTGGACTTTCACAACCCTTTCTGCTTTACTTTGTATCTATCCTTTAGTACACTTGCCCTAAATTGTCTTGGTTCCTCCACACAGGTGTCTAATAATATCACTTACCAACACTGAGTTCTATATCTTATTCCACAGGACTTGGATATCACCCAAGATACTGAAGAATGTATTTCATTATGAGGTTGATCAATTCAAGGCTTGTTCCATTTGGAGACATCACAAGCTCCCATCATGCAATTTTAGCCCTTAAAATTCCATGCATCAGAAAGGAGTAGAAGTATATGCCCTCAATCATCATTAGAGCACTTTCATATTTGGTTGTGTCATCCTAAAAGTAACCCTGCTGAGTAAGTCTAAATTACCTGTTCAACAAATGAAACAAACAGAGGTTCAGAAATCTTTAGTAATGTTTAAAATTACATGACTAGAAAAAGACAGCCAGAATTTCCATTTTTTCCACCTGTCTCACAGTTCAAATTCCTTAAGTGTTCCAAAGAGGATTTATCTGGAATGTCACCTTTCATTTTGATAATCAGAGTTCCCAACTTATTGTCCAACTCTCTTCTTCATATAGTTTATTCACACAATTATGATCCCTGTCTAGGTTCTCCTACCATACAGGTACTGATTCTACTATCGAAACATTAGCCTCTAACTCACCTGATGTTCATAGTCCAATATATTGGACACTTACTCATTTCAACATACACCTATTCAGAACATTTTTCATGCCCTTTAGTGTATTTACATCTGTCTCCAATCGCATGCCTTGACCATGATGTGTGGAACAAAGAACATGGAGTAATATTCTGATCTAGGTCTAAATATAGTCTATTTCCTGCAGTACACTCATGAAATTTGTCAGTATACATTTATTTCTTTCTCTATCCTCTACTCGTGCAATTGCATAAAACAATTACCTGAATGACTTTAAGTATATTTCACTTAAAAAAATACAAATGAATCATGAATTCATAAAAACTGCAGGTCCACAATAACATAACCTGACCTCAGACTGCCTGGGTCTAAGTGCCTGGAGTCAAATCCAACAATTACACTTCAAAAAACCAAAGAAATAAGGACTGTGCCTTCAGGTTAAAATTCTCTTCTGTACTCACCAGAATCCAAACAGATCAAACATGCAAGGAAAACAAGACGCTGATGAGGCTTTCACCCTCAATCCAATGTACTAAGAGTTCCTTTCTCAAGGTAGAAAAAGGACCATTTTCATGAAGGACTCTTCTTGTATGCAGTAGATTGCGTTACAGTCCTGTAACCTAGAAGACACATCTTGATTAATTCAGATGACAGTGAAGATACCTTTAATCAAGTCATGCCTTCTTTATCACAATCATTATGCTCAAATTAGAGAAATCATGTAGATGCAATTTAGGAAAACAGACTGTACCCTTTAATTCCTCCTCAAAGTCTCTCCATCAGTCTTCATACCGTTCCCCACAGGTTTTGCAGATTTTGTCCTAGGCAAGGATTCTAGAATAGTCACAGGAAGAACATCTCTACTACTCTTCATTTCTAAGAGGACTTGTCATCAACAACATTCTAAGGATGTGGGCATCAATGTAGTCTATATAAATACTTGTGTTGAAAATATATATTTAAAAAAACATTTTCATTTTGACAAGTTTGCATATATTACTATTAAACATAGGAAATACTATTCCATCTCTCTTCATGTCAAATTTTGTTGATGTTCTGCGGTCACCCCTCAGGCTGAAGTGTGGTTTGCTGGCCTGGCGGGGGAGCAGCCGCGGCAGGCCAAGCCGCTGCCCCCATAATAGGGTGGCTGGTCGGACTCACCGCCACCCCTGAAGGAAGCTCGGCATGGGCGCAGAGTGTCCTCGGGTCTCTCCTTCTTGGCAGCCATGCTTCCGCGGCTGCCCCTCCTGCCAGATGGCGCCAACCAATGGCTTGTGGGGCGGCACCCTTCTTCTTCTTTCTCCCTGCGCAGGCACAGGGTGGAAAATTCCAGTTTGCCCTTTTCCCCTCCCCCGACAGCAGCAACAGCTAGGCGTGGGTGGAGAAATCCAGTCTGCCCTTTTCCCTTCCCCCGACAGCAGCAACAGCCATGCATGGGCGGGAAACTCAAGTCTGCCCTCCACCCCAGCAACAGCAGCCACCAATCCCTTAACCCTGCCCCTTCCCCCAGCAACAGCGACAGCCAAGAGGGTCGGTCCCTCTTGGGACGAGGGGTTGGTCCCACTTGGGACGAGGGGTCAGTCCGGCAGCAGACGAGGGATCGGTCTCACAAGGGGTTGCACGGTTCGGCTGACGGGGTCGCCCGGCGAAGCCGGCGATGAAGGGGTCGCCCGGAGAAGCAGGCGACGAAGGGGTCGCCCGGAGAAGCAGGCGACGAACTGGGGACAAGGGAGGCCAGGCCCTTGTCGGGGGCTCTCAGGACTGGAGGGCGCACGGCAGAAGAACTACCGTGGAGACAAGGTAAACACGCAAGTCCACTTTATTGAGGGAGAGGCAACAGTTTTATAGGGGCTGGGGAAGGCTGATTGGTCGAAGCCATGCCCCGTTCTGATTGGTTGCCGGTGAAAGGTCAGTGGGCGGTACCGGATGGGGGAGGGGTGGTGGTTAGGGATTGGCTGTCGCTGTTGCTGGGGGAAGGGGCAGGGTTTAGGGATTGGTGGCTGCTGTTGCTGGGGTGGAGGGCAGACTTGAGGTTCCCGCCCACACCTGGCTGTTGTTGCTGTCGGGGGAAGGGAAAAGGGTGGGCTGGATTTTTCCGCCCAGGCCTGGCTGTTGCTGCTGTCGGGGGAGGGGAAAAGGGCAGACTGGTTTTTTCCACCCTGTGCCTGCGCAGGGAGAAAGAAGGCATCGTGTGGCGCCATCCGGGAGGAGGGGTGGCCGCGGAAGCATGGCTGCCGAGAAGGGGAGACCCGAGGGCACTCTGCGCCCATGCCGAGCTTCCTTCAGGGGTGGCGGTGAGTTCGACCAGCCACCCTATTATGGGGGCAGCGGCTTGGCCTACCGCGGCCGTTCCCCCGCCAGGCCAGCAAACCACACTTCAGCCCGAGGGGTGACCGCAATGTTCTAAGAACTATAAAACCCTACAACTTCAAAACATTAGAGATTTCCAGAGTAGATTAATCTATTCCATGAATAGAATGTGCAATACTTTTTTATTATTAGATCCATTTCAGGATCATGTATTGCATTAATTAATTTTATTTATTTCTCTCCCATCCCCCCCCCAGTTGTCTGCTGTGTCCATTCGCTGTTTGTTATTTGTCTGCTTGTATTCTTGTCAGTGGCACCAGGAATCTGTGTCTCTTTTTGTTGTGTCATCTTGCTGTGTCAGCTCTCCATGAGTGCAGCCCCACTCCTTGGCAGGCTGTATTTTTATTGCATGGGTGGCTCTTCTTATGGGGTGTACTCCTTGCATATGTACTACCTTACACAGGGGACACCCTGTATGGCACAGCCCTCCTAGTGCACATCAGCACTGTGCATGGGCCAGCTTCATCCACCACATGTGTCAGCAGCCCTGGGTTTGAACCTTGAACTTCCCATGTAGTAGGAGGATGATCTATCATTGAGCTAAATATGCTTCTCATGCGTTGCACTTAACTGTCACTCTCTCTAGTTACTCTTTTTATAAATTGTAGAAGCATGTATGCAACAAACTTTCCAAATCTCAACCATGTTAAATTACACAATTGAGTGAATGGAATTAATCACATAAAAAAAATGTTGTGCTTTCCTCACCAATATTCATTACCAGAACTTTCTAATTGTCTCCAACAAAATCCTACAACGAGTATTCAATATTTTTTAAAACTAAAAGTGTGAAAGTTTTCAGGGGTATCTTGACATAGGGAACAAAAACTATTTCAAAGGTGAAATCAAGCAATATATTTTCATTTTAGGTATGGATACTTGATCCCAAAATAATATTTTCTATTTTCTTTTTAAATTCACAGTTCCAAAATTTAAAAAGTATATTCTGTTTAATCTTAATGCTATGCCTTTTAGGTAATCAATAACATCATTTTCACAGTTTTCTGATATAGTCCTATGAAATTACAGCCTAGTCACTCAACATTCTTGAGGCAAGCGATACTTTCTTTTTGTCAAAATTTTGTCTATGCTGTACGTCAATGCTGAGCTAGGCTTCTCCAAGTGCATGAAGTTATATGAGCAATTTAAATAGGCTGGAACTGAGGGATTTAAGAGCCACATTAGAAGAGATCATTTAAAGGAAAAAATGCAAGGATGTTCTATTTGCCAGCCAAAGGAGTGCTAATGCAAAATTTGCTAACAGCAGAGTCGGGTATTTCCTGATGCAATTACCAAATATGCTGCAATGGTTTTATAAATGGTTAAGGGGTGATTTTTAGAGGAACTCTGAGATAGTTGAGAAAAGGCCTAGATCACTTTGAAGAGAATTTTGGTAGGAATGTGGAGCCTAAAGTTATTTACAATAAGGCCTTAGGAGGAAATAATGAAACTATTATTGGAAACTGGAGGAAAGGTGATCCATGTTTTAGAGTTGCACAGAACTTAGCAAGATTGACTCCTAATATTATTTGGAATGTAGAATTTAAAAATGATAGATTGGACATTTACCCGATGAGATTTCCAAACTAAATGTGGAAAATGCAGCCTGGCTTCTCCCTGCAACTTATAGCAAAATGCTAGATGAAAGAGATAAGCTGATAAATAAATTCTTCAGCACAAAGGAACCAGAAACTGATTCCAGAAATTCCAAGCCTCCAGACAATATGGCCACCTTTGATGAATTAACTTGGAAAATGTAAGCCAGGATTGAACATTCAATTATCAGGGAAAGACTTGTGGAAAGTATTACTGTCTGTTGGCTTGGACCCCTGCTTCCTGCATGCTAAACCAACAGTTTTTCTGAGAGAGCTGTCTAAACAAAACCACTGTCAGCATGAACTAAAAGGGACATGAAGAGGAGATGGAGGCTTTAAGAGGAAAACCATGGAAGGTGAAGTTTGGAATTAAGATATTTCCTTGGGCTGAGAGAGGAATCCTACCAATACTTATGATGAGAGTAAGTTTGCCCTAGCATTTGAAGATGTGTATGTTTCAACCTGCTGTTCAGGGAGAGTTTTGCTACCCCAGGCTACTGAGAGGGTAATGCACATTCCCCAAGGGTTGCAGAAAGTGAGGTCAACACCCTGTTGCTCTGAGGGTTTGGACAGTTTCCCATAGATTAGGGAAGGCCAGGTCACCAACTCACTCTTCTGCAATGGCTGGGCATGTACCCTAGAGATTAGGGAGAATATTTCCACTACCTCACTATGCTAAGCGGGTGGAGACTATACACTAGAGATTGGGGAAAGTGGGGCCATCACCTCAACATTCTTGGAGGGTGAGGCCTGGAGCTCAGTTACCATAAGCTTGATGAGCATGGAAGAAGGCAAATGACTGTTGGGCATGCCTGTGGGAAAGGGTGGTCTCACGAGGCACCCAGGGGAGAAGAAACCATAATTTTACTTTGAAATCTAATGGAGTATGCTCTGCAGGGTTTCAGATATGTTAGGGACCTGTGATGCATGTTTCCCACCCAAATTCTTCTAGGGGTAATTCAAATGTTTATCCCATGTCCCTTTGTATACTGGAAGCTGACAAATTGTTTTGTAAGTTTCAAAGGTATACAGCCAGAGGGTAACTTGCCCCCAAGACAAACTGTATTTCTACAAACTGATTCATTGTGATATGATTTTGTACTTAGCATTTTTACTGATTAAAGATGCACTTTTCAATATTGTAATGTTTCTTGTGAAATTCAGAGGGTAGAGTGTAGCAGTTTGATATTATTTATGAATTCCAAAAAAAAGGGGTATGATTTAAAAGTAACTCCTTCTCTGGGTGTGATCACCTTTGTTTGCATTAGATTCAACTGGCATGTTTTGATTAAATTAAACTACCTGTGAAGATTATGGCTTTGATTCAACCAAATCAGTAGGGTGTGACTCAGGGCTGAATCTCCAGCCCCCTTCCTGGGCTCCTATAAATGGACACTCACTCAAGAAGACACACAGGGAGAGAGAGAGCCTCATATAGTAGATACCAGAGGAGAGAACTTTTTCAGCTTTGATCCTGTAACCCCAGGAAGAGAGATGAGTCATTTGCCTGAGAGTTGACAGCTAACATTTTAAAGAAACCAGAGGAGCTCAGAAGGTCTGGAGAGAAACAAGCCCTATGCCAGCCTCTAACTGACATAGAGGAAGGCTGAACCCTCACAAAGTTTGGCGATCATCTTTGGTATGAAAGTACCTCTTATGGTACCTTAAGGTGGACCCTTTAGGGCCCTTTAACTATATGCTCTTACCCCAGAATATTTTAAAGAGTCAACCGATTTCTAGTATTTTGCATCAGCATCACTTTGGCTGACTAATATAGATGCTTTGAATAAATAATCAAGTACTATTTCATTTTGGGAGAAGGAAAACTCTTAGAAATGCAGCTATACAAAGAATTGCTCTATGAAAACATTCTGAGAAATCTAAGTATAGGCTAATCTATATGATCATTTTCTTTTTATGAAAACTACATGTAGCTTTTGTGCTGGGGAATATTTATAGATATTAATACAAGAGTTTTATATGTATTAACCATATCATGTCATATATGCTATGGAAGTGGATCTCAAATGTCTCTGTATACAGAATTCAAATGGGAGCTTTAAATCTGTTTGGGTTGGACATGCAAATTTAATTGTTCCTTTGTTTGGCATGAGAAATCCTCAGGTGATTTTAACAGGCACCAAGATTGAGAACTACTTCTCTAAGGAGCTGAGACTCTGTGCAGGGAGTCAGGGCTCACTGAGTACAGTTACTGAATCTGCGGCATGAGCATGTCTGAGAGAGTGGCAGAACAGCAGATTCAAAGTCCCCAGCCCAAACTACCAATTCAGGATTTGCATTTTAACAAGATCCCAGAGGATTCATATCCCAGGGGATACACTGAAAAAGCAGCAGCACTGGTTCAGAATTCAATCCAATGTCCCATTTCACCATGCTTAAAACCTGGGAGAAATAGTGCCTTATTCAATTCTCACCAAAGACACTGTCAAGAAAGGTTATCTCAGGAACTCATTCACTTATACTGTAATAATTCAGTCACCCTGATCTTAGTGCTAAATCCCCTGATTTCCCACAGTTTTCCCTTGCTTTTGGTATAGGCTGAAAATAAAGTACTCATCATTTAAAATAATGAATACAGACATACTTGGAATGACAAACAGGAGTCTATTCTGTTTTTCTACATACTCAGCCACACTTTCCAGACATAAGTTTCAAAATATTTATACATGTCTAAGTTTATATTACATGTATTCATTTTTATATTTCCCAATTAATAGAATGGGAAATAGACTCACTTCTTTCTGGCACCCTCAGAGCATATCTCAATCCCAATACTTCTAAAATAATTATAAATAATTTTAATTAAAATAATTCATTTTTGCATCACCATGCAATATTATTTATTGCTAGGTTAAGCAGTGTACAAATTTCTTGTTTACATAATTTTCTTCTTTGCATTATCATTAGCTTCATTTTCTTTGACTCAAACATTTATAACAAAAATCTTCCAAAATACTCTTGAAGTGACTGCTGTGACTCTGTAATATATAGTGAAATTCATCTCACAATCTACTCTGCCAAATTTTTTCCCTTAAAGTGTCTGCTATAAAATAAGGTACACTCAAACTTTGTTCTCCAGATGCCCTGTAGCAGCAAAGAATAGAAATGTTTATTAATCTCTTTTTGCCCCTTACCTTTCCTACTGAATGAGGTAAAGATGTCATTTCCTGTTTTCCTCAAATCCAAAAAAAAGCAATATTTTTAGAAATTCTTACACTTCGAACAGTGTAAATACTATGATTCAATATATTGTTACTATATCCCTTATTAATTAATAAATTCCACTCAAAAGCCATACCAAATTTCCTGACAAAGTTGACAACCATGCTCTAATAAGCATTTAAAAGACAAAGGACTGATACCAATGCCATTGACCTCTCTGCTCTGGTCACCAGCTGGGCACTTCTTGCTCTTCAACCTATGAACCTAAAAGGAAAGCATATGGGCCCCTGTTTTGAAAGGATTATTGATCTGGTCTATCAGGAGGAAGAAGGTGTGCTGTCATTTAACAGAGTCAAGGAAGAATGTGTTTCACATGCACATGATTTACCTAGCACATCTCAATATTCCCCTTCCAGTGTTAATAAACTGACAAGGGCAGCAAACGCACCTGAGAAGGGCATTGTGGCCAGGAACACACCCATCAGACATGATGAGCTGGCACCTGGGAAGCTCCTGAGATTGGCAGAGGTGCTAAATGGGGACAAGGGAAATCTAGAATGGACAAAGTAGGAGATAATGACAATCAGTTGTGGCCCCAAGACCACCTGCAGTAGAGGTGGCTTTAGAGTGTCCATAAGCTTCCTCTTGCAAGATTCCTACAGTAAGCAAAGCCAACTGGAATCCTGAGCAAGTTGCTCCCTGAACACATAGAGATCCAAGTGGCACAGGAATAGGCTGGAGAGACATGGGGATGCTTCACATAGATAGCCCTTAAGAGAAGAACTTCTTGCCAGTTTCTGAGTGTCAAGAAATTAGTCAAAATCTGCTGAGGATGAAATAATATGATGGATGATAAAAGCTTCTGTAATTATTAGATTGATGAAAATGTTATTGTGACCAACACTGATGTCCAGGAATTAAAAGGAATAAAAACCCTAATTGCAAAGGGTAACTATTCTTACCCTATTCGGTGGGATGAGGAGAAACACTGATGAATGGACTTTGCTTTCAACTTGCATTGAAGATGAGAGATCAGCAGCAGAAAATAAAAGTTGAAAATGTTTTGCTTTTTTTTTTTTCAAATTTCTGAATCGCTAATTTAGAACATGAGGACAAATCAGGAGAGGGAGTAGTATAAGTATATAATTTGTAATCATAAAAATTCATGATACCACAGGAAGGAATGGGACACAAACACAAAGAGTTAAAAAAAAAAAACTAAACAACAGCTGGGATAATAGATAATGCCTCACCTCATATGGGGGTGATGCCAGTAGAGAAATACTTTCAAATGTAATGGTCCAGAATATCTAACTCCAAAAGTACCTATTCATTTTTGTAATAAATGTCAGGCAAGCTACTGAATATGAGTGCAACACAAGACTGCAGAGTCGAAGATCATGGCAAAAGTTCAAAATAGTATTTATTAAGCATGGGAAATGGAAATGACCTGCAAGGCCTAAGAGGATTACATAGAATTTTTGAAAAATGCCCCAAATAGCCCAGAAGCCTGATCCAGGGGAGCACTTACTATGCACCTTGGTAAAAGTGTTCACTCCTGCAAACTAAGAACTTTAACTTTGAAGGGCCCATAGCTGTGGTCAAAATAGTTTCTGTAGGTCATAACATGAACAGCTACAGCTTGGAAACCATCAACTTCCCACTTAGGAAGACTTGACAATGTATTGTTTTTGCAGAGAGTGGCAGACATCTAACTTTTTCTGGACACCAAAGGGATTTTAAGTCTGAAGGTGCATAGAGCCCAGGATTAAACAGAATGATCCCTATGGCCAAATGCTCCAGATGTTCATAGAGCTCCAGGATAAATTCAAGTGCTATCAAATATGATGTGTTTATCCCAGGGAAGGCTACCTTCCTTCTATCTTAATTTCCTCATCTGTAAAATAAGAGTAGTATTTACCTAACTTTTTATTCTGAATGATAAAATAAATTGTTATATGTTGAGTGCCCTGAAATACTTTCATTTTTAAGATTTTATTTTTTATTTCTTTCCTCCCCACCTCCCATTGTCTGCTCTGTGTCTGCTTGCATTCTTGTCAGCGGCACTAGGACTCTGTGTCTCTCTCTCATTTTTTAAAGATTTATTTTTTATTTATTTCTCTCCCCTTCCCCCACCCCCACCACCCCTAGTTGTCTGCTCTCTGTGTCCATTTGCTTGTGTTCTTCTGTGATCACTTCTATCCTTATCAGCAGCACCAGGAATCTGTTTTTCTTTTTGTTGCATCATCTTGTTCTGACAGCTCTCCGTGTGTGTGGCACCATTCTTGGGCAGGCTGCACTTTCTTTTGCACTGGGTGGCTCTCCTTACAGGACACACTCCTTGCACGTGGGGCTCCCCTACACAGCATGGCACTCCTTGTGTGCATCAGCACTGCACATGAGCCAGCTCCACATGGGTCAAGGAAGCCCAGGATTTCTACCATGGATCTCCCATGCAGTAGATGGACAGCCTATCCATTGGGCCAAGTCATTTCCCCTGTGTCTCTTTTTGTTGCATCATCTTGCTGCCTCAGTTCTCTGAGTGTGTGGTGCCATGCCTGGGCAGGCTGCGCTTTTTTAACATGGGGTGGTTTTCCTTGTGGGGGCATACTCCTTGTGAGTTGGGCTCCCCTATGTGGGGACACCCCTATGTGGCATGGCACTTCTTGCACGCATTAGCACTGCACGTGGGCCAGCTCACCACACTGGTCAGAAGGCCCTAGGTTTGAACATTGGGTCTCCTCTCTAATAGGCTGATGCTTTATCAGTTGAGCCAAATTCGCTTCCCTGAAATACACTTAATAGTGTTCAATTAGTATGATTATTAAGTAATAATAATAATATATTGTCATTTAGTTATCAGGCCCAGAAGCTCTTTTTGAGTCCAGGGACTGAGTACTCATGCCCTGTCTATGAGAATTATGAAGTCTGATACTACTTTATTATAAAATAATCAAATTTAAAAAATACATATAGGACACAATGAAACCTAGGACATAGTGGAATTCTCAGTAACAACATTTAGCACTTATATAATTCTATATATGTATCTATTAAAAAGAGTAGAATGTCTTGTATTATTACTGGTCATAAAATTAACAGATCAGGGTCCTGATAGAGAAGAAGGAGTTGAAAAGTAACAAAGCAGGCTGATTTACAGGCTACAGTTTTCCATTATAGATTATAAATCCCCAGGTTTCCTTGTGTGGTCACATTGCAGAGGAAAAATGGCAAGAGTGGTGCACAGAGGGCCCAAAGATGAGAAAGTGCATGAGAGATGCCTTTTTGAAATGTTGATTAGCCCAACCCTTTGCTAATGGCCAGGGAGGAGTTTCAGCTGTTTACTCTTTTGATTGCTTATTTCTTCCATCAATCTCCCAGGATGACCCAAAGATAAAGTCCTTGGGGAATATCCAGGGCTTCTCCTATCTTCCAGAGGAAGCCTTCATCAAAGTGGTAGAAACTTGGGGAGGGTCTTGCAGCAGCCATCTTGGGTTATTGATATCCATGTGGACTTCTTGCAAGGTTCCAGATCCATCTATTGATTTCCTATCTTACTAGCCTGCTTCAAGTGCATTGTAACTCCTTCTGGTTTTGTCTGTTTGTTCAGTGCCAGTGTATATTCTAATACCTCTGGATGATAAGATAAATTGATAAATGAAAATTCCTAAAAAAGCTCTATTCAAATGGCCAAAAACTAAGTGCTTATATTAATAAGTATGAATGTTAATAAGATCTTTAAAGTGATGAAAATTGTTGTCTGACTAATGCAATTACAATCTCTTTATAAAAATAAAAGACATTCTTGCCTAAACTGAAATGAATAGTTTATTTTTCTTCACAGAATGATATGTAGGATGTGAAACTAAATTGGATATTGGGAGAACTAAAATGTCAGTACGAGTGCTGACATAAATTTGATAAGTTTGTTCAAGAAAACTGTGTTTTTTCTGCGGATGGGATGGCTAGTTTTCATAAAATCAGAATTGTAGTAATTAGGACAAAACTTGAATGCATATGGCAAGTTGTAGAAGGTACTGTGGTAGAATTAAGTAAGGGTTTGTGTTCTGTGAAGGCAGAATTTGTCTACAAGTAAGGATGCTCTATGTGGTTATGAATAGTTATTACATGAGAAGTTTGTAGAAGCATTTCTTAAACTGAAATATTCAATGGCAAATTACAGAAAGTCATGATTTCTTTTCCTATAATCTATTTTTTAAAATGTTACATTAAAAAAATATAAGAGGTTTCTATATATCCCCCACCACCTCTCACCCCATTCCTCCCATATCAACAACCTCTTTCATCATTGTGGCACATTCATTGATTTGGTGAATACATTTTGGAGCACTGCTGCACCACATGGATAATAGTTTACACTGTAGTTTACACTCTCCCCCAGTCCATTCAGTGAATTATGGCAGGATATATAATGTCTAGCACCTGTCCCTGCAATATCAGTTAGGACAAGGGCAATCCAAGACCTGAAAATGCCCATCACATTTCTTCTTCCCTCTCCCTGCCCTCAGCAACTACTGTGGCCACTTTCTATCATCAATGCTACAATTTCTTCTATTACTAGTCCCAATAGTTCCATAGTAGAATATCAGTAAGTCCACTCTAATCCATATTTTATTCCTCCATCCTGTGGTCCCTGGATTGGTGATGTCCATTCCACCTCTATATTGAGAGGAGTTAGATTCCACATGGATGATGGATGCAATTCTCTGGCTTGTAGTTGTAGGCACTTTCAGTTCCTTGGAGTGGTGGTTGACCATTTTCACCTCCCTGTTAGCTGGCCTGGGTAAGTCCAATGAACTGAGGGTAGGAGTTTCAAGTGTGCTGAGGCTCAGGACCCAGCTGGCATATGGACAGTCAAGAGATTCAAGTCTCCTGAGTATACACCAACCCTAGTGCCAACCACAGGTTCAGTAAAAGTGACAAGAGGAATGTGTAGAAAGTCAAACTCCATCACACTGAGGAACACAAATTCCAAAGTAATGCCAACTTACATAGCACTGAATTCCAGAGCCATCTGCCATGACCATAGAACCAGTGGGTCTCCATAACCCTAAGGAGAACCAGTATCTGTGGTTGTATCAACTTTGGCTCTCTCTGGGACCCTGCTGAGGCATAAATAGGTGCAACCCCTCTGATGACCTCCTGAATCTTTTCTGGAGATTCACAGCCACATAAACTCATTTGTCCTTTCCATTTCACCCTTTTATTTAAGTTCAAAAAGCAGATTTTAACAACTGATATTACCTGTAGGCTGAGATATTCTGCTGGTCTGAGTTGAACCTTTTATTCAAGGTCTTTTTCTAGTTACATCATCAGCTGGTGCTTGGTAGTAATCCCTTTGTGCCAGGGAGGCTCATCCCCAGGAGTCATGTCCCATGCTGGGCGGGGGGGTGGGGGGGAGTTAATGCACTGATGTGCTGAGTTTGGCTTGGAGAGTGGCCACATTTGAGCAAGTTGGAGGCTCTCAGGTGTTAAACTGTTAGGCACCCTCCAGCTCTAGCCCTAGTTCATATTTCAGGCACACAGGCTCATAAGCATAGTCTTCAATATCAAGGGCTCATTTTTGGACCATCCTTCCTTGTTGGTCTTTGCCGGTGCACTTGGGGGATTGTTGCTGTTCCATTGGGGAATATGATAGAGCTCCCCTGGCTAGGAAATGAGCACTCCCTCAGTTGTCCTTTGTAACTGTAACTACTATGAAAATACCCAATGTATATCCAGACATTTTTATGTACCCTATACACAAGTCCTGGAGAACTCCATCCCAACCATGTGCCCCTATCAATAACATCCCACACCAGTGTTCCTCCTCTGCCATAATTGAACCTCTCTGTGGTCCAAAACTTCTTCAAAAATGAAGCCTAATATATTGCCAGATTCAATTAATAGGAAAATGAAACATAGCAATGGGTTTACAGATTAGAAATAGAATACAAACTAAATTTAGAAAAATTAAAATAAAGTAAAAATAAATTGGGGTATTAAAAAGTGAAAAATATTATACAGTTTTGCTTTTGACATTTTGCCTTTCATCACTACAACAGGTGTTGCCCTGTATGTACAGTGACAAAGCAATTTCTTTCATTTTGTTCCTCAGTGTCTACATTTTTTTTTCCTTCTAATTTTTAATCTTGCCTTCACAAAAGCTTTAGATCACAGTAATTCACATATACAATATATGGGACTCCTATATATACAACATCAAACCCTTTTCCCCCTTCCCCAGCAATGATCTTTTTAAATGTTCATGTTATATTTGCTGGAGCTGATGAACATATATTGAAACATAACTTCAAAAATGGTTCCATTTTGGTTTACATTAGGATTTATATTTAAGACTATATAATTTTCTAATTTTTAGTTACCTTAAGTTTTACATTATGGTTTACATTTTACCTATACATTTTTATATCCTATATATAAAAATATATGTCCTATATCCATCATTGCTTGATCTTGTGGAACACTTCCATTCCCCCCCAGTTACCCTGAATCCATCTATTCTAAACCTCTCTCCTCCTTCCCTCAAGGCCCATAGTGACAATCAACCTTCATTACTTGAAGGACAAGATTCAAAGATACTTGCAACAATGCTGAGGGCTTGACAATTTAGACTGCCCTAACCCACTGGGAGCCATCAATTCTCTTGAGAGACACAATTCCCTCTGTTTGAGAACATCAGTTTCCCAGGATGTGGTTACACTTTCACACTCATTGTATGGGTCTCCACCCAATGTCATAATACAGTATGAAAACATGAGCACTCACACACTCCGTAGAAGCCTGCCTCTGTGCCAGACACCCCCCTTAAGAATCTTGAACAGGCAATCTTTCATTATATTTTTTAAGAGTTTTCCCAACATTATAGTTTCAACCACATACTTGAAAATCTTCCATGTTCAAATGTTACCCCAAGCCCTCCCCCAGTTCCTTGAACCATCTGACCAATCCTCCCAACCATAGTCCCCCTCAAGCCCACAGAACCACACCCAAAGTTATCCCTGTGCCCCTATCTTATCCTTTACCTGTACAAATACTTACCTCCAGCTTATCATAGATTTCACCTATGTACACATTAGGCCCCAACCTCCCCCCACCCACAAGTTTCTTTAAGCCTATCATCCAGTCTCTAGCTCTCTGAGACATCTTGGTTTAATTATTTCATATCAGAGAGGTCAGGAAGTATTTGTTCTTCAATGCCTGGTTTGCTTCACTCAAAATAAGGTCCTCAAGATTCTTCCATGTTATCCCATGTGTTTGTATTCCTTCTTATAGCTGAGTAGTATTCCACTGTATGTACATACCACATTTTATTTATACATTCATCTGTTGAAGGGCATTTGAGCTGATTCCAACTTTTGGCAACAGTGAATAATGCTGCTATGAACACTACTGTGCATATATTGGTTTGTGTCCTTGTTTTCATCTGTGTATATACCCAGCAGTGCAACTGCTGGGTCATATGGCAAATCTAGAGCTAGTTTTTTGAGAAATCACCAAACTCTCCTCCACAATGACTGGATCCTTCTCCATTGCCATCAGCAGTGTATGAGTGTTCCCATTCCTCCATATCCTCTCTAGCACTTGTAGTCTTCTGTTTTTTTTGATAGCCACCAGTCTCATGGGAGTAAGAGGGTATCTCATTGTAGTTTTGATTTGCATTTCCATAACAGCTAGTAATTTTGAGCATTTTTTTTTCATATGCTTTTTAGATATTTGTATTCCTTCTTTGGAGAAGTATCTGTCCAAATCTCTTGTGCATTTTTTAAATGGGTTGCTTGACTTTTTATTTGTGAGATATAGGAGTTCTAGAAAGTCATTATTAAACAGAAACCCAATTCATGATTAACCTCATAACAGAAAAACCTGTCAAGTCATTTCAATCTGCATATTAAAGTTGTGATAGGAAAAAAAGATAATTTTGATTCCACTGGGAATCATAGGTTTTCATAAAATAAGGGGAAAGTAGATTTTTCTGCACTGCTTAAATAAAATACCTGTTAATTCATGTAATCATGATAATTTGCTTTGAGACAGTATCCAAAATCATTTAAGGACTTATGTATGTAGGGTGTATAGAATGTGTGACACCGTATTGTTAAGGAAAAAGAGAGTAATTTTGTCCTAAGATACAACTGGTTATCAAGAAAAGTTAAAAAATAAAATAAAAACCTGAATGAATAAAGATAGTGCAGAAGTTTCATGAAAAAGAAATTTTTATAGTTACCACTGGGCAAAATTTACTACGTCTATCTATGAACTTTTAAAAGCTGTAATATCAAATAGTATACTAGTGGTCTGTTTTAGCTAAAATTTTGCAAAAACTTTTTCTCCTGATTACTCAGTAAAGAAAAACTCTTTTTATCAAAACATCTTCATATAGTTTAATCCTATCATTTCCTATGCTGTTAAAAAAAATAATAATAAATCTTATCACTTTTCAAAGAACATAATGTTCAAACCTGTCTTCCCAGAGTAAAGTCCTGAAAAATATATTTGACCTTGGGAAAAAGTAAAATAATAGAATACTTGAGTCCAATTGATATAAGTTGAATGCAAAGTGTTTAAAAGTGTTATGGGGCTGTGGACTTGGCCCAGTAGTTAGGGCATCCATCTACCACATGAGAGGTCCATGGTTCAAACCTTGGGCCTCCTTAATCCATGTGGAGCTGGCCCATGCATAGTGCTGATGGATGCAAGGAGTGCCGTGCCATGCAGGGGTGTCCCCACGTAGAGGAGCACCATGCACAAGGAGTGCGCCCTGTAAGGAGAGCTGCCCAGTGCAAAAGAAAGTGCAGCCTGCCCAGGAATGGTGCTGCACACACAGAGAGTCAACACAAGAAGATGACGCAACAGAAAGAAACACAGATTCCCATGCTGCTGACAACAACAGAAGTGGACAAAGAAGATGCAGCAAATAGACACAGAGAACAGACAACTGGGGTGGGTGGGTGGGAATGGGAGAGAATAAATAAATAAATAAATCTTTAAAACAAAGTAAAATAAAATAAAATAAAATAAAATAAAATTGTTATGGGGAAGCGGACTTGGCCCAATGGATAGGGCATCCACCTACCACGTGGGAGGTCCACGGTTCAAACCCAAGACCTCCTTGACCAGTGTGGAGTTAGCCCACATGCAGTTCTGGTGTGCACAAGGAAGCTGTGTCATGCAGGGGTGTCTCCCACATAGTGGAGCCCCACAGGCAAGGAGTGTGCCCCATAAGGAGAGCTGCCCAGTAGGAAAGAAAGTTCAGCCAGGAGTGGCAGTCACACACACGGAGAGATGATGCAGTAAGATGACAAAACAAGAATAAACAGAGATTCCTGGTGCCACTGACAATACAACAATAGAAGCAGAGACAAAAGAACACACAGTGAAGGGACACAGAGACCAGACAACTGGGGTGAGGGGGGACGGGAGAGAAATAAATCTAAAAATAAAAAATAAAAAAGATAAAAGTGTTATGAAATTAAAAGGGATTCTTTAACCCTCTGTTAATCAAAGTATTATCAGTAAAATGTTCACTTCAAAAGAGTGCATAAAATTCCTGAAAATCTAAAAACTGTTTTGGCATACTTTCTTTTGTGCTTATGGGGCACACTCCTTGTGTGTGGGGCTCCCCTATGTAGGTCACACCCCTGCCTGGCTAAGCATTCCTTGTGTACATCAGCACTGTGCATGGGGCAGCTCCACATGGGTCAAGGAGACCCTGGGTTTGAGCCATGGACCTCCCATGTGGTAGGCAGATGCTCTATCTATTGAGCCAAGTCCACTTCCCTAAATATTTTTTAAATTGGTTGTGTCACAGAAACAACCTCTCCATCTAGAAATCAAGAGACATGCTTTAGCTCATGTTCAACTGATTTGCCCCACCTCCACTAAAGAAGCAGCTCTATGACTGCAGAAAAAGAGTAACCTTTGTGGGCTGTCAGGGTTGGTGCATAACAGTAGATTATCATGAATTAAAGTAACACCACTGCTATCTGTAGCAGTCCTAAATATTCCAAGTATGTTACAAAAATTAATATCCAGTTATGGTACTATCATTGTTTAAGACTTGTTAAAGCTTCCTTTAGTATCTCCTTAGGCAAATCAATCCAGCCTGCATTCACCTTCATGTGAGAAGGCCAACTGTGGATTTTGCAGTGCTTCCACAAAGCTATGTGCAGAGCCCAACCATATGTCCTGGTGGCAAAATTCTGGCTGTGTGAAAAAAAACCCAAAACCAGTAATCTCTTTTTTTTTTCAGAATTAAAAGAAACATCAAAGACAATTGTATCTTAAGAGCATGAGATAGGCAAATATTTAGGACATGCTACAAAGCCCTGACTGTCAAATTCTTAAACAGTGTTTAGTTAAGTAAAACGAAAAACTTTACCTTATGTTTTTAACTGATAAAGTACATTTTCTCATATTAATAAGGTTTATAACAATTTTGGGATCCTGAAAACCCTTCATCCCTCATTTAGCTCAGATATTAAAAACTATATGTGTGTTAATCAGAAAAGGTTGTGCAGGGGGATGAGAACCCAATCCCCAACTGTCCCAGCAGGTGCTTTTAAAACAATAATACAGGCTCAAGCAGTAAAGGGGTGTGTCTTAACTTGCCCTGTGTATTGGATGTAGCCAGGACCAATCTTGGCTTTGGGTGGGGTGTGTGGTAGAGGCAACTTCCTAAACAAATACCACTTGTCACAATTCCTAGAAGAAACCAAAGTGCAAGACAGGAATAACAAACTGTTGTGGGCTGCCCTCTGTGGGGAAGAGAAGTCTGTGGAAGAACATCTGGAAAAACTGCCAGCAGTGAGCGGTAACAGTGTACCACATCCCTGCACCCTCCTCTAACATCTCTCTTGGGACTGTTGAGGCAGATGCCCTCGAGAAGATCCAGAGGCATCCCACTGAGACCCAAAGGCAGCAGAGTGGCTTCACTGAAAAGGCAAACACCATGGATACCAGACCTGGTGGTGCCTAGTCCAGCAGTTCTAACTGCCTATCACTCACCAGCAGCTCAGGAAAATCACCTTTTAGTGTCTATCATTCTAACCCAATGACTGACCATTACATCACTGGATGAGACACAATGGCCAAGCAGAGACGAGACTCCAGGACCATGATGTCAAGTGGATTACATTGTCCCCTCGCTCTCTCAGAAGGGACAAGGTATGCTTTCAGTGCTGCAGACACTGCCACGGGACTCTTGTAACTTTGTATCCAGATTCTTACAGCAAAGGACTAAGTCTAAATTACAAGTTAAATGCCAGACATCCCAAGCCCAAAAGGCCAAGTAATAATACACTGTTGTTATCTGTCCTTCAAACTCTCTAAACTGGGAAAATGTGGTCATTTTGATCACTGTCCTGGTCTATGCAGCATTGCTGACTAGGAATCTTAAATACACGAACAATTTAAAAATCACTCAAAAACACTTCTGCAACCACAGTTAGTAATCTAAAGTCTCCTATGACAGCACTAGGTCCCATCCCTAGCCACCGTTACAGCTACAACTTGCAGAAGCTGCAAGTTTATTATTAACCTGCCCTACCGTGGAAGTGTGACCAGCCATTTACTCAGAAAGAGCCATGTCCCATGACATAGAACAGCCCCCCATCCTGAGCCGATGGGTCCTGACACAGTTCATTTCCTCACAAGAGTAGACAAAGAAGCCACATGACCCCACCAACCCTTCCCACCCTCCCAGAATTCACTGCCCCTTGCCCACCACCCCTAGCCATCCCTACAGGCCCTCAGGTCTTACCTTAGCCCAAACCCACTCCCACTGTCTAAACATGCTCCCGCCTATAGATGTACTGGATAAATTCATGACTACCACTGCCCAAGGCAGGCTGAAGTTTATTCTTCAGACCACCTCCATTGGGAGAGCTTCTCAATAAATCCTTGCCTGCAATCGCTGGTCTCTGCATACCAACTGTCTCACCTCATCATCAAACATGTGCTACCGGAAACCCAGGATCTGGAAAGAGGAGACCCCCGCCACCACACCTTGCAGCCTGGGAAGCAGTGAGCAGTGGCAGCTTGCCCGGGGTTACTCCTTATTCTGATTGTGCAACACTGGGTCCTATCCTCCTTTTCACCGTCTTCTGGAACTCTTCAGAGTGAACCTCAGAGACAGAGCAAACCCCAGAGACACTTGGGATTGTGCTGAGACCCGCAGATTGGTGAGAGAACTGCCCTTGCTGCTGCTGTAGCTCCATCCAACACCAGACTCCCATCATCAGCTGGGGGAGTTAAGGGAATTCTCCTCTGGAGGATCCTGCTCTTTCTCCTGTTGTTTTAGACAACTCCACAGATCCTAGCTAGGTCAGTGATCCTTTTCATTTTCGGGGACCATGGCAGATGCCCGACCTGCATTCCCAGAAGTCCCTCAGGAGTCAGAGATGTCTGGTCCTGGGTGTAGACTTCCTCTGCTAAGGTCTCTGACTAACGTGGGGACGACTGAGGTACTCAGTCAACCCTGGAGAGTCCCTGACCACATCCCAGCTTCCAAAAATGGGAAAACTCCTTCAGCTCCTCTCTATTACTCTACTACAATCTGGCCTCAGTACAAATTAGAACATGAAAGTCAATGGCTGGAACACGGTACCTTTGGCACAGATCCTTAGAGATCTGAAAAAGTTCATCCAGCACAATGCCCAGTGCTTGGAGGTCCTTACGTTCAGGTCTCCCTATTTCTCTGAAACCATCTTTCTCTCTGTCCCTTGTGTTTCTCTTACCAAACCCTATTGCTCCATCAGAAACTTCCATCTCCCTCTCACTCACCTCTCAAATCTCCTGAAAAATCTCTACATTGATCTGGCAAGCCAAGTTCTTCCTATACACCCTCCATGTGCGCCTCCAACTTTGCCTCCATCCTCATCCTAATCACCACTTTCTGCCCATCAGCCCTCTGCTGCACCCTCTTCTGCCGCTCCATTCTCCCATCCTCATACTAGTTCATGATGACTACATCTTCTCTGCTCCCTACTGTCTGCCTCCACCTCTGTTAAGCACAAAGGTTAATCCCTCTTCCCCTCTGAATTCTACACAAATACCAACACTCCTCTCAGAAAAACAAAGTTAAAATACACATTCCCTTCTCACTCTACATACATTATGTCATAACAACTTCTTCTACCAGTCCCGTGGGAAAAAGCTGCATTTGGGCTGCAGCCACTGCGTTTACCGATTCCCTACACACACAGAGCCCTCCCTGATGCACTCCTGGCACTGACGCAGTTTTCACAGCCTTCCTCCTGGAAATATCAGGCAGGCTCCAGAGATTTAGACAGCGTAGCTCACTGCTGAACCTTCATAATAGAAGGTATGAAAAAGGCAGCCCTCACAACAGTAAATTATGACAAAACCAAAGAAATTTCCCCCAAATTGGATTAAAACCCTGCTGCCTTTATGAATATATTAAATGAATCACTCCTCAAATATACTAAGTTTGACCCAGATTCTGAATCCAGATGACTACACTCACATAGCTACTTTATCACTAAGACATACTCAGATATCAGGAAAAAAAGAAACAGCAGAAATTACAGGCAGCCCCTCAAACCCCTCAGAAAGACCTAATTAAAGCAGCCTTCAAGGTCTTTAACAATAGAGAGGAGGAAGCCAAATTAGAAAAGCACAAACGAGATCAAGCTGAAGCCTCCCTCCTTGCTGCTGCCCTCAGAGTCAATTTCCAAAAACCCCATCCGTCTTCTTCCCTGTGGCCACCACCTGGACCCTGTGTTGGGTTGTGGGAAGGAAGGACACTGGGCTCATGCATGCCCCCATCTAAGACCAAACCGGGCTTGCCTGGTGTGCTGCCTTAGAGACCACTGGAAGTCAGATTGTCCCAAAAACCCAGCTTCTGGAAAGTCCCTCCAACATGCCTTACAGGCCTAGATCATCTTCCCTTCCTACCTACCCAAAATAAAAACAGAAGACTGAAGGGTCCCGGGTTTGGAGAGGCCCCTCATCTCCACCAGTAAGTGGGAACCGAGGGTTATCATCAAGGTTGGAAGTAAGCTGAGCTCCTTTTTAACTGACACAGGGGCCACGTACTTGGTCATTTCAGAACATTCAGGATATTTAACATCGTCTTCAACCTCTACTGTGGGAGCTGAGGGTATTCCTTCCTCTCCCTTGATTATGCGCTCCCTCCCGTGCACTACAGAAAATCTCACATTCTCACACCAATTCCTAGTTACACCATATCATGCCCCTCCCCACTCAGGAGGAGATATTCTATCCAAATGTCACTCCTCTAGCTCCTTTTCACTACCCTCCCCCCAAGCTAGCTCCCTTCTATTTTGTCCCCAGCCCCAGCCTTAACTTCTACTTTCCCTCCTAAAGACATCCCTTTTATCTTACAACAGAAAGTAAACACCAAGTCTGGAACACTGACTCTCCCTCTATAGCCTCACACCTCTCCCCTGTAAGAATCACCCTAAAAGACAGCCTTCCTTTCATCAACATTCCCCAATATACTCTCTCCTTCAGTGCCAAGTGTGTACCTAAACCTATCATTGACAAACTGTGCCACAGTGCTGTTACACACACTAACTCTCCATTCAATACACCTATCTTAGCTGCTGAAAAACTTAATGGCAGTTATTGTCTAGTCCAAGACATAAGAGATGCCAACCAAGCAACCCAGCCTATAGTCCCCTTAGTCCCCAACCCCTAAAGCCTCCTTTCACATATTCCTCCCCAAACTACACATTACACAGTAATAGACCTCAAAGATGCCTTTTTCACAATTCCTCTAGATGGAAACTCTCAAAACATTTTTGCTTTTACATGGCTCTCATATTTTTCTTCATCTTTAATGCTATACTAATACCCCGAATAACCCCACTGATAATTTTTCTCCTTCTCATGTGTGGTTCTTATCTCCTACAGCTTCTCACCTGATTCATCCACCAAGTTGTTCAAACCACCCAAGAATATGTAAATGAAATTTTCCTATTACAAGAACAGTCAATAACCACCTCATAATGTAAAACCCACCAGCTACACAAGAAGAGAATCCCTAACGCCCCCTAACAGCAGAAAGGAGCCAGAATGAGTCAATACCCCCTTTCCTCCATTCATGACTGCCTCTGCCAGAGGTGGGCTGAAGTTTATTCTTCAGACATCCTCTGTTGTGAAAGCTTCCCAATACATCTTAGTCAGTAATTGCCCTTTCTTTCTGCCCAGTATTCCCATTACTTAGGTCCTTCATCATATACATGTAATGTAAGAGTTAGGAATGTTAGAGTTACAAGGTTTTCAATGATTAACAGATCATAAGGCTGTGACTCCACTCCTATTCACTGAGCAAAGCTGTTTACCACAGAGGACAGCTCAATGGAAATGGAGCCAATAAGGGCCCATCCTTTCCAGGGCCTTGCATTCCAAGAATACCCTGCCTCTTAGCCCACTACCCCAAACCCTGCATGAGAATAATTCACTTTTACAGCCTCTTATTAACAAGAGGCTATACTCAGAGTCTAACACCCTCTCCTCGAACTAATGCTTTCCTGCCTATTGATGTACCGTATAAATTCACATCTGCACCTTCCATGAGTGAGCTTAAGCCTCATCATCAGATCCCTCCACTGGGAGAGCTTCCCAATAAACTCCTGCCTGCCTGCAATCCTCAGTCTCCATGTCCCAGTGAGTGCCATTTTTTCTCTAACATAGACAACAGTATAGTGTTATTGGTCACAATTTCACAGAAGCAACCAAATCTTCTCAATTGCATTATTGTAATGAACTTTCACCAGAACTTTCACTTTTATAAATCAGTAATAAATCAACTGGGCAGTTTTCAGTGTTTTGTCATCAATGGACAATTTTAATTCTGAAGCTTCACAGAAAACACGTGCACTCAGCTACAGGCCAGAACGCATTACATTAAACAAAAGAGACTGTCTCAGAAACCCATGGAAAGGAATATGTCAGGTACTGTGGGGCACAGCTTTCTAAGGACATTGCTTAAATAACTTTGGAAAAAACACCACTAGGCTGAGTCAAGACTCCAGAATTCTAGTGAAGAAGCCAATGGGTTCAGGATATTGAGAGGAACAAGGTCTAATTTTACTTAAAAGAATAAGTCACATACAAAGATAACAAGAGAATACTAAAATTTGGAAGAGAGAAGTACCATGTCATGTACAAGAGAGCCCGAATAAGATTAAATGCCAGTTTCTCATCAGAAACATTGGAGAGAAGAAGGCAGTGGGAAGATATATTTATAGAGTACTGAAAGAAAGTCATTAGAACCAAAAATTTTTATATCCAGAGAAGCTCTCTTTCAAAAGTGAGGGGTGATTAAGGCATCCTCAGATAAACAAAAGCTGAGTGTTCCTCAACCTATTGCCAGATTTTATTTAGGTTCTTGGCTATGCTGCAGAAATGCATTTCAAGAGCAGGCTGGGTGAATTAGGCCAGTAATTTATTCAGGTAGGGAGGGAAGTGAAATGGGAGGAAATAACAGCAGGGGTCCCAGGTAGAGAGGAAGGGGCTGAAAAGTGATAAAGAGGGCTGAATTGTGGGCTATAATTTCCCATTATAAGTTATAAATGCCCAGGTTTTACTTACATTGTGATTCAGGTATGGGAGTAGCAGCTGCATTCCAGGTCCAGAGGCAAGAGAGCACACTAGAGCATGCTCAGGCCCCATGCCTGCCTGCCTTTTGACCTGTTAATTATCCCACCCCTTTGTTAATGGCAAGGAAGGAGTTCCAGCTGTTGACTGATTCGATTGCTTATTTCCTCCATCCATCTCCCAAGAAGGCCAAATGATAAAGTCCTTGAGGAATACCTGGGGCTTCTCCTGGCTTCTGGAGGAAACTTTCTTCTGAGTGGCAGAATCTCGGGAAGAGCCTTCCAGCAGCCATCTTGGGGTTGCTGATATCCACATGGACTTCTTGTCAGGTTCCAGATCCATCTATTGATTTCCTATCTTACTAGCCTGGTTCAACCCCTGGATCTGACCCACAGGCAAAACTAGAGGGTGTTCATCAGATGGGAAAAAAAGATCAAAGGAGCATTAAAAAAATAAAGATCTCCAGTAAAGGTAATTACCCGGGTAATTATAAATGTCAGTACTATTTCATTGTACTTTTTGGTCATAACTCCACATACAGAATATACCATGCAAATAAATGCTTTAAAATAATGATAAATATATGGTTTGGAACTCAAAACAAATCCAGATATAATCTGTGACAACAACTTCATAAAGAGGGGAGGATGGAGGAGTACCTGAACATAGTTGGTGGATGATATTCAAGTTAGGTAGGTATCAAATCTAAAGATACTGTTACAGATTTACATGTTAAATTAACCCCAATGGTAATCACAAAGAAAATATAAAAAAACTATGCAAAACAGGAAATGAGAAGTAATTCAAATTGGTTTACTACAAAAGATCAACTTAATACAAAAGGAGGCAATAAAGAATGAAATGACAAAATCTGAAGTGGCCTGTATCTGTTATTGAAGATCATGCTGAACAATTCTAATGCCTTAAAAATGCCCTACATTCCATCTATTCATTCTTTCCTACCCTTCCCTTCAGCACCTATGGTAAATTCTAAGTTTCAAATTTTGAAGAATAAGATTCATAGTTCCTGCAATAATATTGATGGCTTGACACACTGTCTGTTTTTATTAGGCACTGCCTATGTTCTCAAGGAATTCCTGTCCCTTTAACTGAGAACAAAGCAGGATGCCCAGGATGGAAGTTTCCATTTTCTTAATTATTGTATGGGTCTCCACATACTATTACACACTATGACAAAATGAACACTTACATATTCCATAGAAGTCTGCCCCAGGTGTGTCATGTGCCATGTACCCTATACCCAACATCCTACACCAGTAACCCTTCCCTGCCTTATCTGCCAAAAGAACATTGCCAACAATGCAGTTTTAACCACAGACCTGCAAATCCCCAGAATCCACTTGCTCCTTCCCCTGACCGTCCCGTTTCCACAGACAGTCCAACCCTGCCCCAACTCCACTATTCCTCAGACCAGCACCACTGAACCCAATCACATCACTGTACCACTGTCACCATCATCTACTGCACAGCTACACCCTTCCAACTTATAAGATTTTGCCCATGTGGGCATTGGTTCAAAACCCCCTACTCCCTTTCATCAAACCTATAAAAGTGTACAATCCAAAATGTAAACCATAATGTAAACAATTGACCATAATTAATAGCAATTTTCAATGTTTGCACATTAATTTCAACAAATATCTCATCTGCATATAAAAGGTTATTAATAGGGGAGAGGAGAAATGGGGAATGTTGATGGGTATTTTGGAATCACCTGCTTTCCCTATGTGACTTTTCTGTATCCTAAAGCTTCTTTGAAGGAAAAATTTAAAAAAAAGTAAACACTGGGGGAATATATGGAAGAAAATGTCACTTTAAACACAAGACAATAGATATTACACTGATGAAAGAAAAATATCAAAAAAAATTTTATTATTTAATTATTTTTTGTATTTTATTGGTTATTTTTAAACTTTTAATTATTTCATTTTCTTATTAAATTATGTGGTTGTTTTCTTGGCTTCATTTTTGGAGAGGTAGTTTTAGGTTCACAGAATGGTCACAACAGTGGTGGGGAGGATCACTAGTATGGGGTGTCAGTGATGGGTATACATGGGAAGGGTTCAACTGTGGCATGCCTCTAAGGCATATATGTTCAAGTGTTCATGTGGCATTGTCTTGGTGGGTGGAGATACACACACTAACTGAAAGAATATTGAATTCCCATCCTGTAGAGTTCTGCTACATTCTCTAATATAACAGCAAGAATCCTCCAAGTACAAGGGCAGCACCTAGTGAATGAAGACAGATCATCATGCCAGGTCCTTGATATTGATGACTCTACTTATGCACCTTTTCTTTTGAAATTGAAACTTAGCCAGATATTAGAGGTTGCCTAAGAATTACCTCCTGAAAGCCTCCTTGTTACTCACATGTGGTCTGTCTCTAACCCAGAAATGCTCTACTTGCCCCCACTGTGGGGCTTGACTCCCAAGGTTGGGCTCCCTCGCACTGAGGGATTATTACTAAGCACCAACTAGCAATGCAGATGGAAAAAGAGCGTGACCAAAAAGGGGAAACAGTACATGCAAATGAGTATTAACCGCTAAGAGATTTCAAAGTGAGTTCGGAGGACATTCCAGAGTAACAGCAGGATCTCACTGACTGCCACAGTAAACAAATGCTTCAAATAGTGGGGCTCCTGAGGCTCTAGAGACACCCATAAACTATAAGCTCAGGAATTCAGAACCCTGTCAGAATTACTTTGGAATTTAAGCTCCCCAGTGTAATGGAGTTGGACTCATTTGTGGTTTCCCTACACACAGGCCCTACCTTTCATTAGTAGTCTAGTTAGTATTATACTTTATAGGTGTATGTCAAGAGACTTGAATCTTTGGTTCATCCATGTGCCAGGTAAGCCCTGGATCTCAGAATTGCAATGCCTACTCTCCAGTTCATTGGACTCACCCAGGACAACTAACAAGGAGATGATGATGGACAATGCCCATCCCAAGGAACAGAGATTGTCTGCAGCTGCAAGCAAGGTAGTTTCATCCATCTGCCCCATAGGATCTAAGACCCCACTAAATTATAAGCAGAAAGGGCATCATCTTCTCAAAGTGTTCAAGCCTGGGTAATCAACAATGGACTAAAGTAGACTAACTATCATCATTGTATAGACTTATTCTTCTTCTAGCAATGGAAGAACTTCTATCAGTAATATAAAGGCAGTGGCCAACAGATGTTCTCAGGGATGGGAGAGGGAAGATTAGGTGTAATATGGGGACATTGTTGAGATATTGGATTTGTCTTGCCTGACACTGCAGTGAAAGTTATAGACCATTGTGTATTTTGTCAAAACTTATAAAATTGAGTGGAACAAAGTGTAAACTGTAGTCCATGGTTAATAGCAATGCTTTAATATGTGTTCATTGATTGAAACAAATATACCATACGAATGAAGTATGTTGTTAATGTGGGAAAGTGGGAGGGGATGGGAGGAGGGTATATGGAAATCCCTTATATTTTTCATATAACATTTATGTATCTAAAGAATCTTTAAAAATAAAAAAATTAATTAAAAGAAAAATAAATTGAAGTAAAAAAAAGTATGACTGAAAAACCAAATGGCAAAATGGCAGAAATCCTGCATTGCCTGCAGTTTTATTTAAAGTAAATGGCTTATAAACTCAGCACATAAATGCATTAACTTCCCCACAGCATGGGCATGACTCCTGGGGATAAGCCTCCCTGGCACAGAGGGATTACTACCAAGCACCAGCTGATGATGTAACTAGAAAGAAGATCTTGAATAAAAGGGTTAACTCAGACCAGCAAAATATCTCAGCTTACATGTAATATCAGGTGTTAAAATCTGCTTTTTGAGCTTGAATAAAAGGGTGAAATGGAAAGGACAAATGAGTTCATATGGTTATGAGACTCCAAAAATTGTCAGGAGGTCATCTGAGGGGTTGCACTTAGGCATGCCTCAGCAGGGTCCCAGAGACAGCCAAAGTAGATACAACCCCAGGTACTGGTTCTCAGGGTTACAGAGACCCACAGGCTCTATGGTCATGGCAGATGGCTCTAGGGTTCAGTGTCATGTCAGTTGGCCCTACTTTGAAGTTTGTGTTCCTGAGTGTGATGGAGTTGGACTTAGATGTGACCTTCCTACACATGCCTGTTCTGTCACTTTTACTGGGCCTGTGGTTGGTGCTGGGGTTAGTGTATACTCAGGAGACCTGAATCTCTGGACTGTCCATGTGACAGTCACGGCCTGAGTGTCAGCAGACTTGCAGCTTCTACTGTCTGGTTTATTGGACTTACCCAGGCCAGCTAACAGGAAGGTAAAGAAGGTCAACCACCACACCAGGGAGCCTAGAGTGCCTACAACTGCAAGCAGGAGAACTTCATCCATCGTCCATGTGGAATCTAAGCACCCATCTCAATATAGAGGTTGAGTGGACATAACCATCCCAGGGTCCACAGGATTTAGGAATAGAGGATGGATTAGACTGGACTTACTGATATTCTACTATGGAACTATTGTGACTAGTAATGGAAGAAATTGTAACATTGATGTGGAGAAAGGAGCCACAGTAGCTGTTGAGGGCAGGGAGAGGGAAGAAGAAATATGATGTGGGGGCATTTTCAGGACTTGGAGTTGTCCTGGGTGATACTGTAGGGACAGATGCTGGACATTGTATGTCCTGCCATGGCCCACTGGGTGGACTGGGGGAGAGTGTAAACTACAATGTGAACCATTATCCATGTGGTGCAGCAGTGCTCCAAAATGTATTCATCAAATGCAATGAATGTCCCATGATGATGAAAGAGGGTGTTGATGTGGGAGGAGTACAATGAGGGGGGTCAGGATATATGGGGATCTCTTATATTTTTTGAATGTAACATTGTTTTAAAAAAAAGAGAAAAAAATAAAAAAATTGAAAATAAATTAAATGGCTTCAATATTCCAGTCAAAAGGCAGAAATCAGAAAAATATATTAAAAAGCATGACAACTATATTCTGCTAACAAGAGACCCACATTAATTCAAAGACATGAGGAGGTTAAATGTGAAAAAATGGACACTATTCCATGAATATAGTAACCAAAACAGAGTGAGAATGATTAAATTATCATCAAACAAAACAAAGTCAAATACTTTTTAGAAGGAACAAAGAAAGACCCTATATATTGTAAAAAAGAATCAATTATAAAAATATATGTACATAATCTTGAGGCACATAATATATGATGCAAACATTCACAGATTTGATGGGAGAAATAGGCAGATCTGTATTAATATTAGTAGATTTCAACATACCACTTTCAATATTGGCTAGCATTTTCAAAATGAAGGCCCAAAAGGAAATGGAGGACTGGAATGAATCTATGTACCAACTATAGGACCTAGCAGACCTATATAGATGTTTATAATAGAAAGAGAGTATGTATGTGCAAGAAATATGTAACATATCTGTTTGAAAGCAATAGAGTACAAATTCTTCTCAAGTGCACAAGGATTACATCCCAGATTAGGCTTTGTGATATATCACAAAACAAGTCTCAATAAATTTTGAAAGATCAAAATCATATGAAATACCATATCTAACCACAATGAAATACCATTAAACTTCAGTAACTAGAGAACTGGAAAATTCACAAGTATGGGGGAGTTAAGCAATACACTCTTAAAGACCCAATGGGGGAAGTGGGCTTGGCCCAATGGATAGGGTGTCTAGCTACTACATGGGAGGTCTGCAGTTCAAAACCCAGGCCTCCTTGACCCAGGTGGAGCTGGCCCACGTGCAGCAGTGACGCACACAAGGAGTGCCGTGCCACGCAGGGTTGCCCCCTGCAGGGGAGCCCCACACGCAGGAGTGTGCCCTGTAAGGAGAGCTGCCCAGTGCAAAAGAAAGTTCAGCCTGTGCAAGAATGGTGCTCCACACATGGAGAGCTGACACAGCAAGACGACGCAACAAAAAGAAACAGATTCCTGTGCAACTGACAACAGAAGCAGACAAAGAAGAACACACAGCAAAATGGACACAGAGAACAGACAACTGGGGGGTAATGGGAGAGAAATAAAAAAATGAATCTTAAAAAAAAAAGACGTAATGAATCAAAGAAGTCACGAGGAAATATGGAAATATCTAGAGAGGAATGAAAATGAAAACACACAAAATGTCCAAACTTACGACAAATATTAGATAGACTGACAAAAAAGAAGAGGATGCAAATAATAAAAATCATTTGCATTGAAAAGGGGGAATATTACTGCTGAACTTACAGAAATAAAAAGGATAATAAGAGCATATTAAAATCACTGCAGAAGAAGGAGGCATCTGCCTACCACATGGGAGGTACATGGTTCAAATCCTGGGCCTCCTTGACCTGTGTGGAGCTGGCCCACATGCAATGCTGATGTGCACACGGAGTGCTGGGCCCTGCAGGGGTGTCTCCCATTTAGGGGAGTCCCACGCACAAGGAGTGTGCCACATAAGGAGAACTGCCCAGCATGAAAGAAAGTGTAGACTGTCCAAGAATGATGCCGCACACACAGAGAGCTGACACAAAAAGATGATGCAAGAAAAAGAAACACAGATTCCTGGTGCTGCTGATAAGGATAGAAGTGGTCACAGAAGAGCACACAGTGAATGGACACAGAGAGCAGACAATGGGGGGGAGGGGAGAGAAATAAATACATATTCTTTTATAAAATCACTTTAGGATAACAAAATAACATATGAAATGGAAAAATCCCCAGAAACTCAAACATTAATTTAAATGACTCAAGAAGAAATAGACAATCTCAAAAGACAAAGAACAGGTAAGAATTACCTCAGTTACCAAAAATCTCCCAATGCAAAGATTTAATATCCATGATATATAAACAGATCTTACAACTCATTAATACAATGACAAATGATCCAATTAAAAATGGGCAAGACTAAAACAGACATTTTTCTAAGAGGAAACAAACAGAAAAAATAAAAGAAAAAATGTTCAACATCACGAGCTATTATGGAAATGCAAATCAAAACTATAATGTGATAGTATTTCATGCGTATTCGAACGGCCACTGTTAAAAAAAAAACAGAAAATTACAAGTGTTAGAGAGGATGTGGAAAATAGAAACACTCATTCACTTTTGTTGGGATTGTAATATGGTGCAACTGCTGTGGAAGACTGGTGGTTCCTAAGGAAGTTAAATATAGATCTATAGGATCTGTCAATTTCATTGCTAGGTATAGACTCAGAAGAGCTGAAAGCAGGATTTAAATAGACATTTACACACCAATGTTCATAATGACATTATTCACAATTGCCCAAAGATAAAGCAACCCCATTATCTATCAGCAGAAGAATAAATCAACAAAATGCCATATATGCATGTGATGGAATATTATTCAGCTGTAAGAAATTCTCGATCCATGTGACATGATGATTACTGGGGACATTAGGTTGAGTGAAACAAAGACAGATGTGGAAGGACAAATATTATATAATCTCACTAATAGGAATTAAATATCATGAAGTTAATAGCTAGAATGTAGGTCACCAGAAGATAGACTGAGGTTTAAATGTGCAGGATTTATAATATGGCTGATTGTTAATGTTTGAAAATGGAGAGGTGATGATAGCACATTATAGTGATTATAATTCACAGTCTTAACATGTGGGTGTGACTGTGGCTGAAAGGGAAAGTTTAGGTTTCCCTTTCCACTAGAAGGAAAGCTAGAAGATGAAGCATGAGACTGTATACGCAAAGTGAATCCTATGGGTAGATAACATGTGATCACTAGTATAAATATAAGTTTATTCTTCCCTGAATCAGAACAACTGTATGTTAATATCAAAAGATGTTAAAAAATAGGGTGGTCATTGGGTGGAAATACACCTAAAGCAAACTATGGACTGTAGAGAACAGCAAAAATATATTAATATTTTCCCATCAATGGTTAAAAAATAAATGAAGCTAAGTGAAAGAAATCAGACACAAAGTACTACATATCATTAGACTCTACTTGTACAAAATGTGAATATAAATAAGCTTATAGAGATGAAATTAGATTAATAGTTACATATGGTGGGGAAGGCAGAGGAATTGAGTGGTGACTCCTAAGGGGTAGGGTTTTTTTTTTTTTTTTTGAGTAATGAAAATGCTCTAAAATTGACTACAGAGATAAATGCACAATGCTGGGATTATACAAAAAGCCATGTATGTACACTTTAGTTGGACTGGATAGTACGTGAATTTATCTTAATAATCTTGCTTAAAGAAAAAAAACAAAAAACTTCCCAATGGAGTAAAGTCAAAGACAGTAAGGCGGGGAAACGTACTTGGCCCAGGGGTTAGGGCATCCGTGTACCACATGGGAGGCCCGTGGTTCAAACCCCAAGCCTCCTTGACCTGTGTGGAGCTGGTCCATGTGCAGTGCAGGGGTGTCCCCCGCGTAGGGAAGCCCCACGCACAAGGAGTGCACCCATAAGGAGAGCCGCCCAGTGTGAAAGAAAGTGCAGCCTGCCCAGGAATGGCACCACCCACACTTCCCATGCTGCTGACAACAACAGAAGCAGATAAAGAAACGAGATGCAGCAAATAGACACAGAGAACAGACAACCGAGGGGGGGGGGATTAAAAAATAAATATATCTTAAAAAAAAAAAGACAGTAAGGCTTCACTCATGATTTATGTCAAATTTCTCAAGAAGATATACACATAGCCAACAGCACATGAAAAGATACACAACATCACTGGTTATCAGAGAAATGCAGATCAAAACCACAATGAGATACCAATTAACATCCCCTGATTTTGTTAGTTAAAAAAAAAAAAGTAAATGTTGGTGAAGATACACAGAAATAGGAATCCTAATGTTACTAGAGACATTGTAAAATGGTGCAGACACTGTGGAAACCAGTTTGGCAGTTCCACAAAAAGTTGAAAATAGAATTACAGATGACCCAGCAATCCTACTTCTTGGTGTATACTCAAAACAACTGAATGCAGAAACTCAGATAGTTATTGGTAAACCAATATTTACAGCAGCATTGTTCAGAGTAGACAAATGGTGGAAGCAACACAAGTGTCCACTAGCAGATGAATCAATAAACAAAAAGTGGCATACACACATTGGAATAATATTCAGTCATAAAAGTGGAGGATGGCATGATGTATACTACAACATGCATGAACCCAGAAGACATAATGTTTTGGAAAATAATCCAGACACAAAATGACAAACATTGTCTAATCTTTGTTTATATGAAATAATGAGAAGGACATTTCATAGAGGCAGGTAGATTTTATGTTATCAAAGTCTGGAGAGGAGAGAGAGGTGGTACTGTTTAATGGGTACAGAGTTTCTGTTTGAGGTAATGAACAATTTGGGCTACTGGATACTGGTGATTAGCACAACACCATGAACATAATTCAGCTCACTGAATTGTCCCCTTGAAAGTGCTGAAATGGGAAATTATGAGTAGTATAAATGGAAGCACAAGTACAAGTTTAAAAAAAGAGAAATATTAGTATCTTACACTCATGAGAATGGCTATGAAAAATAAATAAATATCGGCAAAGATGGAGAAAATCAGAGAGCCCTGTACATTGCTGATGAGAATAAAAAATGATGCAATACACACCGTGGAAAACAGTTTGGAGGAAACAAAATTGTCACATGACCTGGCATATACCCAAAAGAAGGGAAGAGCAGGAACTCAAACAGATAGTTTTGTACACCACTGTTCACAGCAGCATTTTCATTATAGCCAAAAGACAGAAGGAACCCAAGTATCCATTCACAGGTAAGTGGATAAAAAATATGATACATACATACAATGGAATATTACTCAGTTGTAAAAAGAATGTAGTCCTAATACACGCTACAACATGAATGCACTAGAAGACATCACACTGAGTTAAATGTCAGATACAGAGACATACTGCATAAGCTCACTCATTTGAAACAAATGGAATAGGCAAGTTCAGAGACAGATTACCTGGTGTAGTACGGAGGGGCAAGAAGAGTTAACACAGAATGGATACAAGGTTTCTGTTTAGGGTGATAGGAAAGTTCTGGTAATGGATGGTGGTGACCTTAGCACAGGGTCAGTGTAATTAATCACGCTGAATAGTATGCGTGGGATTGGTTGAGATATTTACGTGTACGTTGTATATGTTTCCAAAATTTAAGAAAAGAGCAACTAAAGTCATGGACAATTCACTACAATATATGATCCTAAATGAGATCTAATAATGGAGGAAAAAAGACTCATAGACATTATTGGGACATATTAAAAAATTGGAATAGAGACTTATAGCAATATTAAACATTTTAAATTTAACAGTCATAAGGTAGATACATTAGTGAAGATTCTAGTTCATAGGAAATGTATATGGAACATTGTGTTCAAGGAGCAAGGTGTATCTACCTACCCTTAAATGCATAGGAGAGGGGGAGGGAGAATGAAGGAAGAAGAAAGGAACTGCAAATGTGGCAAAATATTAAAAATGGCGGATTTGGGTATGAGAAGCAGGAATGTATATAGGTATTCTTTATTTCTGCAATCATCCTATAACTTAGAAATTATTTTGATAATGTTAAAAACAGAGAAAAAAAGAAATGAGAAGGGAATTAGAATGGTCCACTACAAAGTTTCAATGAAAAACATTAACCAAAACTACATGTAAAATACAAGTGTCAATATTAATTCTTTTCTTGTACTTTGACATGCCATGGCAGTCCCTGCTATTTAGTTAATACTTTTTAAGTAATCACTTCAATGAAGCAGAGTTTGGCATATGTAAACAATGATACAACCATTTATGGCCTGTAAGAGACCCACTTTATTTTTTTTTAGGAGGTACTGGGAATTGAACATGGGACCTCGTACATGGGAAGCAGGTGCTCAAACAATAAGCCATGCCCACTCCCCAAGACAAATTTTATTTTTTTAACATACTTTTCTTTTTAAAAGATACATAGACCACACAAAATGTTACATTAAAAAACATAGGAGGTTCCTACATGCCCCACTCCCCACATCCCCTACTCCTCCCACATGAACAACTTCTATCATTAGTGTGGTATATTCATTTCATTTGTGAATACATTTTGGAGCAATGCTAGGCACCATAGATTTTAGTTTACATTGTAGTTTACACTCTCTCCCAGTCCATTCATGGGTTATGTCAGGATAATGTCCTGCTTTGTCCCAGTAGTATCATTCAAGATGACTTCAAATCCTGAAAAGTTCCCATATTGATGTGGGCTATGGGTGGAAGGCTCTTTGTCTCTTCAGAGATGACCCAAGCTGTTTGACTTGTGGGTGTGGAACAGTAAGAGGCTGCAGTCCTGCCCTTAGGGACAATGTCAACGGCTCCAGTCCCAGGAAACAGTTTTAACAATGCAAGAGCTATAAACTTTAAGTATTTAGGGGAAATTGAAAAACCAAATATGCTAAAAGCTTATCTAGAATATCTGGAGTCCATGCTAAAAGCTTACCTAAGATGTGGAAGATATATATGCTAATTGAAGCCTATTGAGAACTGAAACAAAGGGACCATTTGGCCTTTCCTCTCTGTATAAAAGACGTTTGAAAATCTTGTTCAGGGCTCGGGATTCAAATGGAAAGCTCCCAAGTCTGGCCGGCCATCAATAAACCATTTTTCCTTCTCAAAATCATTCCTGAGTCCTGGCCTCTCTAAACTCAAATTCTACAACATTTTTGGTGACTCTGGTGGGACAACAAATGGAGGCCAGAGACGGTAGCATTTTGCTGCCCCTTCCAAATCCCCGAGGAAGCCAGGAGGACTCGGGTGAACCTCAAATCTGGGCACCCCTGGATTAAATTTAATCCAGAAAAGATGTGGGCTCCACCAGAATTTTCCCGACAAAAATCGAGGGCAATGGAAGGTCTGAAGAGAAACATTCTGGGAATGAAAAAGAACTCTAACATGGAAGAAGGTAAGACTCCCTGGGTGAGCAGAGTCTGGAAAGCCCTAGCTTTAATTGCTAGGAAGGGGAGGCTGATCACCTCCCAAGAGAACCCTAGTAGCCCCAGAAGATTGGGGGGAAGTCGTTCTCCTAGGCTTGGGAAAAGGAGAAAAATTGGGGAAAAGCCCTGGTGTTTTGGGTTTGTCTAACTGCATGTTAGAATCTGGTACTAGTCTTATATCCACTAAAAGAGTGGAGGCTTGATTTTAATAGGAAGGGCTGTTTATAGATTCAAGTCCTAACCTCCTGGAAATTGGTCTGGATTAAAAAAACAAACAAACAAACTTGGTTACAGAAAAATGGATCAGCTTTTCTAGTGGAGCTTGGTCTGGGTGTAAAGTTAAACAGTGGAAAAGTCTAGCTGAAATATTTTGTTATGGTGCTAATTTGTGAATGAATTCACTTTATACCAAATGTTAAGTGTTCTGAGGTTTGTGATGGCTGTGGGGGCAGCCATGGTGAAAATAAATATATAAACTTGTGGGTCAGATTAGTGACCTTTGTGCTTCTGTCTGTGTCAGCTCAATACTAGTGTTGGAGTTGTGTCTTTATGTAAAGTAGAATTACAGCTGAGCTGGAGCCCTCCCTTGCCATTGGCAAGGGGGTGAAATGATTCTGGGGCAAAAGCTGAGGAGTCTGGATGTTTGCAGAGTCTAGACGTTTGTGCATGCTCTGCTGTCTTGTCTCTGGTCTGGCCCTTTGCCAGGGCTTGGAGGCCATCTGTGTCCATGCCACGCACCCAAGTTTGTTGGGGATGTCCCAGTCAGGGTGGCTGGGTCCCTGGGAGAGTTGCCAAATTTGAGTAGGTTTTGTCTGCCCATTTTGGCTGAAAAGGGGGGAGCGGCTTGCTCCTTTCCAGTGAGTCCACCCTTCTATTCATAAGCGGCATTCCTGTTTATTGTGCACCTGACTGCCTGGAAGGGGGAAAGTGAAGGGGGTGAAAAGCAGAATCAGAATAAATGCAGTAAAGTTCCCTCCTTAGGGTGTCAAAGCCAAAATATGTTTGCATTCTGCCCAGGTTCTTAGAAGGTATTGTAGTAACTTTAAGTAAGAGAATGTGTTCCGTGAAGGTCAAATTTGTCTTAAAGGTATAAATAATTATAAAGTTTTTACAAACCATTGTTTAAATTAAGGTATTTAAATGGCTAATTGCAGAAAGTCATTATTAAACAAACTGAATTGATAATAATAATAATAATAAAAGGTAATTTTATAACAAATTTATTTGGCAGCCAGCCTCCCCTGCCAACTTGCTTTCAAAGAAACTGTTTCTGGTATTACATGCTAAGTATTTAAAGTGAAGAAAAGTTCATTATTTTAACAAGCTTTTTAGTATTAATGGCAATTATATGTTGTAAGAAGTTTGTCTGGTAACTTAGTATGTGGGATATATGGAATGTGAATTTATTGTTAAGGAAACAGAAGATGACTTTGTCGTTAAAATCATTTATAAATGCATTTATGTTATAAAACAGTGGAAAGGTAATAACTGAAATTATAGCTGGGTGAATTTAGCCTCAAATTATTATTTAAGTATAAACTCTAAACTTTACCTTTCCTTAGTTTATGGTTACTTCAAGGCTAACCTCACCCCTTGCCTTTGCCTATGGTTATTTCATAATAGCTTCTGCCCCTATAGGCCAGAGAAGAGCTGGGACATTACTGTCTCCTGTCCTGGTATTAGTAACTCTTTCTCTCATGAATTCAAGTGTAAATGAAATAAATTGCTGCCTGATGGAATACGGTTAAATGACCACTGGAATTTTATTATCTCCAAAATCAAAAGAGGGATGGAGGGGGTGAAGTCTCCTGCCTGGATGGTCAGTGTCCCTAAGAGTGGCAATTCATGAGAGAAACATGTCTCCCTGAGTCTTCAAATAGCCTCAGTAAATATATAAGATTAATCTTGTTGTTTATCCAAAATTCTGCTAATTTCAAAGTAAAATATAAAGTTCTAAAACAAAATGGTGCTAAAGCATTGAGAACATTTTGGTTATTACAATCCATTAAGAAGGAAAATTCTTGTGGTAAACTGCATGGTCATAGAGCAAGTTAAGGAAAGTTTCAGGAGTCTTTGAAATGTTTGCAGTCACACTTGTTTTGTAAAGATTAGAAGTTTAAAGTAATTAAAGTTATGTTTTTGTCTCAGACTATTTATATCTGCCTATTTGCTCAAATTGTTGAGGTTAAATATGCAGTTATATAAGTAATATGTATTTCTGGACCCCTAATTAATTAAGCTTAACAGTATATAAAATAATGCAAATTATAAGTAATATCAATGAGTTGTGTTTGTGTCTAACTCTTTGTGTCTGCCCATTTTAAAAAAATGCTCAGTGTATGTCTTCATACATCAGGATAATATCAAATTAACAAATAAAAATTCTTAAAAGAGCTCTATTCAAATTGTTAAAAATTAAATATGCAGTTATATTTGTAAATATTCTTAAAGCCCAAATTAAACCAAGCAGGATGAAAAAGTCATAGAAATCTGATTATAGAAACAATTGGGAAAGGGCCTCCTTTTTGCAAGAGCTTTAAAGGCAAGACTAGGTGTGGCAGATTAAACCTATCTACTAGGCTAGGGAATTAAGAATCAGTTTGCCCTGTAATTTCCCAGTTTAAACCTTTTGTCAGCCATAAAATAAAAAAACAAAAACAAAAACAAAAACAAAGATTAGGTTAATTTTCAGGTAAGGAAAAAATTGTTGATTGGTGTAATCTGGTGGCCTGCTGCCTCAGTCTCCCACTCCCAGGTTGGACAGCAGTGGAGGAGACCAGTTTAGGCCAGTCCTATGGGCAGTGGAAGGATGCCCAGGAAGGACTAAGTTGATGCCATTTCAGCACTAAATTCTATTCCTTATTTGGCAAAGGGGAGCAGGTAAAAACTAAAATGGTTGGAATGTGATAGAGGAAGCAGTTAAATCACAAACTTTTGCGTGGGAAGGTTAGATCTCAGATAAGCTGTAACTTCTGAGTATCCAATCTATGGAAAAACAGAGGAAGAGCTTGCATGCTAGGCTTAGGGGTATAAACTGTGTCATTTTTCTTTGTTCGGGGCTCTGCGTACCTTCTTGCAAGATTGAGAATAAATTCTTCTCCACAATCTGGTGAGCCTTATTTTCTTTCAGAAGATTTCTTTCCAACAAAATAAAGGTAATTAGTGGCTCTATTAACAAATTTCAGTAAATAAAGGGAAGTCCATAAAAACTATGGAGAGATCTTTCCTGGGTTATGATAAAAATAAATAAATAAATAAATAATTGTGTAATGTGTTTTAAAACCTGGTAGTCAGTATGCTTTTAAATTATTAATTTTCATAACTTAAAGAAAAGAAGTTTTTAGCTTCCTGTAAGGGAAAAAGAGAACATTCCTTGCATAAACTATTATGGTTTCAATTTTACTTAACTTGAGTGTAATCTCCCATAGTTAATTTATAAACTAAATTAACATTATATGTACAAAATCTTTACAGTAATGAAAATTGTAAGTTCACATTGGTGAAATTAGGCTAAAGGAAAAAGATTGTAGATATGCTCTCTTAAATAAAGTGTAAATTTCTTTCATTGGTAATTGTAATTTAGTAAATTTATTTAAACATGAGGTGGCTAGTCAATGTGGTTATAGTCAATTATAAAGAGTTTGTAAAACATCTTCCAAACTGAAAATGTTTAAATAGTTCTAGTTGTAGAAGTCATTGTTAACTAAAAAACTTAAATTGGTGTTGGTAGCAGAAATAACTTCGTGATAATAAAACCTGTCTGAAGGCCACTGCAAAGTACACATTTAAGTAAATGGTAATAAAAAGTTGTCTTGATTCTATTGGAAATATTCTGTTTTCATTTTTATTACTAAAGTACCTACTGTTTTCTTCATAGTAAAATTGTGTAAGTAAACAGTCATTTGATATATGTGTTGCATTAAGTTGTTTAAAATATATATAAAAACAAGGAATAAACTTTAACATCGTCAAACTCTTGTGCATTCAAACCAGGCCTTGAATACATTACAGGTGGCCTCTCCATGTGAGTTATTGGCTAGGCTGGTCACTGACCCCTCAATTAAAATATGTGCTATATCAGTCTCTGGTTCTGCTCCTGAAGTTGATGGAAACTATATTGCAGTTTCAAGCTCCTGCAGCAGCCAATAATGACTCGGTACAGCCAAGTGTACAATGGATATCGCCTCCAGACTGGCACTGTTACATGGTGCCAGAGAGCACTATGCACCAGGCTAGTAGAATACTGGAAAATCTAAGATGAAGGATGCTTCAACTTGCTCACTGCATTGAAGAACATGCTAAGTGGAGCCATGATACCAGGATACTGTAAGTGAAACTTAAACACAATTGGCATTATGGCCTGCTCTCATGGAGAGATAACATGTAAGGTATTACAAACCTGAAACTCAAAACTAATAATTGCAACTCTGAATCCTTATGCATTAAGTAATACATTAGTTAATATTAAGTGCTGCACTTTTATCCTGTACTAAATATATGCCTAATAATTGTAATGTTATCTTTTCTATTTTGGATCAAGTGCAGAAGTATATTAGACATGTTAAATTCCTGGTAAAATCATTTTCTAAACAGTTAATAACATGTCTATAGAATAAGGTGGCAGTCTCAGCCAGTCTCTGTCAACTTCTATATTCTACTGTACTCTGCTGTGTAGCAAAGATGAGGCTTGCTTGCTGATGTTGAGTCACCTACTGAACAAGTCAAAATTGCTAGAAATTGTACAATTAAAACCAAGGTGTAAAAAAAACCTTTATTCTGTAGTTCTAATCACTCCACAGGTGAAAACCAAGAGAATTTCCAACTTAGTGTTCTAATCCTGAGTGAAGCCAGTTGCCCAAGGAATGCCAGTTGACCAGGAGCATCTGACAGAGCGAATGAGTGCCAATCATTGAACAGCTTGGAATGTGTCTTCAGACAAAGCTAAGTGTCTGTTGCAATTTTTCTCTAAAGATAAATAACTTAAAAAAAAAAAGAATATATATGCTGTTCCCACCAGCTTTTAAGAAGGAGTGCCATCTTTATAGGCACCTAACCTTGTCTACCTCTGTAATCCAATGTCGTCTTTTAAAAACAGGTATTCCAAATTTTTAATTAAGTTTGTTTCTTTCAGAATGAACATCTTATTAACCATATGAAAACTTCATCCAACTTTGTACAGAATGCCAGATCCCTCTTCCTCCAGTTAGAAGAAATTAAAAAGAGTTTTACACCTTATTAGGCAATGACTACAACCCATGGCCAGCAGGAAGCAGTTACATAAAAGAGATCGTCTCCCTTCAGCACCCCTTTTAAATTAAAGGTGTAAACTCTTTAAGAGTAAAATAAAAGTAACAGATGGATCTGGAACCTGACTGGAAATCCATGTGAGTGCCAGTGGCAGCAGAATAACTGCAGGAGGCCCCTGCCTAAGATTCTGCTGTCCAGAATGAAAAGTTCTAAACTAATAAAAACAGTCCTGGATGCTGTTCTAAAGACTGATAAATAATCAATCAAAACAACAAACAGCCATCCACCTCAGAGCTCCAACAATAATTATGCCAAAGCTTAGCAAGTTAAACTTTGGCAAAAGGGGGGAATGATGTGGGCTATGGGTGGAAGGCTCTTTGTCTCTTCAGAGATAACCCAAGCTGTTTGACTTGTGGGTGTGGAATGGTAAGAGGCTGCAGTCCTGCCCTTAGGGACAATGTCAACGGCTCCAGTCCCAGGAAACAGTTTTAACAATGCAAGGGCTATAAACTTTAAGTATTTAGGGGAAATTGAAAAACCAAATATGCTAAAAGCTTATCTAGAATATCTGGAGTCCATGCTAAAAGCTTACCTAAGATGTGGAAGATATATATGCTAGTTGAAGCCTATTGAGAACTGAAACAAAGGGACCATTTGGCCTTTCCTCTCTGTATAAAAGACGTTTGAAAATCTTGTTCAGGGCTCAGGATTCAAACAGAAAGCTCCTGAGTCCGGCCGGCCATCAATAAACCATTTTTCCTTCTCAAAATCATTCCTGAGTCCTGGCCTCTCTATATTCAAATTCTACAACAATATCACAACTCCTTTAACCTCGCCCTGCATTCAGCAACTCCAGCGGCCAGTTTCCACATCAATGATGCAATTTAGTCCATTACTAGAGTCTCAATAATTTTATAGTAAAATACAGTAAGTCTTACTCTAATCTATATTTTATTCCTCCATCCTGAGAACCTTGGAATGGTGATGCCCACTCCACCTCTCAATTGAGAGGGGGCTTTGATCCCACATGGCTGGTGCATGGGACTCATGCCCACAGCGGTAGATTCTCTTGGTTCCTTGGTGTGGTGGTTCTCCATCCTCACTTCCCTATCAGCTGACCTGGGTATATCCAATTAATTGGAGAGGAGGTGTTGCAACACCTCTGAATCTCAGGACCGAGCTTGCACATGGACAGCCCAAATATTCAAGTCTCCTGGACATACACCAACTCCAGCACCAACCAGAGTTTCAATACAAGGGACAAAAGAGGCTACAAAAGTCAAATCTGAAGCCAATTTCATCACACTCAGGAGTACAAATTCCAAAGATGGGAACACAGGAAGGAACTGAAATCTGGATCCATCTGCCATGACCATAGGACCTCGGTGTTCTGTAGTCCTCAGAAGCACCACTATCTGGGCTTGTATCTACTTTGGCTGTCTCTGAGACCCTGCTGAGATGTGCATAAGCATGACCCCTCTGATGCCTCCCAACTCACTTTGAAGTCTTTTAAGCATATGAAATCATTTGTCTTTATCATTTCCCCCTTTTATTCAAGGTCTTTTTCTAGTTGCATCACAAGCCATGCTTGCTAGTAATCCCTCAGTGCCAGGGAGGCTCATCCCCGTAAGTCATGTCCCAGCATGACTTTGGCTGAATCCCAGAATGAGTTTGGCTGAGTTTGGCTTAGAGAGTGGCCATATTTGAGCAACATGGAGGCTCTCAGGAGGTAACTCTTAGGCACTCTGCAAAACCAGGCCAAGTTGAAATTACAAGCACAATAGGCTCATTAAGTATAGTCATCAGTATCAAGGGCTCATCATTGGATCATCCTTCTTCACTAGTCATTGCCCTTGCACTTGGTTGCTGTTCCATTGGGGAATGTGACAGAGCTCACAGGAAGGGAATCCATCACTCCTTCGGTTGTGTGAATCTCTACCCACTGTGTCAATACCCAACAAACATCTGAACATATCTATATACTGTATAAGCATGCCCAGGTGAACTCCCTTCTATATATCTCCCATCAATGACACCCCACAACAATGCTTCAGCCTTGCCATAGTTGTATACTGCTGTGATCCAAAACTTCTTTAAAAATTAAGCCTAATATATTGCAAAATTCAAGAATAGAAAAATAATGACAGGTTTAAATCTAGAAATAAAATATATAATTTATAAAAACTAAAGTAAAAAACCACTGAAGTATACCTGCCCCCCATACCCACTTTAGAACCAAAGGCTCAGAGAGGTTGAAAGTGAGAAAGTTGGCAGCAATACTGAAATATGGCATGCAGATAATAACTAAAAGAAAGTTAGGCTCACTTGAGTAATAGACAAAATTTAAAAAAACATGTCTACAAAAGATGAAGCATTTACTAGTCATAAAAGGGTAAATATATCAAGAACACATAATAATTATAAACATATATACATGGAAAAACAGCACACTTAACTATAGAGAGGAAAAAATTACATATTTAAAGTGAGAAATAGATCTATCATAATAGTTGGAGAATTTAATTTTCCACTTTCACAAATGGATAGAAAAACTAGACAGACAATCATTAAGGATAGAGATGACTTGAACAACTCTAAAAGCCAACTAGATCCCCCAGAATATACTCTTCTCAAGTTCACATGGAACACTTCTAGAATAGACCATAAATACCCCACAACATATATAAAAACACTGAAATATTAAGTATCTTCTCTTACCAAAGTAGAATGAAATTAGAAATAAAAAATAAATGGTAAATTAGAAAGTTTCACAAGTTTGTGGAAAATGAACAGCACACATAATTCTATGGTTCACAGATGGAATTATGAGAGGAATTAGACACTTTGAGATAAACAAATAAATACACAACATATCAAATCTTAAAAGATGCATTGAAAACATTAAAAGAAATTTATAGCAAAGAACAACTTTATTTAGAAAGAATAACCATCTCAAATCAATAACATAATTTTATATCTTAAGTAAATACACAAAGAAGAGCAAACTAAATCCAAAGCTGGAAACAAAGATTAGAGCAGAGATGAATGAAACAATAGAAAAACAATAGAAGCAACACAACTAAAAGTTCTGTGAAAAGATCAAATAAGAAAATTCTTTGGGTAGATGGGTTAAGAATAAAGAAAAGAACAATCTTGTCACTACAGTGAGTAATCAAAGTGATGACATTTCCAAAATGGGTTTTAAAAGTACACTATAAGCAATTGTGCCCGAACAGATACCTTTGACAACATGGACCCATGCCTAGAAATGCACCTTACCTTCTTTATAATATTTGCTCTTAAAAATTCACTGCTCTGAAAAAGTTACTTTTGGGGCATATTTTTAAAAATATACTTTAGGTAATCATGTATTGTAGTTTTAAAACAATCATTTTTATGTTACCCTTTTTCTTTCCATCTGGCAATTCCACAACATTCTTAAGGGAGGATGTTGGGTATATGGACCATGACCTAAACCTTCTTTGAAGACGTAATGGAAAAAAAAAGACACCGAAGAAGAAATGTAAGAAATTACCACTGTACATACAGGACAACAGTTATTACATTGATGAAAGGGAAAATGTTAAAAATAAATTATTTCTAATATTTTTCATATTAAAACCCAATTATTTTTTAGTTTTAGATTTAGTTTTGCTAAATTATTATACGTTTTATTTCTTATGCTTAAGCCTATCATTACTACCTCATTTTCCTGTTAATCTAATTGGCAATACAGTTGGTTTCATTTTTGAAGGAGTTTTGGATCACAGAAGGGTTACAACAACTATGGCAATGGAGGAACACTGGTGTGGGTTGTCAGTGATGGGAGATAAATGACAGGAAGTTCACCTGGGCATACATATAAGGTATATAAATATGTTCAAATGTTCATGGGGCATTGCCACAGTGGGTAGAGATGCACACAACTGAAAGAATACTGAACTCCCATCCTGGGGAGTTCTGCCACATTCTCTAATGGAGCTGTAACAATCCCCCAAACAGAGGGCCAATGACCACTGTAAAAGGATGGTCCCTTTCAAACTGAAAGTAGAGAAAGAGAAAATTAAGGAATCTGAAAAAGACTCATCATTATTTCAAATATTATTACACCCCTCCCACTTGGTAGGTGCCACTGCAGCCACCAGTAAGGAACTGGGAGAGGATGGTGGCTTGTGAGGCTGGTCGGGTTGGGTTTAGGTCTCCTTGCAGTTCTCAGAAATCAAGCTGGTGGCAAGTGTGGGAGGAGAAGTAGCAGCAGAGGCAGAGGCTCTGGTGCATCACTCTCCTCTCCCTTACCTTGGACTGGGGAGGACCAGATGACCCAGGTGGCTGGAGGGGAGTATGCTGCCCAGAATGGGAATTCTCTACACCAGGATAAAGAGGCTGTTCAATGACCAGGAGCACAAAGTTATCATTGCTGGACTGGATAATGCAGAGAAAACTACCATCCTTTATCAATTTTCTGTGAATGAAACTGGGCATACTTCCCCAACAAAAGGAAGTGTAGGAAGCAATGTAGAAGACACAGTTCATTAGAACCTAAAAAAAAAGCTGGTGTGCTGATTTTTGCTAATAAACAAGATGTTAAAGAATGTATGACTATAGCAGAAATCTTCCAGTTTTTGAAACTAACTTCTATTAAGGGTCACTAATGATATAGCTAAGCATGCTGTGCTGTTACTGGCTAGGGATTGTGCCACGGACCTGAATGGATGATGTCAGGATTTAAGATTAGATCATCTCTGTTGACCTCTTCTCATAGACTTTACCTGAAGGCTGCAAAAATTAAGGTTTACATATATTTATAATAAACTTATTGAAATTTTTTTGATACAAAAACAAGGATGAAATCTTACCTTCCAATTTGATTTCTCCTTAATTCCTTTTAAAATAAGGTCTTAAAGCTGTGACTGACATTTTTCTCACAATGAATCCTCTCAGGACGCTGGGTAGCCTGTGGTAAGCACAAAGAGACATGAAGACCATTAACTTGAAGAACTTTACTATCAGTAAAACCTCCCTAATTGCATGTTCTCTTCTTATTCTAAGTCAAAATACAAATCAGCACAAATACTCCATTTCCAATATTTTAAAAGTGTGATGTTTCTTGTGAAAAGTATTTTTCATAAGGTTGTATATGTATTGTGTATATATCTCAAGTTCAAGTTAATGGCTTTGATTTATGTTCTAAACAAAAGTGATTAAGGAGCACAAGAATTAGTAATATCCTTAGTTGTAACCATATACTGGCATTGCATTAAGGGCCATTGTGTACTTTTTCCCTTAGGCTCTTGGTGTTATACTAATCAACCCACAAATCACTGAGCTGCTCTAAAAAAAAAAAGAAAGAAAGAAAGAAAAAAAGGATAACATCTTGACATTGTGTTAATATTTTATTGTTGGTCAAATCACATGAAAATGTACCACAACTGAACAAGACATACATCGGCGGTCACCCCTCCGGCTGAAGTGTGGTTTGCTGGCCTGGCGGGGGAGCAGCCGCGGCAGGCCAAGCCGCTGCCCCCATAATAGGGTGGCTGGTCGGACTCACCGCCACCCCTGAAGGGAGCTCGGCATGGGCGCAGAGTGCCCTCGGGTCTCCCCTTCTCGGCAGCCATGCTTCCGCAGCCGCCCCTCCTCCCAGATAGTGCCACATGATGCCTTCTTTCTCCCTGCACAGGCGCAGGGCGGAAAATTCCAGTCTGCCCTTTTCCCCTCCCCCGACAGCAGCAACAGCCAAGGGTGGGCGGAAAAATCCAGTCTGCACTTTCCCCTTCCCCGACAGCAGCAACAGCCAGGCGTGGGCGGAAAAATCCAGTCTGCCCTTTTCCCTTCCCCCGACAGCAGCAACAGCCAGGCGTGGGTGGGAAACTCAAGTCTGCCCTCCACCCCAGCAACAGCAGCCACCAATCCCTAAACCCTGCCCCTTCCCCCAGCAACAGCAACAGCCAATCCCTAACCACCACCCCTCCCCCATCCAGTACCGCCCACTGACCTTTCACCAGCAACCAATCAGAACAGGGCGTGGCTTTGACCAATCAGCCTTCCCCAGCCCCTATAAAACTGTTGCCTCTCCCTCAGTAAAGTGGACTTGTGTGTTTACCTTGTCTCTGCGGTAGTTCTTCTGCCGTGCACCCTCCAGTCCTGAGAGCCCCCGACAAGGGCCTGGCCTCCCTTGTCCCCAGTTCGTCGCCTGCTTCTCTGGGTGACCCCTTCATCGCTTGCTTCTCCGGGCGACCCCTTCATCGCCGGCTTCACCGGGCGACCCCGTCAGCTGAACCGCGCAACCCCTTGTGAGACGGATCCCTCGTCTGCTGCTGGACCGACCCCTCGTCCCAGGTGGGATGGACCCCTCATCCCAAGCGGGACCAACCCCTCGTCCAGAGCTGGACCGACCCCTCGTCCGCAGCCAGACCCCACCTCTACCAACCGAGCAAGCCACCACATACATCAGATTCCTGGCTTAAGTTTTACCACAGTGTAGAATTACACAGCAAATAGTTATCAGATCACTCCTTGCACAGTTCTGTATGTCACCTATATTACTGAATGACTGAATAAATAAAATAAAGTCACTCATTATTTGTGATTTAAATTACCAAGTATTTTTTTAACATTAATTGAAAACTGTTGTGTGAAACCTGTCTATTCAAGAAGTAACAGAATTATCTGAGTGCAGTTCAAGTAAATTTGAGATGAAAAGTGAAATACATTTTCCAAGCAACAACAGTAATTTCATTTACAAAATGGAGCACACTGAGATTTAAAAATTTCCATTAGTTGTCTGTATCTTGTTCTACCACATTAATACACTTTTTGGCAATTTAAAAAACACAAATATTGTTACAGATACATGCCTACAAAAGATAGGCATGTACAAAATGAGATTGTAGTCCCACTGATTTCACCTTTCAATGGAAATATACAAAATTAAAGTCAGATTTTGTATTTTCTACAGGAGAAATTTACCTTCACTCAATACATATGGCTTACAAAACAACGGTTTATGACACAGCTTTTAATAAATTGATAATTCAAGTCCTGAACATATTTCAACTTACATACTTTTCAGCAGTATGCAATAGTAGGTATTGAAAATCACAATCGGGTTGAAGTTCAAAAACTGATTTCTGTTGATGCATAAATTGTACTTAGTGCAAATTATTACAACTTGAAGGTGAGGTATCTTGTAAAATCTACATAACAAACAACTAACCAACTTAAAGGGTACAATCCTGTTGGAAACTGAGGCACAGTGGCCTCTCAAGGAGAGATGTGCTGTCTCCAGGCTCCAGCGGTCTCCATGACTATGCTTGCAACCTGAGGAATGCAGTGATTGGGAGTTCCCAGCAAATGGGCTGAAGCTGTTAAAGGCTGAAGGAAAACATGAGCTCATACCTTTTGTAATGTATAGATCACTTAAACTTTGTACCTTGAGATAAGTTTTTTTTCTAAAATTCCTTAGACTGTAGGTAATGCTGATAGTTAATAGGAGTTGCTCCTTAATGTCACGTAAGCTATGTTTCTACTAGGTCTGTGATTACTGGCATGTAGGCTCTCATGGTCCTGCTTGTAGACACATACACTGTGGTATATAAAGAGCCCCTTGTAATCAATAAAGTTGTCTGATGAGTCTCTACTTGCAGATCCCCTGATCCCAGCTCTCTCATTCTTTTTTTCTCTCTCATTCTTTCTCGTTTCCTTCCCCCTTTTCTCTTTCTTTCATTCTTTCATTCCCAGTACCCTTCAGGTCCATCGACTCCAACAAATGGTGCCCAATCATGCGGCCCGAAGTAGTCACTGTAGCAGAGATTCTTCCATGGTCGTATCGGGAACGTGGAAACAGGAAACCTTCCTGAAAGGCTGAGACGTCCAATGTAGGGTGACCCGGGTCAGAAAATAAAGGTAAGAATTTTAATCGATTTTGTTTCTGCTAGCATTATGGTATGGGAAATCAAATGGGACATCTGGAAGAATATTCACAGGTAATGAAAAGTCTTTTAAAAACTGTCAGAGTCACAGTGAAAACTGCAGATTTAAAGAATCTTTTAAATCTCCTAAACAGTGGAAATATTCGGTAATGAGGGTGCTATATAGAGCATATCAAAAAGGGAGAAACTATACTATTATCTGTATGGGCTTTGTGCCAGTTGCTGCCACCTTAGATCATTTACAGTCTGAAAAAGGACAGAAAGATGAAATTAGTGTATTTTCTAGGCCTGTAAGTAAATTTGAAATAAAAGAAAGTAAACTGAAACAAGAACAGGAACTTGAGGCAAATGGGGAACCATCAGGTTTTTCCCCTCATCCTGATATTAACCCATTCATCAACAAAAGCTCAGTGAAGTGTCTTAATGAAATACCTTCTGTGTATCCAGTATAGCCCTCTGCACCTGCTGAATTGCCTTCTATTACTAAGCCTAAGTTTTGGAAATGTTTTCAGATGTTGCAGATGCTTTGCCTTATGTTAAACAATTATCTGCTTTCCCCATAACATTACATGCTATTAATACCAGATACAAATAATCTGCAAGGGGTGTTGAGTTTCATCCTGAGCCAAAACCTTTTAAACTATTGAAAGATTTAAAACTGGTAAAAAATACTAAATAAAGTCCTTGTTAGTGAAATCAGGCTTGGAAGAAAACTCTGTTAAAATGTTAGCTAAGATAAGGAAACTATTCTGGCAGCAACTCTGCAAACCCCCTGCTGCCTACGTGACAATGTAGCTGTGGGCTACTGAGGGTTAATATAGTTAAGCCACTGGCAAAAGAGAAAAATGTGGCAACGTTTGTGTTTTGTTTTGTTTCCACGCTATTTCTGATTGGGCTTATTTAACCAAGATAATAAAATTAGTACCAAATTTTTATCAAGGCCTAAAAGGAATTTTCAGTTTTCAATCAATAGTTTTCTCCAGAACTTCAAGTCTCAGTATAGTCTTACAGAGTAATGATCCAAAAATGTGTGTTAATGGTCTGTCTAAACTGCAAAATAAGAACTTAACTACATTTATGCTGCTCAAATTATCTTAACTGGTTGCTGATAACTAATAATGTTTCCAAGCACAAACTTGCATATTACAGGCAACATGGATTCCAGAAGAAATCTTAAAAAGTACAATCTAAAATGTGATATATAACAGAGGACTTAAAAGCAGCTATACCAAGAAAGTAAGAATTGTGAGTTTATTGTAAATAAATTGTATGTTTCTGTTAATGTGTTGTAATTGTTTTGTGTTTGTCTGTCTGTTCAATGTCAGTGTATATTGTGATACCTCTGGATGGTAAATATAAATTAATAAAAATTTTAAAATGAGCTCTATTCAAATGGCCAAAAATTAAATAAGCACTTATATTAATACTTATGTTTTTTATATTAATGCATAAATTTTTAAATGTTAATAAGATATCTACAATGCTAAAAATTGTAAGTCTTGATTAACAAAATTAACTATAAGTCTTCATTAAAAAGTTATTCTTGCCTAGATTGAAATGAATACTTTTCTTCACAGGATAAAATTCATTTAAGTTTTACTTAAATGAATATTAAAGAAACTTAAATGAATATTAAACTTAAATGAATATTAAAGAAAGTTAAAAGTTTGTAGGAATGCTGACTGAAATTTAATAAGTTTTTTTCTAAAAGATGTGTTTTGTCCTATAATAGGATGGCTAATTTTTCATAAACTCTTGGTTTGCATGTGCAAGTTGTAGAAGGTATTGTGGTAACTTTAAGTAAGGGAATGTGTTCTGTGAAGGTAAAATTTGTCTTAATATAATTATAGTCTATATGGTTATAAAAATTAATCTATATGGTTATAAATAATTTTAAGAATTTTAATGAAACATTGTTTGAATGAAGGTATTTAAATGGATAATTCCAAAAAGTCATTAGTAAATATATATAAAACTGAATTGATGATGATAATAATAAAAGGTAATTTTATAACAGGAAAACTTATTGGTGGCTAGTCTTCCCTGCAAACTGGCTTGTAGGGGACTGTTTCTGCTATTACATGCTACTAAGTATTTAAAGTTAAGAAAAATTCATTATTTTAACAAGCTCATTTAGTATTGATGGCAATGATATGTTCTAAGTAAGAAGCTTGCCTGGTAACTTAGTATGTGGGATACAAGGAATGTGTTTTTATTGCTAAGGAAACAGGAGATGATTTCATCCTAAAATAAAATGATGATTGATTATTGAGAAAGAGTAAAATGTGGGACAAAACCTGAATGAATACTGAAAGTGTAGAAGTTTGTGGAAAGAAATTTTTATGGTTAAAGTTAAGATTTGATGCGTCTGTCTATAAAGTTTGAAAAAGCCTTAGTATAAAGTAGTATGTATCAAAGTTAAAAATTTTGTCCTTTTTCAAAGTCTCTCAAATCATTACATTAGTCTGTTCTGGTGACAAGTTTATGAAAAGTTTCTATCCTAAATAATCAGTATACAAAGAAAGGGTTTTATCAAAACAGCTTCTTGTGCTTTAACCTCATCATTTCCTCAGTTTTTGAAAAAGAAAAGGTCTTATCTCTTTTAAAGGAAATAATGTTTAAACTTGCTTTCTAAAAATCAGATCCTGAAAAGTAGCTTTTTATTTCAAACTAATTACAAGAGATTTGTTCTTTTACCTTGAAAGAAAAAACAGTTAAGTTCATTTAATATGTTATAAGTTGAGAGTGTTTAGAAGTGTTATAAAATTAATGGGATTTTTTAATCCTCTGTTAATTAAAGTTGTATGAGTAAAACATTCCTATGAATGCTTAAGAGTGTATAAATTTACCCATATTTCAGCATAATATTAAAAAGAAGTGGTTAATTATAGTTTTAATTATTATAAAAGAGTATGTGTCACAAAACAACCTCTTATCATAAATTAAAACAACATTGTAGTATGCAGCAGTCACAAATATTGCCAGTTTGTTGCAAAAAATTAATACCCAACTATGTCACTATCACTTTGTTTGAAAACATGCTAAGAACTTCCTTAGGCAAGTCAAGCCAGCCTGCATTCTCCTACTTGTATAAAAAAAAACAATGAACTTTTGCAGTGCTTCTCCAAGGCTGTGTGCATAGCCCAACCATCTGTCCTGGCATGGTGATAATAATCTAGCTGCATAAAATCGGTGGCTGAAACTCTGATGCTATTATGTTAACCAGTAATTCTTTTTTCAGAATGAAAAGGAACATCAGAGATAATAGTATCTTCTCTTAAAAGCCTGAACTAAGCAAAAAATTGGGACAGGGTGTAGGGTCCCTGCTGCTCTATCCAATTCTTCAATGATGTTTAATTCAGTAAAATGAAACTAACCAGCTGTAATTGATAAAATGCAATGTTTTCTCATGTTAATGTAGTTTGTAATATTGTTGGAATACTGAAAGTCTTTCACCTCTCACTTAGTCTCAAATATTGAAACAATTGTATGTATTAATTGGGAAAGGTCCTTCATGGAAGTAGGAAAACCTCCAGCAAGCTGCTTTAAATAATAAAAAGAAGATAAATTGTGGACACTAACTTAGCCTATGAATTGGATGTAGCAAGCAGCCATACTGGCTTTGGGTGGAGTTTGTGGCAAAAACAAAATTCTAAAAGTAACCCTTGAGTTTTAATCACAATTCTGGAAAGAGACCAAAAGTACAATATAAAAAGGCAATTGTGTGCAGCATGGGAGGTCCTGCTAAAAGTGAAAGACTTAACCCAATAGTGTCTGATCACTCTAAAGATTGCCATTCCTATCCAGGGGTAAATTGCAAATACTAACAACAAGACAGAAATGATGGACTGTTATAAATCACCCTCAGATTATGAGAAAAAACATCCAGTGACTGTCATGTCCCTGCCACTCCTCTAACATCCCTTTTAAGACTGTTGATGCAGATACCTTTGTGAAGATCCAGGGCCTACCACTGAAACCTGAGAAAAGGCAGAGTGGCTTCACCAGAAAGGAGAATATCATGAGTACCAAACCTTGTGATGCCTAGCCCAGCAGTTCGGTTACTCACCAACAGCTAATAGACATCCCCCATAAGTTCTTTCATGCTTGCTCCAATGACTGTGACATCAGAGCCCTCCTGCTTTTGAAAGGAATGAGCCCTCAGATGCACTATTCAAACCCACTGAAGCTGTACTCATTACTTTACTAAAACAAAAAGGGGAAAATGTGGAAATATGGCTGGAGATTATAATACTTCACTGAGACCTGTGGCAATTTTAACTTTAATCATAAAATTTTTTCAATTGCTGCCTTGCATCACATTAACTTTACAAATTCTGGAACTGTGAACTTGTAGCTTGTGTATGCCTATGGACTTTGGGCCTGTATGCTGTCTACTTATGCTACTGTGGCAGGAACTGTTAACATCCCAAAGGAAAATGGATACCGACCCCTTGGACTAATGGCACTCATACTCATAACCTGCAAAAGAATTTGAGGAAAATAATTTTTGGAATTGCCCCCCCCCCCATATGAATGGCTGGGAAATATATTTGACCCTTAAACATATCATTTTAAAACCTGAGTTGAAGATCCATTTGTTTTCATAACTGGTAAGATAACTATTAAGAATGATTCACTGTTTTATGAAAATGGTGCCTTGTATACATATCAGGAAGTGTGTTGCAGAATGGAGAAACAATAGCCATGACCAGAAGAAGAAAATGCATCTGGATACTGGTGAGAATGTTGTAGATTTGGCAGTCATCTTCTGAAAGTCTATTATTGCTGCATAAGAATTCTTGAAATGGACTAAACACTTTATTGGACTGCTTATTATAAGCATTTTGGGACTAATTGGAATCATTACAGCTTCTGCTACTGCTTTGATAGCTTTGTGTGAAAGTACAGACTCAACAATACACGCATGATGGGCATAAAAATGCTAGTGATTTGTGGCATAGCCAAGAGCACATTGATGAACAGTTAAATAATTGGGTTAATAATTTAGAATCTGCTGTTTTGCATATTGGAGAGCAATTGTATAATTTAAACTTAAGGGGATTGAGGTGTGGTTGGAATGAAAGTAATTTCTTTATGACTCAGCATATAATTCATCAGATATAGTATGGAAAATGAGAATCATTTGATAGGTCATAAAAGTTATGTCAATAGAAATAGAAGAATTACAGAAAAATATTAGAAATGTCCCTTAATCAGATTGATGTAGCCGATGATAAGGATATCTTTAATGACATTATTTCTCATTTCAATATTGGAATAAGTTTAATCCAGTAAATTAGTGGAAATCACAGCATTTCCTGTCAGGTTTAGGAATAGGGCTAATCATATTTGTTCTGTTGCTCATGATTCTCACCTGTGCCAGACAGTACTTTTGAAGAAAATTGCAAAGTGTAACAGCCATGGGACATGCGAATAATCTGGTGCTAGCAAAAGCACCTCAATAATTTCCCCAAGTCAAAGAGCTTGGTTGGTAGTCAATGACGGGTGTAAGACCCTCAGAGGAGGGCAACCTAAGACAGGCATAGTCACCTTGACTAAAACAAAAGGGGGGGAATGTTGGAAACAGGCACAGTGGCCTCTCAAGGAGAGACGTGCTGTCTCCTAGCTCTGTGCGGTCTCCATGACTACGCTTGCAACCTAAGGAATGCAGTGATTGGGAGTTCCCAGCAAATGGGCTGAAGCTGTTAAAGGCTGAAGGAAAAGATGAGCTCATATCTTTTGTAATGTATAGATCACTTAAACTTTGTACCTTGAGATAAGTTTTTTTTCTAAAATTCCTTAGACTGTAGGTAATGCTGATAGTTAATAGGAGTTGCTCCTTAATGTCACGTAAGCTATGTTTCTACTAGGTCTGTGATTACTGGCATGTAGGCTCTCATGGTCCTGCTTGTAGACACATACACTGTGGTATATAAAGAGCCCCTTGTAATCAATAAAGTTGTCTGATGAGTCTCTACTCACAGATCCCCTGATCCCAGCTCTCTCTTCTTTTGTTCTCTCTGGTTCTTTCTCCTTGTTTCCTTCCCCCTTTTTCTTTCATTCCTGATACCCTTTGGATCCATTGACTCCAACACAATCCCAGGATATCTGCTACATTCTCGTGTTGTGCAGGTATCACCTCAATGTATTTTTTAAACAGTAAGAGTCATACTGCAAAAAAGGACATGTCAACAAGCTAACCTTAAAAGTAATGGAAAATCCTCACTTTTTCATTAGAAACTGTACAACATGGCAGTTTTGTCCTTGAAAACAAGATAAATTAAAAGAACTTAGGGCACTCATATGGGCCCAGGGGTTGAGGGCCCACTTCCCACATGTGAGGTCCCAGTTGGGTTCCGGTGCCTCCTTAGAACAAAAAAACCACCATTGGGGAACCAAAGAGGCTCAGTGGTGTACTTCCAGCTTCCCACACACAAGGTCCCAAATTCAGTCCCCGGGCTTGGTACCTTAAATAAAAAATATACTCAAAAGTTTGCTGTAATTAAAATCAGAAATATAAAATTATTATAAATGTTGGAATTTGGGTTACTAACACTTAAAAGTAAAATGCTGGGAGTTACACTGCCCGTACTTGTGTCAACATTTCTTTCAACTCTGTCAGCGGTGCAGGAACAGTGCGCCCCTCTGTGACCACCGAGGGTGCCTCGCACCAGGAGCGCCCCTTCCCCTCAACCCAGGGCTCTGCCAAACCCACCCGCCAGACCTCTCCACTGGAAGCTGCAATACTTTCCTACCCCTTTCAGGGCTGTAGACGTCTTTCCTCTCTGAAGCTCCATCAGGATTTCAACAAGAGATCTGAACCCGCAAAAGCCCGACAGCACGCCCGGCTTGAGCTGGCAGCCTCAGTGAGCGGGGGCTCTGGGCAAACACGTCTCCTGAACGTCCCCTGAGAGGAGACGATGAACTAACGGGGGCAGCGCAGGAACCGGAAGTCCTCCGCTCACGTTAGAGAAGAAAGCCCTCGAAGCACCACCACGCAGCCCTGCGCGGCCGCGGCCAGAAGAGGGGCTCTCTCCTCATGCCCACCCCCAAGTGGCCCCGCAGGAACGAGGCCTTCCACGTCCTCCCCGGCTGTTCCGCTCCCGCAGGAACGTGGGGGCGTTTCCGCGACGTTTCCTCAGAAAAGGCGGCTGCGCGCCCCCTGCAGGCAGGCGGGCCACAGTGCGGGAAGCGCTGGCCCACCTGGGTGGTGAAAATGTGCCCCTCACCTGCTGCCCTGCGCCTTCATCTCTAAGACGGTGTTGGGAGCGTTCAGTGCCAGTCTCCAGAGCCTGGTGAAGTGGACTCCTCAGCGCAGTGACCCTGAAGCTTCAGAGGGAAGGGCCTGCAGAAGGAGCAGGATCCGGGAGCCTCCAGGCCAAGCCCAGACTCCCGGGGCCACAGCAGTCCTGGGACCCAGGCTTTTATCCCCGCCCCATGGAGGATCGCAGGGGAAAGCTCCTGGTGCAGCACAAAGCCTGCATGTGACTTCCCACATCACTCCACTTAGCAGAGTCCTCCTACCTCCATGGTACCAGCCCCTGGCCTGTCCAGTGAGGAGCTAGCCACAGTTTGCTGGTCCAGGAGCTCACTGCCACCTGGAGGCTTGGAAGGCCCAGAACAGTGCACCAGCCCAGGGTGCAGGGAGATGTGGGTGCACAGAAGCCCAGCGGGGGCCTCCCTGGGGTTTACTACCTTCCTTCTGAACTCAGAAGTTTCCTGGGGAATATCCAACATAAAACCTGTTCTCAGCAGGTAAGTCACCCATATGTTTAAGTAAAAATCCTTCCGTATTCTTTTTTTCTTCTGCATTCATCACTCCAATCATTATTACAGCTTTTTCATTATTTCAATAATAATAAAAAAAGAAAGAAGAAAATTCTTTACTTCTTAATCTTTTTGTTTCCCTTCGTGTACCTAGCTGCAATTTATGCCCATTCTTCAACATTTATTTATTTATTAAGCAGTTTTATTTAAATATATTTATGTACCATATGATCTTTCTAAAGTGTATATTCAATGGCTTTTAGTGGAATCACAATATTGTGCAATCATCATCATAAAAAATTATAGATTTATTTTACATTATTACTCCAAGGAGAAAAACTCCACACACTGTAGTATGCCTTACCTAGTCCCACTTAACCACTAATCAAATTGCACCTTCATGAGTTTCTATTAGTCTATGTGGAATCTTAAAATATGTTACACAATATAAGTAGTTCATGGTAATGAAATTATGCACTATTTGTCCTTTTGTGTCTGGCTTGTTTCACTCAACATAATGTCCTTGATATTCACCCATGTTGTCATATGTTATATGACTACACTTCTCCTTACAGCTGCATAATATTCCATCATGTGCATATACCACAGTTTGCTTATCCATTCATTGGTTGATGTACACCTGGGTAGTTTCCATCTTTTTACAATCCTGAATACCGCTGCTATGAACATAGGTGTGCAGATGTTTGTTTGCATCACTACACTCAGTTCTTCTAGGTATATACCCAGTGGTGATATTGCAGGGTCATTTGGCAAATCTTTATGCAAATTCTTTTAGGAATTGCCAAACAGTCCTCCACTGTGGCTGTACCATTCTGCATTTCCACCAACAGTGAAGAATAACTATTTCCATCTGTCCACATCCTCTCCAACACTTATATTTGTCTGTCTTTTGAATAGTGGCCATTCTGGTAAGTGTGAAATGATATCTCATTGTAGTTTTTTTTTCAAATTTCTCTCCCCTTCCCCATCCACTCCCCCCCCCCCAGTTGTCTGCTCTCTGTGTGCATTCACTGTGTGTTCTTCTGTGTCCACGTGGATTCTTGTCAGTGGCATGCGGAATCTGTGTTTCTTTTGTTTCATCATCTTGCTGCATCAGCTCTCCATGTTTGCAGCACCATTCCTGAGCAGGCTGCACTTTTTTCGCACTGCACAGCCCTCCTTACGGGCACACTCCTAGCACCCACAGAGGTGGGGACACCTCTGTGTAGTATGGCACTCCTTATTCACATCAGCACTGTGTGTGGGCCAGCTCATCACATGGGTCAGGAGGCCCTAGGTTTGGACCTTGGACCTCCCGTGTGGTAGGCAGATGCCCTATTCTTTGGGCCAAATCTGCTTCCCTCATTGTAGTTTAATTTGCCATTCCCTAATCATTTGTTATGTTGAATATTTTTTACATGCTTTTTTGTCATTTACATTTCTTCTTAATGTCTATTCAAATCTTTTGCCCATTTTTAAATTGGGTCATTTGGCTTTTTATGTTGATTTGTAACTTCTCTTCATGTATCATGGATATTAAAAACTTCTCAGATAGTGATTTTAAAATAATTTCTCCAGAGTTAGCTGCTATTTCAACCTTTTGACAAAGTCCTATTTGATGCAAAAGTGTTTAATTTTGGGGAGGTCCCATTTATTTATTTTTATTCTTGTTGTATATGTTTTCAGCATAAGGTCCAAGAAACCATCACATACCACCATGTCTTTAAGATGTTTTTGTATATTTCCTCCTAGAAATTTTGTGGTCCTGCCTTTCCTATCTATCTATCTATCTATCTATCTATCTATCTATCTATCTATCTATCTATCTATCTAAAGTTTTTTTTAAAAAAATTATTCCTCTCTCCTTCCCCATCCCATTGTCTGTTCTTTGTATCCATGTGCTATGTGTTCTTCTGTGTCTGCTTGTATTCTTGTCAGCAACACTGGGAGTCTGTGTCTCTTTTTGTTGCACCATCTTGCTGTGTCAGCTCTTTGTGTGTGTGATGCCACTCCTGGGTAGGCTTCACTTTTTTTTCATGGAGCAGCTGTCGATGTGGGTGCACTCCTTGTGCTTGGGGCTGCCCTTGCAAAAAAGTTGCAGCCCACCCAGGAGTGCTGCCACACACACAGAGAGCTGTCGCAGCAAGATGAGGCAACAGAAAAAGACACAGATTTGCGGTGATGCTGAGAATGCCAGTGGACACAGAAGAACACACAGTGAATGGACACAAGAGAGCAGGTAATGGGGGGAGGGGAATGGGAGAGAAATAAATAAAATAAATCTTAAGAAAAAAAACAGTTGACTGTAGAGGTGAAGGTTTATTTCAGGACTCTCAATTCTATTTTACTGATCAATTGGTCTATCTTTATGTCCATAGTCAGTACTGTGCTGTTTTGACCACTGTAGCTTTGTAATATGTTTCAAGGTCGGGCAGTGAAATTCCTCCCATGTTGCTATTCTTTTTTAGCATGGTTTTGCTATCCAGGTGCACTTTCCTTTCCAAATGAGTTTGGCAATTGCCTTTTCTATTTTAGAAAAGTAGGCTGTTGGAATTTTGATTGGCATTGCACTGAATCTATAAATCCGTTTGGGTAGGGTTGACATCTTCAGATATTTAGTCCTCCAATCCATGAACACAGAATATCTTTCCATTTGTTTAGGTCTTCGTTGATTTCTTTTAGCATTATTTTGTAGTTTTGTCCAAATAGGTTCTGTACTTATTTGGACAAATTGATTCCTAGATATTTGAGTCATTTTGTTACTTTCATAAATGGAATTTTTTTCTGAATTTCCTTCTCCAATTTTTCAATGCTAGAGTACAAAAACCTTACAGAATTTTTACAGTGATCTTGTATCCTGCCACTTTGCTGAACTCATTTATTTGCTCAAGTAGCTTTTCCTAGATCTTTCAGAATTTTCTAAATATAGGATCATGAAATCTGCAGAGAGTGAGAGTTTTACTTGCTCTTTTCCTATTTGGGTGCTGTAGCAATTTGATATGGTTATGAATTCTAAAAATAGATATTAGATTATGTTTGTAATTTGATCTATACCTGGGCATGGTTAAGTTATTATTAGGGCTTTGATTGGGCCACATCATTAGATCATCAGTCCCCACCCTTGGTGTGTGGGGACTGAGAGCTAGAAGGCATGGCAAAGGAGAGAGTTGGGGGTTTCTGATGTTGAAATTTTGATGTTGGGGATTGATGCTGAAGTCAAACACACAGAAGTAAGCACACAGGAAAGAGAAACAAGCCTCAGGAAGAAAGGAACCTTGAGCCAGGAGAAGAACACAAAGGAATAGGGATGGTTCCTTAGACATGGCAGAAACCCCAGGGAGAGAGACAGAGCTATTCACTTGATAGCTACAGCTGACCTTATGGAGAAAATAGGGGAACTGAGCCCATAGGAATCCAGGAAGCCTGAACCCTTACAGACATCAGCAGGCATCTTGCTCCAACATGTAGAAATAGACTTTGGTGAGGGAAGTAACTTATGCTTTATGGCCTGGTACCTGTAAGCTCCTACTCCAAATAAATGTCCTTTATGAAAGCCAACCAATTTCTGGTATTTTGCTTCAGCACCCCTTTGGCTGACTAAATATAATTTGGTACCAAGGAGTAAGGAAGTGCTTTTGTAATTACTGAAATGCTGGAACAGTTTTATAAATAGGTAAGGGGTAATTCTTGGAGGAATTGTGAGATGGCTTGGAAGAAAAGGCCTACAGTGCTTTGAGGAGATTGTTGATAGGAATGTGGCTGCTAAAGAGACTTTGTATGACACCTTCAAAGTAAAAGATGAAACTGTTATTGGAAACTGGAGGAAAGGCAATCCATTTTTTAAAGTTGCAGAGAACTTAGCAAGATTAACTCCTTGTGTTTTATGGAAGGAAGAATTTGAAAATGGTGAGCCTGGACTTTTAGCTGAAGAAATTTTCAAAGCAAACCTGGAGAATGCATCTTGACTTCTGCTTGTGGCTTATAGCAAAATGCTAAATGACAGAGATATGCTGAGGACCAAACTTTTGGGCACAAAGAAAACAGAAAGTGATTCTAGAAATTCCAAGCCTCTGAAAACAAGCTCCCAGATGAAAGTGCCCCATTGGAGGACTTAACTAAACTTGAAACTTGTAAATCAGGACTGAAGATGCAGTTCTCTCAAAAAGACTTTTGGAAAGTCTTACTGTCTGACGGTTTGGACCCCTGCTTCCTGCATGCTAAAGCAACAAGGTTTTTGAGAGTACTGTATGAACAAAACCACCATAAGCTTGGACTAAAAGGGACATAGAAAGGAGAGAATGAAGGAGAAACAGATTTAAGAGGAAAACCATGGCAGCGGAGATCTGAAATTAAGACATCACCTTGGGCCAAGAGAGGAACCCCACCTGTGTGTACAGAGAGGGTGAATTTGCCCCAGCATTGAAGAGGATGGATGTTTCTGCCTGATATTGTGGGAGAGTTTTGCTGCCCAAGGGTACAGAGAGGGTGGAGTACATTCCCCAAGAACTAGGGTGGTTAAGGTCAGCACCCCATAGATCTGTGAGGGGTGTACCTGTCCCCAAAAGTTTAGGGAAGAAGAGGTGGTCAACTAATTGCTCTGGGAGGGTTGAGGCTGTATGTCAAAGGTTAGGGGGAATGTTGTCTTCACATCACTGTACTAGGGGGTTTAAGACTCTAATCCGAAAATTGGATAAGGTGTGGCAATCACCCCAACACTCTGGGAGGGAGAGCTCTGGAGCTTGGTCGACACCCAGATGCTTGTTGAGGGTGGAACCAAGAAAATGGCCTTTGGGCAAGCCTGTGGAAAGGGTGGGTTCCCATAAGGCACGAAAGAGTAGAGACCATCATCTTCAGAATGACTCTCAGACTGAAATGGAATGGAGGATGCCCTGCAGATTTACTGAACTGTAGAGGACCCATGACGCATGTTTCACCCCCAATTTCTTCTTATAATGAAAATGTTTATCCGTTTTCTGTCCGTTTGTGTACTAGAAATAAATAAATTGTTTTGTAAGTTTCAGAGGTCTATAGCAGAGAGGAGTTTGCCCCAAGACAAACTATATTTCTTAAAATTGATTGCAATATGATTTAGTACTTGTGTTGTTACTGATTTAAGGTTTATTTGAATATTGTAATGTGTTTTTGGAATTCAGAGTGTGGAGTATAGTGGTTTGATATGGTTATGAATTCCAAAAATGATATAGATGCCTTTGATTTTTTTCATCTCATTGTTTTACCTAGAACTTATAATACAATGTTCAATAACAATGGCAACAGTGGACATCCTTGTCTTTTTCCTGATCTTAGAGGGAAAGCTTTCAAACTTTTCACATTGGGTACAATAATAGCTGTGGGTTGTCATGTATGTCTTTTATCATATTGAAGCATTTTCTTCCTATTCCTATCTTTTGGAGTCTTTTTATCAAGAAGGAATGCTGGATTTTGTCAAATGCCTTATCTGCATTGATTGAGATGTTCTTGTGGGGTTTTCCTTCAACTTGTTATCATGGTATATTATGTTGATTGATTTTCTTATGTTGAACCAGTCTCTCATTCCAGGAATAAATCCCACTTGGTCATGCTGTATGTCTTTTGATATACTGTTGGATTTGATTTACAAGTATTTTCTTGATAATTTTTGCCACTATGTTCATTAGAGTGATTGTTCTGTAATTTTCCTTTCTTAGAGTGTGTTTCTGTGGCTTTGATATTAGGGTGATGGCTTCATAAAATGTATTGGGTAATTTTCCCTCCTCTTCAGTGTTTTGGAAAACCTTAAACAGGATTGATGTTGATTCTTTTTGAAATTCTTGGTAGAATTCACCTATGAAGCCATCTGACCCTAGAGTTTTCCTTGTTGGGATATTATTGATGACTGATTCAATCTCTTTAAATGTGATTGGTGGGAAGCAGATGTGGCTGAACCAGTTGAGCATCCCCCTACCACATAGGAGGTCCTGGGTTGTTCCTGGTGCCTCCTAAAAAAGACAAGCAGATGCCCGCACCCACTGAACAAGAGCTAGATGCCCACACCTGCTGCAATGAGAGCTGGACCCACACTTGCAGCTACAAGACCTAAATGTTGCACCTTGCTGCGATAAGCAGACTTCTAAACCAGCAGATGCCACAGGTCAGCAGATACCACAGCCCATGGGAAGTGGGTGGGCATTCATCTCCCATGTGGGAAATCCCTGGTTTGGTTCCCGGTGCCTCCTGGAGAAGGTGAGCAAACAATGAGCAGACAAAGAGAAACATAAGGGAAGGGGGATAAATTTAAATACATAAGTACATACATACATACATAACAGTGATTGGTTTGAGTTCTTGTATTTCTTGTAGCATCAGTGTAGGTTGTTTGTGCATTTCCTGGAATGTGTCCATTTCATCTAAGTTGGCTAGTTTGTTGGCATACAGTTCCTCATAAAAGCCCCTTATGATCCTTTATATTTCTTTAGGGTCAGTCATAACCTCCCCCTTTCATTTCACATTGTATTTATTTGCATTTTCTGTCTTTTTTTCTAAATGGGGTTTTGTCAATTATATTGATTTTCTCTAAGAACCAGGTTTTGGTGTGTTTTTTTATGTTGTTGTTTTGTGTGTGTGGGGTGGTTTTTTTTTTTTTTAGGTACTGGGACCGAGGCTTGAACACAGTAAGTACCTCATATGCGGGAAGCTGGAGCTCAACCATTGAGCCACATCAGCTCCCCTGGGTTGGTTTTTTGTTTGTTTGCTTGTTGTATTTTGTTTTTAGGAGTTATTGGGAACTGAAACTTGGACCCCCCATGTGCAAAGCAGGCACTCAACTGCTTGAGCCACATCTGCTCCCCCAACCTTTTGATTTTGTTGATTTTATTCGTTTTTTTTTGTCCTCAATTTCATTTATTTCTCCTCTAGTCTTTATTATTTCTTTCCCTCTGCTTGCTTTGCGATGGGTTTGCTGTTCTTTTCCTAGCTTCCCAGTTTTTCAGTTAAATCTTTTTTTCTTTTTGAACTACAGAGGGCCAGGCAGTGAATCCATGACCTTGTATGCGGGAAGCTGGTGCACAATCACTGAACCACATCAGTTTCCTAGAGTGGTTTTTTATTTGTTTTGCTTGTTGTTTTGTTTTGTTTCATTTTGTTTTTTTCAGGAGGCAATGAGGACTGAATCCAAGACTTCCCATGTGGGAGCCTGGAGCTCAACCACTTGAGCCACATCTGGTCATTCAGTTAAATCTTTGAGTTTAGTTCTTTCTTCTTTTTTACTATAGATGTCAGTGCTATAAATTTCCCTCTCAAGATTCCCTTTGCTGCATTCCATAAGTTTTGTATCTGTGTTCTTATTTTCATTTGTCTCAAAATATTTACTGATTTCACTTGCCATTTCTTCTTTGACCCACTGATTATTTGGTGGTGTGGTGTTTAACCTCTACACATTTCTGAATTTATCTATTTCCTGCCTATCATTGATTTCTAGTTTCATTCCATTATGATAGGAGAAGTTGCTTTGTATAAATTCAATCTTTTTACACTTACTGAGAGCTGCATTGGCCCTAACATGTGGTCTATCCTGGAAAATGATCCATGGGCCCTTGAGAAGAATGCAAAACCCACAGTTCGGATGCAACATTCTGTATATGTCTGTTAGGTCTAACATGTTTATCTTATTGTTCAAGTTCTCAGTTTCCTTACTCATCTTCTGTCTAGTTGTTCTATCCAATGGTGTGAGTGGTGTGTTGAAGTCTCCAAAGATTATTATAAAGATTTCCATTTCTGTTTTCCAGATTATCTCATGTATTTTTGGTCACTCTAGTTTGGTGCATAGATATTTTTGACTCCTCTGTCTTCCTGATGGATTGTCCCTTTTAGTAATATAGACTGGACTTTTGTATCTCATAACTTTTTTGCATTTCAAGTATGTTTTATCTGATATTATTGTACCTGCACCTCCTCTTTTTTTGGTTACAGTTTGCATGGCCTGTCTTCTTCCAACCTTTTACTTTTAGCCAGTTTGTATCACTGAGTCTAAGGTGAGTCTCTTATAAACAGAATATGGATGGCTCATGTATTTTTATTTATTCAGTCAACCTGTATATTTTCATTGGGGAATTTAATCCATTCACGTTCAATGATATTACTGTAAATGCATTTTTTATTTCCACCATTTTATTCTTTGGTTTTCATATGTCACATTATATTTTCATCTAACTTTTTAATCTTCTGGATATCCTTTCTGCTATTCTTTCTCCTATACTCTCCTCCATGCCCCTCTCTCCTGTCTTTTTATTTCAGTTTGTAAGGCTTCCTTTAATATTCCCTGCAAAGTGGATTCTTTTTTACCAACTTTCTTAGTTTCTGTTTGTTTGTGAATATTTTATACTCACTTCAATATTTGAGGGACAATGCATTAGTCAGCAAAAGGGGTACTGATGCAAAATACCAGAAGACTTTTGGCTCTCCTAAGGGGTATTTATTTGGGGTAGGAACTTACAGATGTCAGGTAATAAAGCATAAGTTAATTGCCTCACCAAAGTCTATTTTCGCGTGTTGGTGCAAGATGACTTGTGATGTCTGTGAGGGTTCAGGCTTTCCGGTTTCCTCTCTTCCTGGGTCTTCTCTCCAGGCATAGGGTTCTTCTCTTCCAATGCCTTGCTTCTGTCTCGGCTCAGGGTTCCTCTCTTCCCAAGGCTTGCTTCTCTTTCCTCTGTGTGCTTACTTCCCTGGCTCCAGCTTAAGACTGCAGCAGCAAACTCCAACATCATAACTTCAACATCAAAAACTCCCAGCATCAAAAAGCTCCAACTCTGTCCTTTGCCATGCCTTTTATCTGTAGGTCCACACCTACCAAGGGCATGGATTCAACACCCTACTGATATGGCCCAATCAAAGCCCTAACCATAATGTAATCATGCCCAGGTACAGACCAGTTTACATACATAATCCAATATCTGTTTTTGGAATTCAAAACTGTATCAAACTGCTACAGACAATTTTGCTAAATAAAGTATGCGGTGGCTTGCTTGGTCGGTAGAGGTGGGGTCTGGCTGCGGATGAGGGATCAGTCCAGATCTGGACGAGGGGTCGGTCCCACTTGGGATGAGGGGTCGGTCCGGCAGCAGACGAGGGATCGGTCTCACAGGGGTTGTGCGGTTTGGCTGATGGGGTCGCCCGGCGAAGCCGGCGATGAAGGGGTCACCTGGAGAAGCAGGCGACAAACTGGGGACAAGGGAGACCGGGCCCTTGTCGGGGGCTCTCAGGACTGGAGGGCACACGGCAGAAGAACTACCGCAGAGACAAGGTAAACACATAAGTCCACTTTATTGAGGGAGAGGCAACAGTTTTATATGGGCTGGGGAAGGCTGATTGGTCAAAGCCACGCCCTGTTCTGATTGGTTGCCCGTGAAAGGTCAGGGGGCGGTACTGGACAGGGGAGGGGTGGTGGTTAGGGATTGGCTGTCGCTGTTGCTGGGGGAAGGGGCAGGGTTTAGGGATTGGTGGCTGCTGTTGCTGGGGTGGAGGGCAGACTGGATTTTTCCGCCCACGCCTGGCTGTTGCTGCTGTCGGGGGAGGGGAAAAGGGCAGACAGGATTTCTCCGCCCACGCCTGGCTGTTGCTGCTGTCGGGGGAGGGGAAAAGGGCAGACTGGAATTTTCCACCCTGCGCCTGCACAGGGAGAAAGAAGAAGAAGGGTGCCGCTCCACAGGCATCATGTGGTGCCATCCGGGAGGAGGGGCGGCCGCGGAAGCATGGCTGCCGAGAAGGGGAGACCCGAGGGCACTCTGCACCCATGCCGAGCTCCATTCAGGGGTGGCGGTGAGTCCGACCAGCCACCCTATTATGGGGGCAGCGGCTTGGCCTGCCGCGGCTGCTCCCCTGCCAGGCTGGCAAACCACACTTCAGCCCGAGGGGTGACCGCAAAGTATTCTCAGCTGGCAGTTATTCTCTTTCAATATCCTAATTGTATCATACCGCTGTCTTCTCACCTCCATGGTTTCTGCTGAGATAGCCACAGTTAAGTTTTATTGGGCATTCCTTGTCTGTGAAGGGTTGCTTCTTCCTTGATGCTCTCAGAATTTTCTTTATATGTTTAACATTTTACATTCTGACTAGTATGTTTCTTGGAGCAGGTCTATGCAGGTTTATTTAGATTGAGGCACAGTGTGCTTCTTGGACATAGAAGTTCATTCTGTCATGAGAGTTCCATTTTCTTAGTATTGCTCATAATTTTTTGCTGATGTCTAAATATCTGTGATGGTTAAGCTAATGTGTTAACAGGGCCAGGTAATTGTGCCCAGTTGTTTAGTCAAGTAAGCACTGGGCTAATGGTAATACAAGGGCATTTATGGACTTTAGTTACCACCAACTTTACTACGGTGGTAAATTGAAGATAGCTGATTACAATTACATCAATCAGGGAGATTGCCCTCGGCAATGAGTGACACTTTATCCAATTGGTTGAATGCCTTGAAAGGGGAAGTGATTCCAGCATTGAGAGAGAATTCCCCAGCTCACCTTTGGGCAGGCAGCTTCTCCCAGAACTCATCAAGGAGTTTCATTGGAATTTCATTGGAACCTCTGGTTGCAGCCTGCCTGCAGAACCTGGACTTGTGCATCCTCACGTTGCGTGAGAGACTGATAAAATCTCTTACTATTGACAGATACCTCTTATTTATTCTATTTTCATAGAGAATCCTGACTAATACAACTTCTGGTTTTGATGGTGGTTTACACAGATGCTTAATTTCTTTGTCTTTCATAGATATTTAGTGGCTAGAGGTTGTGTGTTACTGCTACTCTCTGATTCTCACTTCAGCCTGGATCATTAGGATTGTCCCTAATGTCAACTGCTCAAAACTGGTCGCCGGGCCCAGTAATGGGTTGCAGACTCCCTTCGAAGGGACTTGGGGAGAGAGGATATAAAAGCCAGAAAAAGCATTTTTCTTATTTATTTACTTTTAAAAAAATGTACTTTTTACCTTTTTTAACAGAAACTTAGATTACATAAATTTTACATTAAAAATACAGGGGATTCTCATATGCCCCACTCCCTAGCCCTCCCATACTTTCCCACATCAACATTTTTCATTAGTGTGGTACATTTGCCATAATTGATGAACACATCTTGGAGCATTGCCAGTAAGCATGGATTATAGTTTACATTGTAGTTAACCCTCTCTCCCACACAGTTTTGGAAGTTGTTCCAAATGGCCATACCATGGCCTGTAACTGTCATTGCAATGTCATTCAGGACAATTCCCCAGGCCTGATAATGCCCCCATATTACACCTATTTTTCCCTTTCCCTTCCCTCAGAACCTCCAGTGATTACTGCCTCCACATCAATGACAAGAATTCTTCCATTATTAGGATAAAAATAAGACTACAGTGGAATAAAAGTAAGTCTACTCTAGTCCATCTTTCATTTCCAAATCCTGACAATTCTGGGAAGGTAATTCCCACTCTGCCTCTAGTTGAGAGGGGGCTTAGATCCCATGGGGCTATCTTGCTTGCAGCTGCAGACTTCTCTGTTTCTTGAGATGGTTGTTGTCAGTCAACATCTTGTTAGTTGTCCTGGGTGAGTCCAATGAACTGGAGTGTAGGCATTGCAATGCTGTTGAGTTTCAGGGCACAACTGGAAAATGGGGAGCCCAGAGATTTAAGTCTCTTGTGAAGCAGGCTAGTAAGATAGGGAATTAAGAGACAGATCTGGAATCTTGCAGAGTCCACATGGACATAATAACCCCCACCGTGGCTGCTGGAAGGCCCCCACCCCCAGGATTCTGCCATCCAGAACAAAGACTTCTTCTGGATGCAAGGAAAATCCCTCGATGTTCCCTAGGGACTTTATCATTGGGTTCTCACTAAGGGGTTGATGGATGGGTGATTAATCAAACAGCAAACAGCTAGCACCCCTCCCCTGCCATTAGCAAAGGGGTGGGTTAGTTAATAGTTCATAAAGCAGAGCAGGAGGCCTGAGAGCTCTCACCTGCTCTCTTGCCTCGGGGCACATTCCTGCCCTCTGCAGGCAGATCTTACCATTTTTCCTCTGCTGTGTGGCCATGCAAGTAAACCTGGAGATTATAATCTGTAATGGGTAATTGTAGCTTGTAAATCAGCCCTCTTTATCCCTTTTCATGCCTTTCTGCTCTACCTGGGACCACAGCTTTGTTATTTTCTCCATTTTTCTTCCCTCCCTAACTGAATAAATTACTGACCTAATTATTAATCTGGCGTGCTCTTGAAATTCATTTCTGCAGCATAGCCAAGAACCTAGATAAAATCCAGTAACACTTGGACACACACCTATCAACTCTAGTACTAATTATATGTTCAAATAGAAGGGGCAGAAGAGCCATGTGTGGGAAACCACAATGGAGTCCAGCTGTCACACTGGGGAGCATGAATTCCAAAGTAGGGCCCACTGGCAGGACACCAAACTCCTGAGCTGTCTGCCCTGCCTATAGTGTCTGGATGTCTCCAGAGCCCTCAAGAGCCCTGCTCTTTATTTGAGGGAATATTGATTTTGGCAATGATTTTCACATGCACTTACTTTATCTACCAGGAGATGACAATCTTTGCAGTACTGGCGGTTCAAAGCCAGGTCAAAGAGTGTTTGATGTTAACACAGACGGATGTGTTTAGAGGTTCCTGCCTGGAGGCTAAGAGCCTTGTAATTCAAACTTTCTCAGAGACAGCTCTCCAGACTTTGCTGGAAGCCCCCTTATTTTTCCAGGGTAGGAAATATTTCCACTCCCTTCTGTGTCCTTAACAACCATTCCAAGTTAGTAGAGGAGATTGGGAGAGTGGGCTCCTTTAGTCCAGGATCTCTTTTGTCCTGAGCTTGCTCTCAAGGCAAGCAATGGCACTGCCACACCTGGTCAGCAAGGGCTTGTGGGACAAAGCAGACCAGATCTGTGGATCAAAGGTTATTTGTCTTAGTCTGTGCCCTCTCTCTGCCCCTCCCTGGAGAGGCAAGTCCTCCACAGTCAGACCCATTTAGTAGAGAGGGAGATTGAGAGAGTCACATCTCTTTAGTCCCAGATCTCTTTAGTCCCTAGTTGGCTCCCAAGGCAAAGGATGGTGCAGCCCCACCCAGTCTGGAAGGTTTTTTAGGGCCCAACAGTCCAAATTTGTGGGTCAAAAGCTGAGTTAGCCTTAGGCTGTGTCCCTCTCTCTCCCCTTTCCTGGGGAGGTGGACCCCTGGAACCTTCTTTGTCTGGAGCAGCCCAGAGGCCTGAGAATTCTAAAGTGTCTTTAGTGGGTGCAGGGTGCCCACAGGAGCAGCTGCTGATTTTAACTCTCAGTTTTGCCATCCCAGTTATTTTCCTTGTCCCTCTCTCTTCTGGGTGGTGTCTAGCACTTTCCTGTTTTCCTAAACTCTAGATTTTCTCCAGGGCATTTTAGCCAGTCCTCTAGCTATCCTTCTGGGAGAGAAGAGAGTCCCATGTCTTCCTGGTCCACCATATTTCCAGACATCCTACCACTATGTTTCTTTCTGTCTGCTTATCTCTTACCTCCACTTTACTCTCTGTGTAGACTTTACTTTTTCCTACTGCAAATGCATTTTCTGCATGTATATTCTTTTACTCTGTATCTTTCCACTCTGACTTTGAGATATGAGGCTGAGAAAGGAGGTGGGGATTTGAGAGGTGTGGAGAATGTATTCTGATCCCTGGGAGCCTGCAGGCCCCAGAAGGAAGCCAGAGAGATGGTGGAAAACCATGGTGTCTGCTGGTCCCTAAGTCAGAGGAAAGGGAGAGTAGGATGCCAGCTAGGATTCTAGACCCACAAATGTCAGGAGTGCTTAGAAAGGGACAATGAAAAAGAGGGGCAGGTTGTTCCAAAAATACTTGTGTTTTCCACAACAGGAGCAGCTGCCAACACCATACTATACAGGGTACAGGGCGTGTACATGGATGAACATTAAAATGCCACTGCTCCTCTCAGAGCTGAGTCACTTGTGAGGTTGACCCAGTGACCAACTCTGTGGCCCTCCTCAAAGTACAGAGGCTCAGGACTGTTCTTGATTACTATACTTTAAAACCCATTTTACAGAGCATTAGGTGGAACTGGCACTGAACAACTATGTGGGGAAATTACATATATATTTATATTATGGGTATGTATATATAGGTGTTCGTATTATATATAAATAAATATTCACATATTTTTGTGTGCCTTGTATACACAAAGAGAGGGATGAAAATCCACAACATCACTACTAGAATTATGGATGAGTTCAGCAAAGTGGTGGGATACAATATTGATATGCAAGAGTGAAGAGCATTTCTATACACTATCAATGTGCAATTTGAGAAGAAAATCAGGAAAAAAACTTCACCTATAATAGCAACTAAAACACCCAAATATTTAGGAAAAAATTTAAACAAGTTCATAAAAGACAAGTATTCAGAAAACTACAAAACATTACTGAAAGAAACCAAAGAGGATGTAAATAAATGACAGGGCATTCCATTTTCATAGATTGGAAGACTATCATTAAGATATCAATTCTACCTAAACTGATTTACAGATTCAACACAATCCCAATAAAAATCCCAACAGCATTTTTTGCAGAAATAAAAAAATCCATAATCAAATTTATTTGGAAGTGTAGGGGAGGGGGCCCAGAATAGCCACAAATGTCTTACAATGAACCAATTTTTGTGAAAAGATGTTTCTCTCTTGGTTGTTCCTCCCAAGAGTATCTTTTTCCCATGTTATGGTAAAATAAAACACACAGACTTTAAAGGGAGTGCAGGGGAAGTTTATTGAGCTAAAGTTGCATTAATGCAGGGGCAGCACAAAAAAAATAGGTTTCTTCTCAAAGGGTTGGCAGGGGGAGCAGTTTATATGGCTGGCTGAGACAAAGGAGAGTTGAAAGGGAATGGTAAGAGATAAAGGGGACACTATTTGTGGTTAATACCTGTGTTCTGTGAGATATGTGGACATGGGGGCTGTTTGGGCAGGGTGTCCTTGATGCCAGTTTGTTCATTAGCAAGAAGGATGTGGATATAGGATTGTAGCCATCTGGGGAAGTCAGCCTTGCAGGTGTCAACTTGAATCCTTTGTCATGGTTTCTCCTCTCAGGCTGTGCCAAGGGGCTTTATCACCCCTCAAAGGATTGTTGGTATGTCAGTTTACCTCAGTTAGCCTCCATTTCTTCTTTATATGTCCTGGGATAAAATGAAAGCTCAAGCAAATCAAGATAGTTAGTAAAATCATTTACCATTCCAGTTTCACACCCATTATTGCAATCTTCCATCTCATTCAGCAGTAACTTCATGAGAAAAGACCATGGCTTTTAGGCAGTTTGTGGTACTATCCCTTAAGAAATTTATTTGATGCCAAATATAAGACATGATGTATAAGCTTGCTTGATTATGTTATGCTAAAAATGAAACAGATTTATACAGGGAGTGAAGAGCTAGTTACTGTGCTAAAGTTGTATTAATGCAGAAAAGCATTAGACTCTCTACTCAAAAGGTAGGGTTGTGGGAGGAGCTTATGTTGCTGCTCAAGGAAAAGGGAAGGTGTGGGGGGAATGGGGAGAGGTAAGGGGGATATGATTTATCATTGCTATGTGTTGTCCAAGCTTTCCATGCTTCCTGTACATTACAAGACTGTGGGGATCTTTGAACAGGGTGTCCTTGGGGCCCAGTTAGATAATCACCCAGCAGGATGCTGATGTAAGGGCAAACCTCTCTGTTGAAGATCAGCAGGCCTTGCTGGTGTCAGTAGACTGTTACATTTCTTCTTCTCATGCTGGGGCTGCAGGTTTTGTCAGCACTGAAAGGATTATTGGTAGATCTGCTCACTTGAGTTAATCTCTGTTTCTTCTTTATAACTCCCTGGATAAAATGGAAGCTCAAGCAAATCAAGATGGTTAGTAAAATCATTTATCTTTCCAATTTCACAATTATAAGTTTACATCATCCCTTTAACACTAAACCATCCAAACTGAATTTTATAGGTACCCAGAGAATCTGGGCAGCAGAGAGAGCCAGGCTAGCTTATAAGGGAATGAAAAGGCTTCACAATGAATGTTTTACCCAACCCCTACTCTGGGCAATATTTCCTATACTTGGGTTTGGTGAAATTTACAATAGGTATTTACTCAGGTGCAGAACCCTCAAGCACTTGCTCCCACAATCCACACTGGCCACAGTTCTCCAGTGCCACAAATGAGCTGTCAGAATAGTCTCTCCGATACTAAGACCCTAGCATCACTGATTTTGCGACAGGATGAGTAATAGATGTACAAAATATTATGTTGAAATTAAAAGAAAAACAGGTGGTCATGTCTAAGAATTATCCCAATAGATTAAACAGATGGCCCAGGGACTGGATGTCTTGCCTGAATCCCACTGCTGTTTAGAGGCCAGGGTGTTAGATGATGCATAGACCTAGATTACTTATTGGACTCCAGAAGAAGGGTCTATGGCTTCACCAACACATCTTGCTTCACATGGGAGAGAACAATGATCAAGTTATCTTGGTCTTGGCCCACAGGGACCATGGTGCAACTGTATTGACTAAAAGGATTGAGCAAGTCAAAATTTTCATCTTTTTAAATTATGTTCTCCTGGCTTTCCCCCTACTAAAGGGGTACTTCCAAAGAAGTACAGGGCCTATATACAGGCAAGCAACAGAAGAAAAACAGGTAAATGAGGCCTCCTCAAAATTAAACACTTTTGCAACTCACAAGACTGTGTCAAAAGAGTGAAAAGGCAGCTGACTCAGTGGGAGGAAATATTTGGAAATTACACGTCTAATATAGGTTCAATAGCCATGATATTTAAAGTGATGTTACAACTCAACAATAAAAAGACAAATGATTAAAAGATGGGCAAATGATCTGAATAGACATTTGCCCAAAGAAGGAATAAAAATGACAAAACAAAGAAAAAGAAAAGAGTTCATCATTATTAATGATTAGGAAATTGCCAATCAAAACTATAATGAGGTATCAGTTCACACCTATTGGACTGGCCAGTACTAAAAAGACAGAGAACTATATGAGTTGGAGGGGATGTGAGAGGTAGGGACACTTATTCACTGTTGATGGGAATGCAGAGTGGCCCAGCTCCTGTGGTGGACTGCTTGGCAGTTCCTAAATAAGTAGAATATAGATTTGCCATGTGAGCCTGCAATACAACTACTGAGTATATGCCAAAAAGCCCTGAGAGCAGTGACACAGAGAGACACACCAATGTTCATAGCAGAATTATTCATTATGCCCCTCATCCTTCAATGCTTCTGCCAGTTTCCCTCACTACTCAGATACCCGCTCCTCAGAGCTTGCCTGTCGTCCACTTCATGAGCCCCCTTTTCTCCCAAAAATTCACTCCCCAGCTTCCCTACTTATGCTTCCTCATCACCCTTAGCATTTCCTAACATGCCATGTATTCTCTTTAGTTTCCTGTTGAATCTTCTGTTCTTTCCTAAATTATCAGCCCCACAGTGGCAAGGATTTTCCTATCATCACTGATCTATCCCCACAACAACCCCAGGTTTCTCTATTTTGGGGAGAAATAGAGAAAACTATTCGTTCATTTATGTCATGTGGATGCCTCAAATGCTCAGAGTGTCACTTGTGGCTTTCCTCAGTAGTCATTATAAGCCTCCAGTTTTTGCTCACTGTCTCCCACAGCATGACTATACATGCTAGAATTATTACCTTAGGGATGCCAGCCGTTTCTCTGGGAAAGGAGATCCATGCTGCTCGCTCAGCGTTCCTTTGAGGTGTGTCATTTAAATGGAAAGCAGGAGTGAGAGATGGGTGTAGGATAGGGAGTGGAGATTTTCTGATGTCATCCAAGAGGGATTTCTTCCTGCTCAGAGACTCATACTGCAGCACTCTTAGAAGGGAATAAAAACCTCTCCAAGTGAAGATATCACTTTTAAATTTTTATTCTTTATTCTTTTCAAATATACTATTGAATTATATAATATTCTTTGTAGGTATACTGTATATCTTCTTCCCAAGGAAGAAAATTCTTTTATTTTTATTTTACATCTATTAAAAATGTGAGTAAAATTTACATTTACTTATAACTTAGGTTTCTTGTTAAATACTCTTGTAAGTTTATATTGTTAAGAGTCATTACTGAACTACATATATGTTCAACTTATGTATATAGTAGATATTATATAAATGAGAAAAATAAAAGAAAGTTTATACTCATAAGATCAACACAAAAATTATAATGTAAATATATGAACAGGTTAATAAAGAAATGAATGAACATACATAAACATATACAGAAATCTCTTAAGCAGTCTCTTAAGTATATTAACAATCTCATCAGTAGAGTAGCTTCTTTCATGTTGAGTTTCTGTCAAGAGAAAGTCCCATATTTCCTGTACCCCTCAAGTCCAAACTCTGTGTGACTGAAGGAGGAATTGACTATGGAAGAAATCACTTGTGTGTCCAGGAGGTGAATACAGAAACTCAAGCACATGGAGGAAATTACATTGACCCACTGCCCTCAAAAACTCTCTGATGGAAGAATTGGAGAGGGTCATTCCTGCCTGGTGTTCCTGCAGGACTGAGTGGAGCAGAAGCTCAGTGCTACTTTAAGACTGACCCAGGCCCACTGCTGGAGGAGGGACCATCAGGGAGGGGAAGGGATCCCAAACACACTGAGTATGGAAAAGCACCTGGTGCTGTAGGGGTCCTCAGGACCTCTTCTTGTGCCTTCAGTGTCTTCAGCAACTTCTTCATCTCTTCTTCTTGTCTGGAACATCTCAATCTCTCTTCCTATAGTCCTAGGACCACTGAAGTTAATTCCTCCATCAACGCTGCTGTTGTTCCCTTAGCCTTTCTGTAGGTGTCAATGAGGCTGACCATTATCCCCCCCTGTCATTTATTTATTTATTTATTATTTTTTTTAAATTTTATTCATTTTGTAAAAATATTACATTCAAAAAATATGAGATCCCATTCAACCCCACCACCCCCACCCCACCACTCCCCCTGCCCCCCCCCCCAGCAATACTCACTCCCATCATCTTGACACATCCATTGCATTTGGTAAGTACATCTCTGGGCATCTCTGCACCTCATGGTCAATTTTTTGCCTAGCTTCCCCTAAAGATGTCTTATTCTCTGCATACCTCCTGTTCGCAGCACTCATCTTATCAAGAAGTTAACACTTCCTGACAATCAGTGAAGCTAGTGTGTCCACAAACTGTTTTTCATGTTATATATAAGTCGGCTTCTAACAGACTGCTCAAGTCTGAACAGGAGGAGACACACCAGAAGGCTGAAGAAAGATTGAAATGCCCCTGAGTCCTCCAAGAGGCTGTGGAATGTGAGGTGTGGAGTAGTGCCACTGCGCTCCATCACCACCTCTCAAAGCTTCCCTAAGATCATCCAAAAGATAAGCTCCACAGAGCACTACAGGCCCTCTGTGTCACTAATGCCACCACACGACTGTGCCCAGTAACCCTGTATCCACAACAAACCCCAGAGAACTCCCCAACATTCTGCCTGGAACCCACAAGCAACTGACAGCCCAACTGCTCATCTGTGAGGTGGTCAGTGGGGGAAAGATGCTGAAAATAAAATGTGCTTTTTTCCATTATATTATTTTAAGTACATTTTCTATTATCTTTCTTTTTAAAAAAAAAATAAACAGATCACACACAAGGTTACATTGAAAAAAATAAGAGGATGACACTTTTCCTCTTAGAGAAATGATATTACATATATGTTAAATCAGATTTATCTTCACTTATTTTTCAAAATCAAATACAGCTTCTCACATTTTCTTAGTTATAAACAAAATATTGAAAGCAATATGGGAAACAAAGTATAAAAACAAAGACATTTGGTTTACCTATAGTGGGAAGGTTGAGTAAAACATTGCCCCTCCATGACTCATCTTAAAGAAAGACTTTTATTCAGAGGCAAGCACTTCTGATCAAGAAGTAAGTTTCCCATTGCCTCAGTAGGCCCAAATCTTCAAGTATTTCTGGTCTCAATTGCAAAGTGAAGGAAAATTTCTACAAAACATCTACAATCTAAAATTCAGAACATGGCTAATTAAAATCAAATTTCTGTACCAGTTTAAATATATTATCTTCAGCGTCAGCTTTTTCCTTTTCTTAAAAGGATCATTAAAAAAAATTTTTTAAAGATACATAAATCACACAAAATATTACCATAAAAAATATGAGATTTCCATACACCCCAACCCTCACATCCCCCACTCCTCCCACATCAGCAACTTCTTTCATTAGTGTTGTACATTGATTGAATTTGATGAATACGTTTTGGAGCACTGCTACACAGCATAGATTATAGTTCCCATTATACTGTACACACTCCCCCAGCCCATTCAGTGGATAATTAATGTACTGCATCTGTTCCTGCAATATCATTCAGGACAACTCCAAGTCCCAAAAATGCCCCCATACCACACCTCTTTTTCCCCCTCCCTGCCTTCAGCAACTCTCATGGCCACTGTCTCCACATCGAAGATATAATTTCTTGCATTGCTAGAGTCACAATAATTCTATAGTTGAATACCAGTAAGTCTACTCTAATCCAAATTTAATTCTTCCATGCTGAGGACCTAGGGATGGCAATGCCCACTCTACCTCTAAATTGAGAGGGGACTTAATCACACATAGCTGGTGGATGGGATTTCCATGTTTGTACTTGTAGACTCTCTTGGTTCCTTTTTGTGGTGGTTGACCTTCCTCACCTCCTTGTTAGCTGACCTGGAGATATCTGACAAACTGGAGAGTATGTTTTGCAACTCTGCTGAGGCTCATGGCCCAGCTGCTGCATGAAAATTCCAGAGATTCAAGTTTCCTGGGCATATATGAACTCCAGTGTCAACCGCAGGTTCAAAAAAAGGGACAGAATAGAACTGTGTAGAGAAATCACATCTGAGTCCAACTCCATCACATGCAGGAGCACAAATTCCAATGTAGGGCCCACTGGCAAGGTACTGAACTCCAGAAATCAGCTGTGAATATAGGATGTGCGTATCTTCAAAGACTTTAGGAGCACCACTACTTGGCATTGTATCTACTTTGGCTTTCTCTGAGATCCTCCTGAGATGTGCATAAGGGTAAGTCCTCTGATAACCTCCTGACTCGTAGCCATATAAACTCATCTATCTTTATCATTCCCCCTTTTATTCAAGGTCTTTTTTCTGGCTGCATCACCAGCTGGTGCTTGGTAGTAATCCCTAGGCACCAGGGAGACTCATCCTTCTGGAGTCATGTCCCATGCTGGGGGGAAGGTAATGCATTTGTATGCTGAGTTTTGCTTAGAGAGTGGCCACATTTGAGCAACACAAAGGCTCTCAGGAGGTAACTCTTATGCCCCCTGCAGCTCTAGGCCAAGTTGAAATTTCAAGCACACAGATGCATAAGGATACTTATCAGTATCAAGAGCCCATCATTGGATCATCCTTCTTCACTGGTCTTTGCCCTTCCACTTGGAGGATTTTTCCTGTGCCATTGGGGAATGCAACAGAGCTCCCCAGAATGGAAACTCAGCACTCCCTCAGTTGTTGTGTGAAACTACCCATTATGTCAATACTGAACGAACATCCAAACATGTCTATATACCCTATATGCATGTCCTAAAGAACTCCCTCCCATCCATGTATCTCCCATCAATGATACCCCACATTAGTGCTCCTTCCCTGCCATAGTTGAAACCGCTCTGTGATCCAAAACTTCTTCAAAAATAAAGTCTAATATATTGCAAATTCAATTAATAGGAAAATGAATTAGTAATGATAGGTTTAAAGATTAGAAGCAAAAAACAATAATTTAGAAAAATTAAAATAAAAAATAAATTAGGGTATTAAAAAAGTGAAAAAATTCATAATTTTTTTTTGACGTTTTGCCTTTCATCACTGTAATAGGTGTTCTCCTGTATGTACGATGACAGGGCAATCTCTTCCCTTCCTTCCTCAGTGCCTTTCACCTATTTATTTTTTATTTATTTTTTTATGTAATGTCTTCAAAACACTTTTAGATTATTGTAAAGTCACAAATACAATATAGGGGACTCCCATACACCTCAACATTAAACCCATTTCCCCCTTCCCCAGCAAATATCTTTTTACATGTGGATGTTATATTTGCTACAGCTGATGTACAGATATTGAAACATGAACCACGGTTCCATTATGGTTTACATTGTGTTTTACATTTTAGACTATACACTTCCATAAATTTTTGGTGAAATTTAACATGGCCTATATCCATCATTGCGCAATCCTGTGGAACACTTCCACTGCCCTCACCCCCCCACCCTCATTACCCCCATTTCCATCTATTCTATTCCTCTCTCCTCCTCCCCTCAGGACTCACAGTGACAACCCAGCTTCACTGCTTGATGACAAGATTCATTTGCAACAATGCTCAGGGTTTGACACACTTCTGCTCTTCCCCACTAGAGCCACCCATGCTCTCGAGACACACCCTCCCCTCTGTTAGAGAACATGAGACCTCCCCAAGGTGGGGTACAACTTATTGTATGGGTCTCCATTCTCTGATGTAACCCACTATGACAAGATGAGCACTCACACACTCCCTAGAAGCCTGCCCCAGGTGCACCCTGTGCCAGATGCCCTCTGTCAAACACGTTATGCAAGTAGCCCTTCCTTATTGTAATTTCTAAAGAGTTTTCTCAACATTATAATTTCAGTCATGTACCTGCCAATCTCTCGTGTTCATCTGCTTCCCCCAAACCTGCGACCGAGTTCCACGGACCATCCGATCCATCCTCCCAGCCCTAGCCCCCCTCAAGCCTGCAAAGTCCAACCAATAGTATCCCTATGCCCCTGTCTTATCCCTTCACTGCAGAACTACTAACTCCACTTTATCATAGATTTCACCCATGTAGGTGACAGCTCACTACCTTCTTCTCCCCCTTATTTTCTGTAAGCCTATCTTCCAGTCTTTAGCTTTCTTAGGCAGCTTGACTTGCTTAATTCATATCAGAAAGGTCATGTAGTATTTGTCCTTTAATGTCTGGCTTGCTTCACTCAACATAAAGGCCTCAAGATTCATACATGTGATCCCATGTGTTAGTATTATATTCCTTCTTACAGATGAGTAGTATTCCATTGTGTGCATATACCACATTTTGTTTATCCATTTATCTGCTGACAGGCATTTGGGTTGATTCCAACTTTTAGCAATAGTGAATAATGCTGCTATGAACATTGGTGTGCATATATCTGTTTACAGTTCTTCTGGGTATATATCCATCAGTGGTATTGCTGGGTCATATCTACAGCTAGTTTGTTGAGGAACCACCAAACCATCCTCCACAAGGGCTGGATCCTTCTACATTCCCACCAGCAGTAGATGAGGATCCCCATTCCTCCACATCCTCTCCAACACTTGTAGTCAACTGATTTTTTAATAGCTGCCAGTCTAATGGGTGAAAGATGGTATCTCATTGTAGTTTTGATTTGCATTTCCCTAATAGCTAGTGATGTTGAGCATCTTTTCATGTGCTTTCTAGTCATTTGTATTTCTTCTTTGGAGAAGGATCTGGTCAAATCTCTTTCTGATTTTTTAAATGAGTTGTTTGCCTCTTTTTTTTGAGATATAGGATTTCTTTTTTATTTTCAGGATTTCTTTATATATGCTGGATATTAGGCTCCTATCAGATAGATGGTTACCAAATATTTTCTCCCATTGGGGAGGCTGTCTTTTCACTTTCTTGATAAACTCCTTTGAGGTGCAAAAGGTTTTAATTTTGAACAGGTCTGATTTATCTACTTTTTCTTTCACTGCTCATGCTTTTCATATGAAGTTCCTGAAGCCATTTCCTATTACAAGGTCCTGTAGATGCTTCCCTACATTGTCTTCCAAGGTCCTTATGCAAGTTTGGGTTAATTCTTTCCAGAATGTTTGGTAGAATTCACTTGTGAAGCCATCTGACCCTGGGCTCTCCTTAGTTGGAAGGGTTTTAATGACTGATTTCTATCTCCTTGTTTGTGATTGGTTGAGATCATCAGTTTCTTCTTTGGTCAATATTGGCTGCTTATATGTTTCTAGGGATTTGTCCATATCCTCCAAATTGTCCTTCTTGTTGGCATATAGTTTTTCAAAGAATCTTCTTATGATACTCTTTATTTCTGTGAGGTCAGTGGTGATATTCATTTTCTTATTTCTTATTTTGTGTGTTTACATCTTCTTTCTTTTTCCTTTGTTAGTCTAGCTAAGGGTTTGGCAATTTTATTGATATTCTCAAGGAACCAGCTCTTTGTTTTATTTTTTTTTCTACTGCTTTCATATTATCTAGTTCATTTAGTTCTGATCTGATCTTTGTTATTTCTTTCTTTCTCTTCCTTTGGGGTTGGTTTGTTGTTGTTGTTGTTGTGTTACTAATTTCTCCAACTGTGAATTTAGGTCTTTGGTTTTAGCTCTTTCTCCTTTTTTGATATATGAATTTATGGCTAGAATTTCCCACTCGGTACAGCTTTTGCTGCATCCCATAAATTTTGATATGTTCTGTGTCATTTTCATTAGTTGTAAGGTAGTTACGGATTTCTGTAGAGATTTCCTCCTTGGCTCACTGTATATCTAAGAGTGTGTTGCTTAACTTCCTTATCTTTGTGCATGATCTGGTTCTTGGGACCCTGCAGATTTCCCATTTCATTCTATTATGGTCAGAGAAGTTGTTTTGTATGATTTCAGTCCTTCTGAATTCATTGAGACATTCTCTGTGGCCAACAAGTTGTCTGAGTTGGAGAATGATCCATGTGTGCTTGAGGAGAATGTATATCCTGCTGTATTTGGGTGTAGTGTTCTGTAGATGTCTATTAGGTCCAGACCCTCTTATATATTTTTCAAAGTCTTTGTTTCTTCATTGATTCTCTGATGAGATATTCTGTCTAATGGTGATAATGGTATATAAAATTCCCCCATTATAATTGTACAGGCATCTATTCCTCCCCTTAGTTTTTCCAGTGTTTGCCTTATATATTTTGAGGTGCCCTTGTTAGGTGCATAAATGTTTATGATTGTTCTTTCTTCTTGAAAGATTACCCCTTTTACTAATATATATAATGTCCATCTTTGTCTCTCACAATCATTTTGCCTTTGAAGTCTATTTTGTCCAATATTAGTATAGCTTCTCCTGCCCTTTTTTTGTTATTGTTTGCTTTGAGATTGTTTTTCACCCATTCACTTTCAACCGCCTTGAGTCCTTGGGTCTAAGGAGGAATTCTTGTAGACAGCATATGGATGGGTCATGTTTCCTTATCCATTTTGCAAATCTGTGTCTACTGACTGTTGAGTTTAATCCAGTAATATTTAGTGTTATTACTCTCAAAGAATTACTTACATTAGCCATATTTTCTTTGGATTTATGTCATATGTTGTTTTTATGTCTCTTTTTGTCTTTCTAGTTGTTCTCATGCTCTCCTCCATCCCTGTCTCTACTATTTTATTTTCTTTTAATCTGTAGCTCTCCTTTTAATATTTCTTGAAGGGCAGGCTTCTTATTGGCTTACTCTCTTGGCTTCTGTTTATCTCTGAACACTTTGAACTCTCCATCATTTTTGAATGCTGACTTTGCTGGATAGAGTATTCTTGGCTGGAAATTTTTTCTGTTCGTACCTTGACTATGTCATACCACTGCCATCTTGCCTCCATGGTGTCAGATAAGAAATTAGCACTTAATCTTATTGAGCTAAGCTTGTATGTGATGGTTCTCTTTTTTGTCTTGCAGACATCAGTATTTTCTCTTTGTCTTGAGTATTGGATAATTTGACTACTATATGTCTTGGAGTAGACTTGTTGGGATTTATAATGTTTGGGGTGTGCTGCACTTCCTGAACATGTACATCCATCTCCCTCAGTAGGTTTGGGAAGTTTTCAGCCATTGTTTCCTCCAATAACCCTTATATCCCCTTTTCCTTTTCTTCTCCTTCTGGGATGCCTATAATGCATATGTTTGGATGTTTTGTGTTGTCATTCAAATCCCTAAGGCCCTGCTGGATTTTTTCTATCTTTTTATCTATCAATTCTGGGTATCCATTTGATTTCAGACTTACTGTCTTCCACGTCTGTAATTCTTTCCTCTGCCTCTTGAAATCTATTGTCTGCTGAGAGTGTATTTTTGAATTCATGGATTGTGCCATTCATCACCATCCTGTTATCTTTTTTGTATGTTTACAGGTTCTTCAGTATGCTCTCCAAGTGTTTTCTTAATATCCTTAATCTCTTCCTTCACTTCATTAACTTGGTCTATGATATTTGTTTGTTCAGCTTTGGTTAGTTGTTCAATATTCTGCTCCTCTTTCTGTTTTTTTAGCTTATTTGTTTGACTGGGCCATGTCTTCCTGATTATTGGTTATGTTTTGTAATTTTTTGTTGCTGTCTGGTCATCATTTTATCTTGATGGGGTTGTTCAGTTGATTAGCTTTTCACTCTAGTCTTGCATTTTATTTAGTTGCTATTTTTGTGTCTTTGTTAAGTTTCCTCTTTGACACTTTGTTGTTCTTTTTCTATTTCCTTGTTGTTGTCTAAGTTCTCTCAAAGGAAACAGATTAGGGCCAGGGAAAGTAAGAGGTAAGAAAGGAAAATGTGTTATAGTAATATTGATAGTAAAAGTTATCAGAATAACTGTATAAAACCTAGGAGACTTAGTAGTAAACTCATGTAAGCATGTTGAGTTATAGGAATAAAATAGTGGATTACCTATAATGAAATGGGAAATTGAATATGGAGAAGAATATAGTATGAATTATGAAGCCACCATGATGAGGAGAGAGGGAAAAAGAAAAGAAAGGGCAAAAACGGAAAGTCTTTTTCTGAACTCTGGGAGCTTGTAAGCCCCCTAAAAGAAGCCAGAGAGATGGTGGCAAAACCTTGGTATCTGCAGGTCCCCAGGCCAGAGGAAAGGAAAAGTAGGATGCCAGCTAGGATTCTAGACCCACAAATGTCTGGAGTTTTTAAAGAATGGGACAGAAATAAAGAAGGGAATTTATTCCAAATATACTTTTGTTTTCCAAAACAGGAGCAGCTGCCTACACCATAACATACAGGGTACAGGTAGTGTACATGAATGAACATAAAAATGCCACTGCTCCTCTCAGAGCTGAGCCACTTGTGAGGTTGACCCAGTGACCAACTCTGTGGTCCTCCTCAAAGTATGAAGGCTCAGGACTTTTCTTGATAATTATACTTTAAAACCCATTTTACAGAGTATTAGGTAGAAATGACACTAATCAAGTATGTGGGAAAAGTACATATATATTTATATTATGTGTGTGTATATATGAGTATATATATGTGTTTGTATTGTATATAAATAAATAAAGTATATACATATGTATATGTGCCTTGTATCTTGTAAAGATTGTAAAGAAAGGGATAAAAATCCACAAAAAAGCTACTAGAATTGGGAAGCAGATTTGGCTCAGTGCATCCACCTACCACATGGGAGGCCCAGGGTTCAAAACCCAGGCCTCCTGACCTGTGTACTGAGCTGGCCCATGCGTAGTGCTGATGTGCCCAAGGATTACCATGCTACACAGGGGTGTTCCGTGGGGCTCCCCTGTGTAGGGGAGCCCCACGGAAAGAGTGCACCCTGTAAGGAGAGCTGCCCCATGCAAAAAAAAGTGCAGCATTCCTTGGAGTGGTGCCACACATACAGAGAGCTGATGCAGCAAGATGATGCAACAAAAAGAGACACAGATTCCCAGTGCTGCTGACAAGAATGCAAGGAGACACAGAAGAAAACACAGCAAATGGACACAGAGAGCAGACAATGTGGGGAGAGGGGGAAGGGGAGAGAAACAAAAAAACTATAATTAATAGACAAGTTATGAAAGTGGTGGTATACAAGATTAATATGTGAAAATCAATAGCGTTTCTATACACTACTTACGTGCTATCTGAGGAGAAAACCAGAAAAAAATTTCATTTTTTTATAGCATCTAAAACCATCAAATATTTAGGAATAAACTTAACCAAGTACTCTGAAAACTACAAAACATTACTAAAAAAAAACAAAGAAGAATTAAATAAATGGCAGGGCATTCTGTATTCCTGGCTTGAAAGACTAAATATCATTAGGGTGTCATTTCTACCAAGCCTGATATACAGATTCAACACAACAATAAGAATCCCAACACCCTTTTTTGAGGAAATAAAAAAGCCAGTAAGTGGATTTATTTGGAAGGGCAAGGGGTCCAGAATAGCCAAAAATGTCTTACAATGGATCAATTTTTATTGATCTTATTCTCCTGGTTGTTCCTCCCAAGAATATCCTTTTTCCATTATTGCAATGTTCCACCTTACTCATTAGTAACTTTCTGGAAAACGACCATGGCTTTAGGCATTTTGTGGAATTAACCCATAAGAAATTTATATGACCAAAGTGTCAAATATAAGACATGATATGTAAGCTTGCTTGATTATGTTGTGCTGAAAATAAAACAGGTTCATAAAGGGAGTGCAGAGCTAGCTATTGTGTTAATGCAGGAGCAGCACCAAGAGGTTTCTGCTCAAAAGTTTGAGTTGTGGGAGCAGCTTATATGTCTGCTTGAGAAAAAGGGGACATGTGGGGGGATGGGGAGAGATAAGGGGACATGATTTACTCTTGTATGTATTGTCCATGCTTTTCATGCTTCCTGTACATTACAAGACTGTAATGATTATTGGTATGCCAGCTCACTTCAATTAACCTCCATTTCTTCTTTATAACTCCCTGGATAAAATGGAAGCTCAATAAATCAAGATGGTTAGTAAAATCATATACTGTGCCAATTTCACAATTATAAATTTATATCATTGCTTTAACACTATCTAGAATTTCATTAAACCATTCAAACTGAATTTCATAGGCAGATCGAGATTATTGGTAGCAGAGGGAGCCAGGCTGGTTTGTAAGGGAATAAAAAGGCTTCCCCCACAAAACTCTTACTCAGGTTCTACCCTGGAGAGTATTTCCTATTCTTGAGTCTGGTGAAAATTGCAATACAATAGACATATACTAAGATGCATTACCCTCAAGCACCTGTCCCCAAAATCCACACTAGTCAAAACTCTCCAGTGCCAAAAATGAGCTGTCATAACAGTCCCTCTGACACTAAGACCCTAGCATTACTGATCTGGGGACAAGATGAGTAATAGATGTATGGAATATTATATAGAAATGAAAAGAAAAACAGGTGGCCATGTCTAAGAATTATCCCAATAAATTAAGCAGAATACCCAGGGACTGGATGTCTTGCCTGAATCCCCTTACTGTTTAGAGGCCAGGGCATTAGAGGTGCATAGCCCTAGATTATTATTGGAGTCTGAAGAAGGGTCTGTGGCTTCACTAACACATCCTGCTTCATGTGGGGAGATAGCACTGATCAAGTTAATCTTGGTCTGGATCAGCAGGGACCATGTGCCATTCTACTGACTAAATAGATAGAGCAAATCAAAGTTTTCAGCTTTGTAAATTTTACTTTCCTGACTTTTCCCTTCCTAAAGGGGCAGACTGACTGTGAATAGGATTGGGAATCCCAGTTTTATTTTTTCCAATCCTGCCCCCCCAAAATCCTAGTTTTATGTTGGATTCTTGGATATTAGAATGCTTTACACATCACTGGCTCCAAATTCAGGAATTACAAAATAAGTACAATCTTGATCATAATACAACATGGAGCCAAGGGATGCACAGCTGTAGAAATGGACAGAGAGGTCCCCTTTGGATCCTGTGGTTTTACTTTTTCACAACAGAAAAGGACCATTAGCACAAAGAGCCAGAACAATATGAGAAACCTTCCCTCCCAGAAACAACAGAGTTGTCATTTCAGAAGAAAGGGCATTTCCTTACTGGTGTGTGGCTGCATTGTCAAGAACTCAGGTGCCAGCTATCTTACTTGGGTTTCACTCAGTTTGTTAATCCACTAGGCAGCAAAATATGAAGAAGAAAAACTAAGCCATGAAACCTCCTCTGATCCTCTCTTCATTCTACTTCCTGCCCTCCTGTTCCTCCTTCACAATCAAATGGGAGTCCAGTTTCCATTCCTCATTTCCTCCTGTCTTTTCTGTTCAAAATTCATCACTTTTAGGGAAGTGGACTTGGCCCAGTGGTTAGGGTGTCCATCTACCACATGGGAGGTCCATGGTTCAATCCCTGGGCCTTCTTGACCTGTGTGGAGCTGACCCATGCACAGTGCTGATGCATGCAAGGAGTGCCCTGCCACACAGGGTTGTCCCCCGCATAGGGGAGCCCCACATGCAAGGAGTGCACCCCGTAAGGAGAGTTGCTCAGTGTGAAAGAAAGTGCAGCCTGCTCAGGAATGGTGTCGCACACACGGAGAGCTGACACAAGATGATGCAAGAAAAAGAAACACAGATTCCCATGCCGCTGACAACAGAAGCTGACAAAGAAGACTCAGCAAATAGATACAGAGAACAGACAACAGGGAGGGATGATGGGGGGCGAAGGGAGAGAAATAAATAAATAAGTCTTTTTTTTAAAAATTCACCACTTTTACCCATAAATAAATCTTTTAACATCATTAATGAGCTCCCCATAAATATATTCAATGAGTGTGTTTGCTTTTATATGGAACTAAGAAGAATTGGACCTTGACTTCCTTTGAGGAACTTTTTCCAAGAATTCTCTGACATCTCAGTATTCAAGTTATTCTGATCACTTTTTCCCAAATTCTCCTAAAGGTACCTCTTAAATATGTTTTTGAAACATTTCAGTAATCTGTTCTAAGCTAGTGACAGTTTGAGGCTTTTTTGTGAGTCCCAAAGTGTGCAGAACACTTTGATTGGACTGGATACACTGGGGGGTCTTTGTGGTGGTTGTTTTTTAAAGATTTATTTATTTATCTCCCCTTCCCTCCCCCCACAGTTATCTGCTTTCTGTGTCCCTTTGCTGTGTGTCCCTCTGTGTTTGCTTGTATTCTCCTCAGTGCACCAGGAATGTCTCTTTTTTTGTTGTGTCATCTTGCTGTGTTGGCTTTGTGTGTGTGTGGCACCACTCCTGGGCAGATTGCACTTTTCTTCGAATGGGGCAGCTCTCCATGCAGGGCATACTCCTTGTGGGAGTGGGGCTCCCACTACGTGGGGGACACTCCTGTATGGTATGGCACTCCTTGTGTGCAACTGCACTGCACATGGGCCAGCTGGCCACATGGGTCAGGAGGCCCTGGGTTTGAACCCTGGCCCTCCCATGTGGTAGAGGGACACTATCTCTTAAGCCAAATCTGACTCCCACTGGGGGGTCTTTGACAGGACTTCTTCAGTGAGGCTTAACCAGGGTGTATCTAGACCCTCTTGATGGAATCTTTTATAAATGGGATTAACATGCAGAGGCACACAGAGAAAACATCTTCCATTTACTCTGTCATGTGAGAGAGGACTCCAGGATTGCCTACAGCCCCAAAAGACAGAGAACCACAAGAGTCTGAGAGAGAGTCTGAGGCTGGACTCAGTAGAGCATCCCAGAATAAAGAGCTGTAGCCCAGCATAGATGACCCATATTCCTAGTTGCCCCTGCTGAGCTGGGGAGAACCTGAGCCTGGAGGAGAAAGCAGAGTCCAGTGGCCACTTAGCCCTGACAATTGGCAGGAGTACTGGATGTGCTAGCAGCCAACTTTTTGAGAGATGGCATCTCTGATGATGACTTGATCTGGACATTTTCACAGCTTAGAAATGTAAGATTTTACCCTAATAAATTCCCATTACAAATGCCAAACCATTTCTGCTGTTTTTGCATTGGCACCCAATAGCAAACTAAAACAACACTTCCTGTCTCCTCTTTTGATACACTTTACTACTGTCTGACCCATTTTTTTCTATTGATGACATTTCCATCATTTCCATCTCTTCAACTATCATATGGAGTTTATTTCTGAAATTTTATCTCTGTGTGCCTGTATGTTATAAAAATACAAATTAACACATAAGAAACTCTCCTCCTTTGAACATAAGGGAAGAAACTACCTTCAGACTCCCATCTTAGTATTTACTTTAGAAAGCCAACACTTGTAAGCAATGCCTCCTTCTTTGTCCTTTAGACATGTATATAAAGCAAATTTCCCCACAACACAGGGTCTCCTCAAGGAAGAAAGCCATTTGAATAAAATATTCAATGAAAAAATAAAAATATCTCCCATTTTAAAGGAGGAGTATAAGTCCTGGAGGTAGTGGTGGGGACTGTTCCTGTCTCCAAATTGTGAACCTACCTCTCATCTGAAGATAAAGAGATATCTTGAGAATGTGTATGTAATGGGTTGTTTGTATCTGCTTAGCTACACACAAACCATGAGGTTTCTTTCTGTCTTTGCAAACTCTTGTGGATTGCCTGTGATGCACCCCATTCTGGTTTAATGCTTTATTCATTGCTTTATTCAATGAATGTTTTATTCAATTTATGTAATGCTTTATTCAATAATAAAATTGTTTTTCTTTCTACTTTTGTGAACAGGTTTTCTGGGTTGAGAGATTATTTTATTTTTATTTCTTTTTCCCCAACAGTTACAGGCACCTAAATTAAAACAGAGCAATTAAAATGACCGGTTTTCTCGGCATCCAGGAATTAATGTTTGAAATTCCCTGTCAACACTGAAACTGCTTGGCAGAGTCCTTTTGACCCATGTGCATAATTCCAATTCAATAAGACGAGGATGTCAAGAAAATAGTTTATTAGCAAAGGCCAGCCCATTGCAGACCTGAGGACATTAATTTCCTCAACTCAGTCTCTGCAACCTGAAAGCTGGGCAGAGCATTATGTGATTTTGTGGGGCTGCTTTAGTGTATTGAGGCTGATTAAGTGAGATTGGGTGAGGTAGGAGGAGGTCTTAGCTGAGCATATGCTATTTAAAACATACTGAATTGGAAAATCTGTTAAAGTCATTCATTGTATTAAGAAGAGAGTGTGAAAGCCTTTCGTTCTGATAATGTTTCTAAGTTTAATTTTCTCAGTGTTTTGTCTTTGCATTGGGAATATATTTATATTCTCAAAATATATGTTATGATGTGATTTGAAATTATATAAAAAAAGAACATACTTGGTCATATGTTGCATGTAAGAAAATGGAGGTGCAATGGTGGCTATATGTGTTTTTTTACTATTTTAATAAAGGAAACTTAAATTTTAGGTCAAGCTTCTCTTAAGTGCACATGTTCCTGCTGACAGAACCAGTTTATTCCAGTTGTAAAGTGCAAGACAAAATCAAGGTATATTCTGGATCTTGGATTAGATCATCTAATCATCTCCTTACTAAATATAAGATGAGAAAAGTTTCCTACCAATATGCATAAAGGGGATTGTGTTTTTTAAAAATATTTATATATTTATTTATTTCTCTTCTCCCCCCCCCTTTGTCTGTTCTCTGTGTCTATTTGCTGCGTTGTCTTCTTTGTCTGCTTCTGTTAGCAGCATGGGAATCTGTGTTTCTTTTTGTTGCATCATCCTGTTGTGTCAGCTCTCCATGTGTGTGGCACCACTCCTGGGCAGGCTGCACTTTCTGTCATGCTGGGCAGCTCTCCTTATAAGGTGCATCCTTGTGCATAGGGCTCCCCTATGGGGGGGACGCCCCTGAGTGGCAGGGCACTCCTTGCACGCATCAGCAATGCACATGGGCCAGCTCCACACGGGTCAAGGAGGCCCAGGGTTTGAACCGTGGACCTCCCATGTGGTAGGTGGATGCCCTACCACTGGGCCAAATCTGCTGCCAGGGGATGGTGTTTTTAAACAAAGAAAAAAGAAACTTCCATAGGAAAGCAGTAGGAAATGTTACTTCTGTCAGGACTTAGTCAAGCAATAGCTTTGGCACCACACAAACACAACTGAGCATCATTATTCTCTCTGCACTGAGCACTATTATCATCACTCACCACCTTACAATCCCATCACCACTTACTCATTTTCCTGCAGTGTCAGTTTAAATGTCAAACCTTCAGAATTCCTCTCTTCTCTGACTCTCTCATGACACTATGTTAGTCTTCCCATGTCCATTCATCTGGTGATGACATTTCTCCTCTATATTTATTTATATTTTCCCCAATGTTTTCTCTCTCCCTCTTGAGACTCATTGCAGCAAAATGGACCTCCAAATCCTAAATTAAGGCAGATTCCCATCCAATCATTACATATGAATTAAATTCCAGAGTGATTCCTTTTCTACAATAACCTCACTGGCTCCCTGATAGCCTGACCCCAAATTTCTGCATTCGGATCAATATTTACACAGTAAAGGAGGTCCATCACTCCTGAGGAAACTTCTTTCAGGTACTCACCAGAGCCAAAATATAAGGAGAATCGAGGGACCCTGGGTCCTTATTGAAGATCCTGTCAGTACATTCTAGGCTCAAAGCTGCTTTCTTGCTCTAGAAAAATCAGTTGTCATGGTTACTACTTATGCTGCTAATAACCTCATTAAACATGTGAGACAGGACATAACCTGTGTCAGTGCCAGTGAAGAAAAATGTAATCAAATTATGCCAAAAAAACATGTATTTCCCTCTAATTATATAAAAGAGGCAGATACAGTTAAGGAAAATAGGTTATATCCTTTCATTCTGTAATTCATGTATGACCAAAGCAATATTCATGTCTCTATCCCGAGGTCTCAGTCTTGTGGATTCAAGGTTTGGGGCAGTGATGTACAGTGTTTTCAGAAAGAAAATCAGTGCTGCTTTTTATTTCCAGGGAGATGAGTAAAACAACCAATTCTCTCATGCTGGAGCATCCATGTTGCTCTTTATAAGTATAATAGTTATGCCACGAATATCTAGTCAATTCAAATATATTTTTTCATGCTCTTGTATGACATAGTTTACTAAACAAGAAAAATACCACACAATAAATATCTCTTCAATTCAGACTTACCTGATATCCTAAAGGATGTAAAATCCTATAAGCCAGTTGAGTAAAATAAAATGGCTGCCTTCATTGGGCATTGCTGGGAATGGACCGCCTTTCCCAGAAGGGTTTTCCAGAAGTCAAAAACCATTGTCCACCAGGGACTTTCTGAGAAATTGGAACACATCCTAAAGAGTTGCAGATAAGCAATATTGGTGATAAAAATTCCTTTGAGCCCATAGAGATAGCTTAGCAGAATAGACAAGCAAACCATACTATTCAATGTATATCTGCTCCCCATATTGTAAGACACCCCCTATGTAAAACTGAAGCAAATCAGTCAAAAACAACATTGCTTCATTTGCTTCCTCCTTCTCCTTATATGATTTTCCTTTGTCCCCTGCTCCCACCCTGCTTTTCGCTTCCTTGTATTTTACCCGCCTGTTCTTCGAAATCTCTCTATATTATGGCCCTTCTCAGCAGCAGCTTATGCTGCTGCCTCCCTCTGCCCCTCCTCCCAGCCACTGTTATCTTCCCCCTCCCAGCCGATCGCTGTTCTCCCCGCCTCATTTCAACCGCCCTCATCCCGTATCCGCCCCGGCACAACCTCTGAAACAACCCCCCCTGCCATCAATGGCTTACGCCCTAAACCGCAGGTCTGCCCTTGCCTCTGCAGCCAATCCTCAGCTGCCCCGTGGACATGCCCCTCCCACAACCTCCCTGCCTCCACGAGACTATAAAACCCCATGTACTTCCCTAATAAAATCAGACCTGCGCTTAGACCTCGTCTCCGTGGTTCTTCTTCCATCGAACCGCACGTCCCCACCAAGCCTTGAGCCGCCCGCTGCCACCCCAGTCCGGCTGTGGGCTCAGCCCGACTCCCGGCAGCGACCCGCCCATGCGGCAGCAACCCGCCCGCTCGGCAGCGACCCGCCCGCGGTACTGCAGCAGCGGCCACAGGTGGCGCCCGAACAGGGACCACCGCTCCAAGGACCCCCGCTCCCTTCCGTATGCGGTGGAGCGATATCTTCGTATTCCTGTTTGGCCGGCCAGCCGCTCGATCCCCCGCATGGGACCCATCGCCGTCCTCCCGTGCCGCCGCTCAAGGTAGGGACTCTCCGGCACTGTTCCCTTCCTCTCTGCCATCCCAGCCCATCCGTAAACCTAATCCGGCCCTCAGCGACAGCGAGTCTACCCCTCTCCTGAACCCCCCATCACAATGGGAGCCTCTCTCTCGTCCCGCCAAGTCCCTCAAGTACGTTTACTCGCGGCCCTTTTAGAAACTCACCATGTGAAGGTCTCTCTCCGTCAGCTACAGCGGTATTGGGACCTTCTTCTACCCTTTAACCCTTGGCTCGTCACCTGTGCTCTCTGGAGCCCAGAGACCTACGAACGTTTAATTCAGTGGGTGATGTCTGCTATGGAGCACGATCACAAGCAGTTTCCCCCCGGCCTTATCCCAACCCTCGTTGCTATTAGCACCGGTCTCCAAGGTGTGCCCTCCCCTGCCTCCGCTCTCGCCTGTGAGCCTAGCCACCCTCTCACCTGCGATCCTGATAGAGACAACGATGCTCGTTCTCTGTCCGCCCAGCTCGAGGCCGCGCTCGAACTGAATCCTCCCACAGCCTCCGATCCGGACCCCAACCAACATGGCAACCCTCCGCCTTCTCCCCCCCCACCGTGCCCTGCAAACAATGCCAACATGGCGCACCTCCTCCTCCTTCTTCCTCGGCGCCCTCTTCCCGCCCTTACCTGCCTCTTCCTGTCTCGTCGCCATCCGGTCCCATCCCGGATGCCTGCCGGCTGCCATCTTCGGCTAAACCGGCAGAGCCTCCGGTGCCATCTTGGCCTGTACCTGGAAGTGACGGGGCCACTCCTCCATCTTGGCCCGAGGCCAGAAGTGATGTCAGGCGTGACGTCACCGTGCCACCATCTTGGCCAATCAGAAACATCGTTGCCACCGCGCCCTCCTGGCCGGCGCCCGGTGGCACCGCCAATGCCTCACCTCCATGGCCCTTCTCCGCATCTCACCCCCCCGTGAGGTCTTTCTCCTCTTGTCGTTGCAGATGACACCTCCAGTTGCCCAGTCGAGCCTGCCTGAGTCTGCCCCTCCTGCCCCATCACCAGCAGGGACCATGCCAGCTCTCTTGCGCCACGAGCGACGTCGACGTCGTCCTCTTGTCCGCCGCTTGAGCCGTCTCTCCCTCGAAGATGCCCCCATCGAGCAACAAATTCTCCAGCTTCTCCGTCGTGCTCGCGCCTCCCCTGCCCCGCGCCCTCCTACCACCCCCCCCTCCTACACCTTCTCATCATTATGCTCTCCTTAGCCTCCTCAGCCCAGGCCACGCCCCTTTGGGCCACCCTTCTTCAACCGCCTGGTTTCCTCTTTCTCTCCCCTCACTCCCCCACCTTCCCCACCATGTACTCCCCCAACTGCGACTTCCTCCCAGAAAGCTGCGACCCCCTCGCCCTTCCTGTCTCCTTGTCATTGCTAAATGTCTCCATCCCTATTCCCCTCGACGCCTTGCAGTTCGTCACCAACCTTTCCCTGTGTGTAAACCCGCGCAATAACTCGTGCCTTTTTCTCACCAACGCCACTCTTCTTGACCTCTCCCCCACCTCCCCCCTCAACGTCAACTCCTCCTCTATGCCTTCCTTTTCCTCCTTCTCCTCCTCCTGCTAGGCCTCGCCTGCTGTATCCGCAAGTCCGTTCGCCAGCACCGAGAGCAGCAAAGGCTCTTGGCCACAGCTGTCCTAGTCCTCTCCCAAACTTCTCCCCTTCCCGAGGAAGCCCGGCACGCCCAGGTGTGGCTCACGAGGGTGGCAAGAGGCGGCCATCGATAGGGCCCATCGTGGCCACCTCGAGCTGCGGGTACGGGTTCTCTGCCCTCCGCATGGGGAATCGGGCATTTCAGCCGCCCTCCCCTCTGCTCACGCCCCCCTCGTGCCCCCACGCCCCCTGCCGGTAACCCCTCCTCGTTCCTTTCTCTCCTATTTCCTCTCCTCTCACCCCCCTCATCTTTCCTCCCCACAAAATGTCAATCCTGCAAAATCTGCACTTTCTTCAAAGCCACCAATGGTTCTTATTTTTGAAAAAGGGAGCAATTGTCCCCTGCTCCCACCCTGCTTTTTACTTCCTTGTACTCTACCCGCCTGTTCTTCGAAATCTCTCTGTATTATGGCCCTTCTCAGCAGCAGCTTATGCTGCTGCCTCCCTCTGCCCCTCCTCCCAGCCACTGTTATCTTCCCCCTCCCAGCCGATCGCTGTTCTCCCCGCCTCATTTCAACCGCCCTCATCCCGTATCCGCCCCGGCACAACCTCTGAAACAACCCCCCCTGCCATCAATGGCTTATGCCCTAAACCACAGGTCTGCCCTTGCCTCTGCAGCCAATCCTCAGCTGCCCCGCGGACATGCCCCTCCCACAACCTCCCTGCCTCCACGAGACTATAAAACCCCATGTACTTCCCTAATAAAATCAGACCTGCGCATAGACCTCGTCTCCGTGGTTCTTCTTCCATCGAACTGCACGTCCCCACCAAGCCTTGAGCCGCCCGCTGCCGCCCCAGTCCAGCTGTGGGCTCAGCCTGACTCCCGGCAGCGACCCGCCCATGCAGCAGCGACCTGCCCGCTCGGCAGCGACCCGCCCGCGGTACCGCAGCGGTGGCCACATTCCTTTTTCCACTTCCTCTCCAGAGCACCCTTCTATTTTCTGAATCGAATGATTCCTGATTCATGAACTATGTAATATAGTACGTGTAATGGTTAGGCTATTGCGTCAACTCAGCGAAGTAATTGTGACCAGTTGTTTGGTCAAGCAAGCACTGGATTAACCTTAATGCAAGGGCATTTATGAGCTTTAGTCACCATTGACTTTACTGCACTGGTAAATCATAGATAGCTGATTACAATAGCATCAATCAGGCAGACTGCTATCAGCAATGAGTGATGCTTTATCCAATCAGTTGAATACCTTAAAACTGGAAGTGATTCCAGCATTGAGTGAGAATTTCCCAACTCTTCTATGGACAGCTAACGACTCCCAGAACTCATCAAGAGCCTTCAGTGGAAGAGAGGTTCAACAATGGCAGGGGAGACACTGGTATGGGGTGTTATTAATGGGGGGCACATGGTTGGGGAGGGAGTTCTCCAGGGCATGTATATAGGAGACATAAAATTGTTTGGATAACAGTTACAAATGACAACTGAGGGAGTGCTGAATTCCTAGATGAAAGAGCTTTATCACATTCCCCAATGGAACAGCAACAATCCCCCAAGAGCAATGGCAAAGACCAACAAAGAAGGATTTTCCAACAATGAGCCCTTGATACTGATGACTATTCTTATGAGTCTGTGTGCCTGAAATAGGAACTAGGCCTAGAGCTACCTAGGGTGCCTAAGAGCTACCTCCTGAGAGCCTCCATGTTACTCAAATGTGGCCACTCTCTAAGCCAAACTCAGCATGTAAATTTATTACATTCTGCCCAGTGTGGGGCATGACTCCTAGGGATGAAACTTCATGGTGCTGAGGGATTACTACCAAACACCAGCTGGTGATATACATAAAAAAAGAGCTTGAATGAAAGGGTCAACTCAGACCAACAGAATATCTCAACCCATATCTAGGATCATGTATTAAAAACTGATTTTTGACCTTGAATAAAACAGGAAAATGGCAAAAACAAATGAGTTTACATGGCATAGAGTCTTCAAAACAGAGTCAGGGGGTCATCAAAGGGGTTATGATTATGCACTCCTCAGGAGGACCCCAGAAACAGCCAAGGTGGATACAACACCAGGTACTGGTTCTCCTGAGGGCTACAGAGGCCCACAGGGATATGGTCATGGCACATAGCTCTGGAGCCCAGTACCATGTCAGTGGGCCCTACTTTGGGATTTGTGTTTCTCAGTGTGATGGAGTGGGACTCAGATGTGACCTTTCTACACATTCCTCTTCTGTCACTTTTACTGAACATTTAGTTGGTGCTAGCATTGGTGTATACTCAAGAGACTTGAATCTCTGGGCTGCCCATGTGCCAGCAGGGCCCTGAGCCTCAGCAGAGTTGCAATTCCTACTCTCTGGTTCATTGGACTTATGCAGGTCAGCTAACAAGGAGGTGAAGATGGTCAGTCACCACACCAGGGAACTGAGAGTGCTTACACCTGCAATCAGGAGATTGCATCCATTATCCATGTGGAATCTAAGCCCCCTCTCAGTATAGAGGTGGAGTCGACATCACTATCCCAGGGCCCACAGAATGGATGAATAAAATATGGATGAGAGTGGACTTACTGATATTCTACTATAAAACTTTTGTGACTACTATTAGAAGAAATTGTATCATTGATGGGGACAAAGTGACCACAGTAGTTGCTGAGGGAAACTTCCCACTCCCTAGAGGGAAGAAGAGATGTGATGAGGTGACATATTTTTGGGACTTTGGAGTTGTGCTAAATGATATTGCAGGGTCAAATGCTGGGCATTGTATATCCTGCCATAACCCACTGAATGTACTGTGGGAGACTGTGAACTACAAGGAAAACTATTATCCATGTGGTGCAGCAGTGCTCCAAAATGTGTTTGGTGAGTGTGATGAGTGTGCCATAATGATGGGGGAGGTTAGTGTGGGAGAAGTGGTATGGGGGGATGGGACTATAGGGGAACCTCTTATGCTTTTTATCATGTAACCTTTTTTGTGATGTATGTATCTTCAAAAAAATACAATTTACAGAAATGATGGGGGTGGGGGTGGGGGGGTTATATTGGAACCTCTTATTTTTTTAATGTAACATTCTATATCATCTATTAACATTAATAATTGTTTTTCATAAAAATTAGAATAAAAAAATAAAAAGAACCTTCAGTGGACTTTCATTGGAGCCCCTGGTTGTAGCCTGCCTGCAGAATCTGGACTTGTGCAACCCCACAATCATGTGAGGGACTCTGATAAAATCTCTTACTTTTGACAGATATCTTTTTGATTCTGTTCCCTAGAGAGCCCTGACAAATAGTGTGAGACCCTAACTTTCAAGAAAAGATTTTTTTAATCAAGCCTAAAAATATTAGAGGTGCCAGGAATTGTTCATCTCCACTATTGATTTGACTATACATAGGGTATGTTTCAACTATTTTTATATAAAATCAAACTTTTGAATTTCTTTGGATATCTCCTGAGAGAAAGAAGAAAAATTATTTGTGAAGAAAACGCAAACAAAATATTTTGATTTTCTGTAAAGTAATTATTTCCAAATGGAATATTTTGACTTGGTTAATACTTGCTTCTGAAAGTAAGAATATATACTCTGGCGGTGGACTTGGCCCAGTGGTTACAGCATCCGTCTACCACATGGGAGGTCCGTGGTTCAAACTCCAGGACTCCTTGACCAGTGTTGAGCTGACCCATACACAGTGCTGATGCACACAAGGAGTGCCCTGCCATGCAGGGGTGTTTCCCACATAGGAGAGCTCCACACAAGGAGTGCACCCCATAAGGAGAGCTGCCTCGCATGAAAGAAAGTGCAGCATGAACAGGAATGGTGTCGCACACACGGAGAGCTGGCACAACAAGATGATGGAACAAAAAAAGAAACATAGATTCCCATACCGCTGACAACATCAGAAGCAGACAAAGAAGATGCAGCAAATGGACACAGAGAACAGACAACTGGGGTGGAGTGGGGGGAAATAAATAAATCTTTTAGAAAAGAATATATACTCTTATTTTTGAAGCAAACATTTTTCATAATCAAATATTCAATTTTATGCTTTGTAAGTTTCTATACTTTTACAGCCTAGTTACACTGCAACAATCTAAAGGCAAGTGTGGTACTCTTTTTGTCATAAAGTAAATGTTGGTTGCATGAGTACTAGGATTCAGACTTGGGCCAGGGAGGGGAATTACACTGGCAGAACAGATCATCTGCCCATATGACACATGTTGTTTAGTTTGGAAGAGATTATTTAAAGAAAAATGAGTGATATACTTTAGATACATACCCATATATACTTAATTTGTGGTGATAAAGTCTTCTTGGAAATTTAAGAAACTTTGACCATAAAGCTTTCACAGGGGAAAGTTCTAAAATTTTTGGTGGAAGTAATAATAGTTTTAGAGGTTGCTTTTTTTTTTTTTTTTCATTCTAATGGGTACACTGTGAAATCTTGAAACAACTGAGAACCTGCTGTGACCCAGGAATTGAGAGCACCTGGATGGCAGCTGAGTGTGATAGCCTGGTCTGGAGAGGAGGGCAGGCTAGTTGGCTACAAGCCTGAAGACCATGGTAAGTCCAATGGTCTTAGTCTGATTATGGGAAAATATTGAAGTATTAAAGTGATGGAGTGATCTGATTAGATATGTGTGTGCATGTGTGCAGAGAGCCTTTTGCTGCAGAAGGTAATATAGAAATTAAAAAGACTATTAGTGAATTTAAAAATTAGAACTTTATCTGTTATAGACTGTCAGTAGTTACATTGTTGAAAAAATGCAAATTAAATGATTTCATGACTCAATGCATGTCTGTCAAATGTTAAATTATCTTCTGCTGGACTCAGAACTTTTTTTCTGTTTTTCCTTCAGGATAATTTTTTAGTTGTTAATCAGGGCCATACAATTGTCACCCTGGTGTGTTTGTTGTTTCTATGAGATTAGAGAATATATCCTCTGAGAACGTGGCTTTGATACTTGGATTTTGCTCAAGGTAAGCTGGAAAGGGTGATACTAATGAGCCAAATACTCATGTGACCTTGACCCCTATTCCAAACTCCAGGTCATGGCCACTGTTTACAGTCCTCACTCTGAAAGGATCCTTGTTTACGTATGTTTCTTTCCAGAAGTGTTGCCTGGTTAAAAAGAATAGATGCACATGATAGGCTGACTGTAGTGCTGGAAGGGGACAGGGAGAATACAATGAGTGACAGAATGAGAGACACACAAATAAATCAAAAGAGAGGTCCCAGATCTCTGAGGAAGGATTCCAGGTCCAAGACCATTGTGTCCCTCGGGGTGCTGAGGCTGGGCCCACAAACCCATATGGTAACAAGAGCAGAGAGCACCTTCCTCCAATCCCTGCTGTTTCTTTTATTTATTTAAAATTTTAATTGCCTTTTATTTTAAAGATACATAGATCACAAAAAAATGTTACATTAAGAAATATAAGCAGTTTCCATATACCCAATTCCCTACCCCCACCCCTCCCACATCAACAAACTCTTTGATCATCAGCAACCTCTTTCGTCAGTGTGGCACATTCATTGCATTTGGTGAATACATCCTGGAGCACTGCTGCACTGCTGGATTATAGTTTACATTGTTCTTTGCCACTTCACAGTGCTTTGGCCAACTTTCAAGCTCTTGCTTTTTGCCCAACCCCAACACACATCCGTTTGTTAGAGCAATGGATTTGGGGAGGTTCCCAATGCTTAATTCACTGGTGTCCCCAGTGTCCATGCAATGCCAGTATGAAAGCTTGTATGGGGAAGAGGAGAGAAAGTGTTTTGTGGGTACTGCACATCCAGGCATCTCAATCTGCACCTGCAGGAATCCCCCTCCTTTTCAGTCTACACCCAGGGTCAAAGCATCCCACCTCCTAACCACCCACCAATCTTGCTAGAATCCTAGATGGTTTAAATCCAGACCTGCATCCTTGTAGGTTCTGATACCCACCATTAATCACCACAAGATTTGGTGGGAATCTGGGATGGATTAAAGTTCAGACAGTGCCCACTCTCTCCTTATCTCATTCTCCAATATGTTCTGAGATAAAACATGTTTCCCTTAAGTCAGGAAGCTGGTCACAGGAGCACTTCCTGCCTCTTAATTAGCCACACTGGAGGGGTGGTTGGGAGAAGGCATTCATGCCCATCAATATAGCCAATGCTTCTGTAACACAGGGTCTGAGTGGGAGCAGTGCTTTTCGTGCCTGCTCTGTAAACACAGCTTCATGTCAGACAAACGTGCTGTACCCTGCCAGCCATCCCACCAAAATGTAGCTCTGTCCCCATGAACCATATCTGTGGGATAGGTGCCTACCGAAGGTCAGAGGAAAGCCATTTGCCCTCAGAAGAGTACCAGGTCCAGCCCCTTTCTCTCCTCCCATCATACTCAACTTGTATCTCACCACAACCATAAGATGACCTCAGTCTCAGGACAGGAGTCAAGACAAAACTCTCCAAGAACACAATTGGTGGATGACTTCCAGCTCAAAACTTGTATCCCAGGGTTTGCTGCTGAGTGTGAGGAGCTGGAAGCACGTTGCTATACAAGGTGGCCCTGTATGCCTCCTCAGACCTGGCTTCTGCACCAGGGATGCCCTAGGAAGAATCAGGATTCCTTGTGCACCTCTTTGGCTTTGCTCCCCTATTACATCTATCTGGAAGGTCTACTTATCTGGTGATAGAGGAAGAAGGTAGAGCTCCAATACCTAGACATGAGCATAGGCATAAATGGGGTACTGGCTTCTACTCATAGAATGGGCAACACACTGTTAGGAATTCTGTATCACATTGATTACACTGACAATGGATTTCACTCATCTGAGGATTCATTTGTTTGAAGTTTAGGGTTGAGGCTGGAGAATCTTCCATATATGTAACATTTTTAGTGTGAATTTTATCTTGTCATCTAAGGGCTATTTATTGTCAGAATACTTTCACACATACATGACATTCATATGGTTTCACTCTATAGTTACCTAAGGTTAGAACAATTACTGGAGTGTTTTCTCATATCTGGTATTCATATTGTTGCTTTTCAATGTGAGTTCTCTCATGTTATCTAATATGGAAAGGTGAGTGAAAATTCCCCACACAGATGATATTCATGGGGTTTCTCTCACGTGTGAGTTCTCTCAGGTTTCTTCATAGATTGGGAGGTTGGCTGAATGCTTTCCCACATAGATGGCAGGCGTATAATTTCTCTCCAGTGTGAATTCTCTGGTTTTATCTAAGGGCACAAGTTCTTCTGAATACTTCCTTACAAAGACAATAGTCATAAAATTGAACTATCATGTGACTTTGCTTATGTTCATTACAGGAGCACTGGTTACTGAGGGTTTTTTAACTTGGAGTTGTGCTAAATTATATTGCAGGGACAGATGCTGGACATTATATAATCTGCCATAACCCACTGAATGGACTCAGGGAGAGTGTAAACTACATTGTAAACTATAATCCATGCTGTGCGGCAGTGCTCCAAAATGTATTCACCAAATGCAATGAATGTGCCACACTGAAGAAAGAGGTTGATTGAAGAGTAGGGGTGTGTGTTGTGGGTTATGGTAACCTCTTATATTTTTTAATTTAACATTATTTGTGATCCATGTATCATCCAAAAAATACAGTTAAAATTTTTTTAAAAAATTAATTTCACTATCTGGGACTTTGGAAAAAACAACTGTGCTGACATAGGGCTTCTTTACTTTGTGCATTGGCACATATTGAGTCAATTTGAAGTTGTGATGGAAACCTTCACCAAATCATTGATTAAAATGGATGCCCTCCAATGAGAAAAATCTGTTGTTGGGAAGGAGAAGAGACATGATACAATATTTGCTTGAATATATTCATTAATTCAATTGTCTATATATGAATTCTAGACTAATCATTCAGTGAGACTCCAGAGAAATTCTTTTATGTTACATGCACATGATATCACTGTCTGCATGCAAAGATTTTGTCTTTGTAGCATCTTATCCCTAACTACTGAATTGATTTTGAAAATTTCATTATGTTTCAAAGATTATGACTATGATCCATCTTTATGAAATTATCCTTTTTTTTTCAGGTACTCGGGTGGAGGATTCCCCATATATGAGAAACCAGCCCTCAACCACTGAGCCACATCAGCTCCCCTGAGTTGGTCTTGTCATTTGTTTTTTTGTTTCATTTTAATTTAGGAGGCACCAGGGACTGAACCTGGGACCTCCCATGTGGGAAGCAAGCACTGAACCTCTGGGGCCACATCTGCTCCCTGAAGTTATCCTTTTATAAGACCTCAGGGTATGGTTTTGAGGTCTGTTAATTTTTCCCTAAATTGAAAATTTCGCATAACCTTTCTCTTAACCTCAACTTTAATTATACTCAGGTGATTATGTTGACCTCCTAACTTAACCTACCCTAGATTTGATATTGAATGACCAGGTTCATACTCCTGAGGCCTACCTTTCACAGGATGGTAGCCGAATCCTTCCTGCAGATATTTTGCATGGATATAATTTATTCCTTTTTTTTCCTTCAAATTGTTTTTATTCACACACCATCCAATCCATCCAAAGTGTATAATCAATGATTCTCAGTACAATCACAGACCTGTGATTTCATCCCCACAATCAATTTTTTTTAAATATTTATTTATTATTATTATTTTTAATTACATTTAAAAAAATATATGAGGTCCCATTCAACCCCACCGCCCCCGCCCCCCACTCCCCCCACAGCAACACTCTCTCCCATCATTGTGTTACATCCATTGCACCTGGTAAGTTCATCTCTGAGCATCACTGCACCCCATAGTCAATGGTCCACATCATAGCCCAGACTCTCTCACGTTCCATCCAGTGGGCCCTGGGGGGATCTACAGTGTCCCGTAATTGTCCGTGAAGCACTATCCAGGACAACTCCACGTCCCGAAAACGCCTCCACATCTCATCTCTTCCTCCCGTTCCCCACACCCAGCAGCCCCCATGGCTACCGTTCCCACACCCATTCCACATTTTCTCTGTGGACATTGGATTTGTTGTGTCCATTGCACACCTATGTCAAGTGAGGGCTTAGATTCCACATGGGTACTGGATGCACTCTTCCCGCTTCTAGTTGTAGACACTCTAGGCTCCATGTTGTGGTGGTTGACCTTCTTCAACTCCATGTTAGCTGAGTGGAGTAAGTCCAATAAGTCAAAGTGTAGGAGCTGAAGTCTGTTGAGGCTCTGGGCCTGGGTGCCATATTATCAGTCCAGAGATTCAAATCCCCTACATATATCTTAAACTCAGCACCAACTACATTTCCAATAAAGTAGCATGCAAGTCTTGTGAAAAGAGATCCCCTCTGAGTCCATTTCCATCACGCAGAAACACCAGCTCCAAAGAAGGGCCATCTGTCATGGCAGTGAACCCCTTCTGCCATGACCATAGAACCCGTGGGTCTCTTTATCCCTCAAAAGAACCAATACCTGGGGTTGTATCTACCTTATCTGTCTCTTAGACTCTGTTCAGTTGTACATAGGGGTATTCCTTCTGACAACCTCCAGACTCTTTTTTAGAGACTCACAGCCTTATAATCTCATTTCTCCTTTCCATTTCCCCCTTACATTAGGTCAAACCGCTTCCCGAAGTCATGTTATTATATGTAGAGAGGTATATTCTGCTGTTCCGCATTGAATCTTTAATTCAAGGTCATTTTCTAGTTGCTTCTTCAGCTGGTATGTGGTAGTGATCCCTCCTTGCCAGGGAGGCTCATCCCCAGGTGTTGTGTCCCACGCTGGGGGGAATGCATCACATCTACACGCTGAGTTTGGCTGTGAGAGTGGCCACATTTGAGTAACATGAAGGCTGTCAGGAGGAAACCCCCAGGCACAATGCTACTCTAGGCCTTGTTCTTATTGCAGGTGCATAGGCTCAAAAGTGTAGCCATTAGTATCAAGAGCCCACTGTTGGGCCCTCCTTCCTTCCTGGTTCTTGCCGTTGCACCTGGAGGATTGCCGCTGCTCTCCCAGGGCCCACAACAGTGACCCCCCAGCCAGGAGCCCAGTACCCCCCCAGCTGTTGTTTTTAATTGTTTCCACTATGAGTATATATAGACATTACCATATACCCTGGGCATATGCCCTGTATAACTCCCTGTCAACCATATATATCCTGTCAATAACATCCCATATCAGTATTCCTCCGCTGCCATTGTTGAACCACTCTGTGATCCAAAACTTCCCGTAAAGTGAATCCCAACATAATGTCAGCTTCAGAAGAGTCTTAGATCACCAAAATTCATATATACAATATACAGTATTTCCCCAGATCCACCATAAAATCTTTTCCCTTCCACAGCAATAATCTTTTAACTTATTCATATCATATTTCCTGAAACTGATGTACAGATTGCGAAACTATAGTTTTCAAACAAGGTAACATTTGTGCTTCCTATGTGGTCCATACTTTAGGTTGTACAGTTTTCTAAATTTTTTAGTTATCCTATGTTTTGTCTTATGGTTTTCATTATTAGTCTGTCGTCCCCTATATGTTTTTGGTGTAATATTAGCTGTTTTATATTCATCCTTGTGTACTCTCACATAACTCCTCTTTTGCCCCCTTATTTACCTTTGTTCTATCCATTGCACGTCCATTTTCCCCTCCCCTTAGGGCCCACAATGCCTGCCAATCTAATGCCCTGGGAGCCATCCTTTCTCACGAGAGATACAGTTCTCTCTATTCGACGGCATTAGTCTTCCCCAGGATATGGGTCCACCCCACCCAATGGTAGAACCCACCTTGGCAAAATGAGCCTTCAGCTATTCCCTCTGGAGTCCGTCCCACATCAGACCATACCCCCTGAGCATCCTAACCAGGTGACCCTCCTACTTATACTTTGATACATTTTACTCAACATTTAGTTCTCAACGAACTTCTGGCACTCTCCCATGTTTGTATGTTGCCCCTCCCTCCCACCTATTTCTTGGACCATATTACCCCTCTTCCCATCCCCAGGCCCCCTCAAACCCAGAAAACCCCACCCCAAGGTAACCCCTTGCCCCCATTTTGTCCCATCTTTGTGCTCATACTTACCCCTAGCTCATCACAGATTCCAGCCCTACAGACCTTAACTCACATCATTCCTCCACCCCCCGATTTCCAGTAAGCCACTTTTCCAGACTCTAGCTCTCTGAGGCAGTTAACTTATTTTATATCATTGAGGTCATATAGTATTTGTCCTTCAATGCCTGGGTTGCTTCACTTAACATAAGATTCTCAAGGTTCATCCATGTTATCACGTGCGATTGTAGTGTATTGGTTCTTACAGCTGAGTAGTATTCCATTGTGTGTATATACCACATTTTATTGATCCACTCATCTGTTGATGGACTTTTGGATTGATTCCAACTTTTGGCGATGGTGAACAATGCTGCTATGAACATTGGTGTACATATATTGGTTTGTGTCCTTGTTTTCAGATCTGATGGGTATATACCCAGCAGTGGTATTGCTGGGTCATATGGCAAATCTATGGATAATTTTTTGAGAAACTGCCAAACTGTCCTCCAGAATGGTTGGATCCTTCTGCATTCCCACCAGCAATGGATGAGTGTTCCCCTTTCTTCACATCCTCTCCAGCATTTGTATTCTACTGTTTTTTTCATGGCTGCCAATCTTATGGGAGTAAGATGGTATCTCATTGTAGTTTTGATTTGCATTTCCCTGATAGCTAGGGATTTGGAGCATTTTTTCATGTGCTTTTTAGCCATTTGTATTTCTTCTTTGGAGAAGTGTCTGTTTAAATCTTTTTCCCATTTTTTAAATGGGTTGTTTAACTTTTTGTTTTCAAGATATATGAGTTCTTTATATATGCAAGTTATAAGTCTCTTATCAGATATATGGTTGCCAAATATTTTCTCCCATTGTGTGGGTTCCCTTTTTACTTTCTTGACAAACTCCTTTGAGGTGCGGAAGGCTTTAATTTTGAGGTAGTCCCATTTATCTATTTGTTCTTTTGCTGCTCGTGCTTTTGGTGTGATATTCTTGAAGCCATTTCCTATTACAAGGTCCTGTAGATGTTTCCCTACACTGCTATCTAAGGTCTTTATGGTCTTGGCTCTTATATTTAGGTCTTTGATCCATCTTGAGTTGATCTTTGTATAAGGTGTGAGATGGTAATCCTCTTTCATTCTTCTACATATGGCTATCCAGTTCTCCAGGCACCATTTGTTGAATAGGCCATTCTCTCCCAGTTGAGAGGGTTTGGTGGCTTTATTGAATATTATGTGGCTATATACATGAGGTTCTATCTCTGAACTTTCAATTCGATTCCATTGGTCTGTGTGTCTCTCCTTATGCCAGTACCATGCTGTTTTCACTACTGTAGCTTTGTAGTATGTTTTGAAGTCAGGAAGTGTGATTCCTCCTATTTCGTTTTTCTTTTTCAATATGTCTTTGGCTATTCGGGGCCTCTTTTTATTCCAAATAAATTTCATAGTTAGTTTTTCTAGTTCCTTAAAGAAGGCTGTGTTGATTTTTATTGGGATTGCATTGAATGTGTAGATCAGTTTTGGTAGGATAGACATCTTAATAATATTCAGTCTTCCTATCCATGAACAGGGAATATTCTTCCATTTATTTAGGTCTTCTTTGATTTCCTTGAACAATCTTGTATAGTTCTTGATGTATAAGTTTTTTACCTCTTTAGTTAAATTTATTCCTAAGTATTTGATTATTTTATTTACTATTGTGAATGGTATTTGTTCCTTGATTTCCTCCTGATCTTGCTCATTATTGGTGTATAGAAATGCTACTGATTTTTGCGCATTGATCTTATAACCTGTGACTTTGCTAAACTCATTTATGAGTTCTAGGAGCTTTGTTGAAGATCTCTCAGGGTTTTCTATATATAGGATCATGTCATCTGCAAATAATGAAATTTTGACTTCTTCCCTTCCAATTTGAATGCCTTTTATATCTGGTTCTTGTTTCAGTGCTCGAGCCAGTACTTCCAAGACAATGTTAAATAGGAGCGGAGACAATGGGCATCCTTGTCTTGTTCCTGATTTTAGAGGGAAGGATTTCAGGACTTCGCCATTGTAAACAATGTTGGCTTTAGGTTTTTCATATATACTCTTTATCATGTTCAAAAAGTTTCCTTGTATTCCGATCTTTTGGAGTGTTTTTATCAGGAAGGGGTGCTGTATTTTGTCAAATGCCTTTTCTGCATCTATAGATATAATCATGTGGTTTTTTCTCTCAATCTGTTTATATGGTGTATTACATTGATTGATTTTCTTATGTTGAACCATCCTTGCATACCTGGGATAAATCCCACTTGGTCATGGTGTATAATTCGTTTAATGTGTTGTTGAATACGATTAGCAAGTATTTTGTTAAGTATTTTTGCGTCTAGGTTCATTAGAGAAATTGGTCTGTAATTTTCCTTTCTTGTGGTGTCTTTGTTTGGCTTTGGTACTAGGGTAATGTTGGCATCATAGAAGGAATTAGGCAGTGTTCCTTCTGTTTCGATTTTTTGGAATAGTTTCAACAGGATTGGTGTTAATTCTTTCCGGAATGTTTTGTAGAATTCACCTGTGAAGCCGTCTGGCCCTGGGCTCTTCTTAGTTGGGAGATTTTTAATGACTTATTCTATCTCTTTGCTTGTGATTGGTTTGTTAAGATCATCAATTTCTTCTTTCATCAGTATGGGCTGCTTATGTATTTCTAGGAATTTGTCCATTTCCTCTAAATTGTCATTTTTGTTGGAATATAGTTTTTCAAAGTATCCTCTTATGATAGTCTTTATTTCTGTGGGGTCAGTGGTGATATCACCTTTCTCATTTCTTATTTTGTGTATTTGCATCTTTTCTCTTTTTTTCTTTGTTAGTCTCGCTAAAGGTTTGTCAATTTTGTTGATCTTCTCAAAAAACCAGCTCTTGGTCTTGTTTATGTTTTCAAGTGCTTTCTTAATTTCTATTTCATTTAGTTCTGCTCTTATCTTTGTTATTTCCTTCCTTCTTCTTCCTGTTGGGTTACTTTGTGTTGTTTTTCTAATTCCTTCAAATGTGCAGTTAATTCTTCAATTTCTGCTCTTTCTTCTTTTTTGATATATGAATTTATGGCTATAAATTTCCCTCACAGTACCGCTTTTGCTGCCTCCCATAAATTTTGGTATGTTGTGTTATCATTATCATTTGTTTCAAGGTAGTCATTGATTTCTTTTGAGATTTCCTCTTTGACCCACTGTTTTTCTAAGAGTGTGCTGTTTAATTTCCAAATTGTCGTGTGAAGTCTGGGTCTCTGTCCCTTGCAAATCTCCAGCTTGACTCCACTGTGGTCAGAGATATTGTTTTGTATGATTTCGAACTTTCTGAATTCATTAAGCCTTTCTTTGTGGCCTAGCATGTGGTCAATCTTGGAGAACGTTCCATGTGCGCTTGAGAAAAATGTATATCCTGCTGTGTTTGGGTGTAATGATCTATATATGTCTATTAGATCCAGCTCTTCTAATATACTGTTCAAATGTTTTGTTTCTTTAGTGATTCTCTTTTGAGATGTTCTGTCCAGAGTTGATAGTGGTGTATTAAAATCCCCCACTATAATTGTAGATGCATCTATTCTTTCACTTAGTTTTTCCAGCGTTTGCCTCACATATTTAGAGGCGCCCTTGTTAGGAGCATAAATATTTATGATTGTTCGATCTTCTTGACAGATTGTCCCTTTCACTAAAATATAGTATCCTTCTTGTCTCTCACAATTGTTTTGCATTTAAAGTCTATTTTGTCTGATATTAATATAGCTACTCCTGCCTTTTTTTGGTTGTTGTTTGCTTGTATGATTGTTTTCCAGCCATTCACTTTCAATCTCCATGAGTCTCTGGGTCTAAGATGTGTCTCTTGTAGACAGCATATAGATGGGTCGTATTTCCTTATCCAGTGTCCCAGTCTGAATCTTTTGATAGGTGAGTTTAGTCCGTTGACATTCAGTGTTATTACTTTTAGAGAGTTATTTATGGTAGCCATATTTTGGTTGGATTTGTGTTTGTTATATTTTGTTTGTATTATTTTATTTTCCCCTTCTATTTTTGTCTTTCTTGTTGCTTTTACACTCTCCTCCATCTCTGACTGTCCTGTTTTTTCCTTTCTTCCTGCAGAACTCCCTTTAGAATTTCTTGAAGGGGAGGTTTCTTGTTGATATACTCTTTCAGTTTCTGTTTATCTGTGAATATTTTGAACTCTCCATCATTTTTGAATGCTAGTTTAGCTGGATAGAGTATTCTTGGTTGGAAATTTTTTTCCTTTAGTACCTTGACTATATCATACCACTGCCTTCTTGCCTCCATCGTTTCAGATGAGAAATCAGCACTTAATCTTATGGAGTTTCCCTTGTATGTGATGGCTTTCTTTTCTCTTGCTGCTTTTAGAATTTTTTCTTTGTCTTGAGCATTGGATAATTTGACAAGTATATGTCTTGGGGTGGGCCTGTTGGGGTTTATGACCAGTGGAGTGCTCTGTGCTTCTTGGATATGTACATCTGTCTCTTTCAGTAGATTTGGGAAGTTTTCAGTCATTATTTCCTGCAACACTTCTTCTGATCCCTTTCCCTTCTCTTCTCCTTCTGGAATGCCTATAATACGTATGTTTGAGCGTTTTGCGTTATCATTCAGGTCCTTAAGTCCTATCTGGATTTTTTCTACATTTTTATTGACCACTTCTACTATCTGTTTGATTTCCAATGCACTGTCTTCCACATCACTAATTCTCTGCTCTGCCTCTTCTAGTCTGCTGATATTTGCTGCAAGTGTATTTTTGATTTCTTGAATTGTGGTGTTCATTTCCATCATATCTGTTATTTTTTTGCGCATGTCTGCAATTTCCCCTCCAAGTGTTGTCTTCACGCTGTTAACCTCTTTCATTACTTCATCAAATTTGTCGGTGATAAATGTTCTGAGATCTTTCATTGCTTGTGCAAAGTCTGCCCCCCTTCCTGATTTTCAGTTTCTTGATTGGATTCAGCCATGTTTTCCTGATTACTGGTTTGGTTTGTAGATTTTTGTTGCTGTCTTGTCAACATTTTTTCTTGACGGGTTTAATCAGTTCCTTAGCTTCTTTGTCTAGTCTTGGAGATTAATTAGCTGTTGTTTTTGCGTAAGTGTTATATCTTCTCTTTGTCACTTTGTTCTTCTTATTCCAATTTCTTATTGCTAGTTAAGCTCACTTTAAAGGAAAGTATTAGTGCTGGGGAAAGTCAATTGTGTAAGGAAGGAAAAAGTGTGAAGTAGTATTGGTGATATATGTTAACAAAGCAACAATATGAGTTCTGGGAGGATGGAGGTTAGATCATGTAAATTGTGTAGAGTTATAGTAGTAGGAAAGTACCTATAATGAGGTAGATGACTGAATATGGGAGGAATGTGGTACGTACTAAGAGGCTATTGTTTTTGTGAGAGAGGGAAAGAGAAAAGAAAGGTAATAGTTTCAGAGATGAATACCAGATGGAAAACTAAACAAAGGTATTAGAAATTAAGATTTAGACACTTTGTGGATCAAAGAAAGGGAGATGGAATATAGGAGAGATAGCAGATGGTGGAGGATATCAAGTTGTAGGGGAAAGGGGATAGTGTAGATAGGCTAAATCTATTCACAGAGAAATGAGGCAGTGGAGGGTAAGGAAACCCAGCAAATGTGAGGTATTTCCTGTAGGACCTATTGTATTGTTAAGGTAAAATAGTATAAGAAGAATATTGGGGACAAGAAAGAGAGGATTAAAAAAAAAAGAACAACAAGAACAACAAGAACAACAACAACAAAAAAAAACCAAAGAACAGAAACCCCGGCGCCAGGCTTGGCTGGGCTCAGCTGGGCTCCGGTCCCCCGCCCGCTGCCCACCGTGGCTCGGCTGGGCTTGGCTGGGCTCAGGTCCCCTGCCTGCCACCCGCCGCGGCTCGGCTGGGCTCAGCTTCCCCGCCCGCCGTGGCTCAGCCGGGCTCGGCCAGACTCGGCTTCCCCGCCCACCGCCTGCCGCCACGGCGCAGCGTGGCTCGGCTCTCCTGCCCGCCGTCCACAGCGGCGCGGCTAGGCTCGGCTTGGCTAGGCTCCTTCGCCCGCCGCCCACCATGGCACAGCGCAGCTCGGCTCTCCCGCCCGCCACCCGCCGCGGTGCTAGCTGCCTTGGCTCCGCCTACCCAAGGAGGGAGTCCTCCACACGTAGCTGGGATCTCCGTGTATATTTCACAGATGGATCCTCTCTGTTACCTTCCCTCCAAATCGATGTCCAGACACCTCCGGACCAGGAAAAATCCCGAAACAGCCGGTCCCAAAGAGTCTCTGACGCCTCCCAGCCGATTCCCCCCAGGAGCTAGTAACCGGGAAGTTCACTCAGCCGCCATCTTGCCTCCCCCTCCCCCACAATCAATTTTATAACATTTTTATAGATCCAAAAAGGAAAAAAACTCCTGGAATCCTAGAAATTGGGGATGTCAAACTTTTGATACTCTTTGAAATCCTCCTGTCTTACCTCTGTATGTCCTGACATAACCTAAATCACCTTTTGTAATAATAATATTTCCTAAATCTTATTGAAGACCCAATGGGTCTTGCAAATATTTCAATCTTATTTAGATTTATAAGCCTGATTACTAAGACTGTTGCCAATTGATTTACAGAACTGCTGGTGAAAGTAGATCTAGACAGACAAAACTATTTAAAAAAAAAAAGAATGGAGAAAAAAATCCTCTCAAGCTAAAACAGCACCTAAATAAATCGCAACATACCCTAGGTCACAAGATTTCAGGGCACTAATACTTGTGTTACTGTAAACAACCTGGACAACCCCAAAATAACAGCACCCCACCCACACTCTTCACCTCTAAGAAAGCAGTGTCTTCATTACACTTCATTAAGTAAATAGAAGTAATTCACTTAAAAGAAAATTTCTCTCCAAGCTTCCAATGAATTATATTATATTTATAACTGATTCCAAGCATTTAACAAAACTGTAGAGGCAAAATATCCCCATAGATTTCAAAATTCATATAAAATTAAATCATATGTGATACATTTTGGGTTAATCTTTGCTAAATAATTGTATATTACTGTTTCAAAGTGCTTTAAGGTGTTTTAAGTATTTAATATTATTCTGTCAAGTTCAATTTTGATGGTAATTTTTCATTGTAATATGTTTACTTGTAGACAGTTCCAAAAATCAGTTTGGTATCTTAAATATGTATTTTTATTAAGGAAAAAGAAAGTAGTTTTTCCTAAAGTAAAATGACTGGTTGTTATGGAATGAGAAAGAAGAAAATGTAGGACAAAGCCTCAATAGATACAGAAAGTGACAGAAGGTTCATGGAATAGGAAATTATGATTAAAGTTGGGAAAGATTTAATGGGTCTATAAAAATTTTAAAAACATATCAAGTAATATACTGATGAAAAACTGAGACTTGGATTTTCTCTCTATTAAGGTGACATTATTTCTTGGTTTATTGGTCTGTTTTTGTTCATTTGTTTGAGTACTCAGGTTCAGAACTGACACCCAGATGTCCTATGTGGGAAGCTGGCGCTCAACCACTGAGCCACACCAGCTCCCCTGAGTTGTTTTTTTTCTTCATTTGTTTGCTTGTTTGTTTTGGTTTTGTTTTTGGAAGTTACCAGGGATTGAACCTGGGAACCCATATATGGGAAGGAGGTGCTCAACACTTTAGCTACATCAGTTCCACTGTTGGTCTGTTTTAGGAAGACACTATAAAGAGTTTTTTTCCTCAATAATCAGCGTAAAAGGCAGAAAGTCTGTGTCTTATCAAAATACTTTATGTTAATTTTTTCATGCCTATGGTTGTATTTAAGAAAAATAGTCTCACATTTTCAAGAACTAAGGCTTTCCTTAACTTTAGTTAAGCAAAAAAAACACAAACATTTCTTCACAATAACCCGTTTTCCTCCTTAACATAATGTTGAAACCTGACAACTTTTGACATTTTGCTTTTTCAGTGTCAAACCCTACAGAATATGTTTTTATTTCAAACCGTTGTAACTAATTTTTTTCTTTCACCTTCCAAAAAGTGAGGTGCTAAAAATAAAGTTCATTTAATATGTTATGAATTACATGGGAGGTGTTTAGGAAGTATGACAAATTTTTAAAAAGATTTTTAACCCTTGGTTGGTTAAATTTGTTAGAGTAAACTGTTAATATAAATAAAGTTTGTATAAAATTCCTAGAGACTTAACAATGTTCTCACTGTATATGCTATGTTATGATAATGATCTTCATGATATAAGACAGGAGAATAGTTTTGTTAGTCACAGTTTTAGTTATTTTAAAGATATTATATGTCACAGAAAAAGAAAACAAATTTCCTTGTCAGTTACATTGTTTTACTCTGATGTTTCTCTGACAGCACAAGCAGTCAGGCACAAGTCAAAGATTCATCATCAACACAAAGTGTAGAGGTGAAACATTACAAAACTTCTGTTGTGGTGTGTAGTTAATGTCCTCAATACAAATTAACTGTCAAATATTTTTATTTCTAAAAATAGCTTCATTTAGAAAATTCTCATAAGAGATTTAGACCCAGAAGAAAAAGAAATAAGTAGAATCCAAATTGAAAAGGAAGCAGTAAAACATTCACTATTTGAGATGATACAATCTTATATGTAGAAAGTGCCCCAAAATACACAACAAAGCTTATAGAGTTGATAGATGAGTTCAGCAAAGTGGAAAGATATAAGATCAACATGCAAAAATCAGAATTTCTCTACACTAATACTGAGCAGTCTGTGAATGAAAATATTAAATAAATATTTAAAAAATTAAATAAGTGACTTGTACACATTTTTTTAAAAAAGGAAATCAAAGAAGACCTAAATAAATGGAAGAATATTCAGTGTTTATGGATTAGAAGACTAATTAGAGGTGGGGCAAGATGGTGGCTGAGTGAGCTTACCTGATAATGTCTCCTGCAAAGAAGCAGCTGGGCAGCCTTGGAGACTCTTCGGGACCAGGCTGTTTCAGGATTTTTGCAGGACAGGAGGTATCTGGACATCGATTTGGTGGGAAGGTAACAGAGAAAATATGTCTATAAAATATACACAGAGGTCCCAGCTGTGTGCAGAAAGCACCCTCCTTGTGTGGGAGGAGCTGTGGCACTGGGCGCTGCCACAGCAACAGGTGCTGCTGCAGCATTTTTTTTTTTTGGAGGCTCTGCAGTACTGGGGAATTCCTAAGCCCTGAGCGGCCTATTGGGGGGTTAATAGGACAGGAAGCACTTGCAGACTGATTCGGGGAGACAAATGGGAGTTTTATTTTGAAGCGCAGGGAATTTTTGATTGTGGACACAAACAGTAGCGCTTCCGCCTAGCGCCCCACTGCCCCCCAAACCAGGCTGCCGATCTACAGTGGACTTAAATTGATAGCAATAAAGAGATGCCATCAGGGTCTGGCAGGGTGGGAGACGTTTGGAAGCTGATTAGGGGAATATTTTGGGAAGCGTGGGAATTTCAGGTTTGGACTCTGTTATTAGCATTTCCAGCTGGAGCCCCACACGTGGGCCTGGCTATTGATCTGCATCATTAAATTGGCTGCAGTCTAGAGGCACCCCAGGTGGCCATTCCGGGGGATCACAGGGTGAGAGGGGTCCTGAAGTCAATGGTGATACATCCACAGAATAGACCCCAGTGAGTGAGTGAATTGTGGGATACAGAACAAGGATAGAGCTTGTGGATGTGACCTCTCCCATAGGGCTGGCACCCAGCTGCGGGAATCCCTGAAGGCTGTGATGCACTGTGGTGCTCCCAGGCACCCTGTTAACCAGACTTGAGGTTGCCAGGTCTGAGTCTCCAAAACCCTGGTGACCCACACCCCAGAGACTCACACCTCTTGAGTCTTCAATATCTCAGACTTTTCATCCCTGAATCCATCATGCCCTGAGGCCCATCTGAGGTCCTTGAATGTCATAGCCCTCAAACTTTGCATTTTTTCTTTTTTGTTTTGTTTTTATTTTTATTCTATTTTATTTTTTATTTTATTTTTTTAATGTTCTGATTGCTAACATTGCATTATCCCCTAGTCTTTTCTCCCAGCATATCCCCCAAAATCTTTTCTTTTTTTCAGTTATTTAGGGGTTTTTTTTTTTTTTGTATTCATATTGTGGCTGTGGTGGTTGCTGTATATATTTTCTCTCTTTTCCCTATCTGTTCCCCGCCCTTTACCCACCCCTTTTTCTTTCTTCCTTTCTTCTCTTTTCTTTACTCTCTCTCTTTTTCCTCATCTTATTCTTATTTTATTTTATCTTAACTATACAATAAGTGCTGCACGGAACACCTCACATTTGCTGGGTTTCCTTATCCTCCACTGCCTCATTTCTGTGTGAATAGATTTTGGCTACCTACACTATCCCCTTTCCCCTACATTTTGATATCCTCCATCATCTATTGTCTCTCCTATATTCCACCTCCCTTTCTTTGATCCACAAAGTGTCTAACTCTTAATTTCTAATACCTTTGCTTCGTTTACTGTCTGTTATCCACTCTTGAAACTATTGCCTTTCTTTTCTCTTTCCCTCTCTCACAAAAACAATAGCTTTTTAATTCATACCATATTCCTCCCATATTCGGTCGGCTACTTTATTATAGGTACTCTACCTACTGCTATAACTACACAATTTACATGAATCTACCTCCATCCTCCCAGATCTCATATTGTTGCTTTGTTAAATATATCACCAATACTACTTTACACTTTTCCTTGCTAACACAATTGCCTTTCCCTGGCACTAATACTTTCCTTTAAAGTGAACTCAACCAGCAATAAGAAATTAGAATAAAAAGAACAAAGTGACAAAGAGAAGATATAACACATATGCAAAAATAACAGCTAATTAATCCCCAACACTAGAGAAAGAAGCTAAGGAACTGATTAAACCCATCAAGATAAAATGATGAACAGACAGCAATAAAAATCTACAAACCAAACCAGTAATCAGGAAAACATGGCTGAATCCAATCAACAAACTAAAAATCAGGAAGGGGAGCAGAACTTCACACAAGAAATTAAAGATGTCAGAACATTTATCACTGACAAATTTAATGAAGTAAAGGAAGAGCTGAACAACATGAAGACAACACTTGGATGGGAAATTGCAGACATATGCAAAAAGATAACAGATATGATGGGAATGAACACCACATTTCAAGAAATAAAAAAATACACTTGCAGCAAATATCAGCAGACTAGAAGAGGCAGAGCAGAGAATTAGTAGTGTGGAAGACAGTACATTGGAAATCAAACAGATAGTAGAATCAGTTGATAAAAAGAAAAAATTCAGCTAGGACTTAGGGACCTGAATGGTAATGCAAAACACTCAAACATATGTATTATAGGCATTCCAGAAGGAGAAGAGAAGGGAAAGGGGTCAGAAGGAGGGTTGGAGGAAATAATGGCTGAAAACTTCCCAAATCTACTGAAAGAGACAGATGTACATATCCAAGAAGCACAGCGCACCCCACTGGTCATAAACTCCAACAGGCCCTCCCCAAGACATATACTTGTCAAATTATCCAGTGCTCAAGACAAAGAGAAAATTCTAAAAGCAGCAAGTGAAAAGAAAACCATCACATACAAGGGAAGCTCCATAAGATTAAGTGCTGATTTCTCATCTGAAACCATGGAGGTAAGAAGGCAGTGATATGATATAGTCAAGGTACTTAAGGAAAAAAATTCCCAACCAGGAATACTCTATCCAGCTAAACAAGCATTCAAAAATGATGGAGAGTTCAAAATATTCACAGATAAACAGAAACTGAAAGAGTATGCCAACAAGAAACCTCCCCTTCAAGAAATTCTAAAGGGAGTTCTGCAGAAAGAAAGGAAAAATCAGGAGAGGCAGAGTTGGAGGAGACTTAAGAGCAACAAAAAAGACAAAAAGAGAAGGGAAAAAAATGCAAACAAAATATGACAAACATAAATCCAATCCAAATATGCCTAACACAAATAATTCCTTGAAAGTAATAACACTGAATGTCAACGGATTAAACTCACCTATCAAAAGATTCAGACTGGGACATTGGATAAGGAAATATGACCCATCTATATGCTGTCTACAAGAGACACATCCTAGACCCAGAGACTCATGGAAGTTGAAAGTGAATGGCTGGAAAACAATCATACAAGCAAACAATAACCAAAAAAAAAAAAAAAAAAAGGCAGGAGTAGCTATATTAATATCAGACAAAATAGACTTTAAATGGGAAACAATTGTGAGAGACAAAGAAGGATACTACATTTTAGTGAAAGGGACAATCTGTCAAGAAGATCAAACAATCATAAATATTTGTGCTCCTAACAAGGGCACCTCTAAAAACATGAGATAAATGCTGGAAAAATTAAGTGAAAAAATAGATGCATCTACAATTATAGTGGGGGATGTTAATACACCACTATCCATTCTTAACAGAACATCTCAAAAGAGAATCACTAAAGAAACAAAATATTTGAACAGTATATTAGAGTAGCTGGATCTAATAGACATATATAGATCATTACACCCAACCACAGCAGGATATACATTTTTCTCAAGCACACATGGATCATTCTCCAAGATAGACAATATGCTAGGCCACAAAGAAAGGCTTAATAAATTCAAAAGTTTGAAATCATACAAAACAATATCTCTTACCACAGTGGAGTGAAACTGGAAATTTGCAAGGGACAGAGGCCCAGATTTCACACCATGATGTGGAAATTAAACAGCACACTCTTAGAAAATCAGTGGGTCAAAGAGGAAATCTCAAAAGAAATCAATGACTACCTTGAAACAAATGATAATGATAACACAACATACCAAAATTTATGGGATGCAGCAAAAGCAGTACTGAGAGGGAAATTTACAGCCATAAATTCATATATCAAAAAAGAAGAAAGAGCAAAAATTGAAGAACTAACTGCACATTTGAAGGAATTAGAAAAACAACAACAAAGTAACCCAACAGGAAGAAGAAGGAGGGAAATAACAAAGATAAGAGCAGAACTAAATGAAATAGAAAATAAGAAAGCACTGGAAAATATAAACAAGACCAAGAGCTAGTTTTTTGAGAAGATCAACAAAATTGACAAACTGTTAGCAAGACTAACAAAGAAAAAAAGAGAGAAGATGCAAATACACAAAATAAGAAATGAGAAAGGCGATATCACCACTGACCCCACAGAAATAAAGACTATCAGAAGAGGATACTTTGAAAAAATATATTGCAAGAAAAATGACAATTCAGAGGAAATGGACAAATTCCTAGAAACACATAGCAGCCCATATTAATGAAAGAAGAAATTGATGATCTTAACAAACCAATCACAAGCAAAGAGATAGAATCAGTCAATAAAAACCTTCCAATTAAGAAGAGCCCAGGGCCAGACGGCTTCACAGGTGAATTCTACAAAACATTCTGGAAAAAACTAACACCAATTCTCCTGAAACTATTCCAAAATATCAAAATAGAAGGAACATAACTCCTTCTATGATGCCAACATTACCCTAGTACCAAAGCCAAACAAAGACACCACAAGAAAGGAAAATTACAGACCAATTTCTCTAATAACCTAGACGCAAAATACTTAACAAAATACTTGCTAATCATATTCAACAACACATTAAATGAATTATACACCACGACCAAGTGGGATTCATTCCAGGTATGCAAGGATGGTTCAACATAAGAAAATCAATCAATGTAATACACCATATAAACAGATTGAAGGGAGAAAATCACATGATTATATCTATAGATGCAGAAAAAGCATTTGACAAAATACAGCACCCTTTCTTGATAAAAACACTACAAAAGATTGGAATACAAGGAAATTTTTTGAACATGATAAAGAGTGTATATGAAAAACCCACAGCCAACATCGTTTACAATGGAGAAATCCTAAAATCCTTCCCTCTAAAGTCAGGAACAAGACAAGGATGCCCATTGTCTCCACTCCTATTTAACATTGTCTTAGAAGTACTTGCTCAAGCACTGAGGCAAGAACCAGATATAAAAGGCACTCAAATTGGAAAGGAAGATGTCAAAATTTCATTATTTGCAGATGACATGATCCTATACATAGAAAACCCTGAGAGATCTACAAGAAAGCTTCTAGAACTCATAAATGAGTTTATTAAAGTTGCAGGTTATAAGATCAATGCACAAAAATCAGTACCATTTCTGTACACTAATAATGAGCAAGATCAGGAGGAAATCAAGAAACAAATACTATTCACAATAGTAAATAAAAAAATCAAATGCTTAGGAATAAATTTAACTAAAGAGGTAAAAAACTTATACACTGAGTACTATACAAGACTGTTCAAGGAAATCAAAGATGATCTAAATAAATGTAAGAATATTCCTTGCACATGGATAGGAAGACTGAATATTATTAAGATGTCTAGCCTACCAAAACTGATCTACACATTCAATTTAATCCCAGTAAAAATCAACACAGCCTTCTTTAAGGAACTAGAAAAACTAATGATGAAATTTATTTGGAAAGGAAAGAGGCCCTGAATAGCCAAAGACGTATTGAAAAAGAAAAACGAAATTGGAGGAATCACACTACCTGACTTCAAAACATACTACAAAGCTACAGTAGTGAAAACAGCATGGTATTGGCATAAGGAGAGACACACAGACCAATGGAATTGAATTGAAAGTTCTGATATAGAACCTCATATATATAGCCATAAAAATACTAGATAAAGGCACCAAACCCTCTCAACTGGGAGAGAATGGCCTATTCAACACATGGTGCCTGGAGAACTGGATAGCCATATGTAGAAGAATGAAAGAGGATTACCATCTCACACCTTATACAAAGATCAACTCAAGATGGATCAAAGACCTAAATATAAGAGCCAAGACCATAAAGATCTTGGAAAGCAGTGTAGGGAAACATCTACAGGACATTTTAATAGGAAATGGCTTCATAAATATCACACCAAAAGCACGAACAACAAAAGAACAAATAGATAAATGGGACTTACTCAAAATGAAAGCCTTCTGCACCTCAAAGGAGTTTGTCAAGAAAGCAAAAAGGGAACCCACACAATGGGAGAAAATATTTGGCAACCATATATCTGATAAGAGACATAACTTGCATATATAAAGAACTCCTATATCTTGAAAATAAAAAGATAAACAACCCATTTAAAAAATGGGAAAAAGATTTAAACAGACACTTCTCCAAAGAAGAAATAAAAATGGCTAAAAAGCACATGAAAAAAATGCTCCAAGTCTCTAGCTATCAGGGAAATGCAAATCTAAACTACAATGAGATACCATCTTACTCCCAGAAGATTAGCAGCTATGAAAAAAAAAAAAAACAGAAGACTGCAAAGGCTGGAGAGGATGTGAAGAAAGGGGAACACTCATCCACTGCTGGTGGGAATGCAGAAGTATTCAACCATTCTGGTGGACAGTTTGGTGGTTCCTCAAAAAACTAACCATAGATTTGCCATATGACTCAGCAATACTACTGCTGGGTATATACCCAGCAGAACTGAACACAAGGACACAATCCGATATATGTACACCAATGTTCATAGCAACATTGTTCACTATCGTCAAAAGTTGGAATCAACCCAAATGCCCATCAACAGATGAGTGGATCAATAAAATGTGGTATATACACACAATGGAATCCTACTCAGCTGTAAGAACAAATACACTACAAACACACATGATAACATGGATGAATCTTGAGAACCTTACGATGAGTGAAGCAACCCAGGCATTGAAGGACAAATACTACATGACCTCAATGATATGAAATAAGCAAGCTGCCTCAGAGAGCTAGAGACTGGAAAATAGACTTACAGGAAATCGGGGGGTGGAGTTGGATGTGAGCCGTCGTCTGCAGTGGTGGAATCTATGATGAGGTGGTGGGAAGTATGAGCACAAAGAAGAGACAAAATGGGGGCAAGGGGTTTCCTTTGGGTGGGGCTTTGTGGGTTTGAGGGGGCTGGGGATGGGTGGATGGGTAATATTGCCCAAAAAATTGGGGGAGGGAGGGGCAACATATGAACATAGGAGAGTGTCAGGTGTTGGTTGAGAGTACAATGCTGAGAAAATCATATCAAAATATAATTAGGAGGGTTACCTGTTTAGGATGCTCGGAGGGGATGGTCTAATGCAGGACTGACTCCTGGGTAATGTCTGAATGCTCATTTTGCCAGAGTGGGTTGTACCTTTGGGTATAGACCCAAGAAGTGAGAGTTGGGGTGGACCCACATCCTGGGGAGGACTAATGTCATCAAATAGAGGGAACTGTATCTCTCAAGAGAAAGGGTGGCTCCCAGGGCATTAGGGCAGTTGAGCAAGTCAGGCCCTGAACACTGTTGCAAGTATCTCTGGACGTGGCTCCTCAGGAAATGGACATTGGCTGTTGCTGTGGGCCCCAAGGGGAGGGGAAAATGGATGTTGAATGGATGGAACCAAGGTAAATGTGGGGGCAAGAGAGGAGTTTCATGAGAGTACATGAGGATGAATATAAAACATGTAATATTACACCAAAAACATATAGGGGATGACAGACTAATAATGTAAACCATAATGTAAAACATAGGATAACTAAAAAATTTAGAAAACTGTATATCCTAAAGTATGGACCACATTGTAAGCACAAATATCAACTTGTTTGAAAGGTATTGTTTCGGAGTCTGTACATCAGTTTCAGTAAATATGATATGAATAAGTTAAAAGATTTTCACTGTGGAAGGGAAAAGATTTTATGGTGGATGTATGGGAGTACTGTATATTGTATATATGAATTACTGTGATCTGAGACTCTTGTGAAGAGGACCTCAATAATTAGGAAAAAAGGAAAGAAAAAGATAGGATGTACAATTTTTCCAAATCAATACGTACTCTAGATCTAACCTTTAAATTCATCGCTATATTCCATTTTACTAGTAAGGTACCCTGACATTATATTTGGCTCCGCTTTACAGGAAGTTTTGGATCACAGAGTGGTTCAACAATGGCGGTGGAGGAATACTGATATGGGATGTTATTGACAGGCTATATATGGTTGACAGGGAGTTATACAGGGCATATGTCCCAGGTGCATGGTAATGTTTGGATATACTCATAGTGGAAACAATTAAAAACAACAGCTGGGGTGGTACTGGGTTACTGGCTGGGGGGCTCTGTTGTGGTTCCTAGGGGAGCAGCAGCAGTCCCCCAGGTGCAACGGTGAGAACCAGGAAGGAATGAGGGTCCAACAGTGGGCTCCTGATAATAATGACTATGCTTGTGAGCCTATATGCCTGAAATAAGGACAAGGCCTAGAGCAACATTATGCCTGGGAGTTTCCTCCTGACAGCCTTCATGTTACTCAAATGTGGCCAGTCTCGAAGCCAAACTCAGCATGTAGATGCAGTGTATTCCCCCCAGCGTGGGACATGACACCTGGGGATGAGCCTCCCTGGCACTGAGGGATCACTACCAAATACCAGCTGAAGATGCAACTAGAAAATGACCTTGAATTAAAGGTTCAATGTCTACATATAATAACATGACTTCAAAATGCTGTTTGACCTAATGTAAGGGGGAAATGGAAAGGACAAATGAGTTAATATGGCTATGAGTCTCTAAAAAAGAGTCTGGAGGTTGTCAGAAGGATCGCCCTTATGCACACCTGAACAGAGTCTCAGAGACAGATAAAGTAGGTACAACCCCAGGTATTGGTTCTTTTGAGGGCTAAAGAGACCCACGGGTTCTATGGTCATGGCAGAAGGGGTTCACTGCCATGTCAGTTGGCCCTTCTTTGGAGCCGGTGTTTCTGCGTGATGGAACTGGACTCAGATGGGATCTCTTTTTACAAGACTTTCATGCTACTTTACTGGAATAGTAGTAATTGATGCCTAACAGACACAACCAGGAGACCTCCTTGTTACTCAATATGGCTTAACCCTAAGCCAAACTCTGCAGGTAAATTCACTACCTTCTCTCCTATGTGGGACATGACTCCCAGGAATAAGCCTCCCTGGCACCTTGGGATCAGAAATGCTTTCAGAGAATGATCTTGATCATAATGGAGAAAAGAAATAAAAGAAAAAAATTCTATAGCTAAGAGATTTCAAGTGTGTCAAGAGGCCATTCTGGAGGTCTCAGTCAGATATAAATATCACAAACTACCACAGTATAAAAAGCCTCAAACAGAAGTGCTCCTAAGGGCCCTTGGGACATCCAAACACCATAACCAAGCTACAAAATCATATGAAATCAACACCCCCTCAGACCTAATTATATTCCTTTATAAATTCCTTGATCATAATCCTACTTTTTAATTTAAAACTGTATTTTTCAATTTATTTATTACTTCTCAGAGACTTAAAGCCTTGGATTGTTCTTGTTCCAGCTGAGTCCTGAAACCCAGGGGTTCCAGTCTCTCCAAGAAGACAACCTGCAACTCAGGAAGACACCCATCTGTCAGCAAAGCAGTTTCATCTCTCTAGCCCATAATGCCAATGCCCCTTTTCAGCATGAAGAAGTTCAAGCATTAATTGCCCAGATATCCCTCAAGATTGAGAAATGGACAAAGAAAAGGGGAGAATTGTAATCATGAGCTAACAAATTATAGTTGCTGAATCATTCTTTAAATGCTTTTTAACCCTCTGGCATACTGTAATATAGGCAGAAGAAATGATTTGGAACTGTTATAACTCACTGAACTTTACCCCTTATGACTTGTTTCTTTGATGATGATTCTATGTTTTATACCTGGATAATCTTTTCCCTTTAATTAGCAAATAAGAGGATAACTTGTGACTGGCCCAGCATGTATGCCCTTATCTTTTTCTTCAACCCTGGAGACTGATACTCCTGACTCAAACTTCAATATTTATTAATGAAGAAATACAATTCAGCCCAGAGCTGACCAAATGAGTTCTGATCAAAGTTGGCCTGTGTCTACTTTGTGCAATAACCTAAACCTTAAACTTCAAATGAGCTAAGTATGCAATCAATCTGCACATACTAGAGATTAAGCTATCTTTAACCTCATTATCTAAATCTGTCTGTCTTTGTTTTAATGTTATAAAACACTGAAGTTTTCTCCAGTTCAGAGAGTTAGATTTGGGGACTATCCTCCTGTCTTTGTTAAGGATTCTTTTTCTCTTCTCAGTAATCTGAGTGTCATTTAACTGACTCTCATTCACACCAGACAAGGATTCACTTTTGTGCAGCAAGAGATAGAAAGTGTAAATGCTGTTCTATGCAGAAGGTTGGCAGGAATGCATAAGAAAGATAAAGTAATGTATAATAAAAGTAGACAATAATACATTTAAAGATTTTGAAATATTGTTTTGATTTTTTGAAAAGTCTGGAAATTGACAGGACTTATAAAATGGGAATGGAGTTGAGCTGGCTCATAATAATTAGATGGAAAAATAACCAGAACTGAAACCATAGGAGTGAAGCCAACTAAATTCCAAGGTAGGTTCCACAGGAAAGCAGCATTTGGCTTTTCTGCTAAAGTTCTGTAGTCTTCATCTTGTTCTTTTTTGGTTAAATATCTCCTCTATTTGTCTTCCTTTATACAAGGAGAAACAAATCATAAACCTAATCAGAATTATATATCAAGGGACACACCCTGATTACACAGCTGCTAAAGCTGGCCAGGCTTCATTCTGTGGGACATGCCCTGTTCGCTTTGATTGAATTTATCATACAATTTTTAAATCTCATAAAATTTTGCAAACATTTTGTATCCTTTATTAATTCAATAAATACTTTTTGACTGAATTCTTTGTCCCAGGAAATTTCTGGATCCTCAAGATTAAGTAGGAACCCAGATGCACTGGATTTCTATGGAATAAAGCAAGAATCCCCTGGAGGAAATATGTAATTTTTTAAAAGTGAGGGGGGAGTGTATGTGATTTAGACCTGCTTCCCACAAGGGAGATCCCAGGTTCGGTTCCTGGTGCCTCCAAAAAACAAAGACAAAGAACAAGCCTTGTGACTGAAGAAGATTCTTTATTTCATACATTAATTGGTCAATTGTTAATACACTTTTGTGAAGGGACTTTTCAAGTGTTTTCTCCATCTTTCTACTGGGCTCTTTGCCTTTCTTATTAATTTGTAAAGGTTATTTCTATGTTAAGACTATGAGTCCTTTCTTGGATATATGGATTGCAAAAGTATTTTCCCAGTAGTTGGCTTGACCGGCACTTTCTCCATGTTGTCTTTTGAAGACTAAAATTCTTTATTTTTTCTCTTATTTTAGCACTGTTTTAAACAAATCCATTTTATTGACACATATTAATAAAGTGTAAATTGTTCCATACTGATCAATGGTATTCCATTTAATTACATATTTGTGCATTCATTACTTCAATCATTTTTGAAACACTTTCATTATTCCAATAATAATAATAAACAAAACCCAAAAGAAAAGTCATCCCCTCTAAATCTCTCCATGATTTACCTGCTGTACAAAGCTGCTATTCATTTTCTTTCTCTCTGTATATTTGTATTTTTATTTTGAAGAAACAGTCTTATACGTGCAGTATCACCAACATTCATGCTTTACGTGAGGTTTCACTGTCTTATGAAGTCCCATGGTATAGTTTTTAGCTTTCCTTCTAGTAATATACATGACCTTAGACTTGCCCTTTTAACCACTGTCATACCCATATATAGCTCAGCTAATTACAAAACCATGATGTGCTTCTATTCATTTTCAAAGATTTACAAATAACCTTTTCACCAGTTTTGCACAGATTAACCCTCAACTTTCCACTCTCTACCCTCATTTTCTTTTCTGGTGACCTATATTCTACTTAATTTCATGAGTATATAATTTATATTTATTTCATAATAGCACAATCATACAGTATTTGTCTTTTTGTGTCTGGTTTAGTTTATTCAACATAATGTCCTCTAGGTTCATCCATGTTGTCATATGCTTCACAACTTCACTTCTTACAGCAGCATAATATTCCATTATGTGTATACACCACAGTGTGTTTATCCATTCATCAGTTGATGGACCCCCAGGCTGTTTCTGACTTTTGGTAACCATGAATAATGCCACTGTGAATTTCAATGTCCAGATGTCTGTTGGTGTCTCTTCTCTCAGTTATTCCAAGCACATACATAGTAATGATATTTCCAGCTAACATGTTAGGTCAATATTCAACTTCCTTAGGAGCTGCCAGTCATTCCTCCACAATGGCTGTTATTTTCTGTATTCCTACTAATAGTGAATAAGTGTTTTCACCTCTCCATGTCCTCTCCAACATTTAGTTTTCCAACTTTAAGAGTGGCCAGTGTAATAGGAGTGAAATGATATCTCATGTAGTTCTGATTTACGTTTCCCTAACTGCTAATGAAAAACATTTTTTCATGTGTTTCTTTACCATTTGTATTTCTTCTTTGGACATTTTCTTTTCAAGTTTTTTTGCCCATTTTTTAATTGGGAAGTTTGTCTTTTTACTCTTGAGTTGTATAATTTCTTTGTATATCCTGGATATTAAACCCTTACTGGATATGTGATTTTTCTGAAAGTGACAGATTAGGATCTGTAATTCTTAAATCCATTCCTCCTTATGACAATGAAGGAAAGAGAAACATTCTTGACTCACATGTTATAGGATCTGTTTTTCTAAATTACACCTAAAGTTTAATAGAGGAGGATAACCAACAATCTTTTAAATACAAAACTGGGCAACAACAGCCCAGCAGATTATTTTTTGCTCCAACATTAGTGGACTGGGGTTTTAAATTCATATGATCCAACAGGCTCTAAGGAATGTTTAAGCAGGCATTTTAATTCTGAGTACTGGGTTTTCAATTGCCCACACTAATTTTGTTAAGCAAATATATTATTAAGAAGATATTAAGCAAGCATTAATGATTATAAGACAAAAATTTAATGAAAATTTGTTACTGGATATATAATAATCCATTGGGCTAAATAGTTTACATGGGACTATATAGAAATTTAAAACAGCAGCAGATGTAAATGTTATATATTATCATCATCAGATTCATCTTCTTCCTTCAAAGATTCCTTACCATATTTCTCAGCTTCTTCCCTTATATCTTTTGGAACAATTTCATGTCTTCCTTTAGTTAATTCACCAACCCAGCTGAGCTCTCTTTCAAATGCTTTATCTTTAACTTCATCATGTACTATGTAAATTATTTTTGCAACTTCTTTAACAACATCATGGCAGGTCATTTCTTTCATCTGAAGCTTTTCAATTTCTGTCTTGGCAGCTTGCCTGGCTTTACCAATGTCACAGTCCCAATAACCATATGAAACACCCAATGAATCAGTCATGTAGAGCTGTGCACCATCCTTCACAATGTAAGACCCAAACATGAAACTGCATCCAAAAGGTCTAACAGAACTGCACAGTGTATAGGCATGAACATACATGGCCACTATGTCTGCAAGATGTTTGAGTGGAATGTTACAGCCAAAGTTAGATCTAAAGTTGGAAGCTTCTTCTCTTGCTATGTCTGCTAAAGAACGAGCATCTGTAAACAAACCTGCTACAACCATTCCAACATGCCAATCAACATTAAAAAGTCATTTGTACGAACCTTCTTCATAAAGTTTAGAAAGGACTAATTTTTCTACTCCGAAGACAATACCATCTTTACATCTGATTCCAATAGCTGTACTACTATCTTCCACAGCCTTCATAGCATATTCAACCTGAAACACTCTCCCATCAGGAGGGAATGTAGAGGCTGACAGAGCATACCCAGTGCCGAGAGAGATCATTGTGTTAAAGCCACTGGGTAGTGTAGGGATTCCAGACCCAAAACGCTTCCACTAGCCTGGATAAGTGATTGACAAAGATTTTCTCCCATTGAATTGGCTGCCTTTTTACCCTTTTGACAAGACCCTTTGAGGTGCAAAAGTGTTTAATTCTGAGGCAGTCCCATTTATCTAATTTTATCTTTTGCTGCTCCTGCTTTGGGTGTAAATTTTAAGAAACTACCACGGGTCACAAGATGTCAAAGATGTTTTCCTACATTTTCTATTAGCATTTTTATGGTTGTCTCTTTTATATTTAGGTCTTGACTCATTTTGAATTAATTTTTATGCAAGGTTTGAGATAGGCATCCTCTTTCTTTTGGCTATGGATATCCAGTTCTCCCTATCCCAAGTGAGTAGACTGTTCTGCCCCAGCTGGAAACACTTGACAGGCTTGTCAAAAATACTTGACCATAGATGTGAGGGTCTATTTCTGAATTCTTAATTTGTTTTCTCTGGTTAATCTGTCTTTATGCCAATACCATGCTGTTTTTACCACTAGCTCGGTAATATCCTTTATTTTTCTATTTTTAAAAAATTTTATTTCCTTCCCCTTCCTGCTCTCTGTGTCATTTCCTGTGTGCTCTTCTGTGTCCACTTGCATTCTTCTGAGCAGTACTGGGAATCTGTGTCTCTTTTTATTGTGTCATCTTGCAGCATCAGCTCTCTGTGTGTGCTGTGTCAGTCCTGGGTGGGCTGCAGTTTTTTTTTTTTTTCATGTGGGGCAGTTTCCTCAGGGAGAGCACTCCTTGTATGTGGGACTTCCCTGCATGGGGCATACCCCTGTGTGGCATGGCACTCCTTTCACACAGCAGCACTGTGCATGGGCCAGCTCACTATATGGGCCAGGAGGAACTGGGTTTGAACACTGGACCTTCCATATGGTAGGTGAACATTCTATCAGTTGAGCCAAATCTGCTTCCCTTGGTAATATCCTTTAAAGTCCAGAAGTTAGAGGCCTCCAACATTTTCCCTTCCAACAAATGTGATAATTGGTTTTTCCATCTCTGCAAAAAAAGGATGACAGGACTTTTATTGAGATTGCATTCAATATGTAAATCTGTTTGGTTAGAATTGACATCTTAGTGATATTTGGCCTTCCAGTCCAGGAACAAAGGCTGTCCATTTATTTAAGCCTTCTTTGGTTTCGTTTTGCAATGTGTTGGAGTTTTCTGAATATGGGCCCTTTATATCTTTGCTTAATTTTATTCCTAAATATTTTATTCTAGTTACTCTTATAAATGAATTTTTTTTCTGATTTCCTTCTCAGATTGCACACCAGTAACATATAGAAGTGCTATTCATTTTTGCATATTAATCTTGTATCCTGCCACTTTGCCAAAATTGTCTTTTAGGTCTAGTAGCTTTGTTAAGGATTTTTCAGAAGATTCTAGGTATACAGTCATATCCTCAGTGACAGTTGAAGTTTTAATTCTTCCTTTCTTATATGGATGCCTTTTATTTCTTTATCTAGCCTAATTGTTCTAGCTTGAATTTCTAATACAATATTGAATAGCAATAGTGACAGTGGGCATCCTTGTCTTGTTTGTGATCTCAGCAGGAAAGTTTTCTATTGCTGCAATCAACTCACAATAGGAAACATCTGCAACATCTACAATAAGGTAACATTTACAATAACAGGAAGAAATTGCAACATCATGTATAAGAACAGGAAGTAACAAATAGATAAGCCAGTTGCCCACAACATTCTACCTTTCACCATTCAGTACCATGCTAGCTGTAGGGTTTTCCTATATACATTTTACCATATTGGGAAAGCTTCCTTCTATTCTTATCTTTTGGGTGTTTTTATCAAGAAAAGGTGCTGTATTTTGACAAATGCCTTTTCTGCATCAGTCAAGAAGATCATGTGATTTTTCCCCTTCAAGTTATCAATGTGGTTTATTACACTAATTGATTTTCTTGTGTTGAACCACCCTTGCATACCTGGGATAAAACCGACTTGATTGTGGTGATAATTCTCTTAATGTGATTTTTTTTTTTTGGTTTGCAAGTATTTTGTTGAAGACTTTTTTGCATTTATATTCATTAGAGATATTGGACTGTAATTTTCATTTTTATGGTATCTTTATCTGGTTTTGATATTCAGGTGATGTTGGCTTCATAGAATCAGTTTGGTAGCATTCTTTCCTATTCAATATTTTTTGAAAAGCTTGAGCAAGTTTGGTATTAGATTATCTTTGAATGACTGGAAGAATTCACCTGTGAAGCCATCTGAACCTGAACTTTTCATCTTTGGGAGGTTTGGGTTTTTTTTTTTTTAAGGTTTATTATTTATTTCCCACCTTTCCTCCCTACCCCCAGTTGTCTGCTCCCTGTGTCCATTTGCTGTGTATTCTTCTGTGTCTGCTTGTATTCTTGTCAGTGGCACAGGGAATCTGAGTCTCTTTTTGTTGCGTCATCTTGTTGCGTCAGCTCTCCATGTGTGCAACACCACTTCTGGGCAGGCTGTACTTTTCTTACAGGCAGCTCTCCTTATGGGGTGCACTCCTTGTGTGTGGAGCTCCCCTATGCTGGGGACACCCCTGTGTGGCATGGCACTCCTTGTGCACATCAGCGTTGCATGTGGGCCAGCTCACCACATGGTCAGGAGGCTCTGTGTTTGAACCCTGGATCTGCCATGTGGTAGGCAGATGCTGTATCAGTTAAGCCAAATCTGCTTCCCTTTGGGAGGTTGATGACTGTTTCAATCTTTTTACTTTTGATTGGTTTGTTGAGATCTCCTATTTCCTCTAGAGTGAGTGGAGATCAGGGCTTCTTATCCTCTTTTGTTCCATAGACCCCTTTGCCAGTCAGGTAAAAACCACGAATGCTTTCTCAGAATGTAGCAGCAGAGTTTTTGACATTTAACATTGGCATGTCTTTAAATTAAAATTTAGGATTATTCAAAATTCTTTCAAGCTTATAGACCCCCTGTAATCGTCCCACGGACCCTTGGGGGGGTGTCGAACCCTTTTTCAGAACCCCTAGTATAAATTTGTGTGTTTTCTAGGAATTTGTCCATCTCATCTACACTGTCTCGTTTTTTGCCACAGTAGTTCATAGCATCCGTTTTTTATCTCTCATTTCTGCAGGGTCAGCTGTAATGCGCCCCTCTCATTTCTGATTTTATATATTTGTATCTTTTTTGATTACTACTCTCCCTAAGGATTTGTCAAATTTGTTGAACTTCTCAAAGAACCAAATTTTCATTTTTCATTTTGTTGATTCTCCCTATTGCATTCATTCATTCATTCATTCATTTTCATTCATTCATTCATTCATTCATTCATTCATTCATTCATTCATTCATTCATTCAGTCCATATCCTCCCCTTACAGGTTGCTTACTGTCTGCTCTCTGTGTCCATTCACTGTGTGGTCTTCTGTGTCTGTATTTATTTTTCATTTATTACCCGCCCCGGTCCCTTTGTGGCTTGCTTGTTTTCTGGTATCTGTGTCCATTCACTGTGTGCTCTTCTCTGTGGTTTCTTTTTTTTTTCTTGTCTCCTTTTTATTTTGCGTCACCTTGCTAAGTCAGGTCTCCATGACACTTGTGGGCAGTGGTACTCCATGGTGCTTGCAAGCTGGTCAGCCCTCTGCAGTACTGGAGACAGCGGCTCACCACAGAGTACGTGGTAGCCTGCCTTCATAAGGAGGCCCCAGGATGCAAACCCAAAGCCCTGCATATGGTAGATGGGAGCCCAACTGATTGAATCACAACTGCTTCCCATTCCCTATGGGTGTTTTTGTTTTTTATCTCATTTATTTCTGCTCCGATCTTTATTATTTCTTTTCTTCAGCTTGGTTTAGGATTAGTTTGCTGTTCTTTTTCTAGTTCCTCCAGATGTGCAGTTAGTTCAATTTTAGCTCTAATTTTTTTGTTTGTTTGTTTTTAGGTACCAGAGCTGGAGGTAGACCCCTGTACCTTACATGTGGGAAGCAGGTGCACAACAACTTGAGCTACAACTGCTTCCTTATTTCTTCTTTTTAAATATAAGCATTGCAGGCTATAAATTCCTCTTTTAGCAATGTCTTTGTGTTGTCCCACAGATTTTGATATGTTTTGTTCTCATTTTCATTCAACTTCCAAATATTTTCTTCCATTGTGCAGGCTGCTTTATTGACCAGGTCCTCTTAAGCACAAATGACTTGATTATGAGGATTTTCCCTTTATATATATATTTTTTCTTTCATTGCATGTGTTTTGAGTGTAAGTCTAAGAAACAGTTGCCCAGCACAATATCTGGAGTTCCTTCCCCATATTTTCTTCTGTGAGTTTTATGGTCCTGGATCATATCTTCAGGTCTTTGTTCATTTTCAATTAATTTTTGTTTAAGGTGTTAGGGGTAAGGTGTGAGAAGGTGAAAAAGAAACTGACTTAATGGAAAAAGATTTTGGAAATCACATGTCCAATAAAGGTTTAATATCCATGATATATAGAGAGATTTTACAGCTCCACACTAAAATGACAAATAACCCATTAAAAATGGGTAAAAGACTTAATTTAACCAACTTAATAAAGATCTTACACACATACAAAGTGTTGATAATAGGGAAGCAATTAGTTAAGATGTGAAGGATCTTTTGGGACTAAGCTTTCCTTTCTATCACCCAGGAGAAAGAAAAACATGTCCTGATATAAAGGACATATACATGGATGGTCATAATATCCCAAAATCGAAGGACCAAAATATCCACCAACAGGAACATGAATAAACATTTTGTAATATAGTCATTCAAAGTCAAAGGACACAATCATAAAAAATGAGAGACTTGCTGATCTACAAAATATGAATGATTCTGAAACAATGTTTGGGCAAAAGATGCAAGCACCAAAATGTAAATTCCAATTTATATCATGTGACAAAACTGATTTATGATAATAAAAATTCAGAACATGGGTGAATATGTTTGGGGAGTATGTAATGAGTGAAGGGTATAGGAAATATTTTCAAGATTAATGGAAATGATTCATACCTTGATAGAGTCATTAGTACTGTAGGGACAGAGGATGAAACTTAAAAATATGACACAGCATGCAGTGAAGATCAGTGCATTTCACTATTTAAAATTTTTACATCAATTTTAAAAAACTGAGAGATAGAAAAATATTCATAAGAATATACAGAGTCACACTCATTTATAGGATCTCTACACATGACTCTCCTGCCCCTTTATTTGAACCTATATCTAGCACAATATTGATAAATATATGTCCAAGAGACTTCAACCTTTGGTCCATCCACGTGTCAGTTGAGCCCTGAATTAAAGAAGCATTGCACCACTTACTCTCCAATTCATTGAACTCACCCAGGACAACTAACCAGGAGATGATGATGGATAATGTCCATCCCCATGAAAAGAAAGTGTCTTTTGAATGATCCTTGGGAATCTGTGAGAGGCAGGAAGGAGCCCAATGACACTAGCCCAGATCTCACATTCCACAGCCTCCAGGGGAACTGAGGCATGTGTCAGTATTCACTAGCATTCTGTTGTGTTTCATATTTTTGTTCAGATTTGTGCAGACTGTTATAAGCTGACTTTTTATAAGACATGAAGAGCAGCTTGCAAACAGACACACTAGCTACACTGACTGACAAGCAATGTCAACTTCTTGATAAGATGAGTATTGCTCACAAGAGGTAGGCAGAGAGTAAGTGATCTTTAGGGGATGCTAGGCTAAACTAAGCAACTTTATTTATTTATTTTTTAAAAGATTTATTTTATTTATTTCACTCCCTTCACCCCCTCCCCCGAATGTCTGCTTTCTGTGTCTATTTGCTGCAAGTTCTTCTGTGTCCACTTGCATTCTTGACAGGCAGCACCTGGAAACTGTGTGTCTTTTCTTTTTTGCATCGTTTTGCTGTGTCAGCTCTGCACGTGTGTGGTGCCAATCCTGGGCCGTCTGTGCTTTTTTTTCACATGGGGCAGCTCTCCTTGCAGGGCACACTCCTTCCTGTGGGGCACCACTAAGCGGGGAACCCCTGTGTAGCAGGGCATTTCTTGTGCATGGCAGCACTGCTCATAAGCCAGCACACCGCACGGCCCAGGAGGTGCTGGGTATCGAACCCTGGACCTTCCATATGGTAGGTGGATGCTCTATCAATTGAGCCACATCTCCTTCCCGAGAAAGTGACTTTAAAAATATCCAGCCTTATTGACACCTACAGAAAGGCTAAGGGAACAACAGCAATGCTGATGGAGGAATTAACTTCAGTGTCCTAGAACTACAGGAAGAGAGATCCAGATGTTCCAAACAAGAAGAGATGAAGAAGATGATGAAAACACTGAAGTCTCAAGAAGAGCTCATGAGAAGCACCAAAACACCAGGCACATTTCCAAATTAAATTTTTTTGGAATCCCTTCCACTCCCTGATGTTCCCTCCTCCAGCAGTAGGCCTGGGTCTTTCTTTAAGCAGCACTGAGCTTCTGCTCCACTCAGGACTGCAGAGCCAACAGGCAGGAACGACCCTCTCCAAATTCCTTCTGAGAGTCTTTGAGGCCAGTGGGTCAACAGAACTTCTTCCATGGGCTGGAGATCCTCTACCTTCACCTCCTGGACACACACATGATTTCTCCTTGGTCAATTCCTCCTTCAAGCACACATAGTTTGAACTTGAGGAACACAGCAGAAATATGTGACTTTCTCATTATAGAGTCTCAACATGACAGGACCTAGTACGACTGATGAGATGGTTTATATAATTAAGAAACTATTCAAGAGACTTAGCTCTTTGTTTATATATGATCACTTGCATATTTATTAGCCTTATATTTATAATTTAAAGCTTTTTTGCTTTTAAGTGTAAATTTTCTTTTATTTAGGAATTGCCTCTGCGGACATGACCTGTTCTGAGATCCACAGATAGCTTCAAACTGTCACAGTTGGGTTCATGCTGCCCTTTCTAGGGATCAGAAAATATGCTGTTCCTGTAGCAAGTCCTGTGGAGATGGCTGTAGGGGCTCCCCCTTCTGCTAATTTTCAGGAGAGCCATGTAATGAGTGGCAAAGGTTATGAGGTTGTCTGTGTAATGGTGCATACAGTAACCACTACGTGCTTATGGACACGGACATAAATATGTACATTCAAATACACACATATGAAATTATGTATGCATATCCTTTCATTAAAACCCATATCCCCTTTATCTCACTGATGGCAATAATATTTTTCCCAAAGTCCTTTATAAGTTTTTCTCTTCTCATCACTCCCTTTTTTAGTATGCATGTTTGATCTCTGTTTCCTACTACAAATCTCCTCAAATATCCCGTGTTCCTGGTTGCTTACTCACACTGCTACTAGGGGTATACACCTGTCCAAGAAACTCTGTGTGTTTAGGTGGGGCCTGTGTCTTTTAGTGTATTTCTGTGGGTTGATGGAGTAGTCTTTTATAGCAATTTTATTGAGATATTATCACACATAGAGTCCATCCAAAGTGTGCAACCAAATGATTCTCAATATAATTAGGGTTGTTGAACCATCACCACAAGCAATTTTAGGATATTTTCGTCAGTCCAAATGGAAAACTCCATAACCAACAGCAGCTACCTCTCAATTCCTCTGTCCTTCCCCCACCCTACATAACCACTAATAACAATTCTGTGTCTATAGGTTTATTTATAGTTACATTTTAAACAAAAAAAAACCTCTACCATTTGTAGTCCTTTGTATCTGGTTTTCTTCATATAAGAAAATGTTTTTTATTGTGGTGATTTTCTAATTAGAGGTGTTATAGGTTTATATAAATTCATGAAAAATACAATATTCCCATATCGCCCCCTCTTGTTGACACTTTGCTTTGGTGTGCTATGTCTAGTGCGATGGAGGAACAGTATTAAAATATTACTGCTAAGTAAACCCTGTAGTTTTCATTAGTTATATTTCCCCCTAGTCCACCCTATTGTTAGTACCTGTGATAGTGATGTGCATTTGCTATATCTCCTGAAAGAAAATTCTTATATTTCTACTTTTAACCACAGTCATCCTCCACACATGGTTCACTGTGTTATACCCATGTTCTACCCTCTAGCTTTCCTTCCAGTGATACACATGACCAAAAACTTCCCCTTTAAACACATGTTCACGTGTAATTCAGTGCTGTCAATAACACTCATGGTACTGTGCTCCCATCACCTCTATCCATTTCTAAAGATTTGCAATCAACCCGATGAAAAATTCCGCACAATTAAGTGTTACTTCCCCATTTTTACACTCCTTCCATCTCTGAGAAACCTATATATAAGTGTAGATTATAACCCTATGAGCTAGTGTTTTGTAATTACTTGATACAAGTGCAATCATATCTTTTTGTGCCTAGCTTACACAAAAGAAACTCCATAATATGACATGAGTATGGTCTTCATTCTTTCTTACATCCAAATTACATTCATATATATATATATCACCTTTTGTTTATCCATTCATCGGTTGATGGACACTTGTCTCCATCCTTTGGTAACTGTGAATAAAGCCACTATGAACATCGGTGAGCAAATATCTGTTCACGTCCCATCTTACAGTTTCTCTGATTATGAACCCAGTAGCATGATTGCTCGATCATATAACAAGTCTATCCTTAGCTTCCCGAGGAACTGCTAAAGTGTCTTCCATAGTGGCTACCCCATTTTACAATGCACAAGCAGTGTATGACTGTTTGTTTTCCTTAATGTCCTTTCCAACAATTGCAAGGTTTCTGGTTGTTTTTTATACTGCCCATTCTAGTAGGTGTGATATGAAATCTCATTGTGGTTTTGGTTTGCATTTCTCTAATAGGCTAGTGGTGGAAAACACTTTTGATCCATTGTATAGGCTGCTTTCTTGACCAGTCCTTTTGGCAGAAATGATTTTATTGTGAGGAGGTTCCATTTATCTTTCTCTTTCATTGTAAGTGTTTGAGTGTAAAGTCTAAAAAACGTTGCCCAGCGCAAGTTCTGAAGATTCTTCCCCACATTTTTTCCTATGAGTTTTATCATTCTGATTCTTATCTTTATATTGTTGATCATTTGTGGTTAATTTTTGTTTAAGGTATGAGGTAGGGGTGAGGTCTGAAATGGTGGAAAGGCAGCTGGTTATTGGAAGGAAATATTTGGAAATCACAGATCTGAACAGTGCTTAATATCTATAAAGAGATTCTGCAACTTAACACTTAAACAGCAAATGACACAATTAAAAAATGAGCAACAGACTTATTGGAGCAAATGATCAAAGTTCCTACACACATGCACAGTGTTGATAACAGGGAAGGAATGGACATGGGTGGTTACATTAGAGTGTTCTATTTCCTGAATGACTTTTCAGTAAACCTTAAAACTTTTCTAGTTAAATGATCAGTTGTCTGGAAATAGATGGCAAATTATGTCAACTTTAAATCTGAGAAGGCAAAGAAAATCATCTTTCATATGTAACTACTAAAAGAATGTAAAACTAGTGTACATCTTCTAAGGAAATAGAAAAGATAAGATTGAATAAAGACTATGATTCCAAAGAAGATATTCAGGAGAAAAATAATAATATTGAACAGTGAGAATAAAGAAAAATTATAATGAAGGAAGGATGATTAAATTTAAACTTGAATAGTAATTATAGTCATAAAGTGTTCCACCTAATCAAAATTTTCAAAAGGACTTTTTAAGAACTCTGTGTGTTTCATTTTAAAAGCCAGGCCCTCCAGACCCATGTGTGGAGCTGGCCCATGCCCACCTGGCTGATGCCCCAAGAAGTGCCATGCCATGCAGGAGTGTCCCCCACATAGGGGAGTCCCACACTCAAGGAGTGCACCCCATAAGAGAGCCACCCCATGAGAGAGGAGAAAGACACAGCCTGCCCAGGAATGGCGACACACATACGGAGAGATGATGAGGTAAGATGACACAACCAAAAGAGATACAGATTCCTTGTGCTGCTGACAAGAATATAAGCACATACAAAGGAACACAGAGCAAATGGACGCAGAGAACAGGCAACTAGGGGGGCGGAGGAACAGGAAGGGGAGAGAAATAGAAGAAAAAAATTCTATATATAAAAAAACAAAACCCATCTAAGGGGGAGCAGATGTAAGGCAAGTTGTTGAGTGCCTGCTTCCCCTGTTCAATCCCAGGTACCTTCTGAAAAAAACCAAAGGTAAACAGCATGTTTGGCAGTAAAATATGGATTTTACATAATCACAGATAAACACAAATATAAGTAAATCGTGTCAGTTTGGCAATAGCAAGCACACAATCATTAAGGAAAAAGTACTGGAATTGTAGGGTCTTATCATATCATTACCAGGTTCAAATTCCAGAAAAAAATAACAAATTAAAATTGAAGTACATCTATTTGTAAGCTTTTGCAAATTGACAGAATTACAAGTAAGAGCCAAGTAAGAGCCAAACCCAAATCCCAATAGAAGATTCTGAGATGACTCTCTCAGCAAGGGATGGAATAGAAGAAAAATTATCAACAAGGATAAGAGACTACTTCATTATCATGAATCGTATCTTTTACTTAATGCACACTTTTCCTTCAGCCATCTATGTAAAACATGGCAAAGAGAAAAATACACTTCTTTTTCATGAACTTAAGGAACTGAAGGGCCGAGGCAGAAGGAGGAGGATATGTAGGAGACAACCATGGTCATCCTGTCAGCAACGAAGCAGACTCTAACAAGAGAAAGAGGAGGCAAAGTAGAACAGGCCAGATGAACACAGGAAGTAAAGCACAGATGTGGCATGGAAAGACAGAAGTCAAGAAAGGCCACAAAGCTTTGGCCTGAACACTTATCAGAAGGGAAATGCTGACTATGGAAAAGGGGAAGACCAAGAAGGAGGAGTTTGGGGGAGGAGTCTAGAGTTTGGTTTTGGCACATTATACAGAAGTGGGATGTCCTGGATACAACTCTGTGTAAATCTGGACCATGTGGAAAATTGGGTTAGATAAATAGGGTAAGTACTCATGCCAGGATAGATGGAACTTAAAGCTAAGATTACATGACCAGCAAGTGAACCAATTTCTGAAGAAGGAAAGAGATCCAAGTATGGAGCCCTGGGGGAAAATAAAACTAAAGCTGAGGAATTTTTGGAAGAAAACACAAACCAGCACAGGAGACAGACGTGAAAAGACTACAGAGTTCAGATGATAAAAAGAGAAAGGAGAATGTGGTGAAACAGAAATAAGTGATGGGAGCACTTGAAGAACTACAGAGGAACCAATTTTGCCAAATGCAGCTGATGCCACGATTAGTGGGATGTGAAGGATCTTTTGGGAGTAAGCTTTCCTTTTCTATCACCCATCAGAAAGGTAAACATGTCCTTATATGAAGGATATCTATAATACCTTTAGATCGTAATACCCCAAACTTGAAAGGTCCAAATATCCACACCAAAAGGAACAAGAATTTTGTAATAGTCATTTAATTTCAAAGGATTCAATGATAAAAAACAAACAGGGAACTATTGATCCATCAAACAACAAAAATGAATCTCAAAACAGTTATTTTCAGCAAATGATGCAGGCACCAAAATGTAAACTCCAATTTATTTCATTTTTATGAATTTCAAGATGTAGCAAAATGAATGTATGTGGATAGAAAATAAGAATGAGAGTGAAAATGTTGGGAGGTGGTTATACATTGACATGCATAGGGATTATTTTCCAGATTCTTGGAAATGATTCCTATCTTGATAGGGCAAGTGGATACTGTAGGTGAAGGAGATAAAAGGTTTGAAAAAGATAAGAATAAAGCATTTAACTATATTTAAATTTTACATCACTTTTAAACAAGCAATAAGAGAGAGAGAAAGAAGACTGATCACAAGAGTACAATGGAGAGAAGCACATTTTATTTGGGTTCCAGGCAGAATGTTGAGGAGTTCTCTGGGGTTTCTTGTAGATACAGGGTTACTGGGTAGAGTCCTGTGGTGGCATCAGTGGCACAGAGGGCCTGTAGCACTCTGTGGAGCTTGTCTTTTGGGCGATCCTAGGGATGCTTTGATAGGTGGTGTTGGAGCACAGTGGCACTACTCCACACCTCACATCCCACAGCCCCCTGGGGGGACTTGGGGGCATTTCAATCCTTCTTCAACCTTCTGGGGTGTCTCTTCTTGTTCAGACTTGAGCAGTCTGTTAGAAGCTGACTTTATATAAAACAAGAAAAACAACTTGTGGACACACTAGCTTCACTGATTGTCAAGAAGTGTCAACTTCTTGATAAGATGAGTGCTGCGAACAGGAGGAATGCAGAGACTAAGTCATCTTTAGGGGAAGCTAGGCTAGGGAAAGTGACTTTAAAAATGTCCAGCCTTATTGACACCTACAGAAAGGCTAAGGGAACAACAGCAGTGTTGATGGAGGAATTAACTTCAGTGGTCCTAGAACTACAGGAAGAGATCCAGATGTTCCAAACAGAAAGATGAGATGAAGAAGATACTGAAAACACTGGAGTCCCAAGAAAAGGTCATGAGGGCCATCACAGCACCAGGTGCTTTTCCATACTCAGTGAGTTTCTGATCTCTTCCCCTCCCTGATTGTCACTCCTACAGCAGTGGGCCTGGATCAGTCTTAAAGCAGCACTGAGCTTCTGCTCCCCTCAGGCCTGCAGAACCATCAGGCAGGAATGACCCTCTCCAATTCTTCATCATAGAGTTTTTGAGTGCAGTGAATCAATGGAACTTGCTCCATGAGCTGGAGATCATCTACCTTCACCTCCTGGACACACAAGTGATTTCCTCCATAGTCAATTCCTCCTTCATTCACACAGAGCTTCAAATTGAGGAACACAACAGAAATATGGAACTTTCTCTTTACAGAAATTCAACATAAAAGAAAATACTACTACTGACAAGATTGTTCATATACTTAAGAGACTTACATATATGTTCATATATGTTCATTATTTCTTAATCTGTTCATATACTTATGTTATAATTTTTGTGTTGATCTTATTAGTATAAACTTTATTTTATTTTTTTATCTGTATAATATGTATTACACATATAATTGTAAGTTGAACTTATATGCAGGTCAGTCATGAGTTTTTTTTTTAAGACAAAAGCATTATAACTTGCAAGAGTATATTCCCAAGAAACCTAAGTTATAAGTAAAAGTAAAATTTTACTTAAAATTTTAATAGATGTAAAATAAAAATAAAATGAGATTTTCATCTTTCTTGGGAAGAAGGTAAACAGTATACTTACAAAGAATTTTACAAATTCAATGGTCTATTTGAAAAGAATAAAGAATAAAAATTGAAAAGTTATATCTTTACATGGAACAGTTTCTATTCCCATGCAAGAGTGCTGCAGTATGAGTTCTGTATCAGGAATAAATCTCCCTTGGACAAGATCAGAAAATCTACACTCCCCATCCCATACCCATCTGGCACTCCTGCTTTCTATTTAAATGACACACCCCAAGGAAAGCTGAGGGAGCAGCAAGGAGCTTCTCTCCCACGGAGATAGCTGACATCACTAAGATAATAATTCTAGTCATATATAATGATGCTGGTCATGAAGCCCTGAAGAGACCTCAGGAATTGGCCTGATCCATCACACATATTCATGGTATAGGAAGCAAGGGCTGTGCCTGCCCTTTGGCTAACAAAACTTCATGCCAACCATGGTATTACCTGGGATACTCTCTCTGCCTGGAATTGGGCTTTTATTTCTGGAGATCTGACTTCAGCACCATGTGATCCTCACTATTGTGGTAACCTGCCAAATCCTCATGCTTCTGAAAGTCATTCTGAGAATTTTTACCCTATTTCACATTGAATACCTTCTTATTCCACCCCAGTCTCCAAGCCAGGGGTCCAAAATGCTTAAGCTAGAATTTCTCAGCCCATTCAATCAGAATTCATTCATAGGGCCTGCCTGGAAGTTAGCCTGAGAGGCATTAAAGGAACCCTGAGAAGTAATTCAAAGCTAAACTTGTTATTAGTATTAAGTCATTCATCCCTCATGAAGAGGTTTCAAGGTTGTAAATGTTATTCCAGGTTCACCACTTTTGAATGAAAAGTTCAATCCTCAGTGTGTCCTATGAAGTAATAGCTCAGTGGGATAAGGAGGCCTGTGTTTACCATGGAGCCAGACTGCGAGGAGAAACAGTGCTGACAGTTGTATCCTAAGTTTGCACACTTATCTTTTCCCCATATTCACCCTATTGTTAGTACTTGTAATAATGTGCATTTCTTGTATTTCTACTATTAACCATAGTCACCATTCACTAGATGGTTCATGGTGCTATACATGTTTTATCCAGTAGCTTTCCTTCTATTACCATACATGATCCAAAACTTCCCCTTTAAACACATTTACTCATATAATTGACTGCTGTCAATTAAATTATACTCTCAATAATATGCTACATCACCTCTACCCATTTCCAAACATTTGTAATCAACATAATGAAAAATTCTTCACAAAGTAAGTGTCAGCTCCCCATTTTTATATTGCTTCCATCTCTGGGTAACCTATATTATAGATTATAACCCTATGAGGTAGCTTTATAATTAGTGGATATTAGTAAAATCATAATATATTAGTATTTCTGTGCATGGATTATTTTTAAAAGTCCATAATGTGACATGAATAAGGTCTCCATTCTTTCTTACATCCAAGTTGATTTCCTTTGTATGTATATATCACATTTCACACATCATTCATTGGTGGATGGACACTTAGAAGTATCGGTGAGCAACAGTCTATTCACCTTCCATCTTTCAGTTCCCCTGTGTATGAACCTAGTAGCGTGATTGCCAGATCATTTAACAATTCCATGCTAAGCTTCCTAGGAAATGCTAAACTGTCTTCCACAGTGGCTACCTCATTTTACATTGTCACCAGCAGTGAATAACGTCCTCCTTTTCCACATCCTTTCCTGCAATTGCAGTTTTCTGGTTGTTGTTTTTTTATAGTGGCCATTCTACTAGGTGTGTTATAATATCTCATTGTGGTTTGACTTGCATTTCCCTAATAGCTACTTGTGGAAAGCATATTTTCATGTGCTTTTAAGCCATTTGTGCTTGCCCTTTAGAAAAATGTCTTAAGTCTTTAGCTCATTTTGTTTGTCTTTTCATTCTTGAGTTGTGGTTTTACTTTATATATTTTGGAGAGTGCACCCTTATGAGGTATATGATTTACAAGTATTTTCTTCCATTGTGTAGGCTGCTTTCTTGGCCAGTCTTTTCAAGCACAAATGATTTGATTGTGAGGAGTTTCCATTTATTTATTTTTCTTCCATTGCAAGGGCTTCCATTGTAAATAAGAAACCTTTGCCCTGACCAAGGTCTAAAGATACTTCCTGACATTGTCTTCTGTGAGTTTAATGGTCCTGGCACTTTTCTTTAGGTCTTTGATCATTTTAAGTTAATTTTTGTTTAAGGTATGAGGTAGGGGTAAGGTCTGAAAGGGTGAAAGGGAGCTGGCTTAAAGGGAGAAAGTATTTGGATGTCACAAATCTGATAGGGTTTACTATCTATGATTTATAAATAGATTCTATAACTCAACACTAAAGCAACAAATGACCCAATTAAAAATAGGCAAAAGACTTTATTGAACAAATCATCAAAATTCCCACACACATGCACAGTGCTGACAATAGGGAAGCTGTGTGTATATGGGTGATTATATTGGAAAAATCATGCATGATTTTTTAGTAAACCTTACAAATTGTCTAAGTAAAATGATGTATCATCCTGGAAATGCATAACAGATTATGTTAACGTTAGATTTGATAAGGCAATGAAAAATGTCTTTTCATATATAACTACTAAAAGAATATATCTTCTAAATAACATACATTCAAATCCAGGAGAGTCCAGAGGATAAAAAGTAAAAGGAGAATGTGATGAACAAGGAATAAGTGATGGGAGCACTTCAAGAGATATTCTGCTGGTCCAAGTTGACCCTTTTATTCAAGGTCATTTTCCAGGTACATCATCAGTTGGTACTTGGTAGTAATTCCTCGGTGCCAGGGAGGCTCATCCCTGGAAGTCATGTCCCATGCTGGGGGAAAGGCAACACATTTACATGCTGAGTTTGGCTTTGAGACTGGCCACATTTGAGCAACATGAAGGCTCTCAGGAGATCACCAATGTGAAACTTTTGATGTCACTATAGTGTATTTCTTCAGTTGATACCATGTATACATTAAGCATTTTGATACTACATAAACTGTCCATTAATGTTAATGTTAACTTGTGTGTGCAGTGCCCTGATTACATTTACCCCTTCCCTGCTTGGCCCATAAAGAAAATTCCAGCAATTCATAACTCCCAGCAATTCTCCCACCTTGCAAATCCCTGCTGTGACCAAGTCATTATGTCATGCTTCCATCATCACTAATATCTCCCAAGATACTCCTCAAGGGGCAAGAGCTCCTGAAACACATATGTGCAGACTAGCAAAAGCCTAGTATAAAAAATCTAAACTGAGGTCTGAGCCACCCGTGGAAGCCATAGAGAGTGATCTTAAGTAATTCTGGAGTAGCATACCCTTGACTTGGGAAAGGGAATTTATATAATGTCCTACTCCATATCTTTCAACCTGAGACAAAGGGTAATCAGTGTCCACAACATGCAGCAATGGAAGGCGTTCTTGTGAGAAACTGAAATACAGATATCTTGCTGTTTCCACAAACACCTCAAATCCTTCAGGACATCAAATGCATAGTGTTATTATTATAATAATTGCCCATTTTCTCTTTAATAACATCCAGATTCTTAAAAGGTCAATTGCTTTCTCAACATTGGTTACATAGCATTGAAGTAGATTTGGCCTCAATACTTTAGTAGCATGGTAGCAAATGGGTGTTTTTCAAAGTCATTTATTTTGCAATAATATTAAAGATATGAAAAACTGTAGTAGGAGTGGGTGTAGCTCAGTGCTTGAGCTCCTGCTTCCTATGTACAAGGTCCTGAGTTTGCGGTCACCCCTCGGGCTGAAGTGTGGTTTGCTGGCCTGGCAGGGGAGCGGCCGCGGTAGGCCTAATTCCGCTGCCCCCATTATAGGGTGGCTGGTCGGACTCACCGCCACCCCTGAAGGAAGCTCGGCATGGGCGCAGAGTGCCCTCGGGTCTCCCCTTCTCGGCAGCCATGCTTCCGCGGCCGCCCCTCCTCCCAGATGGCGCCACCCGATGCCTTGTGGGGCGGCACCCTTCTTCTTCCTTCTCCCTGCGCAGGCGCAGGGCAGAAAATTCCAGTCTGCCCTTTTCCCCTCCCCCGACAGCAGCAACAGCCAGGTTTGGGCGGAAAAATCCAGCCCACCCTTTTCCCCTCCCCTGACAGCAGCAACAGCCAGGCGTGGGCGGAAAAATCCAGTCTGCCCTCCACCCCAGCAACAGCAGCCACCAATCCCTAAACCCTGCCCCTTCCCCCAGCAACAGCGACAGCCAATCCCTAACCACCACCCCTCCCCCGCCCAGTACCGCCCACTGACCTTTCGCTGGCAACCAATCAGAACAGGGCGTGGCTTCGACCAATCAGCCTTCCCCAGCCCCTATAAAACTGTTGCCTCTCCCTCAGTAAAGTGGACTTGCGTGTTTACCTTGTCTCCGCGGTAGTTCTTCTGCCGTGCGCCCTCCAGTCCTGAGAGCCCCCGACAAGGGCCTGGCCTCCCTTGTCCCCAGTTCGTCGCCTGCTTCTCCGGGCGACCCCTTCGTCGCCGGCTTCGCCGGGCGACCCCGTCAGCCGAACCACGCAACCCCTTGTGAGACCGATCCCTCGTCTGCTCCCGGACTGACCCCTCGTCCCAAGTGGGACTGACCCCTCATCCCAAGCAGGACCGACCCCTCGTCCAGAGCTGGACCGACCCCTCGTCCGCAGCCAGACCCCACCTCTACCGACTGAGCAAGCCGCCGCAGCTGGCGCCCAACGTGGGGCAAAGCAACCCCACCACAGCACAACGTGGGGCAAAGCAACCCCACCACAGCACAACGTGGGGCAAGGTAACTCCACCACAGCCTCACTCTATAACCTGGCGGCCTTACCCTCCTTTCTTCTCACGTGGGACTTCTCTCGTGCAACATTGCTGCTACCTGAGCCTTGGCTACCTCATATGATCCACGGCGGTCTGGGAGAATCACTGGATGGCTTTCTCCTTCCATGTCGGGGGTTTATACCGACCCGCTATGATTAAGAGGAGCCTTGGATTTCTCGGGAGCGCGCGCTTGCACGTCTGAAGTAATCCTACCACAGCCCTACGCCCTCCTCTCTTCTCACCCTGGGACTTCTCTCGTGCAACATTGCTGCTACCTGAGCCTTGGCTACCTCATACGATCCATGGCGGTCTGGGAGAATCGCTTGGATGGCTTTCTCCTTCCATGTCGGGGGCTTATACCGACCCGCTATGATTAAGAGGAGCCTTGGATTTCTTGGGAGCACGCGCTTGCATGTCTGAAGTAACCCTACCACAGCCCTACGCCCTCCTCTTTTCTCACCCCTATCTTTTCACTCTGCATTGCTGTTCCTGAACCTTGGTGACCTCATATGATCCATGGCGGTCTGGGAGAATCGCTGGATGGCTTTCTCCTTCCATGTCGGGGGCTTATACCGACCTGCTATGATTAAGAGGCGCCAATAAAACTCTCAGGAGCACGTGCCTGAGCACCTCCACCCCTGCCTTCACCTCTGCCTCCTCCCTTCTGCGCTTGCTCCCCTTTGCCTTGCTCCACTGCTCGTCGTCCCGCCCTCCCCTCGTCGGGGCCTTCTCTTGGCCCGCGACCACCGTCGGAGCCCCACCAGCTCCGACCCCTCGTCTCACCGCGCACCTCGGCTCCCATCGCCGCGCTCTCAAGGTAAGGGCCCCTTTTCTTATCGGCTCCAAAAGGCCATTAGCAATGGGTAACATCCTATCTGCTAAGCAAGCCCCACAAGTTCGGGCTCTCGCCGGTCTCCTAGACACTCACCGGTGTAAGATCTCTTTCAAACAGCTTCAAGTATATCGGGACCTTCTTCTCCCCTTTAATCCATGGCTTACCACGTGTCAGCTTTGGGACCCGGACACCTATACTCGCCTTATAGATAGGGTCACTTTTGCTGTGGAGCAGGAAGGTAAAAGATTCCCTCCTGGCTTATTACAGGCAACATGAAGTCCAGAAGAAATCTTGAAGGGTATAATCTATGATATGCTATATAAAAAAGGATTTAAAAGCAGCTATACCAAGAAAGTAAGAATTATGAGTCAACTGTAAATAAATTATATATTTCTGTTAATGTGTTGTAATTGTTCTGTGTTTGTCTGTCTGTTCGTTCAATGTCAACGTATATTGTGATACCTCCGGATGGTAAATATAAATTACTAGAAATCTTTAAAAGAGCTCTATTCAAATGGCCAAAAATTAAATAAGCGCTTATATTAATACTTAAGTTTATTATATTAATACATAAGTTTAAATGTTAATAAGATATCTACAATTTAAAAAAAAAATTGTAAGTCTTAATTAACAAAATTAACTGTACGTCTTCATAAAAAGTTGTTCTTGCCTAGATTAAAATAAATAACTTATTTTTCTTCACAGGATAATATAAAGAATGTAAAACTTATATGAATATTAAAAAGGTTAAAAGTTTGTAAAAATGCTAACGGAAATGTAATAAGTTTTGCAAAAAGACGTATTTTGTCCTAAAGTAAGATGGCTAATTTTTCATAAACTCTTGAAATTTAATTTGCATGCGGCAAGTGTAAAAGGTATTGTGATAACTTTACGTAAGGGAATGTGTTCTGTAAAGATAAAATTTATCTTCAATAGTTTACATTAAGGTATTAAATGGCTAATTCCAAAAGGTCATTCTTAAATATATATATATAAAACTAAATTGATGATAATAATAATAAAAGGTAATTTTATAACAGGAAAGATTAACAGCAACCTAGCTCCCCTGCCAACTTGCTTTTAAGAAACGGTTTCTAATATTGCGTGCTACTAAGTATTTAAAGAAAAGTTATTCTTAAGGAAACAGAGGATGATTTTGTCTTTGCAGCCATTGTCTATTTAGCAACACCCCTCGCTATCAGCCTAGCCACTGTTGCGCCGGACGATTGGAACCTTAAACAAAGACTCCTCCTCACTGTCATCTTCCTATCTATCGTTACTATATTTACTGCCCTCATTCTCCTTCGTTTATAAAGCAGTCTCCTACAAACCACAAAGCTTCTGTCTTAAACATACCATTCTCAACCCTATCCTCTAAATGATCTTCTCACTTCCCCCACAGCCTTTAATACTCTATTTCTTTCTCATAACCTTTGCTTTCTTGATAATATTTTCCGCCATCTGTCTAGCCGCTACCACCCCAGAAGATTGTAACCACGGCCCCCCATGCCGCCATCGCTCTCAAGCAGCTCCAGCCCTGCTAAACGGCCCGCAACCCGCTTTCCCCGGCCCGCGGCCTGCTTTCTAGCATCCAATAATGCTTCTGCTCTTGCCTCCCCATACTTCTGCGGAGCTTCCTCCTGTCTCGACCTCACTCCTCTTCTCAGCCATCCAAAGCGTCCTTTCTCGTCCCCCGCCCCCCTCCTTTTTTCGCTTGAACCCCTACTGCGTTGCAGATTGGGCCGCCCCATATCGGCCTGCCCCATTAACATCGGCCTCTCTCGCGCCCGTGAAGACTTTGGCCTTCTTATTGTCCTCGCCTACGTCTCCACCACTCCCGACGCTGCCGCCACCACCATCGCTGGTGCCCTGACGCGACTTGTCCTCACCGCTGCGATCCTCCAGACCATCACACAGTCTGCCTCTACCGCTCTTCGCCGCCAAGAAGAGATCAACTACCTGTAACGCGCTGTCATCCTGGACTTTTAACAAGCAGATGGACCTTATAGCCACCGAAATCAACAAGAATTGGACATTGGCCACCCTTGCTTGCAACGGCAAGATACTGCCCCCCAAATTGTACATTTGTATCCCCGTCATACTCACCTCCCTCTTCAGCCCCGCTTCCCTCATTGCTTACTGCCTCTTGGGCCTCGGCTACTTGTTGCTGCTGCCATCCTGGCCCTTATTTGAAAAGTAGGGGGAAATGCGGTCACCCCTCGGGCTGAAGTGTGGTTTGCTGGCCTGGCAGGGGAGCGGCCGCGGTAGGCCTAATTCCGCTGCCCCCATAATAGGGTGGCTGGTCGGACTCACCGCCACCCCTGAAGGAAGCTCGGCATGGGCGCAGAGTGCCCTCGGGTCTCCCCTTCTCGGCAGCCATGCTTCCGCGGCCGCCCCTCCTCCCAGATGGCGCCACCCGATGCCTTGTGGGGCGGCACCCTTCTTCTTCCTTCTCCCTGCGCAGGCGCAGGGCAGAAAATTCCAGTCTGCCCTTTTCCCCTCCCCCGACAGCAGCAACAGCCAGGTGTGGGCGGAAAAATCCAGCCCGCCCTTTTCCCCTCCCCGGACAGCAGCAACAGCCAGGCGTGGGCGGAAAAATCCAGCCCGCCCTTTTCCCCTCCCCCGACAGCAGCAACAGCCAGGCGTGGGCGGAAAAATCCAGTCTGCCCTCCACCCCAGCAACAGCAGCCACCAATCCCTAAACCCTGCCCCTTCCCCCAGCAACAGCGACAGCCAATCCCTAACCACCACCCCTCCCCTGCCCAGTACCGCCCACTGACCTTTCACCGGCAACCAATCAGAACAGGGCGTGGCTTCGACCAATCAGCCTTCCCCAGCCCCTATAAAACTGTTGCCTCTCCCTCAGTAAAGTGGACTTGCGTGTTTACCTTGTCTCCGCGGTAGTTCTTCTGCCGTGCGCCCTCCAGTCCTGAGAGCCCCCGACAAGGGCCTGGCCTCCCTTGTCCCCAGTTCGTCGCCTGCTTCTCCGGGCGACCCCTTCGTCGCCGGCTTCGCCGGGCGACCCCGTCAGCCGAACCGCGCAACCCCTTGTGAGACCGATCCCTCGTCTGCTCCCGGACCGACCTCTCGTCCCAAGTGGGACTGACCCCTCGTCCCAAGCGGGACCGACCCCTCGTCCAGAGCTGGACCAACCCCTCGTCCGCAGCCAGACCCCACCTCTACCGACTGAGCAAGCCGCCGCATGAGTTCAATCCCCAGTACCTCTTTTAGAAATTGCAAGAATAGGTACAAAGAACTCCCAATCCAATCCCTTCCTTAGATTCACCAGTTGTTTCCCCAGTGTTTTTAATTTTATCCCATTTTTCCACTAATAAATATTTCACAAAAATATATGTATCTGCAAAACAAGGACACTCTACTAGAACACCACAAAAGAAATCAGCTTTGCTTCAATGCTGTAATCCCACAAACCCCTTTAACTTTTATCTACTGTCTCATCCTTCTCAAACTCTCTCAAAAAGACATTTTTCCAGTCAGCTTTATCCAGTCAATTTCAATATGGAGCTCCTCCTGATAAGTTCTTTCATTTTCACATCTTTGAGAAATTTAAGGAACACGAATGACCCCAACATATGCCTAGTGTTTCCTCTTGAGATTTAGACCCTACATTCAGACCATCAGGAGAGTTAGGAGTGCAGCCCATCAGTAGAGATAGGATATACCCTTTTGCTTCAACCACTGGTGATGTGAACTTGATAAACCCATGAAGTTTCTCTCAGGTTCCTTTTCATGCAAAAACATGTTTTCACTTTACAATGAGTAACATATTACAAAGACATATTCTGATATCAGTACCGTAGTCCACAACCATCCACTACCCACCATCCTCTCATCTAAATCAACCACCACTCTGATGGTTGTCAAATGGTAATATTTTTTTTCCATTTCCAGCACTGATTCTATGTATCTTACATAGCTTTCTACCTTAAAAGGCTTGCTTGCTTCCTGTTTATTTGTTATAGCACTACAGATTGATGTATTTAATTTTATTCAATATGTTCTCATCTGTTATATTATTTATTTTAATGCACAAATTTTCCCAGATTGCACTAGTGAGATACCCTTCAAGTTGATTTAGTGAGGCCCCAAGTAGGTCATATATACTTAGTCTAGGAGGGATTGAAGAAAAGGGGTTAAATTGTTCCTGACTTCGTTGTCCAAACTGCATGCCATGTCACAGGTCCTGTTTCTTTCATCAAGTCTTATGGACATCCATCACTGAATATTTTAAATTCAACCTTACCCTCATAAATTTTCTGTTGGTGTACTCTCTTGTTCATATGTCAATGCATCTGAAACCTAAAAGACTCTCTTAGACATAACTGTCTCATCCTGTCATTCTTTAAATTTGTTGATGGCTTCCCACTGTCCTTAAGACAAGGACCATAGAGCTTACAATGGCCTTCAGGTCCTGAATACTTCAATTTCCTTCAGTTCCTTCTGCTTTTAGTTTCTGCAAAGAGCAGTCTGGTGTTGCTTGGGTTTTGTACATTTTTCCAGTAAGCCAATGCCTATCCCAAGCACATTTTCTAGGACTTTGCCCAGTTAAATATTTAAGGTTTCATCTATAGATGATTTTTTCCAAGGTTTGTCCCACCCGAACTAAGGAAGTCCTTTAATACTAAGGGAACAATTTAATATGGCCATTTTCACTTTAAATTCACTTCTAAATCAAACTGAAACACCACAGGGGCAGATGGTTGATTGATTTGCCTGTATAATTCCATTCACTGACTCTAACAAATCTTTACTTGCCTTGGAAAATGGCAAGACTGGCAAGACAAAGCTAAACCTAAAATTATGAGTTACCTAAAAAATAGAATATATGATTACCTAAATTATTTTTATAAAAACCCGCACTAAGTTTTTGCTTTTTGTTTTTCAGAGCAGCGAATTTCTAAAAGTAAATATTATAAAGAAGGCAAGGTATATTTCTAGGAATTGGTCTATGTCATCAAAGATACCTAATCTGTTGTGGCACAATTGCTTAAAGTTTACTTTTAAATCCCATTTTAGCAGTGTCACCACTTTGATTACTAAGTTTAGTGAATTGATTCTTTCCTTTATTCTTTGTTTTAAGATTGATTTTATTATTTCTCTCCTCTTCCCCCTCACCCCCACCGTTGTCTGCTCTCTGTGTCCACTCCTTGTGTGTTCCTCTATGTCTGCTTGCACCCTCAGAGGCACCAGGAAACTTCATCTCTTTTTTGTTGCATCATCTTGCTGCATCAGCTCTCTATGTGTGTGGTGCCACTCCTGGGTTGGCTGTGCTTTTTTTGTGTGGGGCGGCTTTCCATGCAGGGCTGACTTGTTGTACATGTGCACCCCCATGCATGTGGCAGCTGTGCGCATGGGCCAGCTCACCACACAGGCCAGGACCCTGGACCCTCCCATATGGTTGGCAGATGCTCTATCAGTTCAGCCACATGTGTTTCCCTTTCCTTTATTCTTAATCAGTCTACCTATAGGATTTTTATGTTCTATTAATATTTTCAAATAACCAGATTTTATTAAAGCTGTGTTGAGTCTATTGATTTTCTATTGTCTCATTCATCTCTGCTCTAATCTTCATTTCCTTCCTTTTGCCAGTTTTGGGTTTAGTTTGCCCTTTTTTTGTATTTCCTTGAGGTGTAAAATTATGTTATTAATTTGAGATGGTTATTTTTTAAATTAAGGTGTTTTTGGCTGCAAGTTTCTGTCTTAGTAATGTTTTCTTTGGATCCTACAAGTTTTGATATATTCTGTATTCATTTTTTTTTAAAGATTTATTTTTATTTAATTCCCCTCCCCTCCCCTGGTTGTCTGTTTTCTGCGTCTTGTCTGTTGTCTGGTGTCTTTTTGCTGCGTCTTGTTTCTTTGTCTGCTTCTGTTGTCATCTGTGGCACAGGAAGTGTGGGCGGCGCCATTCCTCGGCAGGCTGCTCCCTCCTTCACGCTGGGCGGCTCTCCTCATGGGTGCACTCCTTGCGTGTGGGGCTCCCCTACACCGGGGACACCCCTGTGTGGCAAGGCACTCCTTGCGCGCATCAGCACTGCACATAGGCCAGCTCCACATGGGTCAAGGAGGCCCGGGGCTTGAACCGCGGGCCTCCCATGTGGTAGACGGATGTTCTAACCACTGGGCCAAAGTCCGTTTCCCTGTATTCATTTTTGTTGATCACAAAATGTCTTCTAATTCCCTTCAAGATTTCATCTGTGACCCGTAAGTTGATTTGAGTGTGTGGTTCAATTTTCACATATTTGTGGAACTTTTAAATTTCCCTTCTGTTAATAATTTCCAGTTTCATGCCCTTCTCATTAATTTCCAGTTTCATGCCACTTTGGTCAAAGAAGTTCCTCATTATTTTGTAATTGGGTAGCATAGGGTCTATTCTAGGAAAGTTCCGTGTACACTTGAGAAGAATATATTCTACTGGGTCTGTTGGCTTATATTGTTGTTCAAGTTCTCAATAGCCTTATTACTCTTCTGTACAGTTTTTTTAATCCACTTATGAAAGTGGGAAATTAATTTTCCAAATATTATGGTAGAACTATTTCTCCCTTCAAATCTGTCATTTTTTCCCGCTATGTATTTAAGTGCTCTGTTGTTTCTTGCATATATGTTTATAATTATTATATGTTCTTGATATATGGGCCCTTTAATGGATATGTAAATACTTATTTGTCTTTGTAACCATGTTTGTTTACATTTTTTCTGATAACAACTCAAGTGAGTCTAACTCTCTTTTTGTTATTATTTTAATTCAGTGTCTCTCAGTATTGTCCATTCTTTTACTTTCAACCTTTTTGGGCATTTGGATCTAAAGTGGGTCTGGGGCCAGGATACTTCAGTGGTTTAGCACCTGCATCCTATGTACAAAGTCCTGGGTTCATTCCCTGGTACCTCCTAAAAAGAAAAAAATATAAAAAAGTACATCTCTTACAGGCTATAATTTGTTGCATTATCATTTATTTATGCTACAGTCTTTTTTAATGAAGTGATTACTTTAAATGAAAAAGTATTAAACTAAATAATTAGAGTAGATACTGGCATAATGTATAAAATTACTTACAACTAAAGAAATAAAATTTCCACTTTACTTGTTTTTTATATGCATTTTTGTTTAATATTTTTAATTGAAACTTTATAGTGTATGATTTAAATTCTCTTCTCAATTCCTTTTCTTTTTCTTGCTATTTTTTAACATTATCAAAATAATTCTTAACTTACAGGACAATTGCAAATATAAAAATACTTACATACATCTCTGCTTCTCATACCCAGATCCACCATTTTTAACATTTTGCCACATTTGCAGTTCTTTTCCTCTTCCATTCTTCCTTCTCTCTTCCTCTCTCCTAAACATTGAAGAGTCGGTGGATACACCATGCTCCTTGAACACAATACTTCCCATGTACATTTCCTAAGAACCAAGATCTTCACTAATGTAACTGCCTTGTGTACAATTAAAAATGTTTAATATTGCTATAAAGCATAGTCTATATTCCAGTTTTTTAATATGTCCCTAATAAAGTCTCTTTGAATCTTTTCTCCTCCATTATCAGATCCCACCTATTATTTTGTATTGCATTTAATCGTCATTGACTTTACTTGCTCCTTTTTTATATTGTAGAAACATATATACATCATATGCTTTACTATCTCAATCACACCTAACCATACCATTCAGTAGGATGAGTTACATTACTGTATTAAGGTCACCACCATTCATTACACAAACTTTCATATCACCCTAAACAGAAACCCTCATTTTGTTATGCATTCACTGGTCCTTGACCCTCTTCCCGCACCTGGTAGCTGTACTCTACTTTCTGTGTCTGAGCCTGCCTATTCCAGTTATTTCAAAGGAGTGAGGTCATGCAGTATGTCTCTGTGCCTGACATTTCACTCAATGTCATTTTTTCTAGGTTATCCATATAGCGTAGCATGTATCACGATTTCATTCCTTTTACAACTGAATAATATTTTCTTGTACATATACATACCACATTTTTTATTCACTTAAATGTGAATTACAAAACTATTGTTCGAGTTGTTGCTCTTCCATTCTTTGGCTCTATACCTAGAAAGAGAATGCCAGGTCGTATGAGAGTTCTGTGTCCTCCAAAACATTTTCCACGTGGTTGCATCATTTTTTATTTCCCACTAAAAATGTAAAAGGGCATCTGATTTTCTGCCTGTTCACCAATATTCCTTTTTTTCTCTTTTATCACTAGACTTTTAGCATTGTGGAATCATGTATAAAAATGCCACTCTCTTTTTACATAATGATCATTTTTCTAATTACATCTCATTTCTCTCACAGTGATAGTTAAATCTCATTATAGTTAATGGTATATAATTTTCTGCTGTGACCATTTTATCAGTAACCCCTTGTGTTATAATCTCATTACTTGACAAAATTATAGCTATTTGTTAAGAATAATAACTGTTACCATGATTTCATGTTCTTCCATGCTTTTTTTTCAAGAAATCAATATTATTTTGACATAATAATAAAAGCATACAATTCATCCCAAGTGTATATTCAGTGGTATATGGTATAATCACATGGTTGTGCACTTATCACTTCAATCAATACTAGAGCTCTTTCATTTAAATAATAATAATACACACACAAACCTAGAAAACTCTTCACCTCTTAATCTCTTTCTGTTTCCCCTGCTGTATATAGCTGCTATTTCTGGCTTTTCTCACACAATTTTTTTTTTTTATCTAGCAGTTTTATTGAGATATCATCACATGCCTTATGATCTAGCTAAACTGTGGAATCAGTAGCTTAGTACAATCACGATGCTGTGCTTTCATTGTCACCCAAAAATGTAGAACTATTTCATTACTCCAGAAAGAGAAATTCTACACCCGTTAACACATGTTGTGTAGCCTTACATAACTGCTGATCAAATTTCAAAAATTAACTCAAAATGGATCAAGGACTAAATATAAAAGTGACTACCATAAAACCCCTCAAAGAAAATGTAGGAAACATCTTCAAGATCTTGTAATAGGTGGTAAATTCTTAAACCTTAAACCCAAAGCATGAACAACAAAAGAAAAAATACATAAATGGGACCTCCTCAAAATTAAACTCTTTTGTACCTCAAAGGAATTAGTCAAAAACATCATTCTCTTTTATGGCTGAATAATATTCCAATATGCACATACCACTTTTTGTTTATTCATTCATTTGTTAATGGACACTTAGGTTGCTCCTACCTTTTGTCTACTTTGAAAAATGCTGCGGTAAGCATTGTTGTACCAATATCTATTTGAGTTCCCTGCCTTCAGTTCTTTTCAGTATATTCCAAGAAGTGGGATTGTTGGTTTTATGGTAATACTGTTTTTAACTTTCAGTGGCACTTCCAAGCTGGTTTCTGAAGAGTCTGCACCATTTTACAATGCTGCTAGCAATGTATTAAGATTTCTATTTCTTTGTAGCTTCACCAACATTTATTAATTTTTGTTTTGTTAGTGATCGCCATCTAGTGGATGTGAATTGGTATCTCATTGTGGTTTGGATCTGCATTTCTCTGATAACCAATGATTTTGAGTATCTTTTCATGTGCCATTGACTATTTGTGTATCTTCTTTGGAGAAATTCTACTTAAATCACTAGTGAAGCCTTATTGCCCTTGACTTCACTACATTGCGAGGTTTTTTTTTTTTCTTTAAGCAATTTCATTAAGATATACTCACATACTATACAATCCAACTAACATATGCATTAAATGGCTTTTGTAAAAATGAATGCCTTGTCCATTCATCTCTGCACTCAATTTTAAAGCATTTTCATTACTCCAAAAAGAAAAACCTTACCCATTAGCAGTAAACACTCAATTCCTCTGTCCTTCCCCTGCCATTCATAACCACTAATCTAATTCCATCTCTACAAATTTATTTATATTTACATTTTATATAAATGGAGTCTAACAATATGTAGTTCTTTGTGTCTGGTTTATTTCACTGAAAAAAAATTTTTTTTACCATTGATGAACAATATTAATATTTTAATATTCTCTACAGCTTTAGGTGTATTTTCAACCAAATATCTCCCTATTTTTTAATATCATGTGATATTAACGTACATTTGTTCTGATTCAGGGAAGAATATGCTTGAATTTGTACTATTTTTTAAATATACTTTAAATTTTTTTTAAAAAAAGAAATGTAGATTACATAAATTTTGCATAAAAAATTTAGAGGACTCCCATATATACCAATCCCTAGTCCTCAATTTTCCCCTTCAACAATACCCTTAATTAGTGTGGCACATTTGTCACAATTGATTAACACATCATAGAGCATGCCACTAAGTGCTGATTATAGTTTACATTGTAGTTTACACTTCCACACATTTTTGTAATTCCCAAGTCCCAACAATCTCCCCAAATTATACCTATTTTTCCTTCTGCCTCCCCTCAGAACCTCTAGTGGCCACTGCCTCCACATTGATAAGAGTTCTTCCATTGCTAGGATCACAATAAATCTGTAGTAGAAGAACAGTAAGCCTACTCTAGTCCATCATTCATTCCGCACTCCTGAGGATTCTGGGTTGGTGATGCCCCCTCTGCCTCTAGTTGAGAGGAGGCTTAGATCCCATGTGCTGATGAATGGGACTATCTTGGGTGTAGTTGCAGACTCTCTCTGTTTCTTGAGATGGTAGTTGTCAATTATCATCTGGTTAATTGTCCAGTGAACTGGAGAGTAGCTGTTGCAGATCGGTTGAGATTCAGGACTCTCCTGGTACATGGACAGCCCAGAGATTTGAGTCTCTAGTACTAACTAACTGTAAGGGGCAAAAGAGCCATGTTAGGAAAACCACCAGTGAGCCCAACACTGTCACATGGAGTGTAAATTCTGAGTAGGGCCTGCTGGCAGAGTGCCATTCTCCTGAGCTGTCTGACCTGCCTATAGTGTCCATTTAGCAAGAAAGAGAAAAGGCAACCAACTCAGTGGGAGGAATTATTTGATAACCATATATCTGATAGGGGCCTAATATCTAGCATTTGTAAAGAAATCCTACACCTCAAAAATAAAAATAACATACAACCCATTTTTAAAAAATGGGCAAGAGATTTGAATACTTCTCTAAAGAAGAAATACAAATGTCTGAAAAGTACACAAAAACATGCTGAACATCACACACTATTAGGGAAATGCAAATCAAAACTACAAGAAGTATCATCTTACAACCATTAGACTGGCAGCTATTTAAAAAAGGGGACTACAAGATTTGGAGAAATGTGGAGAAATGGGAACCCTTTATCCACTGCTTGTAGAAATAGAGAATTGTTGCAGCCCTTGTGAACAGTTTTATCATTCCTCAGGAAACTAACTATAGAACTATAGAAGGATCCCATAATCCTTCTTCTGGAAATATACACAGAAGAATTGGAAGCAGGGACACACACAGATATATGCACACCAATGTTCATGGTGGCATTATCCACTATTGACAAAAATTAGAAACAACCCAAATGTCCATCAAGAGATGAATGGATAAATTGTGGTATATACATCCAATGGAGTATTACTTAGGTGTAAGAAAGAATAGGATAACATGGATGAATCTTGAAGACCTTACGTTGAGCACATTGATATACATTAAGTACATTCAGCAGACTTAGAGGGTGAAAGTCTGAAAGATAGGTTTACAGGAGACAGGAAGAAAGTTGTGACAAAAGCTGTGATAAGGTGGAAGGCTGTAGTTGTGCAGTGGATGGGTGTTATAGAGTGCAGTGATACTACTGGTCTGAGTGGTACTGGTCTCTGATGGGGCAGGATGGGGAGGGTGGGTTTGACTGTGTGGAACTGGGGGCAAAGTTGAGGGAGCAACCAAGTGAACTATAGAGATGTGCAGGTATGTGTTTAAAGGACAACATTGGGAATGTTTTTTGGGCAAATATGGTTTGGGTGGTACTGGTTTAAGGTGCTGCATGTGGGGGGCATGTGGGACATGGCACATGTGGGGCAGGGTTCTAGGGAATATATAGTGTTCCTCTGGTCATAGTGTGTTGTATCAGTGGCTCGAGACTCATATAATGAGTGGGAATGTGTTGGATTTCCATCCTGGGGAGTCTGGTATGATCTCAAATAGAAGGGCAGGAGTCTTTTCAGAACATAGGCAGTGCGTGATAGGGGAGGATGAGCCAGAATGTCAAACCCTCAATGTTGTTTACAAGTAACTACGAATCTTGTCCTTCAATGAACTAATCTTGATGGTTACCATGGGTCTGGAGGGGAGAGGGAGGGAGGAATAGAATAAATGAAACATGGGTCATTTTGGAGAGATGGAATGGTTCTACATGATCCTTGAATGATGGATAAAAACCATGTCAAACTTCAAATCTAAAAGTATATGGTCCAAAATGTAAACCATACTGTGAATCATTGAACATGGTTACTAACAGTGTTTCAATATTTGTACATCAATGGTAACAAATGTAGCTTCACATGTAAAATGTTATTAGTAAGGGTAAGGGGAAATGGGGGAGGATGTTGGGTCTATGGGAATCACCTATATTCTGTACCTGACTTCTCTTTTTTCATTTCCCCTCTCCTTCCCCTACCCTGCTGTTGTTTCTTGGGTTGTTTTTTTTTTTTTTGTTTGTTTGTTTGTTTTTGCTGTCTGTGTCCATTTGCTGTGTGATCTTCTGTATCTATTTCTCTTCTTGTCTTTCTCCTCTAGGATTCACCAGGATTCAATCCTGAGGACTGCTGATGTGGAGAGAGGTTCTCTGTCAGTTGCACCACCTCAGTTCCTGGTCTCTGCTGTGCTTCACCTTGACTCTCCCCTTCATCTCTCTTTTGTTGTATCATCACCTTGCTGTGTGACTCTCGTGCATGGGCACTGGCTCACTTGCATGGGCACCTGCTCACTGCATGGGCTATCAGCTTGTCACATGAGCTCTTGCACAGGCACATGGCTCACCATATGGACACTTAGCTTGCCATACAGACACTCACGTGGGCACTCAGCTTACTGTGCAGGCACCCATATGGACACTTGCCTTGTCACCCAGTTACTCGGTTCACTGCATGGGTGTACAGCTCACTGCATGGATGCACAACTCACTACATGGGCACTTTGTTCGCCATGTGGGCACTGGCTCATCACACAGGCTCACTTCTCTTCTTTCTCACTTGAGCCACATCTACTTTTCTGTAACCTAAAGCTGCTTTGAAGACAAAATGAAAAAATAACACGGTGAAAAAACATAAGATAATGTCACTGTACATACAAAACAACAGAACTTACAATATTTATACTATTGACCATACTTATTCACTATGTTATATAGTCTTATGTTTCACCCCCTAGGTTTCCTAGAAGGAAACTTTCCCTTTCAATCACAACCCCACCCACATATTAGTTCTGTGAATTACAATCACTGTAATGTGCTGTCATCACCTCTACCTATTTCCAAACCTTAACAATCAAACGTATAACAAATCCTGAACGAGTTAAGCCTCAGCTTCCCATCCTTTAGCCTCAATCTATCTTCTGGTGACCATATTCTAGCCATCCCATGAGTATACTGAATATATTTAATTCATATTAGTGAAATCATGTATCATTTGTCCTTTTGTATCTGGCTTGTTTCACTCAACATAATGTCCTCAAGGTTCACCATGTTTACATATGCATTGAGAATTTATTTCTTCTTAGAGTTGAATAATATTCCTTTGCAAGCTTATACCACATTTTGTTTATCCATTCATCTGCTGATGGATAACTGGCTTGTTTTCATCTTTTGGCAATTGTCAATAATGGTCATATGAACATTGGCATGCAAATGTCTGTTTGAATCCCTGCTTTCAGTTCTTACGAGTACATACAGTGGTGGGATTGACAGGTCATATGGCAGATCTATATTTAACTTTCTTAGGAACCATCAGACTTCCCCAGCAGTTGCACCCTTCTACAATCCCACTGGCAGTGAATATGTGTTTCTCTTTTTCCACATCCTCTACACAACACTTAGAGTTTTGTTTTTTAATAGTGTTCATTCAAAAATACATGAAACAGTATCTCATTGTAGTTTTGATTTGCATTTTCCTTACAGCTAGTGATGTTGAACATTTTTTTTCATTTTTTTTTTCCATTTTTATGTCCTCTTTCAAAAAATATCTATTCAAGTCTTTTGCCAATTTTTACTTGGATCATTTGTCTTTTTACAACGGAGTTCTAGGATCTCTTTCTATGTCATGGATATTAAACCCTTTGCGTTGGGAGGTTTTTGATAACATAATACCTGTTCTTGGTCTTTTGAGACCATCTCTTTCTTCTTTAGTCAGTGTAGTCAGTTTGTTTGTTTATGGGAATTTGTCCATTTCATGTAAGTTATTAAATTTGTTAGTTCAGCAGTAATTTGTTAGTTAAATCTGTAAGTTCAGCAGTAATATTCCTCCTTTCAATGCCAATGATTTTTATTATTTACATCCTCTCCTTTTTTGATCAATCTGTTTGTCATAAGTTTGGGCATTTTATGTTTTCATTTTCTTTCATCTATTGATATTTCCAAATTTCCTGTGATTTCTTTGACCCATTGGTTCCTTAAGAGTGTATTGCTGATATGCTGGGGGTGGAGGCAAGATGGTGGCTGAGTGAACTGCCCAGTTACTAGCTCCTGGGGGGAATCGGCTGGGAGGCATCGGAAACTCTTTGGGACCGGGCTGTTTCAGGATTTTTCCTGGTCTGGAGGTGTCTGGACATCGATTTGGAGGGAAGGTAACAGAGAGGATCCGTCTGTGAAATATACACGGAGATCCCAGCTACTTGTGGAGGATTCCCTCCTTGGGTAGGTGGAGCTGAGGCAGCTAGCACCGTGCCAAGCCCCAGCGGGTGGTGGCCAGGGTAGCCTAGCTGGGCCGAGGTGGGCAGCGGGTGGGGGATCCGAGCTGCACTGCACCGCGGCGGGCAGTGGGCAGGGAAGCCGAGTCCGGCCAAGCCCAGCTGAGCCGCGGTGGGTGGGGGGGCCGGGCCCAGCTGACCTCAGTCGAGCCCAGCCGTGCTGCGGTGGGCGGTGAGCGGAAGAGCCGAGTCGCGCTGTGCCGCGGCAGGTGGTGGGCGGGGAAGCCGGGCCCGGACGAGCCCAGCAGAGCCACGGTGGGCGGGGAAGCAGAGCCCAGCCGAGCCCAGCCGAGCCGCGGCAGGCGGTGGGTGGGGAACCCGAGCCCAGCCGAGCCCAGCCAAGCCCAGCAGAGCCACGGCAGGCAGCGGGCGGGGGACCCAAGCCCAGCCGAGCCCGGCCGAGCACAGCCGAGCCTGGCTGTGGGGTTTCTGTTCTTTGTTTTTTGTTTTTTGTTTTATTTTTAATTTTTTGTTGTTGTTGTTGTTCTTTTTTTTTTAATCCTCTCTTTCTTGTCCCCAATATTCTTCTTATACTATTTTACCTTAACAATACAATAGGTCCTAAAGGAAATACCTCACATTTGCTGGGTTTGCTCACCTTCCACTGCCTCATTTCTCTGTGAATAGATTTAGCCTATCTACACTATCCCCTTTCCCCTACAAATTGATGTCCTCCACCATCTGCTATCTCTCCTATATTCCATCTCCCTTTCTTTGATCCACAAAGTGTCTAACTCTTAATTTCTAATACCTTTGATTAGTTTTCCATCTGGTATTCGTCCCTGAAACTGTTACCTTTCTTTTCTCTTTCCCTCTCTCACAAAAACAATAGCCTCTTAGTATGTACCACATTCCTCCGATATTCAGTCATCTACCTCATTGTAGGTACTTTCCTACTACTATAACTCTACACAATTTACATGATCTAACCTCCATCCTCCCAGAACTCATATTGTTGCTTTGTTAACATATATCACCAATACTACTTCACACTTTTTCCTTCCTTACACAATTGCCTTTCCCCAGCACTAATACTTTCCTTTAAAGTGAGCCTAACTAGCAATAAGAAATTGGAATAAGAAGAACAAAGTGACAAAGAGAAGATATAACACTTATGCAAAAACAACAGCTAATTAATCTCCAAGACTAGACAAAGAAGCTAAGGAACTGATGAAACCCGTCAAGAAAAAATGTTGACAAGACAGCAACAAAAATCTACAAACCAAACAAGTAATCAGGAAAACATGGCTGAATCCAATCAACAAACTGAAAATCAGGAAGGGGGGCAGGACAACAAACTGAAAATCAGGAAGGGGGGCAGGACTTCGCACAAGCAATGAAAGATCTCAGATCATTTATCACCGACAAATTTGATGAAGTAATGAAAGAGGTTAACAGCGTGAAGACAACACTTGGAGGGGAAATTGCAGACATGCACAAAAAAATAACAGATATGATGGAAATGAACACCACAATTCAAGAAATCAAAAATACACTTGCAGCAAATATCAGCAGACTAGAAGAGGCAGAGCAGAGAATTAGTGATGTGGAAGACAGTGCATTGGCAATCAAACAGATAGTAGAAGTGGTCAATAAAAAGGTAGAAAAAACCCAGATAGGACTTAGGGACCTGAATGATAACGCAAAACGCTCAAACATACGTATTATAGGCATTCCAGAAGGAGAAGAGAAGGGAAAGGGGTCAGAAGGAGTGTTGCAGGAAATAATGAATGAAAACTTCCCAAATCTACTGAAAGAGGCAGATGTACATATCCAAGAAGCACAGCGCACTCCACTGGTCATAAACCCCAACAGGCCCACCCCAAGACATATACTTCTCAAATTATCCAATGCTCAAGACAAAGAAAAAATTCTAAAAGCAGCAAGAGAAAAGAAAACCATCACATACAAGGGAAACTCCATAAGATTAAGTGCTGATTTCTCATCTGAAACGATGGAGGCAAGAAGGCAGTGATATGATATAGTCAAGGTACTAAAGGAAAAAAATTTCCAACCAAGAATACTCTATTCAGCTAAACTAGCATTCAAACATGATGGAGAGTTCAAAATATTCACAGATAAACAGAAACTGAAAGAGTATATCAACAAGAAACCTCCCCTTCAAGAAATTCTTAAGGGAGTTATGCAGGAAGAAAGGAAAAAACAGGACAGTCAGAGATGGAGGAGAGTGTAAAAGCAACAAGAAAGACAAAAATAGAAGGGGAAAATAAAATAATACAAACAAAATATAACAAACACAAATCCAACCAAAATATGGCTACCATAAATAACTCTCTAAAAGTAATAACACTGAATGTCAACGGACTAAACTCACCTATCAAAAGATTCAGACTGGGACACTGGATAAGGAAATACAACCCATCTATATGCTGTCTACAAGAGACACATCTTAGACCCAGAGACTCATGGAGGTTGAAAGTGAATGGCTGGAAAACAATCATACAAGCAAACAACAACCAAAAAAAGGCAGGAGTAGCTATATTAATATCAGACAAAATAGACTTTAAATGCAAAACAATTGTGAGAGACAAAGAAGGATCTATATTTTAGTGAAAGGGACAATCTGTCAAGAAGATCGAACAATCATAAATATTTATGCTCCTAATAAGGGCGCCTCTAAATATGTGAGGCAAAAGCTGGAAAAACTAAGTGAAAGAATAGATGCATCTACAATTATAGTGGGGGATTTTAATACACCACTATCAACTCTGGACAGAACATCTCAAAAGAGAATCACTAAAGAAACAAAACATTTGAACAGTATATTAGAAGAGCTGGATCTAATAGACATATATAGATCATTACACCCAAACACAGCAGGATATACATTTTTCTCAAGCGCACATGGAACATTCTCCAAGATTGACCATATGCTAGGCCACAAAGAAAGGCTTAATGAATTCAGAAAGATCGAAATCATACAAAACAATATCTCTGACCACAGTGGAGTGAAGCTGGAAATTTGCAAGGGACAGAGACCCAGACTCCACATGACAATTTGGAAATTAAACAGCACACTCTTAGACAAACAGTGGGTCAAAGAGGAAATCTCAAAAGAAATCAATGACTACCTTGAAACAAATGATAATGATAACACAACATACCAAAATTTATGGGATGCAGCAAAAGCGGTACTGAGAGGAAAATTTATAGCCATAAATTCATATATCAAAAAAGAAGAAAGAGCAAAAATTGGAGAACTAACTGCACTTTTGACGGAATTAGAAAAACAACAACAAAGTTACCCAACAGGAAGAAGAAGGAAGGAAATAACAAAGATAAGAGCAGAACTAAATGAAATAGAAAATAAGAAAGCACTTGAAAAAATAAACAAGACCAAGAGCTGGTTTTTTGAGAAGATCAACAAAATTGACAAACCTTTAGCGAGACTAACAAAGAAAAAAAGAGAAAAGATGCAAATACACAAAATAAGAAATGAGAAAGGTGATATCACCACTGACCCCACAGAAATAAAGACTATCATAAGAGGATACTTTGAAAAACTATATTCCAACAAAAATGACAATTTAGAGGAAATGGACAAATTCCTAGAAACACATAAGCAGCCCATTCTGACGAAAGAAGAAATTGATGATCTTAACAAACCAATCACAAGCAAAGAGATAGAATCAGTCATTAAAAATCTCCCAACTAAGAAGAGCCCAGGGCCAGATGGCTTCACAGGTGAATTCTACAAAACATTCCGGAAAGAACTAACACCAATCCTGTTGAAACTATTCCAAAAAATCGAAACAGAAGGAACACTGCCTAATTCCTTCTATGATGCCAACATTACCCTAGTACCAAAGCCAAACAAAGACACCACAAGAAAGGAAAATTACAGACCAATTTCTCTAATGAACCTAGATGCAAAAATACTTAACAAAATACTTGCTAATCGTATTCAACAACACATTAAATGAATTATACACCATGACCAAGTGGGATTTATTCCAGGTATGCAAGGATGGTTCAACATAAGAAAATCTATCAATGTAATACATCATACAAACAGATTGAGAGAAAAAAAACACATGATTATATCTATAGATGCAGAAAAGGCATTTGACAAAATACAGCACCCCTTCCTGATAAAAACACTCCAAAAGATCGGAATACAAGGAAACTTTTTGAACATGATAAAGAGTATATATGAAAAACCGAAAGCCAACATTGTTTATAATGGCGAAATCCTGAAATCCTTCCCTCTAAACTCAGGAACAAGACAAGAATGCCCATTGTCTCTGCTCCTATTTAACATTGTCTTGGAAGTACTGGCTCGAGCACTGAGACAATAACCAGATATAAAAGGCATTCAAATTGGAAGGGAAGAAGTCAAAATTTCATTATTTGCAGATGACATGATCCTATATATAGAAAACCCTGAGAGATCTACAACAAAGCTCCTAGAACTCATAAATGAGTTTAGCAAAGTTGCAGGTTATAAGATCAATGCGCAAAAATCAGTAGCATTTCTGTACACCAATAATGAGCAAGATCAGGAGGAAATCAAGAAACAAATACCATTCACAATAGTAAATAAAAAAATCAAATACTTAGGAATAAATTTAACTAAAGAGGTAAAAAACTTATATATCGAGAACTATACAAGATTGTTCAAGGAAATCAAAGAAGACCTAAATAAATGGAAGAATATTCCCTGTTCATGGATAGGAAGACTGAATATTATTAAGATGTCTATCCTACCAAAACTGATCTACACATTCAATGCAATCCCAATAAAAATCAACACAGCCTTCTTTAAGGAACTAGAAAAACTAACTATGAAATTTATTTGGAATAGAAAGAGGCCCTGAATAGCCAAAGACATATTGAAAAAGAAAAACAAAATAGGAGGAATCACACTTCCTGACTTCAAAACATACTACAAAGCTACAGTAGTGAAAACAGCATGGTACTGGCATAAGGAGAGACACACAGACCAATGGAATCGAATTGAAAGTTCAGATATAGAACCTCATGTATATAGCCATATAATATTCGATAAAGCCACCAAACCCTCTCAACTGGGAGAGAATGGCCTATTCAACAAATGGTGCCTGGAGAACTGGATAGCCATATGTAGAAGAATGAAAGAGGATTACCATCTCACACCTTATACAAAGATCAACTCAAGATGGATCAAAGACCTAAATATAAGAGCCAAGACCATAAAGACCTTAGAAAGCAGTGTAGGGAAACATCTACAGGACCTTGTAATAGGAAATGGCTTCATGAATATCACACCAAAAGCACGAGCAGCAAAAGAACAAATAGATAAATGGGACTACCTCAGAATTAAAGCCTTCTGCACCTCAAAGGAGTTTGTCAAGAAAGTAAAAAGGGAACCCACACAATGGGAGAAAATATTTGGCAACCATATATCTGATAAGAGACTTATAACTTGCATATATAAAGAACTCATATATCTTGAAAACAAAAAGATAAACAACCCATTTAAAAAATGGTAAAAAGACTTAAACAGACACTTCTCCAAAGAAGAAATACAAATGGCTAGAAAGCACATGAAAAAATGCTCCAAATCTCTAGCTATCAGGGAAATGCAAATCAAAACTACAATGAGATACCATCTTACTCCCATAAGATTGGCAGCCATGAAAAAAACAGTAGAATACAAATGCTGGAGAGGATGTGAAGAAAGGGGAACACTCATCCATTGCTGGTGGGAATGCAGAAGGATCCAACCATTCTGGAGGACAGTTTGGCGGTTTCTCAAAAAATTATCCATAGATTTGCCATATGACCCAGCAATACCACTGCTGGGTATATACCCATCAGATCTGAAAACAAGGACACAAACCGATATATGTACACCAATGTTCATAGCAGCATTGTTCACTATCGCCAAAAGTTGGAATCAATCCAAATGTCCATCAACAGATGAGTGGATCAATAAAATGTGGTATATACACACAATGGAATACTACTCAGCTGTAAGAACCAATACACTACAATCGCACGTGATAACATGGATGAACCTTGAGAATCTTATGTTGAGTGAAGCAACCCAGGCATTGAAGGACAAATACTATATGACCTCAATGATATGAAATAAGTTAACTGCCTCAGAGAGCTAGAGTCTGGAAAAGTGGCTTACAGGAAATCGGGGGGTGGAGGAAGGATGTGAGTTAATGTCTGCAGGGGTGGAATCTGTGATGAGCTGGCAGTAAGTATGAGCACAAAGAAGGGACAAAATGGGGGCAAGGGGTTACCTTCGGGTGGGGTTTTCTGGGTTTGAGGGGGGCTGGGGATGGGAAGAGGGGTAATATTGTCCAAGAAATAGGTGGGAGGGAGGGGCAACATATGAATATGGGAGAGTGTCAGAAGTTCATTGAGAACTAAATGTTGAGTAAAACGTATCAAAGTATAAGTAGGAGGGTTACCTGGTTAGGACGCTCAGGGGGTCTGGTCTGATGTGTGACAGACTCTGGAGGGAATAGCTGAAGGCTCATTTTGCCAAGGTGGGTTCTATCATTGGGTGGGGTGGACTCATATCCTGGGGAAGACTAATGCCGTCGAATAGAGAGAACTGTATCTCTAGTGAGAAAGGACGGCTCCCAGGGTATTAGATTGGCAGGCGTTGTGGGCCCTAAGGGGAGGGGAAAATGGATGTGGAATGGATGGTACAAAGGTAAATAAGGGGACAAAAGAGGAGTTATGTGAGAGTACACGAGGATGAATATAAAACAGCTAATATTACACCAAAAACATATAGGGGACGACAGACTAATAATGAAAAACATAAGACAAAACATAGGATAACTAAAAAATTTAGAAAACTGTACAGCCTAAAATATGGACCACATAGTAAGCACAAATGTCACCTTGTTTGAAAACTATAGTGTTGGAATCTGTACATCAGTTTCAGGAAATATGATATGAATAAGTTAAAAGATTATTGCTGTGCAAGGGAAAAGGTTTTATGGTGGATCTGGGGAAATACTGTATATTGTATATATGAATTTTGGTGATCTAAGATTCTTCTGAAGCTGACATTATGTTGGGATTCACTTTACGGGAAGTTTTGGATCACAGAGTGGTTCAACAATGGCAGCGGAGGAATACTGATATGGGATGTTATTGACAGGATATATATGGTTGACAGGGAGTTATACAGGGCATATGCCCAGGGTATATGGTAATGTCTATATATACTCAAGTGGAAACAAAAACAACAGCTGGGGGGGTACTGGGCTCCTGGCTGGGGGGTCACTGTTGTGGGCCCTGGGAGAGCAGCGGCAATCCTCCAGGTGCAACGCAAGAACCAGGAAGGAAGGAGGGCCCAACAGTGGGCTCGTGATACTAATGGTTACACTTTTGAGCCTATACACCTACAATAAGAACAAGGCCTAGAGTAGCATTGTGCCTGGGGGTTTCCTCCTGACAGCCTTCATGTTACTCAAATGTGGCCACTCTCACAGCCAAACTCAGCGTGTAGATGCGATGCATTCCCCCCAGCGTTGGACATGACACCCGGGGATGAGCCTCCCTGGCACTGAGGGATCACTACCAAATACCAGCTGAAGATGCAACTAGAAAATGACCTTGAATTAAAGGTTCAATGTCTACATATAATAACATGACTTCAAAATGCTGTTTGACCTAATGTAAGGGGGAAATGGAAAGGACAAATGAGTTAATATGGCTATGAGTCTCTAAAAAAGAGTCTGGAGGTTGTCAGAAGGATCGCCCTTATGCACACCTGAACAGAGTCTCAGAGACAGATAAAGTAGGTACAACCCCAGGTATTGGTTCTTTTGAGGGATAAAGAGACCCACGGGTTCTATGGTCATGGCAGAAGGGGTTCACTGCCATGACAGATAGCCCTTCTTTGGAGCTGGTGTTTCTGCGTGATGGAATTGGACTCAGAGGGGATCTCTTTTCACAAGACTTGCATGCTACTTTATTGGAATTGTAGTCAGTGCTGGGTTTAAGATATATGTAGGGGATTCGAATCTCTGGACTGATAATATGACACCCAGGCCCAGAGCCTCAACAGACTTCAGCTCCTACACTTTGATTTATTGGACTTACTCCACTCAGCTAACAGGGAGTTGAAGAAGGTCAACCACCACAACATGGAGCCTAGAGTGTCTACAACTGGAAGCGGGAGGAGTGCATCCAGTACCCATATGGAATCTAAGCCCTCACTTGACATAGATGTGCAATGGACACAACCAATCCAATGTCCACAGAGAAAATGTGGAATGGGTGTGGGAATGGTAGCCATGGTGGCTGCTGGGTGTGGGGAACAGGAGGAAGAGATGAGATGTGGAGGCGTTTTCGGGACGTGGAGTTGTCCTGGATAGTGCTTCACGGACAATTATGGGACATTATAGATCCCCCCAGGGCCCACTGGATGGAACGTGAGAGAGTCTGGGCTATGATGTGGACCATTAACTATGGGGTGCAGTGATGCTCAGAGATGAACTTACCAGGTGCAATGGATGTGTCATGATGATGGGAGAGAGTGTTGCTGTGGGGGGAGTGGGGGGCGGAGGCGGTGGGGTTGAATGGGACCTCATATTTTTCATAATGTAATTAAAAAAATAAATAAATAATTAAAAAAAAAAAGAGAGATGCAGTTTCCCAGTGCTGCCATGCAAGCAGACGCAGAAGAACACACAGTGAATGGACACAGAGAGCAGACAATGGGTGTGAAGGGGATAAAAATAAATAAAATAAATCTTTAAAAAGTAAAAATAAAAAACAAAATTAAAAAAGAATAAATATAAGACAATACTTCTCATAATTACTTCAATAACGTTTGAAGAACGATTATCTACAAAAGTGGAATTTGGGCATTTTGGGACAAGTGGGTAAGGAGAATTTTAATGATCTTTATTTAAGTTTTCAAAATGTGCAAATAAATACCAATACATTAAGAAATTAGAAACTGGGAGAAGTGTATTATTCTTCTTCTATTATCTAACCATAACTTTTACACTTCTCAACAATGCACAGCCCTTCACCTGAGCACCTGTAGCAATGTCCTGTTTGAACTCACCTGCTGAATTGTCAGTTATGCAACTGACTGCAAACTTCTGATCTTACTCATCTCTATCAGCTATATTCAACTACTAATACATGCAAAAGGCAAAAGCAGTGCTTAAAATGGTTAATGAGTGCACTACTTCTCCAATGAAGAAATGGGCTGGCTGAGAAAAAATCTCTCTCATCTCTCCCATGAATACAGAGACTTAATGGAGTCTGGAAGAAATCTGTGTAATGTTGGAAATGAAATTACCTACTGATGAATCTATAACCTATCACCACTGTCAGACCTGGGTAAAGTCAACTGCAGCTCAGATCCTTAAATATCTCCTAAATGAGCTTATAATAGCCATGCTAATAGGAGAAACCAACCCAACTGCTGACGATACAGGGGTAATATCAGTAGAATATCCTACTCACAGGTGTTTGCATTGTAAATAGTTCAATTGATAACTGACTTCCTCTGGGTTTTCATTCACAACCAAATAAGCCCTAGGTAAACAAAGTTGACAATGGAAAAAGAAGCTATGTAACTCTGGTCTAGCCCCCAATTTCCAGTCACACCTGCCATGAATCCCAACCCTTCACTTGAAAATAACCCCATCCCCATCAATAGGAAAATGAAGTGTGCTCCAAGAGAAATAGGGGGGGGCAGGGGGGGAATGGAAACGTCCTCTCCCCAAGTCAAGAGTAAGAAGGCCTTGGCTACTCTGGAGAACAAAGAAAGTATGAATACCTAGCGTCACTGTACGGAAGAGAACATGAAAATAATTGAGTTTTATATATTCATTAGCCAATGGTGTTCAGAGATTTCCAATTCCCTACCTGAGTCTTAGAACATTGGGTGTCCACTGTCAGAGAAACCAAACTAGAATTTCTCATATAGGAGAATTCCTGGCTTATGAAACATCCATTCCAGTTTTGTGGACTTTCACAACCCTTTCTGCTTTACTTTGTATCTATCCTTCAGTACACTTGCCCTAAATCATCTTGGTTCCTCCACACAGGTGTCTAATAATATCACTTACCAACACTGAGTTTTATATCTTATCCCACTGGACTTGGATATCACTCAAGATACTGAACAATGTATTTCATTATGAGGTTGATCAATTCAAGGCTTGTTCCATTTGGAGACATCACAAGCTCCCATCATGCAATTTTAGCCTTTAGAATTCCCTGCATCAGAAACAAGTAGAAATATATGCCCTCAATCATCATTAGAGCACTTTCATAGTTGGTTATGTCATCCCGAAAGTAACCCTGCTGAGTAAGTCGAAATTACCCATTCAACAAATGAAACAGAGGTTCAGAAATCTTTAGTAATGTTTAAAATTACATGACTAGAAAAAGACAGCCAGAATTTCCATTTTTTTCCACCTGTCCCACAGTTCAAATTCCTTAAGTGTTCCAATAAAGATTTATCTGGAATGTCACCTTTCATTTTGATAACTGGAGTTCCCAACTTATTGCCCAAATCTCTTCTTCATATAGTTTATTCACACAATTATGACCCCTCTCTAGGTTCTCCTACCATACAGGAACTGATTCTACTATTGAAACATTAGCCTCTAACTCACCTGATGTTCATAGTCCAATATATTGGACGCTTACCCAATTCAACATACACCTATTCAGAACATTTTTCTTGCCCTTCAGTGTATTTACATCCGTCTCCAATTACATGCCTTGTCCATGATGCATGGAAAAAGAACATGGAGTAATAAGCTGATCCAGGTCTAAATACAGTTTATTTCCTTCAGTACACTCATGTAATTTGTCAGTATACATTTATTTCTTTCTCTATCCTCTACTGGTGCAATTGCATCAAACAATTCCCTGAATGACTTTTTAAAGTATATTTCACTTTAAAAAATACAAATGAATCATGAATTCAGAAAAACTGCATGTCCACAATAACATAACCTGACCTCAGACTGCCTGGGTCTAAGTGCCTGGAGTTAAATCCAACAATTACAGTTCAAATAACAAAATAAATAAGGACTGTCCCTTTGGGTTAAAATTCTCTTCTTTACTCACCAGAATCCAAACAGAACAAACATGCAAGGAAAACAAGACACTGATGAGGCTTTCACCCTCAATCCAATGTACTAAGAATTCCTTTCTTAAGGTAGAAAAAGGACCATATTCATGAAGGACTCTTGTTGTATGCAGTTGATTGTGTCATCAGTCCTGTAACCTAGAAGACACACCTTGATTAATTCAGATGACAGTGAAGATACTTTTAATCAAGTCATGCCTTCTTTATCACAATCTTTATGCTCAAATTAGAGAAATCATGTAGATGCAATTAAGGAAAACAGCCTGTATCCTTTAACTCCTCCTCAAAGTCTCTACATCAGTCTTCATACCATTCCCCACAGGTTTTGTGGATTTTGTCCAAGGCAAGGATTCTAGAATAGTCACAGGAAGAACATCTCTACTACTATTCATTTCTAAGAGGACTTGTCATCAACAACATTCTAAGGATGTGGGCATCAATGTAGTCTATATAAATATTTGTGCTGAAAATATATATTCAAAGAAAAACATTTTCATTTTGAAAAGTGTGTTCTACTAAATATAGGAAATACTATTCCATGTCTCTTCACATCAAACTTTGTTCATGTTCTAAGAACTGTAAAACCCCACAAGCTTCAAAACATTAGAAATTTCCAGAGTAAATTAATCTAGTTTCATTACTGATTTTCCATGAATAGAATGTGCAATACTTTTTTATTATTAGATCTATTCCAGGATCATGTATTGCATTAATTAATGTTATTGATTTCTCTCCCCTCCCCCCAGTTGTCTGCTCGCTGAGTCCATTTGCTGTCTGTTCTTCTGTGTTCACTTGTATTCTTGTCAGTGGCATCAGGAATCTGTGTCTCTTTTTGTTGTGACATCTTGCTGTGTCAGCTCTCCGTGTGTGCGGCCCCACTCCTTGGCAGGCTGCACTTTTTTGCATGGGTGGCTCTCCTTATGGGGTGCACTCCTTGCATGTGGTGCTCCCCTACACAGGGGACACCCTGTATGGTACAGCCTTCCTAGTGCACATCAACACTGCACGTGGGCCAGCTTCATCCACCACATGGGTCAGGAGGCCCTGGGTTTGAACCTTGGACTTCTCATTTGGTAGGAAGATGATCTATCACTGAGCCAAATATGCTTCCCATGTGTTGCATTTAACTGTCACTCTCTCTAGTTACTACTTTTATAAATTGTGGAAGCATGTATGCAACAAACTTTCCAATCTCAACCATGTCAAAGCACGTAATTGAATGAGTGGAATTAATCACATGCAAAATGTTGTGCTTTCCTCACCAACATTCATTACCAGAACTTTCTAATTGTCTCAAACAAAATCCTACAACCAATATTCAATATTTTTTAAAACTCAAAGGATTAAAGTTTTCAGGGGTTCCTTGACATATGGAACAAAAATCATTTCAAAAGTGAAATCAAGCAATGTATTTTCATTTTAGGTATGGAAACTTGATCCCAAAATAATATTTTCTATTTTCTTTTTAAACTCACAGTTCCAAAAGTTAAAAAGTATATTCTGTTTAATTTTAATGCTAGGTAAATGCTAGTAATTTTAATGCTAGGTAAGCAATAACATAATTTTCACAGTTTTCTGATATAGTCCTATGAAATTATAGCCTAGTCACAAACATTCTTGAGGCAAGCGATAATTTCATTTTGTCAAAACTTTGTCTGTGCTGTAGGTCAATGCTGAGCTAGACTTGTCCAAGCATGAAGTTATATGAGCAATTAAATAGGCTGGAACTGAGGAATGTAAGAGCCACATTAGAAGAGATCATTTAAAGGAAAAAATGCAAGGTTGCTCTATTTGCCAGCCAAAGGAGTGCTAATGCAAAATTCGCTAACAGCAGAGTGGGGTATTTCCTGATGCAATTACCAAAAATCCTGGAATGGTTTTATAAATGGTTAAGGGGTGTTTTTTAGAGGAACTCTGTGATGCTTGAGAAAAGGCCTAGATCACTTTGAAGAGAATGTTGGTAGGAATGTGGAGCCTAAAGTTATTTCCAATAAGGCCTTAGAAGTAAATAATGAAACTATTATTGGAAACTGGAGGAAAGGCAATCCATGTTTTAAAGTTGCAAGGAATTTAGCAAGATTGACTCCTAATATTATTTGGAATGCAGAATTTAAAAATGATAGATTGGACACTTACCCAATGAGATTTTTAAACTAAATATGGAAAATGCAGTCTGGCTTCTCCCTGCAACATATAGCAAAATGCTGGATGAAAGAGATAAGCTGATAAATAAATTCTTCAGCACAAAGGAACCAGAAACTGATTCCAGAAATTCCAAGCCTCCAGACAATAGGGCCACCTTTGATGAATTAATTCAGAAACTGTAAGCCAGGATTGAACATTCAATTATCAGGGAAAGTCTTGTGGAAAGTATTGATGTCTAATGACTTGGACCCCTGCTTCCTGCATGTTAAACCAACAGGTTTTCTGACAGAGCTGTATACACAAAACCACTGTCAGCCTGAACTAAAAGGGACATGAAGAGGAGAAGGAAGGTAAATGGCTTTAAGAGGAAAACCATGGAAGGTGAAGTCTGGAATTAAGATATTTCCTTGGGCTGAAAGAGGAATCCTACCAATACTTATGGTGAGAGTAAGTTTGCCCTGGCATTTGAAGATGGTGTATGTTCCAACTTGCTGTTCAGGGAGAGTTTTCCCACCCCAGGCTACTGAGAGGATAATGCACATTCCCCAAGGGTTGCAGAAAGTAGGTCAACACCCCATTGCTCTGAGGGTTTGGACAGTTTCTCATAGATTAGGGAAGGCCAGGTCACCAACTCACTCTTCTGAGATTGCTAGGCATGTACACTAGAGATGAGGGAGAATGTTTCCACTACCTCACAGTACTAAGGGGGTGGAGAATACACCTTAGAGATTGGGGAAGTGTGACCATCACCTCAACATTCTTGGAGGGTGAGGCTTGGAGCTCAGTCACCATCCATAAGCTTGATGAATGTAGAAGAAAGAAAATGACTGTTGGGTATGTCTGTGGGAAAGGGTGGCCTCAGGAGGCACCAAGGGGAGAAGAAACCATAATTTTACTTTGAAATCTAATGGAGTATGCTCTGCAGGGTTTCAGATATGTTGGGGACCTATGATGCATGTTTCCCTCCCAAATTCTTCTAGTGGTAATTCACATGTTTATCCTATGTCCCTTTGTATACTTGAAGCTGACAAATTGTTCTGTAAGTTTCACAGGTATACAGCCACGGGGGACCTTGCCCCCAAAACAAACTGTATATCTACAAACTGATTCATTGTGATATGATTTTGTACTTAGCATTTTTACTGATTAAAGATGCACTTTTCAATATTGTAATGTTTCTTATGAAATTCAGAGAGTAGAGTGTAGCAGTTTGATATTTTTTATGAATTCCAAAAAAAGGGGTATGATTTAAAAGTAACTCCTTCTCTGAGTGTGATCACCTTTGTTTGCATTAGATTCAACTGGCATGTTTTGATTAAATTAAACTACCTGTGAAGATTATGGCTTTGATTCAACCACATCAGTAGGGTGTGACTCAGGGCTGAGTCTCCAGTCCCCTTGCTGGGCTCCTATAAGTGGACACTCACTCAAAAAGACACACAGGGAGAGAGAGAGCCTCATATAGTAGATACCAGAGGAGAGAACTTTTTCAGCTTTAATCCTGTGGCCCCAGGAAGAGAGATGAGTCATTTGCTTGATAGTTGACAGCTAACATTTTGAAGAAACCAGAGGAGGTCAGGAGGTCTGGAGAGAAACAAGCCCTATGCCAGCCTGTAACTGAGATAGAGGAAGGCTGAACCCTCACAAAGATTGGTGATCATTTTAGTATGAAAGTTCCTCTTATGGTACCTTGAGGTGGGCCCTTCGGGGCCTTTTAACTATATGCTTTTACCCCAAAATATTTTAAAAAGCCAACCAATTTCTAGTATTTTGCATCAGCACCACTTTGGTTGACTAATATAGATGCTTTGAATAAATATTCTAGCACTATTTCATTTTTGGAGATGGAATACTCTTAGAAATGCAGCTATACAAAGAATTGCTCTATGAAAACATTCTGAGAAATCTAAGTATAGGTTAATCTATAAGACAATCATTTTCTTTTTATGACAACTACATGTAGTTTTTGTGCATTATATTAATAGAAGATTTTTCTATATATTAACCATATCATGTCATATACGCTACGGAAGTGGATCTCAAGTGTCTCTGTATACAGAATTTAAATGGGAGCTTTAAGTAATTCTCATGTCTGGGTTGGACATACAAATTTAATTGTTCCTTTGTTTGGCATGAGAAATCCTCAGGTGATTTCAATAGGCATCAAGGCTGAGAACCACTTCTCTATTGAGCTGAGACACTGTGCAGGGAGTCAGGGCTCACTGAGTACAGTTACTGAATCTGCAGCATGAGCATGTCTGAGAGAGTGGCAGAACAGCAGATTCAAAGTCCCCAGCCCAAACTACCAATTCAAGATTTGCATTTTAACAAGATCCCAGAGGATTCATATCGTTGGGGATACACTGAAAAAGCAGCAGCACTGGTTCAGAATTCAATCCAGTGTCCCATTTCACCATGCTTACAACCTGAGAAGGAATAGTGCCTCATTCAATTCTCACCAAACAAAGACACTGTCAAGAAAGGTTATCTCAGGAACTCATTCACCTATACTGTAATAATTCAGTCTCCTGATCTTAGTGCTAAGTCCCCTGCTTTCTCAGTTTTTCCTTGCTTTTGGTATAGGCTGAAAATAAAGTACTCTTCATTTAAAATAATGAATATAGGCATACTTGGAATGACAAACAGGAGTCTATTCTGTTTTTCTACATACTCAGCCACACTTTCCAAACACAACAGTTTCAAAATATTTATACATGTTCAAGTTCATATTACATGTGTTTATTTTCATATTTCCCAATTAATAGAATGGGAAATAGACTCACTTCTTTCTGGCACCCTCTGAGCATATCTCAATCCCAATACTTCTAAAATAATTATAACATAATTTTAATTAAAATGATTCATTTTTGCATCACCATGCAATATTATTTATTGCTAAGTTAAGCAGTGTACAAATTTCTTTTTTACATAATTTTCTTCTTTGCATTATCATTAGCTTCATTTTCTTTGACTCAAACATTTATAACAAAAGTCTTCCAAAATACTCTTGAAGTGACTGCTGTGACTCTGTAATATATAGTGAAATTCATCTCACAATCTACTCTGCCAATTTTTTTCCCTTAAGGTGTCTGCTATAACATAAGTTACATTCAAACTTTGTCCTCCAGATGCCCTGTAGCAGCAAGGAATAGAAAGGTTATTTTTTTTAATCTCTTTTTGCACTTTACCTTTCCTACTGAATGAGGTAAAGATGTCATTTCCTGTTTTCCTCAAATCCATAAAAAAAGCAATATTTTTAGAAATTCTTAGTTCTAAGAGTATAAATAGTATGATTCAATATATTGTTACTATATCCCTTATTAATTAATAAATTCCACTCAAAATCCATACCAAATTTCCTGACAAAGTTGACAACCTGGCTCTAATATGTATTTAAGTGACAAAGGCCTGATATTAATGCCATTGACCTCTCTGCTGTGATCACCAGCTGGGCACTTATTGTTCTTCATGCTGAGGACCTGACAGGAAAGCATAAGGGCCCCTGTCTTGAAAGGATTATTGATCTGGTCTATCAGAAGGAAGAAGGTGTGCTGTCATTTAACAGAGTCAAGGAAGAATGTGTTTCACATGCACATGATTTACCTAGCACATCTCAATATTCCCCTGCCTGTGTTAATAAACTGACAAGGACAACAAACCTGCCTGAGAAGGGCATTGTGGCCAGGAACACACCCATCAGACATGATGAGCTGGCACCTGGGAAGCTCCTGAGACTGGCAGAGGTGCTGAATGGGGCTTGAGGGAAATCTAGAATGGACAAAGTAGGAGACAATGAGAATCAGTTGTGGCCCCAAGACCACCTGCAGTAGTGGTGGCTTTAGAGTGTCCATAAGCTTCCTCTTGCAAGATTCCTATAGAAAGCAAAGCCAACTGGAATCCTGAGGAAGTTGCTACCTGAACACATAGAGACCCAAGCAGCACAGGGATAGGCTGGATAGACATGGGGATGCTTCACCTAGATAGCCCTTAAGAAAAGGACTTTTTGCCAGTTTCTGAATGTCAAGAAATTAGTCAAATTCTGCTGAGGATGAAATAAGGTGATGGCTGATAAAAGCTTCTGCAATTATTATATTGATGAAAATGTTATTGTCACCAAGACTGATGTCCAGGAATTAAAAGGAATAAAAACCCTAATTGCAAAGGTTAACTATTCTTACCCTATTCAGTGGGATGAGGAGAAATGCTGATGAATGGACTCTGCTTTCAACTTGCATTGAAGATGAGAGATCAGCAGCAGAAAATAAAAGTTGAAAATGTTTTGCTTTTTTTTTTTTCAAATTTCAGAATGGGCAATTTTAGAACATGAGGACAAATCATGAGAGGGAGTAGTATAAGTATACAATTTGAAATGATAAAAATTCAGGATACCACAGGAAGGAATGGGACACAAACACAAAGATATTAAAATAAAATAAAAAAAACAGCTGGGATAATAGATAATGCCTCACCTAGTATGGGGGTGATGCGAATAAAGAAATACTTTCAAGTATAATTGTCCAAAATACCTACCTGCAAAAGTACCTATTCCAATTTTTAATAAATATCAGGCAAGCTACTGAATATGAGTGTCAAGGCAATTCTGTGCAGAGTTGAAGATCATGGCAAAAGTTCAAAATAGTATTTATTAAGCATGGGAAATGGAAATGACCTGCAAGACCTAAGAGGATTACCGAGAACTTTTGAAAAATGCCCTAAATAGCCCAGATGCCTGATCCAGGGGAGTACTTACTATGTACCTTGGTAAAAGTGTTCTCTCCTGCAAACTAGGAACTTTAACCTGGAAGGGCCCATAGCTGTGCTCAAAATAGTTTCTGTAGGTCATAAGATGATCAGCTACAGCTTAGAAACCTTCAACATTCCACTTAGGAATACTTGACAATAAGTAGCTGTTCCAAAGAGTGGCAGACATCTAATTCTTTTTCTGGACACCAAAGGGATTTTAAGTCTGAAGGTGCCTAGAGCCCAGATTGAACAGAATGATCCCTATGGTCAAATGCTCCAGAGGTTTATAGAGCTCCAGGATAAATTCAAGTGCTATTAAATATGACATGTTTATCCCAGGGAAGGCTACCTTCCTCCTGTCTTAATTTCCTCATTTGTAAAATAAGAGTAGTATTTACCTAACTTTTTATTCTGAATGATAAAATAAATTGTTATGTGTAGAGTACACTGAAATATTTTTCTTTTTAAAATTTTAGTTTTTATTTCTCTCCTTCCCCCCCCCCCCCCATTGTCTGCTCTCTGTGTCCTCTTGCATTCTTGTCTGCGGCACTAGGAATCTGTATCTCTCTCTTTTTTTTTTTTAAAGATTTATTTATTCATTTATTTCTCTCCACTTCCCCCCCTCCCCACCTCTAGTTGTCTGCTCTCTGTGTCCATTTGCTTGTGTTCTTCTGTGATCACTTCTCTCCTTATCAGCAGCACCAGGAATCTGTGTTTCTTTTTGTTGCGTCATCTTGTTCAGTCAGCTTTCTGTGTGTGCAGTGCCATTCTTGGGCAGGCTGGACTTTATTTTGCACTGGGTGGCTCTCCTTACAGGGTGCACTCCTTGTGTGTGGGGCTCCCCTATGCAGCATGGCACTCCTTGTGCACATCAGCACTGCACATGGGCCAATTCCATACAGGTCAAGGAGGCCCAGGGTTTCTACCACTGATCTCCCATGTGGTAGGTGGACATCCTATCCATTGGGCCAAGTCCATTTCCCCTGTGTCTCTTATAGTTGCATCATCTTGCTGCATCAGTTCTCTGTGTGTGTTGTGCCACTCCTGGGCAGGCTGCACTTTTTTCACATGGGGTGGTTTTCCTTGTGGGGGCGTATTCCTTCTGAGTTAGGCTCCCCTATGCAGGGACACCCCCATGTGGCATGGCACTCCTTGCATGGATCAGCACTGCCTGTGGGCCAGCTTACCACACTGGTCAGGAGGCCCTGGGTTTGAACCTTGGGCCTCCTCTGTGGTACGCTGATGTTCTATCAGTTGAGCCAAATCTGCTTCCCTGAAATACACGTAATAGTGTTCAATTAGTATGATTATTTAAGTAATAATAGTAATACATTGTCATTTAGTTATCAGGCCTAGAAGCTCTTTTTGAGTCCAGGGACTGTGCACTCATGCCCTCCCTATGAGAAGTATGAAGTTTTATACTATTTTATTATAAAATAGTAAAATTTAAAAATACATATAGGACACAGTGAAACCTAGGACATAAAAGAATTCTCAGTAACAACACTTAGCACTTATATAATTCTACATATATATATATATATATATATATAAAAGAGTAGAATGTCATGTATTATTACTGGTCATAAAATGCTTCATGATGCATGGGAGAAATTAACAGATCAGGGCTCCCAGGTAGAGAAGAAGAGGTTGAAAAGTAACAAAGCAGGCTGATTTACAGGCTACAGTTTTCCATTATAGCTTATAAATCCCCAGGTTTACTTGCGTGGTCACACTGCAGAGGAAAAATGGCAAGAGTGGTGCACAGAGGGCAGGAACCCACCCAAAGGTGAGAAAGTGCATGAGAGAGATGCCTTTTTGAAATGTTTATTAGCCCATCCCTTTGCTAATGGCCAGGGAGGAGTTCCAGATGTTTACTCTTTTGATTGCTTATTTCTCCCATCAATCTCCCAGGAGGACCCAAAGATAAAGCTTCCAGAGGAAGTCTTCATCCGAATGGCAGAAACTTGGGAAGGGTCTTGCAGCAGCCATCTGGGGTTATTGATGTCCACGTGGACTTCTTGCCAGGTTCCAGATCCATCTATTGATTTCCTATCTTACTAGCCTGCTTCAGGTGCATTGTAACTCCTTTTGGTTTTGCCTGTTCAGTGCCAGTGTATATTCTAATACCTCTGGATGATAAGATAAATTGACAAATGAAAACTCCTAAAAGAGCTCTATTCAAATGGCCAAAAACTTAAGTGCTTATATTAATAAGCATGAATATCAATAAGATCTTTAAAGTGATGAAAATTGTTGTCTTGACTAATGCAATTATAATCTCTTTATAAAAATAAAAGACAGTTCTTGCCTAAACTGAAATGAATAGGGAAACTTAAATGAATATTGGAAGAAGTAAAACATCTGTAGGAGTGCTGACTTAAATTTGATAAGTTTGTTCAAGAAAAGTGTGTTTTGTCTGAGCACGGGATGGCTAGTTTTCATAAAATCAGAATGGAAGTAAGTAGGACAAAACTTGGATGCATATGGCAAGCTGTGGAAGGTACTGTGGTAGCATTAAGTAAGGGTTTGTGTTCTGTGAAGGCAGAATTTGTCTTCAAGTAAGGATGCTCTACATGGTTATGAATAGTTATTATATAAAAAGTTTGTACAAGCATTACTTAAACTGAAATAGTCAAATGGCTAATTACAGAAAGTCATTACTTCTTTTCCTATAATCTATTTTTTTAAATGTTATATTCAAAAAATATAAGAGGTTTCTATATATCCCCACCGCCCCTCACCCCACTCCTACTATATCAACAACCTCTTTCATCATTGTGGCACATTCACTGATTTGGTGAATACATTTTGGAGCACTGCTGCACCACATGGATAATAGTTTACACTGTAGTTTACACTCTCTCCCAGTCCACTCAGTGACTTATGGCAGGATATATAATGTCTAGCATCTGTCCCTGCAATATCAGTTAGGACAAGGGCAACTCCAAGACCTGAAAATACCCATCACATCTCTTCTTCCCTCTCCCTGCCCTCAGCAACTACTGTGGCCACTTTCTCTCACCAAGGCTACAATTTCTTCCATTACTAGTCACAACAGTTCCATAGTACAATATCAGTAAGTCCACTCTAATCCATATTTTATTCCTCCATCCTGTGAACACTGGGATGGTGATGTCCACTCCACCTCTATATTGAGAGGGGTTAGATTCCATATGGATGATGGATGCAATTCTCTGGCTTGCAGTTGTAGGCACTCTCAGTTCCCTGGTGTGGTGGCTGACCATCTTCACCTCCTTGTTAGCTGGCCTGGGTAAGTCCAATGAACCTTAGGGTAGGAGTTTCAAGTGTGCTGAGGCTCAGGACCTAGCTGGCACATGGACAGCCAGATTCAAGTCTCCTGAACATACGCCAACCCTAGTGCCAACCACAGGTTCAGTAAAAGTGACATGAGGAATGTGTAGAAAGGTCACATCTGAGTCCACCTACATCACACTCAGGAACACAAATTCCAAAGTAAGGGCAACTAACATAGCACTGAATTCGAAAGCCATCTGCCATGATCATAGAACCTGTGGGTCTCCATAACCCTGAGGAGAAACAGTATCTGGGGTTGTATCAACTGGTTGTCTCTGGGACCCTGCTGAGGCGTGAGTAAGTGCAACCCCTCTGATGACCTCCTGAATCTTTTCTGGAGACTCACAGCTATATAAACTCATTTGTCCTTTCCATTTCTCACTTTTATTCAAGTTCAAAAAGCAGATTTTAACACCTGATATTACATGTAGGCTGACATATTTTGCTAGTCTGAGTTGACCCTTTTATTCAAGGTTTTTTTCTAGTTACATCATCAGCTGGTGCTTGGTAGTAATCCCTCTGTGCCAGGAAGACTCATCCCCGGGAGTCATGTCCCATTCTGGTGGGGAGTTAATGCGCTTATGTGCTGAGTTTGGCTTAGAGAGTGGCCACATTTGAGCAAGTTGGAAGTTCTCAGGAGTTAAACTAGTTCATAGTTCAGGCACAAAAGCTCATAAGCATAGTCATCAATATCAAGGGCTCATTGTTGGACCATCCTTCCTTATTGGTCTTTGCCAGTGCACTTGGGGGATTATTTCTGTTCCATTGGGGAATGGGATAGAGCAACCCTGGTTAGGAACTCAGCACTCCCTCAGTTGTCCTTTGTAACTCTAACTACTATGAAAATACCCAACATATATCCAAATATTTTATGTACCTTATATACAAGTCCTGGAGAACTCCATCCCAACCATGTGCCCCTATCAATAACATCCCACACAAGTGTTCCTCCCCTGCCATAGTTGAACCTCTCTATGTTCCAAAACTTCTTCAAAAATGAAGCCTAATATATTGCCAAATTCAATTAATAGGAAAATGAAATATAGTGATGGGTTTACAGATTAGAAATAGAATACAAACTAATTTAGAAAAATGAAAATAAAGTAAAAATTAATTGGCATATTAAAAAGTAAAAAGTATTATACAGCTTTGCTTTGGACATTTTGCCTTTTATCACTGCAATAGACATTGCCCTGTATGTACAGTGGCAAAGCAATTTCTTCCACTTGTTCCTCAGTGTCTACATTCTTTTTTTTTTCTAATTTTTAATTTTGCCTTCACAAAAGTTTTAGATCACAGTAATTCACATATACAATATATGGGACTCCTATATATACAACATCAAACCCTTTTCTCCCTTCCCCAGCAATGATCTTTTTAAATGTTCATGTTATATTTGTTGCAGCTGATGAACATATATTGAAACATAGCTTTCAAACATGGTTTCATTTTGCTTTACATTAGGATTTATATTTAAGACTATATAATTTTCTAATTTTTAGTTACCTTAAGTTGTACATTATGGTTTACATTTTAGCCTATACATTTTTATACATTTTTGGTATAATTTAACATGTCCTATACCCATCATTGCATGATCTTGTGGAACACATCCATTCCCCCCTAGTTACCCTGATTCCATCTATTCTAAACCTCTCTTCTCCTTCCCTCAAGGCCCACAGTTACAATCAACCTTCATTACTTGAAGGACAAGATTCACAGATACTTGCAACAATGCTGAGGGCTTGACCTTTTAGACAGCCCTAACCCACTGGGAGCCATCAATTCTCTCAAGAGACACAGTTCCCTCTGAGAACATCAGTTCTTCCCAGGATGTGGGTACACCTTCACACTCATTGTATGGGTCTCCACCCAATGACATAATACAGTATAAAAACATGAGCACTCACACACTTCACAGAAGCCTACCTCTGTGCCAGACACCCCCCTTAAGAATCTTGAACAGGCAATCCTTCATTATATTTTCTAAAGAGTTTTCCCAACATTATAGTTTCAACCACATACTTGACAATCCTCCATGTTCAAATGTTACCCCAAACCCTCCCCCAGTTCCTTGAGCCATCTGACCCATCCTCCCAACGCTAGTCCCCCTCAAGCCCACAGAACCCCACCCAAAGATATCCCTGTGCCCTCATCTTATCCTTTCCCTGTACAAATACTTACCTCCAGCTTATCATAGATTTCACCCATGTATGCATCAGGCCCCAACCTTCCCCCTGACTTCCTTTAAGCCTATCATCCAGTCCCTAGCTCTCTGAGACAGCTTGGTTTACTTATTTCATATCAGAGAGGCCAGGTAGTATTTGTTCTTCAATGCCTGGGTTGCTTCACTCAACATAGGGTCCTCAAGATTCATCCATATTATCCCATGTGTTTGTATTCCTTCTTATAGCTGAGTAGTATTCCACTGTATGTATGTACCACATTATATTTATACATTCATCTGTTGAAGGACATTTGAGCTGATTCCAACTTTTGGCAACAGTGAATAATGCTGCTATGAACACTAGTGTGCATATATTGGTTTGTGTCCTTGTTTTCATTTCTTCTGTGTATATACAGAAGCAGTTGCACTGCTGGGTCATATGGCAAATCTAGAGCTAGTTTTTTGAGAAACTGCCAAACTGTCCTCCACAATGGCTGGATCCTTCTCCATTCCCATCAGCTGTGGATGAGTGTTGTCATTCCTCCACATCCTCTCCAGCACTTGTAGTCTTCTGTTTTTTTTTGATGGCCGCCAGTCTCATGGGAGTAAGAGGGTATCTCATTGTAGTTTTGATGTGCATTTCCATAATAGCTAGTAATTTTGAGCATTTTTACAGATATTTGTATTCCTTCTTTGGAGAAGTGTCTGTTCAAATCTCTTTCCCATTTTTTAAATGGGTTGCGTGTCTTTTTATTTGCGAGATATAGGAGTTCTAGAAAGTCATTATTACACAGAAACCCAATTCATGATTAACCTCATAACAGAAAAACCTGTCAAGTCATCTCAATCTGCATATTAAAGTTGTGATAGAAAAAAAGATTCCACTGGGGATCATAGGTTTTCATAAAATAAGGGGAAAGTAGTTTTTTCTGCACTGCTTAAATAAAATACCTGTTAATTCATGTAATCATGATAATTGCATGCTGTAAGAAATTTGCTTTGAGACAGTATTCCAAATCATTTTAGTGACTTATGTATGTAGGGTGTATAGAATGTGTGACACCATATTGTCAAGGAAAAAGATAGTAATTTTGTCCTAAGATACAACTGGTTATCAAGAAAAGTTAAAATATAAAACAAAACCTGAATGAATACAGAAAGTGCAGAAGATTCATGAAAAAGAAATTTTTGTAGTTGCCGCTGAGCAAAATTTACTAGGTCTATCTATGAAGTTTTTAAAACTGTAATATCAAACAGTATACTAGTGGTCTGTTTTGGCTAAAATTTTGCAAAAACTTTTTCTCCTGACTGCTCAGATAAGAAAATCTCTTTTTATCAAAATATCTTCATATACTTTAATCCTATCATTTCCTTGGCTGTTATAATAATAATACATCTTATCACTTTTCAAAGAACATAATGTTCAAACCTGTCTTCCCAGAGTGAAGTCCTGAAAAATATCTTTGACCTCGGGAAAAAGTAAAATAATAGAATAATTGAGTCAAATTGATATAAGTTGAATGGAAAGTGTTTAAAAGTGTTATGGGGCTGCGGACTTGGCCCAGTGGTTAGGGAATCCATCTACCATATAAGAGGTCTGCGGTTCAAACCCCGGGCCTCCTTGACCCATGTGGAGCTGGCCCATGTGCAGTGCTGATGCATGCAAGGAGTACTGTGCCACACAGGGGTGTCCCCTCTTGGGAAGCTCCATGCACAAGGAGTGTGGCCCATAAGGAGAGCCACCCAGCATGAAAAAAAGTGCAGCCTGCCCAGGAATGGTGCCGCACACATGGAGAGTTGACACAACAAGATAACGCAACAGGAAAGAAATTCAGATTCCCATGCCCCTGACAACAACAGAAGCGGACAAAGAAGACGCAGCAAATAGACACAGAGAACAGACAACTGGGGTGGGTGGGGAATGGGAGAGGAATAAATAAATAAATCTTTAAAAATAAAAAAATAAAATGTTACTTGGCCCAATGGATAAGGCGTCCACCTACCACATGGGAAGTCCATGGTTCTAACCCAGGGCCTTCTTGACCCATGTGGAGCTAGCCCACCCACAGTGCTGAGGTGCACAAGTAGTGCTGTGTCACGCCGGGATACCCCCTTGTAAGGGAGTCCCACAGGCAAGGAGTGTGCCCCATAAGGAGAGCTTCCCAGCGGGAAAGAAAGTTCAGCCAGGAGTGGCAGTCACACACACGGAGAGCTGATGCAGTAAGATGACGCAACAAGAATAAACATAGATTCCTGGTGCTGCTGACAATACAATAGAAGCAGACACAAAAGAACACACACTGAATGGGCACAGAGAACAGACAACTGGGGCAGGGGGGAAAAGGGAGAGAAATAAATAAATCTAAAAATAAAAAATAAAAAAATAACTGTGTTATGAAATTAAAAGGGATTCTTTAACCCTCTGTTCATCAAAGTATTATCAGTAAAATGTTCACTTCAAAAGAGTGCATAAAATTCCTGAAAATCTAAAAAATGATTTGGCATTATATTAAAGTATAATGTTGTTAATCATGGCTTTAATTATTTTTTTAAAGATTTATTTTTTTATTTCTCTCCCCTTCCTCCCCCACCCCAGTTGTCTTCTCTCTGTCCATTCGCTGTGTGTTGTGTCTGCTTCTATTCTTGTCAGTGGCACTGGGAATCTATGTTTCTTTTTGTTGTGTCATCTTGCTGCATCAGCTCTCTGTGCATGCAGTGCCATTCCTGGGCAGGTTGAACTTTCTTTCGTGCTGGGCGGCTCTGGTTATGAGGTGCTCTCCTTGTGTGTGGGCCTCCCCTATGTGGGGGACACCCCTGTGTGGCAAAGCATTCCTTGCATACATCAGCACTGCTCATGGGGCAGCTCCACACGGGTCAAGGAGGCCTGGGGTTTGAACCACGGACCTCTCATGTGGTAGACGGATGCACTAACCACTGGGCCAAGTCTGCAGCCCCAGCCCCCACTGCTCCCAGCAGGCTGCTTTTAAAACAATTAACACAGGCTCAAGCGGTAAGGGGGTAGGTCTTAACTTGTCCTGTGTATTGGATGTAGCCTGTATCAGTCTTGGCCTTGGGTGGGGTGTGTGGTAGAGGCAACTTCCTAAACAAATACCACTTGAGTTTTAGTCACAATTCCTAGAAGAAACCAAAGTGTGAGACAGGAACAGTGAACTGTTGTGGGCTGCCCTCTGTGGGGAAGAGGCGTCTGTGTAAGAACATATAGAACAACTGCCAGCAGTGAGAGGTAACAGTCTATCACATCCCTGCCCCCTCCTCCAACATCTCTCTTGGGACTGTTGAGGCACATGCCCTTGAGAAGATCCAGAGCCATCCCACTGAGACCCAAAGGCAGCAGAGTGGCTCCACCGAAAAGGCAAACACCGTGGATACCAGACCTGGTGGTGCCTAGTCCAGCAGTTCCAACTGCCTGTCACTCACCAGCAGCTGACCAACATCACCCTCAAGTGTCCATTGTGCTCACCCAATGACTGACCATTACCTCACTGGATGATACACACTGGCCGAGCAGAGACTCCAGGAGCACAATGGCAAGGGGATTACATCGGCCCCTCCCTCTCTCAGAAGAGGCAATGTATGCTGTCAGTGCTGCAGACACTGCAAGGGGACTCCTGTAACTTTGTACCTGGATCCTTACAGCAAAGGACTAAGTCTAAATTACAAGTTAAAATGGCAGATGCCCCAAGCCCAAAAGGCCAAGAAATAATACACTGTTGTTGCCTATGCTTCAAACTCTCTAAACTGGGAAAATGTGGTCATTTTGATCACCGTCCTGGTCTACGCAGCTCTGCTGGCTGGGAATCTTAAATCCATGAACAATAAAAAATCACTCAAAAATGCTTCTGAAACCACAATTAATAATCTAAAGTCTCCTATGACAGCACTAGGCCCCATTCCCTAACCACCGTAACAGCTACGACTTGCAGAAGCTGCACGTTTATTATTAACCTGCCCTACCGTGGAAGTGTGACCAGCCATTTACTCAGAAGGATCCATGTCCTGTGACATAGGACAGCCCCCCATCCTGAGTTGACATGTCCTGACACAGTTCATTTCCTCACAAGAATAGGCAAAGAAGCCACGTGACCCCAACAACCCTTCCCACACCCCTAGAATTCACTGCCCCTTGCCCACCTCCCCTAGCCATCCCTATAGGCTCTCAGGTCCTAAGCTCAAACCCACTCCCACTGTCTAAGCATGTTCCCGCCTATAGATGTACTGGACAAATTCATGACAGCCTCTGCCCAGGGCGGGCTGAAGTTTATTCTTCAGACCCCCTCCATTGGGAAAGCTTCCCAATAAATCCTTGCCTGCAATCGCTGGTCTCTGCGTCCCAACTGTCTCACCCTATCATCTAACATATGTTGCCAGAAACCCGGAATCTGGGAAGAGAAGACCCCCGCCACCACATCTTGCAACCTGGGAAGCAGTAGGCAGCGGCAGCTCGCCTGGGGTTACTCCTTATTCTGATCGTGCAACTCTGGGTCCTATCCTCCTTTTCACCCTCCCATGGAACTCCTCAGAGTGAACCTCAGAGACAGAGCAAGCCCCAGAGACACTTGGAATTGTGTTGACACCAGCAGAGTGGTGAGAGAACTGCGCTTGCTGCTGCTGTAGCTCCATCCAACACAGGACTCCCATTACCAGCTGGGGGAGTTAAGGGAATTCTCCTCTGGAGGATCCGGTTGTTTCTCCTGTTATTTTAGACAACTCCACAGATCCTGGCTAGGCCAGTGATCCTCTTTGTTTTTGGGGACCACAGCAGATGCCCGATCTGCATCCCCAGAAGCCTCTCAGGAGTCAGAGACGTCTGGTCGTGGGTGTGGACTTCCTCTGCTAAGGTCTCTGACTAACGGGGGGATACCTGAGGTGCTCAGTCAAACCCTGGAGTGTCCCTGACCTCATCCCATCTTCCAAAAATGGGAAAATTCTTTCAGCTCCTCTCTATTACTCCACTACAATCTGGCCTCAGTACAAATTAGAACATGGAAGTCAGTGGCTGGAACATGGTACCTTTGACACAGATCCTTAGCGATCTGGAAACCTTTATCCAACGCAATGCCCAGTGGTTAGAGGTCCTTACGTTCAGGTCTCCCTATTTCTCTGAAACTGTCTTTCTCTGTCTGTTGTGTTCCTCTTACCAAATCCTATTGCTCCATCGGAAACTTACATCTCCCTCTCACCCACCTCCCAAATCTCCTGAAAATCTCAACGTTGATCCAGCAAGCCAAGTTCCTCCTGCATCCTCTCCCTGTGCGCCTTTAGCTTTGCCTCCATCCTTGTCCTCGCCACCACCTTCCACCCCTCAACCCTCTGTTGCACCCTCTTCTGCCCCTCCATTCTCCTCTCCTCATACTATTTCATGAGGACTACATCCGCCTCGCTCCCCACTGTCCACCTCCACCTCTGTAAGCACAAAGGTTAACCCCACTCCACCTCTTAATTCTACACAAACACCAACACTTCTCTCAGAAAAACAAAGTTAAAATACACATTCCCTTCTCACTCTACATATATTATGTCATAACAACTTCTACCAGCCCTGAGGAAAGAAACCACATTTGGGCTGCAGCCACTACCTTTACTGATTCCCTACATGCAAAGGGCCCTCCCTGATGCACCCCTGGCACTGACGCAGTTCCCGCAGACTCCCTCCGTGCGAATATCAGGCAGGCTCCAGAGAGTTAAATCACGCGGCTCACTTTGTAACCTGCATACTAGAAGGCATGAAAAAGGCAGCCCTGAAAGCAGTAAATTATGACAAAATCAAAGAAATTTCCCCCAAATCAGATGAAAGCCCTGCTGCGTTTATGAATAGATTAAAAAATCACTCCTCAAATATACTAATTATGACCCGGATTCTGAATCCAGATGACTATACTTACATAGCCACTTTATCACTAAGACATACCCAGATATCAGGAATAAAAAACTGCAGAAATTACAGGAGGCCCCTCAAGCCCCCAGAAACACCTAATTAAAGCAGACTTCAAGATCTTTAACAATAGAGATGAGGAAGCCAAATTAGAAAAACATAAACAAGATCAAGCTGAAGCCTCCCTCCTTGCTGCTGCCCTCAGAGTCAATTTCCGAAAATCCCATCCCTCTTCTTCCCTGTGGCTGCAACCTGGACCCTGCATTAGGTGTGGGAAGGAAGGACATTGACCACATGCATGCCCCAATCTAGGACTCTGCCAGGGCTTGTCTGGTGTGCTGACTTAGAGACCATGGGAAGTCAGATTGTCCTGAAAACCCAGTTTCTGGGAGAGTACCTCCAACACGCATTACAGGCCTAGATCATCTTCCCTTCCAGACCTACCCAAAATAACAACAGAAGACTGACAGTCCCAGGTTCGGAGGGGCCCCTCATCAACATCAGTAAGTGGGAACCGAGGGTTATCATCAAGGTTGGAGGTAAGCCGAGTTCCTTTTTAGCTTACACAGGGGCCACGTACTTTGTCATTTCAGAACATTCAGGATATTTAACATCTTCCTTAACCTCTACTGTGGTTACACACCCCTTTGATTACACACCCCCTCCCTTGCACTACAGAAAAACTGACATTTTCTCACCAATTCCTAGTTATACCATCATGCTCCTCCCCACTCTTAGGAGGAGACATTCTATCCAAACTGCACTCCTCTAGCTCCTTTTCACTACCTTACCCCCAAGCTGGCTTCCTTCTCCTTTTGTCCCCAGCCCCAGCCTTAACTCCTACTTCCCCTCCTATGGACATCCCTTTTATCTTACAACAGGATAAACCCCCCAGTCTGGGGGTCCCTCAATAGCCTCACACCTCTCCCCTGTAAGAATCACCCCAAAAGACAGCCCTTCTTTCATCAACATTCCCCAATATCCTCTCTCCTTCAGTGCCAAGTGTTGACTTAAACCCACCATTGACAAACTGTGCCACAGTGCTGTTAGGCCCCACTCTCCATTCAATACACCTATCCTACCTGTTGAAAAACCTAATAGCAGTTATTGTCTAGTCCAAGACATGAGAGCTGTCAACCAAGCATCCCAGCCTATAGTCCCCTGAATCCCCAACCCCTATATCCTCCTTTCACATATCCTTCCACAAACCACACATTACACAGTAATGGACCTCAAAGATGCCTTTTTCACAATCTCCCTAGATGGAAACTCTCAAAACATTTTTGCTTTTACATGGCTCTCATATTTTTCATCTTTAATGCTATATTAATACCCCAAATACCACACTGATAATTTTTCTCCTTCTCATGTGTAATTCTTAAATCCTAACACTTCTCACCTGATTCATCCACTAAGTTGTTCAAACTACCCAAGAATATGTAAATGAAAACTTCCTATTACAAAAACAGTCAATAACCACCTCACAATGCAAAACCCACCAGCTACATGAGAAGAGAACCCCTAACGCCCCCCTAACAGCAGAAAGGAGCCAGAATGAGCCAATACCCTCTTTCCTCCACTCATGACTGCCTCTGCCAGAGGTGGGTTGAAGTTTATTCTTCAGAGCCCCTCTGTTGTGAAAGCTTCCCAATTAAATCTTTGCCTGCAATCGCCCTTTCTTTCTGCCCAGTATTCCCATTACTTAGGTCCTTCATCATATACATATAATCTAAGAGCTAAGAATGTTAGAGTTATAAGGTTTGCACTGAATAATAGGTCATAAGGCTGTGACTCCATGCCTATTTATTGAGCAAAGCTGCTTACTGCAGAGGACAGCTCAATGGAAATGGAGCCAGTAAGGACCCATCCCTTCCAGGCCCCTGCATTCCAAGAATACCCTGCCTCCTAGCCCACTACCCCCAAGCCCTGCACAAGAATAATTCACTTTTATAGCCCCTTATTAACCAGAGGTTATACTCAGAGTCTAACACCCTCTCCTCGAACTAATGCTTTCCTGCCTATTGATGTACTGTATAAATTCACATCTGGACCTTCCTTGAACGAGCTTGAGCCTCATCTTCAGAGCCCTCCACTGGGAGAGCTGCCCAATAACTCCTGCCTGCCTGCAATCCTCAGTCTCCATGCCCCAGTGAGCCCCATTTTTTCCTCTAACATAGACAACAGTATAGTGTTATTGGTCACAATTTCACAGAAGCAACCAAATCTTCGCAATTGCATTATTGTTGTAATGACCATTCAGCAGATCTTTCACTTTCATAAATGAATAATAAGTTAACTGGACAGTTTTCAGTGTTTTGTCATCAATGGACAATTTCAATTCTGAAGCTTCACAGAAAATACATGCAATCAGCTACAGGCCAGAGTGCATCACATTAAACAAAAACCCACGGAAAGGAATATGCCAGGTACTCTGGGGCACTTGTTTCTAAGGACATTGCTTAAATAACTTAGGAGAAAACACCATTGGGCTGAGTCAAGATTCCAGAATTCTAGTGAAGAAGCCAATGGGTTCCTGAAATTGAGAGGAATAAGGTCTAATTTTACTTAAAAGAATGAGTCACACATCAAAGATAACAAGAGAATACTGAAATCTGGAAGAAAGAAGTACCGTGTCATGTACAATGGAGCCCCAATAGCATTAACTGCCAAAGTCTCATCAGAAATGTTTGAGGCAAGAAAGCAGTTGGAAGAAATATTTATAGAGTACTAAAAGAAAATCATTAGGACAAAAGTTTTTATATCCAGAGAAGGTTTCTTTCAAAAGTGAGGGGGAGATTAAGGCATTCTCAGATAAACAAAGGCTTAGTGTTCCTCACCCTATTACCAGATTTTATTTAGGTTCTTGGCTCTGCTGCAGAAATGCATTTCAAGAGCAGGCTAAGGGAGTTAGGCCAGTAATTTATTCAGGTAGGGAGGGAAGAGAAATGGGAGGAAATAACAGCAGGGGTCCCAGGTAGAGAGGAAGGGGCTGAAAAGTGATAGAGGGCTGATTTATGGGCTACAATTTCCTTTTATAGGTTATAAATGCCCAGGTTTTTCTTGCATTGTGATTCAAGCAAGGAGGTAGGCAGCTGCATTCCAGGTCCAGAGGCAAGAGAGCACACTAGAGCATGCTCAGGCCTGCCTGCCTTTTGACCTGTTAGTTATCCCACCCCTTTGCTAATGGCAAGGAAGGAGTTCCAGCTGTTGACTGTTTTGATTGCTTATTTCCTCCATCCATCTCCCAACAGGGCCAAATGATAAAGTCCTTGGGGGATACCTGGGGCTTCTCCTGGCTTCTGGAAGAAGTCTTCTTCTGAGTGGCAGAACCTTGGGAAGACTCTTCTAGTAGCCATCTTGAGGTTGCTGATGTCCACGTGGACTTCTTGCCAGGTTCCAGGTCCATCACTTGATTTCCTATCTCACTAGCCTGGTTCAACCTCTTGACGTGACCCACAAGCAAAACTAAAGGGCATTCATCAGATGGAAAAAAAAGATCAAAGCAGCATTAAAAATAAAGATCTCCAGTAAAGGTAATTACCTGGGAAATTATAAATGCCAGTAGTATTTTATTGTACTTTTTGGTCATAACTCCACATAAAGAATATACCATGCAAATGTCTTAATAATGATAAATGTATGGTTTGGAACTCAAAACAAATCCGGATGTAATCTGTGACAACAACTTCGTAAAGAGGGGAGGATTGAGGAGTACCTGAACATAGTTGGTGGATGATATTCAAGTTAGGTAGGTATCAAATCTAAAGATACTGTTACAGATTTAGATGTTAAATTAACCCCCATGGTAATCACAAAGAAAATATAAAAAACTGTGCAAAAAAGGAAATGAGAAGTGATTCATATCAGTTTACTACCAAAGATCAACTTAATACCAAAGGAGGCAGTAAAGAATGAAATGACAAAATTTGATATGGCCTGTATCCATTACTGAAGATCATGGTGAACAATTTTAATGCCCTAAAAATGCCCTACATTCCATCTATTCTATTCTTTCATTCCCTTCCCCTCATCACCTATGGTAACCACTCAGTTTAAATTTTGAATAAGATTCATAGTTCCTGCAATAATATTGAGGGCTTGACATACTGTCTGTTTTATTAGGCACTGCCTATAATCTCAGGGAATTCTTGTCCCTCTAACTGAGAACACAGCAGGATGCCCCAGAATGGGAGTTTCCATTTTCTTAATTATTGTATGGGTCTCCACACACGATTACACACTATGACAAAAATGAACACTTACATATTCCATAGACGCATGCCCCAGGTGTGTCCTGTCCCATGTACCCCCATACCCAACACCCTACACCAGTAACCCTTCCCTGCAATATCTGCCAAAAGAACATTGCCAACAATGCAGTTTTAATGGCAGACCTGCAAATCCCCAGAATCCACTTCCTCCTTCCCCTGACTGTCCTGTTTCTGCAGACATTCCAACCAAACCTCCCCAAATCCACTACTCCTCAGACCAGCTCCGCTGAACCCAATCAAATCACTGGACCACGACCACTGTCACCATAACCCACTGAACAGCTACACCCTTCTAACTTATCACAGATTTTTCCTGTGTGGGCATTGGTTCACAACCTTCTACTCCCTTTCAACAAAACCTATAAAAGTGTACAATCCAAAATGCAAACCATAATGTAAACAATTGACCATAAGAGCAATGCTTCGATGTTTGTACATCAATTGCAACAAATGTGTCATCCACTTATAAAAGGTTAGTAATAGGGGAGAGGAGAAAAGGGGAAGGGTGATGGGTATATGGGAATCACCTGTATCCTCTACATGACTTTTCTGTATTGTAAAGCTTCTTTGAAGAAAAAATGAAAACAAACACTGGGGGAATTATAAAAGAAAATATCACTTTATACACAAGACAACATATTTTACACTGATGAAAGAAAAATATCTAAACATTTTCTTATTATTTAAATTTTTTGTGTTTTATTGGTTATTCTTAAACTTTAATTATGATTTCATTTTCTTATTAATTTTATGTGGTTGTTTTCTTGGCTTCATTTTCAGAGAGGTAGGTTTAGGTTCACAGAATGGTCACAACAGTGGTGGGGAGGATCACTGGTGTGGGGTGTCAGTGATGGGTATGCATGGGAAGGGGTTCAACTGTGGCATGCCTCTAAGGCATATATGTTCAAGTGTTCATGTGGCATTGTCTTGGTGGGTGGAGATACACACAATAACTGAGAATATTGAATTCCCATCCTGTAGAGTTCTGCTACACTCTCTAATATATCAGCAAGAATCCTCTGAGTACAAGGGCAGCGCCTAGTGAATGAAGACAGACCATCATGCCAGGTCCTTGATATTGATGACTCTACTTATGTACCTTTTCTTTTGAAATTGAAACTTAGCCTAATATTAGAGGTTACCTAAGAATTACCTCCTGAAAGCTTCCTTGTCACTCACATGCAGGCTCTCTTTAACCCAAAAATGCTCTACTTGCCCCCAGTGTGGGACTTGACTCCCTAGGATGGGCTCCCTCACACTGAGGGATTATTACTAAGTACCAACTAGCAATGCAGATGGAAAAAGAGCATGACCAAAAGGGGGAAACAGTACATGCAATTGAGTTTTCATGGCTAAGAGATTTCAAAGTGATTTCGGAGGTCATTCCAGAGTCACAGCAGGATTTCACTGACCTCCACAGTAAAAAAATACTTCAAATAGTGGGCCTCAAGAGGGTCTAGAGACATCCATAAACTATAGACAGCTCAGGAATTCAGAACACTGTCAGTGGCTATTACTTTGGTGTGGCGGCTTGCTCAGTCAGTAGAGGTGGGGTCTGGCTGCGGACGAGGGGTCGGTCCAGCTCTGGACGAGGGGTTGGTCCCGCTTGGGATGAGGGGTCAGTCTGGCAGCAGACGAGGGATCGGTCTCACAAGGGGTTGCGCGGTGCGGCTGACGGGGTCGCCCGGCAAAGCCGGCGACGAAGGGGTCGCCCGGCGAAGCCGGCGACGAAGGGGTCGCCCGGAGAAGCAGGAGACGAACTGGGGACAAGGGAGGCCAGGCCCTTGTCGGGGGCTCTCAGGACAGGAGGGCACACGGCAGAAGAACTACCGCAGAGACAAGGTAAACACACAAGTCCACTTTATTGAGGGAGAGGCAACAGTTTTATAGGGGCTGGGGAAGGCTGATTGGTCGAAGCCACGCCCTGTTCTGATTGGTTGCCGGTGAAAGGTCAGTGGGCAGTACTGGACGGGGGAGGGGTGGTGGTTAGGGATTGGCTGTCGCTGTTGCTGGGGGAAGGGGCAGGGTTTAGGGATTGGTGGCTGCTGTTGCTGGGGTGGAGGGCAGACTTGAGTTTCCTGCCAACGCCTGGCTGTTGCTGCTGTCGGGGGAAGGGAAAAGGGCAGACTGGATTTCTCCACCCACGCCTGGCTGTTGTCGCCGTCGGGGGAGGGGAAAAGGGCAGACTGGAATTTTCCGCCCTGTGCCTGCGTAGGGAGAAAGAAGAAGAAGGGTGCCGCCCCACAGGCATTGTGTGGTGCCATCCGGGAGGAGGGGCGGCCGTGGAAGCATGGCTGCTGAGAAGGGGAGACCCGAGGGCACTCTGCGCCCATGCCAAGCTCCCTTCAGGGGTGGCTGTGAGTCCGACCAGCCACCCTATTATGGGGGCAGCAGCTTGGCCTGCTGCGGCTGCTCCCCCGCCAGGCCAGCAAACCACACTTCAGCCCGAGGGGTGACTGCACTTTGGAATTTAAGCTCCCAGTGTAACGGAGTTGGATTCATTCATAGTTTCCCTACACATGGCTCTTTTGCCCCTTCCTTTATTTAGTATTACAGTTAGTATTATACCAGGCCAAGTTGAAATTACAAGCACAATAGGCTCATTAAGCATAGTCATCAGTATTAAGGGCCATCCTGCTTCACTGGTCATTGCCCTTGCATGTGGTTGCTTCTCCATTGGGGAATGTGACAGAACTCCCCAGGAAGGGAACCCAACACTCCCTCAGTTGTGTGAATCTCTACCCCCTGTGTCAATATGCAACAAACATCCAAACATATGTATATACCCTATATGCATGCCCAGGTGAACTCCCTTCCATGCATTCCCCCATCAGTGACACCCCATAACAATGCTCCTCCCTTGCCATAGTTGAATCCTGCTGTGATCCAAAACTTTTTTTAAAAAATTAAGCCTAATATATTGCCAAATTCAATAATAGAAAAATGAGGTAGTAATGACTGGTTTAAATATTAGAAATAAAATACATAATTTATAAAAACTAAAGTAAAAAAACCCCTTAAGTACACCTGGCCCCCAGACCTACTTTAGAACCAAAGGCCCAGAGAGGATGAAAGTGAGAAAGTTAGCAACAGTACTGAAATATGGTATGCAGACAATAACAAAAAGAAGTTAGGCTCACTTGAGTAATAGCAGACAAAATTAAAACAAACATGTCTACAAAAGACAAAGCATTTATATATTCATAAAAGGGTCACTACCAAGAATACATAACTAAAATCATATAGACATGGAACAACAGAGCACTTAAATATAGAGAGGAAAAAATGACATATTTTAAATGAAAAATAGATCTATCATAATAGTTGGAGAAGTTAATTTTCCACTTTCACATATGGATAGAAAAACTAGACAGACAATCATTAAAGATAGAGAGGACTTGAACAACTCTAAAAGCCAAGTAGATCCCACAGAATATATTCTTCTCAAGTTCATATGGAACATTTCTAGAATAGACCATATGTTACCCCACAACATATATAAAAACACTGAAACATGAAGTATCTTCTTTTACCAAAGCAGAATGAAACTAGAAATCAAAAATAGAAGGTAAATTAGAAAGTTTCAAAAGTATGTGGAAAATGAACAGCACACATGAATCTATGGTTCATAGATGAAATCATGAGAGGAATTAGACAACACCTTGAGAGAAAAAGAAATGAATACACAACATGTCAAATCTTAAAAGATGCACTGAAAACATTAATTTAATGTTGTTTAATGCAGAGAAATTTATAGCAAAAACAACTTTATTTAGAAAGAATAACCATCTCAAACCAATAACATAATTCTATATCTTAAGGAAATACACAAAGAAGAGCAAACTAAATCCAAAGCTGGAAATAAAGACTAGAGCAGAGATGAATAAAACAATAGAGAGACAATAGAATCAACACAACTAAAAGTTAGTTCTGTGAAAAGATCAACAAATAAGAAAATCCTTTAGGTAGATGGGTTAAGAATAAAGAAAAGAACAATCTATTCACTAAAGTGAGTATTGAAAGTGTTGACATTTCTAAAAAGGGTTTTAAAAGTATGCTACATGTGGCGGACTTGGACCAGTGGTTAGGGCATCCATCTACCACATGGGAGATCTGCAGTTCAAACACCGGGCTTCCTTGACCCATGTGGTGCTGTCCCATGCACAGTGCTGATGCACACAATGAGTGCCCTGCCACACAGAGGTGTCCCCCGCATAGGAGAGCCCCATGCACAAAGAGAGAGCCCTGTTAGGAGAGCTGCCCAGCTCAAAAGAAAGTGAGGCCTGCCCAGGAATGGTACCACACACACAGAGAGCTGACACAGCAAGCTGAAGCAACAAAAAGAAACACAGATTTCTGTGCCGCTGACAGCAACAGAAGCGGAAAAAGAAGACACAGCAAATAGACACAGAGAACAGACTACAGAGGTGGGGGAAAAGGGGAGAGAAATAAATAAATAAATAAATAAATCTTTCAAAAAAAAAAAAAGAAGTACGCTGCAAGCAATTGTGCCTGAACAGATACCTTTGACAACATGGACCAATTCCTAGAAACCCATCTTACCTTCTTTGTAATATTTGCTCTTAAAAATTCACTGCTCTAAAAAAATACATTTGGGGCATATTTTTTAAAATATACTTTAGGTAATCACGTACTATAGTTTTTAAATAACCCCTATTTTTATGTTACCCTTTTTCTTTCCATCTGACCATTTCACAATATTCTTAACGGAGGATGTTGGGTATATGGACGGTGATCTAAACCTTCTTTGAAGACATAATGAAAAAAAAAAAGACACTGAGGAAGAAATGTAAGAAATTACCACTGTACATACAGGACAACAGTTATCACAGTGATGGAAGGAAAACATTAAAAATAAATTATTTTTAATATTTTTCATTTTAATACTCCAATTTGTTTTACTTTTAGTTTTAGTTTTGCTTAATTATTTTGCATTTTATTTCTTATATTTAAACCTGTCATTACTACCACATTTTTCTATTAATCTAATTGGCAATACACTTGGTTTCATTTTTGAAGAAGTTTTGGATCACAGAATGGTTACAACTATGGCAAGGGAGGAACACTGGTGTGGGTTGTCAGTGATGGGAGATAAATGACAGGAAGTTCACCTGGGCATACATAAAAGGTATATAAATATGTTCAAATGTTCATGGGGCATTGCCACAGTGTGTAGAGATGCACACAACTGAAAGAATACTGAACTCCCATCATGGGGAGTTCTGCCACATTCTCTAATGGAACAGTAACAATCCCCCAAACAGAGGGCCAGTGACCACTGAAAAAGGATGGTCCCTTTCAATCTGAAAGTAGAGAAAGAGAAAATTAAGGAATTTGAAAAAGACTCATCACAATTTCAAATATTATTACACCCTGCCCACTTGGTAGGTGCCACTGCAGCCACCAGAAAGGAACTGGGAGAGGATGATGGCTTGTGAGGCTGGTCAGCTTGGGTTTAGGTCTCCTTGCAATTCTCAGAAATCAAGCTGGTGGCAAGTGTGGGAGGAGAAGCAGCAGCAGAGGCAGAAGCTCTGGTGTGTCACACTCTTCTCCCTTACCTTGGATTGGGGAAGGCCAGATGACCCAGGTGGCTGGAGGGGTGTATGCTGCCCCAGAATGGGAAAACCTCTACACCAGGATAAGGAGGCTGTTCAATGACCAGGAGCAGAAAGTTATCATTGCTGGACTGGATAATGCAGAGAAAACTACCATCCTTTATCAATTTTCTAGGAATGAAATTGTGCCTACCTCCTCTACAAGAGGAATTATAGGAAGCAATGTAGAAGACATAGTGTATTAGGACCTAAAAAAAGCTGGTGTGCTGATTTTTGCTAATAAACAACATGTGAAAGAATGTATGACTACAGCAGAAATCTCCCAGTTTTTGAAACTAACTTCTATTAAGGGTCACTAATGATATGTCCAAGCATGCTGTGCTCTTACTGGCTAGGGATTGTGCCATGGACCTGAATGGATGATGTCAGGATTTAAGATTAGATCATCTCCATTGACCTCTTCTCATAGATTTTACCTGAAGGCTGCAAAAATTAATGGTTTAGATACATTTATAATAAACTCATTGAAACTTTTTTGATCCAAAAACAAAGATGAAATTTTACTTTCCAATTTGCTTTCTCCTTAATTCCTTTCAAAGTAAGGTATTAAAGCTGTGACTGACATTTGTCTCACAATGAATCCTCTAGGACACTGGGTAGCCTGTGGTCAGTACAAAGAGAAAGGAAGACCATTAACTTGAAGAACTTTACTATCAGTAAAAACCTCCTAATTGCATGGTCTCTTCTTATTCTAAGTCAAAATACAAATCAGCACAAATACTGTTTCTAATATTTTAAAAGTGTAATGTTTCTCATGAAAAGTATTTTTCATAAGGTTGTATATGTATTGCATATATATCAAGTGCAAGTTAATGGTTTTGATTTATGTTCTAAACAAAAGTGATTAAGTAGCACAAGAATTAATAATATCCTTCGTTGTAACCAATACTGGCATTGGTGTTAAGGGCCATTTTGTACTTTTCTCCTTAGGCTCTTTGTATTACACTAACCAATGCCCAAATCATTGAGCTGCTCTTAAAAAAAAAAAAAAAAAAAAAGGAGGAAAGAAAAAGGAAAACTTCTTGACATTGTGTTACTATTTATTGTTGGTCAAATCCCATGGAAATGTACCACAACTGAACAAGCCATATGTTGGTGAGCTTGCTAGCAAGTAACATCTAGCCAAAATGGCCACTAAGCATACATAATGGCTATCACAAATGGCACCGCCCTTCTTCCTCATCACCTTCCTGCCAGAGAAGCCCATGCATGCGAACTTCAAAACTACCTCTTCCAATCAAGTAACCACTTCATATTATCCCAATCCCCTTAGCCTATCTCTAATTGTCACACCACCCCTAGCCCCTACCCCTGCCTATATAAGTTGTACCACTTCCCCAATAAACTAGACCTGCACCACGAGCCTGCATCTCCAGAGTGGTTACTGTGTGTTTAACCCAGCTGTGTGATACCAGGGCTCTGTCGTCACTTAACCAGGCAGACAGGCAGCCTGCCCCAACTGGGTGGGAAGCAACAATTGGTGCCCAACGTTTTCACCCCCCCCCATTCACCAGCCCTCAGCAGGATCCGCATCAATCCTCTTCTGTCCCCTGCTCCCACCCTGCTTTTTGCTTCCTTAAACTTTACCCACCTGTTCTTCGTAACCTCTCTGTATTATGGCCCTTCTCGGCAGCAGCTTATGCTGCTGCCTCCCTCCGCCCCTCCTCCCAGCCACGGTTATCTTCCCCCTCCCAGCCGTTGCTGTTCTCCCCGCCTCATTCCAACCGCCCTCATCCCGCATCCGCCCCGGCACAACCTCTGAAACAACCTCCTCTGCCATCAACTGCTTACGGCCTAAACCGCAGGTCCGCCCTTGCCTCTGCAGCCAATCCTCAGCTGCCCCGCGGACCTGCCCCTCCCACAACCTCCCTGCCCCCATGAGGCTATAAAACCCCATGTACTTCCTTAAATAAATCAGACCTGTGCATAGACCTCATCTCCGTGGTTTCTTCCACCTAACCGCGCGTCCCCACCAAGCCTTGAGCCACCCGCTGCCGCCCCGGTCCGGCCGTGAGCTCGGCCCGACCCCCGGCAGCGACCTGCCCGTGGTACCGCAGCGGCGGCCACAGCTGGTGCCCGGACAGGGACCCCAGCTTCGGCCCCTCGCTTGGCCAGTCTGCTGCTGACCCCTCACATGGGACCCATCGCCGTCCTCCCGTGCCACCGCTCAAGGTAGGGACTCTCCGGCGTTGCTCCCTTCACCCCCCTCCCAGGCCCTCTGCCGCGATGGGGGCCTCCCTCTCATCCCATCAGGTTCCTCAAGTCCACCTGCTCGCTGCCCTTTTAGAGACTCACCACGTCAAAGTCTCTCTCCGTCAGCTACAGCGGTACTGGGACCTTCTCCTACCCTTCAACCCTTGGCTCGTCACCTGTGCTCTCTGGAGCCCAGAGACTTATGAATGTTTAATTCAGTGGGTGACGTCCGCTATGGAGCACGAGCGCAAGCAGTTTCCCCCTGGCCTTATCCCGGCCCTCGTTGCTATCCACGCCTGTCTCCAAGGTGTGCCCTCCCCTGCCTCCGCTCTCGCCTGTGAGCCTAGCCACCCTCTCACCTGCGACCCTGATGGAGACGACGATACTCGCTCTCTGTCCGCCCAGCTCGAGGCCACGCTCGAACTGAATCCCCCCATAGCCTCCGATCCAGACCCCAACCAAGATGGCAACCTTCCGCCTTCTTCCTCCCCGACTGCGCCCTGCAAACAATGCCAACATGGCGCACTTCCTCCTTCTTCCTCTGTGCCCTCTTCCCGCCTTTACCCGCCTCTTCCTGTCTTGTCACCATCCGGTCCCGCCCCGGATGCCTGCCGGCCGCCATTTTCCACTAAACCGGAAGGGCCTCCGGCGCCATCTTGGCCTGTGCCCGGAGGTGACACGGCCACTCCGCCATCTTGGCCCGAGTCTGGAAGTGATGTCAGACGTGACATCTCTGTGCCACCATCTTGGCCAGCGCCCACCAACTCCGCCAACCCCCCACCGCCCGCCTATGATACCGCTTTCGTCAGTAACCCTCAACCGCCCCTGGCAGACTTATACCCCCTCAATCCCACCCGTACCCCCGCCCATCCCCAAGCTTGGATCCCCTTCTCGCCCAAAGACTTGCAAATGCTCCGTAATGCAATCAAGGAAGATGGCCTCGCCAGCCCCCACGCCCAAGACCTCCTTGAGCGTATGGCCATTCCCCACTGTATTCCTTATGACTGGATTTCCCTTGCCCGTGCTGTCCTCTCACCTGGCCAGTTTATTGACTGGCGAGCCCATCTCGGCGTGCTCATCGATACCCAGCTCGCCGACAATGCTCGTCAGGGTGTGCACTACCCTGCAAACGCCTTCCTCGGCCTCGGCCCCTACGGCGACCCCAGCGCTTACACAGCTACTCCTCCCGGATTTTTCATCCAGCTTCGCGATTGTGTCTTCAAAGCCTTCCGCTCTTGCACCGCAGCCACCCCTGAGCCCCTCGCCAAACTCTTCCTAAGGCCTGAAGAGCTCTTCAATGAGTTCGTGGCATGCGTGCAAGCCGCGGCCGAGAGACGCATCACCGGCGCTGCCGCTAAGGAGTCCTTTGTCAAAGATCTCCTACAAGAGGGAGCTAATCCAGCCTGCAAGGCCATTATCCATCCCCTTCGTGACAGGCCCCTCCAAGACTGGGTCCTTGCTTGCTCCGGAGTCTCCGGCCAAACCACCACTCTCGCTGCCACCCTTGTTGCCGCCGTCCAAACCGCCAATACATGTTTCCGTTGTGGCGAGCTAGGCCACTTTGCACAGGAGTGCCCTAACCTCCCGGCACCGCCGCGCCCAGCCCCTCGGGGCATGGAGCCACCATCAGCAGCCCCCGCTCCCTGCGCGCCCTCCACTCCTTGCCCGCAATGCGGGAAAGGCTACCATTGGGCCCGCGACTACCATGTCCCGAGACAGCCTTTAAACAGGCAGCGGGGCAAGCCTCAGCCCCGCCACCAAGAGGCTCCAGTCGCCCCACACCAACCCCGCCCGTAGGCATCCACTGGTCCATTCCCATGTCGTCCACTTCACAGCCGTGCCTCACCATCAAGGTCAACGGAAGATGGATGGACGGCCTTCTTGACACCGGCGCCGAAATTTCCTGCATCCCACTCTCCCAAGCTCGTGACTTCCCACTCACAGCCGGACCCGTCGTCATGGGCACCACAGGCCAGTTCTCCTCACAACAGGCGGCTGAAGATCTTGCCTGGCATGACACCAATGGACGGTCAGGGTTCTTCCGTCCCCTGGTTCTCAGGAATATCAAGCAAGTCCTTTGGGGGCGCGACATTCTTCACCAGTCAGGCGCCGTTCTTTTTACTTCGCAGCCATCGCTGCCCCCCCAATAGTTTTGGCCGTTGCTCATGTTCAACCTCCAGCACCCGTTCCTCTGCAATGGGACACAGAGGAACCCATTTGGGTGGAGCAATGGCCTATGACTGCCCCAAAACTAGCTATTCTTCAGGACCTCATGGAGGAGCAGCTCCGTGCTGGGCATGTTGAGCCCTCCACCAGTCCATACAATACTCCCATTTTTTTCATCATCAAAAAATCTGGCAAGCCACGCCTCCTCCACGACCTGCGAGAGGTTAACAAGCACATCAAACCCATGGGCTCTCCTCAGCCCGGCATGCCTCACCCATCAGCCTTCCCGCGAGATTGGTATGTGGCAGTCCTCGACATCAAAGACTGCTTCTTCTCTATCCCCCTGCATCTGGATGACCGCCCACAGTTCGCCTTTACTGTTCCCCAGCCCAACCACCACCAGCCTGCCAAATGATATCAGTGGAAAGTCCTCCCCCAAGGCATGAAGAACAGCCCTGCCATCTGCCAGCTGTTTGTGGCTACTGCTATTGAGCCCTTAACCTCCGAGGCCACTATCGTGCATTACATGGATGACATCCTTGTAGCCCATCCGAGCGAGCCAAAACTACAAGCTATAGTTGCCAGTCTTCTCTCCAATTTGGAAGATATCGGTCTTCAAATCAACATAGAGAAAGCCGTTTTCCACTCACCATTTCAATTCTTGGGCTTTGAAATCTCGGAAACAGTCACACCCATGGCGCCGCTTATAAACGTCCCCAAAACCATGACGCTCCATGATCTCCAACAGCTTTGTGGCCAGCTCAACTGGCTGCGCCCATCACTGCCAGTCACCACACATCAGCTGCAGCCTCTGTTCCAGCTCCTTCAGACCACTGGCCCACCATCACAGGCACCCACAAAGAGGGTCACCCTGTCGTATGAAGCGGAGTGCGCCCTGGGCTGTGTCAACTCTGCCCTAATGGACTGCTTGCTCCAACGAATAGACCCAGACAAGCCATTTGCAGGACTCGTCCTTCCCACCCGTGGAACCCCCACTGGCCTCATCTGGCAGGACGGTCCACTCCTGTGGGTCCATTTAGCCAAAAGCAAGCTTCGCAAAATCACCCCCCAATCCATCCTGTTCGTGCAGCTCGCCATCGCCCTTGTTGAGCGCTCCACCCACCATTACGGGCGTCATCCAGATGTCATCATTTGGCCCCTTACAACTCAGCAGGTCACTCACTTGCTAAAGGACTCCATAGATATGCAGGCACTGTTCCTCCTATTCCCCAGCCCATTCGATAATCACTTCCCCCAGCACCGCCTCATACAAGGCCTCAGCACGCTCCCCGTCGCAGCTCCTAACCATTTCCTGTTCCCGTCCTCCAAGCCACTCCCCAACACCGCCATCGCCTTCACTGACACCTCCAAGCACTGCCTTGCTATAGTCCTCTACAAGCCCAACTCCACACAACCCCTCTGCCACACCCGCCAACATAGCAGCTCTGTCCAAGTGGCCGAATTGAAAGCTGTCACTCTGGCTCTCCAATACCTCCAGGACCAGCCAGTAAATATCTTCACGGACAGTCTTTACTGCCTGCAGGTCTCTCGTATCCTTGCCTTTGTGGCCTTCCTGCCGCCTGCTAGCATCGGCAACCGGGACATCAACCTGGCCTTAGCTGACCTTCAACTCCTCTTAGAGAGGTGGCGACAACCCTGGTTCATTGCCCATGTTAGGAGCCACTCAGGCCTCCCAGGCCCCTTGGCTCGCGGCAACCATCTCACTGACCAGGCTGCCCAAGGTGCTTCCATCAATGCCCTCAGCCCCGCAGCTGCCGTAGGAGACATTATCAACCAGGCAAAGACCTTGCATGCGCGCTTCCATCTTGGTGCACCCGCCCTCCATCGACTCCTCCCAGAACTTCCCATCGAGACATGTAAGCATCTAGTGCATGCATGCCGTTCCTGCGCACCTTTGCTGCCCCTGGGGCCACTCCAGCCCCAGGGTGTCAACCCGCGTGGATTGCGGCCCAACTCTAGATGGCAATTAGATGTCACTCATGTCGCTTCCTTTGGCCGATGGAAGTTCCTTCATGTTGCCATTGATACGTTTTCACACCTCTGCTATGCCGTCACCCTCCTGGGAGAGTCTGCCAAGTATGCCACTCAAGCGCTCCAGGAGGCCATCCTCTTCATGGGAATTCCCTGTGACATAAAGACAGATAATGGCCCCGCCTATCGCAGCACCGCCTTTGCCGAGTTTGTGAAGCTCTACAACATCACTCACCATTTCGGGATCCCATACAACCCACAAGGCCAAGGACTTGTTGAAAGAATTCACCAAACCCTCAAGACCCTCGTCCAGAAGACTAGAGAGACTCAACCCCGTCTCACCCCGTGTGAAACAGTCACGCAGGTGGTCATCCAGCACAACCTGATGACCTTTGACTCTGAGGGGCTTTCACCCATCCACAAGCACTGGGGGCCCTCTTACCGGCCCACTCCAGCCCCTCTCGTCCTCTGGCGCGACCCGCTCACTAGCAAGTGGACCGGACCAGCGCCCCTTCTCACCCAAGGGCGAGGATTTGCCTGCGTCTTCCCGGAATCCGCACCCCAGCCTGTCTGGATCCCTGCTCGCCTTGTTAAGCCCTTCACCCCGCACGGCCCTGCCGACCTTCCAACTCCCGACCCCCTTCCCCCTGATGACTCCCCCCTGCTGTAATGATGGCCCTTCTCCGCATCTCACCCCCCTGTGAGGTCTTTCTCCTCTTGTCGTTGCAGATGACACCTCCAGTTGCCCAGTCGAGCCCGCCTGAGTCTGTCCCTCCTGCGCCATCACCCGCAGGGACCACGCCAGCTCTCTCCCGCCGCAAGCGACGTCAACGTCGTCTTCTTGTCCGCCGCTTGAGCCGTCTCTCCCTCGAAGATGCCCCCATCGAGCAACAAATTCTCCAGCTTCTCCGTCGTGCTCGCGCCTCCCCTGCCCCGCGCCCTCCTACCACCCCCCCTCCTACACCTTCTCATCATTATGCTCTCCTTAGCCTCCTCAGCCCAGGTCACGCCCCTTTGGGCCACCCTTCTTCAACCGCCTGGTTTCCTCTTTCTCTCCCCTCACTCCCCCACCTTCCCCACCATGTACTCCCCCAACTGTGACTTCCTCCCAGAAAGCTGCGACCCCCTCGCCCTTCCTGTCTCCTCGTCGTTGTCAAATGTCTCCATCCCTATTCCCCTCGATGCCTTGCAGTTCGTCACCAACCTTTCCCTGTGCATAAACCCGCGCAATAACTCGTGCCTTTTTCTCACCAACGCCACTCTTCTTGACCTCTCCCCCACCTCCCCCCTCAACGTCAACTCCTCCTCTACGCCTTCCTTTTTCTCCTTCTCCTCCTCCTCCTGGGCCTCGCCTGCTGTATCCGCAAGTCCGTTCGCCAGCACCGAGAGCAGCAAAGGCTCTTGGCCACAGCTGTCCTAGTCCTCTCCCAAAGCCATCCCCTTCCCGAGGAGGCCCGGCACGCCCAGGTGTGGCTCACAGAGGTGGCAGGAGGCGGCCATCGATAGGGCCCATCGTGGTCACCTCAAGCTGCGGGTATGGGTTCTCTGCCCTCCACATGGGGAATCAGGCGTTTCAGCCACCCTCCCCTCTGCTCACGCCCCCCTTGTGCCCCCACGCCCCCTGCCGGTAACCCCTCCTCGTTCCTCTCTCCCCTATTATCCCTCCTCTCACCCCCCTCATCTTTCCTCCCCACAAAATGTCAATCCCGCAAAACCTGCGCTTTCTTCAAAGCTGTCAATGTCCCTTATTTTCGAAAAAGGGAGCAATTGTCCCCTGCTCCCACCCTGCTTTTCGCTTCCTTAAACTTTACCCGCCTGTTCTTCGTAACCTCTCTGTATTATGGCCCTTCTCGGCGGCAGCTTATGCTGCTGCCTCCCTCCACCCCTCCTCCCAGCCACGGTTATCTTCCCCCTCCCAGCCGTTGCTGTTCTCCCCGCCTCATTCCAACCGCCCTCATCCCGCATCCGCCCCGGCACAACCTCTGAAACAACCTCCTCTGCCATCAACTGCTTACAGCCTAAACCACAGGTCCGCCCTTGCCTCTGCAGCCAATCCTCAGCTGCCCCGCGGACCTGCCCCTCCCACAACCTCCCCGCCTCCACGAGGCTATAAAACCCCATGTACTTCCTTAAATAAATCAGACCTGTGCATAGACCTCATCTCCGTGGTTTCTTCCACCTAACCACGTGTCCCCACCAAGCCTTGAGCCGCCCGCTGCCACCCCGGTCCGGCCGTGAGCTCGGCCCGACCCCCGGCAGTGACCCGCCCGCGGTACCGCACTCTTCATATTGGTAAGTGAAGCTCAGTATAGGCAATCTCGCCTCATCTGAGAACGCACAAGCACGGGCGTTACATGCCGTATTAGCCAGCTGCTGCATTAAAATCACTGAAAAAGAGCTCTGTCAGTATTGGGACCTTGTCCATTTTAACCTGTGACTTTCCACTGCTGCAATATGGGATCCTCCCACTTGGGCTAAATTGCTCAGGTGAGTCAAATCTGCTAAGGCCCACGAAAGCAAAACCTCCCCTCTTAGTCTTATAACCACTCTTTTAGCTATTCATGGCTGCCTTACAGTCACCCCCCTAGACACTGGCTAAAACCACCAGAGCTTAACTCTCTCACTGCCATGCCTACTACACCTCCCTTTTCAGCTCTGCTTACTGACTCTTTCACTGCCTCACCTTCTACACCTCCTCTTTCAGCTTCACTTACTGCAATTGTCACCATCCATTCACTCCTCCTCACTCCTTAATCACCACCCATTCACTCCTCCTCACTTCTTTCCAGTAAATTACAATGATGATTCTCCTCCCTTTTAGGCTCCTTAGCATCATAAAACCATTACTTACCTTCGTAAAGCCATTCAAGAAGATGGTCTTAATAAGCCCTGTGCTCAGATGTTATTAAACAGCATTTCTCATGCTCACAATACACCTACTGATTGGAAAAGCCTAGCCCTTGTTATTTTAACCCCCAGGGATTACATTACCTGGAAAGCTCTCTATTATAATGAAGCCAAACGTGTAGGTACCCACAACATTACTAATGGAATAACAGGCATTCCCCCAAGCGCTTTGAAAGGTGAGGAGCAATAGACCCTTCCAAAGGTTCAGGCTAGCTGTCCCACCCCCTACTTTGAACAATGTTTAACCATGACTAAACTAATAACAATGTTTCCAAGTACCAGCTTGCATGTTACAGGCAACATGGATTCCAGAAGAAATCTTAAGAAGTACAGTCTCAGATGTGATATAAAGGAGAACTCAAAACGGCTATACCAAGAAAGTAAGAATTATGGGTTAATTGTAAACTGTATGTTTCTGTTACTGTGTTGTGATTGTTCTGTGTTTGTCTGTTCATTCAATGTCAGTGTATATTTTGATACCTCTGGATGGTAATATAAATTAATAAAAATTTATAAAAGAACACTATTCAAATGGCCAAAAATTAAATAAGTGCTTATATTAATACTTAAGTTTAAATATTAATAAAATCTCTACACTGATAAAAATCATAAGTCTTGATTAACAAAATTACTATAAGTCTTTTTATAAAAAGTTGTTCTTGCCTAGATTAAAATGAATAGCTTATTTTTCTTCACAGGATAATATGAAGAATGTGAAACTTAAATAAATATTAAAAAGGTTAAAAGTTTGTGAGAATGCTAACTGAAATTTAATAAGTTTTGCAAAAAGGTGTGTTTTCTCCTAAAGTAAGATGGCTAATTTTCATAAACTCTTGGAACTTAAATGCATGTGGCAAGTTATAGAAAGTATTGTAGCAACTTTAAGTAAAGAAATGTGTAAAGGTAAAATGTCTTAAAATAATATAATTATAGTCTTTATGGTTATAAATAATTATAAAAAGCCTTATAAAGCATTGTTTAAATTAAAGTGTTTAAGTGGCTAATTCCAAAATGTCATTAGTAAACAAACCTGAATTAATAATAATAATAAAAGATAATTTTATAACAAAAAAGTTTGGCTGCAGCCAGCCTCCCTTGACAACTTGCTTCTAGGAAACTGTTTCTGATATTGCATGCTACTAAGTATTTAAAGTAAAGAAAAGTTCATTATTTTAACAAGCTTGTTTAGTGTTGACGGTATTATGTTATAAGAAGTTTGCTTGATAACTTCGTATGTAGGCTATATGGAATGTGCTTTCATTGTTAAGGAAACAGAACATGATTTTGTCCTAAGATAAAATGATTGATTATTGGAAAGAGTAGAGTGTGGGACAAAACCTGAGTGAATACTGAAAGTGCAGAAGGTTGGTGGAAAAGGAATTTTTATGATTAAAGTTAAATAAGATTTGATGGGTCTATCTATAAAATTTTAAAGGTTTTAGTATCAAGTAGTATGCTGATGCAAAGTTAAAAATTTTGTTCTTTCTCAAGGCCTCTCAAATCATTAATCTGTTTTGGTAAAAGTTTTTATCCTCAATAAGCAGTATACAAAGAAAGTCTATTTTATCAAAATAGCTTCTTGTGCTCATCATTTCCTTGGTGTTCCAAGAAAGGAAAGTTTTATCTCTTTTAAAAGAATATAATGTTTAAAACTGCTTTTTCAAAACCAAATCCTAAACAGTAGCCTTTTATTCCAAACTAATTATAAGAGATTTATTCTTTTACCTTGAAAGAAAAATTAAAGTAATAATTGAGTTCATTTAATATGTTATAAGTTGAATAGAAGGTGTTTTAAAGTATTATAAAATTAACAAGTTTTTTCTTCTTCTTTAACCCTCTGTTAATTAAAGTTGTATGAGTAAAATTTTCTATAAATGCTTAAAAGTGTATAAAGTTACCAATATTTCAGCATAATATTAAAGAAAAGTACAATGTGGTTAATTTTGTTTTAATTATAATAAAAAAGTATGTGTCACAGAAACAACTTCTTATCATAGATTAAAGTAACAACATTGTAGTATGCAGCAATCCCAAACACTGCTAGTTTGTTGCAAAAAGTTAAAGTCCAGCTGTGTTGCTATCACTTTGTTTTAAAACTTGCTAAGACTTTCTTTAGTGTCTTCTTAGACAAATTATGCCAGCTGCATTTCTCTATCTGTAAAAAACCCAACAATAAACTTTTGCAGTGCTTTTCAGGGCTATGTGCATAGCCCAACCATCCTATACAGTATTTACTGATAGTAATAGTAATGGAAAAGCAGCATACATTACTTCTTAAAAAGAACAGGTTTAACAAACTCCTTATTCATCTGCTCAATGCACAGAGCTTTCAGCCATATTAAAGTTTTACAAACATTTCAATAGCTCTTGAACATTGTCTCTGATTCTGAATATGTGTGTTTAACTGTAGCCCATATTGAAGCAGCTCTTATTTTTATCATTAATAAATTATCTAAACTTTTTGCCAACCTTCAAGCTCTCATTCAGCAAAGAAGTCAGCCCATATATATTACTCATATCCAGTCTCATTCTTCCCTTCCTGGTCCTCTAGCTACCCAAAATGCAAGAGCTAATTTATTAGTAGGATGTTTGCAAGATGCCAATAAATATCATGTATTGGCTCATATTAATACCAAGGGACTTAAACATAAATTTCCTCAATTAACATATATTTAACAAAACATCAAGCTCAAGAAATTATTCATACCTGTCCCACCTGTGGACCCTTAACCACAGTGCCTTTTCAGGCTGAAACTAATCCCAGAAGCCTGGCTCCTAATCAACTGTGGCAGATGGATGTTACTAACATACCATCATTTGGTAAATTACGATATGTCCATGTTTGCATTAATACTTACTCTCATTTTTGTGGGCTACTGCACAGGTAGTGAGTGTTTTCATCATGTTCATTCCCATTTGTGGTCTGCTTTTGCTGTGATGGTGCCCCTTGAAAATTAAAACTGATAATGGCCCTTCTTACACTAGTAAGTCTTTTACTTCTTTTTGTTCTGTGTATGCTGTTGAGCATATTACTGGCATTCCTTATAATCCTACAGGTCAAGCCATAGTTGAATGCAGCCATCATACCTAAAAACTATGCTTTTAAAACAAAAGGGGGAGATAATAGTATTATAACACCAAAAGATCAATTGGCAAAAGCTTTATTTACTTTAAATTTTCTTAATGTTTATAATTCATTAACACCTGCGGAATGTCACTTTGGAAAATATCAAACATCTACAGTGGATGCAGGAAATGAAGATCAACTAATATTCTAGAAAGATATTTTAAGCAATAAATGGAAAAAAGGCAGGATTAAAGTAAAGGGGCAAGGCTATGCTCTTATCATTTCAGAAAATGGAGAACAAATTTGGTTACCTGAGAAGAGTATTAAACCCCAGAATAAATAGATGGGGTCTTCTGCAACTTCTGATGATAGTAATCGTAAGTAATGAAGAAGCTCCCGGTAATTACACTTATTAGGCCTATATACCTAACCCCCCATTACTTAGAGTGTTAACCTGGAAAGATCCATTCTTTCATATATATCTGAAAAAGGCCCATATATTCCCTGAACCAATTGATGATCAATTGCCAATTAAACCCTATGAAGAAGGACAAAGAATTGATAATCTCATTACCATTTGATTATCTACCCTTATCATTAGGAACATCCTTCCTGTATGTATGTTAAAAATCAAGCCATAATTATCTTCAAAAATAATAATACTCAGTTTACTGTAACTTTATTTCCCTCTTACAATTTAATCGTAACCAAAAATCTTACTTATGATTGTCAGAAAATTAACCATAACCCAAAAATGCTCTATTCTATAAAAATGAGGCCTTGCATCCTAGTAGCCATTACCCCACAACTAACATACTATGGAGAAGGCAAACTAGAAATTTTACTATCCCCATCTGTGTCAAAGAGAGCCACCTTCCTCCCTATATTGGTAGGAATTAGCCTCACAGCTTCAGTCGCTGCAGCTGCCACAGCAGGTGGCGCTCTTGGTCAGGGCCTCAGCAGCTTGCAATACTTTGAACAACAATGACAAATTAGCCTAGAATCCACTGCACAGTCTCTTGACTCTCTGCACTGGAAACTAACCTTCCTTGCTCAAGTAGCCTTACAAAACTGCAGGGTCTTAGATCTATTCACAGCTGAAAAAGGAGGAACATGTTTATTCCTCCAAGAAGAATGCTGTTACTATGTTAATGAATCTGGAGTTGTGGAACAAAATATTAAAAAACTTAATGATCTACGTAAAAACTTATATACCAATCAAAATAGTGCCAATCCCTTTCTCAATTGGTTTTCTTCTCCCATCACAGTGTGGTTCACCCCCCTAATTAGTCCTCTTATACTAATCATTAGTTTCTTCACCATAGCATCTTATCTCTCAAAGTGCTGCAGAAGTGTATAGAAAACATCTCTGCCTTTACTGTTTATTCACTTCAACTTCATCAATACCAACCGCTCGTGCAAGAAGAAACACAAGAACCTGAAGTCACCACTGCCGTGTAGCCATGCAGCTAGCATAAAGCCACTTTCCCTCCAGCTGAAAAGCTCTGTTGGCAGCCAGAGATGGGTAAGACCTCCAGAGGGAGGCAACCTAAGACAGGCGCAACTACATGGCACAAATGACTCATAACTGGTAGCCAATGACGGGTAAGATTCTCAAGGGAGAACAACCTAAGAGAGGCACAGTTATTGCAGTCTCCTCATAAAACAAAAATGGAGGAATTATTGGTGAGCTCGCTAGCAAGTAACATCTAGCCAAAATGGCCACTAAGCATACATAATAGCTATCACAGATGGCACCGCCCTTCTTCCTCGCCACCTTCCCACCAGAGAAGCCCGCATGGCCAACTTCAAAACTACCTCATCCAATCAAGTAGTCACTTCATATTATCCCAATCCCCTTAGCCTATCTCTAATTGCCACACAACCTCTAGCCCCCCCACCCTTCCCCCCCTGCCTATATAAGCTGAACCACTTCCCCAATAAACTAGACCTACGCCATGATCCTGCATCTCCGGAGTGGTTACTGTGTGTTTAACCCAGCTGTGTGATACCAGGGTTCCGTCGTCACTTACCTTGTGGACAGGCAGCCTGCTCCAACTGGGTGGGAAGCAACACCATATATCAGATTCCTGGCTTCAGTTTTACCACAGGGAAGAATTACACAGAAAATAATTGTCAGATCATCCCTTGCATAGGTCTGTACGCCACCTATATTACTGAATTACTGAATAAATAAAATAAAGTCACTCATTAATTGTGACTTAAATTACCAAGTTTTTTTTTCAACATTAATTGAAAACTGTTGTGTGAAACCTGTCTATTCAAGAAGTAACAGAATTATCTGTGTGCATTTCAAGTAAATTTGAGATAAAAAGTGAAATACATTTTACAAGCAGCAAGAGTAATTTCTTAATTTAGGAAATGGAGTATATTGAGATTTTCAAATTTCTATTAGTTGTCTATATCTTGTTCTACCACATGAATACACTGTTTGGCAATTTAAAAAACACAGATTTTGTTACAGATACATGCCTACAGAAGATAGGCATGTACAAAATGAGATTGTAGACATACTGATTTCACCTTTCCATGGAAATATACAAAATTAAAGTCAGATTTTTATTTTCTACAGGAGAAATTTACCTTCACTGAATACATATGACTTACAAAACAACTGTTTCTGACGCAGCTCTTAAATAAATTGATAATTTAAGTCCTGGACATATTTCAATTTAGGTACTTTTCGATAGTATGCAATAGTAGGTATTGAAAATCACAATCGGGTTTTGAACTTCAAAAACTGATTTCTGTTGATGCATAAATTTTACTTAGTGCAACTTATTACAACTTGAAGGTGAAGTATCTCGTAAAATCTACATAACAAACAACTAACCAATTTAAAGGGCACAATCCCCGGACATTTACTACATTCTTATGTTGTGCAGGTATCACCTCTATGTATTTTTAAAAAAGTAAAAGTCACACTGTAAAAAAGGACATGTCAGCAAGCCAAACTTAAATGTAATAGAAAACTCTCACTTTTTCATGAGAAATTGTACAACATGGACATTTTGACCTTCAAAACAAGATAAATTAAAAGTAATATTTAAGGAATTTAGAGAGCTTGTATGGCCCCAGGGATTGAGCACCCGCTTCCCACATGTGAGGTCCCAGTTCAGTTCTGGTGCCTCCTTAAAACAAAACAAACAAACAAACAAAACCACCATTGGGGAACCAAAGTGGCTCAGTGGTGTACTGCCAGCTTCTGACACACAAGGTCCCGAATTCACTCCCTGGCCTTGGAACCTTAAATAAAAAATTTACTCAAAAGTTTGCTTTAATTGAAGTAGGAAATATAAAATTATTATAAATGTTGGAATTTGGGTTACTAACACTTAAAAGTAATGGGGGGAGCTGCACTGCCCCTACTTGTAAGTCTGTCAACATTTCCTTCAACTCTGTCAGCGGTGCAGGAACAGTGCGCCCCTCTGTGACCACCGAGGGCGCCGCGCACGAGGAGCGCCCCTTCCCCTCAGCCCAGGGCTCGGCCACGCCCGCCGCCCCGACCTCTCCACGGAAAGCTGCAATACTTTCCTACCCTTTCAGGGCTGTAGACGTCTTTCCTCTCTGAAGCTCCGTCAGGATTGTCTCCAGCAAGAGTCCTGAACCAGCAAAAGCCGGACAGCACGCCCGGCTAGAGCTGGCAGCCTCAGTGAACAGGGGCTCTGGGCAAACACGTTCTCCTGAACGTCCCCTGAGAGGAGACGATGAACTAACGGGGGCAACGCAGGAACCCGAAGCCTTCTGGGCACATTAGGGAAGAAAACCCTCTTGGGCCCCCTTGGGAAGAGAGTCTCTTTCCTCACACCCACCGTGGAGCGGTCCAGCGAAAACGAGGCCTTCCACCTACCGCCGAGGCTGTTCGGCTCCCGCAGGAATGTGGGGGCGTTTCTGGGGCGTTTCCTCAGAAAAGGTGGCTGCGCCCCCTGCAGGCGAGCGGGCCACAGTGCAGGAAGCGCCGGCCCAGCTGGGTGGTGAAAATGTGGCTCTCACCTGCCTGCCCTGCGCCTTCATCTCTAAGACGGTGTTGGGAGCGTTCAGGGCCAGTCTACGGAGCCTGGTGAAGTGGACTCCTCAGCGCAGTGACCCTGAAGCTTCAGAGGGAAGGACCGCAGAAGGAGCAGGATCCGGGAGCCTCCAGGCCAAGCCCAGACTCCCGGAGCCACAGCAGTCCTGGAACCCAGGCTTTTATCCCCATGCGTGGAGGATCCCAGGAGAAAGCTCCTGGTGCAGCACAAAGTCTGCATGTGACTTCCCACATCACTCCACTCAGCAGAGTCCTCCTGCCTCCACGGCACCAACCCCTGGCCTGTCCAGTGAGGAGATAGCCATAGTTTGCTGGTCCAGGAACTCACTGCCACCTGGAGGCTTGGCAGGCCCAGAACAGTGCACCAGCCCAGGGTGCAGGGAGATGTGGGTGCACAGAAGCCCAGTGGGGGCCTGCCCTGGTTTACTACCTTCCTTCTGAACTCAGAAGTTTCCTGGGGAATATCCAACATAAAACCTGGTCTCAGCAGGTAAGTCACCCATATGTTGAAGTAGAAATCCTTTCATAATCTTTTTTTCTCTTCTGCATTCATAACTCCAATTATTATTAGAGGTTTTTCATTATTTCAATAATAATAATAATAAAACAAAGAAGAAAATTCTTTGCTTCTCAATCTTTCTATTTCCCTTCCTGTATCTAGCTGCAATTTATGTCTGTTCTTCAACATTTATTTATTTATCAAGCAGTTTTATTGAGATATATTCACATACCATATGATCTATCTAAAGTGTATAATCAATGACTTTTAGTAGAATCACAATATTATGCAATCATCATCATAAAAAATTTTAGATTTATTTCATTATTCCAAAGAGAAAAACTCCACACATTGTAGTATGCCTTACCTAGCCCCAATTAACCACTAATCAAATTGCATCTTTATGAGTTTCTTTCTATTAGTCTATTTATGTGGAATCTTAAAATATGTTACACAATATATGTAGTTCATGGTAATTAAATTATACACTATTTGTCCTTTTGTGTCTGGCTTGCTTCACTGAACATAATGTCCTTGATATTCACCCGTGTTGTCATAGGCTATTTGACTACATTTCTTCTTCTTAACAGCTCCATAATATTCCATCATGTGCATACACCACAATTTTTTTTATCCATTTATGGGTTGATGTACACCTGGGTCATTTCCATCTTTTTGCAATCCTGAATAACGCTGCTATGAATATAGGTGTACAGATGTTTGTTTGCATCACTACTTTCAGTTCTTCTAGATATAGACCCAGTGGTGATATTGCAGGGTTATGTGACAAGTTTTTATGCAAATTCTTTTAGGAATTGCCAAACAGTCCTCCACAGTGGCTGTACCATTCTGCATTCCCACCAACAGTGAATAACTGTTTCCATCTTGCCACATCCTCTTCAATACTTACACTTGTCTGTGATTTTAATAGTGGCCATTCTGATAAGTGTGAAATGATATCTCATTGTAGTTTATTTTTAAGTTCTTCCCCTTCAGCACCCGCCCACCCCCCAACCCCCGGTTGTTTGCTTTCTGTGTCCATTCACTGTGTGTTCTGTGTCTGCGTGGATTCTTGCCAGTGGCACTGGGAATCTGTGTCTCTTTTTGTTGCATCATCTTGCTGCTTCAGCTCTCCATGTGTGTGGTGCCATTACTGGGCAAGCTGCACTCTTTTTCACTGGGTGGTTCTCCTTTTGGGTGCACTCCTTACACGTGGGGCTCCCCTACACTGGGGACACCCCTGCGTGGCATGGCACTCCTTGCATACATCAGTGCTGCTAGTGTGCCAGCTCATCACATGGGTCAGGAGACCCTAGGTTTGAACCTTGGACCTCTCATTTGATAGGCTGACGTCCTATCCATTGGGCCAAATCAGCTTCCCTCATTGTAGTTTTAATTTGCAATTCCCTAATCATTTGTTATGGTAAATATTTTTTATACTTTTTTTTTTTTGCCATTTGTATTTCTTCTTTGCACAAATGTCTATTCAAATCTTTTGCCCATTTTTAAATTGGGTCATTTGGTTTTTTTGTTGAGTTGTAACTTTTCTTCATATATCATGAATATTTAACACTTCTCAGATAGTGATTTCAAAATAATTTCTCCGATTGAGTTGGCTGCTATTTCAACCTTTTGACAAAGTCCTATTTGATGCAAAAGTGTTTGATTATGGGAGATTCCATTTATTTATTTTTGTTCTTGTTTCTGTATATGTTTGTAGCGTAAGGTCCAAGAAACCACCACATACCACAAGGTCTTTAAGATGTTTTTGTATATTTCCTTCTAGAAATTTTATGGCCCTGCCTTTCTTGTTTATTTATTTAAAGATTTTTAAAAAAATTTATTCCTCCCTCTTTCCCCACCCCATTGCCTGCTCTTCCTGTCCATTTGCCATGTGTTCTTCTGTGTCTGCTTGTATTCTTGTTAGTGGCACCGGTAGTCTGTGTCTCTTTTTGTTGCACCATCTTGCTGCATCAGCTCTCTGTGTGTATGATGCCACTCCTGGGTAGGCTGCACTTTTTTGCATGGGGCGGCTGCCATGGGGAGCACACTCCTTGTGTGTGGGGTTCCCTTTGTGAAAAAGGTGCAGCCTCCCCAGGAGTGGCGCTGCACACATGGAGCACTGATGCAGCAAGATGAGGCAACAGAAAAAGACACAGATTCGCGGTGATGCTGAGAATGCAAGTGGACACAGAAGAACACACAGTGAATGGACACAAGAGAGCAGACAATGGGGGGGGGGATGGGAGAGAAATAAAATAAGTCTTAAGAAAAAATTCAGTTGACTGTAGAGGTGAAGGTTTATTTCGGGACTCTCAATTCTATTCTGCTGATCAGTTGGTCGATCTTTATGTCCATAGTACTGTGCTGTTTTGACCACTGCAGCTTTGTAATATGTTTCAAAGTCCTCCCATGTTGCTCTACTTTTTTAGCATGGTTTTGCTCTCTAGGTGCACTTTCCTTTCCAAATGAATTTGGCAATTGCCTTTTCTATTTTAGAAAAGTAGGCTGTTAGAATTTTGATTGGCATTGCACTGAATCTATAAATCCATTTGGGTAGGGTTGACATCTTCAGATATTTAGTCCTCCAATCCATGAACACAGAATGTCTTTCCATTTGTTTAGGTCCTCACTGATTTCTTTTAGCATTGTTTCGTAGTTTTGTCCAAATAGATTCTGTACTTCTTTGGGCAAATTGATTCCTAGATATTTGAGACTTTTTGTTGCTTTCATAAATGGAATTTTTCCCCTAATTTCATTATCAGATTTTTCAATGTAGAGTACAAAAACCTTACAGAATTTTTGCAGTGATTTTGTATCCTGCCACTTTGCTGAATTCATTTATTTGCTCAAGTAGTTATTCATATAGCTATTCAATATATTCAATATAGGATCTTGAAATCTGCAAAGAGTGAGAATTTTACTTGCTCTTTTCCTATTTCAATACTGTTGCAGTTTGATATGATTATGATTTCCAAAAATAGATATTGGATTATGTTTGTAATTTGATCTGTACCTGGGCATGATTAAATTATGATTAGAGCTTTGTTTGGGCCACATCATTAGGGCATTATTCCCCACCCCTTGGTGGGTGGGGACTCACAGATAGAAGGCATGGCAAAGGACAGAGTTGGGGCTTTCTGATGTTGGAATTTTGATATTGATATTTCATATTGGAGTTTGATGCTGAAGTCATACACACAGAAGTAAGCACACAGAGGAAAGAGAAGCAAGCCCCAGGAAGAGAGGAAACTTGAGCCGGGAGAAGAACACAGAGGAATAGGGATGGCTCCTTAGACATGGCGGAAACTCCAGGGAGAGAGACAGAGCCATTCACCTGATAGCTACAGCTGACCTTTTGCAGAAAACAGGGGAAGGGAGCCCAGAGGAACCCAGGAAGCCTGAACCCTTGCAGGCATCTGCAGCCATCTTGCTCCAACGTGTGGAAATAGACTTTGGTGAGGGAAGTAACTTATGCTTTATGGCCTGGTACCTGTAAGCTCCTACCCCAAATAAATGTCCTTTATGAAAGCCAACCAATTTCTGGTATTTTGCTTCAGCACCCCTTTGGCTGACTAAATATAATTTGGTACCAAGGAGTGAGGAAGTGCTTTTGCAATTACTGAAATGCTGGAACAGTTTTATAAATGGGTAAGGAGCATTTCTTGGAGGAATTGTGAGATGACTGGAAGAAAAGTCCTACATTGCCTTGAAGAGACTGTTGATAGGAATACAGCTGCTAAAGAGACTTCTTATGATGCCTTCAAAGTAAATGGTGAAACTATTATTGGAAACTGGAGGAAAGGCAATCCATGTTTTAAAGTTGCAGAGAACTTAGCAAGATTAACTCCTTGTGTTTCACCGAAGGAAGAATTTGAGACTGGTGAGCCTGGGCATTTAGCTGAAGAAATTTCCAAAGCAAACCCAGAGAATACAACTTGGCTTGTGTTTGCAGCATTATAGCAAAATGCTAGATGACAGAGATATGCTGAGGACTGAACCTTTGGGCACAAAGAAAACAGAAAGTGATTCTGGAAATTCCAAACCTCTGAAAAACAAGCTCCCAGATGAAAGTGCCCCATTGGAGGACTTAACTAAACTTGAAATTTGTAAACCAGGATTGAAGATGCATTTATCTCAAAAAGGCTTGTGGAAAGTCTTCCTGTCTGATGGCTTGGACACCTGCTTCTTGCATGCTAAAGCAACAAGGTTTTTGAGAAAACTGTATGAACAAAACCACTGTCAGCTTGGACTAAAAGGGACATAGAAAGGAGAGAATGAAGGAGAAATAGATTTAAGAGGAAAACCATGGAAACTGAGATCTGGAATTAAGACATTACCTTGGGCCAAGAGAGGAACCCCACCCGTGTGTACAGAGAGGGTGATTTTGCCCCAGCATTGAAGAGGGTGGATGTTTCTGCCCGATATTGTGGGAGAGTTTTGCTGCCCCAGGGTACAGAGAGGGTGGAGCACATTCCTCAAGAATTAGGGTGGTTAAGGTCGGCACCCCATAGATCTATGAGGGGTATACCTGTCCCCGGAAGGTTAGGGAAGACCAGGTGGTCAACTCATTGCTGTGAGAGGGTTGAGCCTGTATGTCAAAGGTTAGGGGGAATGTTGTCTTCACATCACTGTACTAGGGGGTAAGACTCTAACCCAAAGATTGGATAAGGTGTGGCAATCACCCCAACACTCTGGGAGGGAGAGCTCTGGAGCTTGGTCGACACCCAGATGCTTGATGAGGATGGAACCAAGAAAATGGCCTTTGGGCAAGCCTGTGGAAACGGTGGGTTCCCATAAGGCAACTAGGAGAAGAAACCACCATCTTAAGAATAAGTCTCAGACTGAAATGGAATGGAGGATGCCCTGCAGGGTTACTGAACTATAGAGGACCCATGAGGCATATTTCACCCCCAATTTCTCCTTCTTGTAATGAAAATGTTTATCTGTTGTCTGTCCATTTGTGTATTGGAAATAGATAAATTGTTTTGTAAGTTTCAGAAGTCTATAGCAGACAGGACTTTGCCCGTAGACAAACTACCTTTCTTAAAATTGATTGTGATATGATTTAGTACTTGCATTGTTAATGATTTAAGGTTTATTTGAATATTGTAATGTCTTTTTGGAATTCAGAGGGTGGAGTGTAGCAATTTGATATGGTTATGAATTCCAAAAATAATACAGATGCCTTTAATTTTTTTGTCTCATTACTTTACCTAGAACTTCTAATACAATGTTCAATAACAATGGCAACAGTGGGCATCCTTGTCTTGTTCCTGATCTTAGAGCTTTCAAACTTTTTCCATTGAGTACAATGAAGGCTGTGGGTTTTCATATATGCCTTTTATCATATTGAAGCATTTTCCTCCTATTCCTATCCTTTGAAGTCTTTTTATCAATAAAGGATACTGGATTTTGTCAAATGCCCTATCTGCATTGATTGAGATGTTTGTGTGGGTTTTTCCTTCAATTTGTTAATGTGGTATATTATGTTGATTAATTTTCTTATGTTGAACCAGTCTTTCATTCCAGGAATAAATTGCACTTGGTCATGCTGTATGTCATTTGATATACTGTTGGATTTATTTACAACTATTTTCTTGATAATTTTTGCAACTATGTTCATTAGAGTGATTGTTCTGTAATTTTCTTTTCTTATGGTGTGTTTATGTGGCTTTGCTATTAGGGTGATGGCTTCATAATATGATTTGGGTAATTTTCTCTCCTCTTCAGTGTTTTGGAAAACTTTAAACAGGACTGGTGTTGATTCTTTTTGAACTACTTGGTAGTATTCACCTATGAAGCCATCTGGCCCTAGAGTTTTCCTTGTTGGGATATTATTCATGACTGATTCAGTCTCTTTAAATGTGATTGCCATCAGCAATGAGTGATGCTGTATCCAATCAGTTGAATGCCTCATAAAGGGAAGTGATTCCAGCATTGAAAGAGAATTTCCCAGCTCATATTTGGGCAGGCCGCATCTCCCAGAAATCATCAAGGACTTTCAATGGACTTTCATTGGAGACCCTGGTTGTAGCCTGCCTGCAGAACCTGGACTTGTACATCCCTACAGTTGTGTGAGAGACTGATAAAAATCTCTTACTATTGACAGATATCTTTTGATGATTGTATTTTTGTAGAGAACCCTGACTAATACAACTTCAGATTTTGATGGTAGTTTACAGATGCTTAATTTCTTTCTCTTTAATAGAGATTTAGTGGCTAGAGGTTATGTGTTACTGCTGCTCTCTGATTCTCAATTCAACCTGGACCATTAGGATTGTCCCTAATGTTAATTGCTCAAAACTGGTCACTGGACCCTGTAATGGGTTGCAAACTCCCTTCCTAGGGACTTTGGGAGAGAGGATATAAAAGCCAGAAAAACCCTTTCTTATTTATTCACTTTTTAAAAAATGTGCTTTTTTACTTTTTTAAAGAAACTTTGATTACATAAATTTTACAGAAAAAATATAGGGAATTTTCATATTCCCCACTCCCTAGCCTTCCCATATTTTCCCACATCAACATTTTTCATTAGTGTGGTACAATTTCCACAATTGATGAACACATTTTGGAGCATTGCCATTAAGCATGGATTATAGTTTACATTGTAGTTAATCCTGTCTCCCACACAGTTTTGGAAGTTGTTACAAATGGCCATACCATGGCTTGTAACTGTCATTGCAATGTCAGTCAGGACAATTCCCCAGGCCTGATAATGCCCCTGTATTACAACTATTTTTCCCTTTCCCTCCCCTCTGAACCTCCAGTGATCACTACCTCCACATCAATGATAAAAATTCTTCCATTATTAAGATAAAAATAAGCCTATAATGGAATAAAAATAAATCTACCCTAGTCCATCATTCATTTCCCAATCCTGATGATTCTGGGAAGGTGATGCACACTCTTCCTTTAGTTGAGAGGGAGCTTAGATCCCATGGGGCTCTCTCCCTTGCAGCTGCAGACTCTCTCTGTTCCTTGAGATGGTTGTTGTCAGTCATCCTCTTGTTAGTTGTTTGTCCTGGGTGGGTCTAATGAACTGGAGAGTTGCAGGACACAATGGGAAAATGGAGAGCCCAGAGATTTCAGTCTCTCGTGAAGCAGGCTAGAATGACAGGAAATTAATAGGCAGATCTGGAAACTGGCAGAGAGTCCACGTGGACATAATAACCCCCACCATGTGTGCTGGAAGGCCCCCACCCCAAGGATTCTGCTATCCAGAACAAAGACTTCTTCTGGATGCAAGGAAAAGCCCTCAATGTTCCCTAGGGATTTTATCATTGGGACCTCACTAAGGGATTGATGGGTGGGGTGACCAATCAAAACAGCAAACAGCTGGCACCCCTCCCCTGCCATTAGCAAAGGGGTGGGTTAATTAATAGTTCATAAAGCAGACCATGAGGGCTGAGTGCTCTTGCCCTCCTCTCTTGCCTCTAGACACGTTCCTGCCCTCTGCACACTGCTCTCCCGATTTTTCCTCTGCCATGTGGCCCTGCAAGTAAACCTGGGGATTATAATCTGTAATGGGTAATTGTAGCTTGTAATTGTAGTTTTCTGTGTATAAGTCTTTTACATCTTTAGTTAAATTTATTCCTAGCTATTTGGTTTTTTATTTACTATAGTAAATGTTTTTGTCCCCTTGATTTCCTCCTCAGACTGTGGACGTTATTCATGTACAGAAATGCTCCCAATTTTTGTGCATTGATTTTATAGTCTGCGACTTTACTGAACACATTTATAAGTTCTAAAAGCTTTGTTGTAAATTTCTCAGGGCTTTCTATGTATAGGATCATGTCATCTGCAAATAATTCCTATTTGGATGCCTTTTATATCTATTTCTTGCCTCAGTGCTCAAGCAAGTACTTCTAACACAATGTTAAACAGAAGGGGTGATAGTGGGCATCCTTGTCTTGTTCCTGATCTTAGAGGGAAAGTTTTGGATTTCACCAATATATGTGATGCTAGCAGTGGGTTTTTCATATATGCCCTTTATCACGTTCAGAAAGTTTCCTTGTATTCCTATCTTTTGAGGAGTTTTTATCAGAAAAGGGTGCTGTGTTTTCTCAAATGCTTTTTCTGCATCTATAGATATGATCATGTGATTTTTTACTTTCGATCTGTTTATGTGGTGTATTACATTGATTGATTTTCTTATGTTGAACCACCCTTGCACACCAGGGATGAAACCCCCTTGGTCATGGTGTATATATACTTCATTTGATGTGTTGTTGAATACGATTAGCAAGTATTTTTGTTGAGGATTTGGCATCTAGGTTCATTAGAGAGATTGGTCTCTAACATTCTTTTCTTGTGGTGTCTTTGTTTGGCTTTGGTATCAAGGTAATGTTGGCATCATAGAATCAGTTAGGCAGTGTTCCTTCTATTTCAATTTTTGGGAGAGTTGAAGCAAGTTTGGGTTAATTCTTTTCAGAATGTTCAGTAGAATTCACCTGTGAAGTCATCTGGCCCTGAGGTCTTCTTAGGGGAGGTTTTTAATGACTGATTCTATCTCTTTATTTGTGATTGGTTAGTTGAGATCATTGATTTCTTCTTTTGTCAATGTAGGCTCTTATAGGTTTCTAGGAATTTGTCCTTTTCCTCCAAATTGTCCTGCTTGTTGGCATATAGTTTATCAAAGTATCCTCTTAGGATGCTCCTTATTTCTGTGAGGTCAGTGATGACATCCCCTTTCTCATTTCTTATTTTGTGTGTTTACGTCTTCCCTCTTTTTTCCTTTGTTAGTCTAGCTAAAGGTTTGTCAAATTTATTGATCTCAAAGAACCATCTCTTTGGTTTTTTTTTTTTTCTCTAGAGCTTTCTTATTATCTAGTTCATTTAGTTCTGCTCTGATCTTTGTTATTTCTTTCTTTCTCCTTCCTTTGGGGTTAGTTTGTTGTTGTTGTTTTTTTACTAATTCCTCCAACTGTGAATTTAGGTCTTTCATTTAACTCTTTCTCCTTTTTTGATATGTGAATTTATGGCTAGATTTTCCCACTTGGTACATCTTTTGCTACATCCCATAACTTTTGATATGTTATATTGTCATTTTCATTAGTTGTAAGGTAGTTACTGATTTCTTTAGAGATTTCCTCCTTGACTCACTGTATATCTAAGAGTGTGTTGCTTAACTTCCATATCTTTGTGCATGATCTGGTTCTCCGGTCCTTGCAGATTTCCAGGTTTGTTCCATTGTGGTCAGAGAAGTTGTTTTGTATGATTTCAGTCTTTCTGAATTCATTGAGACATTCTCTGTGGCAAACAAGTTGTCTGAATTGGAGAATGATTCATGTGTGCTTGAGAAGAATGTATATCCTTCTGTATTTGGGTATAGTGTTCTGTATATGTCTATTAGGTCCAGATCCTCTAATATATTACTCAAAGTCTTTGTTTCTTCATTGATTCTCTGCTGAGATGTTCTGTCTAATGGTGATAATGGGTGTATAAAAGTCCCCCGTTATAATTGTACAGGCATCTATTCCTCCCCTTAGTTTTTCCAGTGTTTGCCTCATGTATTTTGAGGTGCCCTGGTTAGGTGCATAAATGTTTATGATTGTTCTTTCTTCTTGAATGATTACTCATTTTACTAATATATAGTGTCCATCTTTGTCTCTCACAATCATTTTTCCTTTGAAGTCTATTTTGTCCAATATTAGTATAGCTACTCCTGCCCTTTTTTGTTGTTGTTGTTTGCTTGTGAGATTGTTTTCCAGCCATTCACTTTCAATCTCCTTGAATCCTTAGGTCTAGGGAGGGTTCTTGTAGACAGCATATGGATGGGTCATATTTCCTTATCCTTTTTCCAAATCTGTGTCTATTGACTGGTGAGTTTAATCCAGTAACATTTAGTGTTATTACTCTCCAGGAATTACTTACATTAGCCATATTTTCTTTGGATTTATGTCATATGTTCTTTTTATGTCTCTTTTTGTCTTTTTAGTTGTTCCTACACTCTCTTCCAACCCTGTCTCTACAATTTGTTTTTCTTTTAACCTGTAGATATCCTTTTAACATTTCTTGAAGGGCAGGCTTCTTATTGGCATACTCTCTTAGCTTCTGTTTATCTGTGAACACTTTGAACTCTCCATCATTTTTGAATGCTGGCTTTGCTGGATAGAGTATTCTTGGCTGGAAATTTTTTCTGTTTGTACCTTGACTATGTCATACCACTGCCATCTTGCTTCCATGGTGTCAGATGAGAAATCAGCACTTAATCTTATTGAGCTAAGCTTATATGTGAGGTTCTCTTGCAGACATCAGTATTTTCTCTTTGTCTTGAGTACTGGATAATTTGACAATTGTATGTCATGGAGTAGGCTTGTTGGGATTTATAATGTTTGGGGTGTGCTGGACTTCTTGGACATGTACATCCATCTCCCTCAATAGGTTTGGGAGGTTTTCTCCCATTGTCTCCTCCAACACCCCTTATGTCTCCTATTCCTTTTCTTCTTCTGGGATGCCTATAATGCATATGTTTGAGTGTTATGTGTAGTCATTCAAATCCCTAAATCCCTGCTGGATTTTTTCTATCTTTTTATCTATCAATTCTGGTATCTGTTTGATTTCAGATTTACTATATTCCACATCACTAATTCTTTCCTCTGCCTCTTCAAATCTATTGTCGCTGAGAGTGTATTTTTGATTTCTTGGATTGTGCCATTCATCACTATCATATCTGTTATCTGTGTATGTTTACAGTTTCTTCAGTATGCTCTCCAAGTGTTTTCTTAATATCCTTAATCTCTTCCTTCACTTCATTAATTTGTTCCATGATATTTGTTTGGTCAGCTTTGATTAATTTTTCAATATTCTGCTCCTCTTCCTGGTTTTTAGTTTGCTCATTGGACTGGGTCATGTCTTCCTAATTATTGGTTATATTTTGTAATTTTTTGCTGCTGTCTGGTCATCATTTTATCTTGATGGAGTTATTCAGTTGATTAGCTTTGGTTTTATTTAGTTGCTATTTTTGTGTCTTTGTTAAGTTTCTCTTTGACACTTTTTTGTTCTTTTTCAGTTTCCTTATTGTTGTCTAAGTTCTCTCAAAGGAAACAGATTAGGGCCAGGGAAATTAAAAGAGGTAAGAAAGAAAAATGTATAATAGCAATATTGATAGTAAAATTTAACAGAATAACCATATAAAACCTAGGAGACTTAGTAGTAAACTCATGTAAGCATGTAGAGTTATAGGAATAAAAAAGTGGAGTACCTATAATGTAATGGGAATGTGAATATGGAGAAGACTATAGTATGACTTATAAAGCCACCATGATGAGGAGAGAGGGAAAATGAAAAGAAAGGGCAAAAACAGAAAGTCCTTTTTCTGAACCTTGGGAGCCTGCAAGCCCCCTAAATGAAGCCAGAGAGATGATGAAAAACCATGGTTTCTGCATTTCCCCAGGCCAGAGGAAAGGGAGAGTAGGATGCCAGCTAAGATTCTAGATCCACAAATGTCTGGAGTTTTAAAAGAATGGGACAGAAATAAAGAAGGGCAGGTTATTCCAAATATACTTGTGTATTCCACAACAGGAGCACCTGCCTTCACCATAATATACAGGGTACAGGGAGTGTACATGAATGAGCATTAAAATGCCACTGCTCTTCTAAGAGCTGAGCCACTTGTGAGGTTGACCCAGTGACCAACTCTGTGGTCCTCCTCAAAGTATGAAGGCTCAGGATTGTTCTTGATAATTACACTTTAAAACCCATTTTACAGAGTATTAGGTAGAAATGATGCTAAGTACATATGTATCTATATTATGTATGTGGATATATGAGTGTATATAGGTGCTTGTATTATATATAAATAAAGTATATACATATATATGTGTGCCTTGTATGCACAAAAAGAGGGATAAAAATCCACAAAAAGCTACTATACTTGGGAAGTAGATTTGATTAAGCTGATAGTGCATCCGCCTACTGCATGGGAGGTCCAGGGTGCAAAACCAGGGCCTCCTGACCTGAGGAACTGGCCCATGTGCAGTGCTGATGCATGTAAGGAGTGCTATGCCATGCAAGGCTGTCCCTCATGTAGGGGAGTCCCACACAGAAGGAGTGCACCCTGTAAGGAGAGCCGCCCCATGCGAAAGAAAATGCAGCCTGCCCAGAAAGGCGCCACACACGCGGAGGGCTGATGCAGCAAGATGATGTAACTAAAAGAGACACAGATTCCCAGTGCCGCTGCCAAGAATGCAAGCAGACACAGAAGAACACACAGGTAATGGACAGAGAAAGCAGGCAACAGGGGGAGGAGGGAAGGGGAGAGAAAAAAAGGTACTATAATTAATAGACAAGTTATCAAAGTGGTGGTATACAAAATGGTGAAATTCAATACCGTTTATATACACTACTTACGTGCTATCTGAGGAGAAAACCAGAAAAAAATTTCATTTATTATAGCAACTAAAACAATCAAATATTTAGAGATAAACTTAACCAAGTACTCAGAAAACTACAAAACATTACTAAAAGAACCCGAAGAAGAATTAAATAAATGGCAGGGCATTCTGTGTTCATGGCTTGGAAGACTAAATATCATTAGGGTGTCAATTATACCCAAACTGATTTATAGATTCAACACAATCCCAATAAGAATCCCAACCCTTTTTTGAGGAAATAAAAAAGCCAATAAACAAATTTATTTGGAAGGGCAAGGAGTCCAAAATAGCCAAAAATGTCTTACAATGGACCAATTTTTATTGATCTTATTCTCCTGGTTGATCCTCCCAAGAATATCCTTTTCCCATTATTGCAATGTTCCACCTCACTCATTAGTAACTTCTTGGAAAAAGACCATGGCTGTAGGCATTTTGTGGAATTACCCCATAAGAAATTTATTTGACCAAGATGTCAGATATAAGACATGATATGTAAGCTTACTTGATTATGTTGTGCTGAAAATACAACAGGTTTATAAAAGGAATGCAGAGCTAGTTATTGTATTAATGCAGGAGCAGCACCAAGAGGTTTCTGCTCAAAAGTTTGAGTTGTGAGAGCAGCTTATATGTCTGCTTCAGAAAAAGGGAAGGTATGGGGGAATAGGGAGAGATAAAGGGGGCATGATTTACTCTTGTATGTGCTGTCTATGCTTTCCATGCTTCCTGTACATTACAAGGCTGTGAGGCTCTTTGAACAGGGTGTCCTTGGGGCTGTGTGATAATCAGCAAGCAGGATACTGAAGTAAGATTGTGGCCCTCTGGTGAAGATCAGCAGCCTTGCTGGTGCCAGCTTGACTTTTTCTCCTCAGACTAGGGCTGGGGATTTTATCAGTACTATAAAGGATTATTGGTATGCCAGCTCACTTCAGTTAACCTCCATTTCTTCTTTATAACTCCGTGGATAACATGGAAGCTCAATAAATTGAGATGGTTAGTAAAATCTTTTATCATTCTAATTTCACAATTATAAATTTTATCATTGCTTTAACACTACTTGGAATTTCATTAAACCAGTCAAACTGAATTTTATAGGTACACGGAGATTATTGGCAGCAGAGGGAGCCAGGCTGGTTTGTAAGGGAATAAAAGGCTCCCCCCACAAAACTCTTACTCAGGTTCTACCCTGGACAATATTTCCTATACTTGGGTTTGGTGAAAATTGCAATACAATAGATATATACTAAGATGCATTTCCATCAAGCACTTAACCCAAAATCCACACTAGTCAAATCTCTCCTGTGCCACAAATGAGCTGTCCTAATAGTCCCTCTGATACTAAGACCCTAGCATCACTGATCTGGGGACAAGATGAGTAATAGATGTATGGAATATTACATAGAAATTAAAAGAAAAACAGGTGGCCATGTCTAAGAATTATCCCAATAAATTAAACAATACCCAGGGACTGGATGTCATGCCTGAATCTCATTGCTGTTTAGAGGCCAGGGTGTTAGATAATGCATAGCCCTAGATTATTATTGGACTCTGAAGAAGGGTCTGTGGCTTCACTAACACATCCTGCTTCATGTGGGGAGATAGCACTGATCAAGTTAATCTTGGTCTGGGTCAGGGATCATGGTGCCATTCTACTGATAAGTAGATAGAGCAAATCAAATTTTTCAGCTTTTTAAATTTTATTTTCCTGGCTTTTCCCTTCCTAAAGAGGAAGACTGGCTGTGAATAGGGTTGGGAATCCCAGTTTTATTTTTTCCATCCCTGCCCCCCCAAAATCCTAGTTTTATACTGGATTCTTGGTTGGTAGAATGCTTTACACTTCACTGGCTCCAAACTCAGAAATTACAAAATAAGTACAACCTTGATCATAATTCAACAGGGAACCAAGGGATACACAGTTGTAGAAATGGACAGAGAGGACCCCTGTGGATCCTGTGGTTTTACTTTTTCACAGCAGAGAAGGACCATTAGCACCACGAGCCAGAACAATAAGAGAAACTTTCCATCCTGGAGACAATAGAGTTGTCATTTCAGAAGAAAGTGCATTTCCCTACTGATCTTTGCCTGTATTATCAAGAACTCAAGTGCCAGCTATCTTACTTGGGCTTCACTCAGTTTGTTAATCCATTAGGCAGCAAAATATGAAGAAGAAAAACTAAGCCATGGAGCCTCCTCTGATCCTCTCTTCATTCTACTTCCTGCCCTGCTGTTCCTCCTTCACATTCAAACTGAAGTCCAGTTTCCATTCCTCATTTCCTCCTGCTTGACTTGTACAAAATTCACCACTTTCACCCATAAATAAATCTTTTAACATCATTAATGAGCTCCCCATAAATATATTCAATGAGTGTGTTTGCTTTTATATGGAACTAAGAAGAATTGAACCTAGACTTCCTTGGAGGAGCTTTTTCGAAGAATTCTCTGACATCTCAGTATTCAAGTTATTCTGATCACTTTTTCCCAAATTCTCCTAAAGGTACCTCTTAAATATATTTTTGAAACATCTCAATAATCTGTTTAAGCTTGTGACAGTTTGAAGGTTTCTTGTGAGTCGCATAAAAGATTATGTTCTTGGAACTAATCCATTCCTGTGGGTGCAGAACCCTATGATTGGACTGGATTCATTGGGGGATCTTTGTTTTTGTTGTTGTTGTTGTTGTTTTAAGATTTATTTATTTATTTCCCCTTCCCTCAACCCACAGTTGTCTGCTTTCTTTCTCCATTTGCTGTGTGTTCTTCTGTGTTTGCTGGTATTCTCGTCATCACCCTGGGAATCTGTGTTTCTTTTTTTGTTGTGTCATCTTGCTGCGTTGGCTTTCTGTGTGTGTGGTGCCACTCATGGGCAGGTTGCACTTTTTTTCGCATGGGTCAGCTTTCCATGTGGGGCACACTCCTTGTGGGAGTGGGGCTCATACTATGCAGGTGACACTCCTGTGTTGCATGGCACTCCTTGTGTACATCAGCACTGTGCATGGGCCAGCTTGCCACATGGGTCAGGAGGCCCTGGGTTTCAACCCTGGACCTCCCATGTGGTATGTGGATGCTCTATCTGTTGAGCTAAATCCGCTTCCTACTGGGGGTTCTTTGACTGGAATTCTTCAGTGAGGCTTAAACAGGGTGCATCTAGGCCCTCTTGCTGGAGTCTTTTATAAATGGGAGAAATGTGCAGAGGCACACAGAGAAAACATCTTCCATTTACTCTGTCATGTGAGAAAGGACCCCAGGATTGTCTACATCCCAGAAAGACAGAGAACCACAAGAGTCTGAGAGAGTGGCTAAGGCTGGACTCAGTAGAGCAGCCCAGAGTGAAGAGCTGTAGCCCAGCAGAGGTGACCCATATGCCTGATTGCCCCCAGCTGAGCTGGGGAGAACCTGAGCCTGGAGGAGAAAGCAGAGTCCAGTGGCCACTTAGCCCTGGCACGTGGCAGGAGTTCTGGATCTGCTAGTAGCCAACTTTTTGAGAGATGGCATCTCTGATGATGACTTGATCTGGACATTTTCACAGCATTGGAACTGTATGATTTTACCCTAATAAATTCCCATTACAAATGCCAAACCATTTCTGGTATTTTTGCATTGGCACCCATTAGCAAACTAAAACAACACTTCCTATCTTTTCTTTTGATACACTTTACTACTCTCTGACTCTTTTTCTATTGGTGACATTTCCATCACTTCCATCTCTACAACTATCATCTGGAGTTTACTTCTGAAGTTTTATCTCTGTGTGCCTATGTTATAAAATACAAAATTTAAACATAAGAAACTCTCCTCCATTGAACATAAGGGAAGAAACTATCTTCAGACTCCCATCTTAGTATTTACTTTAGGAAACCAACACATGTAAGCAATGCCTCCTTCTTTGTCCTTTAGAAATGTATATAAAGCAAATTTCCCTGCGGTCACCCCTCAGGCTGAAGTGTGGTTTGCTGGCCTGGCGAGGGGAGTGGCCGCGGTAGGCCAAGCTGCTGCCCCCATAAAAGGGTGGTTGGTCGGGCCCACCGCCACCCCTGAAGGAAGCTCGGCATGGGTGCAGAGTGCCCTCGGGTCTCCCCTTCTCAGCAGCCATGCTTCCGCGGCCACCCCTCCTCCCAGATGGCGCCACCCGATGCCTTGTGGGGCGGCACCCTTCTTCTTCCTTCTCCCTGCGCAGGCGCAGGGCAGAAAATTCCAGTCTACCCTTTTCCCCTCCCCCGACAGCAGCAACAGCCAGGCGTGGGCGGAGAAATCCAGTCTACCCTTTTCCCCTCCCCCGACAGCAGCAACAGCCAGGTGTGGGTGGAAAAATCCAGTCTGCCCTTTTCCCTCCCCCCGACAGCAGCAACAGCCAGGCGTGGGCGGGAAACTCAAGTCTGCCCTCCACCCCAGCAACAGCAGCCACCAATCCCTAAACCCTGCCCCTTCCCCCAGCAACAGTGACAGCCAATCCCTAACCACCACCCCTCCCCCATCCAGTACCACCCACTGACCTTTTGCCGGCAACCAATCAGAACAGGGCATGGCTTCGACCAATCAGCCTTCCCCAGCCCCTATAAAACTGTTGCCTCTCCCTCAGTAAAGTGGACTTGCGTGTTTACCTTGTCTCTGCGGTAGTTCTTCTGCTGTGCGCCCTCCAGTCCTGAGAGCGCCCGACAAGGGCCTGGCCTCCCTTGTCCCCAGTTCATCACCTGCTTCTCCAGGCGACCCCTTCATCGCCTGCTTCTCTGGGTGACCCCTTCGTCGCTGGCTTCGCTGGGCGACCCCGTTAGCTGAACCGCGCAACCCCTGTGAGACCTATCCCTCGCCTGCTGCCGGACCGATCCCTCATCCCGAGCGGGACCAACCCCTCGTCCAGAGCTGGACCGACCCCTTGTCTGCAGCCAGACCCCACCTCTACCGACCGAGCAAGCCGCCGCATTTCCCCACAACACAGGGTCTCCTCAAGGAAGGAAGCCATGTGAATAAAACACAATCAAAATATCTTCCATTTTCATGGTAAAGGAGGAGTATAAATCCTGGAGGTAGTGGTAGGGACTGTTCCTGTCTCCAAATTGTGAACCTACCTCTCATCTGAAGATAAAGAGATATCTTGAGAATGTGTATGTAATGGGTTGATTGTATCTGCTTAGCTACACACAAACCATAAGGTTTCTTTCTGTCTTTGCCAACTCTTGTGGATTGCCTGTGGTGCATCCTGTTCTGGTTTAATATTTTATTCAATAATAAAATTGTTTTTCTTTCTTTTCTACTTTTGTGGACAGGTTTTCTGGGTTGAGAGATTATTTTATTTTTCTTTCTTTTCCCCAACTGTTACAGGCACCTAAATTAAAATATAACAAGTGAAAATGACCTGTTTTCTCATTACAATCTTAATTAATGGCTCCTTCAGGCATCCAGGAATTAATGCTTGAAATTCCCTGTCAGCACTGAAATTGCTTGACAGAGTCCTTTTGCCACATCTGAATAATTCCAATTCAGTGACATGAGGATGTCAAGAAAATAGTTTATTAGCAAAGGCCAGCCCATTGCAGACCTGAGGACATTAATTTCCTCAAATCAGTCTCTGCAAACTGAAAGCTGGGTGGAGCATTATGTGATTTTTTGGGGGCTGGTTTAGTATATTAAGGCTGATTAACTGAGATTGGGTGAGGTAGGAAGAGGTCTTAGTTGAGCATATGCTATTTAAAACACTGAATTGGAAAATCTGTTAAAGTCATTCATTGTATTAAGAAGAGAGTGTGAAAGCCTTTCATTCTGATAATGTTTTTTTCCTCTATTTCTAAGTTTAATTTTCTCAATGTTCTGTGTTTGCATTGGGAATATATTTATATTCTCAAAATATATGTTATAGAATGATTTCAAATTATATTAAAAATGAACATTCTTGGTCATACGTTGCATGTAAGAAAATGGAGGTGCAAAGGTGGCTGTGTGTTTTTTTTACTATTTTAATGAAGGAAAGTTAACTTTTAGGTCAAGCTTCTCTTAAGTGCACATGTTCCTGCTGACAGAACCAGTTTGTTCCAGTTATAAAGTGCAAGACAAAATCAAGCTATATTCTGGATCTTGGATTAGTTCATCTGATCATCTCCTTACTATATATAAGGTGAGAAAAGTTTCCTACCAATATATATAAAGGGGATGGTGTTTTTAAACCAAGAAAATAGAAATTTCCACCGGAAATCAGTAGGAAAGGTTACTTCTGTCAGGACTTAAGCAATAGCTTCGGCACCACACAAACACAACTGAGTATCGTTATTTTCTCTGCAACTGAACACTATTATCCTCACTCACCACCTCCCAATCCCATGCACCACTTACTCATTTCCTGCAGTGTCAGTTTAAATGTCAAACCTTCAGAATTCCTCTCTTCTCTGGCTCTCTCCTGGCACTATGTTAGTCTTTCAATGTCCATTCATCTGGTAATGACATTTCTCATCTCTCTTTATTTATATTTTTCCCAATTTTTCTCTCTCCCTCTTGGGACTCATTATAGCAAAATGGACCTCAGAACCCTAATATAAGGAAGATTCCCATCCAACCATTACATATGGATTAAATTCCAGAGTAATTCCTATTCTACAATAACCTCACTGGCTCCCTGATAGCCTGACCCCAAATATCTGCATTCAGATAATTATTTACACAGTAAAGGAAGTCCATCCCTCCTGAGGAAACTTCTTTCAGGTACTCACCAGAGCCAAAATATAAGGAGAATCAAGGGACCCTGGGTCCTTATTGAAGATGTTGTCAGTACATTCCAGGGCTCAAAGCTGCTCTCTTGCTCTAGAAAAATCAGTTGTGATGGTTACTATTTATGCTGCTAATAACCTCATTAAACATGTGAGACAAGACATATCCTGTGTCAGTGCCAGTGAAGAAAAATGTAATCAAATTACACCAAAAAAATTTCCCTCTAATTATATAAAAGAGGTAGATACAGTTAATGAAAATAGGTTATATCCTTTCATTCTATTATTAATGTATCACCAAAGCAATATTCATATCTCTATCCCGAGGTCTCAGTCTTGTGGATTCAGGGTTTGGGGTAGTGATGTACAGTGCTTTCAGCAAGAAAATCAGTACTGCTTTTTATTTACAGGGAGATGTGTAAAACAATCAAGTCTCTCATGTTGGAGTGTCAGTATTGCTCTTTATAAGTATAAGCATAATAGTTATGCGGCCAATACCTAGTCATTGCAAATATATTTTTTCATGCTTTTGTATGTCATAGTTTACTAAACAAGAAAAGTACCACACAATACATGTCTCTTCAATTCAGACTTACCTGATGTCCTAAAGGATTTAAAATCCTATAAGTCGGTTGAGTAAAATAAAATGGCTGCCTTCATTGGGCATTACTGGGATTGAACCACTTTTCCCAGAAGTGTTTCCAGAGGTCGAAAACAATTGTCCTCCAGGGGCTTTCTGAGAAAATGGAACACAACCTACAGAGCTGCAGATAAGCAATATCTGGTGATAAAAATTCCTTTGGTCCTGTAGAGATAGCTTAGCAGAATAGACAAGCAAACCATACTATTCAATGTATATCTGCTCTCCATGTTGTAAGGCATCCCCTATGTAAAACTGAAGCAACATCAGCCAAAAATATTTCTTCATTTGCTTCCACCTTCTCTTTATATGATTTTCCCTTTTCCACTTCCTCTCCAGAGCACCCTTCTATTTTCTGAATTGAATGTTTTCTGATTCATGAATCACATAATAAAGTATGTGTGATGCTTAGGCTATTGTGTCAACTCAACAAAGTAATTGTGCCCAGTTGTTTGGTCAAGCAAGCACTGGATTAACCTTAATGCAAGGGCATTTATGAGCTTTAGTCACCATTGACTTTACTGCACTGGTAAATCATAGATAGCTGATTACAATGACATCAATCAGGGAGATTGCCATCAGCAACGAGTGACACTTTACCCAGTCAGTTGAATACCTTAAAAGGGGAAGTGATTCCAGCATTGAGTGAGAATTTCCCAACTCATCTATGGAAAGCTAATGACTCCCAGAACTCATCAAGAATCTTCAGGGGAAGAGAGGTTCAACTATGGCAGGGGAGGAACACTGGTGTGGGTGTTATTAATGGGGGGCCCATGATTGGGAGGTAGTTCTCCAGTGCATGTACATAGGGGACATAAAAATGTTTGGATAACAGTTACAAATGACAACTGAGGGAATGCTGAGTTCCTAGCCAGGGGAGCTCTAGCACATTCCCCAATGGAACTGCAACAATCCCCCAAGTGCAATGGCAAAGACCAACAAAGATGGATTTTCCAACTATGAGCCCTTGATACTGATGACTATGCTTATGAGTCTATGTGCCTGAAATAGGAACTAGGCCTAGAGCTACCTAGGGTGCCTAAGAGCTACCTCCTGAGAGCCTCCATGTTGCTCAAATGTGGCCACTCTCTAAGGCAAACTCAGCATGTAAATGCATTACATTCCCCCTAGCGTGAGACATGATTCCTGGAGATGAACCTCCCTGGTGCTGAGGGATTACTACCAAGCACCAGCTGGTGATGTACATAGAAAAATACCTTGAATGAAAGGGTCAACTCAGACCAGCAGAATATCTCAGCCCACATGTAGGATCATGTGGTAAAAATTGCTTTTTGACCTTGAATAAAAGGGGGAAATGGAAAGGCAATGAGTTTATATGGCTAAGATCTTCAAAAAAGAGTCAGGAGGTCATCAGAGGGGTTATGATTACACACTCTTCAGGAGGACCCAAGAAAAAGCCAAAGTGGATACAACTCCAGATACTGGTTCTCTGAGGGATCCAGAGGCCCACAGGGATATGACATGGCAGATAACTCTGGAGCTCAGTACCATGTAAGTAAGCCCTAGTTTGGAATTTGTGTTCCTGAGTGTGATGGAGTTGGACACAGATGTGGCCTTTCTACACATGCCTCTTCTATCACTTACTGAACCTTTGGTTGGTTGTAGCATTGGTGTATATTCAGGAGTCTTGAATCTCTGGACTGTCCAAGTGCCAGCAGGGCCCTGAGCCTCAGCAGAGTTGTAATTCCTACTCTCTGGTTCATTGGAGTTATGCTGGTCAGCTAACAGGGAGATGAAGATGGTCAATCACAACACCAGGGAACTGAGAGTGCCTACACCTGCAAGCAGGAGAATTGCATCCATCATCCATGTGGAATCTAAGCCCCCTCTCAGTATAGAGGTGGAGTGGACATCACTATCCCAGGGCCCACAGAATGGATGAATAAAATATGGATTAGAGTGGACTTACTGATATTCTACTATAAAACTTTTGTGATTACTAATAGAAGAAATTGTATCATTGATGGGGACAATGTGACCACAGTAGTTGCTGAGGGCAACTTCCCACTCCATAATGGGAAGAAGAGATGTGATGAGGGGACATTTTTTTGGGACTTTGGAGTTGGACTAAATGATATTGCAGGGTCAGATGCTGGGCATTGTATATCCTGCCATAACCCACTGAATACATTGCGGAAGAGTGTGAACTACAGAGTAAACTATTATCCTCGTAGTGCAGCAGTGCTCCAAAATGTGTTTGCTGAGTGGGATGAGTGTGCCACAATAATGGGGGAGGTTGTTAGTGTGGGAGGAATGGTGTGGGGGGATGGGAGGTATAGGTGAACCTCTTATGCTTGTTATAATGTAACTTTTTTTGTGATGTATGTATCTTCAAAAAATACAATTTACAAAAATGATGGGGGTGGGGGATAGGCGGGTCATATTGGAACCTCTTACTTTTTTTAATGTAACATTCTATGTGATCTATTAACATTAATAATTTTTTTAATTAGAATAAAAAAATAAAAAGAACCTTCAGTGGACTTTCATTGGAGCCCCTGGTTGCAGCCTGCCTGCAGAACCTGAACGTGTGCATCCCCACAGTTGCATGAGAGACTCTGATAACATCTCTTACTATTGACAGATATCTCTTGTTGATTCTGTTCCTTAGAGAGCCCTGACAAATACAGTGTGAGACCCTAACTTTCAAGAAAATATTTTTTAAGCAAGCCTAAAATATTAGAGATGACAGGAATTGTTCATCTCCATTATTGAGTTGACTACACATAGGATATGTTTCAACTATTTTTATATAAAATCAAACATTTCAATTTCTTTGGATATCTCCTGAGAGAAAGAAAAATTATTTGTGAAGAAAACTCAAGCAAAATATTTTGATTTTCTGTAAAGTAATTATTTCCAAATGGAATATTTTGATTTGCTTAATACCTACTTCTGAAATTAAAAATATATACTCTTTGTTATTTTTGAAGCAAACATTTTTCATAACCAAATATTCAATTTTATGTTTCTTTATATGTTTCTATACTTTTACAGCCTAGTTACACTGCAACAATCCTAAGGCAAGTGTGGTACTCTTTTTGTCAGAAGTGAATGTTGGTTGCCTGAGTACTAGGATTCAGACCTGGGCCAGGGAGGGAAATTACACTGGCAAAACAGATCATCTGCCCACCTGACACATGCTGTTTAGTTTGGAAGAGATAATTTAAAGAAAAATGAGTGATATACTTTAGATACCTAGCCACATATACTTAATTTGTGATGATCAAATTTTCTTGGAAATTAAAGAAACTTTGACCAGAAAGTTTCACAGGCAAAAGTTCTAAAATTTTTGGTGGAAGTAATAATAGTTTTAGAGGTTGTTGTTTTTTTTTTCATTCTGAGGGAACACTTGTGAAATCCTGAAACAACTGAGAACCTGCTGTGCCCCAGGAATTGAGAGCACCTTCATGGCAGCTGAATGTGATAGCCTGGTCTGGAGAGGAGGGCAGGCTAGTTGGCTACAAGCCTGAAGACCATGGTAAGTCCAATGGTCTTATGCGGTCACCCCTCGGGCTGAAGTGTGGTTTGCTGGCCTGGTGGGGGAGCAGCCGCGGCAGGCCAAGCCACTGCCCCCATAATAGGGTGGCTGGTCGGACTCACCGCCACCCCTGAAGGAAGCTCGGCATGGGCGCAGAGTGCCCTCGGGTCTCCCCTTCTCGGCAGCCATGCTTCCGCAGCCGCCCCTCCTCCCAGATAGCGCCACACGATGCCTTGTAGGGCGGCACCCTTCTTCTTTCTCCCTGCGCAGGTGCAGGGTGGAAGATTCCAGTCTGCCCTTTTCCATTCCCCCAACAGCAGCAACAGCCGGCGTGGGCGGAAAACTCAAGTCTGCCCTCCACCCCAGCAACAGCAGCCACCAATCCCTAAACCCTGCCCCTTCCCCCAGCAACAGCGACAGCCAATCCCTAACCACCACCCCTCCCCCATCCAGTACCGCCCACTGACCTTTTGCCGGCAACCAATCAGAACAGGGCGTGGCTTCGACCAATTAGCCTTCCCCAGCCCCTATAAAACTGTTGCCTCTCCCTCAGTAAAGTGGACTTGCGTGTTTACCTTGTCTCCGCGGTAGTTCTTCTGCCGTGCGCCCTCCAGTCCTGAGAGCCCCTGACAAGGGCCTGGCCTCCCTTGTCCCCAGTTCGTCGCCTGCTTCTCCGGGTGACCCCTTCATCACCGGCTTCTCCGGGCGACCCCTTCGTCGCCGGCTTCGCTGGGCGACCCCGTCAGCCGAACCGCGCAACCCCTTGTGAGACCGATCCCTCGTCTGCTGCCGGACCGACCCCTCGTCCCAAGTGGGACCGACCCCTCGTCCCAAGCGGGACCGACCCCTCATCCAGAGCTGGACCGACCCCTTGTCCGCAGCCAGACCCCACCTCTACCGACCGAGCAAGCCGCCGCAGTCTTAGTCTGATTATGGGAAAATATTGAAGTATTAAAGTGATGGAGTGATCTGATTAGATATGTGTGTGCATGTGTGTGGAGAGCCTTTTGCTGCAGAAGGTAATAAATTAAAAAGACTATTAGTGAATTTAAAAATCAGAACTTGGGAAGCAAACTGGGACCAATGGTTAGGGCTTCTGTCTACCATGTGGGAGGTCCATGGTTCAAACCCCGGGCTTTCTTGACCTGTGTGGAGCTGGCCCATGTGCAGTGCTGATGTGCACAAGGAGTTCTGTGCCACGCAGGGATGTCCCCCACATAGGGGAACCCCACGCGCAAGGAGTGCGCCCCATAAGGAGACCTGCCTAGCATGAAAAAAGTGCATTCTGCCTAAGAATGGTGCCACCCACACGGAGAGCTGACACAACAAGATGATGCAACAAAAAGACACACAGATTCCTTTGCCGCTGACAACAACAGAAGTGGACAAAGAAGTCTCAGCAAATAGACACAGAGAACAGACAACCGGGGTGGGAGGGGGAGAGGAGAGAAATAAATAAATCTTAAAAAAAATAAAAATAAAAATTAGAACTTTATCTGGTATAGACTGTCAGTAGTTACACTGTTGAAAAAAATTGCAAATTAAACGGTTTCATGACTCAATGCATCTCTTTGTCAAAAGTTAAATTATCTTCTGCTGGACTCAGAACTTTGTTTTCTGTTTTTCCTTCAGTATAATTTTTTAGTTGTTAATCAGGGGCCATACAATCGTCACCCTGGAGTGTTTGTTGTTTCTGTGAGATTAGAGGATATATCTCTGAGAACGTGGCTTTGATGCTTTGGTTTTGCTCAAGGTAAGCTGGAAAGGGTGATACTGATGAGCCAAATGCTCATGTGATCTTGACCCCTATTCCCAATTCCAGGTCATGGCCACTGTTTGCAGTCCTCACTCTGAAAGGATCCTTGTTTACTTATGCTTCCTTCCAGAAGTGTTGTGTGTTTAAAAAGAAAAGATGCACATGATAGGCTGATTGTAATGCTGGAAGGGGACAGGGAAAATAAGATGAGTGACAGAGTGAGAGACACACAAATAGAAGAAAAGAGAGGTCCCAGATCTCTGAGGAAGGATTCCAGGTCCAAGACCATTGTGCAAATAGAACTGTCCTTCCTCCTCCGCCTCTAGCCCTTTCCCCACTTTCCAGCCTGGCACAGTCTGGCTGTCCCTGTCCTTCTCCAGGTGCTGAAGCTGTGTCCACAACCCCGTATGGTAACCAGAGCACAGAGCTCCTTCCTTCAGTCCCTGCTGTTTCTTCTATTTATTTATTTAAAACTTTGTCTTTTTTTAAAGATACATAGATTACAAAAAAATGTTACATTAAAAAATATAAGCAGGGAATCGGACTTGGCCCAATGGATAGGGCATCCGCCTACCACATGGGAGGTCTGAGGTTCAAACCCTGGGCCTCCTTGACCCATGTGGACCTGACCCATATGCCTGCGTTTATGCGTGCAAGGAGCGCTGTGCCACGCAGGGGTGTCCCCCGCGTAGGGGAGCCCCACACGCAGAGTGCGCCCCAAGGAAAGCCACGCAGCGCAAAAGAAAGTGCAGCTTTCCCAAGTGCCCAAAATGCACCACACACAGGGAGAGCTGACACAACAAAATGATGCAACAAAAAGAAACACAAATTCCCAGTGCTGCTGAAAAGGATAGAAGTGGTCACAGAGGAACACAAAGCAAATGGATACAGAGAGCAGAAAATTGGGAGCCGGGGGGGGGGGGGGAGAAAATTTTTTAAAAATCTTAAAAAAATATATAAGCAGTTCCAATATTCTCCTCTCCCAACCCCCCACTCCTCCCACATCAACAACCTCTTTCATCATCAACCTTTTTCGTCAGTGTGGCACATTCATTGCATTTGGTGAATACATTCTGGAGCATGGCTGCACTGCGTGGATTATAATTTACATTGTTCTTTGCTGCTTCACAATGCTTTGGCCAGCTTTCAAGCTCTTGCTTTCTGCCCAAGCCCAACACACATCCCTTTGTTAGAGCAATGGATTTGGGAAGGTTACCCCAATGCTTAATTCACTGGTGTGGCCCATTGTCCACACAATGCCAGTATGAACGCTTGTAAAGGGGAAGAGGAGAAAAAGTGTTTTGTGGGTACTGCACATCCAGGCATCTCAATCTGCAACTGCAGTAATCCCCCTCCTTTTCAGTCTATTCCCAGGGTCAAAGCATCCCACCTCCCAACCACCCATCAATCTTGCTAGAATCCTAGATAGTTTAATGCAGACCTGCATCCTCGTAGGTTCTGATACCAGCCATTAATCACCACAAGATTTGGTGGGAATATGGGATGGATTAAAGTTCAGACAGTGCCCACTCTCCTTATCACATTCTCCAATATTTTCTGAGATAAAACTTGTTTCCCTTCAGTTAGGAAGCTGGTCACAGGAGCACTTCCTGCCTCTTAATTAGCCACACTGGAGGGGTGGTTGGGAGAAGGCATTCATGCCCATCAATATATCCAGTGCTCCTGTAACCACAGAGTCTGAGTGGGAGCAGTGCTTTTCTTGCCTGCTCTGCAAACACAGCTTCATGTCAGACAAACGTGCTGTACCCTGCCAGCCATCCCACCCAAATGTAGCTCTTTCCACATGAGCCATGTCTGTGGGATAGGTGCCTATGGAAAGTCAGAGGAAAGCCATTTCCCCTCAGAAGAGTGTCAGGTCCAGCCCCTTTCTCTCCTACCCTCATACTCAACATGTGTGCCACTGCAACCAAAAGATGACCTCAGTCTCAGGGCAGGAGTCAGGACAAAGCTCTCCCTCTAAGAACACAAATGGTGGATGACTTCCAGCTCAAAGCTTGTATCCCAGGGTTTGCTGCTGCTGTGGGAGGAGCTGGAAGCACGTTGCTATACAAGGTGACCCTGTATGTCTCCTCGGACCTGGGTTCTGCACCAGGGATGGCCTAGGAAGAATCAGGATTCCTTGCCCACCCCTTTGGCTTTGCTCCCCAATTGCATCTATCTGGAAGGTCTACTTATCTGGTGATAGAGGATGAAGGTAGAGCCCCAATACCTATGACATGAGCATTGGCATAAATGGGGTACTGGCTTCTACTCATAGAATGGGCAATCACATTGATTACACTAACATTGGATTACACTCATCTGAGGATTCATTTGTTTGAAGGTTAGGGTTGAGACTGGATAATCTTCCATATATGTAACATTTTTAGTGTGAATTTTATCTTGTAATCTAAGGGCTATTTATTGACAGAATACTTTCACACATACATGACATTCATATGGTTTCTTCTATTGTTATCTAAGGTTAGAACAATTACTGGAGGGTTTTCTCATATCTGGTATTCATATTATTTCTTTCCAATGTGAGTTCTCATGTTATCTAATATGGAAGGATGAGTGAATGTTCCCCACCTAAATGATATTCATGGGGTTTCTCTCACATGTGAGTTCTCTAGGTTTCTTCATAGATTGGGAGGTTGGCTGAATGCTTTCCCACATAGATGGCAGGCATATAATTTGTCTCCATTGTGAATTCTCTAATTTTATCTAAAGGCACAAGTTCTTCTGAAGGCTTCTTCACAAAGACAATAGTCATAAAATTGAATGATAGTGTGACTTTGCTTATGTTCATTACAGGATCACTGGTCACTGAGGGTTTTTAACTTGGAGTTGTGCTAAATGATATTGCAGGGACAGATGCTGGACATTATATATCCTGCCATAACCCACTGAATGGACTGGAGGAGAGTGTAAACTACGTTGTAAACTGTAATCCATGCTGTGCAGCAGTGCTCCAAAATGTATTCTCCAAATGCAATGACAGTGCCACACTGATGAAAGGAGTTGATTGAGGAGTGGGGGTGGGTGGGTTGTGGGTTATGGTAACATCTTATATTTTTTAATTTAACATTATTTGTGATCCATGTATCATCAAAAAAATACAGTTAAAATTTTAAAAAATTAAGTTCACTGTCTGGTACTTTGAAAAATTAACTGGGCTGACATAGGGCTTCTTTACCATATGCATTGGCACATATTGAGTCAATTTGAAGTTGTGATGGAAACCTTCCCAAAATCATTGATTAAAATGGATTCCCTCCAATATGAAATATCTGTTGTTGGGAAGGAGAAGAGACATGATAAAATATTTGCTTGAATATATTCATTAATTCAACTCTCTAAATAGAAATCTAGATTAATCATTCAGTGGGACTCCAGAGAGATTCTTTTATGTTACATGCAAACGATGGTACTCTCTGCATGCAAAGATCTTGTCTTTTGTAGCATCTTATCTCTAACTACTGAATTGATTTTGAAAACTTCATTATGTTTCAAAGATTATGACTAGGATAGATCTTTATGAAATTATCCCTTTTTTTCAGGTACTGGGGTGGAGGATTCCCCATACACTCAACCACTGAGCCATATCAGCTCCCCTGAGTTGGTCTTTCCATTTGTTTGGGTTTTTTTTGTTTTGTTTTGTTTTATTTTAGGAGGCCACAGGGACTGAACCTGAGACCTCCCATGTGGGAAGCAGGCATCGAACCTCTGGGGCCACCTCTGCTCCCTGAAGTTATCCTTTTATAAGTCCTCAGGGTATGGTTTTGAGGTAAGTTAACTTTCCCTAAATTGAAAATTTTGCATAACCTATCACTGGGGGAGTACTTAACCTCAACTTTAATTATACTCAGGTGGTTGTGTTGACCTCCTTACTTAACCTACCCTAGATTTGATATTGAATGACCAGGTACATACTCCTGAGACCTACCTTTCACAGGATGGTAGATGAATCCTTCCTGCAGGTATTTTGCATGGATATAATTTCTTCCTTTTTTTTCTTCAAATCAGTTTTATTCACACACCATCCAACCCATCCAAAGTGTATAATCAATGGTTCTCAGCATAATCACAGAGCTGTGATTTCATCACCACAATCAATTTTAGAACATTTTTATAGCTCCAAAAAGAAAAAAAAAAAAAACTCCTGGTATCCTAGAAATTGGGGAAGTCAAGCTTTTGTTACTCTTTGAAATCCTCCTGTCTTACCTCTGTATATCCTAACATAGCCTAAATCCCCTTCTGTAATAATAATATTTCCTAAATCTTATTGAAGACCCAGTGAGTGTTTCAAATATTTCAGTCTTATTTAGATTTATAAGCCCGATTACTCAGATTTTTGCCAATTGATTTACAGAACTGCTGGTGAAAGTAGTAGATCTAGATAGACAAAATTATTTAAAAAGAAAAAGAATGGAGAAAAAAATCCTTTCAAGATAAAACAGCAGCTAAATAAGCCCCAACATACCCTAGGTCGCTAGATTTCAGGGCACTAATACTTGTGTTACTGTAAACAACCTGGACAATCCCCAAAATCACAGCACCCCACCCATACTCTTCACCTCTAAAAAAGCAGTGTCTTTCATTACACTGCATTTTAAGTAAATAGAAGTAATTCATTTAAGAGAAAATTTCTCTCCAAGCTTCCAGTGAATTAAATTGTATTTATACCTAATTGCAAGCATTTAACAAAACTGTAGAGGCAAAATATCCTCATAGATTTCAAAATTCATATAAAATTAAATCGTATGTGATACATTTTGGGTGAAACAGTGTAATACCTATTAATCTTTGCTAAATGATTGTATATCACTGTTTCAAAGTGCTTTAACTAAGGTGTTTTAAGTATTTAATATTATTCTGTCAAGTTCAATTTTGATGGTAATTTTTCATTGTAAAATGTTTACTTGTAGACAGTTTCAAAAATCAATTTGGTAACGTAAATATGTATTTTTATTAAGGAAAAAGAAAGCAGTTTTTCCTAAAGTAAAATGACTGGTTGTTATGGAATGAGAAAGAAGAAAATGCAGGACAAAACCTCAATAGATACAGAAAGTGACAGAAGGTTCATGGAACAGGAAAGTATGGTCAAAGTTGGGAAAGATTTAATGGGTCTATGTATAAAAATTTTAAAAACCTTACTATCAAATAATATACTGATGAAAAACTGAAACTTGGTTTTCTCTCTATTAAGATGACATTATTTCTTGGTTTATTGGTCTGTTTTTGTTTGTTTGAGTACTCAGGTTCAGATCTGACACCCAGATCTCCTATGTGGGAAGCTGGCGCTCAATGAGTGAGCCACACCAGCTCCCCTAAGTTGTTTTTTTTTTTTTTTTTTTTTTTCATTTGTTTGCTTGTTTGTTATGATTTTGTTTTTGGAAGTTACCAGGGATTGAACCTGGGAACCCATATATGGGAAGCAGGTGCTCAACCACTTGGGTTACATCGGTTCCACTGTTGGTCTGTTTTAGGAAGACACTATAAAGAGTTTTTTTCCCTCAATAATCAGTGTAAAAGGCAGAAAGTCTGGGTCTTATCAAAATACATTATGTTAACTTTTTCATACCTATGGTTGTATTTAAGAAAAATAGTCTCACATTTTAAAGAACTAAGGTTTTTCTTAACTTTAGTTAAGCAAAAAACCCAAACATTTCTTTGTAATAATCCATTTTCCTCTATAACATAATGGTGAAACCTGACAACTTTTGACATTTTGCTTTTTCAATGTCATACCTTATGGAATATCTTTTTATTTCAAACCAATGTAACTAATTTTTTTCTTTCACCTTCCAAAATGTGAGGTGCTAAAAATAAAGTTCACTTAATATGTCATGAATTACATGAGAGGTGTTTAGGAAGTATGACAAATTTTAAAAGAGATTTTTAACCCTTGGTTGGTTAAATTTGTTAGGGTAAAATGTTAATATAAATAAAGTTTGTATAAAATTCCTAGAGAGTTAACAACATTCTCACTGTTCATGCTATGTCATGATAATGATCTTCATGATATAAGACAAGAGTGTGGTATTGTTAGTCATGGTTTCAGTTACTTTAAAGATATTATATGTCACAGAAAAAGAAAACAAATTTCCTTGTGAGTTACATTGTTTTACTCTGATATTTCTCTGACAGCACAAGCAGTCAGGTACAAGTCAAAGGTTCATCATCAACACAAAGTGTAAAGGTGAAATAGAAAAAAAACTTGTGTTATGGTCTGTAGTTGATGTCCTCAATACAAATTAACTGTTGAATATTTTTATTTCTAAAAATAGCTTCATTTAGAAAATTCTGATAAGAGATTTAGAGCCAGAAGAAAAAGAAATAAATAGAATCCATATTGAAAAGGAAGCAGTAAAACTTCACTATTGGCAGATGATACAATCTTATATGTAGAAAGTGCCTCAAAATACACAACAAAGCTTATAGAGTTGATAGATGAGTTCAGCAAAGTGGAAGGATATAAGATCAACATACAAAAACCAGAATTTCTCTACACTAACACTGAGCAGTCTGTGAATGAAAATATTCCACTTACAATAATAACTAAAAGAATCAAATATCTAGCAATAAATTTAAGGATGTAAATGACTTGTACACATTTTTTAAAAAAAGAAATCAAAGAAGACCTAAATAAGTGGAAGAATATTCTGTGTTCATGGATTAGAAGACTAAATATCAATATGGTGTCTATTCTACCCAAACGGATTTACAGCTTTAACACAACCCCAATAAAAATTACAACAGCATTTTTTATTGAACTGGAAAAGCCAATGAGGAAATTTGTTTGGATAGTCAAGTGGCCCCCAAAAGCCAATAACTTATAGAAAAAGAATGAAGCAAAATTGGAGGGATCACACTACATGACTTTGAAGCATACTATAAATCTACAGTGATCAAAACTGCATGGTATTGGCACAAGGATAGACATCCTGACCACTGGAACTGAATTGAGAGTTCTGATACAGACACACAAATGTATGCCCAACTGATATTCAGGAAGGCCACTAAGCCCACCCTACTGGAACAGAATGATGCTGGGAGAAATGGATATCCACACCCAAAAGAATGAGAGAGGATCACTATGTCAATGCTCTATACAAAAATTAATTCAACATCGATGAAAAGCCTAAATGTAAGAGCCAAGAGCACATAGCTCCTAGAAGATAACGTAGGGAAGCATCTACAAGATCTTGTAGTAGGAAATGGTCTCACAAACTTCACACCCAAAACCAAGCAATGAAAGAAAAATAGGAACTCCTCAAAATTAAAATTTCTGTCCTATAGAGAGAGGAGTTTGTGAAGAAAGTGAAAAGGCAGCCTACTCAATGGAAAACATATTTGGGAACCACTTAGCTGATAATGATCTAATATCCAGCATATATAAACAAATCCTACATCTTGAAAATAGAAAGACAACCCATTTGAAAAATGGGCAAGAGACTTGAATAGACAATTTACCAAAGAGGAAATACAAATGGTTAAAAGGCACATGAAAAGATGCTCAGCATCACTAGCTATTAGGGGAATGCAAATCTAAACTACAATGAGATATGATCATAAACCTATTAGACTGACTGCTATTAAAAAAAAATACAGAAAACTACAAATGGAGAGGATGTGGAGGAATGGGAACACTCATCCACTGCTGTAGGAATGTAGAATAGTGCAGGCATTGTGGAGGACAGTTTGGCAGTTTCTCAAGAAGCTAACTATAGATTTGGTATATATTCCAACAATTGAACTACTAGATATATACCCAGAAGAAATGAAAGCAGAGACATGAATAGATATATATACAGTAATGTTTATAGCAGCATTATTCACTATTGCCCAAAGTTGGAAGCAACCCAAGTGTTCCTAAGCAGATGGGGGGATGAGAAAAATGTATATACATACAATGGACTATTAACCAGCTGTAAGAAGGAAAGAAGTATTGACAGACATACAACAAGAATGTTGAAAAAGTTATGTTGAGTGAAGTAAACTAGTCACTAAAGGACAAATATTCCATCACCTCATTGATATGACCAAACATATTGAACAGACTCACAGAGATAGTCTGGAAGACAGATTACTAGGAGACATAAAGGGAGTAGAGAGTGGTGAGCCAACCCTCAATCTGGGAAGAACCTATGATAAGGTGAAAGGTGGTAGTTTGGCAGTGCACGGGGGTGATGGTGGTACAGGAATTTGAGAGAGTGAGTGTGGCTGGAGGGGTGGTTGGACTATAGTGGAACTTGGGGGAGGGCTTAGGAAGGAACAGTTGAATGCTGGGGAGGTGGAGGCCTCTGGTTGAAAATACAATTGTAGGAATGTTCTGTTCCTCTTTCTATTTAATTATTGCTTAAGAGTTACCTCTTGAAAACCTCTTTCTTACTTAAATTTGGATTTTCTGTAAACCAAACTACATTATCCACCCAGAATGGGACATGACTTCTATGGTGAGCATCCATGGCACCAAGGAATTAATACCAAGCACCAACCAGTGATATATTTGGAAAAAGACCTTGAAAAAAGGGAGAAACATCAAATATACAAGAGTTTTTTGGCTAAGGGTTTTTATATTGAGTTGGGGGGTGTAATGCCAGTGGTTACACTCATGCATGTCTCAGGCAGACTGCACTAACTGCTACTGTAAACAAAGCCTCAAATAGGGGTGCAGCTGAGGGCTCTGGAGCCCTCTGGATAGTATAGGCAAGGACATAATCTCTTGAAATCATTATCATGTCATTGGGCCTTATCTTGGAATATGAGAACCTATTTTCCCAGTGTAACAGAGTTAGACTCATTTATAATTGTCCTACACAAGGTTCTTTTATCCCTTTTATTTGAACCTGTAATTAGCACTAGGCCCATTAAATATATGTCTCAGAGACTTAAATGTTTGGTCTGTTCATATTCCGGTTGAGACTTGAAACTCAGCAGAACTGTGGCCAACACCTACTCTCCAGTCCATTAGATTCACCCAAGAAAACCCACAAAATGATAATGATGAACAACCCCATCCCAGAAAAACAGTGACTATCTAGAACTGAAAGCAAAACTGTTCCTTCCATCTGCCTCCTCTCAATCTGCAGCAGAGCCGGCATCATAACAAAGTCCTCAATGTTAAGGAATGAACAAACATTAGGAAGGAATGCTACCATAAAAAAGTAAACTATTAATATTGTAGCAATGGAGGAACATGTAACATTGCTATAAAGATAATGGTTACCAGAGTTTCTTAAGGGAGAGGGAGAGAATAATAGGTGGTACATAGAGCATTTGGGGGACATTGGAATTAACTGAAAACCACAATGTAAACTATAGACTTTAGTAAGTAGCCATGTGTGATAGGCTAATGTATGAAGTCAGCCAGGTAATGGTGCCGAGCTGTTTGATCAAGCAAGCACTGGGCTAATTGTAAGAGAAGAACATTACACGGACTTTAAGCATCAGGGAGTTGATTGCATAGATGGCTGGTTATATCTACCATCAATGAGAAAACTGCCATCAGCAATGTGTGATGTGTCCTCCAATCAGTTGAAGACCTTGAAAGGGGAAGTGATTTCAGGATTTAGAGACAGAAATACCATCTCTACTTCAGACAGTCAGTGTCTCCTTGAGACCTCTTCAAGGACTTCCACTGGAGGCCCTGATTTGCAGGCTGCCTTATGGAATTTGGACTTGTGCATTTCCACAGTCATGTGAGACAATATTATAAAAATTCATACTATTTACAGATATCTCCTGCCAGTTTTGTTTACCTAGAGAATCCTGACTAATATACAATGCTTCAATATTTACTCATTAATTTTAACAAAACTACCACCAAATTGTAAGATATTTTAAAAAGGGGAAGATGGGGGAGGGGACAGTGTAGGATATATAGGAATCCCTTATACTTCTGATGTAACTTTTCTGTAATCTAAAGCCTCTTTTTAAATAAAGTTTATTATATTTTAAAAATAAGTAAATTAAAGCCTAGATTGTATTCTCTTGCAGCTAGTTTCTTGACTTTGTTATTTTCATATTCTGAAATACTTTGTTCTTTGTGCATAATTTGTAGTTCCCTAAAAACTTAGGTGTCTGTGTGACACCTGAGACTCAGTGTTAAAATTATCTAGCTCTGAAGGTGCTGAAAAGCAGCATTAATTCTCAAAAGTCAACTCCATACAACTCTTAAAGAAGCTACAGAAAGGATCCAAATTCAATCAAAGAGGTGAATGGGGCTGATATGGTTAAAGATTAAAGTGAGTAATATTTCAGTGTACAAGGTGATATTATCTATATATTGGAATTCTAATTTCTATATGAGATCAAGGACAGAAGGACTATTTTATCAAAAATCTAAACTTTCTATTGTACAATATCTGATTGAATCTATCAGATCTGTTTATTTAGACAACTAACTCAGCTTTATTTGACACAGAATCTAAAATAACAGATGAGACCTTAATATTCTGTACAGGTTTCAGTAATACTGTGATGCATTTCAAAGTGTTTAGGTATAAAATGAAAAAGTGTTTGTGAAATTACTTATGGGAATAGAAAGGGAAAGCATAGAACTGTAAATGTCCCCATCTGAGGAATTCCTGCTATTCTCTCAATCTTACTGAAACTGTAAGTTTTTTTTAAAAAAAAAACCTTTACAAGATCCAAATCTAACATCCACTCCTGTTAGTAAGAAGATTGTCCTCATTTAAACTTATAACAGGGAAAGCTATGGGAAGAGTGTCTAACAGTGATGAACATTGCCTCATAAAAGAAAATATGTTAATGAGCCAAGACTTCAGTCTAGAAGCTTGCAATTATAAACCTTATTTTTGTAAAGACAAAACTAAGTCTAGAGAGCAGGTGTAATTCCGTGGTTCAGTGGTACCTGCTACCCAGGTACAAATCCTTGGTTCAACCCTAGTACTGCCTTAAAAAAAAACACAAAAAACTAGGCTTAATTTTAATTGATGCCTAACAGACACAGCCAGAAAACCTCCTTGTTACTCAATATGGCTTAACCCTAAGCCAAACTCTGCAGATAAATTCACTACCTTCTCTCCTATGTGGGACATGACTCCCAGGAATAAGCCTCCCTGGCACCTTGGGATCAGAAATGCTTTCAGAGAATGATCTTGATCATAATGGAGAAAAGAAATAAAAGAATAAGATTCTATAGCTAAGAGATTTCAAGTAGTGTCAAAATGTCATTCATGAGGTCTCAGTCAGATATAAATATCACAAACTGCCACAGTAGGCAAAGCCTCAAACAGAAGTGCTCCTAAGGGCCCTTAGGAATCCAAACACCATAACCAAGCTACAAAATCATATGAAATCAACCCCCCTCAGACCTGATTATATTCATTTATAAATTCCTTGATCATAATCCTACTTTTTTTATTTAAACCTGTATTTTTCAATTTACTTATTACTTCTCAGAGACTAAAGCCTTGGATTGTTCTTGTTCCAGCTGAGTCCTGAAACCCAGGGGTTCCAGGCCCTCCAAGAAGACAACCTGCAACTCAGGAAGACACCCATATGTAAGCAAAGCAGTTTCATCTCTCTAGCCCATAATGCCAATGCCCCTTTTCAGCATGAAGAAGTTCAAGCATTCATTGCCCAGATATTCCTCAAGACTGAGGAATGGACAAAGAAAAGGGGGGAATTGTAATCATGAGCTAACAAATATTATTATAGTTGCTAATCATTCTTTAAATGCTTTTTAACCTTCTGACATATTGTAATGTTGGCAGAAGAAATGATTTGGAACTGTTGTAACTCACTGAACTTTACCCCTTATGACTTGTTTCTTTGATGATGATTATATGTTTTATAAGTGCATAACTTTTTCCCTTTAATTAGCAAGTAACAGGATAATTTGTGACTGACCCAGCATGTATGCCTTTATCTTTTTCTGCAACCCTGGAGTCTGATACTCCTGACTCAGACTTCAATATTTATTAATGAAGAAATACAATTCAGCCCAGAGGTGACCTAGTGAGTTCTGATCAAAGTTGGCCTGTGTCTAATATGTGCAATAGCCTAAAAGTTAAACTTCAAATGAGCTACGTGTGCAATCAGTATGGACCTACTAGAGATTAAACTATCCCTAACCTCATTATCTAAATCTGCCTGTCTTTGTTTCAATGTTATAAAACACTGAAGTTTTCTCCAGTTCAGAGGGATAGATTTGGGGACTGTTCTCCTATCTTTGTTAAGGAATCTTTTTATCTTCTTAGAAATCCCAGTGTCATTTAACTGACTCTCGTTCACACCAGACAAGGATTCACTTTTGTGCAGCAAGAGATAGAAAGTGTAAATGCTGTTCTATGCAGAAGGTTGGCAAGAATGCAAAAGAGAGATAAAGTAATGTATAATAAAAGTAGACAATAATACATTTAAAGATTTTGAAATATTGTTTTGATTTTTTGAAAAGTCTGGAAATTGACAGGACTTATAAAATGGGAATGGAGTTGAGCTGGCTCATAATAATTAGATGGAAATATAGCCAGAACTGAAACCACAGGAGTGAAGCCAACTAAATTCCAAGATAAGTTCCACAGGAAAGCAGCATTTGGCTTTTCTACTAAAGTTCTGTACTCTTCATCTTGTTCTTTTTTGGTTAAATATCTCCTTTATTTGTCTTCCCATTATACAGGGAGAAACAGTTCATAAACCTAATCAGAATTATATTTCAAGGGATACTCTGATTACACAGCTGCTAAAGCTGGCCAGGCTTCATTCTGTGGGTCATGCCCAGTTCACTTTGATTGAATTTATCATACAATTAAAATTTTAAAATCTCATAAAATTTTGCAAACATTTTGTATCCTTTATTAATTCAATAAATAATTTTTGATTGAATTCTTTGTACCAGGAAATTTCTGGATCCTTGAGATTAAGTAGGAACCCAGATGCACTGGATCTCTGTGGACTAAAAGCAAGAATCCCTGGAGGAAATATATAATTTTTTAAAAAGTGAGGGGGCAGTGTATGTGGCTCAAGTGATTGAGCAACTGCTTCCCACAAGGGAGATCCCACGTTCGGTTCCTGGTGCCTCCAAAAAACATAGATGAAGAACAAGCCTTGTGACTGAAGAAGATTCTTTATTTCATACATTAATTGGTCACTTGTTAATACACTTTTATGAAGGGCCTTTTCAAGTGTTTTCTCCATCTTTCTACTGGGCTCTCTGCCTTTCTTATTAAATTGTAAAGATTATTTCTATATTAAGACTATGAGTCCTTTCTTGGATATATGGATTGCAAAAGTATTTTCCCACTAGTTGGCTTGACCTGCACTTTCTCCATGTTGTCCTCTGAAGACTAAAATTCATTATTATTTCTTTTTTTTAGCACTGTTTTAAACAAATCCATTTTATTGACACATATTAATAAAGCATAAATTGTTCCAAACTGATCGATGGTATTCCATTTAATCACATATTTGTGCATTCATTACTTCAGTCATTTTAGAGCACTTTCATTATTCCAATAATAATAATAATAAACACAACCCCCAAAAAACTCATCCCCTCTAAATCTCTCTCTATTTCCCCTGCTGTACAAAGCTGCTATTCTTTTTCTTTCTCTCTGTATACTTGTATTCTTATTTTGCAAAAACGGTCTTATATATGCAATATCACCCAAATTCATGCTTTACGTGAGGTTTCACTGTCTTATAAAGTCCCATGGTACAGTTTTTAGCTTTCCTTCTAGTAATGTACATGACTTTAGACTTGCCCTTTCAACCAGTGTCATACCCATATATAGCTCAGCTAATTACAAACACGATGAAGTGCTTCTATTCATTTTCAAAGATTTACAAATAATCTTTTTACCAGTGATGCACACATTAACCCTTAGCTTTCCATTCCCTACACTCATTTTCTTTTCTGGTGACTTATATTCTAATTATTAACTTCATGAGTTTATATTTTATATTTACTTCATAATAGCACAATCATACAGTATTTGTCTTTTTGTGTCTGGCTTACTTCATTCAACATAATGTCCTCTAGGTTCATCCATGCTGTCCTATTCTTCACAACTTCATTTCCTCTTACAGCTGCATAATATTGCATTATGTATATATACTACAGTTTGTTTATCTATTCATCAGTTGATGGACACCCAGGTTGCTTATAAGTTTTGGCAATTATGAATAATGCCACTGTGAATTTCAATGTCCAGATGTCTGTTAGTGTCTCTGCTCTCAGTTATTCCAAGCACATACATAGTAATGATATTGTCAGCTAACATGCTAGGTCAATATTCAACTTCCTTAGGAGGTGCTAGTCATTCCTGCACAATGGCTGTACCATTTTGTATTCCCACTAACAGTGAATAAGTGTTTCCATCTCTCCATATCCTCTCCAGCATTTAGTTTTCCAACTTTAAGAGTGGCCAGTGTAATAGCTGTGAAATGATATCTCATGTAGTTCTGATTTGCATTTCCCTAACTCTAATGAAAAACATTTTTTCATGTGTTTCTTCACCATTTGTATTTCTTCTTTGGACAATTTTCTTTTCAAGTTTTTTGCCCATTTTTTAATCAGGAAGTTTATCTTTTTACTCTTGAGTTGTATAATTTCTTTGTATATCTTGGATATTAAACCTTTACCGGATATGTGATTTTTTTTTAAGTGACAGATTAGGATCTTTAATTCTTAAATCCATTCCTCCTTATGACAATAAAGGAAAAGAGAAACATTCTTGACTCACATGTTGTAGGATCTGTTTTTCTAAATTACACCTAAAGTTTAATAGAGGAGGATAACCAACATCATTTAAATACAAAACTAGGCAACAACAGCCCAGCAGGTTATTTTTAGCTTCTACATTAGTGGACTGCAGTTTTAAATTCATATGATCCAACAACCTCTAAGGATTGTTTAAGCAGACATTTTAATTCTGAGTACTGGGTTTTCAATTGCCCACACTAATTTTGTTAAGCAGATATTAAGCAAACATCAATGATTATAAGACAAAAATTTAATGACAATTTGTTACTGGGTATATAATAATCCATTGGGCTAAATAGTTTACATGGGACTATATAGAAATTTAAAACAGAAGCAGATGTAAATGTTACATATCATCATCATCAGATTCATCTTCTTCCTTCAAAGATTCCTTAGCATATTTCTCTGCTTCTTCCCTTATATCTTTTGGAACAATTTCATGTCTTCCTTTACATAATTCACCAATGCAGCTGAGCTCTAGTTCAAATGCTTTATCTTTAACTTCATCATGTACTATGTAAATTATTTTTGCAATTTCTATAACAATGTCATGGCAGGTCATTTCTTTCATCTGAAGCTTTTCAATTTCTGTCTTTGCAGCTTGCCCGGCTTTACCAATGGCACAGCCCCAATAACCACATGAAACACCCGATGGATCATGTGGAGTTGTGCACCATCCTTCACAATGTAAGACCCTAACATGAAACTGCATCCAAAAGGTCTAGCAGCACTGTACAGTGTATAGGCATGAACATACATGGCCACTCTATCTGCAAGATGTTAGAGTGGAATGTTACAGCCAAAGCTAGATCTAAAGTTGCAAGCTTCTTCTCTTGCTATGTCTGCTAAAGAACGAGCATCTGCCAACAAACCTGCTATCGCCATTCCTACATGCCGATCAACATTAAAAAGACGTTTGTTGGAACCTTCTTCATAAAGTTTAGAAAGGACTAATTTTCTTCACCGAAGACAACACCATCTTTACATCTGATTCCAATAGCTGTACTACTATTTTCCACAGCCTTCATAGCATATTCAACTTGAAAAACTCTCCCATCAGGAGAGAATGTAGAAGCTGACAGGTCATACCCAGTGCTGAAAGAGCTCATTATGTTAAAGCCTCCAGGTTATGTAGGGATTCCAGGCTCAAAACGCTTCCACTAGCCTTGATAAATGATTGACAAAGATTTTGTTTTATTGACTTTGTAATAATATTACATTAAAAAAATATATAATATGAGGTCCCATTCAACCCCACCACCCCCACCCCACCTCTCCCCCCCCTAGCAACACTCATTCCTATCATCATGACACATCCATTGCATTTGGTAAGTACATCTTTGGGCACCTTTGCACCTCATGGTCAATGGTCCACATCATGGCCCATACTCTCCCCCATTCCATCCAGTGGGCCCTGTGAGGATTTACAATGTCCGGTGATTGCCCCTGAAGTACCATCCAGGGCAGCTCCATGTCCCAAAGACACCTCCACATCTCATCTTTTCCTGCCTTTCCCCGTACCCATCAGCCACCATGTCCACTTTTCCCAATCCAATGCCACCTTTTCTATGTGGACATTGGATTGGTTGTGTCCATTGCACCTCTATGTCAGGAGGAGGCTCAGATTCCACATGGATACTGGATGCAATCCTCCCACTTTCAGTTGTAATCACTCTAGGCTCCATGGTGTGGTGGTTGTCCTTCTTCAACTCCATCTTAGCTGAGTGTGGTGAGTCCAATGAATTAGATTGTAGGTGCTGGAGTCTGTTGAGGCTCAGGACCTGGCTATCACATTGTCAGTCCAGAGATTCAAATCCCCTAAATATATCTTAAACCCCAACACTAACTGCAACTCCAGCACATCAGCATGAAAGTCTTATGAAGAGAGATCCCATCTGAGTCCAGATTCATCACACATAAACACCATTTCCAAAGAGGGGCCATCTGACCTGGTAGTTAACCCCTTCTCCATGACCATAACTCCCATGGGTCTCTTTAGCCCTCAAAGGAACCAATACCTGGGGGTTGTATCTGCTTTATCTGTCTCTAAGACTCTGCTCAGTTGTGCATAAGGGCAATCCTTCTGACAGCCTCCAGAATCTTTTTTAGAGACTCGTAGCAATATAAACTCATTTCTCCTTTCCATTTCCCCCTTACATTATGTCAAACAGCATTTTAAAGTCATGTTATTTTATGTAGACAGGGATATTCTGCTGATCCACATTGAACCTTCCATATAAGGTCATTTTCCAGTTGCATCATCAGTTGGTAGTTGATAGTGGTCCCTCGGTGCCAGGGAGGCTCATCCCCGGGTGTCATGTCCCATGCTGGGGGGAAGGCATTGCATTTACATGCTAAGTTTGGCTTTGAGACTGGCCACATTTGAGTAACATGAAGGCTGACAGGAAGAAATTCCCAGACACAATGCTGCTCTGGGCCTTGTTCTTATTTTAGGCTTATCAGCTCACAAGCATAGTCATTAGCATCAGGGGCTCACTGTTGAACCCTCACTCCCTCCCAGTCCCCGCCACTGCACCTGGGAGACTGTCGCTGCTCCCCTAGGGACCATGACAGAGCACCACTGGCCAGGAACCCAGTACCCCCCCCTGCTGTGGTTTTTAATTGTTGCCACTATGAGTATATCCAAACATTACCACGCACCCTGGACATATGTTCTGTACAGCTCCCTGTCAGCCTTATATCACCTGTCAATGGTATCCTATACCAGTATTCCTCCATTGCCATTGTTGAACCACTCTGTGATCCAGAACTCCCTGAAATTTGAAGCCCAATATAATGTCAGGGTCCCTTACTAGGAAATGGCATATAGCGATGGGTTTAAAGGTTAGATAAAGAATACGTGTTGACTTGGAAAAAATTCTACATTCTACCTTTTTCTTTTTTTTTTCCCCCCCTAATTATTGAACTTTTCTTCACAGGAGCCCTAGACCACAGCAATGCATATATATAATATACAGCACTCCCATACATCCACCACAAAACCTTTTCCCTTCCACAGCGATACTCTTACACCCTGTTCACATCATATTCACTTAACGTGATGTACAGAGTCTGAGACAATAGCTTTCAAACAAGGTGACATCTGTGCTTACATTGTGGTGCATACTTTAGGATACACAGTTTTTTAAATTCTTAGTTATCCTATGTTTTACATTATGGTTTACATTATCAGTCTGTCATCTCCTATATGTTATGGTGCAATGTTACATGTTTTATATCCATCCTTGTGTACTCTCATGAAACTCCTCTCTTACCCCCCATTTACCTTGGTTCCACACATTTAACGTCCATTTTCCCTTCCACCTTGGTGCCCACAGTGGCAGCCAACCTCCATTTCCCGAGGAGCCACTTCCAGAGATAGATGGAATAGTGTTTAGGGCCTAACTTGCTCAACTGCCCCAATGCCCTGGGAGCCACCCTTTCTCTCGAGGGATACAGTTCCCTCTATTTGATGGCATTAGTCCTCCCCAGAATGTGGGTTCACCCCCACTGTCACTACTTGGGTTTCTACCCCATGGTGTCACCCACTCTGGCAGAATAAAAAGGTAACCCATTTAAAAAATGGGAAAAAGACTTAAACAGACACTCTCCAAAGAAGAAATACAAATGGCTAAAAAGCACATGAAAAAATGTTCCAAATCTCTAGCTATCAGGGAAATGCAAATGAAAACCACAATGAGATACCATCTTACACCCATAAGATTGGCAGCTATGAAAAAAACAGAAGAATACAAGTGCTGGAGAGGATGTGAAGAAAGGGGAACACTCATCCACTGCTGGTGGGAATGCAGAAGGATCCAACCATTCTGGAGGACAGTATGGCGGTTTCTCAAAAAACTAGCCATAGATTTGCCATATAACCCAGCAATACCACTGCTGGGTATATACCCAACAGAACTGAAAACAAGGACACAAACTGATATATGTACACCAATGTTCATAGCAGCATTGTTCACTATCACCAAAAGTTGGAATCAACCCAAATGCCCATCAACAGATGAGTGGATCAATAAAATGTGGTATATACACACAATGGAATACTACTCGGCTGTAAGAACAAACACACTACAAACACATGTGATAACATGGATGAATCTTGAGAACCTTATGTGAGTGAAGCAACCCAGGACATTGAAGGACAAATACTACATGACCTCAATGATATGAAATAACCAAGCTGCCCTAGGTAGCAAGAGACTGAACGATAGGCTTACAGGAAATCGGAGGTGGAGGAAGGATGTGAGCCGATGTCTGCAGGGGTGGAATTTAAGACGAGATGGTGGTAAGTATGAACACAAAGAAGAGAAAATGGGGGCAAGGGGTTGCCTTTGGTTGGGGCTTTGCAGGTTTGAGGGTGGCTGGGGATGGGCGGATGGGTAACATTGCCCAAAAGTGGGGGGGAGGGAGGGGTAGCATACGAACACAGGAAAAGGTCAGGTGTTGGTGGAGAGTAAAATGCCGAGAAAATCATATCAAAATATAATAAAGAAGGTTACCTGTTTAGAATGCTCGGAGGGGAGCTCCTGGGGATTGACAAAGATTATCTCCCATTGAACTGGTTGCCTTTTCACCCTTTTTACAAGATCCTTTGAGGTGCAAAAGTGTTTAATTCTGGGGCAGTCCCATTTATCTATTTTATCTTTTGCTGCTCCTTCTTTGGGTGCAAAGTTTAAGAAACTACTACTGGTCACAAGATGTCAAAGATGTTTTCCTACATTTTCTATTAGCACTTTTATGGTTGTCTCTTTTGTATTTAGGTCTTGACCCATTTTGAATTAATTTTTGTGTAAGGTTTGAGATAGGTGTCCTCTTTCTTTTGACTATGGATATCCAGTTCTCCCTGCACCAAGGGAGTAGACTGTTCTGTCCCAGCTGGGAAGGCTTGACAGGCTTGTCAAAAATACTTGACCATAGATGTGAGGGTCTATATCTGAATGCTTAATTTGTTTCCTCTAGTTAATCTCTCTTTATGCCAGTACCATGCTCTTTTTACCACTAGCTCGGTAATATCCTTTATTTTTCTATTTTTTAAAAAGATCTATTTATTTATTTATTTCTCTCCCCTTCCTGCTCTCTGTGTCATTTACTGTGTGTTCTTCTGTATCCACATGCATTCTTGTGAGTAGCACTGGGAATCTGTGTCTCTTTCCATTGAGTCATCTTGCTGCATTAGCTCTCTGTGTGTGTGGTATCACTCCTGGGCAGGCTGTGCTTTTTTTTTTTTCATGTGGGGCATCTTTCCTTAGGGGGTGCATTCCTTGCACGTGGTACTTTCCTAAATGGGGCATATCCTGCCTGGCACAGCACTCCTTGTTCACAGAGCACTGCACATGGGCCAGCTCACTACATGGGTCAGGAGGCCCTGGGTTTGAACACTGGACCATCCATATGGTAGGTGAACGCTCTCAATTGAGCCAAATCTTCTTCCCTTGGTAATATCATTTAAAGTCCAGAAGTGAGGGTCCTCCAACTTTGTTCTTTTTCCAATCCATTTCTTATCTATTCAGGGACACTTTCCCTTCCAAACAAATGTGATAATTGGTTTTTCCATCTTGCAAAAAAGGGTGGTAGGACTTTTATTGGGTTTCCATTGAATATGTAAATCTGTTTGGTTAGAATTGACATCTTAGTGATATTTGGCCTTCCAGTCCAGGAACGAAGGCTGTCCATTTATTTAAGCCTTCTTTGGTTTCTTTTAGCAATGTGTTGGAGTTTTCTGAATATGGGCCCTTTATATCTTTGCTTAATTTTATTCCTAAATATTTTATTTTAGTTACTATGATAAATGGAATTTTTTTTCTGATTTCCTTCTCAGATTGCATACAAGTAATGTATTTAGAAGCGCTATTCATTTTTGCATATTAATCTTGTATCCTGCCACTTTGCCAAATTTGTCTATGATGTCTAGTAGCTTTGTTATGGATTTTTTCAGGAGATTCTAGGTATGCAGTCATTTCCTCAGTGAATAGTGTAAGTTTTACTTCTTCCTGTCTTATTTGGATGCCTTTTATTTCTTTATCTAGCCTAATTGTTCTAGCTTGAATTTCTAGTACAATATTGAATAACAGTAGTGACAGTGGCATCCTTGTCTTGTTCCTGATCTCGGCAGGAAAACTTCCTATTGCTGCAATCAGTCACAATAGGAAGCATCTGCAACATCTACAATAAGGTAACATTTACAATAACAGGAAGAAATTGCAACATCATCTATAACAGGAATCAACCAATAGGTAAGCCAGTTTCCCACAAACATTCTACCTTTCACCATTGAGTACCATGCTAGCTGTAGGGTTTCCTTAAATGCATTTTACTATATTGGGAAATCTTCCTTCTATTCTTATCTTTTGGGTGTTTTTATCAAGAAAAGGTGCTGTATTTTGAACAAAATGCCTTTTCTGCATCAATTAAGATCATGCAATTTTTCCTCTTTAATTTATCAGTTTGGTTTATTACACTAATTGATTTTCTCGTGTTGAATCACTCTTGCGTACCTGGGATAAAACCAACTTGATTGTGGTGATAATTCTCTTAAGATGATTTTTTATTTGGTTTTCAAGTATTTTATTGGAGACTTTTAAATTTGTATTCATTAGAGAGATTGGACTGTAATTTTCTTTTTTGTGGTATTTTTATCTGGTTTTGATATTTGGGTGATGTTGGCTTCATAGAATCAGTTTGGTAGCGTTCTTTCCTGTTCAATTTTTTTTTGAAAAGCTTGAGCAAGTTTGGTATTAGATCATCCTTGAATGACTGGAAGAATTCACCTGTGAAGCCATCTGATCCTGAACTTTTCATCTTTGGGATGGTTGGGTTTTTTCCTAAGATTTATTATTTATTTCCTACCCCTCCCCCCCAGTTGTCTGTTCTCTGTGTCCATTCTCTGTGTATTCTTCTGTGTCTGCTTGTATTCTTGTCAGTGGCATCAGGAATCTGAGTCTCTTTTTGTTGCATCATCTTGCTGCGTCAGCTCTCTGTGTGTGTGACACCACTCTTGGGCAGGCTGTACTTTTCTGTACAGGCAGCTCTCCTTATGGGGTGCACTCCTTGTGCGCAGAGCTTCCCTAAGCTGGGGACAACCCTGTGTAGCATGGTATTCCTTGTGCACATCAGCACTGCACATGGGCCAACTCACCACATGTGTCAGGAGGCCCTGGGATTGAATCCTGGGCCTCCCGTGTGGCAGGCAGACACTGTATCAGTTGAGCCAAATCTGCTTCCCTTTGGGAAGTTTTCGATGACTGTTTCAATCTTTTACTTGTTTGTTGAGATCTCCTATTTCCTCTAGAGTCAGTGGAGGTCAGGGGTTCTTATCTTTTATGTTCCACGGACCCCTTTGCCAGTCAGGTGAAAACCATGAATGCTTTCTCCAAATGTAGCAGCAGAGTTTTTGATATTTAACATTGGCATGTCTTTAAATTAAAATTTAGGATTATTCAAAATTCCTTCAAGTTTATAGACCCTCTGTAATCTTCCCATGGACCCTTGGGGTGTGTGGAACCCTTGTTCAGAACCCCTAGTATAAGTTTGTGTGTTTTCCAGGGATTTGTCCATCTCATCTACATTGTCTAGTTTTTTGCACACGGTGGTTCATAGCATCCTTTTTTTATCTCTCCTTTCTGCAGGGTCCATGGTCATGTGTCCCTCTCATTTCTGATTTCATATATTTGCATCTTTTTGATTATTATTCTCCCTAAGGATTTGTCAAATTTGTTGAACTTCTCAAGGAACCAACTTTTCATTTTTCGTTTTGTTGATTCTCCCTATTGCATTTATTTATTTATTTATTTTATTTTCATTCATTCAGTCATTCATTCATTCATTCATTCATTCATTTCATATACCCCACCCCTTGCAAGTTGCTTGCTGTCTGCTCTCTGTGTCCATTCACTGTGTGGTCTTCTGTGTTTGTATTTATTTTTTATTTATTCCCCCCCCCCCGCCCCCCGAATTTGTGGCTTGCTTGTTTTCTGGTACCTGCGTCCATTCACTGCGTGCTCTGCTGTGTTTGTTTGTTTGCTTGTTTCTTGTCTCCCTTTTATGTTGCCTCACCTTGCTGAGTCAGGTCTCCATGGCACTTGTGGGCAAAATCCACAGTGCTTGCTGGCTGGGCAGCACTCTGCAGTGCTGGAGCCGTCAGCTCACCACAGTGTACAGATGAACCTGCCTTCATAAGGAGGCCCCAGGATGTGAACCCAGGGCCCCCCATATGGTAGATGGGAGCCCAACTGATTGAACCACAACTGCTTCCCATTCCCTCTGGGTTTTTTGTTCTTTATTTCACTTATTTCTGCTCTGACCTTTACTATTTCTTTTCTTCAGCTTGGTTTAGGATTAGTTTGCTGTTCTTTTTCTAGTTCCTCCAGATGTGCAGTTAGTTCAATTATAGCTCTGATTTTTTGTTTGTTTGTTTGTTTTTAGGTACCAGAGCTGGAGATTAACCCCTGTACCTTGTATGTGGGAAGCAGGTGCACAACCACTTGAGCTACAACTGCTTCCTTATTTCTTCTTTTTAAATATAAGCATTGCAGGCTCTAAATTTCTCTCTTAGCAGTGTCTTTGTGTTGTCTCACAGGTTTTGATATGTTTTGTTCTCATTTTCATTCAACTTCCAAATATTTTCTTCCATTGTGTAGGCTGCTTTATTGAACAGGTCTTCTTAAGCACAAATGACTTGATTATTGGAGGTTCCCTTTATTTTTTCTTTCATTGCATGTGCTTTGAGTGTGAGACTGAGAAACAGTTGCCCAGTACAATATCAGAAGATCCTTCCCCACATTTTCTTCTGTGAGTTTTATGGTCCTGGTTCATATCTTTAGGTCTTTTTCATTTTCAATTAATTTTTGTTTAAGGTGTTAGATAGGGGTAAGGTGTGAGAAGGTGAAAAAGAAACTGATTTAATGGAAAAACATTTTGGAAATCACATATCCAATAAAGGTTTAATATCCATGATATATGAAGAGATTCTACAGCTCAGCACTAAAATGACAAATCACCCAAGTTAAAAATGGGTAAAAGACTTAATTTAACCAACTTAATAAAAATCCTACATACATACAAATTGCTGATAATAGGGAAGCAATTAGTTAAGATGTGAAGGATCTCGTGGGATTAAGCTCCTTTCTATCACCCAGGAAAAAGAAAAACATGTCCTGATATAAATGACATATACATGGATGGTCATAATATCCCAAAATCGAGGGACCAAAATATCCACCAAGAGGAACATGAATAAACCCTTTGTAATATAGTCATTCAAAGTCAAAGGACACAATGATAAAAAATGAGAGAACTGCTGATCTACCAAACATGAATGATTCTGAAACAATGTTTTGGGCAAAAGATGCATGTGCCAAAATGTAAATTCCAATTTATTTCATTTTTATGACTGTGAAGATGTGGCAAAACTGGTTTATGATAATAGAAAATCAGAACATGGGTTAATATGTTGGGGGGGCATATAATGAATGAAGGGTATAGGGATTATTTTCCAGATTAATGGAAATGATTCATATCTTGATAGGGTATTAGTACTGTAAGGACAGGGGATGAAACATTTAAAAATATGACAAAGCATGCAGTTAAGAGCAGTGCATTTCACTATTTAAAATTTTTACATCAATTTAAAAAAAACAGAGAGAGAGAAAAATGTTCATAAGAATATACAGAGTTACACTCATTTATAGGATCTCTACACATGGCTTTTCTGCCCCTTTATTTGAGCCTATATTTAGCACTATACTTGATAAATATATGTCCAAGAGACTTCAACCTTTGGTCCATCCATGTGTCGGTTGAGCCCTGAATTACCAAAGCATTGCAACACCTACTCTCCAATTCATTAGACTCACCCAGGATAACCAACCAGGAGATGATGATGGATAATGTCCATCCCCATGAACAGAAAGTGTCTTTTGAATGATCCTTGGGAATCTGTGAGAGGTGGGGAAGGAGCCCAATGACACTAGTCCAGACTTCACATTCCACAGCCTCCAGGGGAACTGAGGCATATGTCAATATTCACCAGCATTCTGTTGTGTTTCGTATTTTTATTCAGACTTGTGCAGTCTGTTATAAGCCAACTTTTTTTTTAAGATTTATTTATTTAATCCCCCCCCCCCAGTTGTCTGTTCTCTGTGTCAATTTGCTGCATCTTGTTTCTTTGTCAACTTCTGTTGACAAAGCGGCACAGGAAGTGTGGGCAGTGCCATTCCTGGGCAGGCTGCACTTTCTTTTGCACTGGGAAGCTCTCCTTACCGGTGCACTCCTTGCGCATGGGGCTCCCCTATGCGGGGGACACCCCTGCGTGGCATAGCACTCCTTGCACACATCAGCACTGTGCATGGGTCAGCTCCACACGGGTCAAGAAGGCCCAGGGTTTGAACCACGGACCCCCATGTGGTAGACGGATGCCCTTACCACTGGGCCAAGTCTGTTTCTCAAAGCCAACTTTTTATAAGACATGAAAAGCAGCTTGCAGACAGATACACTAGCTACACTGACTGACAAGCAATGTCAACTTCTTGATAAGATGAGTGCTGCTCAGAAGAGGTTAAGCAGAGAGTAAGGGATCTTTAGGGGATGCTAGGCTAGTGAAAGCACCTTTATTTATTTTTAAAAATATTTATTTTATTTCTCCCCCTCCATTGTCTGTTTTCTGTGTTCATTTGCTGCATGTTCTTCTGTGTCCACTTGCATTCTTGACAGGCAGCACCTGGAAACTGTGTCTCTTTTTTTTTTTTTTGCATTATTTTACTGTGTCAGCTCCACATGTGTGTGGTGCAACTCCTGGGCAGTCTGTGCTTTTTTCACGTGGGGCAGCTCTCCTTGTAGGCACACTCCTTGCGTGTGGGGCACCACTAAGTGGGGGAACCCCTGTGTGGCAGGGCATTTCTTGTGCACGGCAGCACTGCGCATGGACCAGCTCACCACATGGGCCAGGAGGTGCTGGTTATCAAACCCTGGAACTTCCATGTGGTAGGTGGACACTATCAGTTGAGTCACATCTCCTTCCCAATAAAGTCACTTTAAAAATATCCAGCCTTATTGACACCTACAGAAAGGCTAAGGGAACAACAGCAATGTTGATGGAGGAATTAACTTCAGTCATCCTGAATTACAGGAAGAGAGATCCAGATGTTCCAGACAAGAAGAGATGAAGAAGAATCAGAAAACACTGAAGTCTCAAGAAGAGGAAATGAGAACCACCAGAACACCAGGCACTTTTCCAAATTAAATTTGTTTGGAATCCCTCTCACTCCCTGATGGTCCCTCCTGCAGCAGTGGGCCTGGGTCGGTCTTAAAGCAACACTGAGCTTCTGCTCCACTCAGGCCTGCAGAGCCAACAGGCAGGAACGACCCTCTCCAATTCCATCTGAGAGTCATTGAGGCCAGTGGATCAACAGAACTTCTTCCATGGGTTGGAGATCCCCTACCTTCACCTCCTGGACACACACGTGATTTCCTCCTTGGTCAATTCCTCCTTCAAGCACATATAGTTTGAACTTGAGGAACACACCAGAAATATGTGACTTTTTCATAAAATCTCAACAAGAAAGGACCTAGTACGACTGATGAGATGGTTAATATAATTAAGAAACTACTCAAGAGACTTAGCTCTTTGTTTATATATGATAATTTGCATGTTTATTAACCTTATATTTATAGCTTAAATTTTTGTTGCTTTTGTAAGTGAAATTTTTCTTTTATTTGTTCTCATTTACATTATATTTAGGGATTGCCTCTGTGGACATGACCTGCTCTGAGATCCAGAGATAGCTTCAAACTGTCACAGTTGGGTTCGTGCTGCCCTTTCTAAGGATCAGAAAATATGCTGTTCCTGTAGTGAGTACTGCAGAGGTGGGTATAGGCCTCCTCTTTCTGCTAGTTTTCAGGAGAGCTATGTCATGAATGGCAAAGGCTGTGAGGTTGTCTGTGTAATCGTGTATGCAGTAACCACTACATGCATATGGACATGGACATATATATGTACATACAAATACACACATAAAGTTATATATACATATCCTTTCATTTATATCCCATATTCCCTTATCTCACTGATGGCAATAATATTTTTTCCCAAAGTCCTCTATAAGTTTTTCTCTTTTCTTCACTCCTTTTTATAGTATGCATGTTTGATTTCTGTTTCCTACTACAAATCTCCTCAAATATTTAGTGTTCCTGGTTACTTCTCACATTTAGCTACTAGAGGTAAACACATAAGAAACTCTCTGTGTTTGGGTGGGGCCTGTGTCTCTTAGTGTATTTCTGTGGGTTGATGGAGTAGTTTTTTACAGCAATTTTATTGAGATATTGTCATGCATAGAGTCCATCCAAAGTGTGCAATCAATGACTCTCAATACAACTAGGGTTGTGGAACCATCACCACAATCAATTTTAGGACATTTTCATTATTCCAAATGGAAAACCCCATAACCAACAGCAGCTACCTCTCAATTCCTCTGTCCTTCCCCCACCCTACATAAACACTAATAACCACTCCAAGTCTATAGGTTTATTTATAATTACATTTTTTAAAAAAGACCTCTACCATTTGTAGTACTTTGTGTCTGGTTTTCTTCATATAGGAAAATGGTTTTTATTGCGGTGATTTTCTAATTAGAGGAGTTGTAGGTTTCTATAAATTCATGAAAAGTACAATATTCCCATATCACCCCCTCTTGTTGACACTTGGCATTGGTGTGCAACCTCTAGTGTGATGGAGGAACAATATTAAAATATTACTGCTAAGTAAACCCTGTAGTTTTCATTAGTTATATTTCCCCCTAGTCCACCCTATTGTTAGTACCTGTAATAGTGATGTGCATTCACTATATCTCCTGAAAGAACATTCTTATATTTGTACTTTTAACCACGGTCATCCTCCACACGTGGTTCACTGAGTTATAGCCATGTTCTACCCTCTAGCTTTCCTCCTGGTGATACCCATGACCAAAACCTTCCCCTTTAAACACATGTTCATGTGTAATTCAGTGCTGTCAATAACACTGATGATAATGTATTCCCATCACCTCTATCCATTTCCAAAGATCTGAAATCAACCTGATGAAAAATTCTGCACAGTTAAATGTTAGTTCCCCATTTTTACACTCCTTTCGTCTCCGAGTAACCTATATATAACTGTAGATTATAACCCTATGAGCTAGTGTTTTGTAATTTGTTGATATGAGTGCAATCATATCTTTTTGAGCATGGCTTACACAAAGAAACTCCATAATGTGACATTAATATGGTCTTCATTCTTTCTTACATCCAAATTGCATTCATATATATATGTATATCACCTTTTGTTTATCCATTCATCGGCTGATGGACACTTGTCTCCATCCTTTGGTAACTGTGAATAAAGCCACTACAAACATCAGTGAGCAAATGTCTGCTCACGTCCCATCTTACAGTTCCTGTGATTATAAACCCGGTAGCATGATTGCTCGATCATATAACAAGTCTATCCTCAGCTTCCCGAGGAACTGCTAAAGTGTCTTCTATAGCAGCTACCCCATTTTACATTGCACAAGCAGTGTATGGCTGTTTGTCTTCCTCCACACCCTTTCCAACAATTGCAAGCTTTTGGAAGACAAACACAGTTGCTGCTGACAAGAACAGATGTGGGCAAAGAAGAAGACGTAACAAATAAACACAGAGAACAGACAACCAGGGTTGGAGGGGGTGTTTGGCGAAATGGGAGAGAAAAAATAAATAAATAAATCTTTAAAAAAAAATGAAACAACAAAAAAAGATACAGATTCCCCGTGTTGCTGACAACAATATAAGCAGACACAGAGGAACACATAGCAAATGGACACAGAGAACAGACAACTAGGCGGCAAGGGGACAAGAAGGGGAAAGAAATGAAAAATAATTCTATATATAAAAAAACAAGACCCATCTAAGGGGGAGCAGATGGAATGCAAGTTGTTGAGCACCTACTTCCCATGTTCAATCCCAGATACCTTCTGAAAAAAATCAAAGATAAACAGCATGTTTGGCAGTAAAATATGGATTTTACATAATCATAGATATACACAAATATAAGTAAATCTTGTGTCAGTATGGCAATAGCAAATACACAATCATTAAGGAAAAAGTACCAAATTGTAGGGTCTTACCATATCATTACAAGGTTTAAATTCCAAGAAAAAAAATAGCAAATTGCAATTGAAGTGCACCTATTTGCAAGCTTTTGCAAATTGACAGAATTACATGTAAGAGCCAAGTAAGAGCCAAACCCAAATCCCAATAGCAGATTCTGGGATGAATCTCTCAGCAAGGGATGGAATACAAGAAAAATTGTCAAGGATAAGAAACTTTTTCGTTATCATGAATAATATACTTTACTTAATGTACACTTATCTATATAAAACATGGCAAAGAGGAAAATGCAATTCTTTTTCATGAACTTAAGAAACTGAAGGGCTGAGGCAAGAGAAGGAGGGTATGTAGGAGGCAAAAATGGTCATCCTGTCAGCAGTGAAGCAGGCTCTAACAACAGAGAAAGGGGAGGCAAAGTGGAAGGGGCCAGATGAAAACAGGAAGTGAAGGATGGATGTGGCATGGAAAGGGAGAAGTAAAAATAGTCCACAAAGCTTTGGCCTGAACACTTATCAGGAGGGAAATGCTGACTATGGAAAAGGGAGAGACCAAGAAGGAGGAGTTTGGGGGAGGAGTCTAGAGTTTGGCATTGGCACATTACACAGAAGTGGGATGTCCTGGATACAACTCTGTGTAAATCTGGAGTGTGTGGAAAACTGGGTTAGATAAATAGTGTTAGTACTCATGCCAGGATAGATGGAACTTAAAGCCAGCATCACCATGACCAGCAAGTGAATTGATTTCTGGAGAAGGAAAGAGGTCCAAGTATGGAGCCATGAGGGAAAACAAAACTAAAGCTGAGGAATTTTTGGAAGAAAACATAAAACACAAAACAGCAGAGGAGACAGACATGGAAAGACTAGAGAGTCCAGATGATAAAAAGAAAAAGGAGAATGTGGTGAAACAGAAATAAGTGAGGGGAACACTTGAAGAAGGTCAGAGGAACCAACTGTGCCAGATGCAGCTGATGCAGCAATTAGTGGGATGTGAAGGATCTTTTGGGAGTAAGCTCTCCTTTTCTATCACCCAGAAGAAAGAGAAATGTGTCCTTATATGAAGGATACCTGTAATACCTTTAGATCATAATATGCTAAACTTGAAGGGTCCAAATATCAACACCAAAAGGAACAAGAATTTTGTAATAGTCATTCAATGTCAAAGGATTCAATGATAAAAAACAAGCAAACAGGGAACTATTGACCCACCAAATGAGAAGAATGAACCTCAGAACAGTTATTTTGAGCAAACAATGTAGCACCAAAATGTAAATTCCAATTTATTTCATTTTTATGAATTTCTAGATGTAGCAAAATGAATGTATGCAGGTAGAAAATAAGAATGAGAGTGAAAATGTTGGGAGGTGATTGATATGTATAGGGATTATTTTCCAGATTCTTGGAAATGATTCCTATCTTGATAGGGCAAATAGCTACTGTAGGTGAAGGAGATGAAAGGTTTGAAAAATTTGACATCATTCATTTAAGAACAAATCATTTAACTACATTTAAATTTTACATTACTTTTAAACAAGCAAGAGAGAGAGAGAGGACTGCTCATTATAGTACAATGGAGAAAAGCACATTTTATTTTCAGTGTCTTTCCCCTACTGATCACCTCACTGATGAGCAGCCGGGCTTTCAGTTGCTTGTGGGTTCCAGGCAGAATGTTGGGGAGTTCTCTGGGGTTTGTTGTGGATACAGGGTTACTGGGCAGAGTCCTGTGGTGGCATCAGTGCCACAGGGGGCCTGTAGTGCTCTGTGGAGCTTGTCTTTTGGACGATCCTTGGGAAGCTTTGAGAGGTGGTGATGGAGCAGAGTGGCACTACTCCACACCTCACATTCCACAGCCTCCTGTGGGACTCAAGGGCACTTCAATCTCTCTTCAGCCTCCTGGTGTGTCTCCTCCTGTTCAGACTTTAGCAGTCTGTTAGAATCCGACTTTATATAAAACATGAAAAACAGCTTGCGGACGCACTAGCTACACTGATAATCAAGAAATGTGAACTTCTTGATAAGATGGGTGCTGCGAACAGGAGGTATGCGGAGACTAAGTAATCTTTAGGGGAAGCTAGGCTAGAGAAAATGACTTTAAAAAATGGCCAGCCTCATTGACACCTACAGAAAGGCTAAGGGAACAGCAGTGTTGATGGAGGATTTAACTTCAGTGGTCCTAGAACTACAGAAAAAGAGATCCAGATATTCCAAACAAGAAGATGAGATGAAAAAGATGCTGAAAACACTGAAGTCACAAGAAGACATCATGAGGACCACTGCAGCACCAGGTGCTTTTCCATACTCAGTGTGTTTGGAATCCCTTCCCCTCCCTGATGGTCCCTCCTCCAGCAGTGGGCCTGGGTCGATCTTAAAGCAGCACTGAGCTTCTGCTCCTCTCAGGCCTGCAGAGCCACCAGGCAGGAATGACCCTCTCCAATTCTTCATCGAGGAGTTTTTGAGGGCAGTGAATCAACAGAACTTGCTCCATGGGCTCTACCTTCATCTCCTGGACACACAAGTGATTTCCTCCATAGTCAATTCCTCCTTCAATCACACAGTTTCAACTTGAGGAACACACCAGAAATATGAAACTTTCACTTTACAGAAACTCAACATGTAAGAAAATACTACTACTGACAAGATTGTTCATATACTTGAGACTTACATATATGTTCATATATGTTCATTATTTATTAATCTGTTCATATATTTATGTTACAACTTTTGTGTTGTAAATAATATAAACTTTCTTTATTGTTCTTATCTGTATAATATGTATTACAAATGTAATTGTAAGTTATACACATATGCAGTTCAGTCATAAGTTTTTTTTAAGAAAAAGCATGATAACTTACAAGCGTATATTGCCAAGAAACCCAAGTTATAAGTAAAAGTAAATTTTACTAAAAATTTTAATTGATGAAAAATAAAAATAAAATGAGATTTTCATCTTTCTTAGGAAGAAGGTAAACAGTATACTTACAAATAATTTTACAAAATTCAATGGTCTATTTGAAAATAATAAAGAATAGGAATTTAAAAGTTATATCTGTACATGGAACAGTTTTTATTCCCATGCAAGAGTGCTGCACTATGAGTTCTGTGTCAGGAAGAAATCGCTCTTGGACAAGATCAGAAAATCTACACTCCCCATCCCATACCCGTCTCTCACTCCTGCTTTCTATTTAAATGACACACCCCAAGGAAAGCTGAGGGAGCAAGAAGGAGCTCCTTTCCCTGGGAAACAGCTGACATCACTAAGATAATAATTCTAGTCACATATAATGATGTTAGTCATGAAGACCTGAAGAGAGCTCAAGAATTGGCCTGATCCATCATGGTATAGGAAGGAAGGGCTCTGCGTGCCGTTTGGCTAATAAAAGTTCATGCCAACTAGGGTATTACCTGGGATACTCTCTCTAGCTGAGATTGGGCTTTTATTTCTGGAGATCTGACTTCAGAACCATGTGCTCCTCACTATTGAGGTAACCTGCCAAATCCTCATGCTTCTGAAAGTCATTTCAAGAATTTTAACCTATTTCACATTGAATACCTTCTTATTCCACCCCCGTCTCTAAGCCAGGGGTCCAAAATGATTAAGCTAGAATTTCTCAGCCCATCCAATCAAAATGGTTTCCTAGGGTCAGTCTAAAACTTAGGCTGAGAGGGATTAAGGGAATCCTGAGAAGAAATTCAAAGCTAGACTTATTATTAGTTTTAAGTCATTCATCTCTCATGAAGAGGTTTCAAGGTTGTAAATGTTATTCCAGGTTCACCACTTTTGAATGAAAGGTTCAATCCTCAATGTCTCCTCAGAAGTAATAGCTCAGTGGGATAAGGAAGCCCATGTTCACCATGGAGCCAGAGTGCCAGGAGGAACAGTGCTGAGAGTTGTACCCTCATTTTGCATTACTTACATTTCCCCTATATTCCACCGTGTTGTTAGTACTTGTAGTAGTGTGCATTTCTTGTATTTCTACTATTAACCATAGTCACCATCCACTAGATGGTTCATTGTGCTATACACATGTTTTATCCTGTAGCTTTCCTTCTATTACCATACATGACCCAAAACTTCCCCTTTAAACACATTTACTCATGTAATTGACTGCTGTCAATTAAATGTGACTCACGATAATATGTTACATCACCTCTACCCATTTCCAAACATTTGTAATCAACATAATGAAAAATTCTTCAAAAGTAAATGTCAACTCCCCATTTTTACACTGCTTCCATCTCTGGGTAACCTATATTATAGATTATAACCCTATGAGGTAGCTTTATAATTAGTGGGTATTAGTGAAGTCATTATATATTTGTCTTTCTGGCATGAATTATTTCAAAAAGTCCATAATGTGACATGAATAAGGTCTCCATTCTTTCTTACATCCAAGTTGATTTCCTTTGTATGTATATATCCCATTTCACTCATCCATTCATTGGTTGATGGACACTTAGGAGTATCGGTGAGCAACAGTCTATTCACCATCTATCTTCCAGTTCCCCTGGGTATGAACCTAGTAGTGTGATTGCCGGATCATATAACAATTCCATATTTAGCTTCCTAGGAAATGCTAAACTGTCTTCCACAGTGATTACCCCATTTTCCATTGCCACCAGCAGTGAATGACTGTTTTTCCTTTCCTGCAATTGCAGTTCTCTGGTTGTTGTTTTTAATAGGGTCATTCTAGTAGGTTTGTTATGATATCTCATTGTGATTTGACTTGCATTTCCCTAATAGCTAGTTGTGGAAAGCATCTTTTCATGTGCCTTTAAGCCATTTGTCCTTGCTCTTTGGAAAAAATATCTTAAGTTTTTGGTCCATTTTGCCATTTTGTTTGTGTTTTCATTCTTGAGTTGTGGTTTTGCTTATATATTTTGGAGAGTAAGCCCTTATGAGGTATATGGTTTCCAAGTATTTTATTCCATTGTGTTGGCTCCTTTCTTGACCAATCTTTTCAAGCACAAATGATGTGATTGTGAGGAGTTTCCATTTATTTATTTTTCTTCCATTGCAAGTGCTTCCATTGTAAATAAGAAACATTTGTTCTGCCCAAGGTCTAAAGATACTTCCTGACATTGTCTTCTGTGAGTTTAATGGCCTTGGCACTTTTCTTTAGGTCTTGATCATTTTCAGTTAATTTTTGTTTAAGGTTTGAGGTAGGGGTAAGGTCTGAAAGGGCAAAAAGGCATCTGGCTTAAAGGGAGAAAGCATTTGGATGTCACAAACCTAATAGTGTTTACTACCCATGATTTATAAATAGATTCTACAACTCAACACTGAAGCAACAAAATACCCAATTAAAAATGGGCAAAAGACAATTAAACAAATCATCAAATTTACCACACACTTGCCCATTGCTGATAGTTGGGGAGCAGTGTTTATATGGGTGATTATATTGGGAAAATCATGCATGATTTTTCAGTAAGCCTTAAAGTTCTCTAAGTAAAATGACGTATCATCTTGGAAATGCATAACAGATTATGTTAACGTTAGATTTTGTAAGGCAATGAAAAATGTTGTCTTTTCATATATAACTACTAAAAGAATATAAAAATAATGTCTATCTTTTAAGTAACAGACATGCAAAGCCAAGAGAGTCCAGATGATAAAAAGAAAAAGGAGAATGTGTTGAACCAGGAATAAGTGATGGGAGCACTTCAAGAAGTCCAGAGGAGCCATCTGTGCCAAAAGCAGCTGATGAAGCAGTTAGTGGGATGCGAAGGATCTTTTGGGATTGAGCTTTCTTTTCTATTACTCAGAGGAAAGGAAAACATGTTCTTATATAATGGATACTCATAATATCTTTAGTTCATAACACAAACTTGAAGGTCCCAATCATCCACCAAGAGTAACGTGAATAAATATGTTGTAATACGGTCATTCAATTTCAAAGGAGAAAATGATAAAAAATGAGGGAACTGCCGATATACCAAAAAACAAGAAAGAATCTCAAAACAATATTGTGAGCAAAGGATGCAGGCACCAAAATGTGAATTCCGATTTATTTCATTATCATGAATTTCAAGATGTGGCGAAATGAATGTATGAGTAAAGAAAATGAGAATGAGGGAAAATATGTTGGGAGGTGGTTATTGATCGAAGCAAATAAGGATTATTTTTCCAGATTATTGGAAATGATTCCTATCTTGATAGGGTAATTAGATACTGTAGGGGAAGGTGATAAAAGGTTTGAAATATTTGACATTACTCAGTTAAGATCAATATATTTAACTGTATTGAAATTTTACATCAATTTTCATCAAACAGAGGAAGAGAGAAGACTGCTCATAAGAACCACGAGTGCCTACAACTGGAAGCAGGAGAATTGCAAGCATCATCCAAGTGCAATCTTAGTCCCTCTTGATCTAGAGGTGGAGTGAGCATCACCATCCCAGGGTCCACAGAATGGAGGAATAAAATATGGATTAGAGTAGACTAGCTGATATTCTACTATAAAAGTACTGTGACTAGTAACATAAGAAATTGTATCATTGACGTGGAGAAAGTGGCCACAGTAGTTGCTGAGGACAGGGAGAGGGAAGAAGAGATGTGATGAAGGGACATTTTTGGGACTTGGAGTTGTCCTAAATGATATTGCAGGGCCAGATCTGGACATTTTATATCCTTCCATAACTGACTAAATGTACTAGGGGAGAGTGTGAATGACATAATAAACTATTTAATATCCACGAGATGCAGCAGTGCTGCAAAATGTATTCACTGAGTGCGATGAGTGTGCCACAATATGGGGAAGTTGGTGTGGTAGGAGTAGGGTGGGCGAGTGGGGGTATAAGGGAACCTCTTATGTTTTTTATAATATAACCTTTTCTGTGATGTATGTATCTTCAAAAAGTAGAATTTACAAAAGTGGGGAGTGGGTTACATGGGAATCTCTTATGTTCTTTTTAAATGTAATATTCTATGTGATTCCTAGCCAGCAGTTTATCCAATTGTTAAGAGTCAATCCTGCCCCAGGTAAAGGGGCTCTTTCTGAAGAGCTAATGAACCCAACAAGAAAGTTTAGCTCAGTGCAGGAGTTTCAGCCTTGAGGATACAAGGTCTCTAGTCTAAGTATTGGCTCCTCTTAGAGTGACCCACTGGGATATTAAACATCTAGCTGATACTTTAGACAGGGAAAACATAGGAGTTATCCTTGTATTAGCTTTCCTTGGGTCTCTTATTTTTCATTGAAAAAAGGGTTTTTTTTTGTTATATAATTTAACTTAGTTTACTCACTAAAACCCCCTGCAAAATCTGCTGTGGGAAGGCTACAAGGTAATTTATTAACAACGGCAGCCTGACAAGTTCCACATGGGCTTAAGAGGGAAGTCTGTTTTTTTTTTTTTAGTGTTTGGTTGACTTCTTGCTTGTGGGTTTGTCTGTTGTTTTTCTTTTCTTGTCCTTCCTTCCTCTTCATCCCCCCCTCCTTTTTAAATTAGGTGCTGCTGGCTTGTTTCTTGCTTGCTGTGCTTCCTCTTCCTCCACTTCCTCTTTTCTGTGTGTACTGATTTTCACTACCAAACTATCTCCTTTCCTTCCTACATCTTTCTATCTTGTGCCTTCTGTTGTTCTTCTCACATTCCACCTCAGTTTGTTTAGCCCCCAACTTTTCTGGCTCTTTTTTCTAACACTTCTGATTTTGATCTTTTATTAACACTTTCTGTTATTTGTTTTGTTTTGTGTTGTTTTTAATTTTACCTTTTCTTACAATTTCTTTATTTTCCACTTGTTCTATAGTGAGTTTTTTAAATTACTCTCCCCTTCCCCCCCCACCCCAGTTGTCTGTTCTTTGTGTCCATTTGCTGCATCTTCTTCTTTGTTCACTTCTGTTGTTGTCAGCAGCATGGGAATCTGTGTTTCTTTTTGTTGTGTCATCTTGTTGGGTCAGCTCTCTGTGTGTGGGTGGCCCCATTCTTAGGCAGGCTGAAAATTCTTTCACACTGGGCAGCTCTCCTTACAGAGTACACTCCTTGCACGGGGGGCTCCCCTATGCAGGGGACACCCCTGCATGGCACGGCACTCTTGTGTGCATCAGCACTGTGCATGGGCCAGCTCCACACGGATCAAGGAGGCCCAGGGTTTGAATCACAGACCTCCCATATTGTAGACAGATGCCCTAACCACTGGGCCAAGTCTGCTTCCCAACACTTTGTTTTTTCCATTCTTTTCTCTTTCCCTCTATCCTCATTATGCTGGCCTTTTAATTTTTAAATTCATACTATATTCTTCTGCATATTAAGTTTCCCATTTCATTATAGGTATTCCAGTTTTTTATTCCTATACCTCTACACTGCTTATACAAGTTTAATATTCACTCTCCTAGGTCTTATATGGTTCTTCTGCTAACCTTTACTATCAATATTACTATTATACTTTTTCTTTTCTTATATCTCTTACATTCCCTGGTCCTAATCTGTTTCCTTCAAGGGACCTTAGACAACATCAAGGAAATAGAAGAAGAAGAATAAAGTGTTAAAGAGAAAACAACACACACACACAAAACAGCAACTAAATAATACCAGAGACTACACAGAGAAGTTAACCAACTGAGCAAACCCATCAAGATAAATTAATGACCAGATAACAAAAAATTACAGACCATACCAAAAATTACAAAGACATGGTCCAGTCCAATAAACAAATTAAAAACCAGGAAGAGGAGCAGAACATCAAACTGAAGCAGAAGAAGCAGAACTCAAAGCTGTCCACACTAATATCATGGACCAACTCAGTGAAGTGAAGGAAGAAATTAAAGATATTAAGAAAACACTTGGAGAGCATACTGAAGAAATTGTAAACACACACAAAAGATAACAGAGATGATGGTGAAGAATGACCCAATCCAAGAAATCAAAAATACACCCTCAGCAAATAACAGGAGATTGGAATAGGCAGAGAAAATAGTTAGTGATGTGGAAGATGGTAAATTTAAAATCAAATGGCTAGTATAATTGAGAGATAAGAAGATATAAAAAGTGCAGCAGAGTTTTAGGGTTTAAAATGACAATGCAAAATGTACAATCATATGCCTTATAGGCATCCCAGAGGGAGAAAAGAAGGGAAAGGGGACAGAAGGGGTACTGTAGTAAATAATGGCTAAAAACTTCCCAAACCTATTGAGGGAGTTGTATGTATATGTCCAGGAAGTACAGTGTACCCCAAACATCATAAACACCAACAGGTCTACTTCAAGACATACACTTGTCAAAATAGCCAATGCTCAAGACAAAGAGAAAATACTGAAGGCAGCAAGAGAAAAGAGAACCATCACATACAAGGGTAACTCGATAAGATGAAGTGCTGATTTCTCATCTGAAACCATGGAGGCAAAAAGGCAGTGCTATGAGATAGTCAACGGACAAACAGAAAAAAAAATTCCACCCAAGAATACTCTATCCAAAAAAGCTGGCATTAAAATATGATGGAGATTTCAAAATATTCACAGACAAACAGAAACTAAGAGAGTATGCTAATAAGCAACTGCCCTTCAAGAAATACTAAAGGGGGAAGCAGACATGGCTCAAGCAGTTGGGCTTCCATCTATTATATAGGACATACAAAGTTTGATGCCCAGGTCCTCCTGGTGAAGGCAGGCTGGCCCATGTGACAAGGTGGCCCATTCAGAGTGTGGGCCCATGTTGAGTGCAGGTCCACATGGAGTCCTGGACTGCACAGAGTGCTGGCCTGCAGAGAGTATTACCCTGCACAGAAGTGCTGCCCCACACAGGAATGTGACACAGTACAGGAGTGCTAGTCCACACACAGAGCTGGTGCAGCAAGATGATGCAACAAAACAAGACACAGAGGAGACATAATAAGAGATTAAGCAATCAGAGACCTGAGGTGGTGCAAGAGAATGCTTTCCACTATCCCACTCTGGAAGGTCCCAGGATCAATTTCCAAAGCGACCTAATGAGAATACAAACAGATACAGAAGAAGACACAGTTAATGGACACTGAGAGCAAGGCTCAGTCACTGGACCCCATTGGCTTCCCAGAGTTGTGTTTTTAATTTGTTTGCTTTTTTTGTTTTGTTTTGTTTTTTCAGGAGTCAATGGGAACTGAACCCAGGGCCTCCCATGTGGGATGTGGGAGCTAAACCACTTAAGCCACATCCTCTCCCTCAGTTAAATCTTTGATTTTAACTCTTTCTTCTTTTTTAATATACTCATTTAGGACTATAAATTACCCTCTCAAGACCACCTTGGCTCTATCCCATAAGTTTTTAAAATTGTGTTCTCATTTTCATTTGTCTCAATATATTTATTGATTTTCCTTGCAACTGCTTCTTTAACACACTGATTGTTTAGAAGCATGATATTTAGTCTCCACATGTTTGGGATTTTACCTCATTCCTGTCTATCTTTGATTTCTAGTTTCATTCCATTACGATATGGGAAGTTGCTTTGTATAATTTCAATATATTTATACTTATTTAGAGCTTCATTGGGCCCTAACATGTGATCTCCACTAGAAAGTAATCCATGGGCCCTTGAGAAGAACGTATAACCCACTTAGCTTGGATGCAACATTCTGTATATGTCTATTGGTCCTAACTCAATCTTATTGTTGAAGTTTTCTGTTTCCTTGTTGATCTTCTGTCTAGTTGTTCTATCTAATGATGTGAGTGGTGTATTGGAGTCGACAATGATTATTGTAAAGATACCTATTTCTCCCTTCAGGTTGCCAGAGTTTCTCTCGTGTATTTTGGGACACCCTGGTTAGGTGCATAGATATTTATGACGGCATGTCTTTTACTAATATTTAATGGACTTCTGTATCTCTTATAACTGCTTTGCATTTAAAGTCCATTTTGTCTGATATTAGTATAGCGAACCCTGCTCTTTTTTGGTTACAATTTGCATGGAGTATCTTCTTCCAACCTTTTGATTTCAGCCAGTTTTTGTCCCAGGGTCTAAGGTGAGTCTCTTGTAAGCAGAACATGGATGGCTCATATATTTTTATCCATTCTGTCAACCAATACCTTCTAATTGGGTAGTTTAAGCCACTCACATTCAATGATATTAATGTAAATGCATTATTTATTTCCACCATTTTAGTCTTTGGTTTTCATATGTCATATCATATTTTCATCTATTTTTTAACACTTTTGATTATCCTTTCTGCTACTCTTTCTTCTATACTCTACTCCATGCCTCTCTCTTGTCTTTGTCTTTCAGGCTCTAAGACTTCCTTTAATATTTGCTGCAAAGTGGCTTCTTTTTTCCTTACCATTTTATTTATTTATTTTTAAGATACACAGGTCACACAAAATGTTACATTAAAAATTATGAGAGGTTCCTATGTACCTCATTCCCCCTACTCCTCACACATCAACAACTTCTTTCATTAGTGTGGCACATTCATTCCATTTGAAGAATACATATTGGAGCACTGCTATAAAGCATAGATAATAGTTTACATTGTAGATTATACTCTCTCCCAGTCCATTCAGTGTTCTTTAGCATGAAATATAGTGTCCTGTATCTGTGCCTGCAATATCATTCAGGACAACTCAAGTCCCCAAAAAATGTCCCCCATATCACACCTCTTCTACCCTCTCCATCCTCTCAGCAACACCTATGGCCACTGTCTCCACATCGATTATATAGTTTCTCTCCCATTGCTAGAGTGACAATAATTCTATAGTAGAATACCAGTAAGTCCACTCTAATCCCTATTTTATTCTTCCATCCTCAGGACCCTGGGATGGAGATGCCCACTCCCACATGGAAATTGAGAGGGGGCTTCGATCCCACCATGGTTGATCAATGGGATTCTCCTTATTGCAGTTGTATACTCTCTCAGTTCCTTGGTGTGGTGGTTGACCATTCTCACCTCCTTGTTAGCTGATCTAGGTAAGTTCCAACAAACTGGAGAGTATGTTTTACAACTCTGCTGAGGCTCAGGACCCAGCTGGTACATAGAAAGTCCAGAGATTCAAGTCTCCTGGGTATACACCAACCCCCATTGCCAACCACAGTTCAGTAACCGTAACAGCACAGGGCATATGTAGAGAACTCACATCTGAGTCCAACTCCATTACACTCAGGAGCACAAATTCTGAAGTAAGGTCCACTGGGAAGTCACTGAACTACTCCAGAGCCATCAGCCATGACTGTAAGACCTGGTGTCTCCCATACCACTCAAGAGCACCACTACTTGGGGCTTTATCTATTTTGGCTTTCTCTGAGATCCTGCTGAGATGTGCATAAGCGTGATGCCTCTGATGACCTCCTGACTCATTTTGGAGTCTTAGCCATATAAACTCATTTGTATTTACAGTTTTCCCCTTTTATTCAAGGTTTTTTTTCTAGTTGCATCACCACGTGGTGCTTGGTAGTAATCCCTTGGTGCCAGGGAGGCTCATCCCTGGGAGTCATGTCCCACAGTGGGGAGAATGTGATGCATTTAAATGCTGGGTTTGACTTACAGAGTGGCCACATTTAAGCAGCATGAAGGCACTCAGGAGGTAACTCACAGGCACCATGCAGTCTAGGCAAAATTGAAATTTCAAGTGCACAGGCTCATAAGCATAGTTGTCAGTATCAAGGACCCATCACTGCACGATCCTTCTTCACTGGTCTTTGCCCTTGCACTTGGGGGATTGTTGCTGTTCCATTAGGAATGTGACAGAGCTCCCCAGGATAGAAACTCAGCATTCCCTCAATTGTTGTGTGAAACTCTACTCCACTATTTCAATACCCAACAAAAATCCGAACATACCTATATAACCTATATGCATGCCCAGGTGAACTCCCTCCTACCCATGCATGACTGGCAAGGGTGAGGGAAAGCCTTCACTTCCTGCCCTGAGGGAGGGGCTTAGCCATCCCACAGTTCAAGCCCCCAGCATAAGAAACTCATGGTTTTACATAGAACAATCACTCTTTGTCGGACTCTCTCCAGATTGTTGCCCTGAAGCCTCTGCACTGTGGGTTCTCAAATAGCTCACTCTGGTAGGATTTTGTCCCCATTCAGCCATTTATTTTGTAGGAGAGATGATGTGGGTGCACTTAGTCTGACACCATCTTGCCTTCCTCCTCCCTTTTACTCTTTTTTTTAACACTTTTTAAATTAAAATTAATAGATCACATAGAACATTACATTAGAAAAAAAAAACATATAACCCACTCCCCACCACTTTTGTAAATTGTATCTTTTGAAGATACATACATCACAGAAAAGGTTATATTATAAAAAACATAAGAGGTTCCCGTATATCCCCACTCCCCCACCCCACTCCTCCAACACCAACAACTTCCCCATCATTGTGGCACACTCATCGCACTCAGCGAACACATTTTGCAGCACTGCTGCACCACATGGATAATAGTTTATCATGTTGTTCACACTGTTGCTCAGTACATTTCGTGGGTTATGGAAGGATATAAAACGTCCAGCATCTGACCCTGCAATATCATTCAGCACAACTCCAAGTCCCAAAAATGTCCCTTCATCACATCTCTTCTTCCCTCTCCCTGTCCTCAGCAACTACTGTGGCCACTTTCTCCACATCATTGATACAATTTCTTATGTTACTAGTCACAGTAGTTTTATAGTAGAATATCAGCAAGTCCACTCTAATCCATATTTTATTCCTGCATTCTCTGGTCCATGGGATGGTGATGCCCACTCCACCTCTAGATCAAGAGGGGCTTAGATTGCACATGAATAATGGATGCAATTCTCCTGCTTCCAGTTGTAGGCACTCTTGGTTCTTATGAGCAGTCTTCTCTCTTCCTCTAATTGTTTGTTTAAAATTGATGTAAAATTTAAATACAGTTAAATATATCGATCTTAACTGAGTGACGTCAAAATTTTCAAACCTTTTATCACCTTCCTTTACAGTATCTAATTACCCTATCAAGATATGAATCATTTCCAATAATCTGTAAAAATAATCCCTATTCACTTCAATCAATAACCACCTCCCAACATATTTTCCCTCATTCTCATTTTCTTTCCTCATACATTTCATTTGCCATATCTTTAAATTCATAAAAATGAAATAAATTGGAATTAACATTTTGGTGCCTGCATCCTTTGCTCACAATATTGTTTCGAGATTCATTCTTGTTGTTTCGTGTATCTACAGTTCCCTCATTTTTTATCATTTACTCCTTCAAAATTGAATGACCGTATTACAAAATATTTATTCATGTTCCTCTTGGTGGATGATTGGGTCCTTCAAGTTTGTGTTATGAGCTAAAGATATTAAGAGTATCCATTATAGAAATACATGTTTTCCTTTCCTCTGAGTGATAGAAAAGAAAGCTCAATTCCGAAAGATCCTTCACATTCCACTAATTCTTCATCAGCTGCTTTTTGGCACAGATGGTTCCTCTGGACTTCTTGAAGCATTCCCATCCCCTATTCCTGATTCATCACATTCTCCTTTTTCTTTTTATAATCTGGACTCTCTTGGCTTTGCATGTCTGTTACTTAGAAGATATACATTATTTTCATATTCTTTTAGTAATATATGAAAAGACAACATTTTTCATTGCCTTATCAAATCTAACATAATCTACTTCGCATTTTACTTAGGGAACTTGTAAGGTATACTGAAAAATCATGCATGATTTTCCCAATATAATCACCCATATACACACTGCTTTGCTACTATCAGCACTGTGCATGTGTGAGGGAACTTTGATGATTTGTTCAATGAAGTCTTTTGCCCATTTTTAATTGGGTCATTCGTTGTTTTAGTGTTGAGTTGTAGAATCTATTTATAAATCATGGGTAGTAAACCCTATCAGATTTGTGACATCCAAATACTTTCTCCCTTTAAGCCAGCTCCTTTTCACCATTTCAGACCTTACCACTACTACCTCATACCTTAAACAAAAAATTAACTGAAAATGATCAAAGACCTAAAGAAAAGTGCCAGGAACATTAAGCTCACAGAAGACAATGTCAGGAAGTATCATTAGACCTTGGGCAGAGCAAAGGTTTCTTATTTACAATGGAAGCACTTGCAATGGAAGATAAATAAATAAATGGAAACTCCTCACATTCAAATCACTTGTGTTTTAAAAGATTGGCCAAGAAAGCAGCTTACACAATGTAAGAAAATACTTGTAAACCATATACCTCATAAGGGTGCACTCTCCAAAATATGTAAAGCAAAACCACAATTCAAGAATGAAAAGACAAGTAAAATGGCAAAATGAGCAAAAGACTTCAGACATTCTTCCAAAGAACAAGCACGAATGGCTTAAAAGCACATGAAAAGATGCTTTCCACAACTAGCTATTAGGGAAATGCAAGTCCAAACCACAATGTGATATCATAACACACCGACTAGAATGGCCAGTATACAAAAACAACAACCAGAAAACTGCAACTGTGGGAAAGGATGTGGAGAAGGAGGAATGCTCATTCACTGCTGGTGGCAATGGAAAATGGGGTAGCCACTGTGGAAGACAGTTTAGCATTTCCTAGGAATCTAAGAATGGAATTGTTATATGATCTGGCAATCACGCTACTAGGTCATACTCAGAGGAACTGAAAGATGGAAAATGAATACACCGTTGCTCACCGATTCTCCTAAGTGTCCATCAACCAAAGAATGGATGAGTGAAATGTGATATATACATACAAAGGAAATCAAGTTCGATGTAAGAAAGAGGGAAGACCTTATTCATGTCACATTATGGACTTTTTGAAATAATCCATGCCAGAAAGACAAATATATTATGATTTCACTCATATCCACTAATTATAAAGCTACCTCATAGGGTTATAATCTATAATATAGGTTACCCAGAGATGGAAGCAGTGTAAAAATGGGGAGCTGACACTTACTTTGTGAAGAATTTTTCATTATGTTGATTACAAATGTTTGGAAATGGGAAGAGGTAATGTAGCATATTATTGTGAGTATAATTTAATTGACAGCAGTCAATTACATGAGTAAATGTGTTTAAAGGGGAAGTTTTGGGTCATATATGGTAAATGAAGGAAAGCTACAGGATAAAATATGTATAGCACACTGAACCATCTAGTGGATGGTGATTATTGTTAATAGTAGAAATACAAGAAATGCACATTATTACAAGTACTAACAATAGGGTGGAATATGAGGAAAAGATACGTATGCAAACTAAGGGTTCAACTGTCAGCACTGTTTCTCCTGGCACTCTGGCTCCATGGTGAACACAGGCTTCCTTATCCCACTGAGCTATTACTTCTGAGGAGACATTGAGGATTGAACCTTTCATTCAAATGTGGTGAACCTGGAATAACATTTACAACCTTGAAACCTCTTCATGAGAGATGAATGACTTAATACTAATAATAAGTCTAGCTTCGAATTTCTTCTCAAGATTCCCTTAAGCCTTCTCAGGCTGAGTTCTGGGCAGGCCCTATGAGTCCATTCTGATTGGATGGGCTGAGAAATTCTAGCTTATATATTTTGAGCCCCTGGCTTGGAGAATGCGGTAGAATAAGAAAGTATTCAGGGATGCAGACTTGGCCCAAAGGATAGGGTGTCAGCTACCACATGGGAGGTCCATGGTTCAAACCCTGGGCCCCTTTGACCCATGTGGAACTGGCTCATGTGCAATGCTGATGTGCACAAGTAGTGCCATGCCACACAGGGGTGTCCCCTGCGTAGGGGTACCCCACACACAAGGACTGCACTCTGTAAGGAGAGCCACTCAGTGCAAAAGAAAGTGCAGCCTGCCCAGGAATGGTGCCACACACATGGAGAGCTGACACAACAAGATGATGCAACAAAAAGAAGATCAGATTCCCAGTGCCACTGATAACATTAGAAGCGATCACAGAAGAACACTCAGTGAATGGAAAAGAGAGCAGGTAACTGAGGGCAGGTGGGATGGGGAGAGAAATAAATTAAAAAGTCATATTAAAATTAAAAAAGAAGAAGGTATTCAATGTGAAATAGGGTAAAAATTCTCAGAATGACTTTCTGAAGCATGAGGATTTGGCAGGTTACCTCAATAGTGAGGAGCACATGGTCCTGAAGTTAGATCTCCAGAAATAAAAGCTGGATCCCAGGCAGAGAGTATCTAGGTAATACCGTGGTAGGTGCGGTCACCCTCCGACTGAAGTGTGGTTTGCTGGCCTGGTGGGGGAGCAGCCACGGCAGGCCAAGCCGCTGCCCCCATAATAGGGTGGCTGGTCGGACTCACCGCCACCCCTGAAGGAAGCTCGGCATGGGCGCAGAGTGCCCTCGGGTCTCCCCTTCTTGGCAGCCATGCTTCCGCGGCCGCGCCTCCTCCCCGATGGCGCCACACATGCCTTGTGGGGCGGCACCCTTCTTCTTTCTCCCTGCGTGCAGGGCGGAAAATTCCAGTCTGCCCTTTTCCCCTCCCCCGACAGCAGCAACAGCCAGGCGTGGGCAGAGAAATCCAGTCTACCCTTTTCCCCTCCCTGACAGCAGCAACAGCCAGGTGTGGGTGGAAAAATCCAGTCTGCCCTTTTCCCTCCCCCCGACAGCAGCAACAGCCAGGCGTGGGCGGGAAACTCAAGTCTGCCCTCCACCCCAGCAACAGCAGCCACCAATCCCTAAACCCTGCCCCTTCCCCCAGCAACAGCGACAGCCAATCCCTAACCACCACCCCTCCCCCATCCAGTACCGCCCACTGACCTTTCACCGGCAACCAATCAGAACAGGGCATGGCTTCGACCAATCAGCCTTCCCCAGCCCCTATAAAACTGTTGCCTCTCCCTCAATAAAGTGGACTTGCGTGTTTACCTTGTGTCCGCGGTAGTTCTTCTGCCGTGCGCCCTCCAGTCCTGAGAGCCCCCGACAAGGGCCTGGCCTCCCTTGTCCCCAGTTCATCGCCTGCTTCTCCGGGCGACCCCTTCGTTGCCTGCTTCTCCGGGCGACCCCTTCGTCGCCGGCTTCGCCGGGCGACCCCCTCGTCGCCGGCTTCGCCGGGCGACCCCGTCAGCCGAACCGCGCAACCCCTTGTGAGACCGATCCCTTGTCTGCTGCCGGACTGACCCCTCGTCCCAGGTGGGACCGACCCCTCGTCCCAAGCGGGACCGACCCCTCGTCCAGAGCTGGACCGACCCCTTGTCCGCAGCCAGACCCCACCTCTACCGACCGAGCAAGCCGCCGCAGCTGGCGCCCAACGTGGGGCAAAGCAACCCCACCACAGCACAACGTGGGGCAAGGCAACTCCACCACAGCCTCACTCCATAACCTGGCAGCCCCCCGCTCCTCTCTTCTCACCTTGGGACTTCCTCGTGCAACATTGCTGCTACCTGAGCCTTGGCTACCTCATATGATCCACGGCGGTCTGGGAGAATCGCTGGATGGCTTTCTCCTTCCATGTCGGGGGCTTATACCGACCCGCTATGATTAAGAGGAGCCTTGGATTTCTCGGGAGCACGCGCTTGCACGTCTGAAGTAACCCTACCATAGCCCTACGCTCTCCTCTCTTCTCACCCCTATCTTTTCGCTCTGCATTGCTGCTCCTGAACCTTGGTGACCTCATATGATCCACGGTGGTCTGGGAGAATTGCTGGATGGCTTTCTCCTTCCATGTCGGGGGCTTATACCGACCCTGCTATGATTAAGAGGCGCCAATAAAACTCTCAGGAGCGTGTGCCTGAGCACCTCTACCCCTGCCTTCACCTCTGCCTTCTCCCCTCCATGCTTGCTCCCCTTTGCCTTGCTCCACTGCTCATCGTCCCGCCCTCCCCTCGTCGGGGCCTTCTCTTGGCCTGTGACCACCGTCAGAGCCCCACCGGCTCCGACCCCTCGTCTCACCGCGCACCTCGGCTCCCATCACCGCGCTCTCAAGGCAACAGGAAGTCCAGAAGAAATCTTGAAGGGTATAATCTATGATATGCTATATAAAAAAGGATTTAAAAGCAGCTATACCAGAAAGTAAGAATTATGAGTCAACTGTAAATAAATTATATATTTCTGTTAATGTGTTGTAATTGTTCTGTGTTTGTCTGTCTGTTCATTCAATGTCAACATATATTGTGATACCTCCGGATGGTAAATATAAATTACTAGAAATCTTTAAAGAGCTCTATTCAAATGGCCAAAAATTAAATAAGCGCTTATATTAATACTTAAGTTTATTATATTAATACATAAGTTTAAATGTTAATAAGATATCTACAATTAAAAAAAATTGTAAGTCTTAATTAACAAAATTAACTGTACATCTTCATAAAAAGTTGTTCTTGCCTAGATTAAAATGAATAACTTATTTGTCTTCACAGGATAATATAAAGAATGTAAAACTTATATGAATATTAAAAAGGTTAAAAGTTTGTAAAAATGCTAACGGAAATGTAATAAGTTTTGCAAAAAGACGTATTTTGTCCTAAAGTAGGATGGCTAATTGTTCATAAATTCTTGAAACTTAATTTGCATACGGCAAGTGTAAAAGGTATTGTGATAACTTTACGTAAGGGAATGTGTTCTGTAAAGATAAAATTTATCTTCAATAGTTTACATTAAGGTATTAAATGGCTAATTCCAAAAGGTCATTCTTAAATATATATATATAAAACTAAATTGATGATAATAATAATAAAAGGTAATTTTATAACAGGAAAGATTAACAGCAACCAAGCACCCCTACCAACTTGCTTTTAGGAAATGATTTCTAATATTGCATGCTACTAAGCATTTAAAGAAAAGTTATTCTTAAGGAAACAGAAGATGATTTTGTCTTTGCAGCCATTGTCTATTTAACAACACTCCTCGCTATCGGCCTAGCCACTGTTGCGCCAGATGATTGGAACCTTAAACAAAGACTCCTCCTCACTGTCATCTTCCTATCTATCATTACTATATTTACTACCCTCATTCTCCTTCGTTTATAAAGCAGTCTCCTACAAACCACAAAGCTTCTGTCTTAAACATACCATTCTCAACCCTATCCTCTAAATGATCTTCTCACTTCCCCCACAGCCTTTCTTACTGCCTCTTGGGCCTTGGCTACTTGTTGCTGCTGCCATCCTGGCCCTTATTTGAAAAGAAGGGGGAAATGCGGTCACCCCTCCGGCTGAAGTGTGGTTTGCTGGCCTGGCGGGGGAGCAGCCACGGCAGGCCAAGCCGCTGCCCCCATAATAGGGTGGCTGGTCGGACTCACCGCCACCCCTGAAGGAAGCTCGGCATGGGCGCAGAGTGCCCTCGGGTCTCCCCTTCTCGGCAGCCATGCTTCCGCGGCCGCCCCTCCTCCCCGATGGCGCCACACATGCCTTGTGGGGCGGCACCCTTCTTCTTTCTCCCTGCGCGCAGGGCAGAAAATTCCAGTCTGCCCTTTTCCCCTCCCCCGACAGCAGCAACAGCCAGGCGTGGGCGGGGAAATCCAGTCTACCCTTTTCCCCTCCCCCGACAGCAGCAACAGCCAGGTGTGGGTGGAAAAATCCAGTCTGCCCTTTTCCCTCCCCCCGACAGCAGCAACAGCCAGGCGTGGGCGGGAAACTCGAGTCTGCCCTCCACCCCAGCAACAGCAGCCACCAATCCCTAAACCCTGCCCCTTCCCCCAGCAACAGCGACAGCCAATCCCTAACCACCACCCCTCCCCTGTCCAGTACCGCCCACTGACCTTTTGCCGGCAACCAATCAGAACAGGGCATGGCTTCGACCAATCAGCCTTCCCCAGCCCCTATAAAACTGTTGCCTCTCTCTCAGTAAAGTGGACTTGCGTGTTTACCTTGTGTCCGCGGTAGTTCTTCTGCCGTGCGCCCTCCAGTCCTGAGAGCCCCCGACAAGGGCCTGGCCTCCCTTGTCCCCAGTTCGTCGCCTGCTTCTCTGGGCGACCCCTTCGTCGCCGGCTTCGCCGGGCGACCCCTTCGTCGCCTGCTTCTCCGGGCAACCCCTTCGTCGCCGGCTTCGCCGGGTGACCCCGTCAGCCGCACCGCGCAACCCCTTGTGAGACTGATCCCTCGTCTGCTGCCGGACCGACCCCTCGTCCCAGGTGGGACCGACCCCTCATCCCAAGCAGGGACCGACCCCTCGTCCAGAGCTGGACTGACCCCTCGTCCGCAGCCAGACCCCACCTCTACCGACCGAGCAAGCCACCGCAGTTGGCATGAACTTTTATTAGCCAAGGGCAAGCACAGCCTATACCATGAATATGTGCAATGGATCAGGCCAATTCCTGAGCTCTCTTCAGGTCTTCATGACTAGCATCATTATATATGACTAGAATTATTATCTTAGTGAAGTCAGCTGTCTCCGTCGGAGAGGAGCTCCTTGCTGCTCCCTCAGCTTTCCACGGGAGTGTGTCATTGATGGAAAGCAGGAGTGCCAGATGTGTATAGGATGGGGAGTGTAGATTTTCTGATCTTGTCCAAGGGGGATTTCTTCCTGCTTATACAACTCATACTGCAGCACTCTTGCATGGGAATAAAAATTGCTCCATATAAAGATATAACTTTTAAATTTTTTTTCTTTATTCTTTTCAAATAGACCATTGAATTACATAAAATTCTTTGTAAGTATACTGTTTACCTTCTTCCAAAGAAAGATGAAAACCTCATTTTTATTTTACATCTATTAAAATTTTAAAATTTACATCTATTAAGTTTTACTTATAAATTAGGTTTCTTGGCAATATACTCTTGCAAGTTATGCTTTTGTCTTAAAAAAACTCATGACAACTGCATATATGTTCAACTAACAATTACATAGGTAATACATATTAAATAGATAAGAGTAAAAGAAAGTTTATACTCATAAGATCAACACAAAAATTGTAACATAAATATAAGAACAGATTAATAAATAATGAACATATACACAGTCTCTTAAGTATATGAACAATTTTGTCAATAGTAGTATTTTCTTTCACGTTGAGTTTCTGTAAAGAGAAAATTCCATATTTTTGGAGTGTTCCTCAAGTTGATACTGTGTCATTGAAGGGGGAATTGACTATGGAGGAAATCCCTTGTTTGTCCAGGACGTGAAGGTCGAAGATCTCCAACCCATGGAGCAAGTTCAGTTGATCCACTGCCCTCAAAAATTCTTCGATGGAAGAATTGGAGAGGGTCATTCCTGCCTGGTGGCTCTGCAGACCTGAGAGGAGCAGAAGCTCAGTGCTGCTTTAAGACTGACCCAGGTCCACTGCTGCAGGAGGGACCACCAAAGAAGGGAAGGGATTCCAAACACACTGAATTTGGAAAAGCGCCTGGTGCTGCGGTGGTCCTCATGACCTCTTCTTGGGAATCCAGTGCTTTCAGTTTCTTCTTCATCTCATCTTCTTGTTTGGAATATCTGGAAATCTATTCCTGTAGTTCTAGGACCACTGAAGTTATTTTCTCCATCAACACTGCTGTTGTTCCCTTAGCCTTTCTGTAGGTGTCAATGAGGATGGGCATTTTTAAAGTCACTTTCTCTAGCCTAGCTTCCTCTAATGATGACTTAGTCTCTGCATACCTCCTGTTAGCAGCACTAATCTTATCAAGAAGTTGACATATATTGACAATCAGTGTAGCTAGTGTGTCCTTAAGCTGCTTTTCATGTTTTATATAAAGTCAGCTTCTAACAGACTGTTCAAGTGTGACCAAGAGGAGACACCCCAGAATGTTGAAGAAGGATTGAAATGCCCCCGAGTCCCCCTGGAGACTGTGGAATGTGAGGTATGGAGAAGTGCCATTGCACTCCATCACCACCTCTCAAAGCTTCCCTAGGATCATCCAAAAGACAAGCTTCACAGAGCACGACAGGCCCTCCAGGGCACTGATGCCACCACAGGACTCTGCCCAGTAACCCTGTATCCACAACAAACCCCAGAGAACTCCCCAACATTTTGTCAGGAACCCACAAGCAACTGAAAGCCCGGCTGCTCATCAGTGAGGTGGTCAGTGGGGGAAAGATACTGAAAATAAAATGTACTTATCTCCATTGTACTCTTATGAGCAGTCTTCTCTCTTTCTCTCTCATTGCTTGTTTAAAAGTGATGTAAAATTTAAATATAGTTAAGTGTTTTGTTCTTAACTGAATGACATCAAATTTTTCAAACCTTTTATCTCCTTCACCTACAGTAGCCGTTTGCTCTATCAAGATAGGAATCATTTCCAAGAATCTGGAAAATAATCCCTATACACATCAATAAGTAACAACCTCCCAACATTTTCACTCTCATTCTTATTTTCTACCTGCATACATTCATTTTGCTACATCTAGAAGTTCATAAAAATGAAATAAATTGGAATTCACATTTTGGTACTGCATTGCTTGCTCAAAATAACTGTTCTGAGGTTCATTCTTCTTGTTTGGTGGATCAATAGTTCCCTGTTTGCTTGTTTTTTATCATTGAATCCTTTGACATTGAAAGACTATTACAGAATTCTTGTTCCTTTTTGTGTGGATATTTGGACCCTTCAAGTTTAGGGTATTATGACCTAAAGGTATTACAGGTATCCTTCATATAAGGACATGTTTTCCTATCTTCTGGGTGATAGAAAAGGAAAGCTTACTCCCAAAAGATCCTTCACATCCCACTAATTGTGGCATCAGCTGCATTTGGTACAGTTGGTTCCTCTGTACTTCTTCAAGTGTCCCCATCACTTATTTCTGTTTCACCACATTCTCCTTTTTCTTTTTATCATCTGGACTCTCTAGTCTTTCCATGTCTGTCCCCTCTGCTGCTTTGTGTTTTCTTCCAAAAATTCCTCAGCTTTAGTTTTGTTTTCCCTCAGGGCTCCATATTTGTACCTTTTTCCTTCTCCATAAATAAATTCACTTGCTGGTCATGTGATGCTGGCTTTAAGTTCCATCTATCTTGGCATGAGTACTAACCCTATTAATCTAATCCAATTTTCCACATAGTCCAGATTTACACAGAGTTATATCCAGGACATCCCACTTCTGTGTGTAATGTGCCAACGACAAACTCTAGACTCCTTCCCCAAACTCCTCCTTCTTGGTCTCTCCCTTTTCCATAATTGGCATTTCCCTCCTGATATCTGTTCAGGCCAAAGCTTTGTGGCCTTTCTTGACTTCTGTCTTCCCATGCCACATCCATCCTTCACTTCCTGTGTTCATCTGGCCCCTTCTACTTTGCCTCCTCTCTCTCTTGTTAGAGCCTGCTTCATTGCTGACAGGATGACCATGGTTGCCTTCTACATACCCTCCTTCTCCTGCCTCAGCCCTTCAGTTCCTTAAGTTCATGAAAAAGAATTGTATTTTTCTCTTTGCCATGTTTTATATAGATAACTGAAGGACAACCGTGCATTAAGTAAAATATATTATTCATGATAATGAATAGTCTTTCCTCCTTGTTGATAATTTTTCTTCTTTTCCTTCCCTTGCTGAAAGAGTCATCCCAGAATCTTCTATTGGGTTGTTGGTTTGGCTCTCACATGTTGTAATTTTGTCAGTTTGCAAAAGCTTGCAAATAGATGCACTTCAATTGTAATTTGCTATTTTTTTCTTGGAATTTAAACCTCGTAATGATATGATAACACCCTACTTCTGGTACTTTTTCCTTAATGATTGTGTATTTGCTGTTGCCATATTGACCCAAGATTTACTTATATTTGTGTTTATCTGTGATTATATAAAACCCATATTTTACTGCCAAACATGTTATTTATCTTTGGTTTTTTTCAGAAGGCACCTGGGATTGAACATAGGAAGCAGGCACTCAACAACTTGCATTCCATCTGCTCCCACTTAGATAGGTTTTGTTTTCTTATATATAGAATTTTTTTCAATTATTTCTCTCCCCTTCTTCTCCCCCCACCCTAAACCAAGCTGAAGAAAAGAAATAGTAAAGATCAGAGCAGAAATAAATGAAATCAAGAACAAAAAAAACCATAGGGAATGGGAAGCAGCTGTGGCTCAATCAGTTGGGCTCCCATCTACCAATGGGAGGCCCTGGGTTTGCATCCTGGGACCTCCTTTGAAGGCAAGCTCATCCGTACACTGTGGTGAGCTGCTGGCTCGGGCACTGCAGAGTGATGCCCTGCCTGCAAGCACCATGGAGTGCCGCTGCCCACAAGTGCTACAGAGACCTGACTCAGCAAGTTGACACAACAAAAAAGGGAGATAAGCAAAAGAAAAAAAAACAAAACAGAAGAGCATGCAGTAAATGGACACAGATACCAGAATACAAGCAAGGCACAAATGGGGGGGGAGGGGGAGAAAATAAATAAAATATAAATACACAGAAGACCACATAGTGAATGGACACAGAGAACAGACAGCAAGCAACAGTGCAATGGGGAATGGGGGAATATGGAATGAATGAATGAATGAAAATAAATAAAAATAAATAAATAAATAAATAAATAAATAAATAAATGCAATAGGGAGAATCAGCAAAATGAAAACTGAAAAGTTGATTTCTTGAGAAGTTCAACAAATTTGACAAATCCTTAGGGAGAGCAATAATCAAAAAAGATGCAAATATATGAAGTCAGAAAGGAGAGGAACACATGACCATGGACCGTGCAGAAATGAGAGATCAAAAAAGGATGCTGGGAAACGGACTTTGGCCCAGTGGTTAGGGCATCTGTCTACCACATGGGATGTCCACAGTTCAAGCCCTGGGCCTCCTTGACCCATGTGGAGCTAGCACATGTGCAGTGCTGATGGGCGCAAGGAGTGCCGTGCCACACAGGGGTGTCCCCCTATAGGGGAGCCCCACGTGCAAGGAGTGCACCCATAAGGAGAGCCACCCAGTGTGAAGGTGGGAGCAGCCTGCTGAGGAATGGCGCCACCCACACTTCCCGTGCCGCTGACGACAACAGAAGCAGACAAAGAAACAAGATGCAGCAAATGGACACAGAGAACAGACAACCGGGGGAGGGGAGGGGAATTAAATAAATAAAAATAAATCTTTAAAAAAAAAAAGGATGCTATGAACTACCATGTGCAAAAAATGAGACAATGTAGATGTGATGGACAAATCCCCAGAAAACACACAAACTTATACTAGGGATTCTGAACAAGGGTTCAACATCCCCTCAAGGGTGCGTGGGAAGATTACAGGGGTCTATAAACTTGAAGGAATTTTGAATAATCCTAAATTTTAATTTAAAGACATGCCAATGCTAAGTATCAAAAACTGTGCTGCTACATTCTGAGAAAGCATTCATGGTTTTCACCTGACTGGCAAAGGGGTCCATGGAACAAAAAAGGATAAGAACCCCTGACCTCCACTGACTGTAGAGGAAATAGGAGATCTCAACAAGCCAATCACAAGTAAAAAGATTTAAACAGTCATCGAAAACCTCCCAAAGGGAAGCGGATTTGGCTCAACTGATAGAGCATCCACCTACCACATGGGATACCCAGGGTTCAAACCCAGGGCCTCCTGACCCATGTGGTGAGCTGGCCCACATGCAGTGCTGATGTGCACAAGGAGTGCCATGCCATACAGGCATGTCCCCAGCATAGGGGAGCTTCATGTACAAGGAGTGCACCCCATAAGGAGAGCTGCCTGTACAGAAAAGTACAGCCTGCCCAGAAGTGGTGTCACACACACGGAGAGGTGATACAACAAGATGCCACAACAAAAAGAGACTCAGATTCCCAGTGCCACTGACAAGTATACAAGTGTGAATGGACACAGAGAGCAGACACTGGGGGGGGGGGAGGGGTGGGAAATAAATAATAAATCTTAAAAAAAACCTCCCAAAGATGAAAAGTTCAGGACCAGATGGCTTCACAGGTGAATTCTTCCAGTCATTCAAAGATGATCTAATACTAAACTTGGTCAAGCATTTCCAAAAAAATTAAACAGGAAAGAATGCTACCAAACTGATTCTATGAAGCCAACATCACTCAAATATCAAAACCAGATAAAGATACCACAAAAAAGAAAATTACAGTCCAATCTCTCTAATGAATATAAATGCAAAAAAAATCTTCAACAAAATACTTGCAAACCAAATAAAAAATCACATTCAGAGAATTATCACCACAAGTAAGTCAGTTTTATCCCAGGTATGCAAGGGTGGTTCAATACAAGAAAATCAACTAGTGTAATAAACCACATTGGTAAAGTGAAGAGGAAAAATCACATGATCTTCTTGATTGATGCAGAAAAGGCATTTGTCAAAATACAGCACCTTTTCTTGTTAAAAATACCCAAAAGATAAGAATAGAAGGAAGCTTTCCCAGTGTGGTAAAATGCATATAAGAAAACCCTACAGCTAGCATGGTACTCAATGGTGAAAGGTAGAATGTTGTGGGAAACTGGCTTACCTGTTTGTTGCTTCCTGTTATTGTAGATGATGTTGCAGTTCTGATAGCAAACAGCTACTCATTAGTTTCCAAATAAATACGATGTGTAAACTAGGGTTGAGGCTCTCAGTTTCAGAAGTTATGAGTCCCCTGGCCCTATCTTTATCTTCTTTTATGAGTCTCTCTCTCTGTCCTTTATTTCTTTAATTTATACACTTTCTTCCTTTCATGTAGACCTATTGTGAACTGATTGCAGCAGTAGAAAGCTTTCTTGCTGAGATCAGGAACAAGACAAGGATGCCCACTCTCACTACTGTTTTTCAATATTGTACTAGAAATTCAGGCTAGAGCAATTAGGCTAGATAAAGAAATAAAAGTCATGCAAATAAGAAAGGAGGAAGTAAAACTTCCACTCTTCACTGAGGATATGACTGCATACCTAGAATCTCCTGAAAAATCCATAACAAAGCTACTAGACCTAATAGACAAGTTCAGCCAAGTGGCACAATACAAGATTAATATGCAAAAATGAATAGTGCTTCTATATATTACTGGTGTGCAATCAGAGAATGAAATCAGAAAAAAAAAACCATTTATAATAGTAACTAAAATAAAATATTTAGGAATAAAATTAAATGAAGATATAAAGGGTCCATACTCAGAAAACCCCAACACATTCCAAAAAGAAACCAAAGAACACTTAAATAACTGGACAGACTTTGTTCCTGGATTGGAAGGCTAAATATCATTAAGATGTCAATTCTACCCAAACAGATTTACATATTCAATGCAATCCCAATAAAAGTCCTACCCCATGTAGGGAAGTCCCACGTGCAAGGAGTGCACCCCCTAAGGAAAGCCGTCCCACATGAAAAAAAAGCGCAGCCTGCCAAGGAGTAACACTGCACAGAGAGCTGATGCTGCAAGATGATGCAACAAAAAGAGACACAGATTGCCAGTGCTGCTCACAAGAATGCAAGTGGACACAGAAGAACACAAAGCAAATGACACAGAGAGCAGGCAAGGGAGAGAGATAAATTAATAAATAGATCTTTTTAAAAATAGAAAAATAAAGATATTACCAAGCTAGTGGTAAAAACAGCATGATAGTGGCATAAAGACAGAATTACCAAAGGAAACAAAGTAAGAATTCAGAAATAGCCCCTCACATCTATAGTCAAGTATTTTTGACAAGCCTGTCAAGTCTTCCCAGCTGGGCCAGAACAGTCTACTCCTTTGGTGCAAGGAGAACTTGATATTCATAGCCAAAAGAAAGAGGATGCCTATCTCAAACCTTACACAAAAATTAATTCAAAATGGGTCAAGACCTAAATATAAAAGAGACAACCATAAAAGTGCTAATAGAAAATGTAGGAAAACATCTTTGACATCTTGCGGCCAGTGGTAGTTTCTTAAACTTTACACCCAAAGCAGGAGCAACAAAAGATAAAATAGATAAATGGGACTGCCTCAATATTAAACACTTTTGCACCTCAAAGGATCTTGTCAAAAGGGTGAAAAGACAGCCAATTCAATGGAAGAAAATATTTGTCAGTGACATATCCAGTAAGACTTTAATATCCAAGGTATACAAAGAAATTATACAACTCAAGAGTAAAAAGACAAACTTCCTGATCGAAAAATGGGCAAAAAACTTGAAAAGAAAATTGTCCAAAGAAGAAATACAAATGGTGAAGAAAGACATGAAAAAATATTTTTCATTAGCAGTTAGGGAAATGCAAATCAGAACTACATGAGATATCATTTCACACCTATTACACTGGCCACTCTTAAAGTTGGAAAACTAAATGTTGGGGAGGATATGGAGAGATGGAAACACTTGTTCACTGTTAGTGTGAATACAGAATGGTACATGAATTGTGCACGAATGACTGGCACCTCCTAAGAAAGTTGAATATGGACCTAGTATGTTAGCGGGCAATATCATTACTATGTATGTGCTTGGAATAACTGAGAGCAGAGACAACAACAGGCATCTGGACATTGAAATTCATGCAGCATTATTCATGATTGCTAAAAGTTAGAGACAACCTGGGTGTCCATCACTGATGAATGGATAAACAAACTGTGGTATATACACATAATGGAATATTATGCAGCTGTAAAAAGAAATGAAGTTTTGAAGCATATGACAACATGGATGAACCTAGAGGACATTATGTTGAATGAAGTAAAGCCAGGCACAAAAAGACAAATACTGTATGATTGTGCTATTATGAAGTAAATATAAAATGTAAACTCATGAAGTTAATAATTAGAATATAAGTCACCAGAAAAGAAAATGAGGGTAGAGAATGGAAACCTGAGGGTTAATGTGTGCATCACTGGTAAAAAGATTATTTGTAAATCTTTGGAAATGAATAGAAGCTCATGATGGTGTTGGTAATTAGCTGAGCAATATGTGGGCATGACAGTGTTTGAAAGGGCAAGTCTAAGGTCATGTGTATTACAGGAAGGAGAGCTAAAAACTGTAACATGGGACTTCATAAGATAGTGAAACCTCATGTAAAGCATGAATGTGGGGGATATTGCATATATAAGGCTGTTTTTGCAAAATAATAATATAAATATACTAGAAAGAAAAAAAAAGAATAGCAGCTTTGTACAGCAGGAGAAGTATAGAGAAATTTAGAAGGGATGAGTTTTTTTGGGAGTTTTGTTTATTATTATTGGAATAATGAAAGTGCTCTAAAATGATTGAAGTAACGAATGCACAAATATGTGATTAAATGGAATACCATCGATCAGTTTGGAAAAATTAATGCTTTATTAATATGTGTCAATAAAATTGATTTGTTTAAAACAGTGCTAAAAGAAAAGAAAAAATAAGGAATTTTAGTCTTCAAAAAACAACATGGAGAAAGTGCAAGTCAAGCCAACTAGTGGGAAAATAATTTTCCAATCCAAATATACAAGAAAGGACTCATAGCCTTAATATAGAAATAACCTTTACAAATTAATAAGAAAGGCAAAAAGCCCAGTAGGAAGATGGAGAAAACACTTGAAAAGGTTCTTCATTAATGTGTATTAACAAGTGGGAATTAATGTATGAAATGAAGAATCTTCTATAGTCACAAGGCTTGTTCTTTGTCTTTGTTTTTTGGATGCACCAGGAACCGAACATGGGATCTCCCTTGTGGGAAGCAGGTGCTCAATCACTTGAGCCACATACACTCCCTCCTCCCTTTTAAAAAAATTATATATTTCCTACAGGGCATTCTAGCTTTTTGTCCATAGAGATCCAGTTCATCTGGGTCCCTACTTAATCTCCAGGATCCAGATATTTCCTGGTAGAAAGAATTCAGTCACAAAGTATTTATTGAATTAATAAAAGATACAAAATGTTTGCAAAATTTTATGAGATTTTAAAATTTTAATTGTATGATAAATTTAATCAAAGTGAATAGGGGGCATCCCACAGAATGAAGCCTGGCCAGCTTTAGCAGCTGTTTAATCAGGGTGTCCCTTGAAATGCAATTCTGATTATGTTTAGGAACTGTTTCCCCTGTATAAAGGGAAGACAAATAGAGGAGTTTTTAACCAGAAAAGAAGAAGATGAAGAGTACAGGACTTTAGTAGAAAAGCCAAGTGCTGCTTTCCTGTGGAACCTTCCTTGGAATCTAGTTGGTTTCACTCCTATGGTTTCAGTTCTGGTTATTTTTCCACCTAATTATTATGAGCCAGCTCAACTCCATTCCCATTTTATAAGTCCTGTCAATTTCTAGACCTTTTAAAAAATCAAAAAAAATTTCAAAATCTTTAAATTTGTTACTGTCTACTTCTATTATACCTGACTTTATCTCTCATGCATTTCTGCCAAATTTCTGCATAGAACAGCATTTACAGTTTCTATCTGTTGCTGCACAAAAGTGAATCCTTGTGTGGTGTGAACAAGAGTCAATTAAGTGGCACTGGGATTTCTGAGAAGAGAAAAACATTCTTTAACAAAGGCAGGAGGACAGTCCCCAAATCTGTTGGAAACTGAGGCATAGTGGCCTCACAAGGAGAGACGTGCTGTTTCCATGCTAGTGCTGTCTCCATGGCTATGCTTGCAACCTAAGGAATGTGGTAATTAAGAGTTCCCAGCAAATGGGATGAAGATGTTCAAGACTGAAAGAAAAGATAAGCAAATACCTTTTGTAGTGAATAGAACACTTAGACTTTGTATCTTGAGATAAGATTTTTTTAAACTCCTTAGACTATGGGTAATGCTGCTTGATGTCACATATGCTATGCGTTACTGCTTATTGGTACGTAGGCTACGTGTGCCTGCTTATTGGCACGTAGGCTACATATTCCTGCTTCTTGTCATGTACAATGGGATACATAGAGAGCCCCTTGCAAACAATCAAGTTGTCTGAGAAGTTATTACTTGCAGACCCTCTGATCCCAGCTCTTTCTTATTGTCTCACTCTGTTTCCTTCTCCCTTTTCTCTTTCTTTCATTCCCAATACCCTTTGAATCCAAATCTCCAACACAAATCTCTCTCTCTGAACTGGAGAAAACTTCAGTGTTTTATAACATTAAAACAAAGACCGGCAGATTTAGATAAAGAGGTTAGAGATAGTTTAATCTTTAGTAGGTGCAGACTGCATACTTAGCTCATTTGAAGTTTAAGGTTCAGGCTATTGCATATATTAGGCACAGGCCAACTTTGATCAGAATTTGCTTGGTCAGTTCTGTGCTGAATTGTATTTCTTCATTAATAAATATTGAAGTTTGAGTCAGGAGTATCAGACTTCAGGGTTGCAGACAAAAATAAGGGCATACATGCTGGGCCAGTCACAAGATATCCTGTTACTTGCTAATTAAAGGGAAAAGATTGTGCAGTTATAAAACATAGAATCATCATCAAAGAAGCGAGTCATAAGAGGTAAAGTTGAGTGACTTACAACAGTTCCAAATAATTTCTTCTGGCTGCATTACAATATATCAGAAAGTTAAAAAGCATTTAAGTAATGACTCAGCTACTATAATATTTGTTAGCTTGTGATTACAATTCCCCCATTTTTTTTGTCCATCCTCAGTCTTGAGGGATATCTGGGGAATGAATGCTTGACCTTCTTAATACTGAAAAGGGGCATTGGCTCTATGGGCTAGAGGAATGAAACCAATTTACTTACAAATGGGTGTATTCCTGAGTTGCAGGTTCTCATTCTTGGAGGGACTAGAAACCCTGGGTTTCAGGACTCAGCTGGAACAAGAATAATCCAAGGCTTTAAGTCTCTGAGAAGTAATAACTAAATTGAAAAATAGAGGTTTAAATAAAAAAGTAGGATTATGATCAGGGGATTTATATGTGAATATAACCAGGTCTGAGGCAGTGTTGATTTCATATGATTTTGTAGCTGGATTATGGTGTTTGGGTGTCCCAAGGGCCCTTAGGAGCACTTCTGTTTGAGGCTTTGCATACTGTGGCAGTTTGTGATATTTATATCTGACTGAGACCTCATGAGTGACATCTTGACACTATTTGAAATCTCTTAGCTATAGAAACTTTTTCTTTTATTTATTGTCTCAATTTTGATCAAGATCATTCTCTGAAAGCATTTCTGATCCCTAGGTGCCAGGGAGGCTTATTCCTGGGAGTCATGTCCCACATAGGAGAGAAGGTAGTGAATTTATCTGCAGAGTTTGACTTAGGGCTAAGCCATATTGAGTAACAAGGAGATTTCCTGGCTGTGTCTGTTAGGCATCAATTAAAATTAAGCCAAGGTTTCTTTTTGTTTTTTTTTTTTTTTAAGGCAGTACTAGAGAATGAACCCAGGATTTGTACTTGGATAGCAGGGGCTCAACCACTGAATTACACCTGCTCCCTGGACTTAGTTTTGTCTTTCCAAAAATAAGGTTTATAATTGTCGGCTTTAAGACTGAGGTCATGGCTTATTAGTATATTCTCTTTTATGAGGCAATGTTCATCCCTATTAGATATTCTTCCCATAGGATTCCCTGTTATAAGTTTAAATGAGGATAATCTTCTTACTAACAAGAGTGGATGTTAGATTTGGTTCTTGTAAAGGTTTTTTTTTTTAAACTTACAGTTTCAGTAAGATTGCGAGAATAGCAGGAATTCCTCAGATGGGGATGTTTACAGTTCTATGTTTTCCCTTTCTAGTTCCATAAGGGAATTCACAAATTCTTTTTCATTTTATGCCTAAAACACTTTGAAATGCGTCATGGTATACAGAAACCTGTACAGTATACTAAGAGCTCATCTGTTATTTTAGATTCTATGTCAAATAAAGCTGACTTAGGTTGTCTAAATAAACTGACTTGATGTGTTAAATCAGATGTTGTGCAATAGAAAGTTTAGATTTTTTATAAAATAGCTCTTCCCTGGTCTCATATAGAAATTAGAGTTCCGATATATAGATAATATCACCTTTTACACTGAATTTTTACTCACTTTAATCTTTAACCATATCAGCCCCATTCACCTCTTGATTGAACTTAGATCCTTTCTGTAGCTTCTTTAAGAGTTGTATGGAGTTGACTTTTGAGAATTAATGTTGGCTTTTCAGCACCTTCAGAGCTAGATAATTTTAACACTGAGTCTCAGGTGTCACACGGACCCCTAAAGTGTTAGGGAACTTCGAATTATGCACAAAGAACAAAAGCATCTCAGAATATGAAAACAACAAAATCCAAAAACAAATATGATTGCTGTAAGAGAATACAATCTAGGCTTTAATTTATTTATTTTTAAAATATAATAAACTTTATTTTGAAAGAGGCTTTAGATTACAGAAAAGTAACATCACAATTATAAGGGATTTCAATATATCCTACCCTATTCCCTTTCCCATCTTCCCCTATATAAAGTATCTTACAATTCGGTGATAGTTTTTTTAAAATTAATGAGTAAATATTGAAGCATTGTATATTAGTCAGGGTTCTCTGGGGAAACAAAATTGACAGGAGATATCTGTAAATAATAGGAAATTTTATAACATTGTCTCACCTGACTGCAGGAATGTACAAGTCCAAATTCCATAGGGCAGGCTGCAAACCAGGGCCTCCAATGGAAGTCTTTGATGAGCTCCCAGGAGACCCTGACTGTCTGAATTAGAAATGGTATTTCTGTGTCTAAATCTTGAAATCACTTCCCCTTTCAAGGTCTTCAACTGATTGGATGATATGTCACTCATTGCTGCTGGCAGTTTACTCATTGATGGTAGATATAACCAGTCACCTGTACAATCAACTCCCTGATGATTAAAGTCCATGAAATGTTCTTCTCTTACAATTAGCCCAGTGCTTGCTTGACCAAACAGCTCAGCACCATTACCTGGCTGACTTCATACATTAGCCTATCATACATGGCTACTTACCAGAGTCTATGGTTTACATTGTGGTTTTAAGTTAATTCCAATGTCCGCAAAATGTTCTATGTTCCATCTATTACTCCCTCTCCCTCCCTTCAGAAACTCTGGTAACCATTATCTTTATATCAATGTTACATGTTCTTCTATTGCTACAATGTTAATAGTTTACTTTTTTACAATTGCATTTCCCCTGAATTTTGTTCATTCCTTAACCTTGAGGACTTTGGGATATGATGCTAGCTCTGCCACAGATTGAGAGGAGGCTTAGATCTTATGAGGCAGATGGAAGGAACTGTTTTGCTTTCAGTTTTAGATAGTCACTTTTTCTGGGATGGGGTTTGTTCATCATTATCATTTTGTGGGTTGACCTGGGTGAATCTGATGGACTGGAGAGTAGGTGTTGGCTGCAATTCTGCTGAGTTTCAGGTCTCAACTGGAATATGAACAGACCAAACATTTAAGTCTCTGAGACATATATTTAATGGGCCTAGTGCTAATTACAGGTTCAAATAAAAGGGATACAAGAACCTTGTGTAGGACAATTATAAATGAGGCTAACACTGTTACATTGGGGAAATAGGTTCTCATCCAAGATAAGGCCCAACAATATGATAATGATTTCAAGAGATTCTGTCCTTGCCTATGCTATCCAGAGGGCTCTAGACCACTCAGCAGCACCCCTATTTGAGGCTTTGTTTACAGTGGCAGTTAGTGCAGTCTGCCTGAGACATGCATGAGTGTAACCACTGGAATGACACCCCCAACTTAATATAAAAGCTCTTAGCCAGAAAAACTCTTGTGTATTTGAGGTTTCTCCCTTTTTGTTAAGGTCTTTTTCCAAATGCATCACTGGTTGGCACTTGGTATTAATCCCTTGGTGCCATGGATGCTCATCCATAGAAGTCATGCCCCATTCTAGGGTGGAGAAGGTAGTGTTTTTATTTGCTCAGTTTGGTTTAGAGAGAATCTACATTTAAGTAAGAAAGGTTTTCAAGAGGTAACTCTTAAGCAATAATTACAAAAAAACAGGAACAGAACATTCTTACAATTGTATTTTCAACCAGAGACCTCCACCTCCCCAGCATTCAACTCTTCCTTCCTAAGCCCTCCCCCAAGTTCCACTATAGTTCAATCCACCCCTAAAACCATGCTCACTCTCTCAAATTCTTGTACCACCATCACCCCCATCCACTGCCAAACCACCACCTTTCACCTTATCATAGGTTCTTCCTAGATTGAGGGTTGGCTTATGACTCTCTACTCCCTTTATGTCTCTTGGTAAACTGTCTTTCAGACTATACTATCTCTGTGAGTCTGTTCAATATGTTTAGTCATATCAGTGAGGTCATGGAATATTTGTCATTTAGTGACTAGTTTACTTAACTCAACATAATGTCTTCAACATTCATTCTTGTTGTGTGTGTCAATACTTCTTTCCTTCTTACAGCTGATTAAAATTCCATTGTATGTATATACCACATTTTTCTCATCCATCCACCTGTTAGCTACACTTGAGGTGCTTCGAAATTTTGGCAATAGTTAATAATGCTGCTATAAACATTACTGTTCATATATCTGTTCATGTTTCTGCTTTCAATTCTTCTGGGTATATACCTAGTAGTTTGATTGCTGGATCATATACCAAATCTATAGTTAGCTTCCTAAGAAACTGCCAAACTGTCCTCCACAATGCCTGCACTACTCTACATTCCTACAGCAGTGGATGGGTGTTCCCATTCCTCCACATCCTCTCCATCATTGTAGTTTTCTGTATTTTGGGTTTTTTTTTTTTTAAGTAGCAGCCAGTCTAATAGGTTTAATATAATATCTCATTGTAGTTTTGATTTGCATTTTTGTCATAGCTAGTGATGCTGAGCATCTTTTCATGTGCTTTTTAGCCACTTGTATTTCCTCTTTGGTAAAGTGTCTATTCAAGTCTCTTGCCCATTTTTTAAAAGGGTTCTCTTTTTATTTTCAAGATGTAAGATTTCTTTATATATGCTGGATATTAGATCGTTATCAACTAACTGGCTCCCAAATATGTTTTCCATTTAGTAGGCTGCCTTTTCACTTTCTTCACAAACTCCTTTGAAGGACAGAACTTTTTAATTTTGAGGAGTTCCTATTTTTCTTTCATTGCTTGGTTTTGGGTGTGAAGTTTGTGAAAACATTTCCTAGTACAAGATCTTGTAGATGCTTCTCTACATTATCTTCTAGGAGTTTTGTGCTCTTGGCTCTTATATTTAGGTCTTTCATCCATCTAAAGTTAATTTTTATATAGAGCATGACATAGTGATCCTTTCTCATTCTTTTGGGTGTGGATATCCATTTCTCCCAGCATCATTCTGTACCAGTAGGGTGGGCTTGGTGGCCTTCCTGAATATCAGTTGTCACACATTTGTGGGTCTGTATCAGAACTCTCAATTCAGTTCCAGTGGTAAGGATGTCTATCCTTGTGCCAATACCATGCAGTTTTGACCACTGTAGATTTAAAATATGCTTTAGTCATGTAGTGTGATCCCTCCAATTTTGCTTCATTCTTTTTCTATAAGTTATTGGCTTTTGGGGGCCACTTGACTATCCAAACAAATTTCCTCATTGGCTTTTCCAGTTCAATAAAAAATGCTGTTGTAATTTTTACTGGGATTGTGTTAAATCTGTAAATCAGTTTGGGTGGGATAGACATCATGATGATATTTAGTCTTACAATCCATGAACACAGAATAGTCTTCCATTTATTTAGGTCTTCTTTGATTTCCTTTTTAAAATAACATGTACAAGTCATTTACATCCTTAAATTTATTGCTAGATATTTGATTCTTTTAGTTATTATTGTAAGTGGAATTTTTCATTCACAGACTGCTCAATATTAGTGTAGAGAAATTCTGATTTTTGCACGTTGATCTTATATCCTTCCACTTTGCTGAACTCATCTATCAACTCTATAAGCTTTGTTGTGTATTTTGGGGCACTTTCTACATATGAGATTGTATCATCTGCAAATAGTGAAAGTTTTACTGCTTCCTTTTCAATTTGGATTCTATTTATTTCTTTTTCTTCTGGTTCTAACTCTCTTATGAGAATTTTCTAAATGAAGCTATTTTTAGAAATAAAAACATTTGACAATTAATTTCTATTGAGGACATCAATTACAGACCATAACAGAAGTTTTATTCTGTTTCACCTTTACACTTTTTGTTGACGATGAACCTTTGACATGTACCTGACTGCTTGTGCTGTCAGAGAAACATCAGAGTAAAACAATGTAACTGACAAAGAAATTTGTTTTCTTTTTCTGTGACATATAATATCTTTAAAATAACTAAAACCATGACTAACAATATCATACTCTTGTCTTATATCATGAAGATCATTATCATGACATAGCATGAACAGTGAGAACGTTTTTAAGTCTCTAGAAATTTTATACAAACTTTATTTATATTAATATTTTACCCGAACAAATTTAACCAACCAAGGGTTAAAAATCTATTTTAAGACTTGTCATACTTCCCAAACACCTCCCATGTAATTCATAACCTATTAAATGAACTTTATTTTTAGCACCTCACTTTTTGGAAGGTGAAAGAAAAAAATTAGTTGCAATGGTTTGAAATAAAAAGATATTCTATAGGGTTTGACATTGAAAAAGCAAAATGTCAAAAGTTGGCAGGTTTGAACATTATGTTAAAGAGGAAAATGGGTTACAGTGAAGAAATGTTTGTTTTTTTTGCTTAAGTAAAGTTAAGAAAAGACTTAGTTCTTTAAAATGTGAGACTATTTTTCTTAACCATGGGCCTGAAAAAATTAACATAAAGTAGTTATTTTGATAAAACACAGACTTTCTGCCTCTTACACTGATTATTCAGGAAAAAACTCTTTATAGTGTCTTCATAAAACAGACCAACAGTGGAACAGATGTAGCTCAAGTGGTTGCTCAAGTACATTTCCCATGTATGTGTTCCCAAGTTTGATCCCCAATAGCTTCCAAAAAACACAGCCATAACAAGCAAACAAATGAAAAAAAAACAATTCAGGGGAGCTGGTGTGGCTCAGTGCTTGAGCGCCAGCTTCCCACATAGGAGATCTGGGTGTCACTTCTAAACCCGAGTGCTCAAACAAACAAAAACAGACCAATAAACCAGAAATAATGTCACCTTATTAGAGAGAAAATCAAGTTTCAGTTTTTATCAGTATATTATTTGATAGTAAGGTTTTTAAATTTTTTATACATAGACCCATTAAATCTTTCCCATCTTTGACCATAATTTCATATTCCATGAACCTTCTCTCACTTTCTATATCTATTGAGGTTTATCCTACATTTTCTTCTTTCTCATTCCATAACAACCAGTCATTTTACTTCAGGATAAACTACTTTCTTTTTCCTTAATCAAAATACATATTTAAGTGACCAAAATTGAACTTGACAGAGTAATATTAAATGCTTAAATCACCTTAGTTAAAGCACTTTGAAACAGTAACATACAATCATTTAGCAAAGATTAATAGGTATTACACTGTGTCCCCCAAAATGTATCATATATGATTTAATTTTATATAAATTTTGAAATCTATGAGGATATTTTGCCTCTACAGTTTTGTTAAATGCTTGGAATTAGTTATAAATACAATTTAATTCATTGGAACCATGGAGAGAAATTTTCTCTTAAAGGAATTACTTCTATTTACTTAAAATGCAGTGTAATGAAAGACACTGCTTTCTTAGAGGTGAAGAGTGTGGGTGGGGTACTGTGATTTTTGGGGTTGTTCAGGTTGTTTACATAACACAAATATTAGTGCCGTGATATCTAGTCTAGTGCCCTAGGGTATGTTGGGGTTTATTTAGCTGCTGTTTTAGCTTGAGATGATTTTTTCTTTGTTCTCTTTCTTTTAAAATAATTTTGTCTATCTAGATCTACTGACATTCACCAGTGGTTCTGTAAATCAATTGGCAAAAATCTGAGTAATCAGGCTTATAAAATAAATAAGATTGAAATATTTACAAGACCCACTGGGTCATCAATAAGGTTTAGGAAATATTATTATTACAGAAGGGGATTTAGGCTATGTCAGGACATAGATAAGACAGGAGGATTTCAAAGAGCATCAAAAGCTTGACTTCCCCAATTTCTAGGATTTTAGGAGTTTTTATTCTTTTTGGAGCTATAAAAATGTTCTAAAATTGATTGGGGGATGAAATCGCGGCTCTGTGATTATACTGAGAACCATTGATTATACATTTGGGATGAATTGGATGGTGTGTGAATAAAACCGATTTGAAGGAAAAAAAAGGAAGAAATTATATCCATGTAAAATACCTGCAGAAAGGATTCATCTATCATCCTGTCAAAGGTAGGCATCAGGAGTATGAACCTGGTCATTCAATATCAAATCTAGGGTAGGTTAAGTTAGGAGGTCAACACAATCACCTGAGTATAATTAGAGTTGAGGTTAAGCACTCCCCCAGCAAAAGGCTTTGGGAAATTTTTTATTTAGTGATAAGTTAATCTGACCTCAAAACCATACCCTGAGGTCTTATAAAAGGATAACTTCAGGGAGCAGATGTGGCCCCAGAGTTTTGGTGCCTGCTTCCCACATGGAAGGTCCCAGGTTCAGACCCTGGTGCCTCCTAAAATAAAACAAAACAAATAAAATAAATAAAAAGACTAACTCAGGGGAGCTGATGTGGCTCAGTGGTTGAGGGCTGGCTTCCCATGTATGGGGAATCATCCACCCCAGTACCTGAAAAAAAAAAGGATTATTTCATAAAGATGGGTCATAGTCATAATCTATGAAACAAATCAAGTTTTCAAAATCATTTCAGTAGTTAGAGATAAGATGTTACAAAAGACAAAATCTTTGCATGCAGAGAATAACATTGTGTGCATGTACATGAAAGAGTCTCTCTGGAGTCCCACTGAATTAGTCTACAATTCTATATAGAGAATTGAATTAATGAATATATTCAAGCAAATATTTTATCATGTCTCTTCTCCTTCCCAACAACAGATTTTTCTCATTGGAGAGAATCCATTTTAATCAATGATTTGGGAGAAGGTTGCCATTACAACTTCAGATTGACTCAATATGTGCCAACGCACATGGTAAAGAAGCCCTGTATCAGCCCAGTTGTTCTTTTTTTCAAAGTTCCAGAAAGTGAACTTAATTTTTTAAAAATTTAATTGTATTGTTTGGATGACATGGATCACAAAGAATGTCCCATTAAAAAATAAAAGAGGTTACCATATACCCCACCCCCTCACCCCACCCCACTCTTCCATCAACCTCTTTCATCATTTTGGCACCCTCACTGCATTTGGAGAATACATTTTGGAGCACTACCACACAGCATGGATTATAGTTTACAACGTAGTTCACACTCTCCCCCAGTCCATTCAGTGGGTTATGGCAGGATATATAATGTTCAGCACCTGTTCCTGCAATATGATTTGGGACAACTCCAAGTTAAAAAACCCTCAGTGACCAGTGATCCTGTAATGAACGTAAAAACAAAGTAACACGACAGTTCAAATTTATGACTATTGTCTTTGTGAAGAAGCCTTCAGAAGAACTTGTGCCCTTTGATAAAATTAGAGAATTCACACTGGAGAAAATTTATGCTTGCCATCTATGTGGGAAGGCATTCAGCCAACCTTCCAATCTACTCAGGAACCTGAGAGAATTCACACTTGAGAGAAACCCTATGAATATCATTTATATGAGGAACTTTCACTCATCCTTCTATGTTAGATAACATGAGAACTCACATTGGAAAGAAACAATATGAATGCCAGATATGAGAAAACATTCTGTAATTGTTCTAACCTTAGATGACAATAGAGAGAAACCATACGAATGGCATGTATGTGTGAAAGCATTCTGTCAATAAATTGCCCTTAGATGACAAGATAAAACTCACACTAAAAATGTTATAAATATCCAAGATTCTCCAGCCTCAACTCTAACCTTCAAACAAATGAAAGAATCCTCAGATGAGTGTAATCCAATGTCGATGTAATCAATGTGATACAGAATTCCCAACAATGTGTTGCCCATTCTATGAATAGAAGCCAGTACCCCATTTATGCCAATGTTCATATCATAGGTATTGAGGCTCCACCTATTCTCTATCACAAGGTAAGTAGAACTTCCAGACAGATGTCATAGGGGAGCAAAGCCAAAGGGTGGGCAAGGAATCCTGATTCTTCCTAGGCCATCCCTCGTGCAGAAGCCAGGTCTGAGGAGACATCCAGGGCCACCTTGTATAGCAACGTGCTTCCAGCTCCTCACACTCAGCAGCAAACCCTGTGATATAAGCTTTGAGCTGGGAGTCATCCACGATTTGTGTTCTTAGAGGGAGAGATTTGGCCCAACTCCTGCCCTGAGACTGAGGTCATCTTATGGTTGCAGGGGCACACAAGTTGAATATGAGGGGAGGATAGAAAGGGGCTGGACCTGATTCTCTTCTGAGGGGAAATGTCTTTCCTCTGACATTTGGTAGGCACCTATCCCACAGACATGGCTCATGGGGAAAGAGCTACACTTGGGTGGTATGGATGACAAGGTACAGCACGTTCATCTGTCATGAAGCTTTGTTTACAGAGGAGGCACAAAAAGCACTGCTCCCACTCAGACTCTGTGTTTACAAGAACATCGGATATACTGATGGGCATGAATGCCTTCTCCCAACCATCCAGTGTGGCTAATTAAGAGGCAGGAAGTGCTCCTGTGACCAGCTTCCTAACTGAAGGGAAACATGTTTTATCTCAGAAAATATTGGAGAATGTGATAAGGAGTGGGCACTGTCTGAACTTTAATCCATCCCAGATTCCCATCAAATCTTGTGGAGATTAATGGCTGGTATCAGAACTTACCAGGATGGAGGTCTGGATTTAAATCATCTAGGAGTCTAGCAAGATTGGTGGGTGGTTGGGAGGTGGGATGCTTTGACCCTGGGAATAGACTGAAAAGGAGGGCGATTCCTCCAGGTGCAGATTGAGATTCCTGGATGTGCAGTACCCACAAAACACTTTTTCTCCTCTTCCCCTATACAAGGTTTCATACTGGCATAACATGGACATTGGGTCACACCAGTGAATTAAGCATTGGGGTAACCTTCCCAAGTCCATTGCACTAACAAAGGGATGTGTGTTGGGGTTGGGCAGAAAGCAAGAGCTTGAAAGTTGGCTAAAGCATTGTGAAGCAGCAAAGAACAATGTAAATTATAATCCATGCAGTGCAGCAGTGCTCCAGAATGTATTCACCAAATGCAATGAATGTGCCACAATTATGAAAGAGGTTGTTGATGATGAAAGAGGTTGTTGATGTGGGAGGAGTGGGGGGGTGGCTGATGGGGTATATGGGAACTGCTTATATTTTTTAATGTAACTTTTTTTTGTGATCTATGTATCTTTAAAACAATTTAAATAAATAAATATAAGAAACAGCAGGGACTGGAGGAAGGAGCTCTGTGCTCTGGTTACCATATGGGGTTGTGGACCCAGCCTCACCACCTGGAGAAGGAACAGGGGCTGCCAGACTGTGTCAGACTGGAAAGTGGACAATGGGCTGGAGGAGGAGGAAGGACAGTTCTACTTGCACAATGGGCTGGAGGAGGAGAAAGGACAGTTCTACTTCCAGGTCTTGGACCTGGAATCCTTCCTCAGAGATCTGGGGCCTCTCTTTTCTTCTATTTGTGTGTCTTGTACTCTGTCACTCATCTTCTTATTTTCCCTGTCCCCTTCCAGCACTACACTCAACCTATCATGTGCATCTTTCCTTTTTAACCAGGCAACACTTGTGGAAAGAAGCATAAGTAAACAAGGATCCTTTCAGAGTGAGGACTGCAGACACTGGCCATAACCTGGAGTTGAGAATAGGAGTCAAGACATGAGCATTTGGCTCATCAGTATCACCCTTTCCAGCTTACCTTGAGCAAAACCAAAGCATCAAAGCCACGTTCTCAGAGGATAAAGCCTCTAATCTTGTCACAGAAACAACAAACATACCAGGGTGATAATTGTATGGCCCCTGATTAACAACTAAAAATTATACTGAAGGAACAACTGAAAAAAAAGTTCTTAGTGCAGCAGAAGATAATTTAACATTTGACAAAGAGATGCATGGAGACATGAAACCATTTAATTTGCAATTTTTTACAACAATGTAACTATTGTTACATTGTTGTTACATTGTTTATCTATACCAGATAAAATTCTAATTTTAAAATTCACTAATGGCCTTTTTTATTTCTACATTACCTTCTGCAGCAAAAGGCTCTCCACACAAATGCACACACATATCTAATCAGATCACTCCATCACTTTAATACTTCAATATTTTCCAATAATCAGACTAGGACCATTGGATTTACCATGGTCTTCAGGCTTGTATCCAACTAGCCTGCCCTCCTCTCCAGACCAGGCTATCACATTCAGCTGCCATCCAGGTGCTCTCAATTCCTGGGGCACAGCAGGTTCTCAGTTGTTTCAGGATTTCACACGTACCCTCAGAATGAAAAAAAAAAACATCTAAACCTGTTTTTATTTTCACCAAAAATTTTAGAACTTTCCCCTGTTACATCTTTATGGTCAAAGTTTCTTAAATTTCCAAGAAGACTTTTTCACCACAAATTAAGCATGTATGGCTAGGTATCTAAAGTATATCACTCATTTTTCTTTAAATTATCTCTTCCAAACTACAGTATGTGTCACATGGGCAGATGATCTGTTCTGCCAGTGTAATTCCCCTCCCTGGCCCAAGTCTGAATCCTAGTATTTATACAAACAACATTCACTTCTGAGAAAAAGAGTACCAGACTTGCCTTAAGATTGTTGCAGTATAATTAGGCTGTAAAAGTATAGAAACATATAAAGAAGCATAAAATTGAATATTTGATTATGAAAAATGTTTGCTTCAAAAATAGCAAAGAGTATATACTCTTTTTTTAAAAGATTTATTTATTTATTTATTTCTCTTCCTCCCCCCCCCCCCCATTTGTCTGTTCACTGTGTCCATTTGCTGCATCTTCTTTGTCCGGTCTGTTGTTGTCAGCAGCACGGGAATCTGTGTTTCTTTTTTTGTTGCGTCACCTTTTTGTTTCAGCTCTCCGTGTGTGCGCGGCACCATTCCTGTGCAGGCTGCACTTTCTTTCATGCTGGGCAGCTCTCCTTATGGGGCACACTCCTTGCGCGTGTGGCTCCCCTATGCACGGGACACACCTGCATGGCAAGGCACTCCTTGCGCGCATCAGCACTGCGCATGGGTCAGCGCCACACGGGTCAAGGAGGTCCGGGGTTTGAACCACGGACCTCCCATGTGGTAGACTGATGCCCTAACCACTGGGCCAAGTCTGCTGCTGGGGGATGGTGTTTTTAAACCAAGAAAAAAGAAACTGCCATAGTAAATCAGTAGGAAATGTTACTTATGCCAGGACTTGGTCAAGCAATTACTTCAGCACCACACAAACACAATTGAGCATTGTCATTCTCACTGCCCTGAACACTATCATCATCACTCACCACCTCCCAATCCCATACACCACTTAACTCATTTTCCTGCAGTAAATGTCAAACCTTCAGAATTCCTCTCTTCTCTGGCTCTCCCCTGACACTATGTTAGTCTTCCCATGTTCATTCATCTGGTGATGACATTCCTCATCTATATTTATTTATATTTTTCCCAATGCAATAATGGATATAGGTCATGTTAAATTTCACCAAAAATTTATAAAAGTGTATAGTCTAAAATGTAAACCATAATGGAACCATGGTTCATAACTATGTTTCAATATCTGTACATCAGCTGTAGCAAATATAACATCCACATGTAAAAAGATATTTGCTGGGGAATGTGGAAATGGGTCTAATTTTAGGTGTATGGTAGTCCACTATATTGTATTTGTGACTTTACTGTGATCTAATACTCTTTGAAGACATTATATAAAAATAAAATAAAAAATAAATACATGAAAGTCACGAGGAAGGAATGGAAGAGATTGACCTGTCACTGTACATACAGGAGAACACCTATTACAGTGCTCCAAAATGTATCCATCAAATGCAATCCATGTACCACACTAATGAAAGAAGTTGCTGATGTGGGAGGAGTGGGGGATGTGGGGATGGGGATATATGGAAACCTCATATTTTTGTGGCAACATATTGTGTGATTTATGTATCTTTAAAAAAAGATAATTTTTAAAATTGATCCTCTTAAGAAAAAGCGGAAGCTGAACATAATATATTTAAACTGGTACAGAAATTTGATTTTAATTAGCCATGTTCTGAATTTTAGATTGTAGATATTTTGTAGACATTTCCCTTCACTTTGCAATTGAGACCAGAAACACTTGAAGATCTGGGCCTACAGAGGCCGTGGGAAACTTACTCCTTGATCAGAAGTGCTTGCCTCTGAGTAAAAGTCTTTCTTTGAAATGAGTCACAGAGGGGCAATGTTTTACTCAACCTTTCCACTATAGGGAAACAGCATGTCTTTGTTTTTAAACTTTGTTTCTCATATTGTTGTTTTCAATATTTTCTTTATAAGTTAGAAATTGTGAGAAGCTGTATTTGATTTTTAAAAAGAAGTGAAGATAAATCTGATTTAACATGTATGTAATGTCAGTTCTCTAAGAGGAAAAGTATCATCCTCTTATTTTTTTCAATGTAACATTGTGTGTGATCTATGTATCTTTTTAAAAAAGAAAGATAATAGTAAATATACCTAAAAAATAATATGATAGAGATAAGCACATTTTATTTTCAGTATCTCTCCCCCACTGACCACCTCACTGATGAGCAGCCGGGCTGTCAGTTGCTTGTGGGTTCCAGGCAGAATGTTGGGGAGTTCCCTGGGGTTTGTTGTGGATACAGTGTTACCGGGCAGAGTCCTGTGGTGGCATCAGTGGCACGGAGGGCCTGTAGTGCTCTGTGGAGCTTGTCTTTTGGACGATCCTAGGGAAGCTTTGAGAGGTGGTGATGGAGCACAGAGGCACTACTCCACACCTCACATTCCACAGCCTCCTGGGGGACTCCAGGGCATTTCAATCTTTCCTCAGCATTCTGGTGTGTCTCTTCTTGTTCAGACTTGAGCAGTCTGTTAGAAGCCGACTTTATATAAAACATGAAAAACAGCTTGCAGACACACTAGCTACACTGATTGTCAAGAAATGTCAACTTCTTGATAAGATGAGTGCTGCTGACAGGAGGTATGCAGGAGCGGAACAGCCGCGGTGGGAGGTGGAAGGCCTCATTCCCCCAGGACAACAGAGCGGTGGGTGTGAGAAGGGAGCCCCTCTTCTTGTGGGGCCGCACAGGGCTGCGTGGCGGCACTTCCAGTGCTTTCTTTCCTAAAATGAGCGGAGGACTTCGGGGTCCTGCGCTGCCCCCCGTTAGTTCATCGTCTCCTCTCAGGGGATGTTCAGGAGACGTGTTTGGCCAGAGCCTCTGCTCACTGAGGCTGCCAGCGCTGTGGGTTCAGGACTCTTGCTGGAGACAATCCTGACGGAGCTTCAGAGAGGAAGGAAGTCTACAGCCTGAAAGGGGTAGGAAAGTATTGCAGCTTCCCATGGAGAGGTCAGGGCGGTGGGCGTGGCCGACCCCTGGGCTGAGGGGAAGGGGCGCTCCTCGTGCGCGGAGCCCTCGGTGGTCACAGAGGGGTGCACTGTTCCTGCACCGCTGACAGAGCTGAAGGAAATGTTGACAGACTTACAAGTAGGGGCAGTGCAGCTCCCAGCATTACTTTTTAGTGTTAGTAACCCAAATTCCAACATTTATAATAATTTTATATTTCTGACTTTAATTAAAGCAAACTTTTGAGTAAATTTTTTATTTAAGGTACCAAGGCCAGGGAGTGAATCTGGCACCTTGTGTGTGGGAAGCTGGCAGTACACCACTGAGCCACTTTGGTTCCCCAATGGTGTATTTTGTTTGTTTTAAGAAGGCACCAGAACCGAACATGTGGGAAGCGGGCGCTCAACCCCTGGGCCCATATGAGCACCCTAAATTCATTAAATATTACTTTTAATTTATCTTGTTTTCAAGGACAAAACTGCTATGTTGTACAGTTTCTCATGAAAAAGTGCGAACTTTCCATTACTTTTAAGCTTAGCTTGTTGACACGTTCTTTTTTGCAGTGTGACGGTTACTGTTTAAAAAATACATAGAGGCGATACCTGAACAATATGAGAATGTAGTAAATGTCCGGGGATTGTACCCTTTAAATTCGTTAGTTGTTTGTTATGTAGATTTTACAAGCTGCCTCACCTTAAAGTTGTAATAAGTTGCACTAAGTAAAATTTATACATCAATAGAAATCAGTTTTTGAAGTTCAAATCCCGTTGTGATTTTCCAATACCTACTATTGCATACTGCTGAAAAGTACTTGAGTTGAAATATATCCAGGACATAAATTATCAATTTATTTAAGAGCTGTGTCAGAAACTGTTGTTTTGTAAGTCATATGTATTCAGTGAAGGTAAATTTCTCCTGTAGAAAATAGAAAATCTTACTTTAATTTTGTATATTTCCATAAAAGATAAAATCAGTGTGTCTACAATCTCATTTTGTACATGCATATCTTTTGTAGGCATGTATCTGTAAAAATATTTGTGTTTTTTAAATTGCCAAACAGTGTATTCATGTGGTAGAACAAGATACAGACAACTAATGGAAATTTTTAAATCTCAATGTACTCCATTTCCTAAATTAAGAAATTACTGTTGTTGCTTGGAAAATGTACTTCATTTTCCATCTCAAATTTACTTGAAGTGCACACAGATAATTCTGTTACTTCTTGAATAGACAGGTTTCACACAACAGTTTTCAATTAATGTTAAAAAATACTTGGTAATTAAAATCACAATTAATGAATGACTTTATTTTATTTATTCACTCAGTAATATAGGTGATATACAGACCTATGCAAGGAATGATCTGATAACTATTTGCTGTGTAATTCTATCCTGTGGTAAAACTTAAGCCAGGAATCTGATGTATGTCTTGTTCAGTTGTGGTACATTTCCATGTGATTCAACCAACAATAAAATATTAACACAATGTCAAGAAGTTTTCCTTTTTCTTTCTTTTTTTTTTTAAGAGCAGCTCAGTGATTTGGGGTTTGGTTAGTATAACACCTTAGAGCCTAAGGAAAAAAGTACAAAATGGCCCTTAAAACCAATGCCAGTATATGGTTACAACTAAGGATATTACTAATTCTTGTGCTACTTAATCACTTTGTTTAGAACATAAAGCCATTAACTTGAACTTGAGATATATACACAATACATATACAACCTTATGAAAAATACTTTTCATAAGAAACATTACACTTTCAAAATATTGGAAACTGAGTGTTTGTGGTGATTTGTATTTTGACTTAGAATAAGAAGAGAACATGCAATTAGGGAGGTTTTACTGATAGTAAAGTTCTTCAAGTTAATGGTCTTCCTTTCTCTTTGTACTTACCACAGGCTACCCAGCGTCCTGAGAGAATTCATTGTGAGAAAAATGTCAGTCACAGCTTTAAGACCTTACTTTGAAAGGAATTAAGGAGAAAGCAAGTTGGAAGGTAAGATTTCATCTTTGTTTTTGTATCGAAAAAAATTTCAATGAGTTTATTATAAATGTATCTAAACCTTTAATTTTTTCAGTCTTCAGGTAAAGTCTTATGAGAAGAGGTCAATAGAGATTATCTAATCTGAAATCCTGACAACATCCATTCAGGTCCGTGGCACAATCCCTCACCAGTAAGAGCACAGCATGCTTGGATATGTCATTGGTGACCCTTAATAGAAGTTAGTTTAAAAAACTGGAAGGTTTCTGCTATAGTCATACATTCTTTAACATCTCCTGAGTATACACCAACCCCAGCACCAACCACACATCCAGTAAAAGTGACAGAAGAGGCATGTGTAGAAATGTCACATCTAAGTCCAACTCCACCACACTCAGGAAAACAAACTTCAAAGTAGGGCCAACTGACACGAAACTGATCTCTAGAGCTATCTGCCATGACCATTGAACCTGTGGGTCTCTGTAGCCCTCAGGAGAATCAGTACCTGGGGTTGTATCTACTTTGGCTGTCTCTGGGACTCTGCTGAGGCGTGCCTAAGTGCAACCCCTCTGGTGAACCTCTGACCTTTTTTTGGAGTCTCATAACCATATAAACTCTTTTGTCCTTTCAATTTTACCCTTTTATTCAAGTTCAAAAAGCAGATTTTAACACCGATATTACATGTAGGCTGAGATATTTTGCTGGTCTGAGTTGACCCTTTTATTCAAGGTCTTCTTTCTAGTTGCATCATCAGCTGGTGCTTGGTAATAATCTGTCTGTGCCAGGGAGGCTCATCCCCAGGAGTCATGCCCCATCCTGTGGGGAAGTTAATGCATTTACATGATGAGTTTATAAACCATTTGCTTTAAATGCCTCAGGAGCCCCACTGTTTGTAGCATTTGCTTACTGTGACAGAATCTGCTGCGACTCTGGAATGACCTCTGAACTCACTTTGAAATCTCTCAGCCATGAAAACTCATTTGCATGTACTGTTTCCCCTTTTTGGTCATGCTTTTTTTCCATCTGCATTGCTAGTTGGTGCTTAGTAATAATCCCTCAGTGCGAGGGAGCCCAACCTTGGGAGTCAAGTCCCACACTGGTTGCAAGTTTGCATTTTTGGGTTAGAGAGAGACCACATGTGAGTAACAAGGAGGCTTTCGGGGGTAATTCTTAGGCAACCTGTAATATCTGGCTAAGTTTAAATTTCAAAAGAAAAGTTTCATAAGTAAAGTCATCAATATCAGGGTCCTGGCATGATGGTCTGTCTTCATTCACTAGGCACTCCCCTTGTACTCAGAGGATTCTTGCTGTTATATTAGAGAATGTAGCAGAACTCTACAGGATGGGAATTCAATATTCTCTCAGTAAGTGTGTGTATCTCCACCCACCGAGATAATGCCACATGAACACTTGAGCATATTCATATGCCTTAGAGGGATGCCACAGTTGAACCCATCCCTCGCATACCCATCACTGACACCCCACACTAGTGATCTTCCCCACCACTGTTGAGACCCTTCTGTAAACCAAAACCTGCCTCTCCAAAAATGAAGACAAGAAAACAACCACATAAAATTAATAAGAAAATGAAATAATTAAAAGTTTAAAAGTAACCAATAAATACAAAAAAATTTAAATAATAAAAAAAAATTTTAGATATTTTTCTTTCATCAGTGTAAGATCTATTGTCTTGTGTGTAAAGTGACATTTTCTTCCATATATTCCCCCAGTGTTTAATTTTTTTTTCAAAATTTTTTTCTTCAAAGAAGCTTTAGGATACAGAAAAGTCACATAGAGAATACAGGTGATTCACATATACCCATCATCCTTCCCCTCTTCTCCTCTCCTCTAATAATAACCTTTTATATGCAGATGGTACAATTTGTTGTAATTGATGTACAAACATCGAAGCATTGCTATTATGGTCAATTGTTTACATTATGATTTACATTTTGGATTGTACACTTTTATAGGTTTTGACAAAAGGGAGTATAGAGTTGTGAACCGATGACCACATGGGCAAAATCTGTGATAAGTTGGAAGGGTGTAGCTGTGCAGTGGATGATGGTGACAGTGGTACAGTGATGTGATTGGGTTCAGTGGTGCTGGTCTGAGGAGTAGTGGAGGAGGGGGTTGGTTGGACTGTGTGGAAATATGGGATGGTCAGGGGAAGGAGCAAGTGGATTCTGGGGATTTGCAGGTCTGTGGTTAAAACTGCATTGTTGGCAATGTTCTTTGGCAGATATGGCAGGGAAGATTTACTGGTGTAAGGTGCTGGGTATGGGGGTACATGGGACAGGACACACCAGGGGCAGGCTTAAATGGAACATGTAAGTGTTCATTTTTGTCATAGTGTGTAACAGTGTGTGGAGACCCACACAATAATTAAGAAAATGGAAACCCCCATCTTGGGGCATCCAGCTGTGTTCTCAGTTAGAGGGACAAGAATTCCTTGAGAACATAGGCAGTGCCTAATAAAACAGACAGTATGTCAAGCCCTCAATATTATTGCAGGAACTATGACTCTTATTCTTCAAAAATTGAAACTTAGTTGTTACCATAGTTGCTGAGGGGAAGGGGAGGAAAGACTAGAATAGGTGGAATGTAGGGCATTGTTAGGGCATTAGAATTGTTCAGCATGATCTTCAATAACAGATACAGGCCACTTCAAATTTTGTCATTTTATTCTTTATTGCCTCCTTTTGCATTTAGTTGATCTTTTGTAGTAAACCAATTTGAATCACTTCTCATTTCCTGGTTTGCATAGTTTTTTGATATTTTCTTTGTGATTACCATGGGGGTTAATTTAACATTTAAATCTGTAACAGTATCTTTAGATTTGATACCTACCTAACTTGAATATCATCCACCAACTATGTTCAGGTACTCCTCCATTCTCCCCTCTTTATGAAGTTGTTGTCACAGATTACATCTGGATTTGTTTTGAGTTCCAAACCATACATTTATCATTATTTTAAGGCATTTATTTGTATGTGGAGTTACAACCAAAAAGTACAATAAAATAGTACTGGCATTTATAATTACCCAGGTAATTACCTTTATTGGAGATCTTTATTTTTTAATGCTGCTTTGATCTTTTTTTCCCATCTGATAAATGCCCTCTAGTTTTGCTTGTGGGTCTGATCCAGGGTTTGAACCAGGCTAGTAAGATAGGAAATCAGTAGATGGATCTGGAACCTGGCAAGAAGTCCATGTGGACTTCAGCAACCCCAAGATGGCTGCTGGAATACTCTTCCTGAGATTCTGCCACTCAGAAGAAGGCTTCCTCCAGAAGCCAGGAGAAGCCCCAGGTATTCCTCAAGGACTTTATCATTTGGCCCTCTTGGGAGATGGATGGAAGAAATAAGCAATCAGAACAGTTAACAGCTGGAACTCCTTCCTTGCCATTAACAAAGGGGTGGGATAATTAACAGGTCAAAAGGCAGGCAGGCATGGTACCTAAGCATGCTCTAGTGTGCTCTCTTGACTCTGGACCTGGAATGCAGCTGCCTACCTCCCTGCTTGAATCACAATGCAAGTAAAACCTGGGCATTTATAACTTATAATGGGAAATTGTTGCCCATAAATCAGCCCTCTTTATCACTTTTCAGCCCCTTCCTTTCTACCTGGGACCCCTGCTGTTATTTCCTCCCATTTCTCTTCCTCCCTACCTGAATAAATTACTGGCCTAACTCACCCAGCCTGCTCTTGAAATGCATTTCTGCAGCATAGCCAAGAACCTAAATACAATCTGGTAATAGCATGAGAAACAGTCAGCTTTTATTTATCTGACAATGCCTTAATCTCCCCCTCAGTTTTGAAAGAGAGCTTCTCTGGATATAAAAATTTTTGGTTCTAATGATTTTTGTTCAGTACTGTATAAATTTATCTTCCCACTGAATTCTTGCCTTCAAAATTTCTGATGAGAAACTGGCATTTAATGTTATTGGGGCTCCCTTGTACATGGCATGGTACTTCTCTCTTCCAAATTTCAGTATTCTCTTATTATCTTTGTATGTGACTCATTCTTTTAAGTAAAATGAGACCTTGTTCCTCTCAATATTATGAACCCATTGGTTTCTTCACTAGAATTGTGGAATCTTGACTCAGCCCAGTGGTGTTTTCTCCAAAGTTATTTAAGCAATGACCGTAGAAAGCTGTGCCCCAGAGTACCTGGCATATTCCTTTCCATGGGTTTCTGATATAGTCTGTTTTGTTTAATGTGATGTACTCTGGCCTGTAGGTGATTGCACGTGTTTTCTGTGAAGCTTCAGAATTAAAATTGTCCATTGGTAACAAAACACTGAAAACTGCCCAGTTAACTTATTACTGATTTATAAAAGTGAAAGTTCTGGTGAAAGTTCATTACAACAATAATGCATTTGAGAAGATTTGGTTGCTTCTGTGAAATTGTGACCAATAACACTATACTGTTGTCTATGTTAGAGAAAAAATGGCACTCTCTGGGACATGGAGACTGAGGATTGCAGGCAGGCAGGCAGGAGTTTATTGGGAAGCTCTCCCTGCAGAGGGATCTTAAGATGAGAATTAAACTCACTCATGGAAGGTACAGATGTGAATTTATATGTCCATCAATAGGCAGGAAAGCATTAGTTCCAGGAGAGGGTGTTAGACTCTGAGTATAGCCTCTTGTTAATAAGACGCTATAAAAGTGAATTATTCTGCAGGGCTTGGTGGTAGTGGTCTAGGAGGCAGGGTATTCTTGGAATGTAGGGACCTGGAAGGGATGGGTCCTTTTTTGCTCCATTTCCTTTGAGCTGTACTCTGCAGTAAACAGCTTTGCTCAATGAACAGGAGTGGAGTCACAGCCTTATGATCTGTTAATCAGTGCAAACCTTGTAACTCTAACATTCCTAACTCTTAGATTATATGAATATGATGAAGGCCCTAAGTAATGGGAATGCTGGGCAGAAAGAAAGGGCAATTACAGGCAAAGATGTATTGGGAAGCTTTCACAACAGAGGGTGTCTGAAGAATAAACTGCAGCCCACCTCTGGCAGAGGCAGTCATGAGTGGAGGAAAGGGAGTATTGACTTATTCTGTCTCCTTTCTGCTGTTAGAGGATGTAAGGGGTTCTCTTCTTGTGTAGCTGGTGGGTTTTGCATTGTGAGGTGGTTATCCACTGTTCTTGTAATAGGAAGGTTTCATTCGTGTGTTCTTGGGTGGTTTGAACAACTTGGTGGATGAATCAGGTGAGAAGCTGTAGGAGATAAGAACCACACATGAGAAGGAGAAAAATTATCAGTGGGGTTATTTGGGGTATTAGTATAGCATTAAAGATGAAGAAAAATATGAGAGCCATGTAAAAGCAAAAATGTTTTGAGAGTTTCCATCTAGGGGGATTGTTGTAAAGACATCTTTGAGGTCTATACTGTGTAATGTGTGGTTTGGGGAGGGATATGTGATAGGGGTTGGGGACTAGCGACTATAGCCTGGTTTGCTTGGTTGACAGCTCTCATGTCTTGGACTAGACAATAACTGCCATTAGGTTTTTCAACAGCTAGGATAGGTGTATTGTACAAGAGTTCATGGGCATAACAGCACTGTGGCACAGTTTGTCAATGGTGGGTTTAAGTCCACACTTGGCACTGCAGGAGAGAGGCTATTGGGGAATGTTGATGAAAGGAGGGCTGTCTTTTACAGTGATTCTTACAGGGGAGAGGTGTGAGGCTACTGAGGGAGAGTCAGTGTCCCAGACTTGGGGTTACTTTCTGTTGTAAGATAAAAGGGATGTCAGTAGGAGGGGAAGTAGGAGTTCAGGGTAGGGCTGGGGACAAAAGGAGAAGGAAGCTAGCTTGGGGGGAGGGTAGTAAAAAGGAGCTAGAGGAGTGCAGTTTGGATAGAATGTCTCCTCCTAAGAGTGGGGAGGGGCATGATGGTATAACTAGGATTGGTGTGAGAATGTGAGATTTTCTGTAGTGCAAGGGAGGGAGTGCATAATCAAGGGAGAGGAAGGAATACCCTCAACTCCCACAGTAGAGGTTGAGGAAGATGTTAAATACCCTGAATGTTCTGAAATGACCAAGTACGTAGCCCCTGTGTCAGTGAAAAAGGAGCTCAGCTTACCTCCAACCTTGATGATAACCCTCAGTTCCCACTTACTGATGGAGATGAGGGGCCTCTCCAAACCTGGGACCCATCAGTCTTTTGTTGTTATTTTGGGTAGGTTAGGAAGGGAAGATGATCTAGGCCATAAGGCGTGTTCGAGGGGCTTTCCCAGAAACTGGATTTTCAGGACAATCCGACTTCCAGTGGTCTCTAAGTAAGCACGCCGGACAAGCCCTGGCAGGGTCCTAGATTGGGGCGTGCACGTGCCCAGTGTCCTTCCTTCCCACACCTAAAGCACGTCCAGGTGGTGGCCACAGGGCAGAAGAGGGATGGTGTTCTTGGAAATCGACTCTGAGGGCAGCAGCAAGGAGGGATCTCGTTTGTGATTTTCTAGTTTGGCTTCCTCCTCTCTATTGTTAAAGACCTTGAGGGCTGCTTTAATTAGGTCTTTCCAAGGGGGTTGAGGGGCCTCCTGAAATTTCTGCCATTTTTTTTTCTGACATCTGTGGATGTCTTAGTGATAAAGTGGCTATGTGAGTGTAGTCGTCTGGATTCAGAATCCGGGTCAAAATTACTGTATTTGAGGAACGATTCATTTAATCTATTCATAAAGGCAGCAGGGTTTTCATCTTGATTTTGGGGAAATTTCTTTGGTTTTGTCATAATTTACTGTTTTGAGGGCTGTCTTTTTCATGCCTTCTATTATGTAAGTTTGGAAGTGAGCCATGCTGTCTAAATCTCTGGAGCCTGCCTGATATTCCCACTGAGGGAGCCTATGGAAACTGCGTCAGTGCCAGGAGTGCATCAGGGAGGGCCCTGTGTGTGTAGGGAATTGGCAAAGGCAGTGGCTGCAGCCCAAATGCAGCTTTTTCCCACGGGGCTGGTAGAAGAAGTTGTTATGACATAATATATGTAGCGTGAGAAGGGATTGTGTATTTTAACTTTGTTTTTCTGAGAGGAGTGTTGGTATTTGTATAGAATTAAGAGGTGGAGAAGGGTTAACCCTTGTGCTTTCAGAGGTGGAGGTGGACAGTGGGGAGTGGGGTGGATGTAGTCCTCATGAACTAGTATGAGGAGGGGAGAATGGAGGGGCAGAAGAAGGCACAGCAGCCGGCTGAGGGGTGGAAGGTGGTGGCAAGGACAAGGATGGAGGCAAAGCTGGAGGCGCACAGGGAGGGGATGCAGGAGGAACTTGGCTTGCTGGACCAACGTTGAGATTTTCAGGAGATATGGGAGGTGGGTGAAAGGGAGATGGAAGTTTCTGATAGAGCAGTAGGATTTGGTAAAAGGAACACAATGGACAGAGAAAGACGGTTTCAGGGAAATAGGAAGACCTGAGCGTAAGGACCTCTAACCACTTGGCACTGCATTGGATGAAGTTTTCCAGATCTCTAAGGATCTGTGTCAAAGGTACCATGTTCCAGCCATTGACTTCCATGTTCTAATTTGTATTGAGGCCAGATTGTGGTGGAATAATAGAGAGGAGCTGAAGGAGTTTTCCCATTTTTGGAAGCTGGGATGGGGTCAGGGACTCTCCAGGATTGACTGAGCACCTCAGACATCCCCAAGGTAGTCAGAGAACCTTAGCAGAGGAAGTCCACACCCAGGGCCAGACATCTCTGACTCCTGAGGGGGTTCCAGGGATGCAGGTCAGACATCTGCTGTGGTCCCCAAAAATGAAGAGGATCACAGACCTAGCTAGGATCTGTGGAGTTGTCTAAAACAAAAGGAGAAAGAGCAGGATCCTCCAGAGGAGAATTCCCTTAACTCCCCCTGCTGGTGATGGGAGTCTGGTTTTGGATGGAGCTACAGCAGCAGCAAGGGCAGTTCTCTTACCAATCTGCTGGTCTCAACGCAATCCCAAGTGTCCTGGGGCTTACTCTGTCTCTGAGGTTCACTCTGAGGAGTTCCAGGAGAGGGTGAAAAGGAGGATAGGACTCAGCGTTGCATGATCAGAATAAGGAGTAACCCCAGGTGAGCTGCCACTGTCCACTGCTTCCCAGGTTGCAAGGTGTGGTGGCAGGGGACTCCTCTTCCCAGATCCCGGGCTCTGGCAACATATGTTAGATGATGGGGTGAGACAGTTGGGATGCAGAGACCAGTGATTGCAGGCAAGGAATTATTGGGAAGCTCTCCCAATGGTGAGGGTCTGAAGAATAAACTTCAGCTTGCCCCTGGCAGAGGCAGTCATGAATTTATCCAGTACATCTATAGGTGGGAACATGCTCAGACAGTGGGAGTGGGTTTGGGCTTAGGTAAGACCTGAGGGCCTATAGGGATGGCTAGGGGTGGTAGGTGAGGGGCAGTGAATTTCAGGGGTATGGGAGGGTTTGGTGGGCTCATGTGGCTTATTTGTCTATTCTTGTAAGGAAATGAACTGTATCAGTACATGTCAGTTCAGGATGGGGAGCTGTTCTATGTCACGGGACATGGCTCCTTCTGAGTAAACGACTGGTCACACTTCCACAGTAGGGCAGGTTAATAATAAACTTGTACCTTCTGCAAGTCGTAGCTGTTGTGGTGGCTAGGGATGGGGCCTAATGCTGTCATAGGAGACTTTAGTTTACTAACTGCAGTTTCAGAAGTGGTTTTGAGTGATTTTTTATTGTTCATGGATTTAAGATTCCCAGTCAGCAATGCTGCATAGACCAGAACAATAATCAAAATGACCACATTTCCCCAGTTTAGAGAGTTTGAAGGATGGCAACAACAGTGTATTATTGCTTGCCCTTTTGGGCTTGGGGCAGCTGGCACTTTAACTTGTAATTTAGACTTAGTCCTTTGCTGTAAGGATCCGGGTACAAAGTTACAAGAGTCCCCTTGTCTGTCTGCAGCACAGACAGCATACCTTGCCCCTTCTGAGAGAGGGAGGGGCCAATGTAATCCACTTGCCATCGTGCTCCTGGAGTCTCTGCCCAGCCAGTGTGTCTCATCCAGTGAGGTGATGGTCAGTCATTGGGTGAGCACGATGGACACTTTAGGGTGCTGTTGGTGAGCTGCTGGTGAGTGACAGGCAGTTGGAACTGCTGGACTAGGCACCACCAGATCTGGTATCCAGTGTTTGCCTTTTCGGTGGAGCCACTCTGCTGCCTTTGGGTCTCAATGGGATGGCTCTAGATCTTCTCGAGGGCATCTGCCTCAACAGTCCCAAGAGAGATGTTAGAGGAGGGGGCAGGGACGTGATAGACTGTTACCTCTCACTGCTGGCAGTTGTTCTATATGTTCTTACACAGACTCCTCTTCCCCACAGAAGGCAGCCCACAACAGTTCACTGTTCCTGTCTCACACTTTGGTTTCTTCTAGGAATTGTGACTAAAACTCAAGCAGTATTTGTTTAGGAAGTTGCCTCTACCACACACCCCACCGAAAGCCAAGATTGGTACTGGCTACATCCAATACACAGGACAAGTTAAGACCTACCCCCTTACCGCTTGAGCCTGTGTTAATTGTTTTAAAAGCAGCCTGCTGGGGGCAGTGGGGGATGGGGTTCTCATCTCCCTGTGCAACCTTTTCTGATAAACACATATAGTTTTTAATATCTGAGCTAAATGAGGGATGAAGGGTTTTCAGGATCCCAAAATTATTATAAACCTTATTAATATGAGAAAATGTACTTTATCAGTTAGAACAGAGGATACAGTTTTTTGTTTTACTTAACTAAACACCATTTAAGAATTTGACAGTCAGGGTTTTGTAGCATGTCCTAAATATTTGTCTATATCATACTCTTAAGATACAATTGTCTTTGATGTTTCTTCTAATCCTGAAAAAAATAAGATTACTGGTTTTGGGGTTTTTTTCACACAGCTAGCATTTTGCCACCAGGACCGATGGTTGTGCTCTGCACATAGCCTTGGAGAAGCACTGCAAAATCCTCAGTTGGCCTTCTCACATGAAGGTGAATGCAGGCTGGATTGATTTGCCTAAGGAGATACTAAAGGAAGCTTTAACAAGTCTTAAACAGTGATAGTGCCATAACTGGATAAAATTTTAACACATTTGGAATATTTAGGACTGTTACAGACAGCAGTGGTGTTACTTTAATTCATGATAATCTACTGTTATGCACCAACCCTGACAGTCCCTCGAGGTCACTCTTTTTCTGCAGTCATAGTCCTGCTTCTTTAGTGGAGGTGGGGCAAATCCATTGAACATGAGCTAAAGCATGTCTCTTGATTTCTAGATGGAGAGGTTGTTTCTGTGACACAACCAATTTAAAAAATATTAGGGAAGTGGACTTGGCTCAATAGATAGCACATCTGCCTACCACATGGGAGGTCCGTGGTTCAAACCCTGGGTCTCCTTGACCCGTGTGGAGCTGGCCCATGCACAGTGCTTATGTACTCAAGGAATGCTTTGCCACTCAGGCATGTCTCCCACATAGGGGAGCCCCACACACAAGGAGTGCACCCCATAAGGAGAGCCGCCCAGCACAAAAGAAAGTTCAGCCTGCCCAGGAATGGCACTGCACACACAGAGAGCTGACACAGCAAGATGACACAACAAAAAGAAACAGATTTCCAGTGCCGCTGACAAGAATAGAAGCAGACACAGAACACACAGTGAATGGACAGAGAGCAGACAACTGGGGTGGGGGAGGAAGGGGAGAGATATAAAAAAATAAATCTTAAAAAAATATTAATTAAAGCCATGATTAACAACATTATACTTTAATATTATGCCAACACATTTTTTAGATTTTCAGGAATTTTTTGCACTCTTTTGAAGTGAACATTTTACTGATAATACTTTGATTAACAGAGGGTTAAAGAATTCCTTTTAATTTCATAACACTTTTTTATTTTTTATTTTTAGATTTATTTATTTCTCTCCCTTACCGCCCCCCTGCCCCAGTTGTCTGTTCTCTCTGTCCATTCACTGTGTTCTTTTGTGTCTGCTTCCATTGTTGTATTGTCGGCGGCACCAGGAATCTATGTTTATTCTTGTTGCATCATCTTCCTGCATCAGTTCTCCTTGTGTGTGTGACTGTCACTCCTGGCTGAACTTTCTTTCCCACTGGGCAGCTCTCCTTACAGGGTGCACTGCTTGCCTGTGGGGCTTCCTATGCAGGGGACACCACTGCGTGACACAGCACTCCTTGCTCACATCAGCACTGTGTGTAGGCCAGCTCCACACAGGTCAAGGAGGCCTGGGGTTTGAACTGTGGACCTCTCATGTGGTAGACGGTCACTCTAACCACTGGGCCAAGTCTTCAGCCCCATAACACTTTTAAACACTTTCCATTCAACTTATATCAATTGGACTCAAGTATTCTATTATTTTACTTTTTCCAAAGGTCAAAGATATTTTTCAGGCCTTTACTCTGGGAAGACAGGTTTGAACATTATGTTCTTTGAAAAGCGATGATTTATTATTATTATTTTTAACAGCCAAGGAAATGATAGGATTAAACTATATGAAGATATATTGATAGAAAGAGATTTTTCTTTTCTGAGTAGTCAGGAGAAAAAGTTTTTGCAAAATTTTAGCTAAAACAAACCATGAGTATAATATTTGATATTACAGCTTTTAAAACCTCATACATAGACCTAGTAAATTTTGCTCAACGGTAACTACAAAAATTTCTTTTTCATGACTCTTCTGCACTTTCTGTATTCATTCATGTTTTGTTTTATATTTTAACTTTTCTTGATAACCAGTTGTATCTTAGGACAAAATTACTCTCTTTTTCCTTACCAATACGGTGTCACACATTCTATACTCCCTACATACATAAGTCACTAAAATGATTTTGGATACTGTCTCAAAGCAAATTTCTTACAGCATGCAATTATCATGATTACATGAATTAACAGGTATTTTATTTAAGCAGTGCAGAAAAAACTACTTTCCCCTTATTTTATGAAAACCTATGATTCCCAGTGAAATCAAAAATTATCTTTTTTTCTATCACAACTTTAATATGTAGATTGAGATGACTTGACAGGTTTTTCTGTTATGAAGTTAATCATGAATTGGGTTTCTGTTTAATAATGACTTTCTAGAACTCCTATATCTCGCAAATAAAAAGACAAGCAACCCATTTAAAAAACGGGCAATTAATTTGAACAAACACTTCTCCAAAGAAGAAATACAAATATCTTAAAAGCATATGAAAAAATGCTCAAAATTACTAGCTATTATGGAAATGCAAATCAAAACTATAATGAGATACCCTCTTACTCCCATGAGACTGGTGGCTATCAAAAAAAAACAGAAGACTACAAGTGCTGGAGAGGATATGGAGGAATGGAAACACTCATCCACTGCTGATGGAATGGAGAAGATCCAGCCATTCTGGAGGACAGTTTGGCAGTTTCTCAGAAAAACTAGCTCTAGATTTGCCATATGACCCAGCAGTTGCACTGCTGGGTATATACACAGAAGAAATGAAAGCAAGGACACAAACCAATATATGCACACTAGTGTTCATAGCAGAATTATTCACTGTTGCCAAAAGTTGGAATCAGCTCAAATGCCCTTCAACAGATGAATGTATAAATAAAATGTGGTACATACATACAGTGGAATACTACTCAGCTCTAAGAAGGAATATAAACACATGGGATAACATGGATGAATCTTGAGGACCTTATGTTGAGTGAAGCAAACCAGGCATTGAAGAACAAATACTACCTGACCTGTCTGATATGAAATAAGTAAACTGAGCTGTCTCGGAGAGCTAGAGACTGGATGATAGGTTTAAAGGAAGTTGGGGGCAGGTGGAGGTTGGGACTTGATGCCTACATGGGTGAAATCTATGATAAGTTGAAGGTAAGTATTTGTAGGGATGGGATAAGGTATCCCAAAGGGATACCTTTGGGTGGGGTTCTGTGGGCGTGAGGGGAACTAGGGTTGGGAGGAGGGTTAGATGGCTCAAGGAACTGGGGGGAGGGCTTGGGGTAACTTTTGAACATGGAAGATTGTCAAGTATGTGATTGAAACTATAATGTTGGGAAAACTCTTTAGAAAATATAATGAAGGATTGCCTGTTCAAGATTCTTAAGGGGGGTGTCTGGCACAGAGGTAGGCTTCTATGAAGTGTGTGGGTGTTCATGTTTTTATACTGTATTATGTCATTGGGTGGAGACCCATACAATGAATGTGAAGGTGTACCCACATCCTGGGAAGAACTGATGTTCTCACACAGAGGGAATTGTGTCTCTCGAGAGAATTGATGGCTCCCAGTGGGTTAGGGCAGTCTAAAAGTCAAGCCATTAGCATTGTTGCAAATATCTGTGAATCTGGTCCTTCAAGTAATGAAGGGTGATTGTCACTGTGGGCCTTGAGGGAAGGAGGAGAGAGGTTTAGAATAGATGGAATCAGGGTAACTGGGAGGGGGGGAATGGATGTGTTCCACAAGATCATGCAATGATGGATATAGACATGTTAAATTATACCAAAAATGTATAAAAATGTATAGGCTAAAATTTAAACCATAATGTAAAACTTAAGGTAACTAAAAATTAGAAAATTATATAGTCTGAAATATAAATCCTAATGTAAACCAAAATGGAACCATCTTTGAAAGCTATGTTTCAATACCTGTTCATCAGCTGCAGCAAATATAACATGAACATTTAAAAAGATCATTGCTGGGGAAGGGGGAAAAGGGTTTGATGTTGTATATATAGGAGTCCCATATATTGTATATGTGAATTACTGTGATCTAAAGCTTTTGTGAAGGCAAAATTAAAAATTAGAAGAAAAAAAAAGGATGTAGGCACTGAGGAATGAATGAAAGAAATTGCCTTGCCACTGTACCTACAGGGCAACACCTATTACAGTGATGAAAGGCAAAATGTCAAAAGCAAAGCTGTATAATATTTTTCACTTCTTAATACCTCAATTTATTTTTACTTTATTTTAATTTTTCTAAGTTAGTTTGTATTCTAATTCTAATCTGTAAACCCATCGCTACATTTCATTTTCCTCTTAATTGAATTTGGCAATATATTAGGCTTCATTTTTGAAGAAGTTTTGGAACATAGAGAGGTTCAACTATGGGAGGGGAGGAACACTGGTGCAGGATGTTATTGATGGGGGCACATGATTGGGATGGAGTTCTCCAGGACTTGCATATAGGGTACATAAAAATGTTTGGATATATGTTGGGTATTTTCATAGTAGTTACAGTTACAAGGGACAACTGAGGGAGTGCTGAGTTCCTAGCCAGGGGAGCTCTATCACATTCCCCAATGTAACAGCAACAATTCCCCAAGTGCACCATCAAAGACCAACAAGGAAGGATGGTCCAACAATGAGCCCTTGATATTGATGACTATGCTTATGAACCTGTGTGCCTGAACTATGAACTAGGGATAGAGCTGGAGGGTGCCTAACAGTTTAACACCTGAGAGCCTCCAACTTGCTCAAATGTGGCCACTCTCTAAGCCAAACTCAGCACATAAGTGCATTAACTCCCCCCCAGCATGGGACATGACTCCCGGGGATGAGCCTCCCTGGCACAGAGGAATTACTACCAAGCACCAGCTGATGATGTAACTAGAAAAAGACCTACAATAAAAGGGTCAACTCAGACCAGCAGAATATCTCAGCCTACATGTAATATCAGGTGTTAAAATCTGCTTTTTGAACTTGAATAAAAGGGTGAAATGGAAAGGACAAATGAGTTTCTATTGTTGTGAGTCTCCAGAAAAGATTCAGGAGGTCATTAGCTGGGTTGTGCTTACTCACGCATCAGCAGGGTCCCAGAGACAGCCAAAGTTGAAACAACCCCAGATACTGGTTCTCCTGAGAGTTATGGAAACCCACAGGTTCTATGGTCATGGCAGATATCTCTGGAATTCAGTGGTATGTCAGTTGGTCCTACTTTGGAATTTGAGTTCCTGAGTGTGATGGAATTGGACTCAGATGTGACCTTTCTACACATTCCTCTTGTCACTTTTACTGAACCTGTGGTTGGCACTAGGGTTGGTGTATACTCAAGAAACTTTAATCTCTTGACTGTCTATGTGCCTGCTGGGTCCTGAGCCTCAGCAGACTTGAAACTTCTATCCTCAGGTTCATTGGACTTACCCAGGCCAGCTAACTGGAAGGTGAAGGTGGTCAACCACCACACCAGGGAACTGAGAGTGCCTACAACAGCAAGCCAGAGAACTGCATCCATCATCTATGTGAAATCTAACCCCTCTTAATATAGAGGTGGAGCAGACATCACCATCCCAGGGTCCACAGGATGGAGGAATAAAATATGGATTAGAGTGGACTTACTGATATTCTATTATAGAACTATTGTGACTAGTAATGGAAGAAATTGTAGCATTGATGAGAGAAATTGGCCCCAGTAGTTCCTGAGGGCAGGCAGAGGGAAGAAGAGATGTGATGGGCATTTTCAGGTCTTGGAGTTGTCCTAACTGATATTGGAGGGACAGATGCTAGACATTATATATCTTGCCATAACTCACTGAATGGACTGGGGGAGAGTGTAAACTACAGTGTAAACTATTATCCATGTGGTGCAGCAGTGCTCCAAAATGTATTCACCAAATTAATGATGTGCCACAATGATGAAAGAGGTTGTTAATATAGAAGGAGTGGGGTGAGGGGCGGTGGGGGATATATGGAAACCTCATATTTTTTGAATGTAACATTTTAAAAAATAGATTATAGGAAAAGAAATCATGACTTTCTGTAATTAGCCATTTGAATATTTCAGTTTAAGCAGTGCTTCTACAAACTTCTTATATAATTATTCATAACCACATAAAGCATGCTTATTTGAAGACAAATTCTGCCTTCATAGAACACAAACCCTTAATGCTACCACAGTACCTTCTACAACTTGCCATATGCATTCAAGTTTTGTCCTACTTACTTCCATTCTGATTTTATGAAAACTAGCCATTCCATCCTCAGACAAAACTCACTTTTCTTGAACAAACTTATCAAATTTAAGTCAGCACTCCTACAGATGTTTTACTTCTTCCAATATCCATTTTAGTTTCACATCCTACATTTCATTCTGTGAAGAAAAATAAACTATTCATTTCAGTTTAGGGAAGAACTGTCTTTTATTTTTATGAAGAGATTATAATTGCATTAGTCAAGACAATTTTCATCACTTTAAAGATCTTATTAGCATTCATACTTATTAATATAAGCACTTAGTTTTTGGCCATTTGAATAGAGCTCTTTTAGGAGTTTTCATTTATCAACTGATCTTACATCCAGAGGTATTAGAATATACACTGGCACTGAACACACAGACAAAACCAAAAGGAGTTATAATGCACTTGAAGCAGGCTAGTAAGATAGGAAATCAATAGATGGATCTGGAACCTGGCAAGAAGTCCACGTGAACATCAATAACCCCAGATGGCTGCTGCAAGACCCTCCCCAAGTTTCTGCCACTTGGATGAAGACTTCCTCTGGAAGCCAGGAGAAGACCTGGATATTCCCCAAGGACTTTATCTTTGTGTCCTCCTGGGAGATTGATGGGAGAATAAGCAATCAAAAGAGTAAAACAGCTAGAACTCTTCCCTGGCCATTAGCAAAGGGTGGGCTCATCAGCATTTCAAAGAGGCATCTCTCTCATGCACTTTCTCACCTTTGGGTGGGTTCCTGCCCTCTGTGCACCACTCTTGCCATTTTTCCTCTGCAGTGTGACCACGCAAGTTTACCTGGTGATTTATAATCTATAATGGAAAACTGTAGCCTGAAATCAGCCCCCCCCCCCCCCCCCCCCCCCCCCCCCCCCCCCCCCCCCCCCCCCCACCCCCCCCCCCCCCCCCCCCCCCCCCCCCCCCCCCCCCCCCCCCCACCCCCCCCCCCCCCCCCACCCCCCCCACCCCCCCCCCCCCCCCCCCCCCACCCCCCACCCCCCCCCCCCCCACCCCCCCCCCCCCCCCCCCCCCCCCACCCCCCCCCCCCCCCCCCCCCCCCTCCGCCCCCCCCCCCCCCCCCCCCCCCCCCCCCCCCCCCCCCCCCCACCCCCCCCCCACCCCCCCCCCCCCTCCCCACCCCCCCCCCCCCCCCCCCCCCCCCCCCCCCCCCCCCCCCCCCCCCCACCCCCCCCCCCCCCCCCCCCCCCCCCCCCCCCCCCCCCCCCCCCCCCCCCCACCCCCCCCCCCCCCCCCCCCCCACCCCCCCCCCTGCCCCCCCCCCCCCCCCCCCCCCCCCCCCCCCCCCCCCCCCCCCCCCCCCCCCCACCCCCCCCCCCCCCCCCCCCCCCCCCCCCCCCCCCCCCCCCCCACCCCCCCCCCCCCCCCCCCCCCCCCCCCCCCCCCCCCCCCCCCCCCCCCCCACCCTCCCCCCCCCCCCACCCCCCCCCCCCCACCCACCCCCCCCCCCCCCCCCCCCCCCCCCCCCCCCCCCCCCCCCCCCCCCCCCCCCCACCCCCCCCCCCCCCCCCCCCCCCCCCCCCCCCCCCCCCCCCCCCCCCCCCCCCCCCCCCCCCCCCCCCCCCCCCCCCCCCCCCCCCCCCCCCCCCCCCCCCCCCCCCCCCCCACCCCCCCCCCCCCCCCCCCCCCCCCCCCCCCCCCCCCCCCCCCCCCCCCCCCCCCCCCCCCCCCCCCCCCCCCCCCCCCCCCCCCACCCCCCCCCCCCCCCCCCCCCCCCCCCCCCCCCCCACCCCCCCCCCCCCCCCCCCCCCCCCCCCCCCCCCCCCCCCC